>NC_092520.1:96012500-97212500 GCF_037038585.1 Patagioenas fasciata
AATACTTATAAGGAAATTCAAGTAGTTCAGTCATCTTTTATTGCTGGTCAAAACTGAGAAGTTTCTCCATAGTTGTTTATTTTTTATTTTGACAAAAAGAAACAAGAATATCTGTTGAAAATTGTCTTGCTTTATTTAAAGGAAAGGCTGAATAGCAAGCATGGAATTCACCTGTTTTGTTCTAAACTTTACACATTGAAAGGATAACTTATGTTGCATCTGATCATCCTGTTTTGACATCTATTTAAATTAGAAAACCTGTAAACTTAATTCGACAACAACAAAAAAAAAATAGGAAGTTATTTAAAGCAAAAATGCATTTCTCCTAATCCATTTTCCCTAGTCTTTGAGTTAAACAGATAGTGGTTTTGGGAGAAGGAGGTTAAAAAATCTAGTTTTTAAAAAATACCATTTTGGTTTGGTTTGGTTTGTTTAAATAATTCTCTCTGGAAATCACTTTCCCTGGAAAACACCAAATCAAAATCTCCAGTTTCTTCAGTCACCCATAGAAAATATCTCATCAAAACTTTTACGTAAAGGAAAGCTGAACAAGAAAATAAAAATTCTCCTAGCTCTCCCTTCTCTAATATCATGTCAATCATAGTCTGATTTTTGGAGAGAATGAGCTATAGAGGGGCTGATTGAGATACTGAGCTTCTAAAATAGGTGTAAGACTTGCCTCTGACAAGTGTTTCTACCACAAGAGAGGCAAGTTGGCCACATGGCAGACTATGGGTTGGTGTGTCCAACTCTCATGGTTGGTGACCCACCCATGTGTCCCCTCTTTGTGCGGACACACAGCCCCATAGTCGTGATCCCAGGTGACTGAAGATAAGCCTTCATACATTCTATCCAACCCTGCCCAGCAACTGCCACCGCCGACTGAGCTTCTTAAAACACCTTTCAGCAAAATATTGAATTGAAGAAAACAAAAAGTGGTATAACTTTTCTTTCTCTGTACCACCCCCCCCAAAAAAAAAAATGTTCTTTACTTTGTGGAAACTTCTTTTTTTTGAAAACACGGGAAAAAAAGTATAAGAGAAGTAGGGAGAAGTGTTTCAAGTCTATCCTCTGGAAAGCAATTTCTGTGATTTGAAAAGAGCTGTGGCACTTGATATCTACTGAGGATTTGAATCAGTAAAAAAAAAATGGTGTTTGATTTTCTCTGCTATGATCACTGTTGCAACCTGGAGTCATTAAGTGCCCTGTGTTTGATTTCAGAAGCTGTGCAAAAGAGTGGTTGGACCAGACAGTAATCACTATTTAGTGAAGCACTTACGGACAGCCAGTGCAGTAGGCCAAAAAATCAAGCAGGCCATGGATCATAAGAGTCCGGACCCCAAAAACCATTTTGGAAGAGCTAAAGTTGTCCCAAAGAAAGAAGTTTTTGCATCACCTTCCTCACAACCATCTTCTGAAGCTTTTGCAGTACCTCTCCCACCAGATACAGAAGACAGTGACAGTAGTCCAGTATCCAGTGTTTGGCAAAAGCCTACGTATGTGCATGTGGACTGGAATGAACAGGATTACGGAAAACAGGATGAGGTAAGGCAGGTACCAGAAGAGAACATAAATCCTCCTCAGTCTTAACCCTGTGTTTCACTTTATGCCACAAAATTAATTCCCTTATCTCCTTGGGCACTCTGCACTTGTTAGGTCTAAGCAGAGGAGTACTTTTGGGATCAGGGCCAAACAGTCATTTGTGTAACTAGGAAGACAGATACATGCAATTAATCTACAGGCATAAAAAATACAGGTATAAAAAGGAGAATGGCAACAGCCTAGCAACCAACTTGATGTGCATCATGTATCTGTTTCGTTGGTAACAATTAGAAAATTTTAAATGGAAACCTTAAAATCTGAGATATTTTGTACCTGAGCATCTGCTACCTTCAACAGAAACATGAAGAAAGGTTAATAATAACCTGTGTTGAATATTTAGCAACAAAACCAGGTTGATTTTAAGTCTGTGTCATAGTTAATGGAGTTCATTGAGAATGGTTAAGATTTACTAACTAACAAACATGACAACGAAAATAGTGAGGAGGGGTTACCAGTAAGTTTTTTTTAACACCTGCCTCCACTAATGCATGCTGTCTTTCTCATCTTGAAAGACAAACTTGATCTGGTTGATTAAATCTGTTTGATAGCCATATTTTCAGAGGTGGCTTCCTTAGACAAAGGTTATGGCGAGAAACTTTTTATTTTCTTTTCAAAATACCAGATATGGATGCGCCTGGCTCATTAGGGTCTGTAAAATATTGATGTTCTCAAAATTGCATTTCTAAATGCAGCAGTCTGACTGCAATATGGACAAAGGAACTGGGAGAAGAGATCAGGCTAATCTTTATACAATTTAACTGGGGATGTTTAACAGCAGGTAGAACAGTTTTGTGAAGGGTTGGAAAATATTCAGATCATTTTTATGAAAATGAAGAGCTTGTGCTAATATCTGGCACATGTATCAAAACCAAAAAATGACAACAATCAGTCATTTAAAACAAATCACTCATATGCATCCATTACCCTAGCCTGAAGTGAGGCGAAAATAGAAGAGCCATGATGACCTGAAAGATTTTAGCCACCTGTTAAGGTTGCTACAGCAGAACGTTTTGGGTGTCTGTGCACAAACTAAATCTTCAAACTTCAAAACAAAGATTTACTAAGCTATTCTATACTAAATTATCTTATTATTGGGACTAGTCATCATTTGTATACACGAACTTCAGCAGATCTGTAGATGAGTGGAAGAAAAAAGCAATTATTAAAAAAAATAATTTCACAAAGCATAGTTAGCAATGAGGTCTCCTTTTAACTTTACCTTTTCAGGATAGCTTACAAAGTTTGGTATTTTTACTAAGGATGGCCACTGAGCCAACTTGAACTGATTCTGTCATGTTTACAGACACCTGTTTGTAACACAGATGTGCAAGGATGCACAGTGATATGAAGTACAGCTTGATGACAGTACATAAGGGTTACTAGAGAATGATGAGCTGGAAAAGATACCTAAAAGTTTATTTGTGGAAACAACTTATTTTAAAATCATGGAAAATTCATTGTAAGTTTAACTCTAACAGGCAGCAAAGCATACCTTGTACAATCAATATGAGGAAAAGATCCGACCCTGTATTGATCTCGTCGACAGCTTGAGAGCTCTTGGAATAGAAAAAGACCTAGCTTTGCCCGCGATCGCAGTGATCGGAGACCAGAGCTCTGGGAAAAGCTCTGTCCTAGAAGCCCTGTCTGGTATTGCTCTTCCGAGGGGAAGTGGTAAGAATTCACCTTCTCAGGATTTTGCTTGCATTTCATTTTGATGACGTGGAAGGTCTTTTTTTTTTTTTCCTTTCTTTTTTTTTGGTCTAGGAGTGGATAACTCCATGACTGAGACTATATCTAAATTGTGAAACTCCAGGGGCCTTTTCAGCTCTGATTTCCAGTAGAAGAAATAGATGTGCAGGTGGGGCACTGCAGAGTAACTCCAACATGATACATGTTGTGGGTGATCAAGAGAATAGCAGTAAGAAGAACATAGTGTAGTCTACTTGTCCCAAACTGTGGACAGACTGAAAGGAGGCATCAGCTGAATCTGTGCATTTCCCAGCAAAGATGGGTACAGAAGAGTATCAGTTTTACATGGAAGTCTAGTTTTGAAGTGTGTTTTTGGGGTTGGTTTGGGTTTTTTGAACGAGGTTTTCTTACAGATACTTAAAAAAAAAAAAAAATATATATATATATATACACACACAAATATCTTTCTTTACAAACACGTGCCTTGGATGTATTTTAAGTCATACAAGATTGTTGGAAGACTTTGGAACTCAAAAAAATTCACTTTCCAGCTCTGTATGTGTGTGTGAGTGTATACACACACATATAGGTTCTCAAATTCTGTATGATTTGTCAATACCATCGAGTCTTCCAGGCTGGACTTGAGGAAAAGCTTTTCACAGGATGTAGGTGCAGCACTGAAACAGAATGTCCAGGGTGGTGCTAATCTCCATCCTTGGAGATCTCCAAGACAAGATATGGCTGGACAGAACCATGGCTGACCTCATCTAGTGCTGGTGACAGTCCTAGTCTGAGTGGGAAATTGGATGAGAGCCCTTTTGTCTCTTGGAACATTTCTGTGTCTCTGTGTGAACTATTAGGCAACCTGATGTAGGCCACGCAGTCCATGGCTGTCTATCATGCATAACAACTGCTGAGGGAGTTAACTCTGTCTTTGGAACTGTTGCAGGTATTGTTACTCGATGTCCCTTGGAACTTAAAATGAAAAGAATACCTGCTGACCAGGCATGGAAAGGGAAAATTTCTTACCGTAACATCAGCAGAGAGCTCCAGAATGCCTCTGAGGTGGAGAAAGCAATAAGAGAAGGTGAGTTGTAATGTATTGTAATGTATTCCCCACTGATTTGGCTCAGTCTCCTCCGAATCCTTTCTCCCGTTGGGCTGAGCGGCAGTCCCCAGGCTAACACGGGAATTGTAGACACAAGTGACACCGAAAGCTGAATTCAGAGCAGAAGATGGGGTAACATAATATAGCTCTCTCAAGAGAGCTGTACTACTTACTGCTTTAGTGGTGAAGGGGATTCATGATGTCCAATAAATGCTTGGGCCGTGTCCTCATCCAGATGCCATCTGCCTGGTTTCAGGAGGTTTTTTGTCAATTTATAAACTTGCAAAACTCTAAAAAGTTTCTGACAGTTCAAAAGCTCATGGAATGTTTGAGGTGTCTATGGCTGGAAATCCTATTATTTGGCAAAAATTGCAAGAAGACAGCATGGCAAGCATATGGGTCTTCTGTCAGCTAGAGGGACCACAGCCTTCAGCATTACCCATCCCATGTCACAGCTTTACTGTTATGGTACTCCATGCAGTATGAGAAGACATTTTTCTCACCCAAAGGGTAGTAAGCACTTGCCATAAATTTGAAAGTTGGGTGGTCCTTATTTCCTTGACTAGCACAGCTCTAAAACATTGCTATTCATCTTACTGTTTTTTCATTAACTTTTCAATATATTAGTTGTGTATTTTCAAGTTATCCTTCCAAAACTGGCAAGGTAAGTGGAATGAATGTATTAAGCTAATTACAGAGCTGAAAATCTCCCATGAGAATGACTACAGGGTTTACCTGCTCCTTTGTGCTGTCCGTAATTCTAAAATTATTGCATTATAAGACCTAGGATGAATCACTTGATCTCTCAACCTCACTATCAAAGTGTGAAGAATATAGAATAACACCTAATTTGTCTTTCAAGGCAGCCAATCAATGCCTAAAATGTGTCCTGATGTTGAAGAAGCTTTAGTGCAACTGCCCAGTATCTCATCTGATCACTTTCACTGTGGTTTATTTACATGTATTTTGTCTCCATAAAGGAGAGTCCATAAGTATATGCTCTGTAGAACATTACAGTTCACATTCCAAAAACACTCCACATATCCATGTATTGCATAATAATTTCCTTAGATTTTTGCTAGATCTGAAAAAAAACAAGCCTAAAAGAACCTTAGGTGGTAGCAGATACTTTATGATGTCATTGTGTTCAGCTTCATTTTCATGCGTTTTCTGAAGTTTGTATTCATCATCTTGCTCTTTTCTCCTTACAGCCCAGGATCTCGTGGCTGGTACTAGAGGTGCCATTAGTGGAGAACTAATTTCCCTAGAAATTCGGTCCCCAGATGTCCCAGATCTGACATTAATTGATCTTCCTGGAATTGCCAGAGTGGCTGTGGGAGATCAGCCAGAAGACATTGGGGAACAGGTAAAACTCAGTTTCTTAGTCTGACCTATGCACAAGGTCACTTCTGCAACCTGCCTCATACGCAAGTCTTTGCTATAGGACACTGAAGTAGTTCTGGTGAAGGTACACTAACAAACAGGCCTATTTTTCAGGCCAGGAGTTGCTGATAGGAGTCCAGGATCTCCTGTCTGCTGTATTGTGCAGGAGGGAGCTGCCCATGCTAGCCATGAAGGAGCCACCTCATGTGCCTGGCACAACCTAGCAATGGCAGCATGGAATAACCCAGCCATGTGGACCCTGAACACAGTGCTGCCCCCTGCCCCTCAGCTAGACTGCAGTCTGGAAGCTAGATAAATCCCAAAATGACTTGTATCTTACCAACTTTGTGGATATATTTGGCAAAGGTGAATACATCTGAGTTCTTGTAAGCTCTTTTGGAGCAAGGCAGCAAATTGGCTCTCATACAGGATTGGGGCTCTGTCATCCCTTACTTACAGGGCACATCAGAATCAGATCCTTCCTGAATTTTCTCATCCCTTAAGGGATCCCAGCAGACCCTTTTTGAAATAAACAAAATCTGTATTAAAGTGAAGGGGCTTTCTACTCTTCTTCTGTCTCTTTTTAAAAGAAACGCTGGGGAATGTAAATAAAACCCTAGTTGGACAAGGCCAGCTGTGAGGGTGATGTGTAGGAGCTGAGTGTATTGTTTATCCTAGAATACCTAGAATGTCCTAGAATAGGAACGTGGAATAAGAGTAGAACAAACTAAACTAAGCATATCAATAAAATTAGACAAGATTCGATTATCTGGGCTTTACTCACCGGGAGAAGAGTAATTTCATTTCACAATTAGATAGTAATCTTTCTATTGCACTCAGAAGAAAGCAGCAGGTGTTACATGATCCGCACATTTCCATCATCCCCAGCAGCCTGCATGCTTCAGAGATGGAGGCTATAGCATTGTGGCATGTCAGAAATTGGGATGGATAGATGGATGGTAGAAAAGAGAGGTGCCGTCATTAAAACTCAGGAGAAAAAAAAAAATTAACTTGCTTTGGTATAAGCACAATAGAGCTGTGTGAACCTTTTGCCACAACACACAAACTGTGAGAAACTCTTCTAGTTTGGCATTGAGACATAGGAACAACTCCAACCAGACATTATGTGTGATTTTTTTTTTCACAAATATTCCACTGAAATGTAAGCCAAAGACATTTGTTCTCCTTTCAGAGATCCGGTTTTAGATTTACCAGCATGATCTAGCTTGTTTTTTTCCATGCGTACCTAGACATCAGAACTTGTTTTTCTTACATGTGATTATTTATGAAATATCTTTAATATTTCCGTAATGAAAGATTATATGCATGAGAGCTTAAACGTTACATAGCTTTCAGGACAGGCATAAAAACAGTCTAGTCTCCTTCAAGCAAGATGTTTGGATTTATCTTGACATAGGAAATGAGGCTGCATTCTTCTGCATTTCCATGCCATCCTTTATCATGTAACACTATCCTCAATATATGTAATCAGACAATGGTCATATCCTACATGCAAGAATCTGGTTTCACTGAATTTTGTTACTACTATATTCTACTGCAGATCAAAAGACTACTTAAAAAAATTATTGGCTGCAAAGAGACACTCAATTTGGTAGTGGTGCCATGTAATGTGGATATTGCAACAACAGAAGCACTGAAAATGGCTCAAGAGGTGGACCCCAGTGGAGAAAGGACACTAGGTGAGGCAATTTTAAACTACAAGTTGAAAAAAGTGCAGATCTTCTTTTCCATGAAAGTCTAATGTTCTGTATGCCACACCAGATCTGTGAAATTACCTACTAGAAATAGGGAAAGAAAAAACACAAAACAAAACTAAACAAAAAACAAAACAAAACAAAAAACCAACCAACCAAACAAACAAACAAAAACAAAACCAAAAACAAACAAAAACAAAAAAACCCAGCCTAAATAAACTACTTAGAAGCTGGACTTGACCAGCAGCACTAAGAATCCCTCAATTTTGAGTCCTGCTGGCATTCATGTTACAAGTAACTGGAAATTGAAAATATCAGAGTTAGTAGTGGAAAAACTTTGCTGCTGCCTGTTAAAAAGAGTTTGCAAGGCCAAAGACATGGTCTGAGGCCAACTGCAGAGCGTGTTTTACAGCGCAAGGCCCAGGGGCTGAGAGCTTTCTAGGTGAGAGAAAATGAAACGAAGTACATGTTCCCATTCTGGCAGCGGGGTGTCCTGCTGCACCTCTCTCACCTTTAACTTGTATATTTGACTAACTTTCTCTCTGGGTAACTACACAGGGATCCTAACGAAGCCTGACCTGGTGGACAGAGGAACAGAAGAGGCTATTGTTAACATAATACGAAACCTGGTCATCCCCCTCAAAAAAGGTTACATGATTGTGAAATGTCGTGGGCAGCAGGACATCCACAACAAACTGACCTTGGCCGCTGCAATCCAGCAGGAGAGAAAATTCTTTGAGAGTCACAAATATTTCAGGTATTTCTTGCAGGAAGGACCTAACTGTAAACATATTAAAGTAATTTCTAAGCTTCATGTTGACTTACTGAGATTTAAAATAGGGTTACAAATAGGTAGTAATTATACTCGCTATTTCTCATTTCCCATCTACTGTTGCATTTCAGGAAGCCAGAAGAATTTTACATGTCAAATAATCTTTGAAAATGTATTTTGGATGCAAGTTCAATATATACCTCTCCTTCACCCTGGGAGAAGTGCAGTGAACTTGAGAAGTTCAGAATAGTCTCAAAGAAGTCAAGTTAAGCAATGAGCACTTCAAGTCAAGCACTGAAGTATTTCTGTTTACTGGAAAACATGGTGAGAGATGCTACCTGTGCTGAGGCCACAGATTTCCCAGATGATGGCTCAGCAGCAAATCAATCATAATATGGAGATCAGCAGGTGAAAAGGGTTTTGAATCAGTGTACTTCTCACGTGCAGAAATAATACAGCAGTACATTAATCTGCTGTTAGAAATTGCTATTTTCAGGTTCTTCTTTGCCTCCCTTTGCCTAGCCAGTAGCAGAAGCTATCAAACAACTCTTGCCTAAAAGCTGTGGTGCCCAGAGGGTCCTGGGCTGGTGCTGGATATGTGCTAGCGTTCTCTAGAGGGCCCTTTCATTACTCAATTTGTGTAGCAGAAATGTGGAAAAAAAAAAAAAAAAAAAAAAGAAAACAGACTGGAACATCAGTGCTGCCTCCTTGACCTGTACACACACTCTATCCAAAATCACCTTTTCCAATTTTTTACAGTATTCTTCTGGAAGAAGGAAAGGCTACCATCCCTCATCTGGCAGAGAAACTCACAAATGAACTTGTGGGACATATTATTGTAAGTACCAGAGGTTCAGTACTGGGCAGTTTCTATCAGTTACTATCTAAAAACAAGTTCAGTCCTTCAGCCTTGGATTGCAAAATATTTTTTTTTCTTTATATGCATAGGTACTACTTAATTATCCTTCAGTCCAGGAATCTGAGAACAAATTGAGCTGAGAGGTATGGAAACCTATGCTCTGTCCTCAGATTTGCCTTTAAACTGAAGATTGGAAATAGGCAAATTGTTTAATCTACTTGTGACTCATAACCTCTGCCTTTTCAATGGCAGCCATGATATTTCTTTTTCTATGTGAAGAGCATTGATTGGCTGAATGACAAGTTACTGCTGTGAGCTTATTAAAGTGCAATAATTTATATTCAACTGAAAAGGTCTTCAAAATTTAAAGATGCAATTGTTTTATTATATTATTATACTAATGTAGGTTAAGAAAAAAAAAAAAAATATATATATATATATACATGTACCTGTAAGTAATGTATCTTTTTTCCATTAAGTACAGGGAACCTCTAAATTCAGTTCTGAAGGAGAAAAAAAAAATGCACTTGTGTAACCTTACTTAAAATAAGCAACTAAACAGTGATGTTCAGTCAGGTATTATCAGGACTGGAGGGGTCACTACATTCCCTGCATCACCACCTCCCTGGCGCAATCTGTCAGGACACAGTTTTTGACTCGCAATAGGTGAAATTATGCCCTAGACTGCAGCTACTCTGCCTGCCTTGCAGTGAGGTCCAGCTTGATACCTCAGGGAGATCCTAACCCCATGCCTTTTCTCACTTAAGGCCATATTTGCACTTCCATGCTATCCCACTATCACACATGGGGATGCATGTGTGATGCATGGAACTCCTAAAAGCTGCAGAGACCATATGCAAGCATAGGTCACTCTTACAGGGATTTTGTTTCCTCCAAAACCAGATGTATTCAACCTACCTAAGTGTCCTTCTTTACTGTCTACCTCCCCAGAAAACTTTGCCAACACTAGAGCATCAAGTACGTGAGGTGCTCCAAAAAACATTCTACGATCTACAAAAGTATACAAGAGGAACACCCACAACAGAGTCTGAGAAGCTGATTTTCCTCACAGACGTGAGTATCAATATTGGTTTTGTCCTGGAGCAGAGTGTGGAGGTAAATATGGGGGTTGCTCATCTAAAGTTAGCAAACCGTCAGCATGGATCATCAGGGAGCTTGCGGCATTTGTCACTTAAGCATTTCGAAAGTAACATAGACAAACCTCTGGCAGGGTACACCACATCTGGAAAAATAATGGACTACAAGAGTTAATGGCCCCTTCTGGCAATTTTTTTTTTTCCCTGTGATTATGTGACAAGAGAACTGAACAACAATTCAGTTGATTAGTTGATTGGTCAAAATCAAGCATCTCAGAAAAGGAAAATTTACACTCCTGCCTGCCCAGCATTTTGAAGGATTTCCTTTGTTCACAGCACTCATAATACCATGTGCATTCAAAATACAGTTTGCAAGTCCATCTAAGTGTCTTCTCTTGGGGAGCTCATCCCTCACAGTAAGATTTTAGCAGGTCAGCAGAGATGTTCATGAAGGTTCATCAGCCTTCAAAGATTTCATACAACTCTGATCAATTAGAATTTAGTAAATGGTTCTAGGAATCCACAGGAAAACAAACCTAAAAACAGTGTCAAGTTCATCCTTCCCTAGTTGTGCTGGTTTTGGAAAAAACAAAACCAAACAAAGCAAAAACAAAATCAGGAGCTAAGAGCATAAAAGGTGCAAGGAAGGGAGGTTTCAAATGAACCATGTCCCTTCTTTAACGTCAAATGACTGTAGATTAACTTAACATATGTAAGTTAGTCTGACAAAATGAAACTTTAACACATTGCTTGTTTGTTCTTTAATTCATCACAGTTAATCAAGATCTTTAATCAAGACATCTCTCAGACAATGCATGGAGAGGAACAGCTGTTTGGAAATGAAATCAAGCTGTATACAAAAATCCGCAAAGAGTTTCAAACATGGGAATTGTTTATCCTGGAGTGTACTGAAAAGGGTAAGCATAGAAAACCATCAATTGCAGGTGACCCAAGATGCCATTTCCTTGCTTTTGATTAAGATACAGCATCATCAACAGGTTGTTTCAAGAAAGTGAAAATCAAAATCTGAGTATTCCTCTGCTGTAGTGTTAGGCAAGTTATGCTTTGGTCCTTAGGGACAAAGACCCAGATTGTGTTAAATGCTGGAAAGATCAGTGGATGTCTCTCTTCTCCCAGAAAAGCAACAAAAGCAAAACTCCGAACCCTGGCAGAGAATCAGCTGGTGATTCTCTGAACCATTCTTCTAAATAACAGCAACCAAACTGATAATAATAATACACAGTGTTTCAAAAAGACTGACCCAGTTTCAAAGCGGTATATTTTACTACGGCAACATGTCACAATTACATAAAAAATTACAAATGGTTTAATGAGTTATCATTTAGTAATCATTTGAAACTCTATGCCCTACCCTTTCAAGTGGTAAGAGTTTCATTCATGGACAGTTTGTGGTTGCAGAGACAGTAATTTCAAATTGGGTCCATCTTTTTGAATCACCCTGTATATTTTCATTTACAACAATTATGTTAGTAGTATTATTATTATTAGGAACGTTTTGGAATTTTCATAGAATTATAGAATCATTTTGGTTGGAAAAGACCTTTAAGACCATTGAGTCCAACTGTTAACATAGCACTGTAAAGTCTACTTCTAAACCATGTCCCTAAGAATTTCATCTATGCGTCTTTTTACCTTTTTTGTCCTACATTAGCTCTTGTTTAATGTGTGGAGAAAGCAATTCTGAGCTCAAAAAAATGACAGCGTTGTAAAGAGTACCCCTTTTTTTGCATCATCCACCTTGCTAATTGCTTAACTGAACTCAGTTCTAAACTGAGTCACAGGGTGACACATGTACACAAAACTGCTGTAAGCTCAACATCTTTTGCAGCATCTTTTTCACATCCCTCAGAGACCCCATCATTTGCTCTTAGAGATGAAATAGTATCAGCTGCCAGTCAAGGAGTAGCTCTTGAAACAAGTTCTTTTAGTCCTTGATGCACACCCATGTCAACATCATCAGTGACTCTAAAATGATAGGTACAAATAGGCTGCAAAGGGGCTATCAACCAGATACAAATATATATATATGTGAAGAAAACCAGAGAGACAGACATTGGCATATATCAGCGTCTCTTATGTCCCATCCATGAGGTACCAATCAACATGATTTCATGGAGGGGAATAAAAGAGTAAGACAATGAAGATGCAAAGAAATAGATGTAAAAATGGCAAAAAGCACCAGCAGAAGGATACAGCTTCTTCAGAGGACAAAGAGCAACTGAGGGGCAGAAGACATACAGGGCATTATATGGCATCTGAACCACAGTACGGAGTCCTCTGGGCACTTTTGTGTTATCCCCATTGATTTAAACTAATATGGCCAGCTTCACAATAGGATCAGAGTAGCAGCACACAGCTGCAGAGTAAATTCACTCACATAGCTTGAAAACTAGAAGTAGCCTTAGCAAGTCCTTCCTCAATGAAAAGCATTGTTATTAGCCACTGCTAGGATTTCTGAAGGTACAGATTATTCCGTTTAACTTCTGCTTTCTTATAATGAATTAAAGTAGTAAAAATAGCAGATACTTTGGATACCTGAAGCCTTGAACTTTCTGTTGTAAAGCTGAAAATAGTTCTTGTGGCCATGCTGCAGCTTTGCACTACCTTAACTGTAAAGGTACATATTGAGACTCTCAATGAGATACTCAACATTTACTTCTTTTTTTGCTTTTTGTCTCTTTTGTTTGTTTGTTTTTGTTATTATCTAGTCATGAACTTATCTATCTGAATGTTTGAAATTAATGTGTTCATGGCTTGACTTCGGTTTCTACATGTTCACTTGATCCATGATTCACAAATTTGACCCCAAAACAGATCAATATCAAAACCTTTCAAAGTGCTGAGAAATATATCTTTGCCTGAATGTGTAAACTAATTCCAAGGGCTATATCTTGTTTAAGATGGCAAATTTGTATAATGTTAACAGTGAAATATTGATTGTGATATCTTAAACAAAAATTGCTAGACAACAGTACATTCCCTGAAATAAGACTATTTAGTGAGTTTGGGGTTTTTTATTTCGTTCTGAGCTTTTTTAAATTCAGAAGTGACTGGTAGTGGCCACTTCTGTGAGTGGTGATTTGAAGGGATATTTTTGAGCCCTATCATCATTTCTGGATTGCTTTCTGTCAGTTAGATGCTTGATTCAGTGTGTGAGGTGGTTCACTCACAGAGTCGTAATGTGTGATAGCTCTGTTCTGTAGTAACAATAGTGCTTGAAAGGTCATCTCAGTAGTTGTTCTTCTCAAGAGCTTTTCAAAGAGAAGAAATAGACTTCTCTCTTAAATCTGGAATTTGTAAATTGAGTGACTCAGTAGTAAAGTGATGTCATTTTAATATTACAGTTAAAAAAAATGTACCAAGTAAAGCATGGAAATATGAAGACCAGTATCGTGGACGGGAGCTCTCAGGTTTTACCAATTTCAGGACATTTGAGGACATTATAAAAGAGCAAATCATAGAACTGGAGGAGCCAGCCATTGCGATACTGAACAACGTGATGGGTACGTCTCGCAGACCGCATGAAGCTTTTACATGGGAGACACTGGTGTGCCTGGCCATTTTTTTTTTTTTTCCTGGGATAAGTTCGTGTGTTTACTGCTGGAGCAAGAGCTTCAGCCAGGGTACTTAGGAGTGGGGAAGTAAATCTGATTAAGCCCGGGGGCTTGCTTCTTCTCTAGAGTCTCCAATCTGTACACGTGATCTCCAGACTTTGTTAATACTTTTCCTCGTGGCTCATGGAAGGGAGTTAGATAGTAATGGTAATAAATAACACAGTAAAGAAAAAGCATCATAAAAGTACCTGGTATCAGCCAAGTGGCTTGGTATTCCCAAGGCCAGGGAGGGGTATTCACAAACCTGAACTGGGAAACCAGATTCTTTGTCAATTCTTTGCATGATGTTGAATGTATTACACAGCAGCTGCTGGGGCTGGGGGAAAGGCTGCACAATTCATCCAGTAAAAAGCATCAAAGGAAAAAAAACATGTCACAATCCTAGCCCTCCTCTGTTTGCCTTGCAAGGCAGCTATGGTATCTGTGCCAGACTCAGTGCTCTGTATTGTATGTGCTAACCCCTCTTCCTGGGCAGGCCACTCAGAGGGGAAGATGCAGATGTGCTTACATGGCCAAGTGATGACACACTTGGTCAAACAGGACTCTAAGCACAGAATTTGCTTTATCAAAGAAATTCCAGAGATATTCAGTCTCTCAGGTGGTAAGTGGTTACAGGAGGTCTATAATGCTCACACTCTGGGACACAGACATCTAAATTCCTACATTGTGTTGGTAATAAAGGCATAGCGCATCAGTACAACTGCTCAGCTATTTCTGGATGAATACAGAAAATTAGTAGTTTTCCGAAGTCTTATACTAACACTAGCTTAAAAATTTCACTTGCTTCCCGACTTTGTTTCGTCTCTCTGTTCTTCCCTCAGGCCTGGTTGAAGAGAAATTTGTGGAGCTCACTAAACTGCATTTTGCTAATTTTCACAATCTAAACAGAGCTGCTAAGGTGAGAGACTGCCTATAACCTAAGATAAGACAAGAGCAAGATGTAATGGCACTTGCAAATACAGCAGTGCCTACAGTACCTATCCCACTGTATTACCTTATGTGAGCATAGAATTTCTTGCAGACCTGCGGTTTTTATAAAATAAGGAAGAGTTTGAAAACAATGGCATGTTTATAATGACACTAATGAAAGTGCGTTCTGCCTGTTGGTACAACTTTTACTAGATCTGAAACATACACTCCTCATTCATTTTGGTTACATTCTTGGTGCATACCACACAACGCAAAGAAAACCTGGTATGGCTGCCTTGAAGAGTTTATCGTTAGTTTCAAATTTAAGTTCTGCAATGTAAGCATGTGGGTAGCCTTAGTGCTTTTCCCTCTCTGAAAGGCAAGCCAGGATGTCAGACGGTGCAGCAATTTCATCTTTGATAACTGGGAGCAGCAAACAAGCTGAAAATCACTCAACCATGAGGGAGAAAATGACTGTTCACAGTTTGGGGGCTTGCCTGTTTTGGGTTGGAGTTAAATGATATGGATGTCACTGAAGACCTTTTCTCAGAAAGAGTTTTGGGGAAGAGATGAGAAGCAATGCTGGACAGCCAGGAAGCAGAGTCCAGTCACAGGGTACTGCTTAAAAAGGAAACTTAAATGCAAATGTGAGTGAAATAGATGGTTTGCTGCTTGGCTTGCACAGCCAAACCTTACTGAGCTCCCACACCAACCAGACAGCAAGCAAATAAGCTAGTTCAGTCAAACACAGAGGTGTTCAGAGAGGGGTCATAGCCATAATACAGTGAGAAGAATGAAGAGGGACGAAGTTTCAGTAGACACTGAAGATGAGGAAAAAAGATGGGATGTTTTCTTAGGGTTGCTAGGAAAGCATTTTAAGGAATTTGAAGAAGACTGAGGGTACCTTGCTGCCTCCACAGACTTTTAGATGAAAGTATCAAAAAGGCCAGAAAGCATTAGAATACTGCAATCAAAGTGCCAGACAGGGAGGGGTTACCCAGGGTTGGTTTACTGACAACAGATAGAAGACTGCAGTTTGTGAGAAGGACAGAAGGGGCAATGGAGTTCACATCAGTGCCTGCTGCCACTGCCTACTGCGACAGGGAGACACAAACAAAATGCATGCAAAAAATGAGGACAGGCTGCGGGTTGAACTCATGTCTGGCCATTGCTACCTTTTCTGATCCAAATACCAGGTTTTCATCGATCCCACTCATGTTTAGGGAAGGGACAAAACCACCACGTTTTTCTGCTCTTTCACAACAGAGGAACCAGAATGTAAAGCATTACTTCATGTTTCCTAGAACCCATGTAGGATTACACCAGGCTGCCACAAGGACTGTTGAACATTGTTCCCACCTTGTCATTCCCTGGGGATACTGCTAAGCACAAGCATCTTTGCAAAGGAAGGAAATCCCTGAGACTTTGTTGTTCTTTTCTTTCCTAGATCAGAATTGAAAGTATTCGAGAGAAACAAGCAGCAGAGGCTGAAAGACGCATCCGGATCCAATTTAAAATGGAGAGAATTGTATACTGCCAGGATGACATTTACATTAATGATTTAAACTCTGTTAAGGCAGAAAACATTACCAAAGGTGGCAGTGGGAAAGAGTTTCAGTTTGGACCTGTTTCAAATCAAGAGCCCACCTTTGTCCAGGAAATGGTTGCTCACACGAAGGCCTATTTTCATGTAAGTTTACAGACTACAGTACTTCTGCACCCTGAATGCTATAGCATATACCCCTCATCCACATCTCGCTTTAGTCAACCTGAGTCTTTCATACAATACTGCTATGCAGGGAAGAGTAACCAGAGGGTGTCTCTTGTCCAGGTATACACGTAGTTTCTATACAAATTAATCGGAGCTTCTGACCACTGATGAAAATGCCAGGACAAAGCTGATTTGATGGGCTCTTGTGAGCACAGTCCCTGGGGAGAAGCAGTTGCACACTGTGGGATCCAGTCATTAGACAACTAGCTCCTGAACTACTTGTCAGCTACTCCTCAGCTGGCATGGCTCCCTAATGTGGCTGTCCCTTGCCCAGGGAACATGCCATTGGCAAGTGAGTCCTCTTCTCACTCTCCTCCAGCCTTTCATGGAGAAGGGGTGACACTCTGCTGCCTACAAGGCCCCACGCCACTACAATACTCTCTTGCTGGCTTTCCTACAGGAACAAGAGTTTGGGGGAGGAAAGGACAGTCATTTACCAGCATAGAGGAGAGAATAGGATGGGGAAGAATCCTCAGTCCTGTAACTAGGAATTATTGTTATTCAGTTGATGGCAAGTCCCCTTCTCCAGAAAAGAAAGTAAGAGTCCTAGGATTGCTTTCCCTCACTGCAAGTTTATTTCATGGTTTTCAAATGACACTAGTTTCCACAAGCTTAACAACATTGTGTAAAGCACTTCTGCATTTGGCACAGCCTCTGAGAGCTCAGGTCAGCCTCAAGACCCTCTGCAGACTCCTGCTGACAGCAGAAAGTGGTGTCAGCAGTTTGCAGTCAGATCCTAGACTAATGTGGCAGGAGGAGCGCTAAGTGAAACGTTAAGTTAAAATGGATTCAGCTATCCATAGAGATCAGAGCACATATGCTGTATTGCAGATAGCTCCATAGAAGTCTCTGAAGACAAATGAGGTGTTTTAACAAAGACTTATGCCAAAGAAAGACAGCAAAGAGACCACGCAGTATCAGGATTTGCTTTTGATCTTTGTTTTGTAAAACTCCATCAGAAAGCAACAAGTGTAGTATTAATAATGCAGTGAGGTAGGTAGCAGTTCACCTTGAACTTCAATTGCAAGGTTTTGCACTTAAATGCTCAGGCTGCTCAGTCTGGTTAGGAGAAATTGGAAAGCAGGAGACAAAGGCAGAACTGAATAAGCTCTTCCCTCCTGCCTTGCTGGACTCTGCTATAACACAAATGTCTTAGATGCTAGTTACACATTTTTTGTAAATTCCCTAAGCGCTATTTTCAGCAATAAGGAATGCCAGGGCATGACATCTCCATGGGACTTTTGCATGGCCAAATACGCTTTGGATGAGATGGAAACTCATAAATGTCCATGGCCTTTAAGAATGGCATGCATGAACCTATCTCACCTATGGCAGACCTGTCAAGATTCTGGGTAGCATTGGCTCCAGAAAAACACCCATATTTAAAGCACCTAGGCTTCCTCCAGCCAGGGTCAGTACTGCCTAGAGAACTAGCAGGCTCAGTAAGTGCTTTAGCTTACTCAGCTGAATTGCTTGCTACTACCTAGACCTCCACAAAAGAATAGTCTTAGGTATTTTCACCTTGAGCTCAGCTCCATCCTTGTTCATGAGAGATTTTCAGGCACTGAGCTCCAAAAGTATCTAAAGCCAGAAAAACCTTAGATGTTTCTGGAAATTGATTGCCTAAACCCAGTAGGACCTGCAAATCAAAAGTGCCTCTAGCTGGTCTTCCCACTTCTATTTTCAAGTCATGTGCCACAAAAAGAAAGGAAGACAGCACCTCTGAATTTTAGCCAGTTTCTCAGGCATAAGTGCTCACCTGGCACCAGAAGGCCTGGAGGGAGTTCCCTCCCAGTGTTGGAGAGGTTTTGAACCTCTCATTGCCCAAGAGCATGAGCTGAGCGACCAAGTCCTGCAGATGCCTCTGGGGAAAGGGCGTCCTAAGCTCTTCTAGGTCCATCTGTTTCAGTTTGCACAGATAACTAAGACCAGATAGTTTGTCAGGTTAAAGAGATAATTTTCTCATTGAGGTACTGATAGATGTAATGTAGACACAGTGTAGTCTCACTATTGCTGAAGACATTTTCCCTTTAAGGCTAAAGCTTACTCCAAAGCTGTCTTACACTTTAAAGGACAACCATATTGTTAGAATACTATCTAAATACAGGAACTTACCACCTTTGGGAAAAATCACTGTTTGATATCCTGTACCATAACATATTATTAGTATTCAGAGAAGACAGGTTTGACGCCAGAAATTGTTCACAAGTATCAGGTATGTCCTCATACAGCTCTTACCAATGATAGGTTGCAGAGCTAAGCAAAGAACAGCCTGCCTTGGGTTTAGATTACAGAGGAAAAAAATGCAATAGCTGACATTCCCATTACTCATAATTTTTAGATCTTTAGGCACAAAATAGACTAATGGCAAATATATTTTATTTCCTGGAAGTACTCACTTCTTGAACAGTAACTCAATAACATTTCAAAAATATGCTGTCACTTTTCAACAGGTTACCTATATCCCCTTCCTTTTGTAATTACTTTCAGGAAACAATTCTTCTGCCTTTTTTTCCCCTTCTTGTAGGGAGCAAGTAAACGCCTCGCCAATCAAATACCTCTCATCATCCTGTCCTCTGCCCTTCATGACTTCGGGGATAACTTACAGACTGCAATGTTGCATCTTTTGCAAGAAAAAGACAAGTTGAGTCATCTCCTTCAGGAGGACAGTGAAGCTGCTAAACATAGGAGCTACCTCAGTCAACGAGCTAATCGTCTCACCAAAGCCTACCAATACCTGAGAGACTTCACCGCACTGGAGAGTTCTTAATTTTTCAGAAGTATTCTTCTGCTCGTATTTTCTAGCATTAATGAAGAACTTCATAAAATGCCCTAAAGATGCAATTTCAGCATAGACCTTTAATACTCATTTATAGTGTTACATTCTGCTTCATTGTCCATAATCATTTGCACATAAACACCTGCCCTTATGTAAAATGCTCCACTGGAGGAGTTGTGATTAAATAAATGTTATCCCATGTTGTCTGAGGATTGTGGTTTGTGATTTCTTGATGTTTTTTTTTTAAATGAAGATGAGGGCTTTCAGCTGTATAACCCACAAATCATAGAAATCAAATTATCTAATTTTCCTAGATGAAGTTTACTTTACAGCCCTAACAATCACTTGCTTCCCTTTGTGTTTTTGCCTATTTTGTTGTCCTTCTGGCCATTGCCTGAACAATGACTGTGCAAGCTGTCACCACAGTTGAGCCCCATCCCAGTAGATAGAGGGTGCACACAGCAGGCATGAAACAGTTCCAGCCTAGAGGGAAAAGAAAATCAACTCCACAGGATGCCATAGGGGCTGTTTCTCCTTTTTAAGTTCTCTGATTTTCACAGAAAGCAGAGAAAGAGATTCTTTCTTTTGGATTCCTGAAATATTGAGACTGATGAGCTATTCACTAGATGGCAGGATTTGAATGTTCAAAAGGGATTTTATCAGCCAGGATGTTAAACATTAAGGAGAGAGTCTCAGCATGTGGCTTGCTGCCTTTCTCCTTCTGTTCCCCAGGGCAAGGAGAAACTTTCCAAAACATCTTTTGTTTCATGGAAGCCACTGCAAAATAAAATCCTGCACACTGTACACACTGTATTCGTGACATTGAACCCTTGTGGGTCCCTTCCAACTCAGGACATTCTGTGATTCTATGACATCTTTCATATGGATGATTAATTTTAACAAGCAAAGCTGTGCTTTGTGTAGCAAAAGTGATGTCTTCATTCAGGTAAAAAAACAAAACAAAACAAAACAACAAAACACACCACCACCCAAAAAAACCAAACACAAACCACGGTGTCTGTACCAGTGTGATGTAGTAATGTCCAGGACACTTAGAAGAGAAGCCTTTCTTCAGGCTAGAAATGACAGAAAGTGTTTGCCCCTCTGACATAAAACTACAGCAGCAGAGAGCTGACTTCTGTGGCACAGTGTTCACCCTGGTACAGCATACAGCTTTCTTAACCCTGTTTAGCACTACAGCCAGTTTTCCACATTTCAGTATATTGTTTTGCTACTATTGACTTGCAGTGCTGCAGGTCAGAAATCAAAAAAAAGAGCCTGATATCAACTTATTTAATTCCTATTTTGAAAGTATTTTAAACTTGTTGACTACTTGATGGTATCCCCCAAGGCACCCTTGATGCTCATGTGCTGTTGAAAACACCCTCTGTCTCACACCTAGAGAAGAGAAGCAGGTACAAATTGCTTCAGGAAGCATGAGTGTAAATAACAAAATAGGGTGCAACTCCCTCAACCCACTGCCTTTAGGCTAAACTTCCTTGTTTAATTCAATTTCACATGTCAGAGTAATTTCATCAGACCCATCTACCAAAGACATCCAACATTCCTAGACACCTCGCTGTCTCTACCAGGGTTTGTTCAAGGACCTGAATTATTGGAATTAAAACAAAAGAGGATAACCCTCTTGTGTTATTTTGCTTTGGGATTTTTCTTCAGTTGTTTGAGGTTTTTTTGGTGTTTTGACTGGTTGATTTGGTTGGGGTATTTTTGTTGTTTTTTCGGTTGGTTGGGGTTTTTTTAAATCAAATTTTCAAAACACTTCAGGCACTGAATCCAGCAACTGCTCCCAAAAAATCCAAGTAAACAGATATAAACCACTACTAAGGAAGACTATTTGTAAAAACAACAAAAAAAATTTATTTGCTGCAGTGTTTACATGCAAGATAACTGCTTTCGGTACCAAAAGAAAACAAGACTAGTAGAGTAATTTCATTTAAAAGATTTATCCTTCTTAACAAAAGTGACTTGGTATGGCTTTTTGATCCTCTGTACTATGATTATAAATTATCTTCAAAATCCTAGTTGAGGTGGCACTCTGATATTAATCATATTTTGCTAAAAACATACATGCAGATGCATAAAGGAGAGCTCTAAGGAATTAAAAGCCAAATTTAATAAATGAGGTAGTTCATCTGGTTAGGCAGAAATGTAGATTTGTGTTTCTTTGTATAAAACATCCACAACCTCTGTACGCGCATCTGCACTCAGAGGTCTATCGCTTGCAACACAGCCTCACTGAAAAACTTTGCCCTTTGCCGTTCACAGCAGGGACGGGAGTTCAGGAGATAACCTCGATGTGCGCAGCCAAAGACTTTGCCATCAGAACTCACTCACTCCTGCTACAGCTCTGGAGCATCCCTCTCCACAGCCTACAGCAAGGGTGATGGCCAATTTTGCCCTTTTTTTGATTCAGAGCAGATTAAGGCAGAACAGTACTTTTAATTACTGAGACAGTCAGACTGGTCTAACTTCGAACAATCTGACTTGGATGACTGCTGTGTCCAGATCCTGAGGATTTTTAACTACCTGAATGTACGGTATTTTTTTTCCTGTGCCTCTACCATAGTGCATTAAAACTTCCCTTCATATATACCACAAAACATTCATTTTTTTTTAAATTGCCAACCAGCAGCTCAGAGATTCAATGTTGACATTACTTAGCATTTAAAACACTACTAAACCATCTCAGCATTCTGCTACAAAAATCTTAAGTTAAATTGTGATTAAAAATGCCATTATAATTCTGTACCTGATTATCAAGTGAGAGTTACTCAACTAAAGAAAGACATTTTAGCAGAGAGTTGACAGAACAACTTTCTGCCAGGCACCACATCAAGAAGAAAGGTGCTTTTTGTCATTATCCTCCTCTGATTAAGGTCAGTCACTGTAGCCAGCACAGAACCAAGTGTGCAATCCTTCATGTTATCTTTAAAAAGAAACTTCAAAGAGAAAAAAAATCATTTGCAAAGTGAATAAATATCCCAGGCACCCATGGCTTCATTTATTCATGTTCTCAGAAACATCAGTCAGCAAGAAGGACAGACAGTGTTGTCATCTGTTTGCCTGTTCAAAAAGCAAAACAAAAAACAAAGGTTCAAGTTCTGCTTATCAATTACTTGGAAGCTTCTCAACAGCATAGCTTAATTACCAGACAAACCACATGTATATATATTTTTATAAATAAAACCAAGTTTCAGGATTTGAGACATCTAAAATTATTAAAACCACCCAAATGTTTTACCTGCATATTTTTATAAATCCAATCTGTAAACACAGTCATGTTCCCATAAACTCCAGGTCTATTGGGACTAGCACAGCCAGTTCCCCAGCTGGTATCTCCAACCAGCCACCATATGGAGTTTTTGCTAGTTACTAGAGGACCTCCACTGTCACCCTGCACAAAACACAAGCATATTGTTAGTGACTCGGCCACCAGGAAAGACACAATTAATTTCACTTCAGGAATACAGATTAGGTTTCAAAAAAGGATAGCCACCATTTTAAGGCAGTCACTAAAATAAAATGCAATAGCAATTACAGTATTAATTGCAAAAAGGATGAAAATTGTTTGCCCAAAACACTAAATGAGATAGACATTATTGACTTTCTTGTACACGAGTATAATGCTAAGGTGTCTCTGTGATTATGAAGAGCGTTCATTCACTTTCAAGTACCATAAAACAAAACATCCTGAGAAGCATTAAAAATTACTGCCTCACCCTTCTTGAGTATTTAGCAAGAACTCTGGCAGCCATGCAGAAGATGGAACAAAAGCAATCCATTCTAAAGGGAGAAGTCCAACCAAAATGCTTTTTTTTTTTTTTTTTAATTGGCATAGGATCTGTTTGTAATTAATAAATTATTTAAAAAAACCCAACTAGTGAGACCAAAAATTAATCAGATTATTAGGTGTTAATATAGGAACAATTACCTGACAAGAATCAACTCCTCCTTCTAGAAATCCAGCACAGACCATTGTAGGCAAAATCATGCCATTATAGATATAGCCAGAGTTACACCTAGAACGTTCTATTAGGGGCACCATAACATAATTCAAGGTATTTGATGTTTTGCCTGAAATTGAAATGCACAAACATACAAAGACAAAATTAGAACAAGCATCATATTACAGGGTGTTTCAAAAAGATGGACCCAATTTGAAATCACTACTGCTTTGAAACTGGATCCGTTTTTTTTGAAACATCCTGAAACATTGCAATTACAAATCTCAGCAGCTAACACTGTTCAAGACAAAACAAACTTACTAGAAACATCAGAATGGACACTTAAGATGTATATCCATTGCTCAGAGACAACTGTGACATTAAAACTCCCTTCCAAGGGGCCAGTGAATTACCCAGCTTTGCTGTCCGTGTACTATAACGCAAGAGAACATGGCACCCACCTGCCTACTCCAGCCCTAAATCAACTGTGTTATCTACACGGCTATTAAAAGCACATGGAGGCTGCAAGAGCAGAAGAGGAGCTCCCCACAGTTTCACAGTCCAGCACAAGCCACCAACAATTCCCATACTCTGTGTTCAGCTACATCCAACATCCCCATCCCCACCCAGTGGTCTCTAATGCTGTAGGAAACCTTTCCTCCTTCTCCTTCTAATTTCTTGCAAATTTACTTGCATCATGCTGTTTTCACTTGAGTCAGTGAAAGGACATGCTCCTACCCTTTTGCGTGTCCACAGAGCACTGGCTTAGCATATAACCCTCGTTATAGGAGAGGGTATATGGGCACTGAATTGGCCAAGCTAGCAGGGGCACAAAATTGTTTCCTGTGTGGATATTTCTGGCCCCTGGCACTCATTTGAGGCTCCTTTGCAGCCTGCTGAATACAACATATTACGAGTTGCTTTGGGACAGAATGCCTTTTGTAAATATTAGGAGCTGTAAAATGAGTGAAAAAATAGCTTATCAACAGACCTGGTTCAAACTGCTCAATCAGCCCATGTAACTGTTATTTGTAGAATGAAGAGGACTGTTTTTTGCAGAAGACCAAAATATTCCAAAGCCACTCTTACCTCCTTGGTACTCTGCTCCCCATCCAGATATCCAGCACTGCTGATTAGGTTCAAACATCATTCCTGGATTAGGCAGACAAACTGGCCGTACAGTATCTACAAAACAAATGCAGTAACATCTGTAATCCCAGATGTCCAGACATAATGCAAAACAAATGCACATGAAATATCTCAGCATGACCACCACTTGCATACATACAAGCATTTTTGCTGCACTTTCCTTGCAGATAGGCAATACCATGCAATGCAGGCAGCAGCAGAAAGCTCAGCAGCTGCCCTTTCCCAGATGGCTACCTAATCTTGACCTCAAAGTGAGGAACAAGCACAGTTAAGGGTTCTAGCTCAGGTCATCAGGCTACCCAGAACAATTAACACCAGCTCTTCTGATCAGTAGAAGAGGACAAAGAAGAAAAAAGACTTCCAACTTCCTCTCTGCATTCTTTTTGCAAAAAACACTGTTGAAAATAATCACAATGTAAGCAGGATTCCATGCCTGTATGTAAGAAGTGTGAAACAGAAAACCAGACAACCTTGCTACTCTCAGCAGCAGAAGAGGCCCTCCAGACTACTTCTAGTATCTTTAAGCTGATGCATGGAAATATAAAGGACCCACACAGACAGCACCTGTACACATAAAGCACTTCAAGTATAAAAAATGCTGTGTCTGTTTTTACCATCCATTTAAAAACAACCTACATCTACTTTTAAGAAAGGAATTTCTTGCAACATTCAGGTTAGGGTTTTTGGGTTGGGTTTCTCTTTGGTTGGTTGGTTTGGTTTTTGTGGGTTTTTTTTCCCTAATTGTTGTTTGAGATAACTTGGTTTAGGGCTTAGTCAGTTGCTCTACCACTACATCCTCACTCTGCACGTACAGGAACAGTGATACTTAAGCACTGTACAGCATTCTGGAGTAAAAGCTCATGATTGAGATGAACCCACACTCCCTTCCCATGTTCTAGATTTAAATAAAGCCTAATTAGAAAATTAGAAGTTGTGCCCTCTGTCCCCACCTCCACCCTGTCTCTTTCTCTAGAGTGGCTCTACCCACAGTTTGTGTTCTTCCTGTAAATATTTACAAAGATTTCTTTATGAACTTCAGAAATTTCAAAATATGTGCTTATAGCTATCAGACTTTTGTCTTAAGAAAAGCAGAATACATACCAGTAAAACTCAGCGATGTCTCTAACTTCATAAGGGCAACGTCATTGTCTTTAGAATCTGTATCATAATCCGGATGGGAAATTATCTGTTGCACTCTGTACCCATATTGTAAGAGCATCTCATTCTGGTTCAGAATCCCAGCATAAACCCTCCAGTTGTATGGGTCGGAAAATTGTCTACAGAAAAAAGACAGGCTAGAGGGTCTGCGGCTCTGCTAATGAGTCACAGATTATTACCATAAAAAAAAATTGTCTCCAGAAATGGCAGCAAATGCATGTGCAACCAACAATGCACATACATTTGACTACCATCTCTGAAGAACAAGGCAAACAAATTGCAAGACAACTAGCTTTGAGAAAGCTTGACTCTAATTTCATAAATATATTAAAAAAAAACCAAACTTTGAAATGGGTTAAGTATCACTGTCACCTGACCCTTAGTCACTCAGCACAGCAAATGATAGTCTGAGACTGCAACACTGAAGTCTATTGATTTCCATGGCTGAGGGATCAAGCAGTTACTTCTGAGGTCTCGCATGTCAATGGTATCACTCACATGTACTATCCAAAGCATGCAAGGGCAGGAGAAACCAGAATCAGTAAAAACAATCTAGTGAAGTAATTTCACTATCTTGAAAATGCTAGGGGTTTTTTTGTTTAGTTTTCGTGGGGTTTTTTTAAGATGTTAAGCATGCTCGCTAGATGTAATTTAAGTAGCCTCTTGTGCTCCAGCACAGTTTACAAATGCTCAACAGAAAACTTTCCACAAGTGTTAAAACTCCCTCCATGAGAACTGCCAAGGCAGCAGTGCTCAAAAGTTGCTCCCCCATCCAGGGAAAAAAAAAAAAAAAAAAATCAAGTCTTAGAAACCATTTTTGTGCCCTCTACAGCTTGGTTGCCATTCCTAAAGCTTTTGCATACTACAGAGCTCAAATCAAAAAATGAAGGATAAGATCATCACATAAAAATAAACACTTACATTCCTTTCTCAAGGTTAAGGACAAAGTTATTTTTCCTCGGCTTAGCCTCAAACCATGATTCAGCCAACTAACTGTTAAAATGCTATTGCTTAGTGGGCTTTCCATCCACCAGAAGTAGACACCTTTTAAACACATTCTTCCACTGTACACAAGGTACAACAACACCCTCAACACTCCTTTAAACTTCTATTTTCATCAGTTAAAAATGGAAAAAACACCATGTCTTTTCTTATTGATGCCTATGTAAGGTATTCCTTGGACAGGTATAAATCTACATTTAATACTGACTTTGGCTTTATTACCCTGTGGCATGAAGATGTGAGGAAATAAATGGTACAGGCATCTTCAAACGTATTGTGTCTACGGTTGTGCAATATTTGAGGGTTTGGGACATTTTTTTCCTTTTGTTTATTTTTCTGCAAAGTGTAATTCACCATCTTCATGATAACATTGCACTGTCTGGTGTAAGAGACAAATTCAAAACACCAAACTTAAGTTGGATGAGTATCTGTGCCCAACACCACTATCCAACTTAATTTCCGCCTTTAATAAATAAGATAAGTAAATAAGATTTTCTTCCTGTAGAAAGCAGACAGACAACCTGCAGCTGACCTTCTCTGCAACAAGTTTTCCCTTAATACCTGAAAACCACACTGTTACACAGCCAAAATATTTTACCTAGTACCTGCATTCAAGGGGGTTTCAAAGCAGAAAGTTGAGAGACTGTGCTTTTCAGCCTGGAGCAAGAAAAATAGCCATTTGAAAGATGAACAAGTGAGTTGGTGGTCACAGTAGCCACGTGGGCTGAGACTCACCCTTCCACGCAGTGTGCCGCTGTCACAATCCACTGGGGAGTGATGATGGAGCCCCCGCAGACGTGGGTGCCCTGCACATGGAGGCTGACCTGCCACGGCCACTGCCCCAGCGTCGCCCCGCTGCCACCCACGATCCTGCTCATCATGTTCACGTTTTTAGTGGACAGGCCACACTCTAAGGGGTCAGTCACACACATGCAGGTGTTAGTTAAAGGGAGAGTTGGTCTGGAAGATGGTGTCTGCAGCTCAGGGTTTGTTGGCAGAGGGGAGCGCAGGCTGTGTCCGACATCTGCTTTGCTGCCGGTCAATAGGCTGCAGCTCAGGCCCCTGCCCTGGACACAGAAATCCTGAGTCTCACATAGCCCAGACCTCCTTTGCAATGCAAACGTCAAGATGAGTATTTGGTAGCCACTGCTCTTGGTTCACCATGAGCCATAAACCAGTGGTTCATTTCACCTTTGAGTGTGGTATGCAGGCATCTCTAGCAAGCCACACAGACACATGCCTTGATGCCGAGCAACGAAAGAGGTGTCACCTCGTGACAATCATCATCATCAGGAACATACTGCCTACCCAGACATTAGATGCACCACAGACATCCCACCACCGCTGCCGGGCAGGAGCTACAGAACTTCACCACAGGGAAGTCATTTAAAGGAACTGGTGGCAGCAAAGACAAAAGCAACTGGGGATCTAACATCCCCCTGGTCAGCTCTCACATCCTGCTCTTTAAACTGCACCTTTTGAAACTTGGCAATCACAGTTAAATCATCAACCCATCAAAAGAGGGCAGTTATTTATGTAGATTCAAACCGACTTCCCAGCCAGAGCATTTCAAAGCATGAAAAGCAGTTTGATAAGCAGTCTCTTACCTATGCAGCGCAGAGAAACCACATTTCCTGATGCACAATAATCACTGCAATAGAAATAATAACAGAAAATAAAATTAAAACTAACCAAACAAAAAAACTCCACAGTATTTTAGGCACACAGTGAAGCAAGTGGTGGGTAAAGTTCACCCTTCAGCTGCTGCCTACCCTTTCCAGCTATGTGCCCTGCCTTCACCCTCATCTTCCTGCTGAGGGTTCCCTCCTTTCTTCACTCTCTCCAGCTACCCTACCAGCAACCATCCGGCCTCCACCATTGCTCGCATTCACCAAAACTGTCATGTGGAAGACTGCAGTCACCAGTACAAAAGGTTTGTAGGCCTGTTGAGGAGCAAGATGAAGAACAGCACGAGAAAAAGCTGAGCTGATTTATGAAGTAGTTGTAGAAGAACCTAAACAAGGAAATCACAGGAACTTTGCAGGCACAGCAGTCCGTAGGTTTAGAAACTAGACACTTCAGAGCTGTTTCATGAGTATAAAAATGATATTTTCCACAGTGAAAGATCCATTTGGCATGCTATGTGTTCACATGACTGAAAATAAAAGCTGTACCAGCCTCTGTGTTACAGCTGGTAGCTATTGTCACCATACAGAAACTCCTGTTGATGGTCAAAGAGCCTTAGAAAAGTATCTTTCACATGGCAACCTTCTAGACAGCAGAGGGGGAACAGGATGGGCCATCTCTTCTAAAAGAGGAGAGGAAGAATGGAAAAATGAAAGCTGTGTTTTCATATAGAAGGGAATGCAGTTGCTGCAATCAGATTAAAAACAGTCTCTTTCCCTCTAACAATTCCCATTGAAAGATGTGCTTACATTATGCTACACCTCTTACAACAGCTAAAAAGACCATTGATGAAAGGAAATAAGTTTGTATTAAAAAAATATACCTGCTATACAGCTTTTTGTACAGGTCTATATTCCCAGCACTTGTGTTCAGCTTCATGTAGCTTTCAAAGCTGGCTTCAGCTGCTACTCCTTGACTGTAGTAGTATGTATCTCTGCAAAACAGAAAGTCCATTATGAAACCTGGTAGTTTCTGTTTTCAAACAGGCAACAAACTGTGCCAAGATAACATTTGTGACATGAACACTAAAAATATTTTTTTTTTTTTAATTGAATGCCAATGTTGTAGTACAGTGCCAGAGACTCAGATTCTCTAAACATTCATCAAGTTCTGTTTCCCATCAAACAGTTACTAGATTAAAATAATACTTTTATCTAACATGCATAAAAGATAGGAATCCTCAGCCTCATGGAACACCGTATGAAAAAGGGATGGCTTTGCTGGTACATTTACACAGCATAGTTCCAGGTCCAGGCACAACAGAAGACAGTATTTGCCAACTGTATCAAAGAGAGGCAACATCAAGTATTTCAACTGCAGAAGAATTCAGACAACAGCATTACATTGGGAGAACATGGGCAGCACTCTGGGCCATGGATGCTTATGGTGATCTTCCACACCAGCAGGCATTCTTTGTGTCCTCAGAAGATGAGGGCTTTCTATGCAATACATGTGACAACAGGTTAAGCCAGACTGGATGTTACTGAGCAATTATAATGATCTGCTACTAGCTGAGGCAAGCTCTGGAAGATGGTTGTGAGTGAATGTATTTAGATGTAAGTGACCCCACTGACTAACCACTGCATGCATGCCAAATGCTGTTACTCGGAGCAATGCTTCATTTTGATTCTTTAACAGCTATGATTGTTAAAGTCGTACCCACCAGGGTCCACAAGGACTAGATCACTAAATGCTTTTTGTTTCAGATATGCATTCTCAAAAACAGCAAGAGAGAAATTTTAACCTTTCTATGCATGTGCAAAGGCAGATGAAAGTTAGACTTACACACTGTAGCCCATATCTTTACATGCAGTCTTCCCATAATCGTCATTCCAGTCATCTTGACAAACAGGATACCAGCATTTGCTGACAGGTGAATAAACTTCCAGGATAAAGTTTGGTCCAAAGAGTCTAACTGCCAGAAAAGGAGAAGAGGAAAAAAAAAAAAACCTGAGAACACCACAAGCTTTGTTACTGCCCATTCTTAATATTTAAAGGTATTATTACCCAGGATTTTGCTTGTATGTACAAACTGGTGTTAATTTAATGCTGCCTTCAACTTAAATCCTGAGTAGATATCAAGCAGACAGAAATATCACAATGACTTAATTATTTTGTGTAAGGCAATTTAAAAGAACTACCACTTTAAAATGCAAGATAGTATGCATCTTTTCAGCTGTTATGCTCAAAATTCTTTCTCCTTCTACCACTGAAAAGCCAGTCTTTTCTTATCTTTTATCTACACAAGCATATATTTCTTATCATATATTGTGTATCAATAAAATATAATCTATTCTACTATATTGACATACTATATCTTAATACACCAAATTTCTTCAGACAAGTGTTTGTAGTGCAAGAATGTAATAAGGAGCAATTACCTCTGACATTCTATGCCTCATTATGTATTTATTTGCAGAAGAATTTAATATAAAATAGCTCAAGCAAAAGAAGAGATTGAACAAGCTTCTCCAAAATTGCATTATTTAAACAAATGGAGTGGAACACGTTCGGAGCATTCATCAGTAAATGCTAACACTGTATGAGGCATGTGCAGAATAAAAGTTCCCAAAGAGAGAATAAGAGCGCAGTAGTTTTCCAGAGTGGCACTGGTGCAATACAGGTGCTAGAAGCAGGATGCCACATCTTTGGAATGGACAAATAGATTATATTTCCAGCTTTCACCTTCAGCTCTGCACTAAATCTTCCCTGGGCTACTTCTCAGTTAGAAACACTGATCAGATCAGGCTTTCTTACACAAAGGAGTTATGAAATAGTTGAAAATAAGTATTGGGAGAACAAGGAATGCAAAATATGTGGACAATCACAAGCCTGATTAGAGACCACCAGATCTCTCTTATCACCTGAAGTTCTCCTAAGGAGTCAATGATGACTGTTCATTCCACAGACAATGTTACATCAGTTTTGCACAAACTCCATTCAAATCAAAAGGTAATATTTTAAAAAGTTATTTAAAATTAAGCCAGCTCAAACCCCTGAAATAGTGGTTTTCTTTCAGCTTTTTAATTGGACTGGAAACAGACAATATCTAGATGTAGGCTTCAAAGCATTCAAACACCTTAAACCATTTTAGCAACATAACTTGGTCTAAAATGGCCTTATTGTAACTCATGCAAGCTTTGGACAAAGAAATTTGCTCAAAAACCCTTGCAGTTGACTGAAGGTCCCCTGTCTTGACTGCCAGCACTCACCACACCGGTTTTCATCCTCCCCATTGGGGCAGTGGTTCACTCCATCACACCAGCTTGAGGGCTGCACGCACACTCCTGAAGATCCACACTCTATCAAGGAGCCGAGACAACGATTCTCTACTGCAGGGAGAGAGCAACACAGCTGTTAGGTTGAACATCAGCTTAGCTTCAGATGACTATTGCCAACCCTCATTTTGAGGAATATGTCAGTTTGGCAGAGCAAAAGATCAGAAAGTGCTCTTAAATTCAGAAGTGGGAGGAGATCTAACCCAACACAACAGAAGATGTATTGCTCTATCCTTTACATCACTTATCAGATTAAGTCGCTGATGCAGCTGTTTGAATTTTGCCCACGGCCTCCTCTGAATAAGCGAGCACCATCAAGTTGTCTAAAAGCAGTCAGCTTTGCACTGACAAAGCATAACATTTATAAACAGAAAAGGAGGAAGAAAGTGATTACTCAAATTACAACCTTTTGCTTTCTCTGCCATTTAAAACAAGATGACATTCATCTTGTATAAATCAGAGTAAAAAAAAAATACCCTAAGAACACAAAGCGTCATCCTAACTGTTTTAGACTAACTGCTCTCTTGCACAGAAAAGAATGAAGAGACTCCTAAAAATATAGCAGATTGGTTTTTAATTTCCTTTGAAAAGTGGCTTTCATTTAAAGGAAAATCAAAACGAACTTCACCTGAGCTGAGCAGAATTGCTCTAGCCCAGCTTCAGAGCTCACTCACCCCTGTTGGGGATGACTTCCAAGGCAAAGATATCATCCCTGATACGGCTTACAGTGGTGAGACAGGCTGGACTCACACAACTTTAACACACTTTCAGAGAAAACGCTTCACAGAAACAAATAAATGGACATGAATTACTTCTGCTCCAATAAAGATCCCATTTTACCAAAATAAAACATATCTTGACGATTTACACTCTTGCAGTTAAGGTACACAAATTTAATTCAGTCTCCTTCCTTCACCTGAAATTAAGTGAAGTTCAAATTTGGAACAGAGCTCCATTTCAGAGAAGACGCACAGCAGTGACTTCCTTAATGAAATGCAGCGCAGAATGTGTTGTCCACGCACAGTTATGTGCCAGCTATCCTCCAATGCAAAAACACTTGCAAGAGGTCAGACTAGTCTTTACTGACAGCTATGACCCCATACCAGCTTTTGCCAGATAGACTGGAGCTTTGCAGAGAAGCCACCTGAATAAGCCACTCCAGAGGAGTCACAAAGTTAATTACTTCACTCAGTGTCAAAAAGGGAAGGGAAGGGAAGGGAAGGGAAGGGAAGGGAAGGGAAGGGAAGGGAAGGGAAGGGAAGGGAAGGGAAGGGAAGGGAAGGGAAGGGAAGGGAAGGGAAGGGAAGGGAAGGGAAGGGAAGGGAAGGGAAGGGAAGGGAAGGGAAGGGAAGGGAAGGGAAGGGAAGGGAAGGGAAGGGAAGGGAAGGGAAGGGAAGGGAAGGGAAGGGAAGGGAAGGGAAGGGAAACAAAACTGAGTCATTAGGAAGCAATATTAGTTCATCTCTGGAGATAGGCAACAAAGAATTTCCTGTTCCTTAATTCAGCATAAAATGGAAGAATGTATATTTCTAACTTTAAAAGTTTAATACATCTTTTCTTTCAGAACTGGAAAAAAAAAAAAAAAAAAAAAACAAACCTTACCAAAATACCAGATGAAGAAAGCAGCAACTGCACAACAAATGACTAGTAAAATTGATAATATAATGATTACAGTTTTCTTTACACCTGAAATGAAAGAAAGGAGAAAAAGATAAAATAGTTTCACAAATAAGGCAACTTCCAGCCACCAGTACTATCTGTTTCCTTGACATCAAACCCAGACATTTTTTGCCAGACAGACTTTTCTCCATTTCACCGCCCTTCCTCCAAATTGCCCAGGTTCTTATCCAGTTACACTGGCATCCCATCCAGCTATTACTTCTTCATCCACAGGGAGATGGCTCATTCAACACAAGTGTTGGAAGATCTCTTTTATTTTTTATCTTACGTTGGAAGACCTTAAGTCTAAAATTGGGAGAAGTCCTGACAAAACTTACTTGGTGCACATTTTCTTCTGGATGAATGTGCTACTGGCCTAGTTGGCTGGTAGGTAGCAACCCTTGGGACGTAGCTTGGCACTGACGGAGCATTTGTTGAGAAGTTCTGTGGATATGGGTAAGCACCTACTGGCTGCCTGGCAGAATAGACATTTTCTGGCTGAAAGCCACCATTTTCATAGTATGGCGGAAGACCCTAAATGATAATGTTGGGGTGAAGGAAAAAAGGAAAAAATTAAAAACAAGAGACAAGACCTCATTAAGGACAAAATAAGTTTCAGATGCCATTTACATTCAGAACCCTACTAAGTAATTCTGCCAGTGCAGAAATCCACCATGCATGCATACACATGCTAGTGACTCCAATTTGCACAGAGAAGGAGATTTACAGTACATGACTAATAATACCTTGCACTTTGAATAATAACAGAGATTGAGGCTGGAAGGTGTATAAATAGATCAGTTTCCTGATCCAAAGTAACTCAGCCTAAGGACTTTTGAGCCCAGCCCTCCAGCTGGCCACACAAACCATAGCACTGGAGCACCTGACAGGGTAGAAATAAGCAGCAAGGATGGTTTTAGGCAGTACTGTCAGCAAAAGAAACGCTGAAAAGTAACAGCCTTTGTGTTCCCTGATTGTCCAGGTCTAAGATAAATGCTCTACTGCTCTGTTTTGTCCTCTGGCAACACCAGGTATGCATAAGCTATTTCTGAAACTCACTGGCCTACAGCAGGTCATGGTATATTTACCCTGGAAGGGTTTTAACAACTAGTTAGAAGCCATCCCAATCTATTCCTCCACAATAAGCTTTAAAAACACAAATCTCTCCCAATAATACCTGAGCACCTGACATGCTAGTTAATCCAAGCCTCTTACACCTGACTCACAGTATGTCTTTCCCTTTTTGCAGAAAACACAACAAATACTTATATCCACACTTTAAAAGACTTGTTAACCAGTGTATCACTTATAATAGGCTATTACTGGTAAAAAAATAAAAACCCAATTAAAAAAAAAAACCACAGAGATGAATATTTTGAATATTTTGTTTACTTACTACAGTAGAGGTCATCTTTCCTGTGTCAGTAGTACCAAAAGAATTCAAGTGTTTGGAAGTGTGAACCTGTATTTAAAAAATATAAATAAAAGGAAAAAAAAAATCACAACCAGAATCTTTGTCTACCTCTGTTGTCAGTTTTTCCTTTGGAAAAACACCAAATCTGGAGGAAAAAGGAAAATACAGAAGCATTTCAAGAGAGGATACAAATTAAGGTGCAGCATGAAATCGGATCTCAATAGCCTCTCAATACAACATTGAGGATTATACAGTGGCAACTATTCATTAACACGAGCGCCACACAAACCAAGAAGGTTAAGTTAGTGCTCACTCTCGCTGACAGAATGAGAGTTAAAGAATATCCTGGCAACAACCCACACAGTGTCAGTACCAAGTTCAGGTCCTCCGGTCTCTCTCAACACTTACTCATGTATCGTTCGAGGTTTATGACACAGAAACGAGAACATGAACAATGCATCAGGAAATACACATTCAACTAGCTCATTTGATAACATCATGACTATTAGCCCCACAAGCCACATCTTTTTCACTCTTCTGTGTTACAAACAATTGTTTTCTTGGTTGTGTGTTGTGGCCACCACACCAAAAACAGGGAGAGAAGCACAACAGGGAAATACGCAACATCAATATGAAAGTTTTTCAAATAGAGCAGAAGAAAGAAGCTACATCCAATGTTTCAACCATATAGCAGTTTATTTTAAAGTTAAACATTAACATTAAGTAAAACCACAGACTATCAAAGACACAGGAAACATTAAATGTTTGCTGACATAGTTCTAATATAAGCAGTTATAGACCTCCACAAGCAATAATTTTAAGAAATAACTTAATCTATTGAGTCCTCTCATAATGTTACTACATATGAAAAAAGCCTAGACATGCCTCAGTCAGGCACTGAGAAGTACCTCTCTCCAGCTCCCAGAGCAGTACCCTGAACACAGACACACTGGCACAATCCCTGTTGAAAGCAATGGCTACAAAGAGCAGTTGCATTAAGACACAGCATAACTCAGCTCAACATATAAAGTTATCTTCTAGAACCTGTACCTAGGTGTCACCTCACTGAAAACTGAACTGCAAATGCTTTTGAAGCAGACTTCAACAGCACCTTAGCACCTTGAGCATGCCAATACTTCGTGACAGTTAAGAAAGGCTGATTCTGGTGTTTGCCTATTAGCGCTAACAAAAAAAATAAAAGGTAAATAATAACACACTCTTGAACTCTTATTTGAATGGCAGACAGGGGAAAAACAAGTCTTTCTCCTACTTACAATAAGTCCATCAGTTTGGTGACTAAGGCTTCAGGACTTCTGCTTTATGTCGCATCCATTCTTACTCAGCTCTTCATAGCAGAGTCCGGAAGCACAGCTTTGCCCAGACTTGGGGGACAAGTAACAAGTTGCAGGAAGGTATTTTTGTTCCTTGTTCTCTGAAAAGGAGGGGGGAAAAAAGGATTAGGAAGTTTGGTGATAGCAAACGGAAGAATACATCAGGTGATTCTGAGGTAGGCCAACAAGTACAACCAAAGAAAAATCCAAATATTTTTTATGTTACAATTTGAAAGGACTTGCAGATTGGCATGCGACAGTCTTCCTCACTATTTTTCTGGTTTGTTTGTTTTAAATGAACAGAGGAAAAAGGATCTGTGTTCCTCAACTGGCTTTCAATGCCCACTCCCAATTTAGTTATTTTTAGTATATTTTTCCATCCAGCTTCTGATTAATAATAGTTTTTCCATTATCACACCACAAAATACAAGAAAGTTACAGGTATATACAGATTTCCATGGTATTACACATACACATTGGTCAGTGTATTAAAAACAGAATAAACCGAAACCACTAGACTCCCATTAGTTTGCGAACCTTTAAGGCAAAAATTGATGGGTAACATCCAATAATGATAAAACCTAGTTTTCTTAAATGCATCACTGACATACTTCAAAATGTTCTACAAACACATCAAGGGTACTGCAACAACTTCACAGATAAGGAAGCTGGGTCACGGAGAAACAAAATGACCTGTCAAACACTCTCCATCCCAACAACTACAGAGCTAGAAGAGACTAGTCTCTCTTATCTCAGTCCAATACTTCGGCCTCTAAGTGACCTCGCACGTCAGACAGATTTAAATAGTTCCCTCATAAAAGTATCATAAACCCACTCTGGTGCAGAATAGTGGGAACGTACAACTATCCTTCCTTCTTGCTGCCAGTTATTCCTCCTGACGTCTGTCCAGCTATAACAACATTTTATTGGGTACATCTGACGAAAGAAACCTCAAGAGTCCTTTAAAGTGAGCTGGTGGGGTTAAAGTGTACAGAGATACCCAGACAAGGAAACAGAGATGGAGCTCACCCCTGCAGCAGGCTTGAAGGAACAAGAGACAAGGCCCAGGGAGCCGAATCCTTGTAGGTTGGTTTGCTAACACCTTCTAGCTTTGGAAAAAGCATAAAGCAGTGAAAGACACCCATCACTCATATGCTCTCAAGCCCCTGAATTTCAAAAATTTCCATTTACTCCAATGTGGAATGGAACCAGAATTTGGACCTCCAGCAACACAGAAGGTCCAAATTTGAGTATACTTTTGTTTTATAAGTCTGAACATAAAGAAATAACAGTACTCTTTCTAGTGACAGGCAGTAATAAGAGTATAAAATATATAGCCGTCATTGATCTCATATACTGATGAATTCAGTGAGAAGTACTGCCTCGCAGCTTTTACTTGAAATATTTTAGCTTCTTCTCACACGTGGCTTAGGAGTACTATAATTAACATTCTGTCACGGGTCATTAAGATTAAAAAAATCCTTTTTTTTTTTTCCAGTAAAAGTTGTTAGAATTAAATAAACAGCAATAAAAAACCTGAAAATACTACCTGCATCCAAGAAAAAATTAAACCAATAGCTTTTTTAGTTTCTCTATGGATTTCTTCAAATCAACTCTTTATATTTAAGCAAAAGTTCCAAGAGAGTTGTTCTCTACTTCATTTGATGACACATTACTTAATTAAAGAAGGACTTCCAAGACTGTCAGTCTGCCAAAGGCTTGTCCCCCCGCTTCCAGAGTGACAGCCATTCTCTGACTTGGACAGGAGAAGCATTGAGCACAGAGTTGTGCTGCTCAGCTGTAAGTGGTCCTCACCACCCCATTTTCCTAATCCCTTCACCTCACTACTGGTTGGTAAAGGTGAGCCTCTGCTCTTACTTCCTTACAGCAGCATCAAGCCATGGCTCCTTCACACTGTGTGTGTCCTTCACTAGTCAGAAGCCAACATGTCCAAAAAGACAACAGAAACAACGAAAGACAAAGAAACCTTAAAGATCTAACCATGATTTTGGTAATAAAAACCAACTTGCTGGCTTTTACCCGTATTCTCCATGCAGGCAATAATAATGGTACGTCCTTATGACACACTGTGATGTAGCTATTAATTAAGAGCAGTACTATGTTTTGGAGGCCTAGGTTTCCACAAGCACCACTAACTATATTAGTTTCCATTAGCTTTTATAAAGAAATCACTGTATGCTGTTTCCATGCCTAGACACCTAAGTCAATCAAATGGAACTATTACCTTCAGAAATCCTACTAAACACTGTGAGTTCAACTTGGCCAATGAAGCCAGAGTTATATTTGCAATAGTATACTTCCTGCATTTACCTATTAGTTCAATACATATTTTGCATTATTTCCCAAAATAGAAACATCATCAGCTGTTTGCTAAGCTTTATGATATGTATCAACAATCGAAAAAGCAACCACCGAAAAAAAACCAAACTAGTTCTTCACAGTCAGATCTACATAAAAGCAACCACCTGCAAACAAGGAAGAAGGGAGAGGACAGAACAGTTAAAAGCCGAATGCATGAAGTCCAGTTCAGCTTCTAGAAGGAGGAAGCACAAAGGCATCTAAACACTCTACATGAACACTGAATAACACACTGTCACATCCAAAAAAATTAGCAGTTCCTTTTATCCAGATAGAGAAACACAGCACATGCAAATGAAAAAACTGGAAAAATTCATTAAGATAGCAAAGCAGTAGTTCCAGTGCAATGATCAACTGTAGAAAAGAGCAAGCCAACAAACTATGGCTTTTGTTGATGATGCTAGGAAGGAAGTATGCTTTCATGTATACATAATTTTTTTTTATTACCAACAGTTTTATGACCACCTAGAAGTTTCGGTAATATAATCTTAAACACAATATAACCATGATACCAACATGAGGAGGAAAGGGAGAAGGGGCAATAAAAAAATAAGAAGAGATAAAACAAGCAAAGACATAATTCCAGGTTCACTTACATGGTCTTTTCCACGCACTGGGCAATTTCTGCCTCTGCTACCTGGACAAAAGAAAAGAAACACAGTCAAGATTACTGTTGAACAAGCAACACTAAAAATTATCATGATCTGTAAATGAAGTATAGAAAGGTTTAAAAAATACTGCTATGTATGAAAAAGGAAGGTAACTCTTTTTTTTTTTTTTTCTCATCTCATTAACAAGATTTCCTTGGTATTTCTTCACGAAGTAGTGCTGAATATTTGTATCGCAATGACTTTTAAAAGTGAAAGTAATTTACTCCACAGGGTAAAATGTATCCTCTGGAAAGGGTCAAAGATAAATCAACAAGCAACTGAATGCCTCAAAGTCATCAAATTCAGTTTCTTCCAACATCCTGGCCTTTCAGCTAACCTTCTTGATACGGGTAAGCTCTACTCAGCATGCCTATGCAGTAACATTACACACCTTACAGAGAACTATATGAGACTATATTTATGTGGAAGGTTGCCACAAATAGAGCCTCAGCACCTCGAAGCTATTCCAGATTAGCTCTTAAAATATCATTGAACTGTAGAACTATTTATCAACAGGGGTAAAAATACCAGTGCTTCTGAGTAAGCACTACCAGCAACTCGAATAAAGTCCGGAACAGTATTTCCAAGAGTGGCAAACCAAGATTAATGCTACTTCGACATGCAAAGGAAAAATAAAAATAAAAATAAAAAAAAGCATTAAAAAGCTCTGAGCATAGCAGTCTCATTTTAAACAGTTGTAGGATGTTGTATTCATACTACGAATAATCATCTATTTGTCTTATCTGAAAATAAATGTTACCATTAAAAGACCATCACAAGTACATCACATTCCTTTCTTAGGAAAGATGGGATGGGAAAGGAAGCTGAAAAGATGTTGCCCAGCTAAGTGGATGAGGACTGGCAGAAGACCCTAGACACACACACATAAAGACACTTCTGAAATAGAAAGGGCCAAGGTAGGAGATGGACCCATTGGTCAAGCAACAACTGCAGAGGAAGCTATTGCCTACAGCACCCACCCCCCCACAAGTCAGTGTTGCTAGGGGGTGCAGCAACAGCCAGCGTGGCTGTTTAGATACTTTCTTCCCCTACAGTACATCCCCAGTTCTGCCTCTGCCCTTCTCCTTCTATGGCAGAAATAAATAACCTCATCTTCTGGTAGTAAAATTCAAGTCTCTATCAACAGCACTGAGCGTCTCTGGCTGAACCTGGTAGGGAATAAGGTCTCAAGAATATTTGTTTACCACATTTCAGTTGCAAATGAGTATTGTATGAATATGGTACCAGTAGGTACCCACTCTGCAGAAAAATAAAAACTAGTAATGATAACAAATGAGACTTATTAAGATACTTGTCCACGGTAGCTGCTTTCAACCTGTGAACTACAGGTCCTGAGGAGCTGTAAACCACTTCCAAAGGGTCCATGGCAGATAAGACAGAAAAGCAAGCCTGCTGGCAGGAGGTTTGAATTCGCTCCACAGGGAGGCCCACACTGCCAGAGACAGGTTTAGGGATCCATGCATTAAAGACATGGGAGAAATACTGATGTAGTAGCATAGACACAGCTGAGTTACCACTGCAGTACTGAAACTACTCAGCGTGGACTGATCCTTGACTGACACAGATTGCCCATACAGTAAGAGGACCCCCTATGTCCAGGAGTGGCAACTCCAAGCTAAATATTTTGACCAGCATCCTAGAATACTGTTTTGATTTGTTTTTCCATTGACATCCTAGAACATCATTTCAACTTATTTCAACTTCCAGGCTGGGCTACCATGAAGGATTTGCTCTAGGCTGACTCTCCTATGCATCAGTATATAATTTTAGAGGTTTAAGAATGAAAGAAAAATGGAAAAAGACATGCTAAGTCCTACTTTGACATCATCTGTTAACTTAGTCCACCTGTCTTTTGGCTTTGCATTTACACCGATACCCTTAGGTAATAGCCACGACTGCAATTGTTTCCCAGTTTCATTGATCTATGCCACACACAGACAGTCCATCTCCTCCCCCACCTAACACTGCCTAAGTTGACACAAATCATCTTTCAGAGGTGAAGCTGCTTCCTTTGGCTCTTTCTAAAGTGCTAAAAGAATTAGTGTCACTTTACTCAGGGCAAACAGGGATACTTTAGGAGAAAGGCACAATGGGAGATCGATCTCTTAAATTCACTTACATGCACCCACCCAGAAACCTGAGGTGAAATTCAAGGTCCAGGTAAGCTATGATCATCAGTAAAGCCATCTGAGGGGAAGTGCGGGGTGGGGTTGATTTCAACATCGAAAGTTTTGGCCTGCCCATTTCAATGATATGGCTCCTGTGGGAAGACTCTTATCAACAGAGTTACTCTTCCAAAATTACTTGATACGTTGGGATACCCGTAGCTAAAAAATAGCACTTTTGCAAGAAAACAAAACAGCAGTGACATTAATACACAATGAAGAGACTGCTCTAGTTTATTGTCCTTATGAGCGACTACTTGCTCCATGACCTTGAAAATATCTGCCTAATCTCGCAGAGTCTCGTTTCCCTTCATCACAACAGCAAGAAACGGACAACCTCCACTCTAAGAAGTACCAGGTGGGACGGCGCTGGCGAGCGTTGAGCGCTCCGCACCTGGTCTCCAGCACTGCGTCGGATCGCGTTATCCACTTCACAGCACCCATTCACCTTTCCTGCACTACTTTAGCTCCTGTCTCTCTTACCCACCGCCCCGCGGAGAAGCGCAGCTTTTCCGCGCTACACCTACCAGTGGAGAAACCGGCTGTTTAAAAGAGGCAACCGGGTAAAGCAGAAAGGAGCACTGCTGAAAAGTGGGAACTTACGTGCCCACCCGATTTCATCTGCCGGCGCTTCCACTCTCTGGAGACGATGCCGCCTTCCCCGCTGTCCCCAGCCCCGGAGCTGACCGCGGGGTTCTCCGCGCTGACCCCCACCGTGGAGGGGCCTCTGACCCCCTGCCCTCGTGGGATGGGGGTTTTTCACAGATGCTGCCCAGGTCCCTCCACACCCGCCTCCCCCCTTAAAGCAAAGCCAAAGTTCCTTAATTAAAAACCAAAAACCGCAGGCGGAACTCAGGGCGGTGGTGCCCCCAGCCCGCGGGACCCGCCCGGCCCCGGAGGTGGCTCCTCCCGGTCCAACAAAGATCCCGTGCGGGGCGAAAGGGCCGCGGCCGGGCGGCTGGGAGCGCCGCGCTTACCTGGGTCTGCCCCTGCCGGAGAGGAACCGAGACGGGACGCGGCGCAGCGAGCCGGAGCAGCCGCTGCGGCCGAGGAGGAGTTACCTGGGCCGGGGGGGGAGCGACGAGGAAGGGGCAGGTGCCACCAGGTGGATGCGTCGCCCGGCCCCTTCCTCCCGCCGGCGCCGGGGAGGAGGGTGCTGCCCGATTCGCTCAGCCCGCGCCCGTAGGGAGACGCCGCGGGCCTGACACGGGGCGGGGACAGCGGCCGCCAGCCCTCTGGGGGGACCGACTGTGCTGTGTCGCTGCCGGCGGGTGGTACGGGCAGCTCTTCGTGCCCGGTGGGGGCCGGCAGTCACCCCCAACCTTACCGCACAGGGGCTTCCTCTTCACCCAGCCCTCTGCCTCCTTCCACGGATGTTTGCAAAACAAGACAGAGAAAAGCCAAGGGAGCCCCAGGCAGGGCCCGCGGCACCCCGAGGGGCGCGGCGGTGGCGATGCCTCCCGGTGTAACCCCCACCCTTTCCCGGGACTCCTACGGGCGGACCTGTCCCAGGTTGTGCTTTCGCTGCTCCAGTCTAAGCGTGCTGTGCTGAGAGGCCCGTGCCTGGTTTTTTTTTTTTTTTCCTTTCTTTTTTTTTTTTTTCTTTTTTTTTAACGTACACATCAGTCTTTATTTGCTTGCGTTTTAGGGTGTTGTATGCAAACAAGAAGACAGAACGCTTCCTTCAACAGGGCAGGTCGGGAGCTGATAAAGATTGCTCATAAAATACCCAGGCCAAAGAAAATTACTTCCTTTTTCTTTTGCTTTTTAGTGCCATTTAATAAAGATGCGCTCCGAAAAATTTCTGCGAGGTTCATTTTCACATTACTTATAACACTCTAGTGACTTGTAGTAACTCTCCTGTAAAGCAGATCTACAAATGAGTGAGGTTTTTCTCTGCCAAAGCTGAGCTCCACTGCAAAAATTCCACTTACATGCAAAACCTCAGAGTATGACTGACAAAGTGCATAGGTGTTTGAAGAAATTCCACTCACTTTTAAGAACTGCTCCAAATTAGCTACAATATTGCTGCATGCTACGCTTAAGATGTTTGTATGGAGACTACAGATAAGGCAAAGTACACACGTTTGGCATGATAAGTGTTTGGGTTTGTTTATATTTTCAAATGCATATCAAGCAATTACATCAAGTGCACCAAGAAGCCAGGATCATACTTTCAGTATTTTTCCAGCTCTGTGCATTTATTCAAAGAGAACTGTATCTTCAGACCCATTAGTACGTCTTTAAATTTTAGGTTAGGCTTTCCAGCTGAGCCTTTTTGTAGGGCTATTTCTGCTCATGCTCTCCCAAAAGGAGTCAGTGAGATCTAATAATTTTTCAGTGTGGATTTAGTTAAAGGATTGGACCTGAAATGTCACCTGAAGTAAATCATAAGATTGTCCCAGGTCACACCTATAGCCAAAATGGACTGTATCGTCACCTCTGTGGTGCTCTGAAGTGTCTGGCTGCGTGGCATGTCCTTTTCTTTCATCTAATGGAACTCTGTTAATGACCTTCAGAGGTTAGAGATATTCTGGGTATGAAGCAGGGTAACTGATCGTAAGGCTTCACAGTTAAGTGAAGATGGGGGAAAGTGGCCCTGCAGATTGTCAGTTGGCATTATGGCCACAAGGAGAGACGACCACAGGACCGTGAAGGAGAGATCCCTCAGGATCTATTCTGATTCTGCTCTACAGGAGAATTTAAACTTTACTTTGGAATTTCACATCTTTTTTTTTATTTGAAAGTCATTTGGAGGCTACATAGTCCTGTACTGGTGATGTCTGTTTTCTAGGATACCTAACAATTTATGTTTCTACAGGTGTTTCTTCTGAGCTCAAGAATGTCCCAGATCTCACTTTGGATTTGTCCAAATGTCTTGCACAACGGCTACAGATAAGGAGAAAGCGAGATGTAAAATATATATAGGCTGATGACTCTGTAAGTAGATGTTGTCTGTACACAGCCACTTCTAAGGTACTACATCAATTCAGGTGTTACAAACAAAACTGGGCAGAAGGACATGGTAACAGGCAACATGTCTACTGTGTTAAGGAGCAGTGTGCTCCTCTGCCAGAGAAGCTTTAAACTCTTTAGGAGGACCCACATTGCTTTGTGCGCTATGAAATAATACCAGACCTGCCGTGGGGGGGATTCAGTGCAACTCCCTTAAAAGGAATAGTGTTCTGCTCAGTTACAGACTTGAAGATCTGGGCATATGCCAGCAGCTTGTTGATTACCACTGTTAACACCTTTTCTCCTCAGAGAGAGCTGAGCTGGTCAGTGAACAATTTATTCCCACCCTCTTTCCCCCAGTTTTTCCCTCCCCTCCTTCAGGCAGGTATCTGGCTCACTAAAGGGCTGGCCTTTGAGACCTCTAATGTGGTAAAAGCTTTATTTTTTTTTTTTTTTTCCCTGGGTTAATATTCCCCATGGTTAACTCAGCTTGCTAACAAAGGTCAGACAAAAAGGAGAGCTGGAGCAGTGGAGGTGTGGAGCGGGACACTGCTTCCACTTGGCAGCAGAAGCAGTCAGGTCTGTTCAGCTAGTCGAGGACCAGGTCGTGGTTCTGTAATCTCTTCCAAAATAGTCGTATATATGTATTGTTGTATTTCAATTATGCAAGTTGGCTTTTTTTTGCAGAGCAGGATGCTGCATATTCGTTTTATTAATGGCTTATAAGCAAACTTTAAAGGAAAGATCAGGGTAGGGTTTGGTTTTTCAGAGTGGCTGCAATGCTTTAGAAGGGGCAAGTGAGTCCCCAGCCAGGGAGGAAATTTCTCTTGCTGAGGAGCTCACTGCTCGGAATTCCAAGTGTCTTAGAGTTTTAACGTGACCCAGCCTAACACTGTTCATCTCTGCACTTACTCCAAACACCTTTCTCTCACTTAAATATGAACAGTTTAAATGTTCAGTGAATGACTTCCTCCTCCATATTTATATGAATGTGGAGCAGGGAGAGGATGTTTGGATGTTTCCTTTTATTTTTCCAGGCGTACAAGCTGATGTTTCTATAGACTAGTCTGAATTTCAACATGTAAAATAAACTGATTTTTCTAAGTGTCTGGCATCGCCTACCATTGTATATCCTATCACATGATACGTTTGGCTTCCTATGACACCTCCTTTACTCTATTCTTCAAGGGAGCTCTGCCCACCGATTAATCATAACTTGCTTTGTTTCTGTGGCAGTTTGTCATCGCAGTTCATTTCATACTCTGTTAAAACCCAACATGTAGTTTGCTCCATTGTGTTCTGTACTTCTTGATTTTTGCCTGATGTCTAATTGAAAACACAGGGGAGTGGGAGATAAGGTCTCTCTAAAGCCAAACTGCAGAGTAGCTACTGAAAACATTTCAGAATGAGCTTGGCCCTGCCACTTTGGGACTACAGCACAAGGCTTCCTTTTACCTACACTGACAGAACTAGAATTAGAGTTATCTCAGGGAAATTCAGTACTAAAGCCCACAATTAGAAAAAAAAAAAAAATCAGATGAGGAATTGGATCACCCAACTCAACACCTCCTTGGTTTTCACAACCCAGCTCTGAGCACCAGGAATCTCATTATGCCCAACTGCAGTGGAGTCCTCTATGCATTCTTTTAAATCAGTACCATAAGAGAGAGCTCTGTGGTTGACTCTTTATGACAAACGCTACAGTTGTGCACTCACCCATAAAGCTACATCAAACTTGGGAACTTAATTAGTCATTTAATACTAGGCTTAAGCTAAATGTATGTTGACTTTGGAAGTACATTTGCATCTGCCAATATTACCAAGAATACACAAACAGAAATTTACCTGTTGCAGCTATATTCGAAAATCAAAGTAAATGGTCAGACATGTCAAAAAATCATGGGGTTTTTAAACTAGTGAATCAGGAGGTAGTCCTTTGTTAGAGTATTGACTAAATATACTGAAGAACCACAAGTCCTTAAACGAATCACCCTGTGATCTGGGAAATAGGAGAAGGTCTCATGCATCTACAGATTAGAGGTATGTGTCCCTATGAACATTCTCACTTCTCTCCCAGTCTTTCAGAAACATTTTTAGGAATTTCAAGCTGTAGATGGAAAAAAAAAACAGAACATCACCATGACTCTTCTTGGTTCTCCTGTTTGTTTTTTTCTTCCCAGTTTAGCTTTCTAGTATTGAGACAAAGAAAGTCTCAGAGTTATGAAATTCTTTGCTCTCTCCCAGAGGGAAGAAACTGTCAGTAATAATAAGTAATTTTAACTTCCCTTTAAGTATATGTTGTTTCAATGGGTTTCTTGTCTGTGATTGTAAAACGAGAGAGAATAAAAAATTCAAACACTGCTCTTGGTTGGATTTTTCTGGGTGTACCATGTAAATACAGCTGCATTTTCCTACATCAGAGTAGAGTTTAACTTGTAAATTTCATCTGCTGTCCACATTAAAATAACGCTACTTTGTGGTACATAAGTTGAATGACAATTTTAATTTCTACGGTATTTTCCTGGTATTTAGGATTCTTTTCTTTGTTTGTTTGTTGTTTTTGTTTTTCCCCACTATTCTGGTTGTTAGCTTTGTCTTGCACTTGTAACACAAAGCAGCCATAAATCCAAAGTTCTCAGCCGGTTAAACCAGGTTTATAGTTACTCTTGTGCCAGCAAACAGGCCTGAAGCAACTACAATGCATCAGTGATTATGGGTTTCGATGAAGACTGATCTCACTGTTCTTATAAAAAGAAACTACACAACTACAGTTGGACTTAGATTTTAAAATATTTTGTTTAACAAGAATTTGCAAACGGAAAATTACTTAATTCTTTTGCATTTAATTTTAAACAATTAGTGACAGAGCCGTGTTTCAGTAGAAATTAGAATCAAATATATTTAGTTTTGCTCATACATATAGAAAAAATACCCACTGGTAAAATAAAAAGAAACAAACCATAATATATCTTAAATTAAGATATTTTTTTTTTCCAATTAGGAACCACAAGTGGTGTTTTGGATCCAAATTAACAGTTTAGTGGAGCCAGATCTTCCCAACTGATCATTTAATTATAATTTGGTTTTAAAATGTTGAATGTCATGACATCTTATATCAACAAATCACTTATTTTTTATAGATCCAGGAAGACCACTGATTTTTATTTCTTTGGTAATAATTCTATGCAGCAGAAGTAGAAAAAAAAAAAAAAAGGAACGAGGCCTTTTGAACAGCTGAATTTTCTAAATACCTGCATGAGATAACAAGAGATAACTTGTATCCGAAAAGAATTGCCTTTTGTTTGTCTGAATAATAAAGAGTTAGGATTATTTGCTGTATAACTTGGGTGAATTTGTTTACGTCTGCCTCCATTTCCTGCTCTGTAAAAGGGAATTAGTAGTATGCATTATCAGGAGTATAGCTGTTTTCACGTTTAACCAAGTATTTTTAAAGGTACTTGGAGACTTGTTGATTAACCTGTTAAAAAGGATAACAACAAACTGTGTTCTTTATATTTACCTGCAGCTAGACAAGCTCTTACAGTCTGCTCCTGCAGTATTTGATTTTTATCAATAATTGGGCATTGTTTTAATTCCATGATAAACTGTTCAGGTGAAGTCAGAAAACTGTAAATTACAAATTGGTCATAAACAAAATACTGATCCAGCTGACTGGATCAGGCATGCTACAAGCAAGTGAAAATGCAGTTCATTTTCACCTGTCTATATTCCTCTGCAAGCCCACAATTAATGCATTTAATTTCAACTACAAGCAAATGCTGTTTGCATATGCAAATGCAAGATTTCAGTTTCTGTTATTGCACTTCCGAGCAAAAAGTCCTGATGAAGAGACTTTGGCATTTCCATGATACTCAGGAAGTTGTGCTTTCTGTGGAAGAATCTAGATGTTTTATCCACAACTTTTCACAGGATAACTTTCCGCTTGCAAGGCAAGATTTCACAGGTTGACTTCAATATGTTCAGTTACTTTTCTTAACTTTTTTTTAGTTTCAACTGAAGTGGCTCAGTGAAACTCTATTTGCAATATGAATATATTTTGGAGTGGCTAAAAAATGGTGATTTCTGAAATTATTTCTGAATCACAGTTACCACTATTGCACATCTCAGTATGAAAATCATTAACCTGTAGTTGAAAATCACACACTCAACACTCTTACTGCTTGCTACATTTTTTTGTTAACGACTAAAATATGTTTACATTTATTTGTCTTACTTCATCATTCTTAATTTAGGTTGGACTCCCTTCATCAGTTTATTCTGGTTCAGTGGCTACATTAATTCCTTAAGAAAGAGCTGTGTTTGCTTGCCTGCTACCTATGTAAAGAAGTCTCGTGTTTGAAGGGGCAAATAAAACAAAGCCAAAATACTTCTTATCTTTAGTCAAGGCAGCACGAGAAAACAGATCCTTTCTAGTGAATAATGAGAAATGCGGCATTACTGTTTTCCTCTAAGAAGTGAAAGATCGATGTTTGAATTCTACCTTTACTTAATTACCAACACTTCATCATTAAGCCAGAAAGTTTTTGAATAGGAAATTATTATTCTGTTTTAGCTGCTCCTTTACCAAACTTTTTCTTACTAGTTCTCTATCACCTTTAGGATCAAATCCCAAACATTTTGAAACATGTCAAAGATTCATATGAAGCTAAAAGAAGCTTGCTGAAAGTATTTGTTTTCTCTGGGGCTGGTTGGACATAGGTCATCAAACTCCTGTACTTGGTGAGTAATTTTCAGAAGGTAATTTGAACCCATCCTTGAGAAAGGAGAACAAGCTGGTTAATACGAGTTCTTGCTGGTGGTGGATGACTTCTCCTAAAGTCTTCTGTGGTAACAGCAACAGTCCCCATAAAACAAATACTATCTAGGGCTGGCATCTTCACCGCTGTTTTGTTTAAGATTGCCCAAAGTTTTGACTGTACAATGAAAAATGCTTAGACAGCATTGCACGTACGCTGTAGAAAATGGCCTTGGGAAAGGAGTGTTTCCACAAATATCCAAAGCTGACAAAGCCCATGGTTTAGGTCTTAACACTGTGCCACTATTACTAATTATAACGTTGGCCAAGTGGCCAAGATGCAAGATATCTGCATGCAGCTATAGCTGTTTAAAAGTTTAATTGCTTCTGACCAATCTATATTTTCCTGTTAACATTTTTGTATTTCAAATTTCAAAAGCAAGCATTTGGTTTGCTTTATAGTAACTCCTTACATAGTTTTACTAAACAAGATTTCAGACTGCATGTTTTTATTATGCACAGAGAAGTTAGGGGTGAAAAATACATAAAAAAATCAGTTACTCTCTCCATTTACCATGAAAAAAGTCCTGTCTGGGATGACTTTTCATGTTCCCAGACTTTTTTTCTACTATTTTGCTTATGTGCCTGTTGTGCCGCACTAGATTTCCCTTCCTTCCAATCTTTTTTCTATCATTCAAACAAGTATTTTCCACCTTTCTGTATTTGTAGACGGACTCCACTCTTCACTCATTCTGTTCAATTAGTCCTACTGGATGAAAAGCATCCCCTCTCTCATAGTGCTCCTCTATTGCTCCAGACTTGATAAGGCTTGTGTTGCTTTTGACCACATAGCCATCCATGCACAAACATAGGTACTGCAGTATCCAGGAACACATGGAATATTGCAAGAACATTTCCTTGAGGAGTAAAAAGATTGCTTGTGACACAAACTGCTCCTGTATCTGGACCAGATTAATATTGCCACTTTTTTTTTGCTGCTATGTTGCTTCCTGATTCTGTAGATAATAAATAACCAAACCAACTGGGTTATAATTGTTTTAAGGGAGTTGTATTTCCTTCTCCTGTTTGATTTTTTGAAGTCTGTTTCTACAAGACTGTCCTCCCTTATTCAGATTTTGTGGGAGGTACACTGTAAATATCTAATGATAATTTCTAGGGGTCATTTTAATTTACTTTGCAATATTTTTTGGCCATTTTCAATTACTTGGCCCCCTACTAACGGCTCTGGTTTTGTTCAATTTCTACCTGTTTCTATATACCTGTTGCAACCGTTAGTATTACCTATACAATAAGTGAAAAGATTACCTTATTTTCTCTCCATCATTGCATCTTCAAGACAGCACAATCCTCTGCCCTGCTTCCAGTGAACTTAGTTCTAATGAACTACTCCAGCCTGATAAAGAGGATTTTCAGACCTTTGAACGCAGCATGAAGTCTGCAAGGTGCCTATTGTATGAAAACAAGGAGTTAACCTCTTCTTAAACTGGCTGTGCTGAAGTGGGTGAGAGAGAGTTGTAACTTCAGATTGCTACTCAGGAGTGAGCAAGTTCTTCAGAAATGATGCAAGAGGTTGGTGCTTTTGTGTCCTGCTGCTTCCTGAGTTCTCTGGGTTTGTTGCCCAGGAGACTGGCTTATCAAGAGAGTCCCAGCACAGAAGCTGAGGGTCAGCTGGCAAACACTAAACTAATTCAAGGGATGGTGGGTTAGATAGCTCGATAGTCTCTCAAAGAGCAGCAGGAACAGCTAAGACGGACATCTCACCACACTGTTGGCAACACTTGGATGAGCTAGATAACATATAGAGGTTTTAAACAAATACTTTCCTATGGCTTATAAATTCAAAACAATCATCTTAAAATTACAAAGTTCTTTTGCTCTTGTTCGCATGTTTTAATATCAGTCAGATTTGTTAGAAAAGCCTAGTCAATACACAATCTTTTAACACTGACTGCACTTAAAACAAGAACTGTGGGATTCTGCCTAGCAAAAACTGTTTTCCTGGTATCCTTGCAGAGACTTCAGTTAAGACTCAGAGAGGAACTCACCCTCTAAGTGCTGGGAACTGTTAGGTCACCTTATGGCAAAGACTCCGCAAAATAGCTGGACCTTTAGCAGCCCATCACATGCCCCAGAAGGGCGGGTAGGGAGCTAGCGATTCAGTAGAGTGCCCTGCTTCATGAAGCCACCACTTGTGTGAGCCTTATCTGAGAAGAACTGGAATTGTTGTCATAGATATGCTAAAGGTGACAAATTAGCCCAAATGCCTGTTAATCATTTCATTCAGCACAAACTGATTGACCTTCCAACATTCACAATTAGTGACTTACAAAATGACTTCAAGGAGGCCACGGAGTGTCCTGCATCCTGTGCACCCAGCATAGCTTGATAGTGTGTATTTTGAATGCAACCCATCTGCACTAATCCAAAAATTGTAGCACTATATGATGAGGCTACCAGGAAAAAAAAAAAAAAAAGTGAGAGCAGGAAACAGTATAAAGACACACCTCGTGTCCCATGAGAGAGGGACAATCCTATACTAATAGTCTCACGGGCAATAGGGCTCTTTGCCTAGACTCTTACCTAGATGGGATGCCCAGGCTACCTGTCATGCTTTAAACACAAAACCAGCAGGTTTTGACTACGGTGAAATTTCATATGTTTCCATATAAACAGGGAAGCCTAGTGCTAGTGTATCTGCATGGAGGCACTTCACCATCATCCTCAAAGACATCCCAGAAGGATCAGCAGTAACCCTTTGGCAGCTTCTTTGGATGCTTCCTTCTGAAAGAATGAAGTGGGTTAGTAAAAATTATTTCAGCTGGCTGATTAGCCTGCTTGTCTTGTGAAGGAAGGGCAATGCCGAATCCCTGGAGCACACAAGCACACAAATCAGCCCTTACGGCCAGGAAGGACTTGTGGTGCAAGCTCAGTAAGTTAGGATTGTGTATCAGTCCATCTGCTGAAGCCAACTATCCTGATAAGCCCAGTTGCAGGTTGCCTAGAGGTAACTAAGTGCAAGATGTCACCCATACCCAGCAGGCTGAAGATGGAGGGCTTAGTCCGCTTCTCCTGGGGCAGAGTAGGCCCCATATAGACTATGCTGTGAAATGTAGTATATGCTAAACAAGGGATAGGTTAATGGTGTATGTACTCCTTAATAGTGTAATGTCTCTTGCTCTCAGATGTGGTATGCGAAGACACAGAGATCCAGAAAGATCCGGTAATTCAGAGAGGAAATCAACCTTGCAAAGCTCTTCAAAGGTCAGGTGTATACTCCCAAAACAGTCCCTCCCAGGAGCAACAGTCTCTGTTTTCAGCCAGGAAATGTTCGTACCCTGTCATCCTGGGGGCCATCCAGTGTCCCGGTACAGAAGGTGAGCAGTCCTGTGAAACACCACTGAAACTGAGCATCTGTTGTTGTAGATGTTGTGTGCTCATAGCTATATACCCAAAGCTAAAACTACAAAGTGAAAGGCAAGTAGCTTGTCACCCCTGCTATGGCGTAACGCCCATAACACTGGCAACTTTTTCAGAGTGTTTTTGAAACTGAGAGATGTCCTGATTGCTCTCCCATCACCTGAATAAAACGAAAGCAAACATTAAAAGATAAGACTAAGAAGAAAACCTGTGCACCTCTCTCAGAGAAGCCCAAAAGATTAAGTCTTCCTTAATAGCAGGAGCTGTAGGCACATGCTTGGCCACAGATTGGTTTAAACCCCACAAGAAGGTAATCTCTTTGGTGAGACTCTCAGCAAAAGGTTGCTGTGATGCCCCAAGAAAAAAGTATCTCACCCAGCTTCACCGCAAACTGGTTACATAGGGTAAAACAGCTTTCGTGGCTGTGCTCTACCAACCACCAGCACAGCAGAGAAGACACTGGTCAAGTCCGTAGCACCAAAAAACAAAGTTGGGCCACTTTGCTTTCTTTCTGATGCTTTTTTGGTTCTCTCTCTTTTTCACTTCCTGGTCAAGTGTCTGCAGGAATGTTAAAGCTTTCCTAGGTTACTCCATCCAGACTGCTCAAGTCAGGAGCTACCTCATAAATGTTGGTATCCACTGAAGCAACTGGAAGGAACACTGTTTGAATAAATGCATGAAATGCACCTTTGGTTATGTGTAAGAATATGGTGCTCACAGCTTCTTACAAGCAGCACATACTCTTCTCAGGCCAGTATTTCTGTCCCTCAGGAGTAGAGCAGTTGCAAATTACGTTTGCTGAGGCTATTGTCTAGTGGGGTTATAGATCAGAAACTTGATTTTACCTTTTGGCTTTCGCATAAAATACACAAAAGCCCGCCAACTGAGCCACCCAGGGTGACTGACTACCACTCACAAGTTCTGGATCAGTAGGGCATTTTGACTGAACTATAATATTTATGCTGAAGTAAATTAGAGGGCCACAATGTAGAGAAATGGTACTAACTTCTGTTAACCGTCCTAGGAATTGTCACAGACATCAATGGGATTTCCCCTCACTCTCTCCTAGGAATGTTTGTCCATAAAAAAAAATAGACCCATGATAGAGGTTTCTTTTTAACACACCAAAATGTATTCAGATATGTTCTTAGGTTCAAAGGCTGGTGAGTAGGCATGGCAGATCTGTAAAAAGCCTAGTTTAGCCAATGGAAGTGTTATGAGAGAACATGCAGCCAGCAAAACTTTAAGACTGAAATCAACAGCTTTCCCCTACCTTCCCTCACCTCATGTGGTCCACACAGGCTTATGTCAGCTCATATGTGAGCATAAAAAAAATCCTGCCAAATACCTTATGTGATCTACAGAATCCCTGCCTGGAAAAACAAAATAAGCAAGCTATCCAGGACTACAAATCCATGTTTAATTAAGAAGGAGCTGGTTCTCCTTCCTGGTGCAGACAGAGGAGACACTGTACTTGTGTGAAACCTTTGCATTGTTTTCATTACTGCACCCAGGAAACCTTTGAGCTTAGATGAGATGTAGACTGCCCCTGAGGCTTTCTGAGAAGCATTTCCAGAAATAAAGAGCAATGTTCAGTCTGAAGACAAGTGTGGAGCTGGCATCCCCATCCGTCCTTAGGCTTACTTCTCCATCTTCTTCAGGTGCGTCATTACCATGTGTCAGTTCGACATTTACTCAGGCCAGTCTTAAGAAGTTATTAAAATGCCTCAGAAAGGCTAAGTACTTTATGATCCCTGTCTTAATGAAGAGATCTTGTGAAATTCTTCTCCTCACAGATGCTCTTTGGTGTGTAGAGGTCCACAGCTAAATCTGAGATCAAGGTACCTCATTCTGACACCTTTTTATTAGTTTTCTTTCCACTTAAGTGATGTGGTCACCTATATCACTGTAAGTCCTATCTGTAGCTCTTGATGACTGTTCTACATTCACTGCAAAACAAGGGCTTCAGCCTGCTCAAGAGTGCTACTAGTCGATGTCCAAGTTCTCCTGAAGGGAATGGTCAAGTGCAACCTGGCATTTGTCAGTGTGGTTGCCTTGTTTCAAAGCCCAGTTCCTCGGGATAAAGAGGCAGGTATATTCCTCTTTTTCCCCGTGACCATTTGCAGATGGCCCATCTCATGTTGTTCTGCTTTCCACAGCTGCAGTGACAGATTCCATGAAGAATACCACTAGAAAAAATAAAAATAATGCTTTCAGGATCATGAAGTAAAAAAGTCTGCCTCTCCAGTAAAGAATAATCTTGATAAGCACCAAATATAAGTGCTTTGGAAGGGGGAATCTGTTGTTCTTTCAGCAGGTGGGTGAAAAAGATCATCGAGAACAGACCTTATGCCCATTATGAGAGCTGAATATAGCAATGAAGTGCATGGGAATCAGACCTATAAATGGATCTTTAAGCATACAGAGCTGTATTTAAAAATGCCATGACTAGTTTGGGAAGTTCCTAAGGCAGTGACCCTTTCTGCTGTTGCTGACCCAAGCAGGGAATGGTCCTTGAAGAAACACTGGCTCAGATCTCAGCTAGTGCTAGCCTGTTTGCACCTCTGATGAACACCAGCAGCCCACTCCCCCACATCACACCCTTCAGCAGCTTTCAATAAGAAAAGGTTTGAGCAGGGTTAGAGCAGACCCCTGCACTTCAGAGCTTGAGGGTTGTTAATCTGTTCCTGCAGTCTCTTCAAACTGTGCCATTAGGACCTGCTCAGGGGGAACAGACTTTGTTCTGGGCTGCTGAATAAAAAAGACATTTTTTTTCAGGGAAGAGCCCTGCTGACTCTGTGACACTGACCACATCAGATGTGTTCTCTGACTTTGTCCCAGATCATCTGAACTCAAAGCAAAATACAAGGGTGAAATTAGGGAACAGGGCTCCTGCAGGATGGTTTGAAAGATGGAAGATAAAGTGTTCACTACAAAAAGTCTTCCACATTCTCCAGAGACAGACCTCTTTGGGAGGTAGCCTGGCTCCATCAGCCTCAAAAGGGCAGACAGTTGGAACAGGCTTTTCATACTAGGAGTGCACCAACCTCAGAAAAAATAGGATGTAGAAACAACCCCCATCTGACAAATATTTAAAGGAGTGTTGCATAAAAGAGTCTGCCACAAGATTACTTGAAAGACTTGTTTCAGTAAAGCTGTGTGGGAAATAAACAGAAAGGTAGCTATTTTGTGTCACACAATAGATTTTTTTCTTTTTCATGTGTGTTAGTGAGTCTGAAGGTAGCATGTGCTCTTTTGTGCTTCAGAAACTAGTGCATGTCTTAATTGCTCTGCTAAACATAAGTCAAGGTTGCAAGACACACTTTTGTATAGCTTTTCCTCAGACACATTTGTCCAAGGTGTGAGATGCTAAGAAAACAGGTACCACTGGTGCCTGCACACATTTTTGATCTTTGTGTTTTTTAGTGTCACGTGTCCCTTAGGAGGAACTAGAAGAACTTGGATCCAATGCAGCATTTCACACACCACAGGAAACAAAGGCTGTTCATGCCCCATCAGACTCCGTTATTTGAGTTTAAATAATACATTTATAAATATTTATCTCTAAAATATACTGCATTGTAAGTAGTATTCGCTTATTACTAACTGAAATTACAGGACATATGCCCAGGCTTTCCTGTGGGAGCCCATGGCGGAGAATCAGACTGCGTCGTTGGCTGGTTCTCTTTTCAAGAACTGAAGCAAAAGAAGAAAAGGTTTGACGTACTTGTAGGTCTCCAGGCTTGACCTGTAGGTATCAGTGGGGCCACAAGCTGTCCTGTGACCAGCGCTACAGCTAACCTGAGCATCAAGCCTCATGGTCAGCAGTTCTTCCAAACCACTGAGAAACACTGGCCTGATGAGCTACATTTAGCTCATTTAGCTCATGGATTGAGACCTTCCCTGGATAACAAGAGGGTTAAAAAGTGGGCTATGAAGAGTATTTTTTAAGAAAACACAGGAATTTCTACAAGTATTGGGGCCTTCAGGGCCATGCAAGCAGGTGAATTGAAAAGGAAGTCACATATAAATTGAGAAGTTATGGCCTTGGGAAACGTACTGATATATTGTAATAATGGCTGCAAGCTACAGGTATTCATTCACCCAAGGATCTGGCTTGGTTTGCTGTTGGAGACCTCCTTCCTGCCTTTCCTTCCTTCTATGCCCAGCCTGGCTGGTTTCCTTAAAAAAAAGCTTTTCTATTCATGCCTTCTGTTTCTCAGCTGCTGCTTTCTTCTCTCCCTTTTATTTTTTTTTTTTTTAAGAAAATCTACCATGAGAACTGAGGCTTTGATAGCTTGCCATTTTATTATTTTATTTCCCCCTCTCCTACAAGGATGAGAGCTAGTTTGTCTTCAAATGACTTGAGGATCTTGCTGAGGTAGATGCTAGCAAGATGCATATATATAGAAACATAAAGGCTCACCAAAACATTAATGCTTATAAAGAAAAAAATACAATTTTAAAACCTGCAATTAAAAAAATCTTTATATCAATTCCAAAAATTTTTTTCTGTGAAAGCTACAGTAAAATCTGGATTTCACCCCTCAAAAGTAAAGTGACACAGCCCTGTGTAAGCCACATATCATAAAAGGTGCTGCAGCTGGCATACCTCTATGTGTTCTGTTCTGCTCCGTAAATGTAAACGACAATTTTTCCTTCAGGTTGCTCTTACCACACTGCAGGTTGATTGTAGAGGACCTGCTTTTTGCCCTCACTTGTGTGAGATGAAGCTTGCCTGACAGAGTATCATTGCTACATGAACCAAAACAGCAAATAAGTGTACAGGTATCACCCTTGGCAGCTGTCCCTACCTACACTGTTGAAGTGAGCAGTCCAGGAGCTGTTTTGGTCATATTAACAGAGGTCAAGATGTGCTGGCAGGAGTTGCCTAGATGTGGACATGAACCGCTTGCTGACCTGATCTGCTTCAGTTTCGTATGTTCCTGGCTGTGTGATCCACATCTATCTTTTGTTTTTTCAGCAAAACCAACACAGATGATCTGACCAGTTTCTCCCTCTTTTGCCCTGGCTTTTTCTCTTCCTGCTATGTTTTCCTGATCTTAAATTTGCAGGGCCATCAGATTGCTACATTCAGGTCCTTCTAAAAATGTACTTCCATAATAAAAACTCATCAGTTAACACAAGAGAAAAGGGAAACTTTCTCTCTGAATGTGTTGTCAATATGAGAGAGGGTTTCAGAATGCTCTTTACTTGCATTTTGTCGTGAACTTCTGCCAAGTCAACTTTTATCACTATATAAAAACATTTTAATATTAAATCTATAAGTTATTAATATGATCCTCTATGTAACTGCAATGTTATGATCCACTATGTAACTACAATGAGCACTCAGCTTCTCATAGACTGTGCTGAAATGACAAAAATTAATACATTGAAAATAACTGACAATACCCAGCTCCTTCAAAATCTGGTTTGTTTCTTCATTGTACCCAAAGTGAGGTACCCCACTTTTAATGGAATACAATGTACCTCCATCCTTATCAACAAAGGCTGATCTTACATAGCTCAATGTGCACAAGTGTGCATAGCTTATAACTGACTGTTTCCTCTTGCAGTTAATCAGGTGGAACATTTTGCTTAAAAGCACAGGTTTAAGATTGCGAAGGCACATTTTTGTCCTTGATTGCAACACAGGTGAAGTACAGTTAATACCTGCAATGTGGCTCCAGCTATCGAGTTTAAGAACTGAAAATTCTAAGAGCAAACAGAGGCTCTGATCTGAGGGCCCCTTGCTGGGGGCAATATCCCCAGACGAGCTCCCCTTGGACAACCCTGCTTGCAGGGAGAGCTGCCTCTGTGGTGGGTGGGAATGCAGAGGGCAATAAAGTGAGCCTGGAGAAGACCTCTGCTTTCTAACCTCAGGCATTTTGTCACAGTATAGATAAGGTCCCAGACATTCCCCTGGCTGCAGCTGGGAGACCTGGGCATGGTGGGATCCTACCGGCACTGCACTCCTCCAGGTTACCTTAAGCTTGGGGTTGGTGGTGCAGAGAAGAGGTGGCCATCGTTCTACATATCATGAACATATGCAAAAATCCATAGATGCTCAAACAAAAATCACTGTTGAAGACACAATGAATGGCTGTTAAAAGTCTTGATGCAAAGTGGAGCTGGGCATTTAAGGGGTTAGACTGATGATCTGGGGGACACAGCTTAATCAAAGCCATAGCAGAAAATTCAGGCTACTTACAAAATTTAAGCATTCTTCAGAAAAGTGTTTTGACTCAACTGCTACAAAGAAGAACATGATTTTCAAAATTAAGAACCTCAGCTTCATTTATCTTTTCCCACTTCCCCTTCGTTTTCTGGCCAAAATCCTTAAGCTTGATTCAGCTCTCAGAAAGCATTCAGAAAATGAAATCTTCACCCTTTAATCCAAAACCCAATCAGAAAACTGGGAAATGTAATCTTTTTAATATCATTCAAACATAATTTAGTTAATTCCTAAACACTGAAATAACCACCATGGCATTTTCTCCATTTTTTCTCCCTAAAATTTATTTCTTGGTTAATTGACTTATAAGTACCAAGATTTACCTAAAGTTTTTTAATAATAACTCAAATGGAGTAGAAACTGAAAAGCTATTAAAAATAAAATTAAGTAAATTCAATTGTTTTTGCTGAATATGAAAAATGCTGTAGAGAGGACCAAAAACTTGCATGTTTGACTCCAAGATAGATAGATACATACATAAATAGACACATAGACAGATCCAGGTTTCAGAATTTAAAAAGTGTGTGGGTTTAGTGCAAAAATTATTGCTATTCTAGTTGTTCAATACTACCTAGTGAAAGAGCTTTCCTGAATAAAAGTGAAAAAAATATAAGTAATTGCACTGTATACCTTGTACTGTATACTTTGTTAAAGCTTGTATTCTGCTGAAGAAAATCGAAATTATGAGAATATGTGGGCTTCCCTCCACCTAACTTCTGATGGTAAATAGAAATTCATAATCAAAATGACAGCAAGAGGTACGAATTTTCTTATTCATTAAGTTTTACTTTATTGTTATCTACACTATTTATGGTTACTTGAAAATGTAACAGTATACATAAAGAACAGTACATATTACCATTCCTATTGTTGCAGGTCCTTTGCTTGGCCATAACTCCTCAAATTATCAAGCAATAGGGGTTTTTTTAAGATTAGTACATTTACATTTCAAACGCATGCAAAGCTATTGCATGAGTAAACTGAATTAATCACAAGTGTCAGAATAATAACAATTGTAGGCAATATTGGAAATAGACATTGTTTTATTTTATGGGTATGTGAAAGAAGAGTGAAATGAGATTCTGGGAGAAGGAGGTCTAACTTGAACTTACTGCTTCTCCCAAAACTTACATTTAGCAGCGTGATCATAAACTTACTCAGATTATAAGGCAAAAATTGCAAACCTTGAAATACATGGCTAAGTAGGCTGAGTAATCCTGCTGAATTCCCTCATCCTTTGTGCAACAGGCATTACTCTCCTGCTTAGGTGATGTCAGGACTTGCTGCTTGAGCCAGGTTCCTCCCTCCCAAAAGTAGTGAAAGTATAAATGCCCATGGATTCTCAATGGAGGTGAAGATGGCTTGGCTCACCTAAAAAACAGATTTTGATTAGCCACTCACTGGGATTTTTTTTCCCCAGGAAAATTCTTAGCCAAATCTATTTTTCACCTCATTAGCTCCAAGTAAGGGAGAGTAAGTGGTATACTCGTGATATTCTTTTTTCTTTAAAAGGCAGAATGAAGAAAATCTCACTTGTTAGCCTGTTGCATTATCTATCTGAGAATACAGACCTCTGTGCCTTGTCCCAAGAACCTTTACTATATAATAAGATGTAGATGGTAAATATTTATCTGATTGGATAACATACATTTATGTTCAGCTTGGAGATAAATATACATTTATTGATACTGATGTATCCAATTAAATGTAGTAAGACTATATTGTTGGAAACTAGATGAAATGAACTGCAGGTGTAACCAATTAAAGACAACACAATTATGCAAGTATTTAGTTGGAGGTTAACAAACGTATGTTTTTACAGTCCCCCACAATTACACTGGTTCAACATAGATTCAAGGGAATATATGGAGGTTACTTTAACAAAATGTCAATGAATCTTAAATTTGGAGGTGATGTCAGCACAAATCAGAGGAAAGGTGATGTTAGAAGACTTAGGGAAAACGAAGACATGACCTTGTGCTTGAGGATAAAAGAGGCTGAGGTGCTCAATGTCTCTTTTGCTCTATCACTGGTCAGCTGTGCTCTCTGGCCATTGAGGTGTCTGAGCCTCCCAGCAGAGCCTGTGAGAGACAAACCATGCTCAGAGTAGAGGAAGACAGTGAATGCTTGGGCTAACTGGCCATAGACAACTTCATGGGACCAGATGTGAGGCATCTAGGGAGCTTGGAAAGCTGTCCCATGTCACTGCAAGGCCATTTTCTGTCTTGGTCACAGTGGAGGTTCCCGAGATTGGAAAAAGGCAAATATCACAGCCATCCTCAAGAAGCGCAATAAGGAGGATCTGGGGAGCTAGAGACCGGTTGGCCACAGCTCAGTCCCCAGGGAAGTGACAGAGCTAGTGCTTTTACAAGTCATTTCCAAACACAGGAAGGACAAGAAGGTGATTTGGAGCAGCCAACATGGATTTACCAAGGGCAAATTGTGCCCTTCCAGCCTGAATGTTTTCTGTGATGATAGGACTGGCTCTGTGGATGAAGAAAGAGAAGCAGATGTTGTGTTCCTAGACTCCAGCAAGTCCTCTGACACTGTTTTCTTCAATATCTTTATTTCCAAACTAGTAAGATATGGACTGGATAACTGGATGATAAGGTGGGCGGAAAACTGGCTGGACTGCTGGGCTCAGAGGGTTGTTTGTGATCCATTAGTGTTACAAAGTCCAGCTGGCAACCAGTTATTAATACTAGCAGTGTGCCTCAGGGATCAATACTGGTGTTATGCCTTTACTAATGGCCAAGGCAATGGAAGAGTGGGTGCTGCAAATTTCCACTATGGGAACAGTCAATAAGCTGGAAGGCAGGGCTGCTATTCAGAGGGACTGTGGTGAGGGTGCAGCTAGCAAGTCCAGGGCAGTGATCCTTTCCCTCTACTCAGCACTGGTAAGGCCACATCTCGAGTGCTGTGTCCAGTTTAGGGCTCCCAGTACAAGAAATATATGGATTTACAGAAACAAGTCCAACACAAGGCCACCAAAATGGTTAGGGGGTTGGAGCACAGGACATAGAAGAAGAGGCAGAGGGAGCTAGGAATGTTCAGCCTGGAGAACAGAAAGGTCAAGGGCAATTTATCAATGTCTGGATCTAGCTAATGGGTAGATGGAGAGAAGATGAAGTCAGGCTCTTCTCAGAAGTGCAGGGTAACAGAACAAGAGGCAACAGGCACAGGTTGAAACATGGAATACTCCGATTAGATACTAGGAAAAAAAATGTCACCATGAGGCTGGCCAGATCTTGAAATTGGAGCCTAGAGAGGCTGTGGGATACCCACACCTGTAGATACTGAAAATTCAGTTTTGCAAGCCCTGAGCAGCCTGAGCTAAGTGGCCCTCCCACAAGTAGCAGGTAATACTCAACAACCTCCCTTCCAACCTCAATTCTCCTGTGATCCTAATGATTTTTCCTATATTCTGGGGTGTCCAATATTGTCCCACTTTTTGTCATTAACATAGGCAAGTAAGCACATATTTTAAACAATTCTAAGACAAAAGAGTACCAAAGGCCTGGACAGGGCTTATTTGCATAGCTTGGTGCAAGGACATGTCTGTGGAGTGTAATAAGAGGAGAAAAACCTAGCCTGATTTTCAGGAATAATATCAGGTCTATTTCTCCATGTTTCCTTTATTTATTATTTTTTAGGATCCAAGCAGATCTTGTTTCAGCGTACCGTCTCTCCAGAGCTTTTCTTTCTGATCAGTTTTTTGTCCAAATTAATTTAATGAAGAACGAAATGCACCTAACAGCCTGGTTTTGGCACAAAGTTAAACAAAAACCTAATTATTGTAGAATTATTCTGCATATTATCTTACCCGTGGAATAAAGTCATTACATTTGAAGTCTGAATTTGGAGTACGTAATTTCACAATCAGTCATAAGGAAAGGAATATGTTTTTCACATATACCTAGCTGCCTGAGGAATTACTATAGCATGATGAAGGACATTAACAGTTAAACATCAGGCTGAGTTGAAGGTGCCCTTTGGTGCCTCATAGTACGAATAAGTCGAAACTTTGAACAGTAACATTTCAGCTGGGCTGGTTTGCTACCAGAGTGCTATTATTTTATAACCTTATAATTACTAGTTGCACAACTGTGTTCCTCTCTGGCATGCTGCCAGTCAACTGTGTGTGTGGGTTTGGGGACTCTCAGGAGTTCAGGTTACACAGAACAAAGTTAATGTACAACAAGCATTTAAACAAAAAGACTCGTGGAAATAGTTACTAGGAGATAATGTATTCAAATGAACTGTACAAATCTAAGTGGAAACCATGGGATTGTATATTTGGAGACATCCCTAGGAGTGGATGCGTGTGCTGATGTACTCCTTCATAGGGGTGTGAGGTAGGGCCTGAGCTTGCTTTTCTCCTTACCATTTGTCTTCATTTTAATGAGAAACCAGGAAGGACGGCAAGTACAACTGGAATCTTCTGGACTCTGCAGGAGTTTGAAAGAAAGAAACACTGGGCATGAGGGTAAAGATGTCCCTAAAGAAGGGCACTGATGTGAGGATGGGCACCCTTCATACCTGGGGAGTAATCATCCTGGCATAGGGAAGAGCTGCATTCAAGTTTTGGGCACAAATCAAATGGGAGGTGGACTGAAGTTTTATTCCCCACCCATGTCCCATCTAGTGTTTCCCAACCTGCTGCCCACCTCATTGACGAGGGCACGCACTTGCTGCATCTGATTATCTGCAAGAGTGCAGTCTGGCCCAGCGAGCACATGAAGATTCATGCAAAATTACAGCATCCAGACACCAAGATGGGGAAGTGAGATTATCTTCAAAAAAGGTAGGGAGTAAGGACATTTGGCTTCACTTGGCCTGACAACATGCGTGTTACACAAACCGGTGCTGTGGTGTTTGCATGGCACTGACATTGGCAATCTGCCAACAAGCAGCTATTGATCAATAGGATGTATGTCAGCACCTCTCATGCAGAAATGCTGTACAGGCAGTGCTCCCTCAAGAGGATGGGATATCCATCAAGCATTGCTTTCGCTTGTAATTTAATCTAAACTGATGTGTGGGAGAATGAGTAAAAAAGTTTAGAAATATCTTGTTATAATTTATCACATGCTTTTGTACTGTTTGCATCTCCTCCATTTTTCTCACTTTCCTTCTGCACTGCTCATTTTTCCTGTCACAACTGGGAGAACAAGTAGCACAGTTAATAATCTCTGAAGCTTAAGTAAAACGTTATCTTAAACTGTAGGTTAGCTAAAAAAATAGCTGCAAAAGTGAACTGTAAATACATAATAACCTATAAATATTATTTTTTTCAAAATCTATAAAATGCCATTTCTTTCCTCAGTTCTGACCAGCTCTGTGTGGAGCCATATCGTGCACTTTGGAGACATATCTGTGCTGGGGCTCATATTCTCCCTCTTTCTGTGACTCTGCAGAGCCCCTATAGCCCAAGGGAGGTGCCTGGATTCTTCCCTTAGCTAATGGTTAACAGAATTAAGTTCTAGATGAGGTGATAAAGCCTGCTGCCTGCTTCAACCTATAAAGCTTTTTCCCTCCCCTTTCTCCCCCTTCTCCCCCTTCTCCCCCTTTCCAGTAACACTGATCAGTGAAGAGGGTTAACTGGGGATTTACATTTTTTCACCTCCTCCCCACCTTCACACTGCATCCCTTTGCAGCTGTGTTGGAGATTGCTCCAGATTTGAACAAACTTCAGCGAGAAGAATGTGGGTGGTAGGTGTATAAATAAAAACACATCAGCTTGTGGTGTTTCTGTTGCTGGTCTTTTCCTGGCTCAGTGCCAGTTTAGTTTGCCCAGCATTCTGAGGGAATAGGACTGGATTTTAGGAAAGACAATCCCACTCTTCAACTCTGCAAGTCTGAGATCTTCTGCACGACAAATCAGTCTGATTTCTTTCTTTGTTGAGAGAAGGTAGACAGAAATAGACAGACAGACAGAATGACAGGGGTAGGATGTGATTCCAAATACAGATGCCTACATTTAGGTTCCCAGAGTGTAGATGATTTCATGTGAACTAAGCTTCTACATTAGGATGAGATTAATTGCCCCCCAATACTTCTCATTGTATAGTGGAGACCTAGTTTGCATTATTGTTACCTACAGAAATGTAAGCAAGGAAATGGTTAAGTCAGAGAAATATTTTAATCTTGATAAATCTACTGCAGCAGGTCAGGAGTGTATACTGGCTCGGACAGATGTGCCCCAAGATCAGTTTTTGGTGGTTCAGTGTCAAAATGGTGGCACATTCTGCAGAAAAGACTTCTAGGGCTACAACTGGTCGAAAGCTGAGCATCAGTCAGCAATGCTATGCTTTTGTGAAGAAAATAAACACAATCTGGAAGTATAAATGAGAGGATTGCCTGAAAATGTGTGGAGGAATTCTTCCTCCCTGCTTCAGCATTGGTGGGGCTGAAGTTTTGGGTTTAACATCTCAAGAACTGATCAAGCACATTTAAAGAAAGCTCAGAGGAGAGCAGAAGAAAAGATCAGTAGAAAACCTCCCTCTCAGGTCTACCAAGGAAACGTCATAGTACTGTTTATCTTGAAGCAGAGTAAGTCAAGGGGGAGTGTAAATTCTGCAAGTGCATAGAAGCTGGGACGTGTTCTCCATGCCAATGGATTTACAGAATATAGCAGAAGTTTTAGGTCAGACATTTAGGGAAATTGTGTTGGAGTAGAATAGGGGTAGACAGTCCAACATGAGTTTGCACACTTCAGTCATCGGAGCTAATGATCCTCACCAGGCAAACATTTGTCAAGAGTGATATAAGTACAGCTGATCCTGATTTGGGACAAGAATTTAGATTCTCTGGTACAGAAGTTATCTCACAAGCAGTTTTCACTGAATTTATGTGGGGTTACTCCTAGGGAAATTACCAATTTTAGCAACCACTTCTGAACTGTATTGACATATGTAGTTTCAGCACCACTTTAGGATTTTGCATGCAAACCAGGTTCATTTTTATTTCTTTGATGTACATACCCTGGAGACAATCTGCAAAGCAAACAGTATTCAATCAATAATTGCTTTTCTGAAAGCACACTAACTGCATAAATGTTTATAAACCCCCAAAGGATGTCACAGTGCAGGTGAATGACAGCAGAACAATGGCGAGGGCTGCACTCCTCTGAGCTGTGGAATTGTTCCCTAGCAACTGCCAAGGCCCTGGGCAGCCTTTGAAGCCACTACCAGTGCAAACAGGCCACTACCTGACAAATAATTGAGAAATCATCTCAGTACTGTATTTCACGGAAGAGATATTGTTTATCAATTGCCTATTTGTAATTTACAAACATAACTCTCTGCCTGGGGGTAAACTATTAAGTAAAAAATTCTTCTGATTAGCAACTACATTGTTATTTCATTTCATATTTGTGTTAATATTAATCACATACATTTTATATGCTAAGGTATTTGAATTCCAGGGGAATAGCATTTGGCAGCTGCTATTGTGTAAGAAAAAGCACACTGAGATGAAGTTTGACATTAAGATAAGCTGATTGAATGACTGCTAAAAACTTGAGCTGATTTTTGAAGCACAGGGCTAGGCTTAAAGGCAAGAAGGAGAAAGGGGAAGAGTAAGGGCTTTATCTAAGAGGCACAGCTGCTTATTACATCAGTTAATCATGACATACCAGCCCAATTAATAGCTGTTGGTGCATGGGCTAAGCCACACTTATGCTTGGTGCTCCCGACAGATGTCGGAAAGCTGTGCTCTGCCCTTCTCACGTGCCTGACTGCAACAGAGAGAGGATCATGTCATCTTCTGCAACGGTGGTCCCCACTCTGCCACTGAGTTATTCTGTGAGCCTGGGCATGTCTCTTTACCATTTTATACAGCAAAGTTAAAAGGATTTTCCTGTGTTATGGTTAATTACACTGTAGGGGTTTGTGAAGTGCTATGTGGGCAGATCTGGAAGTAGAAGGGCAAAATATCTCCAATGTAGTCCCTGTCTTCAAACACCCATCTCCTTACAGAATTGTCTAAATCATCTGCTTCCCTGAAAACCTGTGACTGATTGCGATGTTTGGCAATGATTTTGCTCAATTACTGAAAGGAGCATCAGGCCCTCTGTGCTCAGGTATGTAGAGATTGTGATGATGGACCCCTCTCCTGTTTCTGGTAAAGTCCGACCTATAGCCTCAGTGTATACACTCCAGATCATCCACGTGATCCTCCTTCAGCCACCGCCCCTGCTAATCCAACTTGTAGTCCATTGTATGAAAAGCTAGATGAATTTAAGCAGTCTCCTTATTTTGTATTCCAGTTACCTGGTTTTTTTGGAGGGGGAGTTCTTAGTATTTTGTAGTTCCTTATCTGTAGAATAAGCCACTTGAGAACTAGATGAGCAGAATTAAAGATCCACAGCCTCTATTAACCTGGGAAAGAAGAACATTTCCATGAAATTAGCCACCACATTTATATTACCACCAGTGGGAATTCCACAGCTGTTTCTCAGTATACTGCACTGAAAATGAATTTTAAGTCATAGATGTGCTCTTTCAAAAAGAAAGGCTCATGAATATGCACATAACTTTATTTCTACCTCAGCAAAAACTGCTTTCAGTTACATTTGATGAGAGGACTTTCCATTGACCTACTCCCTCTCCTCTCCAAGTAAGCTCATTTAATATTTGTACATTTACTGTATGCTAGACATTGGTTTCTACCTTGTATTGAGACAGGAATTGTCATCTTTGTCACTTGTCTATTCAAGGAAAGAAATTACTGCTCTATGGTAGGTCCCAGGATTTGTGGCAACCAATTTGGGAGAAGGGAAAGGAGCTAGAGAGTAAAATAAGATAATAACGTACATACAAAGTGCTCTAATGTGCAGTAGGGGCCAAATCAATCCGATTTCAAATTTCGAGATTAAAAAGGAGTGCAGAAATCTTCAGCTGCAGCAACATGTTGCCTTTGGCAGGGAAGTTCAGCTTGAGAAATTCTTCCTGTCTCTGGCTGCTCACTCCTCAGCCACATCATTTGCTGCCTCCGCTGCAGAAATGTTAGTGTGGCCCTGCTGTAAACTGGATCTCTGAGATGATTTGGCATAAATGTCTCATGTTCTTTTTTAGCTTATTTCTTTTCAGCCTAGATGTTTCAGAATGCAAACCTGAGACATAAGTAGTTGTACTGGGAGGGAAAGGATTGAAGTGTGGCACTGGGAACCAACATGTTTTGTAACACTGCCCTCATCTGACTAAAATGTAGTTTATCCGATGTCTTAATCTGTGGAGTATCCTTCACCTCTGAATTAAATAACTCATGCTCCGTTTATTTTAATTCCACAGGTAATGCAGAGAGAGTAGGAAAGGGTGGGAACTGCCAACTGAGGGGCTTGAAACAACACAGATGGTAGAGGGAGGTAGAGGGGCAAGTAACAAGTTTTGTCTAAAGGCAAGGAGAAATGTCCAAAGGAAGCAAAGCTGTCTGAAAGGTGGTTGTGTGGAGAAGCAGCATTTTATTGCAACTGAGATGCACTCCTATTTTAAAATATTTGCCTGGAAGCAGAAGGGCAGGCTATGGTGCCACTAGTTGCTTGCCACAGAAAATTCCCAGCTGCTCTTTTCTCTTTTTGCACAAGCTAAGTCCTATTAATTGTTGTATCAAAAGAAATTGTGTACTGGAGAAGTGGGTGTGGAGGGAACACACTTTGTATCTTCCCATGCCAGTTTTGACAACCCTGAAAGCTGTCTTGACTTGTTCCCCTACTGCAAAATACCCATCCAGGTTGTCAACAGAAGAATGAAAATCACTGTGCAGCAACAATCCCCTATTGGAGCTTGTAACTTGCCCTAAAACACCACTGAAGCACTTTCTTCTGCAGAGCCAGACCTTTATAGATTAATCATGTGAGAAAGTTCCCTGCAGCTGTGATTTTTAAAGGCTTCCCAGGTGCTTTGCATCTTCTTTTCAATGCTTGCAGAATTCATGTAAGGTGGGGATTGAACAGGTTTCAAGGAGTTTCTCTTTTTCTGTTTTGTATGGTGTATGTAGTAATTTTGCAAAAGATAATACTCCTTTTGGGCTAAGAGATGTGGTTATTCCAACTTGCCTCTTTTCAGAAGAGGCTTCACCTTGGAGGGTTAGTCCATGAGATAGCAGGTGAGAATGAAAGCAGCTTATGGTTATTCACTCTCTTGTTTGCTTGGTTTTGGTTTTTTGTCATTTTACTATGAACTTGCCTGTGGATGCCCTGCTTTCTAAACAAAAGGGTGGGTGAAAGGGTTGAGTTTTGCTTCAGTAAAAGGAAGTTTCTTGCTTTCAGTGATTAGGCCTGTTGGTAGCTGCAGGAAGGAGGATGCTGTGAGATGCTGAAAGAAAATAGCGGTTAGGATGCTTTGCCTCTCTACTATAGCATGAAGTGCTAGTTGCCATAATGTGAGACAGAGGTGCAAAAGCTGGTGAACTCACCAAATAGGGTAAATTGAAGGGCGCATGACATTGTGGTGCTTTGTGCAGATACACTTGAGGTTCAAACTCTGACCACCTATTTTGGCAATCACAGAATCATAGAATGTTAGGGATTGGAAGGGACCTTGAAAGATCATCTAATCCAATCCCCCTGCCGGAGCAGGAACACCTAGATGAGGTTACACAGGAAGGCATCCAGGCAAGTTTTGAATGCCTCCAGAGAAGGAGACTTTGCAACCTCCCTGGGCAGCCTGTTCCAGTGCTCTGTCACCCTCACTGAGAAGACGTTTCTTCTCATATTTAGGTGGAACTTGATTTATGAAGGTGAGGCTCTGGCAGGGAGCCTGACAGGGTTCCTGTAGGCTGACTCCAGAGTACAGCTGTCTTTGCAGCTTGGTGACTGTATGAGAAAGCTCTGTTTCCGAGGAATAACATCATTCTGAATCCATAGTGTAGGGTGAAGCAGAGGTATCTCCTCGCTATCTTGCAGCAGCCCACTAATGCCGTCTGTGTATGTCGATTTTTAGAGAAGTGAGGTGGGGATGCTCCCCCCGCCCCGGGCTCTGCCTTCTGAACTCCCTGTTACCCCTCGGCCAGCGCCGCCAGACGTTTCTGGGAGCCGCGGCCGCTCGCTCCGCCCGAGGCTCAACCTGCCGGCCCGCGGCCCCCAGCTCAGCCCGGCCCGCGGCCCCCAGCTCAGCCCGGCCCGCGGCCCCCAGCTCAGCCCGGCCCGCGGCCCCCAGCTCAGCCCGGCCCGCGGCCCCCAGCTCAGCCCGGCCCGCGGCCCCCAGCTCAGCCCGGCCCGCGGCCCCCAGCTCAGCCCGGCCCGCGGCCCCCAGCTCAGCCCGGCCCGCGGCCCCCAGCTCAGCCCGGCCCGCGGCCCCCAGCTCAGCCCGGCCCGGCCCAGGGAGGGTGGGAGCGGCCGGCAGAGGGCGCCGCCGGCCCGGAGATGGGTGTGGGGCAGCGGGGCCCGGGCCCGGCGCCGGTGCTGTCTGTCCCATCGGCGCCTTGCGGTACCGCGGCCTTAGGGGCCGGTGCTTCCGCCTGCCCTCCTGGCTGGGCAGGGTCGAAGAACTGCGTCATCAAAACGATCGGGGGGGTTAACAATAAAAATTGAAGAAAGAAAAATGCTAAACTTCCTGTATGCATTTCTGGCTTCGTTACTAAATAATCATAGGGCTGGAACAGCTCTGCTGTGAGGACAGGCTAACAGAGCTGGGGCTGTTCAGCCTGGAAAAGAGAAGACTCTGCGGAGACCTTATTGTGGCCTTTCAGTGCTTAAAAGGGGCCTATGAGACCGATAGGGACAGACTTTTTAGCAGGGCCTGTTGTGACAGGACGAGGGGCAATGGTGTTAAACTAGAAGAGGGGAGATTCAGGCTACACATAAGGAAGAAATTTTCACCATGAGGGTTGTGAAATACTGGCCCAGGTTGCCCAGAGAGGTGGTAGATGCCCCATCCCTGGAGGCATTCCAGGCCAGGCTGGACAGGGCTCTGAGCAACCTGATCTAGTTGAAGATGTCCCTGCTCATAGTGAGGAGTTTGGACCAGATGAACTTTGAAGGTGCGTTCCAACCCAAACTTATCTATGATTCCCTGAATTGGCCTTGTTGCTTTGGGATCAGCCTTGGCTCTCTGTGGTCCCTCAAGATGAGCCCAGCCCTGTGCAGAGGAGGGTGTGGTGACTTGGGCAGGAAGGCAGCAGTACTTCTCCCCTCCCTGAGGCAGCAGCTGCCCCATGAGGGCCTCCAGGTGCCCTGATGGGCAGGGAGGGGTGAGCTCTGCCCTCCCCACGGGGGCTGTCATGTGTGGCCTCCATCTGTGGGCCCTTCTGCTGAAAGGGTCTGCTGGAAGCACAAGGGCTCCGGCCCTTAGGGACCCACTGTTGGAGGCATGGGGCCTTTCTGCTGCAGACAGCTCAGTGCAGCCCGTGGGCGAAAGAATAAGGTGCAGTGAAAAACGGAGGGCCCCCAAATTGCTAAGACAAAAACATTGTTGCCTGCCGTTATTCCATATAGAGGAAATTCCTATTTCCTTTGGGCTTTATTTTTAACTTATATTAAAAGTTGGGGTTTTTTTAACTTTTTTAACCTTCCCAGAGGCTCTAGTGCTGCTGGGTTGGAGTGGCCCCTTTTGAGCCGCTGGAGTAAATAGTGGTCCTGACTCTGGCTGAAAATAATTTTTCTTTCATTTTTCTATTTTAAATTACATAGACTGAAGAAGATTAAAAAAAAAAATTACAACAGAGATCATGGGATTGCAGATGTCACATGCCTTCCATGTACCTTTGTTATTAAATATCTGACATTCTCATAGTAGTACGTGACTGCTTAATGGGGAAATGGAATATTGAAAGCACCCCATCCCCAATAAGTACATGAGTGAGGCTGTAATTGCACCTAATTCAGGAAGCTCTTGGATGAGAATTTTTCTTGACCGAGTCTCATTTTGGGAGCCTGATTCTGATCTGACCAGCTCTGTGTTTACTCTTTCAGATATTATGCACTGAAATAGTGAATGGCATTGCTACAGAGCTGAAGGGGTTCAGGTCTTACGGTAGTTTGCAAATGTGCCACTTCAGTGGATCTTATTAAATAAATACATAAATGAAATTGCAGACTCCTTAGTGGGCACTCTGCTATGTCTAGACCAGCGTGTGAACTTATTCTCTCCACCTAGTCCTGTTTGTCCACTTTCTCGCCTGGGATATTGTTGCCCAAATTTGAGGCTGTGAACTTTGAGTCTTTTGTGGAAGGGCATGTCTTTGTGCTGCTTGTTTAGGTGGTGCCTTGTGTAATGGTGTCCTCACCTGAAGGTTCGTAGTGCTCTTGTAGGGTCACAATAAATAAAATCTTTGAAAGAGTCCATCAGGTGAGGTAATCTGAGTGATGTGTTTGTCTGAAAGCTTGTATGGCTGCAACAGAGCAGACACACACGCAAGGAATAGATGGTATTTAAGCATTTTGTTAGTGAAGACACTAACTGTCCTGTAGGAACAGGAAAGCTATTGTGGACTTGAATCTGCCTGTCCTCCTCTGGTGCCAGTGCTCCCTAAAGTATGCATTTTGAATCTTTAATTCTATTCAGCTTAGCAAAAGGTACAGCCTGGGACCTGTCAAAGGACATAATTAAAGAACACTCAGCTTCCATCCCTCATATAAAGGTCGTGTATTCATATTTCAGTTATTTAAGTCAGCCTCCAGTGTTCATAAAGTGTCTGATGTTCTCTTAGTACTGTGTAAACAATAGCAAAAATAAAGCAGAATTAATTTTCAATTAATCTGAGACATTCATAGCAGGGATTAGAACAATAAACAACTTTAATAACCATCCTTTCTCCTTGCATATGAGACCAGTTGACCTGTTTAGACTAATCAGGTTTTATTTGTCAAATTCACTGTATAATTCAGTATTAGTAATCCCAGACTGTCAAAACCGACACAAGTTACGTTCCCTTCTATTCATTTCTCTCAAGGTGGAAGAAAAAAACTAAAATTATAAAAAAAAAAGTTTGGAATAGGAACAGTCCTGACATATTTTTTAAAGTTTATTTTTCTGCTTCTCATTCAACATTTTTAACCTTTAGAATACATATATATATATATATATATATATATAATTTCTGAGGTCTGGATTTTTTTAATGAAACCTGAGATTCCTGCATAATTGCTTGCCTTTGGGAGTTCACATTTTAATTAAAAAAAAAAAAAAAAAAGTGGGACAGTTGTGATAAAATCATAAGAACTGGCAACACATTTAAATTTCTAAGCCAGGTGGGGAAGCATTGCAAAGGAGAAGAAAACAGCCTGTCAGGAGACTTTCCTGATGATGAAACCCTGTGGGATCATGGATGGCTGCGGTGCCTGGAGGACACAGAAGGGACATGATAGGTCATCTATACCCATTGCAAGCGCAGGATAGCAAATCTTCCACCATCTAGACTGCCTTGTATTCATTGTCTTTACTAGGCTAATCCTCCCTGCTCTCCACCTCCTTACCTGTTGATAATCTTTCTTTATCATGATACACATTTGAAGTGCATGCACTTTTAGGGGAAAGGGTAGCACCAGTGCAGCCTCTGCCACATGCCAAGCAGATGCTTAGGGAGAATCCACAAGGCTCAGGGCAAAAGTCGAGACCATGACAGTCTGTTTATTGGGCTGTATTGTTTGCATGATGATTCATTACTTGCTGAGAACAAGGCACTGGGCGAGGCTTGCTGCCTTTCCCCTTTCTTTGAAGGACCCTCGTGCTTAACACTGAGAGCAGTAGAAAATTCCTGGTCTTCAAAGAGGGAGATAGTAAAAGTTTCGCTGTCAGAGGTGTTTTAGATAGCACTGAACGAAGTCTTAGAGATCTGTTGACTATGCTAAATCTGAAGAGGAGATAACCCAGCAGATCTCCAGTTGTGCACTGTAGTATAATTATAGGTGAGCTTTACTGTCCTGCAGCTGGCCATGTTCCTGGGTGCCGGGAAGAAGACCGGTGATAACCTTACTGCCGTGACTCTGTTGTTTGGGCACAAAAGCACACATCTCATGAACAGGCATGTCTAGTCAGAGAAAGAGTGTTGTGCTTAGTGTTTATGGTCTTCAGCAGTGTTGAGAGGTATTAATTCATGCTCTCATGAGCTCGTCTTACCTCTGTTTTTCACATCAGAGTTCTGAATAACACAGCTTGTTATTATAAATGGATAGCTAGAGAGTGTCATTCTCCTAGCATGAAGTGTGCACTTAGTTACCATAATACAAATCTATCGGAACTGAAAAATTTGGGTAATGATGGGGCCTGTATCCTGCTCTTAACAATACCCAATAATGCAATTTCATTCAGCAAGACAGTGCAAAACACAGTGTGGGTGGAAAGGAAATCTTCTAGTTCAGAAAGGCTGACCTAGCACCCAAGTGAATGGAAGTGCGTCATCCTTCAGCTCCCCAAAGGAGCAGTGTCCTTATCTCAAGTTTGCCTTGTAGTCAGGGACATGACCCTGCTTTTTAGCCATAGGGCTTCAATATGCAAGCCATCATGGTGGCTCATCCCATCACCTCATTCTCTTCCTCATACTGTTATGTTCAGTATGCATGTGTACTCTTGTACCGTCCCTATGCTCAGCACTTAAAATGAAGGCAATTTGATTTCACATGATAATAAAAAAAAATAACAGCAGTCTTGTACCAGTGAATTATCTTGCACGTTCGGGTGAATTCACCCAGAGAGAGATTAAATAGTGGTCCAGTTACCAGTATCCTGTGGTTTTTCATATTAGGAAGAGATCTGAAATTATCCTGAATTTCCATTGTGAATTCTGTCATTAGAGTATATTAGAGCTGCTGCTCCATTCATCTTTCATGCCACCTCCCCTGGGTGCCCTGATCCGTTTCAGGCTGATGCTTCTCTGAGGTACTGTTGGTTTTATGTTACCAACTGTTAACAACAAGAAGAAAGGAGGCGAAATGGCCTTCCTCAGTCAATCTGCTCTTAAACTGAAATATGTTTCAGATGTATATGTAGCTTTGGTTGGGAGGGGTAGTAAGAGTTTCTGCTGTCTCTATTTGCCTCTATTTTACTTTGAAGCCATCAAATATCTTCATTGCCTGACTCTCAAACATGGGATCCAGCAGAGAGAATATAGTGAAAGAGCTGCTTAAGGCAGCTAGAGCATGGACTGGGTTATCAATCATTGCATGCTCTACCTGGGGAGGTGAAAGAACAGTGTGCGTGCTCAGCACATATCCGTCGGGTATTGAAGAGGGCTGTCTGGGGCTTTTTGTGTTGTGGGGTTTTTTTATATTTTGATTTTTTAAAAAAATAAATCTTCAATTAAGTAGATAAAGTTGCAAGTTCACCTGCTTCTGTCTTGTGGTTTCAGACAGTGCTCTGAATCAATAGTCCAGAGGAGGTGAAAACAGGAAATCATTTTTCCAGAGCTCCTATCTAACAAAAGCTCAGTTCCAGAACTAAAGCAGAAGATGGACTGAGAATCCCAAAGTGACACATGGCTTTTAACTTTTTTTTTTTTTTAAACCTCTTATACAGCAGCAATAAACTGAAAGTGCTCAGCTTGGAGAAATCCAGACAGTTAGAAAGGCATTACCCTCCCCCCCCCAAAAAAAAAAAAAATCTGTCAAGGATTGGTTTACATCCTAAAATATCTTCATCTTATTATTCCTGCTCCCAGAAATATAAACAGTAAACTGATTTTTCCAGTGTCCTCTCTAAAAACTTTGCCAACTGCTTCAATAACCTGTTGGAACTCAATATATTAGTGATTCAACAGTAAGAGACTCGGGCGAGTATTTGTTTTATTGCCTTTACTGTTGACACAATAGTATTCTAGTCATTAGAAATGGGTAAAAGTACTGCCTGGCCTCAGTTTAAATTATTGGTTTCTGTCCCATGGTTTGGAGCTCTACTGGTACTTTGAGGCCATTGAGCCCTTCTAGCCAGTAATGCTGATGAGCTTGCTAGTGCTGATTTACTCAACTGGTGGACTTAGGTCCATGAAACACTTTCAAAATATGGTAGTGACCTCTCAACCTCAAAATCTGAGAATCACCAGTCTAACCAAAAAATACAGAAAGGGAAAGAAACTGAAGCAGTGTGTGGTGGCATGACCAAGCTTAGAAAATGTTTGGGAAAATAGACTGGCATTTTGGTCTTTTTAGGGAGTTGTTGTTTGTTTTTCTGTAGCATCAGTAACTGAATTAAAACAAGCAAACAAACAAACCCACGATGTTTTTAAATAAATCATTCTCCAATAGAAGCATGTTTTTGTCATGGTGTTATTTAAGCAAAAACCCACTAGATGTCGCTAGTTAGTAATTTGACCTGAGAAGTCATAATTTCTCATAGAAGCTTTGAAATCTGAAGTGTGGGAAACAAAGCTGGAGCAGCCCGTTGCGGTTTGGAAGGCTGCAGGCTTCCTTCTCCTCCTTCACATGCCCACAAAACAGCACAGAAATTCGGCTCTGGCCCTGAGAGCATACCTATGCACTCATCAGTGTTTCCATGCTACAATTAGATGCCTTTAGTTGTAAAGGTATAAACTTTTCTTCTGAATGTGTCTTGACATACACTGTAGATGTCTACTTGCAAGCACATGGATCACTCTGTCCATCTGAAGTGTCAGATGAAGGAACAGCTTTGAAGAACTTTGTTCTTTTGAAGCATAAGGAGGTCTGTTTTAATCAATGAATTTAGACAATCAAGGAACCTCACTATTTATCAGGATTAGTTTGAAAATATCCTAGCACGTGTGCATGCAGTCAAATTTTACCTGAACGTGCAAACCTCTTGAGGCAATGAAGGTCATCTAGAAACCAGAAAGCTTTCTTCTGAGTCTTTGGGAACATTTTTTGCTGTATGGTTAGGAATACCCTAAGCACTCATTTCCTATTCCTGTCTCGTGTTTCCCCCTTTGCTTTGCTGGAGGTGGTGGGAATTGTGGAGAACACTCCAACTGCATCTTGGCTTCACTCAACCTACTTCATCCTGTTCATTGCCTTTTCGGTTTTGTTGATAGCAGAAACTCAGAAGCTCTAGAGAAAGCATAGATGTTTGAAGTCTTTCAGGCAGAAAATAGCATGTTGACAGGGGCTGTAGTTCAGAGTGTCTGAAACCCAAATTTAGCCTTACTAAATTAAAAACAAACAAACAAACAAACAAACAAACAAAACCAAAAACCAAAACATAGTAGTAATAATAATAATTTAAAAAAATCCCAACACACACACACACACACACATACACACAAAATCCCACTAGCTGTTTTCTGTGTCGTTTCGGAAGACTTGAGCTAGTGTTCCTGACAAGTTTTTTAAATAATCTTTAAAAGCAATCAAAAGCTTGACCAAAGCTCTGAGGGACATGATGACCTTATGACAAGAGCTTGGAATTGCACATCTGCGCTCAGTGTTGTTTCTGGTCTACTACACATCCATGCTAAAGGTTGTTAGATTGTGGGTTTTAAGAGGGGAGGGGAAAGAATGAAAAACTATTAGAAGGCAATCAAAGCACAAAACCAAGCACATTTAGTTATGTATCCCAGTGCTGTATTTGTTTTTAATATTGAATAGTGCTTCTGAAACACAACAGAAAACGATCTTATTTGAATGTTTCAGTAATCTTTTAATAAATCTGAACACTAGCTTTTCATGGGACCTCACATGTAGCTGTTTCAAAATATTGAAACCATTCTGTATTTCTAGAAGAAAATTGTTTTTAATGAATGGGGACTGCGGCTCAAAAGATACATTAGTGAAAAACAGATTATTAAGTGAGTTAAATGCTCATGAGACTTGCAAATTGACAACTCTGAAGGAGAAAGTTCTCTGTATAGCCATGGGGCAAATAAAGCACGGGCAGAAGAAATACAGGCCCTGACAAAGTGCCGTAACATTGGCCCCGGGTCCTCCTGTTTCCGGCTTGGTTGAACACTCGGCCTCTCTTCCCAAAGGCTGAAGCTGCTGCTCGTTCTCCTCGTTTCGACTCCTTCAGGGCACATCTCTTGCCCTGTAACCTCCTCTGGGCAATCTTTTCCCCTCTTCCTGATGTCAGTGTTCTTAATACAACTCTGGAATAACCAGCGGCTCTGGCACCTTTGTACTTATCTTGCTTTGATATGTAAGGTTGGACTTCTCTTGAGCAGTGACGTGAATTCACTGAAGGAAACTAGCGATTTTGTGGGGGATCGAAGAGGGGAACTTGACTCTTTCACCAAGGCAGACCTCCTGTCCTAAAAGGCAGGAGTCAACATGACTCACTGCAGGTTTTGAGTGGTGTGCTTCCTGATCCGACATTTCTTCCCGTGTATTTCTCATCTCACTCTGATCTTAGTCATAAAGTTTTATGAGTGCTTTTCTCCCTGGCCTTTTTACCCTAGCTCAGTGCTGTCAAGCAGCCCTTTGTTCCTTTTAGTCATCCACCCACAGCTTTCCCAGTTTTATTAGTGCCAAAATGAATGTTCTACTTCTCTAGGCCATTCAACACATATTGATTCACCCAACTTCTAATCAGCCTTTTTTTATTCCCAGTGTGGTCCTGGGAATTAGCTGAAATTTAAATAGAATCCTGCAGATTAGGATGTCTGCAGAAGCAGATCCCCTTTTGTATGGTGGAGAAGATAAGCTTTAGGTTTCTAAATGTTCCAACAATCTTTTCAGCATGATTAGCACTCCAGGGAGTGTTCCTGTTATCCAGAAAGGCTTTAATTGTGCCCTTGGGGTATTGTGAGGTGGGAGGGGAGATGACATGTGTTAGCGGAAAGATAAATAATTTATCGCATTTCTGGATGTTTTAAAAGTCCCCAGCAAACATCAGGTTGAAGCAGAAAGCTCAGCAGTGATTCCTGCCAGCAGGCAGGCAGCCCCACAGTGGCTCACAGCTGATTGCCCTGGCAGAGGAGCTTGGCACATCACCTACCTCTAAAACATGTGTTCTGCCCAAGGCATGCACTCTTAAGGAAGATGAGGCAGCCTCTGAGGAAGACCAGGTGTGCTGTGGCTGCTCTACCTCAGTTGCAGCACTGGAAGATCAGGGGGCGTCTCAGCCCAGAGACTCCTCTCTGGCCTTGTGGGCAGTAGATTTGTTCATAGTTCCTTCATAGGAATAACTAGCTCTCTGATCAGGTCTTTGTTTTGTCTATTCCTGTAGAAGAATCCCTGCTGTCAAGAAGCAGCTTGCATAGAGGAAGCAAGGATATAATTTTTCTCTGGTCTTTAATTAGTGGGGATTTTTAAAATGTTTTTTTCACAAGCTTGCCCTTTAGGTTGCTACTATTTCTGACTTGTCTGACTCTGTTGTGTCCTCTCCCTTCCTCTATGCCCCAGCCCTCTCATTTCAATTTTTGTATCTTTTTTCCCCCCTCTTGTTGCATTCCCCTGCCTGCAGAATTTCATACCTTTTTAAGATCTTCACAGCTAACACAGTCTTTGCTTAACCTACAGTAAATATCAATTGTTGAAGAACTGACATTGACTTTGAACTGTCATTGCCATTGCTGTGAGATGCCCGAGAGAGGTGTTATTGCTGAATCAATGTTTGGAGACCTCTGCAAGCTTGGGCACGTATGACTAGCTGTACTTGGCTCTTTTTTTGACAGGCCTCCCCTGTGACAAACAAGGGCTGGAGTCTTATCCATTAAAAACAATGAAAAACAAAGCAACCCTCTAACACATTCTTAGCATCTGGTTTTCTATCCAGAGCAAATTAGACTTAGAAACTGCATGTTCTGTTTCCTTTCTGCAGAGACACATCCTGACTTCGTGGAGTTTCTCTTTTGCTGTTGTGAAGAGCAGGCTGGATTCACAGTCAGAAGTAGCACTGAAACAGATATTTAGATGGCCACCCAAGTCTTAATATCCATGGAAAGGCCCTATACATTTCCATAAAGTTTGGGATTTTTTGCATACTGGGTAGATTACAGAGCAAAAAAGTCCAGTTGTGAATTTAGTTATGCAAAGTGGGGAACATGAGCAAGCTCAATCATGTTTGTTTTGAGGATATTTCTAATATAGCATTAAACTAACTTATTTTAAATAAATGGTGCACTTGAGTCAAATCCCACCAGAATCAGCAGCAAGGTCAGGTTCCACAAAGATGAACATAGTGCTTAATTAATACTAGAAGTTGTATGTGACCATTTGGCTTCTCATACAAAGGAAAAGCAGAAAGGAGACTGGGTGTGTATAAGGAAAAAGGAGGAAGAGGTGACTGCCCACAGGCCAAATCCTGGTTGCCCTCCCTTGTCCTCCCCCTGCACACCCCAACAATCAGGGTGTCCTCTGCCCAGATACCTCCCATGGGTGGGTGGAGGGAGGAGGATGGAGGAAGGAGAGCAGAAGCTTCCATTTTTGCTAACAACAAGTTACTGAGCCTTGGCATGAACTCCTGCCTTGGAGCAGGGCAGGGAATGCAAGGGGTAGGGCACGGGCAGAGCAGAGGCAGCAGCCACCCTGCCAGTGGTGGTGAGATGCAGCTGAGGCAAAAGCTGGGGCATAACCATGAGCTGCACAGCAAGGTCTGGGAGGAGATGCCTGTCTTTGGCCTGGTGGAAGAGGTGGCAGCCCTCCAGTCTGTGCTCAGAAAAAGTCTAAGACAGGCCTTTTTTTTGACCACCTTTGCTGCAGCAGCACACTGTTCACTCATACTGAGCTTGTTGTCCACCAGAACCCACAGGTCCCTTTCCACAGAGCTGTTCCCCAGCTGGGTAGATGTGCTGCACTCCTGGGTTATGCTTTCCCAGGTGCAAGAAGAGAAAAACTTAGAAGGACAGCAGTGTGGAGACCAAAGAGGAAAAGCGAAGAAGTTAGGGTCAATTAAAAACTTATTAATTAATTCATTGAGTTAACGGGACAATAGAAATTATCCTCACAACCACTGACAATTAGAATTTTTAGTTTGAAAGAATCTAAAATGGTCTGTTTTCTTCTTGAGGCTTTCTTACTTTGGTTTCAGAGTATGATTTGAAATACCTTCATTAAATAAACAAATGTCTAAATACCAGGTTTCTTGGTGAGGGGGACAGGACAATTATTTCAAAACCATTTTTTTTCCCCTCTCTTTGTGGTGGGGTATCAGTGGGAAAGTGCTCGTTCTATTTATGTGTGTGTCTGTATATATATATATATGTGCACACACATAAAAAAGTGTCAGGAAGAGCCTTCAGAAACTTGCATGAAACACATAGATTTTAAAACTGTATCTTTCAACACAGAAATCTAATTAATAGACACAGCTTACTTTTTCTTCTTAAATGAAGCAATCCTCTCTAAGGCTGCTGTGCCAGCTGCATGCTGGAGCTGAGAGTTCAGGCATTTGCAGCAAGTCAGTAGCGGGGTGCTGAAATACATGACCTCTTGTTTCTCACAACCATGGATGGCTTCATAATGAGTGTCTATCCCTGTGCCATAAGGTAGAACCTGACATAGACGGATTTACATTGCAATGATGATACATTATTGATACAAGAAAAAGTATTTCACCCAGTTACAGCGCAGACCTCTCCCATAATATCTTCTTGTGCAAGTGCATTGAAATCTGTTGACATTGAGTGTGTCCGGCTGTGTCATTATGTTTCCAAACAAGCCACTCCTCCTCATTGTTTCCTAAGCCTCTCTCCAGAGAAATTATTTACTTCAGTGCTAACCCAGTCAGGAAAAAAATGTGTATGTAAAAAAAGTAAGCCAAAGAAATATATAGTAGGGCACTTTTCAACTAGGAAAGGAAGGAAATGCTCTGGTGAAGTGTGGTTTTAGGAGATCAATTCATTAGAGTCTGCTACATTTTTTTTATTCTTCATGCTGAAATTTCTTTAGGAGAGGAGACTACTCACACTAAGCAGATCCATCAACTGACAAGTGTCTCATCTTAATTTCAATAATGAATTGCCCTCAAAAGACACTTATTGCCACATATGTTTTTCTACCCTAAACATTAATACTTTTGGATAGTAACTTGTCTGTTGACACATTGTCTTCCTGCTTCCCAGCCAAAGTACTCATCCACACTTAAAATACTTGGGATTTTTCAAGGGAGGAGAGACTCTTGGATTTTTATCATAGTGTTTGATTATCAGCAGTACTGGATTGTATAAAAGGGTGAAACAAAGGGAGCCTTTCATATAAGCACAAGTTTATTGTCAGTACAGGAATGTCTTGAAAAAATAACAGGGGTCAGTTCTTAGGGAAGGTGATTGTTATATATCTTCACAAATATGAACTGATAAGTAGTTATTTACAGGTGAACAAAACTTGGAATTCCTGTCTACTGAGAGATTTTTATATTTCTATGCTGAATATGAAACTGGTTTAAAAAATTTGGTCCAGAAATGCTTCAAATTAGAACCTGGCACTTACTGCTACTGGATTTTGAGGTGTCCAGTTGGAATTGAAATTAGGACATGTCATGTTCTTTTTTCTTTTAGGATCAAGCTTCTATGTTAAAACACATGCCCATTGAGGAAATGCTGTATGGCTTGAATGAGTAGAAAATACATCATAAAAGTCTAACTGTTCTGAGAATTTCAGTTCAGCAGAAAACAATAAGGGCATGCTATACCTCAATTTCTGTACTTTGTGACTGGTCTTAGGTAGTCTGAAGCTGCCCAGAAAAACCTGAAACTGTACAAAATTAAAAAAAAAAATCTGAGGTCAGAGTAATCTTTCATCCAAAAATATTTTGGCCAGGAAACTCAAGCTTGTGTGTCCTTTATTTTGTATGGAAATGGCAGAGACATTTTTTGTGGGACTGTGCACGTACACTTGTTGCCTCCTGCACGTAGCCTGTAAAGCAGTCAAACAATGACAAAATCTAAGTGAGTAATGTTTTTTTTTTTTTTCCTAAGAGCTTATATATGCAGGGATTTATATATCCTGTTGCAATGTGGCTGAGTTACCCTGTATGGTAACTTCAGAAACAGATTCAGTGTGAACTTCCTTGCCAGTTAAGGGAAGTCATATACATCCACATATTTACTCAGTAAAATGCCAGATTACAGACCAAGTTCTGTGACATCAATGGTGATGCCAAAAAATAGATCTGATAAGACTGGAGGCACCCTGCACTCAAGCTGGATAAGGAACTTGGCCACTTTTGGGTACTTACATCCCTATTTATTTCTTTATTTGAACACACTGATAATTGTGCCAGTTAAACAGTGAAATGAGGTTAAAAATTGCATTTGGAGCTGAAATGTCCATGGTGGTTTAAGGGCAAACTACCTTTGGTGGCAGAGAGATCGTGCACACCTGATTTGGCTGTATTGATGCCAAGTGATTGGCTGTGACACTGTCTGAACTAGTCTATGAACTCAACCCTGGGGAGGTCGAGGTGCCAGCACGTGCTCTATTTTACAGCCTCGCTGGTGGCTGGCCATGCAGTGCAAAGGCCTGGGTTGCAAACAACGTAACAGGCAGCAGCATCTTAAATTGCTGCTATTAAACTTGACATTGCATGCTTGACCCATGCCCTTAAAAGCTTTTCTGGAACTGCTCTCCTTTAAGCCAGTAACGTGACCTTTGCAATTTCTGAGCTGGTTTTAGCAAACTGATCTTATCTGAAGATCAAAATAGATTTTAAGGGTGCCAGATGCTTGCAGTATAACTCTTATAACAACACGTTTGTCACAATAGGTGGAGGTTTCAGACTGAACAGCACATTGGGCTTGGCTGCTCTTTGCTTCATGAGGCTGTGAGAGAGACATGAACCCTCCCATTTTACAGAGTGATGCGATTTTTTGGCCTGGCTGGAGTATGTGTTGCACTCTGGTCGCTGGTTTGATCTCCTGTTATCACTATGTTTCATAAGGACAATATTTAGTTTGACACACATGGTGTTTTTCTTTTCTGTATCTTACTATTAAATCCCTGACTGAGAGCACGTTGCTGCATAATTACATAGGCATCTTTCTTTGGGTTTAGAAATAAAATTGCAGCTGTCTGCAAGAGGAATCTTTTCTTCTGTCTATTCAAAGAAATACGAGTCATCTTGTAAAACTTGCAATGTGCTCTTGTTCTTTCAGCCTCAACCAGAATGAATTCTGCAAGAACATTTTGTGGCAGATGTCTGCGGGAGTGATGGAGTTTTATTTTTCATCTTTGAAAATCATGTTTCAGTGATGCTGAAACACTTTGCCAGCACTTAGAGGTTGTTATATAATAAGTTTAGTGTGTGCTCAGAGGAATCGGAGAACCTTGACCAGGAAATGGAGCTGAGGAGGACAGTCATCACGAGTCAGACTCATGTCAGGGTGTGCGGCTGCTTGCAGTAGGGAGGAGGTCAGGCAGCCTTTGAGTCTTGGAACAAAACCAGATCAGAGACACTGCTGCTTTGGGGTTTCCTCCCAAATGCAATGGTGTTAGACCACAAAGGGGATGATGCATCTGTCAATCTGTGAGCAGTACTGGGGAAGTTTGTCCTGAGACCTGAACAGAGAAGTGTTTCGTGACCTGCACTCTAGGCAGTAAAGGTCTGCTTGTGGACAGAGCTGAAATCAGGGTGAGCAGATGGTGTTCAGGCACCTTCCTTGCCTCACAAACTCCAGCTGTCCCCACAGCCTTCAGCAAAGGCAGCACAGAGTGACATCTTTGCACTCAGTTGGCGTAGCTGTGGCACCTTACGGGACAGAACGTGGTAGACACAGTCCAGCTATGCACAAAGGTGCCTCTGCCTGGCAGAAAACTTCTGTCCATACTATAGTCCAAAGCAGAGTCAGGCTTTCCCTGCCACCATCCCTGGAGCGTGCCCAAAGCCCATAGTGAGTTTGCACTTGGGCACCTTGTAGCTACACTCAGGTTGCAGCGTGGAGATACGCTCCCCCAGGTGCATCATAGATGCTATTAAATACAGGTGGGGGTAGAAGAAAATAGATTTGTCTAGTGCTGTTTTGTCAAAATACGAGGACAAGTGCAAACTAATTAGAAATCTAGACAACTCCCATATAAAACGCAATGGTGTGTCATGTGTGTGCCAACACGCAAAGTCATTACTCAGTTGTTGTTCAGGCAAAATTCCCACTGAGTAAGGTCAGAGTAATCACCTCAGGATCTGTCCCTCCTGTGCTCCCCTCCAGTTGTCATAGTGCTTTACATGTGACAAGCACAATGTACTTTCTGATCTTGGTTGGGGTGCATGTCTCATGCTTACCACTTTGCTGAGTCAAGGCAAGGCTTGGCACAGCACCTGGATGTCGCCTGTCCTCTCTGAGAGGAGACAAGACCTTGTGGACTTCTACACGTTGTTCTTCTGCAAGTCCCTCCATCTCCACACCATGTTACCAAAATCGCCACCAGGATTAGGCATTGCTATATGGAGGTTGCTGCCGATTGGGGTGATCACGGTCAATTCATCCTCATTATCCCTTCATTTCATCTTCCCCTGCCTTTCGATACTAGTGGGTAGGCTAACTGGAGGCAAGTGGGGCCATGCCCTTCACCCACTCTTCCCCAAAAGCCCTGCAGAGCTTTTGCCCCACTCTGGGTGGTGAAGAAGAAGGGACGGTGCCTGGGCACAGGCACACCTGGCATGGGGGCACTTGCTGCCAGCCCTATGGTAGCCATGTGCTGCCCCAGCCCCCAGCCTCAGGACACAGTTTCTTGGCAGCAGGTGCATGTCTTGCTCTGTCTGTACAATTTTGGTGCTCCTACGTACCCGTGGCTTCACCTGTGCTCTCTTGAGACTGGTAATGGTAGAGCTGTGGTATTTTTGAATGCTTTACTTTTTGTGGAGGGATGCTTCTTATCTGCCCAGGCCCTCCCTCTCCAGCTCAAGGACTGTCATCTGCTTCCGATCTGCAAGGGTGCGATCCTTTGTGCAGTTCTCCCCAAATCAGTGTTGTGCCTCAAAGACCAACTCCAGAGCCTGTCCTGAGACTTGCTAGCCTCTCTAGAGGTTCATAGGGTTGGTCTGGCTCCTTTATTGTGGGCCAGCTTTCAGGATCTGGACAAAAGTTTTCCACATGCAGATAGGAGGAGAAGGTGGATGCTTTTTTTTGAGGGGTAGGACTCTGGTATGACTGCAGTCCTTTTAGTAACCTGGGTAGTCCTTAATGTCAGTGCTGTGAACACTTCCAGGCATGAACCATGTCATGCTGGGTTCCCATCCCTCTATTTTGGGGGTTTTCGGTTCCCTGTATCCCTCTCCCCCCACTCTGCTGTCTCCCTGCAGGGATGGATTGCATGCCCAATTTAAATGCCAGGGGCTCCCCCTGTCCTCCCATTGTTCCCCATTCATCGCACTGGGCAGGGAGCTTGTGTGCACCTCACCCCCTCTTGTACTGTGTATTTCCCTCCTGGGTCTTTTCACGCCATCTCCCCTCTGCTCTCTTCCTCCCTGTGCTCCACCCAGCTGTATCTTACCAACAGACAGGGAGATATGACACAATGTATTCAGATCTTACTTCACTAGGCTGATGATCTGCAACCAATTAACTTAAATGCAAGCTAGCACAGCAAGAAGAAGTTGTTTTAGGAGAGCTTGAGAGAAAATGTCATACTCTGTGGCAATAGCAAAGGAAAAATAAAAAGGATTTGATTTACAGCAAAAGGAGGCTGCAAGATGGACTTCTAGGCCAGTTAGCAGGATGTAAAAGATAAAAACATAAAGTGTGAAAATTTTGGCCTTGATCCTTCGGTTGCTTTTGTGTAATAGGTACCTGGCCAAGGATGGCAAGAGATGAGCTCTGGGAAATGTAGCTGTGGCTGTTTGATGTCCCTTTCTGTGCCCTGCCTCTCTGCTGGAGGCTGGTGTCTATGCAGTGGAGCAGCACTGAGGGCAGGAGGACCTACAGCCCAGCTGCTGCTCTGCCTTGTCCAGCCTGATTCCCGAAATCAGTAATGATGGTAGGATTGCACTTCAGATGCTGTGAATCCAAGGGGGTTCAGGCTGGTCATAAGTAATTTTCTGGCCTCTCTTCTGAGAAGAGATACCCTTTGGAAAAGAGTCTGCCAAGAGGGTGGGAATGGTAATGTCTTATCCACTTTATCTTCCCCTTCTTCAGCTTAATATTGATTTTCTCTTTACGTGCCTCTGGCTTGATGGAGATATACCTTTTAACATTGCATAACAGCAATGCTTTGGAAAGAAATATCTTCATTTATGCTTGTGTAGGTATTATGTATGGCTGCTGGGAAGGAAAAGACCTGTCCTTTAGAAGAGCCCCATTAAGGGAAACCAGTTATTAACAAGTATATATGGAAAGGGTGGGGTTCCTCATTACTCCACTCATTTCAGTATCTGCTATCTGCCTCAGGAGTGCATCATGGTGATATCAGCCTTTATTAATACAAAACTTAGTATTACGCACCCAAGATTACACCACAGGGAACTAATACAGTGGGTCTCTGACACTGCAGACTATCTGATTAAAGTGGCAGTGGAGTGATCAGTGACAGCAAATTAAGCTCTTGGTGTCAAGGAGCATTTGGTGTTATGCTATAAATGTTAAATTATATTCAAGGATTAAAACTTGGGTGCCTGTGATCCAATTAGCTGAAGTTTATCCTTTGAGTGGTTGGGACATAATGACTTGGAGATGAGGTGATGAAAACGCCCAATGGCCAGTTTTCTCTGTGGGAAAGTAAGAAATTTGTTGGTTTTGGTACGTGCTCCATGACTTTTCTGTGTGCTTTTTGGATGGGTTCTGTCCAGCCTAAGGAATATGCCATTGTGGAAAGATGTATAACTTTAACTCTTTTCCAAGCAAGTGTAGGTTACGGAGTTTTCCCCTTCTCCTTGAGGAAAAGTATCTTTATCTGGTTCCTGTCTTTATTACAGGAGTTACCATGAAACTTAATCAGGGGAAGCATGTTTTAAGTGGTGGAGCTGCTAAGAAATTAGTACTTCTGTTCTGAAGTCTAATGATGACATTTAAATCCTGTGTGGGAATAAAACGTCCATATTTCTTGCAAAACAGAACTCAGTTGTTCCTAACAAAAATTGTCCAGAAACCTTTCATTTTAATAGTGTGGGCATCTTATACTCTACTTTTATACAGGTAAACATATTTTAATACATATAACATCATTTAAAAAAATCACCTTCTTAAACCAACTTTCTCATTCCGTTTTGTTAATCTGAAAAATTGTTTGGTCTCTTCCTTTCTTGAAAACACTTCTGTAAAACCATTTCTACAAAACATTTTGATTCTGTTTAAACTGATTTTTTTTCTTTTAATAGAAAATTCTTCCCTCATATTTTGATCGGTTTTATTTAGCATATGAATATCTTCGGATGAATTTAGCATGAGTGTCTTTGGATGTATTTAGCATATGAGTGGTTTCAGATGAATTTTAAGGGACTCAGCACTCCTCAGCATGAGTCCCACATTATTTACCCAGCCATGAGACAAGCAGGTGTAATTATATTGGCCTTTATCATTTTCTCATAGCTGTCTTGCTGATAAGTTGTCCTTGGTGAGAACTTCTCATGCACATTTGATGACAAACCATCGTGTTTGCATGCATGAGTGTGCACACACATGTGTGAAGAGACATCAGGGCTGCCCACTGGTACCGCTCCCAAACAGCCTTGGAGCAAAGAGGGGTGGTCTCAGAGCTCTTGCTGCCAGTATTAAGCTGCTGTTGGTATTGTGGATTTCTGATACAATTCAGTGGTGGCTCAGGACCCCTATTCCCCCCAAATACTCCTCCCTTCCCCATACTTGGCTCTGTGAGGTGAGGTCCCTCAAAGCTGATCCTTGCTTCAGAGAGCTTGGTACCCAAGCTGGCCTCATTCTGCAAAACTTTATAATAAACCACCTTCTTCAAGTGTTATTATGCTCTGTTCTCCTGATAGCTACCTTCTCTTCCTCTCTCTTTCCTTTTCTTTCTTTTTTTCCTTTTCTTCCTCTAAACCCAGGCTGTGTACATGTAGAGAAGCCTAGTAATTCTGCTCTGTCTGTGGGCTCACAGTGTGCTCTTTGGCTGGCTGAAGTTGGGAAGAAGGTTTTTGTCATTTGCCAGTCACTGGATGCAGCACAGTCTTCCACTGAACATCTGTAGGGAACAGAGGATAATAGGGAGGGTTGTGTTCAACCAACACATGAACAAACAAGAGAAATCAAGCTGTCTTTAAAGCAAAAGATTAACTGAAAAAAAAAAAATATATATATATATATATATCTGGATGACAGTGAGAAAGTGATATAAGGAATGAAAATAATTTGCTGCATCTTAAGAAATGAAAAATGTCTCAGATCTAGATTCTTTCCTGTATGCCAATGTTTAACTGTAAAATTTTATAGAGGGGTTATCCTGGGATGGATACTTGTGTTTCAAACAGTGCCTTTGACCTGCTTACATGACAACCTTGCTACTCTGTGTCCAAATAGAACGTCTGATGATCAGTAAATGATGCTGTTCCCAAGTGAACTGTACAGGAAATGTGCAGGTTATGAGCTTGGGAGACACTGGAGTGAAAGCTGAGTATGAGCTTGCTACCATAAGCAGCAAGCATTGGAAATGTTTGTCATTGCTCACAGGCTGTTACATCAGCTTCCCATGCCTCACTACTCTTCTTTTCTTACTTGGCCTGGTTTTCTCTCTAAAGGGATATATTTTCAGGTCTTCTCACTTCTCTTATTTGTCTTTCCATCAGCACTGTACCTCCTATCTCATTTCCTTATATCTTAAAAACACTGCCCGTGTCTCTTGTGGTCAGGAAATTAATCATTCTCCTCCATATCGTTGCTGGGGAGGAAGAGCAGAAGTATGGAGGAAGATGTGAGGAGCTGAGGTTTACATTTTTTTTGTTATTTTATGGGCAAAGCTTTTTATTTGCTCAGAATTTATATTCATGTCAGTCTGCATTTCATGAAAATAAAATCCTTGTTCCTGTTTCATTTTTAATTGGCAGTTTTGAAATACCCTATTTTGTGTATTGGAAAAGAGAAACATTGTCTCTTTAGTGCTTCCTCCCACTTTTTGATGCTTTTCCTTTCACCTTGTTCATTTCCAATATCTGATCAGCAAAAGGTTTTTCAAAATAAAAATATGATTTGGAAAACGTATCACAACATGCCATTCAACTGAATAAAGATGAGGAATACTGAGATGATTTTAAGTCCTCAAATACATCTATATCATATTAATTTTCACAATAGTTTCATTAATTATTTGAGACACATTTCCTGTACTGGAAAGGTTTCTCAAGGCTTCCCCCCTTAATTTTTTTTTCCTTAACCAGAAATTCATGTTCTTTAAGAGCTGTTTGCCCAGTTCCATTTTTATGCTCCTACCACTATCTTTCATGCATACCTTTTGCTTTAAGTATTTAATTGGTGCTGGAGACTGTGTTATGTTTAAAACCAATTACATTAATTCCTGTATTTTTCACATAATGCGGTGTGTGTCTGCTACAGTCTACAAAGGCTTAATAACATGGCTAATACTGTATGTGGGTGCAGTGAAGATTAAGCTGGGCTGAGTATGGAAAGTGCAGACATTAAAGTGGAGAGGAAAGTCCCTTGTTCAACTAGAATGGGGTGAGAAACATTTTTCTTTTACTGAAGGCCAGAGAGGGCTCTCAGGTACCATAACAGTGGCTCTTGCAACAGCACACGCCGGTGTCTACCTCCTTATTGCCCAGATCCCATAGCATGCACACAGACCTGTGACATGAACATGATTGGGGCTGGCGGTCTGCATGCCCCTTCTTGCCCAGCACCTCCCATCCCACAGCACTAGGTTTCTTCATCTTGCTGAGCCCAGGGTCACTGGGACATGCCGTAGCCCCTGTGTGGCATGGAGCTGCCCCAAGCTCTGTGTGGGAAGCAGGAGTCCCAGAGCATCCTTTGGAGCAGAGGGATGGAAATGGAAACTGGGGAAAAATCAATAGAAAGGATAGGGAACAGAGGTGGGACTTCACAAGGCATCAGGCCATACCAGGGAAGTTGTCATCGGGATGGAGGTTTCCCACACCTGTGTTTGAGAGTCAGCTTTCAAAATTAGCCTCACAAGGGAACAGTTCAGCCCCAGTCCTGTGCGATGGGAGCTGTGCATGCAGAGGTATGTTCCCTGGTGAAAAATAGCAGCCGTGGTTGTGGTAGAGGGAGAAGCTCATCAGTTTGGGGAGGGTATTGTCAGCAGAGGATGGAAGTCCACACTGGTGTATGTACAGGCAGTATGTTGCAAAATGATAGTTGTGTCATTCTGCCAGAGGGGCTGTGACCCAGAGAAGATGATTCAAAATATGACAGAATACATTAACCTGGAGAAGCCAATATTCCCTGGCAGGACAGCAGCCAGCCCAAGCCACATGGATACAGCAGGGATAACTTGTTGCCTTTAGCCTCACTTTGGATGATTAGGTTGGGTAAAACACAGATTTATTAGCCCAGGATTTAATTTCTAGTTTCTCCTGGAGGAGAAAATTCAGAGCTAATCTTGTTCATTTTTCCGCACTCTTGACACCCTAGAAAGGAAAAGTTGAGGTTTAGAGTGTCTTGACACCAGTCTTGATGCAATGGCAATCCAGGGGTAAAAAAACAAGTTGCAAACCCTGCCTGGGAGCATGGAAGATTGTTGGAGCCATGCTGGGGGACACGAGCTGCTGATGATGCCCAAGCTGTGGCTTCCCAGGCAGCAGTCGCACCCTTTTTGGGCTGTGGTGTGGGCATTGCTTTTGGTGTGACTGGCTCAGCAGCAAGAAGTGCTGAGCCAGGTGCTGTCTACTTAGGTAGAGTTCCAGGCCTGTCTCCCAAGGAAATCAGAGTTGCGTAAGGGTACAAGTTGGAAGTCTTGCTGGGACACAGGGGAAGTGGAAGTTGTAGTGGGAGAAGTGTATGCAAGGAAATATCCTGTGGGAGAAGAAAGGTTGGGAGCCAGCTTTCTGTCTACTGGTTGGGGAGCAGACCACCCACCCACCTGCCAATCTTATTTAACTTTCGATCTGCCCCTCATTCATGGTCTTCGACCTAATGTAACTTGCTGTTCTCTGTTCATATCTCCATTCTCTCCCATCTAGTTGGTGTCTGTGCCATCACTAACAGCTGCTGGAAATATTGGATGAGATCTTCAAAATTAGATCCCTCCCATTAGACTCAATTTGTTTAGGAGACTTGCATATAAATGTGTCCTGTACACACACACCTGGATTGGGTGGTGGGTGGCTGTGAAGACACCATCTCACTAAGTTCCTTACAAGCACTCATGCAGTCATGCACACAAACCTTCCAACTATAAAAGGGAAAACCAGGGTAATATGATAGGAGGGTCTGTTGTGGGAAGGCATGGATTTATTTATTTATTTATTTAAGGCAGCTATCTCATATGTCTGAGTAGTGGGACCCTGTGGTAAATAGATATCTTGCTTTCCCAAAGGCCTGTTGGAGAAGCAGTCAAGCGGCCAGGTCCACCAACACAGTAGAAACAACTCATCTCAGCAATGGGAGTCAGCTAATGATGGACTGGCTATTTCAGTGTCCATCTTGGTTAATAGACACTGATTTAACAATCCGAAGGTGGGAGTTAATTAAGTGATCATAAAATAAGCTGGGTGACTATGATAAGAATCGTAGATTTCAGGAAAGGTATGGATTCGGTTGGTTGTTATCTGGGACAAAAGTCTAAAGGGTAAAGGATGACTGGCAATAAGATACTGTATCCAAAACTCACTAGTAGAATTTCCCAATGTAGCAGCCAGCTGGAAAGCTTTGTCTGGAATGCCATGCAGTCCCTGAAGAGGTGCTCAGTACAGACAGGAGTGCTCCCGCTTCAGTTTGTGGTGCAAACTCAAGTGTGGAGAATGGCTCCTCGGCAGCAGTGGAGCAGAAGTATCTGTTTGTGAAGACAGCACGCAGGATGTCCAGTTGCGATGTAAACATGGCCTTCAGCAAGAATGGCCAGAGTCTAAACAGGCTTGTGGGCTCACTGGGTTTGTTTGTGTTTTGAGATTCCAGCATGTTGTACCTCGAGTGTTTCACATCCGCAGGAATGTGAAAAGCATTAAAATCAAGATTAGAATGATTGATATGGTGCTCTTCGTTTGCTAATCTGGTTACAAAGAGTATTCTGCTTTGTAGTGCACTCCGAATTGTAAGTGAAAGTCGCCTGATGTCTGAGTCTGCTCTGAAGCATATATAGCATAGCCAAATGTTCACAGTGCCCCAGAACACTGCCGACGTGTTGGCCTTTCTGCAGTCTGGGGATGCGAGGGAGTACTCGCTCTTGCCATAATAATATTAATAATTAAAAATAAGATATTTGAAATAAATCTCATGTAATTGGCAAAGTTGTCTGATTCAGCTATGCTTTTGCTGTTTTGTAGCCCTTTCACACTCCAAGTATGTTCTGTTAGCTAATGCTAGTGGTTCCTTTTACTGTTACAAAGCTAGATCATGAAGAGAAATATGTGCCGTGTCCAGCTTTTCCTGTTTGGGGAGTAATTTTTTCCATGACGTCTAATCTTTTTCTTTTGCTGAACTGTCAGTAAAGCCAGACCACTTTGGCTTGGCATTTAGCCCATATCCACCTACATATTTTTCTTAACAGCAAACAAACTAATTAAATGCCTTTATCTTATAAGGCATTCCTTTCTCTCAGGTAGTTACTGATTAAAAAAATAAATAAAACTTCTCGCTATTTTGAGAAAACAAGAGATGAGTCAGTGTGTTCACAGCCTAGTCTGTTATTAAATAAGAAGCCACGATCAAAATATAAGCAGGGTGGAAAAAAATGTCAGTGCCATTGTATTATGTTTGTGGCCAGTGAAAAGAGTCTCTTCTCACACCAGTGAGCATTTCCAATATCTATTAAAATTCATGAGCATTATATTTGCACATGAAGTTGGACAGGGGTACACAAATGATGCAGAGGTACCTCTCATGTGAAAGATTACTGCAATAAAATGTTAATTTATAAACCATAGCTCGTATTGCTTCATACTAGGCATGTGCTTCAATAGCCTTTCCAATAATGGTAACCTGAAGCAGAAAGGCAATTATTCAGAGTCAGCTGAGGTTCTCTAAATCTAATAGATAACAATAACCTTACTAATTGAAGTTTTGTCTTCTTTTTAACTTAAATTGTAGACCTATAAAATGAATTATTTGGAAATAGAAACATTCAGAGATATTTTCTAGGCCAACACCTGCTACTGGGGGAATGGGGGGGGTATAGCCGCATGTGTATTCTGGAAGTTCTATCTCCCAGGCCATTTCCCTGATGATTTGTGTGTGTTGCCTGTATACAATGCAGTCTTGTTTAGTGGGTGTCAAGATGCATGTGGGCTGCAGAATAGCATGGGGTAAAAAGAGAGCAGGAGCAAGGGGCAAAAAGCCTGACTGGGTGGAGCCACGGAGGTTGGCGGGGGGCGGGGGGCGGGGGGGGGGGAGGGGGGGGCGTATGCCTTGGTGGCTCCACGTGCTGGGGCTGAGGAGCAAAGGTGCTGCTAGGTAGCCTGGTGAAGGCAGGTGGCTCTGCAGGTGCTAACCTAGACTAAACCCCATGGACCTCCTGGGCCTGAGCAAAAAGGTTTTTCATTCAACGCCACCACCTGAGCACTGACCACAGCTCCCTGATCCACCCAAGGCACCAGCCAGGCACTGAGCACTGAATGTATTCAGTAAGTTACTGCCAGAGCAGCATCCACAGCTCTAAACTTAAGAGAAAACAACAATAAAGAGGTCTTTGGTCCCTGTTTTCTCCTTCCCTAATATATTAAGCCCAGTTCTGAGCTTGCCCATGTTTGCCTGAAGAACAATTTGTGCCCTGAGACAAACCAGGAGATGCTTACTGCTCTTATGAGCAGCCCTCATTCTACCTTGGGAGGTGTTGCAAAATGTGTAAATCAGGTTAGTTCTGCAAACCTTGGTTTTCTTAATCAGGATTTCAACTCCAGCCTTTGAAGTAGGCTTTACTCACAACAGATCTATTAAGTTATTTGCTTTTGCTGTTGTATATCCAGGAGATCCACATATGCCCCACAGTTACATAGAAGCCATCCAGACTGACACCAATATTTATGCAAATCTGCAGGATTTATCATTTGGCATAGAGTTTGGGCCAAAGTGCCAACCCTACATTTAAAAACTACTGTGCCATGGAGTAGCATCCCAGCAAACTCCCTCTGCCCCAGAAAAAAGCAGGAGCTATTGGCTTCCAGTGGCACCATCTCTAATCCTAGCCTCCAAGCAATGAATCATTCAGAAGCAGACTGAGATCTTCCATGCATTGTTTTGATCCGTAATCCTGCCCAATCCTTTTCCTTTGATATGTAATAGACGGCTGCTTGCAGCTGTGGTGAGTGGTTGCTGTTTGCCAAAGGGTGATTAGGAGACACCAAATGCCAGAGCTGCTGAGGTATGTTAGCATTGGGCAGGGTAGAGCCAGCCTGGCCTGGAAAAGGAGATTTTCTGCTGGAGCTGGGAAGGTCCCACAGGTGGAGCTGACAATGAGTTTGGCCAGATAGTGCTCAATGAGACAGTGAGAAGGGCTAAATAACCCTGACAGCATGACACTAGCTCTCATCCTGCCTTCCCACTGGGCAAATTACAGCAGGAAAACAGGCTCTTCCAACCCAAGCATTAAGTATGTGCCTGTAGAAATATGTGTAGTAGTCCTTGGTTTGTCTCAAAATAGTCCAAATGTCATTTTCTCCTTTTAATGACAGCTGTCCTCCTGTTTATCTGAGCTTTGCAAATCATTTGGGCTTCTCAAACCCCACTGTTTCTAAGCCTAGCCCTTGCCTTAGCACAGGACCTCTGAGAGCTCATCCTTAGGAAAAACAATTAAGCCCTTGATGCTGCACATTGCTCTCATGCCAGGCCTTCAGATTTATGTCACGGTAAAACAAGAAACTCCTCAGCTCCTGTTGAATGAAGCCCTAGCCCTGCCCTAAGCTTTCTGGGGCGTTTCCATTGCCTTTGGGCTTTGATTAGCACTGGTGCCACGTGGGTGGGGGTTTGTGGCTTCTGTGTCTGAGGGACCACATGGAAAGGTCTAAAGAGCTGCATGGGTCAATATGTGCATGCACCTGCAAGGCTAAACAAGCAAAAGTGAGGGTGGCATCTTGAGGGAAAATATGGATCTTTGATTCGTTCAGGTGTGTTTTAGAAAAACACAGCAGAAGGCATGATGTTTAGGGTTTGGCTTAGCATGGGCTGAAGATCTCTTGAGCTTTGTGTTCTGTTCTGCTGGGTTCTGCTACACATTAAAAAGTAGGGTGGCTACTTTGTGGGTTAATGAGTCCTCATTCATTTTGTATCATCTCAGGGTCTGTAAGCAAGGATATCAAGCCTATCATTAGGGTTCAAACTAGTTCACAAAGAACTGTAATTTCTATTTGGTCCTTGTAGTCCTGTAAAACCTAAGAGTTAGCATCACCTGGGGAAAAAGGGTTGTAATTCATATAGGTTCAGCTCAACATCACTGGAATAAAGTGTTAATAGCAGAAGCTGAAGCATCTGCTGAGCCTGTCTGGATAAGATAAGGGTTGCATCATGTGAAGGCAAATTGGCTTTGATTTGCTCAGAAGTGGGATGAGATTTTTCTGTAAGGCTAAAATGAGCTGGTGCCTCCTGGTGAGAATCCAATGTTGACTATTCTGGGAGATTCAACTCATTGAACAAGTACTATGGTTTGCACTTAGTGTAAAGGAAACCACAGTCTGAAAGTGGACAGGGTTGTGGCCAAGGCTTAAGACAAGGGGTAAGATGTGTGTTAGGTCTCAGAAAAGCAGAAGTTACCCTCATTGTGAAGAGAAGCAATGGCAAGCTTGGCTGATAACTGAATGTGATTGTGTGAACCAACACAGGCTCGTTGCAAGAAGCAACCAGATGCCAAAAATCCAGTTACGAAAGGTCACATTTATTTTAATTATCTTGCTACCAGGGGATCTCCAAAACAGCACCTAAGCTCCCAGGCAGAGGTGACACAAGCAGGGACGCAGGCGCCACAGAATTCAGCCCTGGTAGAAGATCACTCGGCTTGCTGCATTTGCCTGTATTTCAAGGCTTCAAGCAGGTGCAGCCTTGTGCTCTTTCTCACAAAAAAACAGGAGTCTCAGGCACAATAATAAGATGCCTTAGAGTTTCTCACAGGCCTATGTTATCTAACACAGAGGTTCTAGCTGTCAAGCACACATGGTCAGTAAAACAATTAGTGTGATGTATATGACTTTTCTACACCACAGCTGCAATCGCCTGAGCGTATTTACAATAAGCCTCCTTGCCATTCTTGCACAATTCCCATACAGTGAGGCTGGTGCCAGGAGTGCTGAATGGAATATCTTTGTTTAGGACAAATGGAAATGGTTGAGTCTTACTAGGAAGACTGGTAGTTACTTGTCCCTACTACTACCATTGGCCTGCATTCACCTTCTAGGCAATGTTGCTCAGTTTATTTCTTTTGATCCTGTGGTTCTTAACCCTGACTCTGGTCTTACTAGAACAACCCAATGCAAAGCACACACTGATAATCCCTGCTGGCACCCTCCCTTGTCCTCCATTTTTAGGCTGTGTTCTGAACTTCCTCAGACTCACCTATACCAGATGATTATCCAACCTACCCCTCCATCTGTGAGCTTCCCTATGGCCAGGAATCCTCAGCCAATTGCAGAATTATCTGCAGGCCTTCAGAAACTTTCCTCCATGCCCGTGTACCCCAGGTCATCTTCTGTCAAGGTAGCTCTAAGCCCTAGCCCTAACACAGGAGACCACTGTGAAGCACTGCTAGCTCAAGGCTTGATGACCCAATTACCCCTGGAGACAGCAGCACTTACTGTAAGTCTTTAGTCCTTGCTTTTAACACAGTGGTAGACCCAGCTCTTTAGTTCCTTGTGTCCTTGTCCATCAACTTAACCCTAGCATTAGCCCATTAGCCTGGTCAACTCAATCTAAACTATTAGACAATTATCTTTGTCTGCAATCTCTTGGCTCTGCTAATACCTCTTCCTTCCTCAAGAGACTCTACAATACACAGTAATGAGTCCAATTCTCCAGCTTCTAGACCAAAACCCTCTCGTAATTCCAGTGATACCTTGAGGCATGTCGCAGGAGCTTGTTATCACTGGCCTTTCCTGGGGCTGTTCTAAAACCAAAATGTAGGCAGCTTTGGTGGAATTTGACTCCCCTTACTTTGGCCAGCCCAGTTCCCTGGGGCTCACCTGGACAGTTTGTTCACCCTCTCTGGTCAGTGCAGGGCATTCAGCTCACCTAGAGACACAGCTTGGTGTCTGAGGGAGGTGGGACAAATAAATGCACTGGGTTTTCCTCTTTTTTCTCCCTCCCCACTGACTACTGAGAGAGCTTCTGCACACTTGAAGCTTGAAGTTGGGTGTGCTGGATTCCACCTGGCTTTGAAAATTTATATTTAATGAATAACCTAAACAACTGTAATTGATTGTTGCTGACTAGCCCTATTCCCCCTGTTTTATTAGTCTCCACCTTGGTCCTGTATTTCTAGCACTTGCAGATGTGTTCTTTTGGTTCCTTGTTGGGCTCTCAATAATTAATAAGCAAGCACATTATCTGCTGTGGTCTGTGCACAGTCTTCTGCGCGGTGATGTGTGGGAGAGGTGTCCATGCTGCAGGGGCTGCCTGGTCCTGCTGTAAAAGGGCTGGAAGCACAAGCCCTCGGTGATGCTTAGACAGTTGGTGCCATGGATTTTGGCTTCAAGGAGCTGGGATGCTGTGCTTAGGCAGTCAGCTGAGCCCTTCCCAGGGCCATCTGCCAGTTCTGAAAAAGCCTCTGAGTGTCCATTTGTGTCCATCCAGCACGTGTTGAGCAGGAAGAGGTGGTAAGAGGAAATGATGGAGAGATGCAGCAGTTAGAGGAAAACAAACCAAACCCACAAACTCCTTTTTGTTAGGGGCTGTCAGCTCTCCACCAGGTGTTTTTCTGATTTCAGCTGCAGTGCTGTTGCCTGATAGCAGTTTGATATCATGGTGCCATCTTGGGTGGGGTCTTTGCAGAGAACAACTTTGTTACAAGAACATTAAAGCTGTAATAGCTGGCTCAAACAATGCAAGTAAAGAGAAATAAAAGAGGAGGATAAGAAAGTAATTGTCATAATCAGGCAGAAGAAGAAAACTGAATAGGCTGTGTTGGGGGGATCAGAGGCAGCAAAACGCTGCTGGGCTACCTGCTGCAGGCGTTGAGCTGTAATGGCAAAGACTCAAAAAAAAATTAAGAGTTGTGTAATTAATACCCTATGAATAATGCAAATAGGTGCCCTCACAGGCAGTTGAATAACTGATTTTGTTACAGGGATGCTGGATAATTCCACAATAGGCTTTTCTTTCACAGTTGCCTTCTCGATTTTTTTTTTCCTCCTCCATGTCTCTGTTTCAGGAGTTGTTGACTTTCTTTTCATTGAATCGGTAAGTTTCCCATGTCTCACCCCATTTTAACTGCTCCTAGAATGAGATGCGTAATAACCTAGTCCAGCTATGGCAGAAGGAAGTGAAAGAAGGATCTCTGGGTACCTTCATCATAGATAGCAGAGAAGAAAACAAAGTCCCTGCAAAGGAGGGAAAATACCTGCAGTGACTGGGCTGAGCTACAGGTAGGCTGAATTTAAAAAGTTTATTGGCAGCTGTAGTCCTGCAGAATGCTAGAACAGCTTCTCCAGAGGAGCAGACACCTGCTGCCTCCAGCCCCCAGAGCTCCCAGCTACAGCCCTGACAGATACAGAGGGGAGGAAAAACCTGCACCAGGGGCTGAAACACCCCTTGTGTTCCTTCCTCCCTACCTGCCATGAGTCGTTGAGGCTTCACCTGTCAGCTCTGTATGCATCCAGTCACTGACAGCTCAAAGGGCAGGACCCAGAAGAGGAGCAGCAGATAAAGACAGCAGGCTTAAGCAACCTTCCAAAGACAGGTGGCACACCTAAGGGAAGGAAAGGCAGGCTGGGCCACTGACGTGTGTGGTGGCTGTAGGCATACCTATGCACCCAGGAGGTACAGCCAGGTCACCCTGTGGTGACAGCACCCCTGGCACCTGCTTCTTTCAGGGACAAGCTAGTGTAGACATCTAGGAAATGTCTTTAAGGTCTGCTGGGTTAAGGCTGCAGTCAAGAATGAGGTCAAAGTAAGACGGGACAGCGGGACAGATATGTTCACAGCTTAATGGCTTTTTTAAGACAAGGGAACAGCATCTAATGTAATCTAGGCACAAAGTAAACTCTATTTTGTAGCAGGCATTCCTTGGAGAGATTCATAACTTCTTATTTGTATATATGTTAGAAAAATATCTCAGCTGGTTGTATTTCCAGTGAGAAACAAGGACAGCTTTCTGGCCCAGGTCCTTTTAATGACTTGAACGAAGGATGGGATGTCAAATAGGACTAAATGTAATCTGTAGTTAAAGGATTATTTCTTGGCTCCTCAACAATTACGTATTCAGTGGAAACCTGGTGATCTTAAGTATGTGACAATATAATATTAATAACCTCATTACATATTAACTGTGTCACAACTCAGATCTGCAGCCAAATTCTGCTGGCAATAGACACGTTCGTCCTGACATCTTAACTTCACTGCTGTCGGCCAAATGCCTTTTGGGCAAAGTAGGAGGATTGGGTTGGTTGTTCAGGAACGTCATTAAGGAGTTAAAAGCAGTGGAGACAGGCAAACCCAAAAACGGAGGCTGGCTCTGGGCTTCTGGCAGGTTTCTCCAGCAGCAGCAATGACTTACCTCCTCTGGCTCACCCACTTCCCATCCTCTTGTGGGGAGCAACAGAACCACCCCCAAAGACCCAACATCTTTCAAGAGCTGGCCTGCACCTCTCCCAAAACAGGCCTCTTCAGAAATTAAACTTTCTGGAGAGATGCAGTGCTGGGGCTCGCTCCCCCTGCAGGCAGCCCTGCCAGGGCGCTCGGTGGCAGCACCCTGCTGCAGCCTTGCCCAGGAGCACATCTTCTCCCTAGCTGGGTCTGCTCCTGTCACTCACTATTGGTAGAGAAGCTTTGATATCTGATGGAGGAAGATAATTAAAGCTGTTTGGGAGACCTTCGAGGAAGCAGTATTCCTCTGGCATGTCGATGGGGAGCAGCTGCTGCTCACTGCATGGTTAGAGAGGAGCAGACAGGACTAAACACGGAGCCTCTGGCACACACCAGGCATTGGGAGGGGCAAAGGGACATTTTTAGGTGAGATAAATAAAACTAGCTTTGCTGGGGTTGTAGTTCACTTGGCTGAAAATTTTTGCCCTTTGCATCTTAGTTTCCAGTGAAGTTTTTAGTCTGGAACATAGAGCAAACCTGTGAAAATAAACAGGGCTTGGGAAAACAGCAGAAGGGCAGCAGGAGGCTGGATGCATTGCTGCTTGCAAAAGCCATCTAGCACTGTGACTGACCACTGACTCTGTGTGTGTGTGTGTGCATAAGTGTGCAATATATGTAAGAAATGCTTTGTAAATACCTTCTCTATGGGCCCAAGAATTCCCTTCAGTGTAAACTTGAGACTGTCGCTGCCATCAGTAGAGACAGTTATTAAAAAGTGTGTTGAAGAAGGCAGCTGGGGGAATGGGGACAGAGACAGGAATAGGAATAAACCACTGCAAATATAAAAGGTCAAAAGATGTTACTCCCAGCTCCTCTAGTTTTTGGTGATGCAGCAGCAGCAACAGCAGCAGCCATGTGTACCATTTTGGACCCAATTCCTTGCTGCTGGGTTTGTTAGGATGGGATGGGGTTGGAGCTGTTGTCAGTAAGTGGTAGCATAGAGGAAACTGTAAGAGTTTGTATCCTGTGTCTCATGTGACTGCTAAAGAGAAGGTAAAGATGAGTTACTTTTCCACAACAGGAGGCAGGAGCAGAATCCAAAGGCAGCATGTCTTTAGACTGATCAAATAAATTCTCTCAAGGGTTTTCATGTATATACATACATATGTCTATGTCTGTATATATAGAAGTATTAAGTATATACATATATATAAGTATTAAAAAACATTAACTATTGAGAACAGGGTAGGATTCTGGAAATATTTAAATAGTTTTATGGGTATTGTGAACACTGTGGTAAGTGACTGGGAAGTGGAAGACATTTTCCCTACGAGCATTTTATTTCCTAACTGCTTAGAGCAGGATTATGTTTTGATTCTTCCTTAGGTTTTTAGCATGGGAAAATCTGAGGCAAAACACTGAATTTAGGGAATGTTGGTCTGATCCAGCTTCTGTTTACTGGATTTGGAGTACCTGAACAGGAACCACTGATTGTGGTTCCGCAATTGAATGTTTATTCCTCTTTCGTTTGCAGCCAGGATTTTATTTCTTTCTGACAGCAGTTGTATCTCTCAGCAGTGCTGTGATGTGTCTGACTCCATCCTTTGGCAGCCTCCGGGGTATACCCTGAGGCTACTTTTAGCCTCATGGGTGCTCTGATAGACCACAGGGAGCTGGGATGGAGTAGCCTAAGGAGAGAGCTGCAAACTGCTGTGGTACAGAGTGTATGGTAGGATGATGTTAGTAAAGCATTGCATGAGGGGCAGTGCATCACAGTCGTCACCTCTCTGATTTTATTAACTTGTTTCTGGAAGCAGAGTCACAGCCCTGTCTGCCTGTGGCTTGGGCTGGGGTGAGTTTGGTGGATATAGTGATCTGAGCGCTCCCTGCCTTGAAAAGTGGCTAATTTTCACCATAAAATTAAGAAAAAAAATGTTGCATTTGTGAATGTGTGTGTGCAGACTCACGCCCATGTGCGCGCAGGCACGTGTGGGCCTGTAAGCCTGCGTGTGCCTGTGTCGGCAGGTACACATGCACGGGCACCCGACCGTCCCTGTGATCACAGTGAAGAAAGAGCCACATTAAAAAGCTGAAATAGCTTGAGATCCCATCCTTATTGCCTCGGGTCTCTTACCTCACCGAGCCTCGCCCTGTCCCGTGTCCTTGTTAATTGCTCGCAAACAGCAGCGGCGGCAGCCGGAGTTGCTGCGTGCTCACCATGGGGCCGACCAGCAAGTCGGGTCCTTCTGTGGGAAGCCATACCGCCTTGTTGTGACAGCCCATGACACCATCTGCTTCAGAGCAGTCAAGCAAAGAACAGAGGGAGATGGGCTGAGCGAGCACCCTGCCCCAGAGCTCGCAGAGGGCACAGGCTGGTGGCACACAAAAGGGCCCCTCGTGACACACCTCAGAGCACAGTTCCGAGAATTTTACACAGAAACAAACCAACTTTAAGCCCTGTGGGGTGTTTTCTGGGTGCCTCAGAGCATGCACGGGGCTGTTGGCTGGAGGGAGGCAGCAGGGTGCTACAGTGCAGCCCCCAGCCTGGCAGCTCCACAGGGCAGGAGAGAGAGGAGGAGGTGGCATCTGAAGGAGCAGTCCTAGCTGTCTGCAGTTGTCAAGCACAATGCTGGCCAAGTCCCTTAGGTCAGGGTCCTTCTGGTTTGAGTGGGAGTCAGATGTGTAAAATCCCTTGGAAAAGGGATGCCATCATTAACGGAATGACAGCCTCCCCCTGGCGTAGCTTTGCCTGGCTTACTTCAGCCTGGAGAGACTCAGTCAGGGGGCTGACACAGCCCTGCCACCCCAAAACAGTATGGAGCAAAATGGTCCTTCTCTGAGGGCGAGCTTGGCTAGCTGTGCCACTGCCATGGAGCTGCTCACTCTGCCCAACCCTGCCTTTCAGCTGCCAACATGTATTCCAGCAGGGGAGAATGGGATGCCCTCCCTTCAGGCACATGTCTCCATCAGCAGGGAGAAGCTGGTATGTTCCGCTGCATTTCTTGGCTTTTTAGTTTATTTTTTCTTTTAATTCATCCAGGAAGGAGTCAACTAATTGGCAGTTGAGGGAAGCTCAAAAGGAGGACTGAGAGGATCAAGGAGGCTTCATCTTCCCCACTGGCACAGGCTGGTTATAAGCCGTGATGACTACTCAGCCATTTTGGTTCTCTGGGTGTGCTGCCAGCACAGCTAATTACTGCTGCCTTTACCAATAGGCTTTACCCCAGCTTAAGGCTGGAGCAGCTGTTCTGGGTAACTAATGGGGAGAAACAAATGGAAAAAGTCCAGCGGCATCTGCAACACTGCCTCCCTGCCAAAAAGTCATCTGGAAAACCTCTCGTCTGGGCAGGATCATCCCATGATGGAAAGGCAGGTGGCGGGGAGCAGGAGCCACCTGTAGCACTGTGCATGCTGGCACATGCCAGTTTGCTCGCCACCCAGGGCAAAGGGCTGCTGCAGAGCTGCCTAGCGCTGACAGGCCTGCAAGGAGGAAGGAGAAAGGGTGCTTTGCCAAAAGCGTGTCTGGGGCTGTGTCTTTGGCACTGCCGTGGCCCCTGGAAGGGGATGGTGGGAGCAGTTCCGTACCTCTCTCTTTCCACAAAGCCAGCAGAGCCAAGGATGAGAAGTGAGTCCCTCAGATTCCAACTCTGCAAAGCTTTTGCTTTAGAAATGTCGCAGAGATGGGACCTCTTCAGCAGCGAAAACACTGCCCCAGTGAAAGCGAGAGCAATGCCACTGCAGGTTGTAGTTGTGGCAATGGGCTTGCCTGCATGTGCACTGGTCGGCCTCGTTTGTCGCGCTGAAGCAAACTTCTGAGAAATGTGACAGGACCCCAAAGGGTGAGGGGAGAACAGGGGTGGTCTTGTGAACGGTTTGACTTAGAGAGCAATGGAGCTGTACCACCTTTACTTAATAAGCTACTGTCCAAATCTGGGTTTAGGTCAAGTGGAAACAAAAAACCCTGGCTGGTTGTCAGCAGTCGGTGGCCCTTTGCTTTTCTACTCTCTCAGGCCACATTTACTACTGTAGCAGCAGCTGTGCTGTGCAGCTTCCTCCTCCTCCTCTTCTTCCCTACTGCTGCCCATGGCAGAGCTCAATTGGGGCATAAGCTCACATGTCTTTGTGTGGAAAAACAAGGAGCTTCAACATGGGGAGAAAGCCTGGTACCTCCCACCTGTTCTGAAGGTACTATACAAGTTGTATCTTGGCTGCACTGGGCAGAGACACGCTGCCGTCCTCAGGAATTGGGACCAAGTGGAAAGATACTGGGGAATAAAGGCTTTTATGCTTTAGAGAGCTGGTGGTCAGGCTAAGTTAATCTCAACGCATGTATCATTTTCTCCAAACTGGGATGGACTGTCTGCTGATTAGATTTTTAATTTTTTTTTTTTTCAAAGGAAGATGTTGGAGATTTTTGTGAGCTCCTGAGATAGATTGACAGAGGAACTTCCCGGTTAGGCTGAAGTCAGCCTTTATATTCACCACATACAAACTTCTAGACTTTAGACATTTGCAAAATCAAAGTGCCGTTGCACATGTGCTTTTGGATATAGCTACTGTGATCAATGTTCCCAATGTCCATTATAATTGTGACCTGCTTAACTTCCTACAATGCCCTTAGCTAAGCATCTTTGCAAAGAGCGAGACAATGCTGGGAGAAAGCCAGCCTCACCAGGGGTTTTAAAACACATGGCAAACATCAGTAAGGGTAGCACAGGATTTGACATCTTTCACCTGTTGGTGGACCAAGAAAAGAAATCCCATTGAAGTAGATAAAAAGGAAATGTATTGGATGCAGTCACTGTTGAGGCAAGGTCAGGGCATGAACTCATGTGAAAACTGGCTCTGCCAGGATTTATTTCCCCTGATCTGATCAGGCAGTAGAGGCTGAGGGGGGGACTCATCAGGGAAATTTGTCTCTCATGCAAGTTGTGAGTCTGCAGCCTGTGGGCCCTTATCCCTGCTGTGGTCAAGGATTACTCTCTGCCTTTGGGGCAGAGTCTGCCCCAGGGAGCAGCACCTGCAAATGGGCCTTTCCCTGCTCTTCCAAGGAAGAGCATGGAGAATCTTTTCCCTTGTTATTGCCACAGCTGTAGTACGTATTTTGTGCTTCTGCACGTTTCTTCTCAAGCCTCCCAAGGTCAGGTGTTTCTGTGCAGATCACAAGTTGCTCCTTTATCAGCTTTCAAGCGCTACTTGCTCTATGTAACTGCAGAGAAAAGCCTGAAAGCTTCTCCCACACCATTTCAAAAGCACATATCAAACAAGATGGCAGCAGTGGTGATTTTAAACCCTGTTTTTTGCTCAAGTGCCTGCCGCATGGTTCCCTACAAGCTCAGGACTTCCGTCATGCAAGAGTGAGGGTTTCCCAGCCTGAGCTGGGCATCGTGCCTGCCTACCCGCTGGCACAGCCTCCCATGCCACTCCCAGCCTGCCCCACAACACGCTGCCCTGGCCCCACGTCTCACTGCCGGCAGCCCATGATGTTCAGCTGCTGAGCGACCGCAGCAGCTCGGCATGTTGGGATCTGCCTGCTGCCACCTCCCCTGTTGAAAGGGCTCCCTGTGCTGTTAGGCTGCTCTAGTTGATCAGCACTCGTTTTGATTGTGAATCTCTCCTGGGCTTGGGTGGTCGGTAAGAGCATCAGTGTTCGGTGTTTTGCCACACACAGTTAAAGTGCATCCCAAAAGCAGGGAGAAGGAGCAGAATGTTGTGCATGATCCATCCCTCCACAGTACCGATCTGGTGTTGCAAAAACAGTTGAAGGCTTCATGCAGAGGCCTGGGTGCACATGAGGGTGGTTTCGGCCAAAGAACACGACAGGTTAAGCATGGTTGATATAGTCTCAAACTTCTGGCCCCCGGAGTTGTGCGTATAGAAGCCTAGCACTCTTTCTTCCTTGCTTGTGTGCGTCTTTTTCAAAGAGAAAGATCAACATCAACTCTGCCTGAAGAAAGTTTCAGACTCGAAGAGAACAGGCTGCGCATCCCGTCCCCAAGGCACAGGGGTGACGGGATCTGATCAGCATCTGGGCTTAGGGGCAGCTGGGGAGGTAACACAGGTGTGCACCCTAGCAGCAGTGCGCCAAGGCACCCAAAGGTTTTGTCTGGGTTTTTGGGGACACCTGCAAGCTGGTCTGCACCTTATGCTACCCAGCTGGGGTAAAAGGAGTATAGAGGAAAGCAAATACCTGTGCCCCCCAGACCTCTCTGCTAAAGGAGACCTTGTGGAACAGTTCCCACATGGCTCCTTTTTCTTGCAACCCTGTTGTGCAGAATGAAGGTGGTGCAAGTGAGGAGGCAGGAATGAAAGGGCTGAGGTTTGCCTCCAGGCTTCTTTGCAATCACCCAGCAATTCTCTCCCCTCACTGGCACCGCTGAGCATGTTTGAACCGCAGGCTTGTTGAGTCTTCTCGAGGCCTGTAGAAACACGGCGCTGCAGAACCTCGTCCTAAGTAGCAGGTAAATAAAGCTACCAAGTGCTGGGAACAAACTGTTGCTAAGAAGGGTAATGCATGCATCAGGAACTGCACTATCGCCCAGAGGCAGAGGTTGGGATGGAGGAGCAAGGAAGGAATGGGGATGGTGTGAGGCACCTTCCCCACTGCTGGGGCTCCTGCAAGGGGAGCCGGCACCAGTGGGTGCTGGCAGAAACCCAGACTACACCACCGCAGGCATACAGGCGGAGGCTGGGTTGAAAAAAAAAATCATGTCTAGATATGAAAAGGTGAAGCTTATGGTCAGTAACACCATTTCATTGTATTTTTTTTTCCTACATTTTTTACTGCTTGAGCTGAAATAGCCACCTGGGTCCACAGTCAGGAGCCCTAAGGAAGCAGGCAAACACAGTGTAGCAGAAACCCTGCAGGCAACCTCTACCTGATTTTGAAGGTGAACAAGAGGAGCTTATGCTCATCTTGCAGCCCTTTCTCCTTCCAGGGAGCAGTTGGGCAGCGTGGGGGACCTGGAGCAAGGCTCAGCTCTGTGGAGCCCTCCGTGCCTTCACACCATGTCTCAAAACTGCTTCCCAAGCGTGTGGTGGGTTTTTGTGCATGGTTTGGGGGTTTGCGTGAGGGCTGGGGCTGGCGGGTGAGCGGGCAGAGCCTGTGGCTTAAGCGCTGGTTTACACCCGTTGCCTTGGTTTGCTCCAGGGCATGCCTGAAGTTGAGGGAGGAGGGAAGGTGACAAGAAGTATTGTGGGGAACAGGTTTCCTTTCAGACTTGGGACAGCAAGTTCAACCTTCCAACTCAGCTAGAGAAAAGATGTCAAATGATAGCAAGTCCGGGGATTTCTTTTTTCTTTTGATAGAGGTTTATGTTTTTTTGTTTTTTTGGTTTTTTTAGGTAAGTAGCAACAAAGCCTGATATTGCCATTGATCATTCTGTGTACTTTGGGGGGGGTATTTTTTTAAAGAACATGGCTAAGATTGGAAAGAGGCAAAGAAATGCCTGTAAGCTTTAGGTCAGCAGCTCAGTCAGGCCTTCAGCTAAGTCAGAGGAGTACACACATGACAAGGAAAGTCACCTGCAGGAGATCTTTACAAAACAACAATTCATAATTGTTGCATTAGTGCTAATTTAGCATCCCCCATTCACGCCTCCTGCCCCAAGGAAGGCTGGTTCATAGGGAGAAATACCCACTGCAATACTGGTAGCATGTCATTGTAATCCCTTCATTTTTTTTTCCAGTGCCAGCTGTGTTGCCTTCTGTATAAAGCGTAACTGGTGCTTGTTATTGTGAAAGACAGCATGGAAAATAAAGACTCATGAGTGTGGCCTCATGTTTAATTAGAAGCTAATGTGCTATTATTATTAGGCACTGAAGGAATGTACTGGTGAAGCAGTGTTTGAACTGTTTTAAAAGCATTTTACAAGTGTACTTTCCCCTTGCCTAGCTGGCACGCACCACCTTTATTAGGAGGCACAAGACTGCTGTTACCTGGCCTTACAGCTCTTTTGCAGTTCAGGCAAATACCACTGGAATTAAAGGATCTCAAATCTCATTGTTTGGAGGACTTTGACATAGAAGGTATGGTGTGGGCTTGGCCAAGTGTTTAATCACAGTGGCACAGAACTTGAGAGACTAAGTGGTCTGTGGTTGAATTTGCTATAAGGAGAGACTGATTAAGTAGAGCTTAATAAAACATGACAACCTTATTGGTCTCAGAAGAAGTTGAAGGAAGCAGTAAGAAAATTACAGTTTTGCTTACTTAATGAGTAAGTTTCATTGTCAGCACCTTTAGGAAGCCTGCTGTGACTGCCATGTTCTGGTAAGAGGTACATTGCTTGGTAACCTCCATATATTAGCATGAATGTGGCTTCACCATCTCTCCTTTAACACAGTTTCATTAGACAGTCAGTGAACTGTCTTGAAATTCAGAAAATTGAACTACGGGAGCTGCACACGGGTATGCAGAGGTTCCTACTTGGGGCCAGGAACAGCACGGAACAGCAGTAGGTTCCCTGCCCCATCTGCAAGCGCCCATCCTCCTTTGGTTATCACTCTCAGCTACTACACTCTCCAATAACAGAAGTGGTAGTTTCTGAAAGTATTGGCTTTCCTGGGGCTAGATTCCCACAGGAGCACCTTGAATCCTCAAATCAGAAGAAAACTAAACTCCCTGAACAGCTACAGCATAAGCAGAAATCATCCCACTTGTACATCAATGTGTTATGCACATAAAGGCTAGGTTACGTGGGGTTTTATTCTATAAATTTATTCTGCATATAACACCTCCAATTCATTCAAGCTCCTTACCTTCTGTATAAAAGCTAAGTGGAATGTAAAACTAAAGAGAGCCTTACCTGTCAACAGTTTAGGCTCCAACATTGTTACACACATCACAGTTGTGTGCTGATTCTGGTCAACAGTTTTTCAGTTGCTTTCACAATTACAAAATACAGACAAATATAGAACACAATCTTTTATTAATAACAGATCACATTTGAACTTTGAAAAGAGTGAAATTAAAAGGTGTATTAAAACATACCCACTCTAAGCAATCTATTTTCTTCAGTAGAAAAAGTATACAACAGGTAGAAATACTATATACACAGTATATCAGTCTAGTCATCAGCCCCTCCAAACATTGTTTTGCAAATTGGTATAATGGTGTTAGAATATACCATCCGGTTACAGTCCAGTATGAATTTTAGCTTTTGACTTTCGCATTTAAGACAAAACACTGAGCACCTAGTTCAGATTACTGATCTCAGCATACATACAAGGTAGTAGTGTATATGAAAATACAAGTGTTAAGCTTTTACTTCTGCTTATGTATTTTTGGGATCCTGCCTTGTTAGTAAGTCTGCCTTATCAGTTTTGAGTACATGGAAATCTGTAATCAATGTCTCCATTAAACAGCGTACCTTCTCACACTGAAATGTGATTATCTATATCTTGAAGAGCTGTCTCCTTGCAGATTTGTGTGCTGTTTATTTTACACTGGAGGCTTTCAGCCCAAAATATAGATCACTGCAACAAACCAGGAATCTATGCTTTTCTTTTTTTCTTTTTTTTTTTGAGGAAAATAAAAAAAGCAGAATGTTAGTTCTTAAATTAGTTTGGCATATAAAAAAAAAAAAAAAGCGGGGCGGGGAGGGAAACCCACAAGCTGCATCCTTCTCTTACAACATCCTTGGGAAGGGAATGCCAATATACAGCCAGGGCAGGCACATGCAGAATGGCTGATACAGACCACAGCATGGCAGACTCCAGCTCTCAGCCTTACGTCTGGCCTTAGTTCACGTGTGCTCTCCCTCGCACACTCAAACACAAATAGCTTCTGCTGGTTGCACCTCAGTCTATCAGCTGACGTGGCTGATGTGCAGGTCACTGCACAACTAGAGTAGGCCTTCATGAGTCAAGCTCCAGCAGGCTTCTCACACCAGCTAGCAAGGTAGCAAGTTCTGTACCTTTTGCTTAAGTCTCACTCAACAACACAGCAACCGAGTTCTTACTGCTCTGCTGAGCGAGCTGTAGCAGGGTCTGACATGTGGGCCTTTGCATGTCAGCGTGTGCCCCATGCTTCAGAAGAACCTCAACTGTTTTTGTGTGCCCTCCTCGTGCAGCCAGATGAAGAGCTGTCAACCCTTCGCTGTCAGAAATATTGATATTTTCTGAACTGACAAGTTCTTCTACTACTTCTGAGTGCCCGTTTTCTGCAGCAAGATGTAACGCTGTCCTATTTAAAGGGCCTCTGACTAGAACATTGGCCCTTTCATCTATCAGCAACTTTGTGGTTGCTAAATGGCCACTGCGAGATGCCAAGTGCAGAGCAGTGTATCCTTCTGCTGTTGCTGCCTCAATGTCTGCACCATGTTTAAGGAGCAGCCTCGACGTGCTTGTGTGGCCAGTTTCAGCAGCTATGTGGAGAGCAGTCTGCAAGAGCACGTTCTGGATGTTGACATTGGACTCCAGGTCTATAAGAAGGCGAGCAACACGGTAATGTCCTCGTTGAGCAGCCAAGTGTAGCGAGGTCCTTCCATCCACGGTCTCCACATTCACATTGGCACCCTGTTGTTTGGCCAGAAGCTTTACAATGGGGAGATGACCTTGCCAGGCAGCATAGTGCAGTGGCACCCAGTCATCCTTTCCTTTGATGTTCACATTAACGCCTCTTCTCAGCAAGATCCGCACAATATTCTCTTGGCCATACTGACAGGCTATGTGGATGGGAGCTCTGCCTTCAAAATCTACCTCATTTAAGGATGCATTCTTATCAAGGAGCATTTTGGTGCTGAAATCATCCCCGTTTTGGGCAGCAAAGTGAAGAGCAGTCCACTGATCCTCATCTTTGGCATTAACATTGATTTTCCTAGCCATTATCAGCTCCACAATGCTTTTAAATTTCTTCTCAATGGCTATATGAAGAGGGGTGGATCCTTTCTTGTTGGTGAGGTTAGGGTTAGCATTGTACAGGAGAAGCCATTTGACACATTCTTCTTGACCAGCTTCAACAGCCAAGTGCAAAAGACTGGAGTTCCCATCTAAAACAATATCAACATCTTGAGGCTGAAGGATCTTCATTAGCTTGCTGGTATCTCCAGATAAAATGGCCTCTGTTAGCTTCCTCTTCTGTATGTCTGTAGTACCAATATCTAGATGGATATAAAGAAGATTTTTTTTATTACAAGGGTGGTAAAACACTGGCATAGGTTGCCCAGAGAGGTGGTAGATGCCCCATCCCTGGAAACACTCAAGGCCAGGCAGGACAGGGCTCTGAGCAACCTGATCTAGTTGAAGATGTCCCTGCTCATTGCAGGTGGGGTTGAACTAGACAAACATTAATAGTCCTTTCCAACTCAAACTATTCTATTGTTCTACACGAGAGGCTATTGCAGTTTTGATACCCAAACCTTACTTGCCCATGACTAACACATCTGGTCACTTCAGCAATGACTTGACTGCGAAGAAATCCTCCCTCCACATCCCCCACAGTAGTTTCAGAACAATTTCAGGTCAGATTTGGAGCCCCACTTACTCTTATTCTGTTTGTTGTGAAATGAAGAACAATAGGTTGCTGTGATTGATCTCTCTGCACTAAGCACTGTTTGCCTAATTGGGAAATAGATGCCCATTTTTTGCAGCACTAGATTGAAAAGGGAGGGGGATGTATGCAACAGCAGAGGTCTTTATTACAATGTTCATGGGGGGCTGCTGAGAAGGTGGCTTGAGACTTCTAAAAAAAAAAAAAAAAAACACAAACTCAGCTGACCTGACTGGACTTTGGCTTTAGTACCACTTCAAGCAGGACACTGGACTAGATGACCTCCCTTCCAATCAACCTTTACATGACTCGTTCTGTAATTGATTTGGTGAGAATTCAGGTCATTTCTTTTCAAAAGTAAATGAGATTTATTGTTTCTCATTAGATCATGTTTGGGAACCATCTCACTTTTTTGGGTTTTTTTGTTTGTTTTTTTTTTAAGAACTACCTCCAGTAAAGAAATTTGTAGTGCTGACAGCAAGAGAAAGCATTGGTAACGGTGATTTCCTGACCATTACCTGAATTCTCCCTTTCAAAGGAAAGTGAAAGGGAGCCTCTTGATGAAAAAGCTGAATCTACAGATGAAACTCCTGAAAGCCGCTTGTCACTGGAGGCAAGTTTGGACTCAGAAGAGCTGCGGCTGAGATCCTCAGGGCCTTCCATAGTCTGTGAAATCCCCGAATCCAGCTGGGATAACAACTCTGAGAGGCTGTAATCCTTAACTGATGGTAGAGCAGGCTCCTGTTTCGGCTGGGGTAATGCAGACATCACCTTCAAGAGAAGCACACAAGCATTTTACAAAGGCCTCTAAAGTAAACCAAGCATGAGGCCCTACAGAAAGAAACTGAGTTTTTTAGTTTGCAGGTAGCCTTTAAGCACTGTTGCTACTTAATGAAACATATGACTAAGGTCACTGAAAATTTTCAGATGCAGGAGAGTGGCTTTCATCAGTACCTACACAGTCACTAAAGCTGCATGGCTCTTCTGTCTACAGCATTTTTTAAGATCAGTCACACCCACATAGTTCCTGCCTTTATTTCCTAACTGTCCTGCTCTCCCTCAAAACTTAGTCCTGAGCTGGTCCATGCATCTGCCGTCACTTTTGCATTCTAATCCTTCACCAAGACCCGCTTCTATCAGGCAAGAAGGTGCTCAAAAGCAGCAAAGAGAAGGTTGCTTGGGAAGTTACAGGTCACAGAGTAACCTGTTCTTCACAAAACCTAGTGCACTTCAACTAGAGGCAGAAAGAGAAAATACCTCAGGCTGCTGCTCTGGGGAATTCTTGGTGTCCAAGTCCTGAGTTACCGTCTCTCTTGTTTCATCTTCTGGTTTTTCACAAAGGGCCTCTGTTTCTGAAGTGATTTCTTTGAAGAAAGCAAAAGAAGGTTTTGGGTTTTGTTTTAATAGCAAACTTTTCTGAGATGCCCTGCTGCCTTTCTCTATCATTAGAGCTTAACAGCTTTGAGATACTGTGGGAGAAAGACTTAAATCTTCACTATTCCATCTACCACCTCATCAGTAGGTACAAGGGTGTAGCAAAGCAAGAAGTGCATAGGGCTGACTGAAGAATTCATTTGCACATTCAGACCAGACTGACGTTACATGGTGGCTACGCTGCAGGACTGTGAAATGGGAACCAGTCTACTGCTGACAGACTTAGATATCAGCTTTTAAAAAGATGGGATCCCTTTTTCCTTCAGTCCCTGTATCTTGTCTCGTCAAGAGGAGAAGGAAGAGGCAAATCTCACCCATTAATGCTAAATGAATCTACCTGGAGATAGCGCTTGCTATATCCTTCTGCAAATTTGAATTCATAACAGGTGCTTTGGGCAAGTTCAGACCTTTCACCAGACTTGCCTTTTATTGGCAGAGACAGAACAAATTGTTTTGTTACAAGAAAGCAATTCAGTTTCTCAGCATACAACAGTAAATTTCAAGAACCAGGGTGTTTTATATGGTGAAAACCACACCAACTCCAGATGGGCATATGATACACACAATCAGAAATTAAGATGATTTCTGGCTAAATGTATTAACTGGTTCAGTACAGGTCTTATTCCTGATGTGTTTACATAACATGGCCATGGTCAGACTTGTCCCCAGATGATCCCTTCCTCCACAGATGAATAAGTGGCCTGTACTATTGTCTCTACCATACAACGTACTCTGTTTATTGTCACAGAGGTTCACAGCATTTACCCCAAGATTAACAGAGTCCTGAGCAATAACGTGACTCATAGAATAAATGGGCAGCCAAGTTACAAGGAAATCTTACCTTGAAATGTTGGCCGTTCACCAGGATCATCTTGCCAACATTTTTGCATCAGTTTGATCAAGTTATTACATGAATGAGGTCTAGATTTGGAAACAGCAGGTAGCTCTGGGCGGTGGCCTTTAACTACTTTTACCATAATATGTAAAATGTTGTTTTCCTCTGTAAAGCAAAAGCGCACAAGTTAAGATCTCCCAGCAAAAGGAATTATTTCTCTTTTGCCTAAGAGCATTAACAGTGTGTTAGGTGGAAACTTTGTTTTCATGCATTTTTTTCTACACTTCGAATGCTTTCTTTTAACAGGGAAGAAGTTAGTCTTATTCTCCCACAATAAAATCATCAATGCAGTAACATCTACTTCCCATGTATCAGTTGAAAACAATTGTCAGTGAGTGACTGTGTTCTTTTTGAACCCATAAAAGACTCAAACAGCTCCTTGCTGCATCTCTTTGGACATCCATATCTGCTGTAAGAAAACTGAACCCAGCGTTTATATAGACCAGGTACCTGAACTTTTCATAAAGGTGAAGGAAGAACACAAATCAAGCAGTGCAGTAATGTGGCTCTTGACTCTGAAGTCAACCATTGGGCTAAATGTGTTCTCTCACTCAGAGGAAAATTAATAGTACACTGGAATCTGTTCGAACATGTTTGCTATACATAGCCTAGTCACACACAGGAAAAGTCATAAAGAATAAATAGCTGCCTCTTGATCAGTACATTTACTGTGGGGTGGAACAAGGCTTATTCTCACAGACAGCTCTTTTTTTTTTTTTTTAAGAGCAAATCTGTACCCACAATCTACAAATAAACTACAGGACGTCTCTACACAGAAGTTGTTTCTGAAAACAGCGCAGTTGGCTGCCAGTTGGCTTTGCTCTGCGCTGTTCCTCCGTGGCCTCAAACACGCCAGATGTCTGCCCAGGCCACACACTCATCTGGATCTGTACAGCAAACTCCAGCAGAAGCAAAAAGGTGCAAACTAGGCCACCCTGCAGCAATATGGGTTCTTCTTTCACAACATAGGACAAAGAAGGACTTGCATTTGTGATCAGAATTTGAGAGCTTAGAAGTGTCTACCATGCAAGACTGTAGGTATTCAGAGGACATGCATGTAATCTGGGGCATATGGGGCAGGAAGCACGCTTATCAACAGGAGAAAGGAAAAAAATTCCAACACAAGACATCAAACTTACCTGCAAAAGGCTTCTTCTGTGTAAGAACTCCCCAAACCACAATGGAAAAGCTACAAATAAATGCAAAAAATTTATTTCTAGAAAAGCTTTTTAAACAAACAAACACTGCACAAAACAAAAAACTCCAAAACCTCACAGAAATATAAATTATTTTCCTAAGTTCTCTTTCCTTGTCCTTCACTTCTGCATCTAATTCAGCTGATGAACACAGACAGCAAGATGCAGCCATGAACCCTGATTTGAAAGTCTAGTTTTTGCAGGGAGGAACCTCAGGCAGCAAACACAGGCATTTGCTGGAGGCTGTTGAGTTTTTGGTAACATTTACCAACTACTTCATATCAACACTGACAAAATCAGAAAGCCTCAAAGTACTGCTGTAGATTTTATTTAATACTTCTACCCTGCAAGGTAACTAACTTTAAAGAAATACATTCCATTTAGAATATAATGTATTTTAACCTACAGCTATGATTTTCTATTCCTAATTACCTTACTATGAAAAAAGAACTAAAGACCTAGTGATGAAATCCACTGAAGATAACTAAGAATTTTGTCACAGACTTGAAAAGTAGGTCAGGATGTACCTTTTGATGGGGAAATTAAAGTTGGGCAGAGTGCCTCCCATGCCAGCTACTAACAAATGTTACTTTGACTTACATTCAAGACCCAGGAACAGCTGGAGTTTGTTAAAAGACCTCTACCCTATCAAAACTTTGCAAAAAGTAAAGCAAAAGTGACCCTTTGCAAGATGAGGCTCAAACTAGCTTGAGGGATTCCATGCTCTATTAGGTTTTATAACCAGAAAAAGAGGGTTCATTTTACAGTATTACTTAAAGCGCTTTTAAGTGTTTCCATAGTTAACTGACCTGTACACATCATGTTTGGTGTCAAAACACCTGTTTTTCTCTTTGATGCGCTCTGGAGGAAGGTATGCAATTGTGCCACATAAGCCGTCCATGCTGATGTCATGGGAATGGGACAAACCATTGCACTTTGCAAGTCCAAAGTCAGAAATCTGAAAAAAATGAAGGAGGAAGAGGGGAAGAGAAGTGCATGCTACCATTAGACTCTAGAGATGTTAACAAAAAATTTTCTGTGAAGAATAATAGATATAGCAGGATGACCCAACAAAATATAGCAAGCTGCTGTTCAGAAATACCAAGCTAAGGAAAACATCTCTGGAAACATTACGCTTTTCTTTATGGTTAAGCTAAAAAAAGACAAAAAAACCCACAAAACGCAAGCAGCTTTTTACAAGCGGCAACATGTTAGCCCATTACATAGCAAACACAACAGTCAAGACAATTTATTGTAATTTAAAACTAGTCAAACTTAGCTAGTGCGAACTACTTTAATGTAATTATTGGTCTTGCCACCCCCTCTGCATGCTACGTGTAAGTGTTCTGAGCACCTGTTTTCAGACCATGAGCTCTCCAATGAGTGCAAGAGAATTCCTCTTTCAGATATTGCCGTTACACTGACCATGCCAACAAGGACTAAGCCTGACACCAGAGGCACCCAGTGTTAAAAAGAACCCAAACCAAAACACACATATCAAAACCCCACACAGGGAATTCTTTTTGGCAACTAGGAGATACAGCAAGTTGGTGCAGTGACGCAGTGAACACAGCTGAAATGAACAAAACAAGTGACAGCAAGTTTATAAAAAGGAAAACACACCTCCACTTTAATTTGAAGTGTCAAACAAATATGCATTCATTTGCTCTCAAAGGCATACCAATCATCAAGCGAGGAGATAGACAAGGAATTTCCTTTGTCTTACTTATTTCCCACTGGTCAAAAATGTCTATTATGCTAAGTGGAAATTTCAAGAAAAGTCAAGTCTTTTTGGACCACTCAGCCCACTGACTTTTGTCTACATGTTAGATAAGATTTCTTCCTCCCTCCCCCGACTTTTACATTCTTTTTATCTAATAAATACTCAGGTTTTTCAATGACTCATTCCCCTTTTGATCTTCATAGCTTCTCCTTTGAGAAAGTTCTCCCTCAAAACAACAAGCATAATTAAAAAAAAAGCTTTTTTTTTTTCTTTTAATAGGCTCCAACTTTACACTTTCAGAAGTTTCTGTCTAAAGATACCACAAAGCTGGTCCTAACATGCATCCATTACTGGAAAGGGAGAAAACTACTGCCAGCTTCAGCCTCCTGGAGAACAGGCAGCTACAGAGACATCAGTCTTCGAATTCTCAGAATATCCCTTTGCCATAAAACAAACAATGCAACCCACACAGCTTCAGAAAGAGCTTCTCCCAGGGACAAAGAGCTCAACAGAGGCATTCTCAGGAACTAAGTCCTGTACCCTAGTACACAGGTATATCTAACCCATTGGCCATCTGTATTTTAAATCTGTAGGGTAATGTGCGAATGACTCAGGAAGGAGGAAGGATAAAAAAAAAGAAAAAAAAAAAGGAGGGAAAAAAGCAAAGTCATCTGGAAAAATAGCTTCTTGTGCTTGTAGGACTACACTTTCAGATGGAGGTCGCTGGCCTCCTCAGCAAGCCAGGCACTGGAGCCCAAGAAAGCAATAAGCAGTCAAGAAACCCAGGTTCGCCAGCCAGCTTACCCTGGGAAGAGCTGAATTGACCGCCCCAGGAAGCGCTGCATGAGTTTGGGGTGCTTAGTGCTTCAGGGGAGAACAAAAGCACAACCCCAACATCACACAAGCCCGTGGTGTCAGGTTAATAAACGAACTGACTGCTGCAAGCCTGAACAGACCCGACTTGGCGAAGCGCTGCTATCCTTTGATTAATGTGAAGCAGAGGCTTGTATACACCTCAAGAAATCATATGGTATGCAGGCATAATTAAAGTAATACGCCTTCCTCTTTGTCTAAACAATACCGGCTTTCCTACTGTGTAAGTTAAGAAATAAAGATGAAATACAGACAGCACAGTGACACTCCTGTGTTAAGAGCCACCAGCTACGTAGTGTACCCTCCCCCAGGCTAGCAAGAACTTTGCCTTGTGAACCAACTGTGAAGGACTAGCTTCTATACCAATTAATAGGAAATTCATTTGTAGAGGAGAGCTTCAATCATATCGAATTCTGCAGAAAGTACTGGAAATTGAAGAATAGTCATCTTCAAGGCTGTAACAAAATAGTAACATTCTGCAGACAGCTTTTGTGGCTTTTATTAATTCTTTTAGGGTAAATTTTCCACGCTGCATGGTGTATTTAGTCACGCAGTTTCTTAAATATCAGTGGGAACTGTGCAGTGGGTGGAAGACACAGCCATTTAATTTACCTATTTTGCCTTTAAATTGCTTGCCAGGTACCTCGTTCTGCAACAGCAGGCACCCATGCTGGTGAAGGTAGTGAAAGCAGAGCAACCCTCCCCACTTCTTCCTCCACATCCCTGCTAGCCCTTGCAGCCCACCCCGGGATCTGCCCTGCCCCGTGACCTGACAGAACCCCTAATCTCCCTCCTCACATCAGTTATGTCAGGTGGATCCCATCACGCTTCAAAAGCATGCCTAATATCAGCAGAGTTAAGAGGAGACACGGAGGCGACAGACTGCTTCATGCAAAACACGCGGTGAAGAGGTAGGAAGAAAAGAAAAAAAACATTGGCCAAAGCCCACACAGACAGTGGGATTGTTCGTGTTCAGACAGCTCGCCTGGGCTCTGCTCTTTAAAGGTCTGCATGAGAACAAACACGTGAGTAGCGACTGCAGAGGGGAGCTGTACGTGTTTTTCCTGCCCACTTCCCAGCAACACCTACTTCACTGAGAAATTTCAAGATCTGAAGATAATTTTTTTCTTTTTTTTTTTCAGTTTTGTTTGTTTTAAATTGAGTGTACTGTGCACACAGGCTTTTCTCTACTTCTGTCATACATGGACATTTCCATTCCAGTTTGTAAAAAACACTCACTTGCAAAGTTTTAGATGCTTTAAGTTTGTCGAGCTGGTTATGCTCACGTAAGTACAACAGTTACTAAAGTCAGCTACTCCCAAACACTGCAGGGATCTAGCTCCCAGGAACAAAATTGGTGCTTGGAAAGTGCTTTCACTGATGACTCCTGACAGGCCATCCTGAGGTGTGCATGTAGCTTCTGCTGCTGTATGTCATGTTTCTGCAAATACAACTCAAGAACACACTACAACAGACTGAGGGACAGAGTTCACAAAAATATTCTATTCATCAAATAGGTAACAAAGCCATCGGATTAATTTTTAATCTCTGCTGGCATATCTACTATTTATCTCTGTCCAAAGTCTCCATGCACCTGGATTTTGGGAAAACCACATTTGGGTTTTCACGTGTTGGGGGTGGGGGGGCTGATCTTATTTGTTTGTTTTTCTGGGGGTGGGGGAAAGGCTGGTTGTTTCAATTTTGTTCTTTAAGAAATGCTAGAAATTTTTAAGAGAATTACGTGAGTCACAGATTTGGACTACTAAAAATTAGGAATGAAAATTAACTCCAAGTGTAGGCACAACCAGCATCCGCACTTCAAACATATGTCTTCACTCCAGTGTTTACAAATATCCTTCAGTTAGCTACTAAAAGAGGTCTTTCTTAAACAGACTGTATTTCCATCTTTTTCCAACCTGACCTGAAACCTTAACTCCTCAAAACCTGTTTTTGGTGTGACATTTGAAATGCTCCCTGCAGAAGCAGCAGAAACCAAAGCCACTGTCGAATATCCGTTTCATCCGTAATAAATCTGCATTGCCATAACAGGGATCGTCTTGTTCCCTGCCCTGTGACACCACCAGTAGATCAATCAGAGAATTGATCAAGGTGAAAACCCGCTTTTTTGTTGGGATTAAAGAGCCACAGAACAACAGCCCTGCATGGAAACCTTGATCAGGGGGGTGGGAAACAGGGAGAATGGACACACAAGACAACAAAGCTTCTTCTCATTTCTAATGACAGGAGAGCATTTGCAGCTGATTAAGAGAAGTGACTGTGTTAACTACATCAGCTCGTCTAATAAAAAGAGACAACCCCTCCTTACCAGCCTGGTCTCTGGGTCTCTGATCCATACTTAATGACCGACTTTAAGAAGCTTTCTGATAAATGAATTTTCCGTATTATTAGGCTGCTTCTAACCCTACACTTCAGAAATGTTGCCACCCCTTCTTCTGCTGAACCAAACCAAGCTGAAGACCCCAGAGGCAACCTGTCCATCTTTAGTAGGATCACAAGCACAGCACAACACAGCAGCAAACCTCACTCTCTAAACTGGACCATCAGGAAAAATAAATAAATAAATAAGTTAATTAATTAATTAATAAAGTTAATACAGTGAGCTTAAAGTAGTGCACGTGTGAGACCAGTTCATCCCGATTCACATCCTTTAAAAGAAAAATCTGGGAGAGGAAAAAGAACTGGTGGGATATGTGTGTGTGTGTGTGTATATGACAAGCTGAGGAGCCACAAAAAACAAGCTGAATAAGACAAATAAGAACTCTCCCCAAATGTATTAAGTTGCAGGCTGACTTCTTTTTAAATATCTGAACAAAAACTAACACTCTTAACCATGAGATATTGAAGATAAGAAACCTGGGAAGCAGCAACTGAGTGAGCACATGGGCACGGCAGCTGGCAACAAATTAGGGTAGGGAGATCACTGTATTGCAGGGTGTATTCCCCTGCTGAGAGCCCTGCAGAGATCACACCGGCACAGGGAACAAGCAAACTAACAGCCCGAGAGGGAAGTGCTGGAATGTGGTGTTGCTTCCCCAGCAGCAGCTCCCCACAAGCGACTGCCACATCACAGGGAGCTGAGGGGAGACATCCAGAATGCACACGGAGGGCAGGAGAGCTGAAGAACAAGTTCATAAGATGTGGTCCAGTTAAGTAAAAACTAAATGTTAAAACCTAGATGTAAAGCGGCCCGTAAGTATCAGAAGGCTGCAGTTATTGAATGCTAGAGAATGGGGCAGGGAGGATCTTGTTGATACAAACAGAAGCAACAGCTGGAAGTTAAAGAAAACAAAGAAATTCTGATCCTGGCTAGCAAAGATCGTGCAGGTATGGAATAACCCTCCCAAGGAGACCATACTGCTTAAGGCAGCCAAGATGGAGCAGGACACAGAGAGGAAGGGATCTCCCAGCTGAGGCTCCTGTCAGTACCAAGCTCTACCATGGCTTGCAAGTGAGGAGGCATGCAGGTACGTAGCCTCCGAAAGACAGCAAAGCCTTATCTGGAGTCACACGTATTACATACATGCATTTAAGAATCACCAAGGACTCCTCCAATATGCCTTTGAAAAAACTAATATCTCTCTCTATCCCTGCTCAGGCTAATCCCATCCTCTTAATTATCCTCCCAAGAACAAAATTCAGCACACGCTTATGTAACACACATGAGACGGCTTTATGATACAGAGGCACCCACTTGATGATAAGCTCTGTACAACACTGCTGCATTAGTCATCAGCCTCACTTGGGGATTTTACAGTAAGTGGTGTGCTCGTAAAAGAAGGGCGTGTTTCCATATAACTAACCAGCAATATGGCACAGAAGCATTTCTAATGCACTTGACTGGAAGACTGGCTGTTTCCTGGCTCAAGGGCAAACAGTTTATAAAAGTTCTCCCTAACTGCAAACTCTTTTTCTTTTGCAGTCTGCAACATCTCTTCACTCACCTTAGAATTCTATTAGGGACAGGTCACCTACTAAATTAACACTAACATTTAAAAAGTAAAAACACTTCAATCAGCAGCTCCATTAGCCTTCCAGCAAGAAAGTGTACATTAAATCAAGCTGCAGGGTCTGAAATTTAATTACAAGTTTCACATCACACAAAAAGAAGGTTTGGGGCCACATTTTTAAAGTGAAAGCACCTCACAGAATATGTACATCTCTTATTTTGCATATAGGTTCCTATGTCTGCTTTGATGCTTGGAGGAGTTTCCAAGATACCTGCAGATGCAAAAGACTGTTGGCTGGAAAAAGGTTTGGGTTAGACCAGTCTTTTCTGAACTTAATGGAAATGTCCAGAAGACCTTCATGTGTTTCACAACCAGAGTGAGTAGCAACAGCTTAGGGATGTCAACAATGACCTCACCAGAAACATTTTTTTGTACATTTTGCACTTTGCCCCCTTGTGTTCCATCACCACCCAGATACAGGCTATGCAGTAAGCAGAATATCAGGCAGCATTTCAACCACCTGAAACAGTGAGAAAAATACCACCTCCTTATTTTGGCTTGTAGATGAGTCAAGAATTAGGAATTTAAGCAGTTATGCAAGCAAGCACAAACTTTAGGTAAATAAATACTTAGCTAAGGCCTCTCAGCACCAATGTGTGAGAATATACTTTCAACAGTTCAGATCCTGATGTTATGGTCATAATACCATAGACTGCCTGTAGATGCCTCCTATTCCGGAAAGAAAATCCTTCTAAGAAGTAAAGCACCAAGATGCCTAGTAAAAAGCTGAGACTGTCACAGGTGTGATTTCATTAGAGGCACCTGCTTCTTATGGATCCAACCCTCTCATGACTTCAGAAGAGGTGTTTTAATTTCATTAAAACTTCATTTTTAGAGTGATCCAGGCCAAAGGTATTTGACCAGTTTGAGGGGGACAGGAAAATGGAGGAGATGGATGATGGCAGTAATTAAAATCTATGACTAGTTGTACTGAGTTACCAGCCAGCCAGCATGATTAATCCTGCAGTTCGAAGGTGAAGAGTTTGGCCACTGATTAAAACAAAAAAAAAGAAAAAAACAAAAAAGAAAAAAAAAGAAAAAAAAAAGAAAAGAAGGAAAAGTATGTATTTCAGTTTCTTTCTTCTCCAGAAGGAAGGATCAGAAAGCAAGCACAACTTCATTAGTCCAGCTGTCAAAACAGAATGTCCAAAGGGAAGGCCAACAAGTTTTGCTAGTTTATCCTGGAAATGGGTAACAAAAAGAATTTCGTGCTGATACAGCCACAAAAATTGCCTTAAGTGACGTCTGGTATGCATAAGGAGTCAGGACAGAGATACTTCTTCATTGTATATGCTCTGAGCAAATGAAAGAAAAAAATTAGTTGCCTCCAGGAAGGCTTCTCTGGACTTCAGCTGTAAATGAGATTTGGGTATTTAGGGAAGCATACAAAGCCAGAAGGACCTAAACAGAACCAGGTTAGCACTGGGAGCTGTGGAATTGGCACAGATGATTTAGAGGTTCACATCACTTTTCTCTCCCTGTTCTCATCTGCATCATGACCCTACTGCAAGGAAATTTATAGCAGGACCCATTAGGTCTCAAACCCAGAGTTCACCGCACTAGCACCCGTCTAAAATTTCAGGAGAGTTCTCACAAGCTCCCTAACTCCACCTCTATTTACGTACCAAAATGGTGCATAAATCAGGTAGACAAGTTTGGGGATTGGAGTGATTGGGCTGCTGGGCATTTTTCTAATTCAAAAGGAACGCTGCTGGTTTCTCTCAGGCCTTTGAGCTTTGCAGGAGCCATACAGGAATATCCAAAAGTGGGTCCCTGGTAGGGAGTGCCCAATGCATACCTTGACATGGTAGTGGGCATCAAGTAGGATGTTTGCAGGCTTGAGGTCCAGGTGGAGCAGTGGAGGGGACATGCAGTGCAGGAAGTTCATACCCACGGCTGTCTCGTGGATGATTCGGAAGCGCAGTTCCCAGGGCAGAGGTTCAGAAGCCAGAAGCTTCTCCAGAGACCCCGTTTCCATGTATTCCATGACCAAGCCAACAGGCTCCTTACAGATGCCATAAACAGGGAGGATGTAGCGAAACTTTGCCATTTCCATCTTCCTAGCTTCTTCCAATAATTCCATGCGCTCCCTGGGTAGAAGAGAACAGATGGTGAAGGACAGAGTAACTGTTTCTCCCCCCACCCAGATATGCACAAAATGTTTCCTCTGAAGCTGAACACCACATTTCACGCTCCTTGCTTTCACTACTACGCTACACCTCACCAGCCTGTACTCCAGTCAGTTTTCCACATTTACTAACTTTGTTTTCTGCTTCTAATGGTGGGCAGCTCACAGCTGCTGAACCACAGACAAGTTGTATACTTCCAACACTGCAAAAATCCCTAGCATAAAGCCCGTCTCCCCACTTTGATGTTTATGCTGTGCTGTTCAGACTGAGGACGATACATGTAGTGCCCAGATTTACCACCACTGCAACTCCTTGGGCTAAAGTCATTAACTTTTTGTGAGTCATAAGACTGCGTTAATTAGGAGCGAGCACAGACAGCATCGCTTCAGCGGCCCCACTGCACAGGCTGCCAACATGCAGATCCAGGCCTGGGGAGAGGAACCCCTGACACCTACCATTTAGGGGAACAATCTTCTCACTGTAGCTGGGGAGACACAGCAAAAGCCTCCTTGTCTTCAAAACTCAACCTTGGCAACTCCAGTGCTCACTTAGCTCCAGCAGATGCTGAAAATTCTCGCCATGCCATTTTTGGTGATGTAACAGGCTCAGCACCTGCACATGTAATGAGCATCCCTGGGTTGTTTACAGGTCACTTTAGCCTGGCCCTGCAGAGCACCAAGTGTTACTCAGCCCAAGCTGCAGCCTCCCAGGCCAAGACCCTTAATTTCCACACCTCGTGCACGGCCAACTTGCCGGGAGGTCAAGTTCAAAAGAGGAAACAGAGGTCCTGTCCCCAGGCCAACTGTGCCCCCATAGAGGAGCCACATGCGATGGGTGACAAAAATTTCAGTCTATCAAAAGCTGCGTTATCAGTGACAATGGGCAGTAGCCAGAGCAGCTTTGGGCCACCGGTACTGATGCATTACTGTTGCTTCCACCCACCAGTTCACAACTGAGTACACAGGGAGGTCACATAGATAATATTCCCTGAACAATCCCTCTTTTATTACACTTCGGCTCTTGTAATCTCCCTAAGGCACGTACACTATTTAATGGAGAACAGTACCTGAAGTAATAGGACAAAGCTTTAACACAGACCCCTAGTAAAGAAAGAAAAAAGACACATTGCTTTGACATGCTCCTGCCGCACCCAAGCATTTTGAGACAACCAGCTCTCCTGGAAGACATCAGGGTTTACATACAAAGCTCAGCAAGCCACATTCACAGCAGCCACAACAACTGACAGAAGAAAGGTGCCGACACAACTCTGCAAGGGAGAAAGCTCCGTCTTGCCTGCCCTCTTCGCCAGACCCCAACAGCTCTGGAAAACACCTGGGGACTGATCCTGATCCGGTCACAGTTTGTGGCCTGTGCCACTAACAAATTATACTGTCTCACACCACTATCTGCTCAAACATTCCTTTAAGAACAGAAAAAAAAAAAAAAAAATCTGACACCATCTAGAAGCACTCTCATGTTTCTTAAAAGAGAAACACCCAGTCCAACCTTAATACTGTTAAGTCTTCCCTTCCCTTCCCCAATGCCTGGGTGACACAGAGGACAACACACACTGCACACACTGAAGCTCAGCCTGCAAGGGACCCTCAGTGCTCCCACGTGGGAGTGATTTCAGCACTTGACATGTAGCCCTTAGACCAAACATTAGGACACTCCCATGACCCCATCCACCCCCCCCCCCCACTGCTTCGCCTGCAGTGGGAAGCACAGAGCTGATATTCACCCAGACAAGGCAGGAAACGCCTTCTGCTGCCTGCTCCTCGCTGGCTGTAGCAGCCTACAATAACACCACGCAGTTCACATTTCACGCTAGGGGTAAGTCTAGCCTAGCAAGAAGAGGCAGACCTATCTCAGAGGCAAGATCAGGCTGAAAAAAAAAAGTTTAAGAGGGACATACACATTGGGAGTTTAAAAAAAAAGGAAAAAATATAAGAGAAATCTTTTCTCTCTATTAACCATGTTGGCTCCTGCTGCTCTCTACAGCAACTTTCTTGTGAAATAATTGCCTTTGTAGACAAGTACCCAGTTTGCTCTTTGGCACGCTGGAAGGGAGCGCCTATGAATAACACAACCAACTCCTTGCCCCCAAGCCACATGCATAGCCAGCATAATTCACCAGGCCTCAGCAGGCTGAGCTCTGGAGTCAGGGATGTAAAATACCTGTCTGAGCCCTCCAAGGCAAGGCAAGAACCCAGCAACAGCTAAAGCCTAACAAGAACCACTAGAATCCAAGGGACAGAGTTCCCAGGCTAACGACAGCCTCAGAAAGCATTACCAATATCACAGAGATCGGCTGCTCAAAATGGGGCATTTTGCCTACAAAGAGAGAACTTCCAATTTAAAAAAGAAAAAAAAATAGCTCCCGTTCTGTTCAGACCAAACCCAGTTAGTTGAGTGAATTAACTGGCTAAGTAACAGGCAAGTGCCCTTTATCTAATTTGCCTGTTTAAATAAAACCTCCATACAACAATTGCCACCTTTAGCATCTTCCCATACCCAGGGTGTTCAAAAGTGAATCAGCCAATGATGTGGCTTAGCCCGGGAAATACGTGAGTTTTCAAATACAGGTCCTTGTCACTTTCAGAAAACAGAAACAGAAAAGAGACAAAAGAAATGAAAAGAGACAAAATACAACTCAGTCATCAGCCAAGTGCTGGAGTGCAACTTGTATTAATTGCATTAACACAAACAGATCGTTTAACTAAGATTTCTTCCATCAGGCAAAGATGAAAGATCTTTCCTTTCCCTTTTCTCTTAGTGCAAGGTGCTACCGGGGCCCATCAGAGTCTTAGTTGTTCTCATCGCACCCATCACTTCAATACACAAATGCCAATGCCGCAAGGAAGGATGCTGTAGGTATCCTTCAAGTTCATATTTAACAGATCAAAGTATGGGACGGGGTGGATTATAATGCTCAGTTACTCCTAGTGCTTAGAAATCATCCTGCACTGTCACCAAGAAACACTCCACTCCAAGGTGGAGGAGAAGAAAAAGCTCCTTACGAGGTTTCTCGAGTCAAGAGGCATGAGACAAGCCTCTGTTACAATGGATTTTCTTATTTAATACCTATACAATTAAAGAGTCAGAGTTATCTTCTCTAAGCACCTTGGCTCTATTCCCGTCCCCCCTCCAGTAATTTATCTCAACATTAGGATAATAAAAACTAAAATAAGAAAAATAAAAAGCTTGCACATAAGACAGCTGAGCTCATGTAAATGACAGGATGCATACCCTTTCACCTGTTATAGTATTAGAAGGCAGGGAACACACACATCAAGAGAGTATTAACTGGGTTCACTGCTAAATAGCATCTCTCTCAGAGAAGAAGTCAATGACAGATCAGACATTTTCAAAGCAATCAGAAGTACTGCATGAATGGGGGACCTCTCACAACTCCGAAACAGCTGTCTGCTTCTGCTCAAAGCCAGACCCCAAACGGAGAGGGCTGCACTCTCTGGATTCTCCTGGAGAGACAAGGGACTTAGTCCTGCCCACCACCTCACCCCCCAGGGACGAGAGCCCAACCCTTGTACCACAAACCCTGCCACAAGAACAGCAAGAATTACAACTATATGACATTTGCATGCACCCAATCTTTATGCCCTAAAGATAACACCGTGTTATAAAAATTCAACTTCAAAATCACAAGGCAGCGCTTGCAGTTTTATATTCCCCCACCACTACCATCACATTTCCCTAATGGAGTCTGAGGCAGAGCAGTTAAAATTGCTCCAGAGAAACTCAAGAAGCCCTGAAAACCTGCAATGAGGCCATTTGTGTGAACCACCTCCAGACACAGAGCAGCCAGGGTTCTCCCAGCCCAGGGGAGAACCACTCCTGCACAGCCATACTTCTTTCCAGTGCAGAATGCAAGTTACCTCTTTACAAACTGCTGGCAGTGAAGATGTGGTCCACCTAAATACAACACCCCATACTTTTTTCAGAGACTCTTGCATCTGCATCAATGCATAAATACAGCTTTAATGACCTTCACACTGCTGATCCTTAGAGAGGAACATGAATGAGAGAGGAATAGAAAAACCACTGCATGGTCAGGACAGAATATGTTGGGGGGGAGAAACACAAAAAACACAAACAAACAAACACATCAAAAAACAAAACAAAAAAAACCCAACCCTTCTTTCAGGTTAGCACAGATCTCAGCCTTGCTGACAGGTCTTTGCTGCACAGCCGTGGTGCGAGAGGACTGCAGGTTAACCCAGACAGCTAGGCTCACCTTTACTCTTTAAGGAGCACCAGGTGAGTATTAAGTTGTGCCTACACATCCAGAGACCACCAGAACAGATGTTCATTCACCTTCATCACCTAAATGAATGCAGCATCTGCTAAAAGCAAGGCATTTCTAAAATCTCCTGGATTTCTAAATTCTACTCCATTCCTAAATCCAGGTCCTGCAGAGGGAGGTACTTGCATGGCTTTGCTCATTTTCTATGTTCCAATCAAGAAGGCAGACCTTTCCACCTCCACATGCTGTAGTCGCTTCCACGGGCTAACACCTCCAGAAAAGAGCCCTCTCTGGGAACCGTTACATCCTTCATACTCCTTAAAGTCTGCAGGTTCTGTTCAGCTATGAGAAATCCACAAAAGCTTCCAGGTTATCCTCTGAGCTCACTGTCCTTCTTCTCCAGACCATATCTCCATTCTGGCCAACAGCGGTAAAGAGAAAAGACTTTGCGCCCTCCACAGCAAGTCCTGGGGGAGAGGCTCCTCCACCTTTCTGGTTCACACTCTCTTTTCTTCAGGCTTACACTGAAATTTCCCATCTCAGGAACATCTTGAGTCACATGCGGGAAATGTGATCTCAGGAGACAGAAAGTGGGAGTAAATAAGGTGTTAGGAATGGAATTTGGCTCAATCGCCTGAGAGGTCTTAGGCTTCAAGGGAAAAAGACTTCTGGCTGCACATTCAGTTTTTCTTCTGCTTGAGGCCACTTGGCTCTATGCTGTGATAATTGCCAAGGGAATTACTTCGAATCTCTTACTGTCTGCAGAAACACAGTAAGAGAGACTACAGAGTATTACCACCACTGAGCCATTACAAACAGGGTTTTAATGTGGTACCATGTAAATAAATAAAAAAAAGCACCTGTGTTTTTCAGTTAATGTTTCGAATACCGCCGATTGTTCTCCTAACTTTGCTGCTTCACAGGACTAAAAAAAATGGCTAGTCAAGTTAACCTCCTGGATTAACAATCTAATTATACAGGCTTGTTTCAACCTGTGAACTACAGAGGAAGTGTTTTATTTTGTCTGTGCCTACCACCCCACCCCACCATTTAACTGGCACAACTATCTTAGAAAAGTTTTGGGTGAAAAGTTTCTTTGGGGATCAGGGATGCAGCGTCACCAGCTACCGAAAGGTGCTTAATAGAGCAACCTAGAACCAAAGGAGAAGCATATATAAATCCATCTTAGCCTTGATTTCACAGGAACAGCCTTTTTAATGGCCAGGGACCCTCCAGCTTACAATTAATGCTCCCCATAGGCATCCAAAGCACAAATTCTGCAGCAAAATGAATTAATGTTTCAAAGATTGGACTGTTAAAATTAACCAGGAGCTGCAGAACTCCCACACCCTCAAAGTTCCCAAATTCTAAATGTGTTTTTTGTTTATGGGATTGCATATTCATATGGTCTCCCCAGTATCTGCACACCTCATAGCTACTGAGGGACAGGTGGTTCTCTCTTAACATACAGATTTAGTAGCAACTCTCAAAAGCAATTGTTCAAATTACAATAGGTGGCAGCATCCTTCATCTCTGACTGTAAATCAATTTTGGAGTAAATTTCTGATTTGTTCTTCAAGTGAAAAGTATAACAAAAGTTCTAGCTTATTTTAAAGAGATGCTTTAATTTCAACTGCAAGATTAGTCAGCTACAATACAAGTTTGATTAGAACCCAATGAGCATCATGTCTGATATCTACTTCAAAGTTTTAATGGTAGGAGGGCTTGCAGGTTAATCCAATAAAACACCCTGTGCAATTTTGAGGTCTTTTCCATTTTACTCACAGGTAGCAGTTACCCTATACATAAAATCTCCCTCTCCCCTTTTAAGCAAGAAACATTTTAATCTTATTTACTATGCTATACAAGCCATGCCTATGGCAAAGTCAGCAATTCAGACAGTGGGCAAGACTCTACCCTAGTCATCTTGCAGGAGATGAGCTTACAAATGTTTTCAGTCTTGGGCCAATTTTTCCCCTCCTCCTGTAGGAACTGCAACAAGGGAAACCTTTTGTGATCGAACCAACCCACATCTCAAAAAATGAACTGCAGAATCAGCTTATAAATTGGCAGAGGTCCCAGAGATCAAGGAGGAGCTGGAAAAGCTCCATGAATCGGTCTTGGCCATGTTCCCCCCCTTCCATGCAGACACCAACCTACCGGGAAATCACTACCATCCCTCAAAACAGAAAGATGTTTCCAAAGATGCATAGATCGTTGTTTCCAAAGATCTGATAGCCTTCCTTTTCTAGGAAAGGAGAGCCGCACTCGATAGGCCCCCATCACACGCAGACCAAGCAAGAACAGTGTAGCTGACCATCTTCCACTATGGGCCTCAGCTAGTCACAGTGGGCAAGTAAGCTGGAGGGGATTCTGCCCATGTGGTGTCTTTACCTGCAATACAATACAGCTCCACACTGGATTACCTAGCGAGGATTCATCCTGGTCAGACATGGAGAAGCAATGGCCCTGAAGTAATGCTAGAGAACATATTTCCCAACACGTCTCCTTTCAGCACCCACTCCCGAAAGACAGCACAGCCCATACCCCAACACCCCCACACTGGGCCCGCTGCTCACCCCACCAGCATCTACCACACAGGGGTCACAATAAATGCATCTGCAAATGCAAGCCAAAGGGCTGACTTTTCTCAAGGTAGGGAGCTGACTGGAGTGAGACGCAACAGGCCTGAGAAACCCCTGGATTCCAATCGGCATTCCCGCACCTCCTGCACTTCCCATTCAGGACTGCCTTCAATGACCTTTGGAGCTGCAGCAGGCGTAAATGCTTCAGCACAAGCCAATACATGCACGACCAGGGCAGGGCAAAATACTTTCCGAATGGCTCCAAGGAAATAGGCAAGAGCTACACTGCAGCCGTGCGGTAGCTTTTTCCAAACTGCTACAAGTGGCAAAGCAACAGAGCTTATTCTTTAAGCAAAGCCAGACCCATTATGTATGAATTAACTAAAGGTGTCAGTCCGGGCTTTGCTTAAGTGTGGCAAAGGCCACGTTTGACTAGGAAATATTTAATTGCGCAGCTCTCTTCGCTGTGTTTAGTCAGACCTTCATACCCGTTGTTGCTGTTGGTAAACACGGCTGAGATGGGCTGCAGCTACAGCTCTTCAGCTGTGTCGTCGTGGGGCTGAGTTGCTTTGGTTTGTTCAAGTACATTTCCCAAGATCTGGGCTATATCGCTTGGTTTGTTTCCTAGGCAGGGCTGGAGAGGGGGAGCCCTCAGTCGCCCCGAGGCTCCCCAGCTGTGCGAGCCTCGAGGCGACTGAGGGCTTCGGGGTGCCTGGAGAGGGTCGCTGCTGCGGGTAGAGTCGCTTTCCCCCCGTTCCCTCCCTCCCCATCACTTCTTACTTCTCATCCACATGGAGGCTGGGCGAACACTTGATGGCGAGCCACGTCTTCCAGTGGAGGTGGCGCACCTTGTACACCTGCCCGAACCCCCCCGAGCCGATCTTCTCCCAGCTGCCGAATTCGCTCTCCTCGAAGGTTTTCAGCAATCCCATGGTCCACGGGGAACCGCTCTCCCGTGCCATCCTGCTGCTGCGGCTGCTCCTCGGCCGCCGCCCGGCACCGCGGTGCGCAGCGCCGCCGCCACCGCCCGTCCAGGTGAGTCAGGTGTGACGGGGGCGAGGGAGGGCGAACGGGGGGTGGCGTCACTTCCTGGGCCGGGCCCTCCCCCTTGTCTCGGTCCCGTCCCGTCCCGTCCCGTCACCACCGCCGCGGGGAGCTGAGCGCTACGGGCGCGATCGGGGGGCGGTTGTGGTTCGGTGCCAGTTGCCGGTACCCGGGTCCCGCTCCCAGGCGTAGCGCTCTCCTTGGCCCCTCGAAGGCGGCCAGAATGTCCCCAGGGCCCGAGCGACGCTTGGTGTCCGGCTCCTGCTTCTGCTGACACCTACAAAGGACAGATCCCCACCCTCGGGTGGGCTCTCCGGCGGCCCCTCTTCTCAGCCCGGAGAGCTGGGGCAGGTCCCGGGTGGCAGCAGCCCCGAAGGCCGGCAGTGGGGGTGCAGCACGCGTGTCCTAAAGCTCCTGGGGCCAAAGCGATGGGCCAGGAGGGGAGCGCTGCGTGCGCTGTCGAGCTGTGACTATTAAGCTATTAAATAAAGTGGAGGGAAGCACCAGCAGCTGCATTCCTTCTTTTTTTTTTCCTAGGCAGGAGACTCAGCGGGCTGTGTCCCTCTGGCAAAGGAGCACAAACTCTTCATCCGTGCATCCTGCTCGGGTCTGAGAGGCTCAGGCCAGCCTGCTCATGGTAACAGAGGCCAGAGTCTGCCCAGGGACACTCCAAAGGAGTTTTAGGCTCTGGGAAACTGTACTGCCAAGAACTGATGTCCCTGGGAGTAGGAGCTTTGATGATCCCAGCGGCAGATTTCAGTGTCTAAATCTTCCTGTGGATCTAATTGTAGGTACCACAGGACTCAGACCAATGGATAAAGACTCTAACTCTGGTACTGAGATGATGCAGTTGGAAGGAAGGAGTCTGCAGCCTTTGGTATGCAACGTGATAGTAAAGAGGCTGTTCGATCTGCACCCTGACCTTCACACCTATCACATGTCTAAAGGTTAATAAAGCTCGTGTGTGTTTGTTATAATGAATATCAGACTCAAGTTGGTTGTTCTAGGCAGTTAGTGTACGATCATTTTATCTCGGCAGTTAGGCAACAGATAGAGGACAATGTGTGTTAAAGCTGGGAAAACAGCAGTAGTTAGTCTTGTCTTTGCAAAGCTCCATTTAAAAAGAAATCTATGGAGACAATTACTTTCAGAAGATAAGTGACATCAATCTGTTCTCAGGGCTTTATTCCACACAGTCTTGTTAATGCTTAATTTACACCAGATTAAACTAAACAATTGCTTACTCTGAATAAGAACATCTATGTATAAATAAATCAGGAATAAGAAATAGCTGTTTGTAGAGACAAACCCTTAGGTCACCTGTGTCACCCAACAATACACCGCTATCTGACCTCCTCTTCCTGGCTGTCATCCTAACTTGTTTCTTGCTTTGATTTGGGACTTCAGCTGTAACTGGATCAGAGTGGAGAGCTCTCTCAAGGAGTTCCACTTGAGCTGAAGTGATTTGGAGAACAAGGGCCTTGGACACTGTATCTTCTGGAGGTGTGCATGACTTTGTTCCAAATAGCACAGCAGATATTTTATTGTACTAATGATACACTATCATTCAAACTCCTGTTTCATTGGGAAGATGGTAAAAGTTGTAAAACTAAGTGAGTTAGAAGAAACACAAATTGCACTTGGTTGGCAGTTGAGTTTAAGCAAGAAGTATATAGCATGCCTTCTAACTTCACTGTAATTTGAGAATTAATTCAATGAACACCAGCAACAAAGGAGTGAGAGCTCATGACAGAACATTAAAAGAGCTGGTCCAAGAGAATTTTGTCTATTTAAGTGCTTTCCAAAGGACTCAACCTAAATGAATTTGACATTTAAGATGCTTAGAGAACTGACTGTCCAGGCTCTGAGCTAGTTGTTGGTGAAGGGTAAAAGGCTGGAAAAGCGCACCAGAAGTGCTTGTCTTCAAGAGGCAGAAAAAGGAGGTGGGAAGAGAATTTCTAGAGCAGTCAGGTCCCTGACTAAAAATAAATCAATACATAAAATATGCTACTAGCTAGCCAGGCTGACAAACAGTCAATACTAAGTTTATTGAGAACAAATAATGTGAAACCAACCTAATATATCTTTTTGTGGCAAGGTAACCAGTCTTATCTAACTTTTTCTATCCCATGCATGCATCTGAGCATGGTCATCACAAAGAAAACTCTTCTTACTCTGTTTCATTGTCTGGCAGCATTTCTCAGTCCTTACAGAGAACGGGATTTAATCCAGTGCTTTAGCCTTTTCTTTTTAGAATGAAAGCCTTATAAAGGGCTGCTTGGAGTGCATGCAGTCAACCAACCTGGAGCTTTAACAGATTGTAAGGCACCTTTGTTCTGCATGTTAGACCTAAAATGTTCTACCTCTCTGTTCTGTGAACAGACAGCAGATGGCTACTATGTAATAACAATAACACTGATACAAAAGAGCACTAACTTGCAACTTTCCAAAAGATAAAACAAATATCTGTCTATTCGCCCACTCTGCAAACATTTAAGTTATGTTTAGGTTTTTATACACAAACAGTGCAATACTGCAGATTGCCTCTGCAGAAGGCTGTCGTCCCACCTTTGTGTCAGTTTTACTCGCACTCACGTGGTTGAACAGTAACTGAATCAGCTCAGTGATCTCACTTAAAAAAACCTCCCTCAGTTTTCAGACAGATCAGAAAACTGGCTTGACTTACCAGATGCTTGTTCATGTCAACAGAAAAGGAGGCGAGCAGGCTGGAAGCAAACTGCTTCCGATGAAGGTGATGAAAGGGGCATGGTTGCACATCATAGCAGATGCTGGAGTTCCTTGCTAATCTTGTTTAAAGCACACCCTCGCAAACAACTAGAAGTGTGGTGTGGAGGTAGAAATGAGCAGTAGGAAGAGGGTAGGAATTCTTTAACCAACCTTTTCACTGACTGAAAAAAAAAAAAATACAGTGCAGGTAACCCTACTGAAGTCAACTACATACTCCAGCTGGACTGCTCCTAGTGTCCAGAGTCAGGCATATGCATCAATTTCCGCTTGTTCAGAGCTTAAGTTACTGGTAGCTCTGCCTGCTCAGCACCCCAAGAGTCAGTTCCTTCATAAATTGATTTGAATGGACAAAAACAAGCCACGAATTAAAAGGCAGGCTGGGAACCATACTTGGGTCTTCATTAGCATGTTTCTAGTGCTTGTGACTGTGGTAGCTGAACAAATCAGAACACAAGGTAATAAAAATCATGTGGCTTCCTTGTAAGGCTGAGAACTCTTCTTTAGAGGCAGAAGACTAAGGCACATAATAATTTGCTGGAGAAGAAATAAACTCCTTCCTGTAGAGACAGTCACAGAACATTCTCTGTATTTGATGTAATCTAGTAAGGAAACAACTGTTTGGGGGCTTTAGGAAGGTTTTTCAGATATTACTGTTAATACATCTTACTTCATGGACTGATATGCCAAAAAACAAATGAGAGCAACCACTTCTATCTCAGACGCTACACTTTAAAGCCCATGCGAAATAACAGCACTGCTTAATGATCCGGTTTTGAGATATTTTTTTTCCAGAAGACAAATATTGTGCTTTTTCATAGCTGCTTTCTTAGAAACTACTGAACTATTTTTGCTGACATTCTTCCTCCATAAGGATAATAAAAAGCTCTGCTTTCAGGACCTTATTTGACAAGTATTAAACAATCCAAATATTACATATATCTCATTAGCAGTTCTGTTTATGATGGTATAGAGCCTGTGCAAAGTGAAAAAATACAAATAATAATTTTTTTTTTTTCTAAATATGAAATTCATATAAGCAGTGAATGACTAACACAGCTGTTTCTGTGGTATTAATGAAAAGAATGCCTAGTTTTAAATTTTCTTTCTCAAAGCCCTGAAAACAAAAACAGTGTTCTGCATGAGTTCCTCAAGCTCCGTCTTGCTCTGCTTCCTGGCAGGCACCATCATTTTTAAGTACATTTTAAGGCACATTTTTTCCGCTGTTAGCTGTGCTGCAGGGCACCATCTCCGAGGTCATTATCAAAGGGTTTCTTTTGTCGGCCTGGCAGCTGTCTCCTCTTGCCTCCACAAAGCCAAGGGCTAGTTTGGTCACACCGAAATCCACAAAGGTCCATGGTGCCAGAGCCGCAGTGAGACATTACACTGGTTCTACAGACTCCAGTGGACCTGTGCCAGTTTACCTTATCGGATGATCTGGCTCCATGAGAACAAGTCCCCAATGACTCACGTCCACCTCACACCTGGTGTTCATGGGAAGAAGTTGTTTTTCAAGCTGGGTCCCACAAATCCCAGCAAATAATGTCTCATTTCTCATAGAGCTTCTGTCTTCTAGGAGGCACTGGATAAAGTATGTGTTCAATGAAGATACTTGCTTAACACATACCCCGTGTCACACTATGCGGTGGGACAAAAAGGCAGAGTGTGCCATGGCATTGGGTCAGCAAGCATGCTCCACAGGCACTTCTGTGGGACAGCATTTGCTGGAGAGAAAGCGACTTCAGAATCATGCTGAAAAAAATCAGCAGAAACAAAAATCTAGTTTTCAAAACTGAATAGATTTACATAGTTATTTTAGTACAAATAACTAGCATTAAAAATGTATAGTTTGGTATCAAAATAAGAGGGAAAAAGCCTCTTTGCACCAAAGTGCTTCCATTCAGATAGATATTTTGGTTTGCTTTATACATGCATACCAGCATCTTGGAGTGCTACTGTAACACTGAAATCTTAATATAAAATTTGAAAAACTCTGAAGAAACAACTTTGAAATCCATTCTTGCTAACTTATATTGCCTAGTAAATACACAAGTGTTAACAAAGCCTCTGTATAGAAACCTATATATGAATGTAAATTCTAAACTAGATGCCCGATGAGAACAAGGATGTTACTTTTTAGATTAGCAGTAAGGCCCTTTTGTGAATGCAAACACTGAATAATAATAAGGAACAGGTACCTAAGCAGCAGTAGAATAAAACTCTGGAGTGTCATTAGGCAGCACAAAAAGGGAAATTATTTTAAAATATCAGTTAAAAAAATAGGTCTCCCTTAACAAATTATCATCCCGTTGTATCTGTCCCCACAATTGATTTTGTCTTCAAAAATGTATTTAATAGGCTCACAGGAAGTTGTAGACATTTAGAACTTACAGGTCATACCCTTGCCCTGCCAGTGTGGTTCCACAGCTCAAGTACAAATATATAATGCCATGTTTAAATCTGTCATGTGAAGCTTTTAACGGGCTTTATGTAAATTAATCTTGGTACCTGCAACGCAACTTGTACCGAAGGCAGCAACCTGCAGATCTGATCCAGCAGGCATGGGCTGGAGATCTGCCCAAAGGAGTAAATTGTTGGATATTGGATTAGAAGATTCTGGTAAACTATTGAAAAAGATCTGGAAGAGGCTCCTCTCTATTCTGGTTGACTAATACTTTCCATTATAAAGGACTCTTTCTCTGAGAAGCATTAACACCTCTGTTGTTTGTTGCAGGCCTTTGATATTTAGCAGGAGAAATCCCAGAGGCTATAGTGGTACCTATGCATTGCCCAGAGAAACGTGAGTCAGTTTTACCCCTATTGTAAAGTATTAAAAGTGCTGTCTCTCTGATTCATACACACAGGCAGATAAAATCAGGTTGCCACCCACATCTCTCTCACCTGCCCCCACTGCACTGATGGCTCAGCTGCTCTTGAAACAGTGGCTGAATTGTCACAAATTCCAGTCCAGCATATTTAATAATACTAAAACTTGAGCACAAAGATATCAGGTGTCTGCAAAGCAGGAACTTTCAAGGCAGCAACAAGGTAGACAGCTGTAGGAGGGGATTTGTACTGCCATCACTTTTAATCTGCCTGTTTTCGTGACAGGGGCCTTAAATTCCTTTCCTCTCTCCGGCCAAGATTGCTAAGCATTGTAGACAACCTGGTTGCTAGGCTGAAGCAGCAGCAAACACTGCTGTCTGAGCATGGTGCAGAGGTGTTACTTAGAGCTCCATCCAGGAAACTCCACTCCCATTCCTAATGCAGCCATAGCACAGACCCTTCACTTGGCCCACTGTCCCTGTGCTCTTCGTGACAGCTTTTTGTGAGGGCAGAAGGAACAGTTCACGTAAAAGTGTAACAGCTCTGATGCTGATGCCACCTCCTCACCCACTCCTGCTAGCCTTTGTGAGGGCCCCAGGCAGAGCATGATGATCTTCCAGCTGTGGGGATGAGAGGAAAGGAGTCCTTTCCCTTTCTTTTCCCTTTTTTTTCCCCTTTCCTTCCCTTTCTTTTCACTTTCCCTGCCCTTTTCCTTCCCCTGGCCCCATGCACTGCTCTAGCACATCCTCCTTGTCCTCACAGAGCAGCAGTGGTCACCAGTTAGGTGATGAGGGGCCAGTTCCTGGGAGACACTTTTCTACAGAAACAGTATAAATCCTCCCAAACAGAGGTGCCCCAGAATCCTTGGGATTACACCAGGAGCTCACTTCCATTTCAGGTAGCCTAGTTTTGCTCAAACTATTCCCAATCTGATACCCCATTCTGCTTGATTGGGGACTCAACCGTGTGCAGGCCAATTGCTTGTCCTGGGCTCTCAGTATCAATTTGTATACATAAAAGAATGAACATCCAGGAAGCAGTGGTGATGCAATACTGCTTTGCTGACGTGCTGAAAGGTGCTTGTAAAGCGGTGCAGCTTTCTTCTCAGGGAAGACCTTTGGGTCCTCATGGGACGCTGGCTTGTAGTAGCTAATCTATGCTAAATTAGACATTTAGCTGACTTCTCATGTGTGTAAATCTTTGGTATTTTGGTTGGAGGGCTCAATCAGTTCTTGTTTTAAAAAAAAAAAAAAAACACACCACAAAAATGTTTCAAAAATTATAAGTCACTTTAACTGTGATGAAAGACACCTGGCTTTTTGTCTATGCCCTTCATACAAGAATCAAATAGAAGTCTTTGCCAAGTACTTTTCCTAACAGTTTAGCATAACTACGGCTATGTGGAATTATTTATGAAAATACAATTAGGTACAGTTAGCTATGCTGCCAATATTATTAATTTACCTTCTCATCATTGTACCTGCAGCACCCAACAAATGACTGTAAAATTTCCCTTATAGCAAATGGTACATAAATCCTGAATTCAGTTCTATGAACATCTTTAGCTGTTTTATTTAGACATAAACCTCTTTTTTATCTAAATGTATTCATTTAATGATACATTGTAGCTCATAATTCCCTTATAATAATGTGTCTCTAATACTCTTGAAATAATTTTAAAGACACTAAGTAAAGCTAAGAAACCTGCCAAAATTGTAAATTTTTATATACATCTGACAAGCTGTTGTCTCTAATAAATAACATAGTGGGCTACTGAAAAATTTGATGTTTTACCTACCAGTTCAAACTGTCTCGTACATTGACTCAACGCTTTACTCACGGGCTATATTTTTTAATAAACATATATATACACACACATATATATATTCTATATGAATATACAGAACTTACAAGCTTCTTCTCCAAAAGGCTATATATGAAAGTAGCATATATTGTCTGTATCTTGCATATATTCTCTAAGGACATTAGAATCATTTAATGTGAAAGCTGAGAAAACACAATATTATATACAAGATTTGACTAGGATAAAAATGAAGACTTTAAAACACATTTTGTTTAAAAAAATAAACTTCTTCTGAAGAGCATACTTTTCACAATAAAAAATCCACAAAAAAGGTTGTTTTTCTAGAAAGCTGTCTGAATTCCCACGCCCAGCTCCATTTCTCCTTGTTTTTCCTTTACATTCACTGGTCTTGCTTCATCAGTTTTAGCAGAAGTACAACAGCATTCAAACAGCTGTACTGCAGTTTGAAGTTAAGAATACACAGGCTCTGGCGTAGAAGTCTCTGTTTCTACCAGAACATTTTGTCCAGTAGCTTGTGACCATGGCTGAAGCTGTGTGAAATGTACTTCTGCTGTTGAAGCGCCTCCTTTGCAAGAGTCTCCTCCTTCTCTTCCAACATTGTTCGGACTTGGTGAAGACTTATTTGTTACCATCTTGTTATTAGGAGCCTGACGTAAATCTGTGACAGCATTATGTACTGCTAAATTCAAACTCAAATGACCCTCATCATCATCTTTAAATCTAAAGGAATAAAATTAAAAATACTGAAAATTCAAGCTACAAACACAGCATTTACAGCAGAACATAAGAATAACATGTAATTAGATTGCTAAAACTAAGAATGTCAGCAATTAAAAGAAAAATTAAAATGCTATTTTCCACGTGGCACTCAAACAAAATACACTCTATGTGAAGGAACACCTGCAAAACGGTTCCAAAAAGTAGTTTTTATCAAAAATACATCACTTAACAGAAAATAAGAGATACTTATTCATAATTATATTTCATTTGCTGGATTTTCTTGTCCCAAAATGGAGAGTATGGCTTGTTTGTACTACAGAAGCTGTTGATATATTTATGTACTCTCTTTGGTGGATACAACTTGCAGGCTCAAAATATTCCTTTCGACAATCTAGGTTACAAGATTTTAACACTGGTAAAAGCTAGAAAAGCAAAAAGACTTTTTTTTTTTTTTTTTCCCTTGGTTTTACCACCTTTACACAAGGTTTTCCATCATGATAGTGAAACCTAAGTAGTTGTTGTACTCTCAGAATGTTTAACACTGAACTAAACTTCAGATAGCATTTAACTAAACACCTGGATGTCTTAAACAAAACATGAAAAAAATAGCTTATGATCTGAACAAGAATCAACTGGTAACATACCTGAAATGAGAATGACTGCTGACTTCATGAGGTTTTTGAAGATGTAGGGTCAATGTATAACTCCAGGAGAAACATTTCTGACAGATGTGGCATTTGTATTTCAGAACACCATTACTCTTGGAAAGAAAGGCTGTTGGAGTCATTGAAGGTTTGCATGTATAGATAACAAAAAATAATCCTTCGTTGAAAAGGGGAAAACCACACTAACTAGCTGGAAACCTTTTTGAAGTTAATCTCCTAAAATGTTTAAAATTTATGGGTTTTAGAACTTGTCTGATTTAAGGCACTCCAGTGAACTTGGAAATTCTCTGCGTTGGCCATCAGTGCTGCAGATATCTCCAACAGCAGTATGACACACAGCTTTCACTAAAATATATACATTTTACAATGCAACAGTGAGCCTAACTCAGAAAGATGAAGAAACAGGCAACAAGTGTGCTTAAGCACTAGAGTGGTCAAAACTGCATTTTAATATTGTGGCCAGACTCACCTGATTAAAAGTTATGTAAGCTTTACACACTTCATAGTCTCTCTATTTTCAGGTAACATACTAGTTCTAAGGATGGAGTACCAGCATGAGGAGAAAGGTGACACTGGATTTTAAGCCTTGAAAGGGGATGGGGTTGGCTAGAGTTCAAGACTGTCAATAAGCAACTGCATGCACCTAAGGTAAGCACACAAAATCTATAGGAAAGGATGAGTCAGGTATTTGCATAATACTTGCAAGAGTCCAAGAAATGTGTGCAAATTGATTCGACAGAAAAATGAAACATTTCATTAATTCACAAGAAACTAAACACACATAAATTTGTAACTTTAGTCTCATTTATAGCAATATATTCTATTCTGCTATTTAATATACTCACCACATGCACTCTCTTGTAAGGCCTTCCCAAAGTTTGTGAAGTCTGTGAAGTAAAACCACATCCTTCAACATCACAGCTGTAGGCATCTGAATCATTGTGTGTTTCAACATGTTTATGCAGATCATACGCATTCTCAAAACTGAAAACAAGGTAAAACAAATAACAGATATAATAGTACAGAGAAGTAGTCTTGTGGTTAGTGTTTAAGACTGGGAGGTAGTAATTTTTGGCTCTGAGAATGGCAAGTGAAAGCGGAAATGTGTAAATCTCTACCTCAGTTTTTCCACCTGTGTAAGGGGTATAGTACAGACATCTCTTTGATGTACTCTAGATTTCATTTTCCATTCCCTGTTTCTTCCCACACATCCACGCCATGCCCAAATCTTGGTAATTTTTCTACAACCATGTTGCAAGGCATCACCCTCTCTTTCTGTTCACACAGAGAAAATTCTCGCCCATTATCCATCAGGCACTTAATCCTCCCTGGTCTAGAAATTCAGATTATTTCCTTCTGTCCGCCCACAGTGTGAACACAAAACTACTTAAATATTTGTTCACTTCCAGTATACAAATGCTAGGCCTCTCATCCTCTCTGGCAAAGTTAAACATAATTTGTCGATGATTATATATTCAACTTGGTCTATCATATCACATCACAATGCCACTTTTTTTTTTTTTCTTTTTACATTATTTCATGGCTATGTGGCATCCTATGGTGAAAGCAGAAAAGAAACCACAACAGAAAAATATAAGTGAATACAGCAGAAGGTATAGTAAGCCTGCGGCAGAAAAATCACTCAAAGGAGAAGACTCTGACTCTCCCAGCAAACAGCAAGCAATCATGGCAAACCCCACAGTTTAAGGCACTACTGCTACACATTTCAACTTGCCGTGATGACCATTTCATAGTACACAGTGTCTTGCCAAAAAAATTCACCTTTTAACACTACTTGCACCAGAAGTTCATGAACTACGTCTTGGCAGCTGAACACAGATGAACAGCATATGAATCTATTAGATTTCTGCATTTAGCAGTTGATTATTTTTGTGGTTGAAAACTTTTGTTTCTTTACTAACTTCTATGTAAAATACTAACTCGATTCTACAGTTTTGCTCACATAGCTATGAGCCTCAAATTTTCTTACCTGCTGTCACAGAGGTGACAATGGAAAGGACGTTCATCACAGTGTTGGAATCTGATGTGTGCCTTCAGTGAGGAGACACTTGTGCATACCATATGACAAAAGGCATGATTAACTAGAAAAGATAGCAGAAAGAACAATACTTGAAGTTCTGTATCACAGCTTCACCAGAACATTGTCTGCTATGATAGATGACAAAAAGTGCATTAAAATATCATATTAAAATTAACAGCTTGTAATATATCTAGGAATAAAATGTACAGAGGAAAAAAAAATATAAAAATGGAATGGAGATACAATGAAGTGAGTAGTGTAATAATGGTCAACCTTACAATGTTTCGAACTACATTCAAAAAATAGATGGTAAGGGAAAAAGTGTAGAGGATCACGTTTCACTCTCTAGGCACTTACAAAAAGGATTATTATCATCTTGCCCTTGGCATTTTGGGAGCATTTCTAAAAGGTGTGTGTTGTCTGGAGGCCTTCTGACAGACAAGCACTGGCAAATCTACTTTTAGTGTTTAAGGTATTACCACTCTTCAAAAAGGTGGCAGAAAGAATATGTGCCTGTCCTCCGCCTCCCCGTTTCACATTCAGGTATATTTGCTTAAGGCAAAATAATGCTTGGTGCCAGCTACGCTGCCAGACTACAAACTACAATGGCTGAGACGCAGGTTTACTCTGACAACTCTGGAACCGAGGAGAACCTCTGGCTGATTGGCAGGCAGGACTGTAACACCTTAGCTGAACATACGAATCAGCGACCTAATGAATGCAGTAGGAAGAGCCTTAGTAAAGAAGTTTTGGATTTAGACAAAATCTGTTACATGCATTTAAAGTGCTCATGTTTTCTCAAAGAAGGAAGTACATCTCATGTATTGTAACAATTCTGGAATCACTCCCTGCACAAGCACTTTTTCCTCATAGTTTGTTTTAAACCACAAGATTATTTTTTTTTTTCTCTCCCTAAAATAATTAGCTTCATATGGAAAACGAATCTGGAATAACTTAATCTGCAAAGCTGCATCAGCAAAATTCAGCAATCTCTTGAAATGGGAGTATCCAACAGTTAAGCTAGTTGTCTGGCATGTAAATGTGTCCACGTAGGGAATGATTTCAGAATACCTAGACCATTTGCCTTCACATCATAGCTTATTTCAGAATAATTTCTTATAGGTAGGCAAGTTATTTAGAAGACAATTTCAATATTTATCTATACCAGCTATTATGAAATATGCTGGGGTAAGATTCTGGATATGTCATGTCTGCACTGGCAGTCTGAATTAACATGCAGACATGTATGCTGCCAGAATTTTTAAAGAAAGCTGAATCATGAATCAGGGAAGTGAATGTCTCTAATAACTGAAGGGATTTAGCTTGCGCCTAAACAGTCAGACCCAGGAATGCCTCCCAGCTCCCTCAGCCAAGTTCACATTGCAGCTGGTTTGCTGTGGCTTACTGGGACCTGACACAGGTTCATATCACCTATGTTCAGCCACTTTGTGATTTTCCCTGGCTGTGCAAATAGAACATGGTCTGAATTATCAGGGGACAAGGACAGCCAGGCACATTGTACAATTTACAATGGTTTAGGTACAGCCAGAGTCACCAGAAACAAATACGTCAGTTAGCCACTTGCTTTATTTAATATATCAAATCTATCTTAATGTGTATTATGTTTTAAGAAAACCAACAGCATATTTAAGCTGGCTAATAAAAACAAAACAAAAAATTAATTTGTATTTATTTCCAGTTTCTATCTAAAATAGCCTTGAGGAAAAGGAATAGAAATATTCTAGTTAACAAAATAAAAATAATCCTCTGTTTTCCAATATAAAATATAAAAATTAAGATATTTTAGTTAGATGTGTGCCAACTATAAAACCATTAAAATACAAACATTGTCAGTTCTGGTAGTTCACAGTAAGCATAAATCAAATGCATAGTTGTTTGAGCATCAATGTGTTGACTTGCAGACCATAAAAAGTCACGTTTCCTTAAGAATGCAACTAGAAAGTAGAATCTACCCTGACTGAGCAAGCCTGCACAAAGCTACTTGTATGTTTATACAAACTAAATGACTGGTGCCCAGGTCTGGCTACATGGTTCAAATATTCCTGTTCCCAAAGCACAGACCCACCCGCCTCTCCGCTTCCGCATTTCCTGTACGTCCAACAGCAATATCACATGTTTCCTTGTGCTTGGATGCTGTAGGATTCTTTCCCAGCAAGTCATAGCTGTTGTAGTATAACTTGTGGGAATAATGTGGGGACCTGAGGGAGATTGTGGTTAGGTCAAGGAAGGACTACACCATTTGAGTGAGGCCAACTATGTACAGCAAGGTGAGCAGAGTCGCAGGCCAGGCTAAAACACAGCTTTGGCTTTAACCATGCCCCTGTTTGTGAAAGCAAGTAAACAGGGATGCAAGTGAAGAACAAGCATTTGCATGGGAGCTACTGCAAAATAGGAAAGCCTCTTAAACTTTCTTATCAGAAGGCATGAAGAAGGTAATTGCCATGTTTCAGAGAGACCGCCAATGAAATTCCTACTGTCCAGTATTCGTAACATAGTTGCCCTGGTTCCATATATTAATTTTCTTAGTTGATATAATGATACTTATAATAACTCTGCAGTTTAACAAATCTGTTCTGTACAAGGTGACCTTTAGAAAAGTACTTTTTATTTTTCAGAGCTCTGACTTACCATGTCCCCTCATGTGATCTTGTAGAAGCTTTTCATTGGCAAAATGTTTCTGACAGTTCTGGCAACCAAATATTCATTCTGAATTTAAATACAAACTATTTAGTGGCAATACAAATAACTTACGAAAGATTTATTAATTAATAACCTATAGCTGTCAGTGTCATGAATAAACTAACAAAGCATTGAGACAGTTTAAATATTCTTCTTCATTACCAAACTCTTCAGATGAAAATTTAGTTTAGGCTTAATGAAAATGATTTTTTATCAGTGAGTTAATTGTATCCTAAATAGAACAACAATCTGTTCAAAACACTAACAGTCTGAAATTTGAGCTCTTCTGTCAATTACCTAGAATGGAGCTACTTTCCATCACCAAAACATCCACAATTCTTAAATATATTTCAAACACTTAAAACCAGGAAAAAACAACCACCTCTCCCTTCCTCTTTAGCATGCAGGAAAGTTTGCCAACTAGTACAGAGTTGATCAAGGTAGGGAGTGTTCTGGTAAAGAAAATACTTACTGGAAAAGCAAAACTAAAGAGAAAAAATTGTGTTTTGATTTGAAAGTAGTTAGATGCTCATAGGGATCACTCGCATAGATTTTGTAATCCAAGCCTGGTGTCTGTGGACTTTCTCTCTTTGACAGTCAAAAGCCTTTCCCATTCACAGGCAGTTTCCCAGTGTCAGGGGAACGTCATACTGGTGCCATGGGCACCAAAGGAAGAGAGGCAGTGAGGTGTCATAGCTGCCAAACAAGTAGCTTTTCTGCTGTTGCTCACTTTTTTTACCCTAATTCATCAGAAATGCAGAGTCAAGAGAACTTCTATGCTTTATGAAAACAACCGTCTTCCTGGAGCAAACCATGTTTTCATGTACCTGACTTATACAAAAAATATAAATATTTATGAAATTACATGTCCACGTTATCACAAAGCACCTTAAAGGAAAATTTCTTCTAGATATAAACAGAAATTAGTATATCCACTTACTATCTTCTGAAACTTGTTTCTTCGCATGATCAAAAAACTTAGTGTTATTCGAGAACATTCCTCCACAAGTAGGACATGCTACAACTCTTTCTTGTGTGGGGGTTCTTAAATGTTCCCATAATTTATGCTTTCCTTTAAATACACCTAAACAATCTAAAACAAACAAACAACAACAAAAAAAATCTGCACAAGTACTGTAGTCTTTCTTATGTAGAAACAGAAAAGGCTATTGCATACTTATGTCTTACTGTTATATTTCAAGAAACACACACAAAAAAGCTGCTTCTAGGGGAAGAAAAAAAAATCAGACTGGTACTATTACAAACATCACATGACATTAAGCCCACAAATGTCCATGCCAAAGCCAGATTATTTGTTACTAATCGGAATTCTTCAAGACATGTTGGTCATGTGTCCCTCTTATGTAAATTTCAGTTTTGAATCAGCAGAGAGCATGCTACTATACTTTCCACTCTCATGTATCAAAGTTTTTGCCTCCACATGTGTGCTCATACAGTAGAACAGAGATAACATTCTTTAGTACTTCTGTTGCCCCTCCCCATCACAGAACTCCAGCAACCTGCATGGTCTCAGGAGAACAAGATGAAGCAGTGAGTACATGTCAACTGTACATCTCCATGAACTCTGCTCTCTGACCTCTCTTTTTTTTATCTTTACATTTTCTGTCTTAACATACACGTTCACACAGTAGTTAACAGCAAGCAATCTGCTATCAACCGAACAATCCTTGCATCAAAGTAGCTATGTGCTCAGATCTCTTGAGATCAGGAACAGTTTGGTACTGTGGACACAGTGTAAGTTTTAACAGTAGAAGTAGAAAGCCGGGGCTATTGACATATGGCACTTTGTGGGGAAAATACCTAGTATGTGAACTTATTGGTGTAAACGGAGCTAAAAAACTACTTTCGGGAGTAACTTCAGACAGATGTGAAGGAATTGTGTACCCTGTCACATAAGGAAAAGCAGCCATGAGTCTCTCTCATCTACCTAACAAAGAAAACAGCTATGCAGAAAGCTATTTCCCTTGCAGAGCAGCCCACTCTCGCTGTACACTTAGAAATTCAAACAACTCAGACCACACCACCAGCTGGTATACTGAGGGTCCCTGGAAAAGACTGATCACTTCCCACCTGTTGTCCCAGTTCCATGACAACTGCTTCCTCATGGAAGACCTCACTGAGACCTTACTGGCCTGTGCTTGCTTGTTGAAAAAGTTGAAAGCTGTCTTTCACTGCCTGGACATTATGATTCACTTTCAAGTGCATAACACCACCCTGAATGTCAAGATCTCAGACTACAACATACCCTGTAAGACTTGGGACCTATTCTTTTGTTCCAAGGCAGGATCAATTATACCTTGGACTCAAAAGAGGTCTTCTCACTTCCTCAGTGATAGACAATCTCCATAATTTCAACAGGCAACCGCTACAGTATTTTAAAATACCCTATTAAAATGGCTTTCCTAACTTATAACTTGTACCTCTCTTGTTACAACTGAAGCTCATCACTTCTCATTTTTTCTAGCACAGACATGGAGAACAGATGATTTAACTCTTCCTAGCAGCAAGGCATTTCTTAAACATATCAGAAGACATACCATGTACCTTTTCTTCCACATTTCCCTTTTCCCCATTCTGTTATTTAGCCTGTGCAGTCAGAGAAGTCCCTTCACATGTCATAATGGGCTGTTATTTTCAACAGCTATAATCACAGTGATGTGTGATTTTTTGTTCCTCTCAGGACTACAAATTCTACACTATCAAGATACAGGAGTGAGTTCCGCAGCCAAAAAAAAAATGGTGCTAATCTCAAATCTAAAAATTGCTAATCTCAAGAGGGAAAAGGAACAAAATGATGTTGCCTTGTACCCGTTGATGGGATTTTGTCACCATTGCAGTGAACAGCTAACCCCAGAAGTAACTTTAACCCATAAACTGAAAAGACACCTAGGGAGGTTCACCAAGGGAATTCCAACCAAGCCTGGACTTTGCTGACACATTTTACAAGACATAGCCACACTGATTGGTTTAAGCTAGCACAGAACAATCTATTCCAGGACCTGAGTCCCACAAGTTGTCTCATCATTCTTCAGCAGAAAGTCTTTTCTTCTGGAAAGGTTCTGCTAATACACTGTGTAGCTCTGAAGCTGAATGGCATGCAAATCAAAAAGCAGTTCATAGTTTAGCCCTTACTCAAACAATCAAGGCATCTGCTATGAAAGACTGTCAATGGAATGTGGCTTCTACAATACAGCCAAGGGCAGAACATCAGCTTTGAAACCATGACAATGATTTAACACAAGAGGTAGCTAGCAATATAGAGAATGCATTAAAAATGCTCATTCTTATCACAGAGTTGAGAAACACTAGGATGGTAATTGTGTGTGCTTCCCTTGTTTAATGGGAACAGATAAAGGAAAGCAAAGAGTAAGCTTACCATTTAAAGATTAGCATGAGGAAAACAATCCTGATCCTGAGCAGTAGAATATAAGTGAAAAGTCTGTTTGAATAGTATGTGAACTATCAACCACAGGCAGAATTATGAGGAAACCCAACCCTGGTCAATACTGGCAATTCTCAACTTAGACAAATTGGGAGTTGAGGTCATTCAACCCCATGGATGACAAGAACTATTCCACTTGATTCATGGTGCCTATAAAATAGAAATGTTTCTGCAACTATTTAAGATAGATGAAAAAATATCTGAAGATCTCTCACAAGTTCCTATGCAATATGTACCACTAACTGAATTTTATAACAAAAGCTGGATTGAAATACTTTTTGAAACAATTTTTTAATATGAACTATCTTTCCAGTGACAGCAAACAGCTTTCTTCTGATCTGCAACAGTTTCTTCCTCAGTAGCATAAGCATGAACAGCAACATGTTGATAAAACCACACTGGGTTATTGAAGGTAACCTAAAAACAAAATAGAAGCAAGGAGAAGACACAATATTTTTGGCAAGAAATCAGCAGACAGGAACTTCGAATTAAGTGTTTTTAGAAACCAAACAGACACAAGCAAATATTGCAGTAACTTTTAATTAACTCACCCCAACACAGAGACAATTACATCAACTACAAAAATGTAGAACATTCTACAGTATCCACCACAAAAAACATGTACAGAATTTTCACCTACCATCTAGTAGTCGAAAAGTCTGTCTAGACTAGTTGAGTGAATACTACCCATTCTTTGGGGCAGGGATCTTTCTGTTAATGTATTTCTGTTGATTTATTTCTTTGGTATATTTTTACCTCCTCCCTTCACTTTTACCTGCTCCTACTCATAAGAAGGCTATGAGGGCAGTGCAAGTAATTCCAACAGAAATGGCAAGACTGCACAACAATTAAAGTGAATTAGGTGTTATGGACACAGCACTCCACGAGTCAGTACTTAAGTGACAAGGGGGACTAAACCTTAATTAGCCTCTGCCTCACTCCAAAAAAATCCACACCTGTAGAGTGAAAATCAACTGCATATTGCATTTTCCTCAAGTAACACAGGGTGTCATTCAGCCACATACTATCATTAGCCACAATTCAAAGTTTTCCTCTTGGTTCAAAATAACTTAACCCCTTAACCTCTCTGCTGTGCTGGCACCATTTTGTAAGGCTACACATTGAACTGGGACAAGGAATTGATCTGGCTTTCATCCAGATCAAAACAATGGGGAGAGGAAATGGGAAACAGGTGAAATTCCTTAGGCTGATATTGCCACCCCTGATAGCTGCCAAACGAAAAAGGACCTGGGGGTGCTGGTTGACAGCTGGCTGAACATGAGTCAGCAGTGTTCCCAGGTGGCCAAAAAGGCCAACAGCATCCTGGCTTGTATCAGAACTAGTATGGCCAGCAGGACTAGAGAAATGATTGTCCTCCTGTACTCAGCACTGGTGAGGCCATACCTCGAATCCTGTGTTCAGTTTTGGGTCCCTCACTACAAGAAAGACATTGAGGTGCTGGAGAGAGGCAATGAAGCTGGTGAGGAGTTTGGAGGACAAGTCTTATGAGGAGCGGCTGAGGGAACTGGGGCTGTTTATCCTGGAGAAAAGGAGGCTGAGGGGAGACCTTATTGCTGTCTACAGCTACCTGAAAGGAGGTTGTAGCATGGAGGGTGTTGGTCTCTTCTCCCAAGTAGCAAGTGATAGGACAAGAGGAAATGACCTCAAGTTGTGCCAAGGGAGGTTTAGATTGGATATTAGGATAAATTTCTTCACAGAAAGGGTTGTCAGGCTTTGAAACAGGCTGCCCAGGGAAGCGGCTGAGTCACCCTCCCTGGAGGCGTTTAAAAGACCCATATATGAGGTTCCTAGGGACATGGTTTAGAGGTGCACTTGGCAGCATTAGGTTAATGGTTGGACTCAAGGATCTTAAAGGTCTTTTCCAACCAAAATGATTCTATGATTCTTGTTTAAACAGCGCTTTTATTTTTAAAGAAAAAAATATATAAATAAAAAAATAGATTTAGAATTATCTGGTTTTAATCATCCTAATCTCAGTAGAGTGGATTAAACTAAACTGCTAGGCATCCTGTGTACGGAACAGAGCATTCACACAAGGAGTTAATGCAGGCAAACTACTGCATTTTAAATTCATACTCGAATGCATTTCACAAGAGCTCCCTTAGGGAGACAAGCCCTTATTTCCTCTGAAGGGCTTGAAACATGATCTGAGAAAACCAAGGTCCTGTGTATATGAAAGCATATAGGCATATTAAGGTGAATCAACTATAAGTATTGAGCTAGACTGTGATCGAAAGCCTCTTCACTTCTTAATCAGAGTAACCATATGGGTGTTAATCCCATTTTAATTTGTTGGCACCTTCTCTGTAAGTGTTCTGTTGGAACTTTCTTAAACATTTTTTTATATGTAAATAGGAGAGAATTTTTTCGGGCTGTTGCCTGAGTCAGAAGCTTTACCTTTGGGGAAACTGAATCTGACACAGTAGGAGGCACCACAAGAGTCAAGGGAAGCTGTATGGGTGATTCTCAAAGAGAATTATATTCATAACTGTGGGAACATATTTGCAGGAGGGTGGGAAAGGCAAGTAGTTTTCCCTGCCCTCAAAGTTCTTTCGCAGTGTGCCCTACCCCACCTCCTGGGTCTAGTCTAGCCTGCCTACTAAGTTGGGAAACATTCTTTTAATTAATAAAATTCACAACATGGTTTGAACTTGAAAAAACATGTATAAAAAGATTTAAGAAAATGCTACGGACTAAAGGATTCTATTGGCCAAACCTGCCCAGTTACATAAATGGAAAATGAAGCAGAAGAAAAATCTTCCTGTTGATTTCATTTTTTTTTTTTTTAAAGCATGTTTTCGAAAATACTGTGCTTACTGACATATAGCGAAATCAAATTCTGAGGGCTTTGAAGTTTTTCTGAACCTCTTTATTTTTAAAATAAATAGACCAGTCACAGCAGTATGTGAGTAAAGACTGATTGCTATGTATTAAAGAGCATTAATAACAAAAATAACTACTGTAAAAAATACGATTCCTATAAGCTATGAGCCATAATGACAATAAGATTTATTTGTAACAATAGTTTGTAATCAAACGATGCAAACAACACAAAAGTTATCATAAATAAAGCTCTGTACTATATGTTTATGCTTCCAGTTTTAAAAATAAGAGAATGGGGTACTTCCATGCTTAATTCACTAGTATATAAAAGCCTTCATTTACAGAGCTGTAGTTTCTCACAGATTGACTCAACAACAGAATTACCTCTCCATATAAAATTCAGTCTCAGATTTTTATGTTGTTCCTTATTACATGTAAGGAAAACTAATTAAAAGAGAGGTATCAAAGCATTATATAAGTATAGATATTCTAAATTCAAAGCCAAAAGAGCCAAATGGATATTTCTAGACATCCTGTTCAGTAATAACATAGAGGTGAGGAGGCATTCACCTTCTATATATGCTATGGCACTAATAATTTGTGAGCTGAAACCTTAAGAGGAAATTGGAAATAACTTCAGATCTAGTAAGGAGAAGGTTAGCAAAGCAAAGAATGGGCTATCACCGCCATCAGAAAACAAAAGTAATCTCACTCCATCACTGCAGTATATTTACTCAAACATCACACTGATTCTAATTCAACAATGTGATGCACGTGAGGGATACAAGACCTATGTAAATCATCACCAGTCTGACATTCCCTTCAACGGAAATATTTTCAGCCTCATTAGTGTTTGTTTATAACCTCAAAAAGCACAGTTTATGTCATAAATTGTTTTTATCACAACTTTGATATGAAGAAGTCATAGATAATAGAGAACTAGGATTTAAGGATGATAACACATGAATCACTGAAAGGCCTAGAGAGACATAAAGAAAAAAGTATCAAAGGCCTTTGTTTCAATTTGTTGTTCAACATTACTAAATCTACATCAGATTTGCCCATATGTGGTTTGTAAAATTGTTTAGTTTTACAGTTTTTCTGGTTTTGCCAGTACAACGCATTTCAGTTGTTTCTTCCTCACCGATATTTTATGTTTTCAGTTATATCATTTAACTCAAATGAAACAAAAACCTCATCTAACATGAAAAAAGGTAATCCAGACCAGATAGACAATTTTCCTGAACTATTACTTTCTCTAAAAACTATCTTGCTCAACAGTTACACAGAAGGAGATGGTAAGAAAATGTCATCTGCAAGGCATCACACTTGTGGATGCAAAGATAATGCTCACTAGCCATAAATAACAGTTGAGGTTCTGAGGTCAACAGTGACAGAGAAAGTGCTTCGCTATAATGTTATATCAATATGACATCACTCCTGATCAGGAATGAACACTTCCAAAAAGAAGGAAAAAAATGTATATAGGCAGCACTATTTATGTTAACATTGTTAATAAAGGTAGTAACTGCTAACCATTTTTGTTTACTTGATTCAGAAACAGCACAGTCAAAACTGAATGGATAATGATTTTATTTCATACAAGACGCCAAAAAATGGTCAAGATACAAACTATTTTTAATTGAAACCAATCTTTGCCACATTTGAACATCAGACTTACATGAACAGCCCATTGCAAATGTCTTATTTTCGTTCCCCCTCAAAAAAATTCCTGCTGACTATGGAAACGTCATATGTTCTGTTGCCTTTCTTCAGACATACAATAAATGCTCTGGACCTGTCTACAAACTACCAAGTCCATTAATTTATCATTAAATTATATTAAAGTTTTGAATATATGCTTTTAAAACACAAGAGAAGTTGCATCTTTGTCAAAAAGATTATTTTAGTCACCACAAAAAGAAAGAAAATTTGAATTGGAGGTCACAGATACAATGCAAATATGTTGTTTACATTTTTGTGAATGCTATTGTAATAATTACCATTATTACTTACAAAAAGAGTGGCAAACATTATTCAGAGGTGAGATTAGCAAAAATTCCCAATAGTGAGTCAAATCCTAAGAACGCGAAGGTAAAGTTAAGAAAGGAAAATATAGCAATATCCCAACATGTTTCACTTACATCACAGTTCTCTCAATGGCAAACAAACTCCTCTGAAGTCTTTGGTAACTGATGCCAGTTATGGCTGTTATGCCAGCAAAGCGTGGTGCAGTGCCCGTAACTGAGAACCTATGAATTTCAGTTTGGTGTGGTAACTGTGAAAACTGACATGCGTTATCAGCGCTCTGGGATCTTTCGCCCCAAATTCACAACTTCTCCACCAACACTGGTACTGCTCTCAACACAATAAAGAAGCAACATTTTACAGAACAGTGCATGAAATCTGCAACCATGTGCCACAACAGTGAGAATGCCAGTAGTAACTTCACAATCTGCAAGTAAGCTCAGCAGAGAAGCTGGTAATTGCTATCTACAGATAATGCACTCTATAAAACTTGCAAATTTCAGTGGCAAATAGGTTTTCCACTGTCTCACAACTGCAGCAATACTAGAGTGTTTTGTACCTTAAAACACAACTTTTTACAGAAAGGCACTTCATAGATTCATTAGGAAAATTTTGTCAAAATAAGTATTTTCTTAGGTATATAGTATAACACTTCTCAGCTTAGGTCATGGAGACATTGTTAATGTTGGTCTAATGCTACTTTTTTCACCTTTAATTAAAACTCATTCACCTTTAATTAAAATGTCTACACCTGTAATTATACTTGATTACAGTCTTAAGAATAAAGAACAGGATGCACAAGAGCCAAAATAGCTATATTAAAAAGTCTAGTATATTATTGCTGTTACATCCATAGAGACTGCCTATCATTTTCTGCAGAATCGGATTTTTTGGTTTTCCTTTTAAGTACACTTAATACTATTAAAAAGATGTAAAATACAATACCCATCATAAAATAACACCGGTGTATGCATTACAGTGAGGCAAATACCATACAAACAATAAAAGTTTCAATTTTTCTATAAAGATTCATACATGTGCTACTTTGAACTTTAAATTCTTAGGCAGCAGGCTAGTTCCCTGAAAGGGAAGAATTCTGACATTCAAAAACAATTTGCTAAATTCTGTTTTAAACAATTGCATCTGCTGAGGCCCTAATCTTAGAAAAAAAAAAATCCTCAGCAGAAGTTCTCATGATATCACCTCTCCGGTCTCTTTCCATATTATAATAGTAATATAGTAACAGCTATCAATACAAACAAAAAACCAGGACACTCAGATATGAAGTAAAAAGCAGGTATAAGCCCTTGTCTAAGGGCTTCATGCAGCTGGGTCTCAGAAAAGCTATGAACATCTGCAGTGCAGGTAAAGTGAAGGCAATTTTATTTTCTAGGCTAGGAATAATTTTCCAAAATACAATGTAATCTCTGTGATAAATGAGACATAACTGACCTGCTGTTTCCAGGGGGTGCTGTAGGTACTCTTCCAAGTGTTCTGCAATACGATTACAAAATTCCTCCATGCATTTCCCTACAAAGGAACATTCTTTCCATTCACATAGTAAGATCAGTTCAGTGTTCTTAAATTTGCTCCCAGGGGGACCTTCGCCTAAGATCATTAGATGTACAGAGAACTTTTAGTTATCATGTTACATTTCTGTAAATTTCTCTTGTAAAAACAGCAGTTAAGATTACATGACCCTAGATGACATGAGTGTTTTTTGGTTGGTTTTGGTTTGTAGTGGTTTTTTTTTGTTTTTTTTTTGTTTTTTTTTTTTCCCATCACTGGATGTGTTATTTTAAGAATTTAAGGCCATAATTTGCAAACACTTACACCTTGCCAGCAGCCACAAGTTGTAACATTTTCATGACAACCATACAGTAAGAGTCTTATGATCACCATCTCAAACATTTGCTGAAGATGCCTTCATTGCAATTTAACTTCACAGCACTACTGCAAAACCTCTTTCCACGTGGAAAGCCAAAGTAACGATTACCAAAAGCGTAATTTCGACAGTTACTTTAGCCTGACATCAGTAGGGCCTCCCACTGAATAAGGCTGGTTCCACCCACCTATTCTTGTTCTTCTGAAGATCCAGCTCCAGAATTGGCACAGCCAGGCACTAAATGAATGAGAAAACTGATCCAACTGAAAGCTAATTTTTTGGGGTGAATGATAGACAGACAGCTAGATCACTTTTCTGGTCAACTTGATACATGTTCGTATCAGTATAAAGAAAGCAACAGGAATATACACCTAGGAGAAACATGTCAACTGTTTTTTCATGACTGAACAGATATAGCAACAGCAAACTTCATTAAAAACTACTGGCCCATTATAAGTGGTTTTCTAGCCCCCTGCTCTTCCCTGTTTTACCAGCTTCAAAGATCTGCCCGTTCAGCTGCTCAGAGCACCACTCCCTGACTTGCATTATTCCCAGCAATCTGAATTAGTTTTAAGAGTTTAAATAGCCTCCAAGCAGATCAGCTGTTGGATCTCAGCCAACAGCAGACTTTGGAAAGAGGATGGTAACAAGCAGCTGGGAGGAGGTTCTTCATTTTCTCATCAACACATACAAATCTGGAAGACAAACTCTGTCCAATAGCCTAAAGCATCACCATAAAAGTATGACTGTGTCTTCCCTGATGCTCTTACTGATTCTATTGATTAAAAAAGCCAGGCCCTGACATAATACTGGGTTAAAAAAACCAGTGTGCAAGCAGAAAAAGCATGCAGGGAATCAGTATGCCAACTAAATGGTGTTAAGCAGACATTGTCAACATTACTGTCATTATCTTTGTACTTTCTGCTACCAAAACCACCAATTTGGAAACATTGCCCCACCAGTAAGTTGATTACCAGAAAGCTTCTGAGAATTTATGACCAGTCTTAAATTACAAGTGGGACTCTTCTCACATGGTAACAGTTTAATCTGAACTGCTACAGCCAACCCTTTTATTTCACCAGTGCCCCATTTTACCAACCTGAAGCAGGAAATGCTAGCATCCCTGAGGGTAGACTGAAAGGTGAGAAGACTGCCATTTATGCTCCGTGTTACATAACCAATTGTCAGGGGGTTTAATAAAGCTATTCCAGACACAGTATTAATACTACTGGAACAAAATATTAAATTAATTAAATATTAAAAGTTATCAGTATTCTAACCGATGCCGGTCTTCACAGTGACCTAACAGGCAGATTAGCCAAAGGCAAAAACGACCCGAGAGCAAAACTCTGCAAGCAACCTTGAAATCCTCCCGTCCATAACAACAAGGACCCCCAGAGGCTCCCCCTCCCCCTGCTGCCTCTACACCCCACCCGAGCCGCCCTGAGCTGCTCACGGCCGGGGGATCCAGCCCTCCCCCGGGCAGGGAGGCTCTCCACACGCCTGACCAACGGCACTAACCGACCCCGGACTGGGAGGACGAGGCAGGGGGACGTTGCAGAGCGAGACAGGTACGAACGTGCACCTGCGGCGAGTTGCGCATGCGCAGAAGCTGCACCCAGCACAGGGGCAGCGGCGTTGGGGCGCTCCCCTCACAGCCCGGGGGAACGGGCGAGCTGCGGCCTCCACCATCCTTGTCACGGCGAAGGCGTGGGCGGTGGCCGAGAGCCAGGCCTTGGGCGCCTCTCAGCTCCGCTGCTGAGCGCCGCATTTCCGCCGCGCTCCCATTCCGCCGGAGGAGCTGCGGTTTGCCCCGCGGTGCTACAGCCCGTGACTTTACCTGAGGCTAGAGTCAGCGCACGCGCGCGGCCCGCCGACCGTTAACGGCCGCGGTGGTGACCTGTTTCCACCCCCGCTGCTGTTCGGCGGCAGCCCAAAACGTTTATTTCTGTTTTCAAACTCTTCCTGTGTCGAGATGTTTCCCAAACCTGAGGGTGCCCGGTGTGGGGCCGCGGGCGGTGGTCGGCCGGGGGTGGTGCAGGCAGGGCAGCACTATGCCGTAAAATCGGCAAATAAATAAACTCTTAAAAAACACGTTTTAAGGTTTTAAAAGTATCATTTCTTATTCAGCGCTGGGGCTGGACCAGTCGTGGCCCTCCATAGGTCTGCCGCTGACATGGCTTATATTGACAGAAAAATTACATATTCATTACAACTCTTGACAACCATTAAAATATTCCATGCCTATTCTAACACAAGCTATCTGTTTAAGCAATGTTAAGTAACATTCACAGGTTTCTCACTTACTTCTCAGTTACCTGTTTTAAAATAATATGTCATAAATCTGTGTCAATTTTAAGAATGGGGTATGATTGCTAAGTACAAAGGTTCTATGGTTACAAGGTTGGTTAATCTTTAAAGGTTGCTATCTTAATATCCTCCTAAACTATGAGTTCTACAAACCCTTAAAATACAGTCTAATAATTAGAAATAAAGGTATCAGCACACCTTGGCTGATGCGGGCAGTTGTGTATGTAGGTGTGTAGATGCAGGTGGTGGGGACGTACCTGCGCCAGACCTGATCCCTTTTGCTTCCTTTATGGTGCAGGTTATCAAGGCCTCACAGTTCATGGAGTCCCCCAGTTTCAAGGAGGCTCAGCAGTTGAAAGTAGCTTGTCTTGCAGGATCCCTGGGAGAGCTGTCAGCCTGCAGCTGTGGCACAGGCCCCCATTTCTGGTGCTGGAGCTGAGGCTGCACTGCCAGCTCATGAGCAGGAGTGGGAGAGCAGCTGGTGGGAGGTGAAATGTCAGAAGAGAAGCAGGCAACGTGCTCTGAAGGCTTTTATAGGTGGTAAAAACACATCTTTCTATGACTACCGTTGTAGCTACCACTGAACAATTCCACTTGCCACTGCCTGCCCTCTGATTTTTTCTTTTTATAGTGCTGTTAGTTTAGACTAAACCCCACCATTTTCAGTATCTTTCACACCAAACACAGGCAACTTTAAAGGTAAGACTGTATTAGCTGACAGTGCATGCTGGTGAGAGCTGGAAGTCATTGTAGCCACGTATAGGAGACCACACACATTCGGTTACTCCTCCCAGACTCCGGCAAGTATCTTGTGCAACAAGAATTTGTGATCTCTTGCAAGTATTAATTGATTACAGCAAGTTCTTGCTCTACTTGAACTACTTCTTAAACCACTCTTCATTTTGATGAAGTACTTACACTTAATTTCTAGACATTTTTAAAAGTAGGTAGACTCAGAAACACTGGCTATACTGCGAGAAGACAAAAGTAAATTAAGGAGGAAATGTGTATGTTGTACAATTAGAATGACAGCTATCCCTTTACTAATGAGAAATGCTCTTGGGGTGACTGGATTACTTTAAAACAACAGCAGTAAACACAGTGCTCTTTTCTAAGACCCTTCTGCCAGGAACAGCTCATATCTCTATTCAACCCACTTCTTACTTCAACAGCCACACAAGTGTATCATGCCTGGAGGAAACCTTTGAGCATGTTGGGATTTGCATGTATTTCATGGGAAAAAAAAGTAGTCGAAAAGGGAGGAGAGCGAATGAGAAGTTCATCTGCCTTCAGGACAAAGTTTCTCATTTTTCTCTTCAGTTATGCAATTTAAGCTCTTCTCTTTTGCACCTTTAAAAATGGTGCTTTGTCACTGATTCCACTGTCTCTTCAGCAAAAATCTGTTTGCGTCAGCACGGACTACACAGGAGAACAATAAAGCAACTGTTCTGTACTTTTTAAGACACACACAGCCCCCAAATTAACCCGCACCTGCCCAAATAACCCCAACCTATGCACCTTTATTTACTTTGAAAATCAATCCTGAATTCTAGATAACTAGGGCCCTTGGGCAAAAGTGCCATCTGAACGTCAGTCAGGGAAAGGTATTTATTCCTGTGAAAGCTCAGACTAGGGTGTTAGCAGAGGCACGGGTGTGGAGAGATGGGAAGAGGAGCTCACACATGCGGTTGGTTTATTTTTTACCTACCAACAACGCAGCCAGCATTACAGATTGAGAGCCATTCTTTTCTATCTGCATATAACAGAGTGTGTTTTACCTTTGAATGTAATTTATGGTAAACTGAACACACACTAATGCCTCCCTCTATACAAGTAACAGAATATAGGCTCTACTAGAAAAAAGCATCTGAATGCAATAATCACTAATATTTCGTTAACAGCACTGCATCCACAACTGCTCAGTACAGCAGGCTGCTCATGTATTCTCCCACACAGTTTTTAGCTGAGCTTCCATTGTATTTCCTTCCTTCTCAGCCCTCAGGTCCCTCTTTCCCCACAGTTACGAATCTGTTTCTTGATGTTTGCTACATGTGAGAGGTGCAACTCTCGGGGACACATTCACGTGAGCTTGCTGAAAAGAGCCAGCTGTGTTGGGAAGAGACACATAAATGAGCCAGTGGCTTGCAGGAAGGCTGGCAGAACTCCACCAGTATCTGCTCGTGCTAACAGCGCCCAGTGCGTCAATCCCTACACAAGCCGTTCTGGCAAACAAGCCAGAGCACGTGCTGTCTCCTTCCTTAAGCGAGTATCACAGCAAGAACCTCAGACTCACGCTGGTAGGAAAATGGCAGAAATCTATAGAAAATTGGCATCATTGGTTTCTCCTAATTTTAACTCCTCATTCTGCCATTACTATACTTCCTTTCTCATAGCCATTCACATTTTTGCTACATTTGCTGAACGTCTTAAAAAGTTTTTAGAGTAAAAATCTATAAATAAACGGAAAAATAAGGGAAAGCACTCAACTGACAGCACAAAGACATTAGAACTTAAGCATTTTGCTTTAAATAAATCCCTAAACTCAGTAATTGCTTTTAACATTGGCTGCTCCACAGCCACTGTAACTACTAAGCAGCTTTTTGACAGTTTTAGCAATTAACTAGGCACTGTAACTGGTTGAAACAGCTCATGGAAGAGGCAGAAAGACAAGAACATTACGCTACAAATGTTGATGAAATCCTAACTCCAGGGACGAGACTGAAGTCTCCTGGACAAGTCTTACCTTCCCTGCTGCACTCAGAATCCATCCACTCTGCCCCTCTCAGCTCGGCTGTTGGGAGTTCATGTTTTGCTACAGTGAATGTGGACTTTCTAGAGAAATGACCAAAGGTGTCAGCCATCATTAGCTGTACTGCAGGGGCCGAATCCCAGCCTGAACTGACTGGTATGCTTTGTTGCTGGCAGCAGTACATGTGCAGAACAGCACTTCAGCACTCGGCAAGGAAAAGAAATCTAGAACAGCTTTCTCAAAGCATTGCAGGGCAAGAAACATGTTTTCCAACCATGTTACAGTGTGCAGTAAAGTACCTGTGCTTTTCTACAGTGTTCCAACATTTTTAATCAAGAAAATGGCTTCTTGTCATATCCAGTGCAAATATCATGGTAGCATCTCAGTACTGAACATAATAAGATGAGATGATGACAAACAGGAGGCAAACACTTTTTTCCTTTCTCCTGTTGCCAACATGACACTTCAGGTTTGCTGCAGGGCAAAAGCCCTTATATGAAAACAAATCTCATTAACTAATGGATGTCACTTGGCTGCACAGTCTGTCTCCAAAACTACTTCAAGCAGAGCTTGGCTGTAAATCGTGGTGTGGATCAGCAGCATTCTCCTCCAGTGTATCTCCTTTTCCCTTTACACCAGGTGAGGCCAACACACAACCACCACGAAAAGGCATAACAAAAATACAAAGGGGTAAACATATTCCAACAAGTGTGCCTACATCAATAATAAATGTAAGGTCAAAAATGACATTATTACTTTAAAAAGCACTGAGGAAATCTCATGGAACAAGAATTGACAAAGCAGTACTAACTAAGCTATTTATCCTATCCATTTTCATGTAGTACCTATAGTGTTTATAGGATTGTCATTTGGATGTCTGGTATTTTTTCCATCCCTGGTTTTCAAGATGAGAAATTCAGGCATCTTTATGTATGCAGAACACTAGCACATCACTCTGGCAAACTGACAGAAAATTCAGTTCTAGAAATAAGTTCAGCTGTTACCTAGCTGTTAACTTCAAACAACTTCTGGAAGAATAAAGAGGTACAGAAATGTAGCTGGTTAGACTGATAGAAGACTGACTGGTAAGTTTCTGCAAAAACACTCAGTTTTTATACCGACACATCTAAAAAGAATATTTTAATTTTAGAGAGTGTAATAGCACTTGATACAGTAGGTTTTCCTGAGAGAACTCACGACAGACCGTAAGCCAAGAAAGATTCAATCTCCTCTGCTTTCTGTTATTACCCAGTAACAAGCTATAGAATAGATATTTCAGAATGCTACCCCATGTTTATAGATATTGCAGGACGTACAAAGTTCTGTGAGATAATGATTAAGCTTACTTTGAAGCAAGTCTATGTGATTTGAAGAAAAAAATGTTTGATGCGTTAATTAAGGAACAGAAAATAATAACACTGGTAGAGAAAGGGTTCTGTACCTTGATGCTCTTTTACTTCAGAGCCCGTGTGCCATAGACAGCATTCAATTAAATAATAGTCTTAGCAATAAACAATGACAATACACAGAACACTACACAACATCACTCCTTTGGCTCAAAGTAATTCCAGTTTGTTACTGAACAGTTGTTATGCAAAATCTCTACCACATGGCTGAAAATAATAACTTTCACATCCTACAGCTTAAAAGGCTCGTAACAAATTGGCAAAGGAAATTTAGATTGCACATCCCTTATGTAGTTTTATTTCTTGTGCAGTTTGAAACAGCATAACTTTGGTATCCATCTAAAAAAAGGCTTAATTGGGAGAGCAGCTGGCAGTCGCTATTTGTCCAAGGTAAGCTCTGTCTGAAAAGACATCAATGTCCAATGTCTCCAAAGAAATTAATTTGTTTGAAACAAAAACAAACAAAATAATTTGTTTTGAAATGTTTCATGTTGCAGCACACCCAAGATACAGTTGTGTTCTCATAGGGATGTTAAGAACAGTAGTAATAACAAAATCACGCTGAGCGATTATGAGATACCATAGTGATGGTTGCAGGGACAGTCAGGATTACTTCTAAATGGAATGCTCTAGGCAGGTTTGCTTTTAGAGACCTTCCTATTGCCTAGCCTAGTCAAAGCCCTTCCAGTGGTTATATTTTTGCCTCCTGAAGCAGAATATTATTTAAGCTAATTTTTACAATAAGAACAATCATTCACTGGAACAGCCTCCCCAGGGACAGGGTAGCATCCCTGTCACTGGAGGTTTTAAAGATGCAATTGTACAGGTTGCTTGATAATTTCATCTAGGCTACCCTTCCAGAAAAGAGCTGGACCAGATGATCTTTTGAGGTCCCTTCCAACCTGGGCTGTTCTGTGATTTGGGGGATACTGAGAGACTGAGATATGTGACCACCAACATGCAGGCATTTGTTGTGTGACCATTCCTTTTTAAATCAGCTAGAATTACTCATGAACAGAAAACTAAGGTGCTAACTTGCCTGGATGGGATTACGTGGGCTAGTTAGCGTGGGAGGGATGCTCAGCAGCACCGGAGTACAGAATACCAGAGGATCACATTAGGACAAAGAGGTTTTGTAAAGTCAGAGAGGTCTCTGTAATGGCTGATTACCTCTATGTGCAATTCTTATCAAATAAGCAATTACATGTTACAATGACTCAGGTTGATGCAATGCATTGTGAATGCTACTATCAGTAGTATTAATGTAGAGCACATGTACTCACTCTGCAGCTAAGGCAAAAAACCTCGTTCCCCATTTAAAAGCTTAATCACCATATATGTCTAAACAAAACCCTGACCTTCTAAAAACTCCATATGCAGCACTGTAACCCTCCATGTGCATATATATATGTATTTTTTTAGATATTATCCATATTTTATTTATCATAACAGCTTAACCTAGGACCTCTGCATTTGCTTGCTTTCGTGGTTTGTTGTTGTTGTTGTTGTTGTTGTTTTTTCCCCCCTCTGAAGTACCCTGCCAAAATATAACATGCCTTTACCAATCAGGCACCAAATACAGGAAGAAAAAAACAGAAGTTTCAAGTACATAAACAACATATTTCATAAGTAAAGCCTAGATTTTTCTTGGCCAGTGGGTGTGAAAGGGAAGCATTTGTGGACAGAAAAGCTGAGGAGAAACTTCACTGGCACAAGAGAATGGTGAAATAATCCAGGTGATAGAGGAGCATAAAATTGTACTTCTTGGGATATCAGGAGGCTAATAAAATTACAGGATCTCATGGTATTGTGTGAAAAGGAAGACAGAAGGAGCTTAGGAATGAAAAATTCTCTTTCCCACACCGGTAAAAGATACTTTCTCTTTCTGATATGCATCCTTGTCCCATCAAATACAGGTCCTCCCCATGCAGACATTTTATAGGCTTGTTGACATTTACAGAAAAGTAGTTCTGCTCCTCTGACACATAATATCTGTCACCAGAAATCTCTTTCTCATTCATGTCCTGTTGCAACTAAGGTTTACACAAAGCTAGCACAGTGAGCCTCAGGACACTGCTACAGCACCAAGAAAACCACTGGAGGTTAACTTTAATATTCAGACATTTATACTTTGGAAGATTTGTTGTAGGGATTATAAGGCATCCTTTCGGGGTTATGTAGTCCATGTTAATACAGACTTTCAAAGCTGAAGTCATTCCTATTCATATTTTTGCTAATACATTAAACATTTCCATAAATACGATAGGCACAGACAGGATTTTTACAACCATCAATCTATCTTCACTGTCAAACACAGCAGCTGCTTTATCCTCAGCAAAAACCTTTAGCATGGTTCTGTGGCTCAGTCTGCTGACCCAAAGGACCTTGTTCTTCAGCCATAGCTGGAAGGACAGATTTGCCTTCAGGATTACATGCAGCAACTTTGTTTGTTCATTCCTTTTTGATATCAGCTGCTTTTTCTTGGTGGGATAGATACTATCTTTTTGACATGCAAAAGTCCAGAATGCACATCAATGTATGGAGAATGGACTGAAAGTGTAGTATCAGCAATGATGTATTTGACCCAACCCACTATTTATATCCCCAACAGTCACACAAACCTTGCCTATTATACACTAGGGCATACTGCCTCCATGTGGCAGCATATGCTTCAGACATTCTTTTTTCTTATGTTTCACACTGTTTCGTGTGTGGCTATAAATTTTGATATAGTTTTGGAAGAGAACCCATACATTAATTCTGTGAGAAAGGGCAACATGAGGATGTAAAAATTAATGTATCATATTGGTAACAGTGTTTTCCACACAAATATTCACCAGGAACACACAGTAAAGTACAAGGGCTATATATATATATGTGTGTGTATATATATATATATATATAAAGAACGCTTTCTCAAATATTTATTACACAATGAAAGAAAACTAGTTTAAAAAAAATTTACATCCTGAACTTGATCAAAGGGGACTGATTGCTCTTCAGACCTATTAGTTAAAAGCAAGATTGAAAGAGCAGTTTTGAAAAATTACATAAAACTGTATCACATTTTTTTTTTCAGTTCATAACTGCTTTGATCCAAACTTGACTAGAAGACCATAAAAGTTGCTTTAGCATTAGACCGGCTTTCTGACTCAAGTAGCACTAACACTGTGTTGTGGGTACACAGTTTTTCCCATGACTAAAATGGAAATCATTCATGAAATAAGTATTTCTTCCACACCACACTCATCCCCACCCCAAATCCCCAACCTCCACCTACTTTACCAATGTTGTTAAATACAAGACCTAAAGAAGTTAAAAACCATGACAGTTATTGTTTTGCCGGTTTGTGTCTTTACATTTCAGTCTCTACCAGCTGACCACCAGTACATTCCACTTCACTGGGAACAAGGTCTTCATATGTGATTTCCATGGAAAGAAATGACATGGTATGGCTGAATGGGTTTCGTAAATCACCAGTGCCATCACATTTAGGATTTCCCTGCTTTGGTTAAGATGTATTATGATGCTCCTGTCAGTTCTCAATCTTACTGCACAAAATGCACAGTGCAAGAGGGTGCTAGATTTATGGCAAGATTTTTTTTTTCCTTCTTCTTTCTCTTCTTTGTGGGTTTTTTTTTTTTTTTTAAGACAGTGTAAGGTCTAGAAACAGTGAAAGAATCCCAAGGTTAGGGTGTTGCAGGGTGCTATGCCAATTTTAGCTTACATTTAATTGTATAAACATGTTCCTATCTCTGTTTGGTATCCAGCAAACAATGTTATTACAAATTTTCCAAACATCTCTGTGTTTTTGTCTCTACGTACTGTCCATTTCAAAACTTTTCCAAGTATAAATTAGTAGCTGTACATCTGTTGTTGTTGCTCTGTTTGAACCTGTTGCTGTCCTGACTGCTGTTGCGTTGGCTGTGCCTGGGGCTGCAAGACATCAGTCTGAGGCACTGACCTCCACGTCAGAGGATGCTGTTCCGTTATCTGGTTCCCTAGAGGAGCAATGGAGTTCACCAAGGTGGTCAGGTTTATAAAATGGGCCACAGACTGAGGATTGGCTGCCTCTGGTGGCGGCTGTATGTGAATGTCATTTTGGCGGTTGTGCAGCATGGCTGAACCACTGACGGTGTCAAACGTCACGGTGAGAATTGAGTTGTCCAGCTGTAACTGGCGATCAGGTGCAGTCAGGTGGCCCACGGCCACGGGCTGGAGGTTTGTGAATTGGGTTCCAGCTGGCGTTGTAATGGGGGTAACAGTGATATTTGTCAGCCCGACAGAACTGGAAGGGGCGGTGACATTTGGGTCACCAAGAGTCACCACCACCTGAAGAAAAAGATAAAGGTAACCTCAACCTTATATCTTGCAGCTGACTACCAAATATCAAGCATTAAGAAAGATGAGCCCATCAGCACACCACTGATGTGTTGCTACTGCAAGCAAGAGAAGTCATACACACAGAGGGGAACACGGAAAGCTTGGAATATAACAACTTCAAAGCATAGAAATAGGAAGGTAATGGGAGGGAGGCATCTGCGGCATTCAAAATAAGCAGCCAAATCAACCTGCACACTTCTAATCGCAGCTTGAGCCAGTCAGTGGTATCTGGCAAACAAGGAGGTGGTAGCATCAAAGAAAATTAAAACAAACATGAGGAGCTTACTGGTCCAACTCCTTATTTTTTTGAAGTCTCTATTCATCTTCGTTTTGCCACAATTTATCAGATTAGCTCTAAATGTTCTGATCACTCTCTTGTGTTTGCTATTAGGAAAAAAGAAGGGTTCTCCCTCCAAGCAATGCCTGCTACTCATCACCCCGCTACTGGAGCTCACCTGCTGGATGCTCTGAACAGCTGAATTAGTCTCATCTCCAACATTCCCTGTGAATTCACTTTCCTTCTCTGTGTATTCACTGAACGCAGGGTCCTCAGGCACTTGAGTTTCCTCCTCCTCACTTAACTTTTGTTTTCGTTTCTGGCCGCGTTTAGGAGTTTTGATATGCTGCTTCCCTTCTGGCAATTCTCCCTGTTCCAAGGCTAATTCCGGCTGGAGCAACACATTTCCAAAGAAAACACTTTGCTTAGTGGAGTTTTAAATAAGAGACTATCACCTGAAGTTGGTTTACTGTCAATTCTCAAGTGAAGAAACAAACTTTAGCAAAAACCTGATTTCAGGGAATGAGACCTCACCCTGTAATTACCTTGGTTTTACCAGCACCCATGTTATACAAGAACACAGATCAACAGCTTGCATTTGCTTATCGCATTAAGCTGATGGTGACTCTCTTAAAAAAGCACATTCCTTGCCCATCAGCCTACACTCAGCTACGGTATGTACCAAAAAAGTGACATCCCCACCTCACCCTCCTGTAGGCCTGGAACCTAGCTGCCACCAGAATTCTGCAATAGCTAATTTACCTGGACAATCCCAATGGAGGAGGCATCAATGGTAGTTGTCTCTGGCAGCTGCTCTAAATCACCAATCCTCACCGAAACAATCTGTGGACAAAGAGGTATCAGCTGGTGAAATGCAGCAGTGCATACCGCCGTCAGACAATACAGTATTGCCCTTACAAATCCTGCCACAAAGTAAAAATGATGTCATCTAACATTTTACACATATCATTTAATACAAGGCCTTTTGGCATATAATCTTTTCCTTTTCACTGAAAATCAGCAAAGTTTAAAGAAAACAATAGAACAAAATGTTTATTTTCATATTCTAGGCAGAACACAACTTACTGGGAAGTGATGAATTCTACAGAAAAGAAATAATGTGTTTGCAAAACAATATTATTGATTTTGGCATTTCTATTTATAAACCTATCAACTGTGTCCTATTCTGTTATTTTCAGCTGAATCTATACATCTCATCTTATGGAAGAACAGAGACAAGTTGCCCCCTGGATTGCAGATGTGTAGCTGCATTTCTAATCCAAAAAAATCAATAAATAAAGCTTTTTGTTGACTTCCTTCCCAGTCATCATGATAAAAAAAAATGTTCACAGCAAAGCAATACTAATGACAAATTGATAGTGAAAAAAAAAAAGCCTCAAAGGGAACGGAGAAGCCTTCATCAACCTAAACAACAAATGCTGAGGAGAAACACAATAGCTATTCAGAAATTTAGAACAGAGAAAAAGCCCCACTGGGGTCAGACAAAACATCCCTTTAATCCAGATTGTCTGCAGTCAGCATTCATCTTTAATAGTAAGAATAATTTTCTATCATCAGCAGATGCTGCCATCACCTCTCTATTCACCACTTCTTTCAGATCACTTCTGAATATAGAGAAACACAATGGGAAAAAAAGAATCAATTATACTCACTAATGGATAAAAACAGAACATGAAAAAAATATAGATTTAAGCTGAGGCAGAAAAAGAAGAGGGATTTAAATAATCAGGACTTCATTTTTAAGGACTGACAATCAGATATGTTTGCCACTGAAACATAACATAATGAAAGGGCTGATTCAGTTAAGTGCATGCTTAACAGACACTAACAAAAACTGGCCCCAAAAGAACAGAAAAAAAGAGGGAGGAAAGAAAAAAAAAAGTAATTTCTTTAAAGTCACTCAAGACCATAAACTTCCTTGAAAAAGAAAAAACAAAAACAAACCAAAACCTACCACCCAACAATCTACCTGCCAAACTAACTCACCTCTGGGTGTTTACGCCTCATGTGTCGACTCATGGATGCTCTGGTAGAAACCTTTGTCCCACACAGCTGACAGCTCTGGGCTTCCACCTTATCATGAGTGAGCTGGATGTGCTTCTGTAGCATGTAATCCGTGACATACTTCTTATCACAGACTGAGCAAGTCCACTGTTTTCCTACTGGTGGCAGATGGAAGGAAATGCTGTTAGCAACAGCCCTCAGCAATGAGTATTGTGTTGTCAGCATCTCAACAAGAGGAACAAATTTATGTTGGTAACATGATGTGTGATACTAGTTCCAAGACTTCCAGGTCTAAAGCAAGCCTAGGAACAGAATTAAGATACTGTCTTTGGATACTGTTTTTTAGAGGATTTACCTGTATGAATCAGCTTATGAGTTTCCATTGTATTTCTCTCACTAAATGTCTTGCCACAGAGCTCACACATGAAATCTTTGATTCCTGCATGAAAAGCACATTTACTATCAGACTGAAAACAGCCTAAGGTATCTGCAACAATTCTGAGTCTCATATTATTAAAAAAAATATAAAATCATAGCCAAACAAGTAGAAGCAACCCAAGTTCACCAGCTACTTTTATCTAAGCTATCCTACTATATCCAGCAGAAAATCCAAGAGAAATTGATGTGGGAGGTAAGAGGCTGTTTCATGAAATGAGAATCTGAAGACTGACTTAAAACAAAACCAACACTCTAGACCTACCCTAGGCCAAAACAACCTCTCTTAAAGAAGCAAAACATGAAACCAACTAAACTATATATTTTGGTTGTGGAACAGGTGGTCTTGGCTGATGAGAGGACAAAACCTCCCTTTACAAAAAGCAGAATATGCATATTGTTTTAATTAGCTTTCTTCATACTCTCTGACTGTTGTAACTAGGAGTTCTCTCAGGAAGCCTTTAACTGATTCAGTGCACCTTTTGTACACCTTTAGAGACCTCACCCGTGTGTCTTTTGTAATGCTTCAGCATGTTGACTTTCTGTGCAAATTTTCGGTGACATTCCTTGCATTCATATTCTTTAATTCCTTTGTGAAGTTTCATGTGGTGACGAAGTGCATGTTTTGTCTTCATTCCTGTGAGACAAAAGGTACAGCATGACAATTAGTCCATTGCTCCCACCTTTGGAAGAGAACTCAGGATGATCATGTTGTCAACCAAGTGCTCTAAGATTATAATTGTTGCATGTCCACAATTGCATATTTTTAATTGTTTAGGTAGCAGTTATTTTAATTCCAGCCAAAAGCTCTGGAAAACATCTAAATAACCACTGAGGAAGAAGCAAACAGCAGGGACAAGCAAAGACAAAACATCCCTATGGATGTCAGAGTTGCTGCCTTCCACTAAAATACCAGTTCAGATTTATTCAAATTATGACATGAACAATTCAAAAAGTCAAAGCCACATTGACTCGAGGCTCTTTCAGAGAGAAATTATTTCTTAAGCCTGAAAGTAGCCTAAAATGAAAAAATTAACTTGTATTCACTTTTGTGCTGGAAATGCATTGGAACTCAGGCAAGCACTCCTCAATCTGACAGAAGCAAATTTTATTAAAATCAGTTTTGTCTTACAGGCCATGAAACTAAATTGTATAAAATTAGGGGTAGTTTATTTACTCATAAGGGTCCTGATTAATACTATTTCTGTCTTGCAAAACTGCAGAATCTACAGCACTCCAAGGATCTTCCCATCATTCTAAGAACGGAAGTAGTTTTAATTTAGATATTCACCTGCTATTCAGTATCACAATTAATGGAAAACAAGGCATTAGACATACCTTTGCCACATTCTGCACACAAGTATTCTCGGATATTATCATGGACTCGCATATGTTCTTTTAACATGTCTTTTCTAGCAAATGATTTGCCACATTGCTCACAAGCATGACTTTTTACACCTTAAAAATAAATGTAAAAGATAACACAAACAAAAAAAAAAGTTAATGAAAAATGTGCATCTCCTAAAAACTGACTAAACTGGTGAATCAGAGGGCAACAGTCCACCTGTGTTGTCAACCACACTTTTCATGCATATTGTAGCCCAAATTAATTTAGAGAGAGAGAAAAGCTCACCTTTAATGTGAAATCTGAAAAAGAAGATAAAGCCTGAGGTAGGAAAATACTGAATAGCGTGAAATAATAATGAGCTGTTAAAAATGATTTTGCAATAGCAGTTTTCAGCCTGTGTAATGGTGAGAAGGCAGCATGGATAAAAATTTGGGGAAGAACAGAATACAGAATTAGGATTTTTAGCAGGTGAATCCTGCATCATATTAACTTGGAATCTGGACTGTGTGCCTAGACCAAGTATTTTCACTAATGCCCACTTGCTTTAGAAACTCGGTTTACCCTAGAGGCATAAATATTACATTTATCTTATTGTAACTTACAGTAAAACCCCGTAACTTATTTCCTCCTGAAAAAAATAAGGCAACCAATGGCAAAACAAATTCCTTTCTAATATTGATAATAATAAAGAGAACATTTTTACCTGTATGTATAAGCTTATGTCTTTCCAGATTTCCTATACTGTTAAAAATCCTTCCACAGATTTCACATGGATGGATGTATCTGAAACCAAAGAGACAAAAACTGACATTCTTTTCTTGAGACAGAGGTGCCTTTCAGGCATTTCTGTCAGTAACTGTATTTCATTTGATAAAACTGATTACTATAAAAGTTCTTTGAAACATAAACGCATTTTTAAAATGAGCCTTAAGAAACCCATAAGTTCACTGGAAGCTTGGAGTGCTCTGGCATTGCTATATCCTCAAATCATAGTTTTTAGAAAACATTTACCAAAATCATAGACTTCTACTTTACAAAGCCCAAACTGGGAGGCCGTTCACTAATCACCTGTGTGAAGTTAATCGTTAGTGATATATATTTCAAGATTTTAATAAACATATTAACACCCATCATACAGTTTCAGATATTTTAGTACAGCCCAATTCTCCAAAAGCATCAGGTGGCAGAGCCACTGTATCTTCAAAAAAGATAGCTCCTTTTATCAGTCCAACGTATCCTCTTACTTCTGTACATTAGGATCGGGCAGGTTCTCCCGATGAATGACCATGTGGGCATGGTAAGTAGCCTTCAAGGCAAAACGTCGATTACAAATGCTACAGCCATAGCCTTTCTCCTTGTGCACGTCCATGATGTGCTTCAGGTACTCCTTCCCTCTGCCGAAAGTCAACTGTGGAAGGAACCAATAGTGAATGAAAAGGGAAGAAAGTCCTTGGGAACAGCAATGATCTAGTAACACATTACCAGGATCTTGAGTCAGAGCTAGGAGATATAAATAGCCTGCATATCACTAGATCAAAAATCTGTGAAAGTTGGTTTTAGGTCTGAAGCTCTTTGGCTATTATAAGCGCATTGCTGCGGGACATCAGTTAACTTCATTTGGAAAACTAGCTTGAGATGGTACCTCTGCTTCTGACACTGCACATGTTGAAGACCTCCAACTGTTTGTGCACTGAGGAACAGCCTTGAAGAGAACAACATCTAACCTCTGCTAGCTGTCAAAGTAAGGATGCCACAGAGAAAATGTCTTCTGGAAAAAATGTCTTCTGGGCTCTAGGGACACAGTAAGCCCTAGTCTGCATAATAAGCTCTGGCACTAGCTCCAGAAGAGTTGGTATTTCCAGGTGTTGCAGGGCAGTGATTCTAGCTCAGCTCCTCAAAGTGCTACAACTATGACAGAGAGGTGCTCCACTACTTTGCTCCCTGGGCGAAGAAACCCTGCAAAGTGCCGTAATGACATGATCTTTTGCTCCAATTTTGGAACTAGTCAGAGCGTTTCTGACAGCACTGCATAGCTTGGTGAAAGTGGACTTTGGGATGGGGGAAAAAAAAAAAGAAAAAAAAAGATAAATTCTCAAGAGATCAGAAGGGATAATTCACTAAGACTCATTTGTATGTTGTTCTCCCTTAGGAATGTGTGAACAGCTATTTTCGGGCAAAAAGAGCCCCTCCATTTCATTACAGTTAACACTCATTTTCCACAGCTGTTGCCTTACACAACTGTTTACTTCACAAACACTTAAAAAAAGCACTAAAAAAACCCCCCAAAAACAGCTTCCAAAAAGAGCTTTCTACTTTGAATGGCACAATTGGCCTCATTTGGAAGCACACAATTTTACATAGTTCATGTACCCGTTAAGTGTCAGAAGCTAAAATTACCACACTGAAAGCAAACGTGATTAACTGCTGTGATACCACATCTTCTTATGCTTACTGCCACAAGCTTAAAATCGGTTTGCACTTAAAACCAGCTCAGAGATAAGAACAGAAAACTGAAATACTATTATTGCCATGTCTTTAAAATGAAGCACTTTCACCACATTAAGTGTAGACTGAAATAAGCTCCGATTTCCAGGGGCCAAGCCAGTGCCTCAACTACCAACATTCCCTTGTCTATACATCAGTTTGGCCAGTTTTGCTCTTCTCACTGATTCCTTCTGCATCCCACCCAGCCCAGCAGAGCATTCTTGCCCAGTAAGGGTACAGAATCCAGACAGGCCTTAAAGATGGCATTCTTCCCCATCACTTCTTTACAAAGTGGCAAAAGACAAGCAGTAAGAGATTTAAAGTATTCCTCTCTCAGCTGACAACTACGTATGTTCCAGTAGTAGTTCCAATGCCATTCTGTTAGTATGTAGAGTAGGCCAAGAATAAGCAGTCACACTGAACATAAGCAGCAATCTTAATCTCCCAAACTTAATATCCACTAGAGAACCATCTGATCTCATAAAAATTAATAAATTTGTGGACCGTATCATTCAGAAGTGCTATAACAAATTTAATTTGCACATAATTAAAAGTTAGTATAAGTTTCTGAATACTCCTTTATTGTTTTTGTCCTCCAATTTTGCTTGCTTGCTTCCTTGCACACAGATAAGCGTATGTATGTGTAGGTCTCTTTATAAGTATTAGCATTCACCTTACAGACCACCTAACATCCTATGGAATAGCATCACTTCATAGATTAGCAGTAGCAAGCACTGCAGAAGAGAGCAGACCTACTGACTAGCCTTCTCTTTGCGAACCCTTAATGTTATTTAAAATTCTGAATAATTTATCGACATCTCCACTCGATCCCAGACCCCCCCATCCCAAAACAAGTTAATTTGGAAGTATTTAAAGCTACCTGGCACCTTTTGCAGCTATACTTGTGAGGCTCAGAATCTGCACTTTCATCGGAGTTGTCATCATTTTCCTCCGATGAGATTCCAATTTTTCCAATGAACTCTTCCCTCTGGTGATCATCCATCAGTGCTATGTCCTGTGTAGGGTGCAAAAGAATATTCTGTTTTAATAAATTAAACGTTTATTTCAAAAGGTAAAACCTAGTTGTCAGCTTTTGTTGACGTGTAGACGGCCTTGCATTAAGAATTGCTGTAACATTTTTTATTTGGAATATCCTCCTGCTCCATTCAGTTCAGGTAAACAAAGTTCCTCTGTCCATGACAAAACAAGGAGCAACTGTTTATCTAAACAGGTAATACTCATTTTTTTGTGTATAAATGGAACTTTAATGCAAACACACACTTCACTGGTGCAGTATTACATCCATGTAAGCATCACTGAGTTAAACAACTCCTTTTCAATAAATTCACTGTTAACCTAATTGCATCAAAATAATCTGTGTCTAATTCAGTGCTATTAATAGGTTTTTTTTTTTTGTCATTTGGAACATTTTGATTAAGCCAGGTGGGGCACTCAACACACAGGCAGTTATGCTGGCATACACAAGAGAATTACAATCACTGGAGTGGGAAAGGCAGAAATAATTAGTTTTCTTGTTTGAATTTTTTTTTCATGCAAAGAGAGGGTAAGACAGTAAACCCTCAGCCCAGCCAAAGTGTCGCTGGAACAATACATCTGTCTGCAGCCTTCCTGTTAAATTATTCTCTCTCCGTTAAACTGAGCAACCACTGCGATTCACCCAAAGTCACTGAGGTGTTCTTTCCATAATGCTGGGAACAGTGCTCTGCAGAGGTAGCTGAAATAACTTCACATACGCTAGTTCACATACTCTGTAGCAATCCAGCTATGGAAAAACAGAGCCATGGGCAAATCAGAGCACAACCCATGTCAGTCTGCTCTAGGAACATCACTGCTTATTAATGGCTGCTATGTAACACACCTTTTCTAACAAATTATTAACACAATACCTTAAAATGGACATGAATATGATCTCTCAACACATCCACCCTGAAAAATTTCCGTCCACAGATTTCACAGGTGTATTTCTTATCTCCGTGTGTTAGGAGGTGTTTGTTCATATTGCTCCTACATGAAAATACCTAAAAGAAAAGGAAGGAAGGTACAGAACATATTTACTGTCCTATTTTATTCATTCTGGTCAGAAACATGTAGAAGCTTCTGTTAAGCAGCCAGCAGACTACCTCAGAAACTGCAAGCACAGCAAAATATAGGTACACGGTTGCAAAGAGCTGACTGAAATTGGCTGTTCATCAGAGGTAGACTTCCAAAAAAGCTACAGCAAAATTATATAGGCTAGATTTAGAAATACTTAAATCTTCTGAATCACGAATGTTGCATCTATCTGCAAAAGGACATATCCACAAAATCTACCTCCACTGATAAGTAACATATTCAAAGTATTAAAAACAAAGGTCTATATACCAACTTAAGAGCTGCATGAGTACATCTTGTGCCATGAACCATTAAACATTTATAAAACCACTAGTTAAACCCACAATCTTCATACTCATGATAACAGCAACTTCAGATCGTAAGCATTTAACACCCAAACACAGTAGTGCCGTGACTACACCATGAATTCACTTTGATTTCTAATAGAAACTGATTCCCAATTCACACAGTCAATTCCGGTTGTTTACATTCTGGTAGAAAAATTTCACTCTAAATAGCATAAGCCATGAGATTTCACAGACAGACAGACAGAGTGGCCATGTTACACTCTACGTCGTGCTATGCGTCATGAAAAAGAGTCTAGTCTGAACTTCACTTTTGTTCTTATTTTTGGCTTAACAGCTCCCACCATCCCTGGGCTTGGATATGAAATGGAGCTATGGCAGTTTGCAGAGTAAAGTCTTGGCTGGACGACAGGGTTCACTGGTAACTGAACACTGGCCTGGCCAAGTTGCCAGGTAATCCGACTTGGCACGTACCTCAGTGTATGTCATTTACCTCAACCTTTTGGCAGGCTGTGTGCCTACTCACACAGGTTGCTACTGTGTTTTATTACACAGGTGGTAACTTGTTATGCCATAGTAGCTCGTTTGGAGGTGCTGGGCTGAGGTGCACCATACCTCCTCTCTGTCCTTGGAGCTTCACACGCTGGCAAAGCCACCTACCTTCCCACACACAGGGCATCCCGAAGGCTCCTTCTTGTAGCGAACCATGTTTTCTGTGCTGTGCTCAAAGTCTTCTCTTTTCACACGTCTCACCCCTTATCAGAATAGTCCCCATCAAAAAAACAAAACAAAAAAATAAACAATGGTTTTCCACTCCAATCTGTATGCCCTTTCAGGTGAATACTGTAAAGAAGAGTGAAATACTGGGAAGAGCCTCAATGCAGAATTTAATTGCTAACAAAAGAATAATTTCTAAATTAAAATGGTGTCTGAAGCATACAAAAACAGTCTGCCAAACGGATGTATTATGATTTACTGGTTATTACACCAATTGTAAAGTGTCTGAAAACAGACATTTATTGTCAACACCTGGAAACTGCCTTGGCACTTGGATCAGGTATCTGGGCCAGAAATTCCCCCTTGCAGTCTCTAACGAGACAAGCAACCACCAAGCATCACCTTTTATGCTCAAAGAGGATTTCCACCCTCTTTATCTGCTACCTTCAGGAGGGCAGACAGCTGCTGCTGTTCTGTGACAGCTAAACATGAGCCACCTTGCCATTGTCATTCAACCCCTTGTCCTCCAGTTCACGACACAAAGCCCCGAACCTCAAGAGTGGCCAGTGTCAACCGGCTACTCCCAAAGCATCAAATCAGACAATCTGGCTGCTTTTTTAAAATTGCCTTGGGTTTTATTATCTAGATCACCAGAGGCATTTTCATATATATTTCAGCCATCTGCCATCACCCAAGTTTTTCCAGAGTCTTTGAGCAGCTATAGTGCCCTTAGATGTTTGAGATTTTGAACAGTAAACTCTTATTTTCATATATGCTCAAGACTTTGAAAAACAATTTCATATAGCATCCCATTTATACTATATTTATACAGCAGTCACTTTCTGTTGTACATTGCAAGTTAATTCTCTGCCTTCAACTTTTCAAGTTACCACTTAAAAAAAAAAAAAAAAAAAACCACCCGAAGAACAAAATTCAAAGAAAGAAAAAGATATAATTTAATGATCTAGTCTAATCTACTGCATAATAAGCCAAGTAACTTTCACATGACTGTTAATAGCACTGGATGCAATCAAGTGAGGCTGAAAGAAAAAGGTATGTGCACTTCCTAGGAAGTTTTTCTTAGAATTACACAACTCCCTTCCAGGATCTATTACTGTTATTTTTTTTCACATGTCAAATTTTGCTGAAACTTGCTACTCTAAAGCAAGTAACTGACAAAAAAATGACAGCTACCATCCAGAAGAAGTAATGCGCAATCATTTGCTTAACCTTCTCACCTCTACTGCTGTTTTAGTAGCAGTAATTAAGTTGATCCACAGTATGCTTACCTTCCAAGTGTCGTCTTTGATGGTCTAGCATGACGTCCTTCCGGTAAAACATCTTATTGCAGATTTCACATGCAAACTTCTTATCCCCGTGCTTTTTCTTGTGTTTTGAAAGATTACTGTTCGTAGAAAAGAATCTGAAACACATCTCACACTGGAATGTCTTGTCATCTGTAAGCAAGAGAAACCATACAGCTCTTTACAGATGAAAGCACATTTTTTATGTTTGTGAGACAGGTAGTTCTTTTGTTAGAACTGAATTTTAACATATAAACTGTCATGACATGAATTGAGGAGGGAAATGCAAAAGCACCTGTTTTACTTTAAAATTTTTTTCAAAGGCAATAAATATATGTGACTCTAACCTGAACACAGCATCTAGCATTGTAACTTCCTCACATGGGCTGTTTCCATTGTGATCTAGCATACACTGAAATTATGTTTGGAGTAGATTCTGTTACAGTTATTTCCAGTTTTTAATGTTGGTGAAACCACTAAACATCCAGCAACACAGCATCACATGAACTGCTACGTCTAAGCACCAGAAAACTTCTGCTAGCACTGGCTCCTAATACCAGCCAGTATAGAATACTCCAGAAGAAAGTATAAAATCTTAAAAAGACACAGTTACATGACAAGCAGCCTATGGGGAATTCGCTTTGTATTCAGTAGTTGAGACTTCTCTTAAGAGCACGAAAGCATGGTCCTGTAGATGGAATCTGCCAGTGCTGAAGCAGTCACAAAGAATGAACAGTTTGATGCCTTGAAGAGCAGAGCAAAAACTGCTGCTCCTTTTGGTCAACTGTGAGAGAAAATGAGCTGCTGCCCTTGAATAAACAGAATACTGAGGGGTTACTTGGCATTACTTGCCACTTGTCAAAAGGCTGAAGTTTTATACACGCTCTACCTTCTGAAAGGAAATGAGAAAACCTACCTTGAATGGTGCTGTAAGGGGCAGAATCACCCAGGTGATTCTGGACTAAGAGTTCTCATGGATCCATAAAAATAACCAGGATGTCATTCGCTAAGCATAAGACTCGGCATAAATATTAAGTAACCACAAGGGGTGGCTATGAGAGAAAAAGACAGGGTCTAGTGATACTAAGAAAAAAATCTGTAGAGACTACTGGAAGTACACAGAAAGCATGAGAAAGCAGAAGAAAACTGTAATCCCAGAAAACTACAAACTATTGATAGTTCTGGCTCCCTTTCCAGTTCCTCTGTTTCAGAGAAATGAAGTGAAACCTAGTTTCAGGAAAGAAAACTAAACAGAGAAGGTGACAGGGTATCTGTGAACATACAAATGAAATAGCAGTGAGGATATTAGACAGGTGCGCAGGAGATACTAAAAAAAAACCAGTACATAGTAGACGTGTTGCTCTGCAGATTATTTGTTACACTTTTCTTATCACAAAAAGTTTTATTGAGGGAAAAGAAGCAGGCTGCTTGTTGTGATGATGACAACAATCTAAATTCCTGCTTCCCTTCTGTCATTCCTATGCTGAGATGGATTTGTGGACATCCCTCAAAGTGGAGTCCAGGTGCCAGAGGAATCTGAACAGTTAGCCAGTCTCACCTGTCCTGCAGTTATGGAATTCCAGCGCACTCTCTATCCGGAAGGCTTTTTCACATGTGGTGCACTTGTATCTGTACTCACCGTCAACCTGAGGATTGTGAACAGTAAGTGTTTAAGCAGGGAAAAGCCAAGTCACGTCTGACAGAGAAATTCTAAATCTCAACTACATTTTTGCTGTCTTTTCCATTTTTTTTTCCTTCAACAGGACATTTAAATACTCACTGATGCAAAATTCTGATGCTATATCATCCTGCCATGTTCCTACATCTAAGCTCGCTCTCTATACAAAAAAGTAGAGCATGCACCTGTGTGCATGTAACAGTCTTTTCTGACAACCTCTGATCTAACACAGAGACAGAATTTTTGAGAAGCAAGATATAATCTTTCTCATTCTCCAGCTCCAGAACGGATGACAGCAATCTGAGAGCTCAGCACCTTGATGTCAAGTAGCAAGGGAAATATTCACTGATAAGGCCCCACCACAGGCATGCTTAATGTTTATATGGCAGCCACATTTGGAAGGCCCTCAGGAACAGGAATGTTGCTGCTACTGTAAGCACTGTAGGTTTACACAGGTATACATAGTCCTTAATGACACAGCCTTTACCCAAAGAGTTCACACATTAAATGACACTACAGGTGGGAATAAATGAAACAGGACAAGCAGACAAGACTGGAACAATCCTATTCAGCACCATAAACTGAAGTCAGATCTCACCTCTAGATCGTGCAGCTCCAGCTAACTCCAGCTTGCCTTGCTGTAACTGATGCCTGAAAACAACTTTCTATAGAAATTCAGACACGAAAGAGGACTTGTGTGCTCAAAAGCGTGTCCACAATTTGCAAATTCATCAACTGTTCTAACAGAACATATTACCTCTCCCTGCCAGTCTTGTCTCACTTATTCACATGGATATGCGCTCAAATATAATGGACCCAAGCTCCCCAGCCAGCAGCTGGACGCTCATGGTACATTTTCACCTAATCTCAGAAAGAGCCCGCTAGTCATTTCCACTCACTTCGTTCCTGCTGTGCTTGTATGAAACGTGCTGCTTCAAGCTCTCTTTACGGCTGAACAGCTTTGCACATTCCTCACATTTAAATAGTTTGTCACCTGAGGGGATCAATCAAGATAAAAAAAAAGAAGTCAGCAATTGATAATAATCAACTCCATGCACATAGGGGAAACAAAGCACAAGCAACTGCAAACAAACAGGCTAGTGATGAGAAGCTCTAGTAATTCAGGAGAACTAACTAGTGGACTTTAACCTTTTCCAACAATTTTGACAACAATTTTGCTTGCTTCCCCCACCCTTTTTTAGTGCTTATTTTTCACAGAATCCTTAGAAGTAGGTCACAGACCCCTGGAATTGCATCTCACAAGCTAAAAAGCACTCGGCTGACATTTACACAGCAATGTTACCCATGTGCCTGTGAAGGTGAGGGACAATACATATATTTAAAGAGAAGAACAGTTTTGGAAAAAAACATCACATTCTCACTCCCATTTAAAACAGGTATCTAAATTAAACTTACAAATACTCTAATTTCAACTTTCAAGTATTATCTTCTCATGCTCTGGTCTGCAAAACTAAAAGAGTTCCCTAGAGAGAGTTTAAAAAAAAGCACAAAAGAAAAAAGAGTTCTATTAAAATTATGTATCCCATTATCTAAGGATAGCCTAGCTTCTTTTCTCAAATGGGGAACCACCAAGAGACAAAAATCAATATGCACATGAGGCAAAAACAAACCTACCATGAGAACGGATGTGCCTGCTGAGGTTGCTGCTGTTCTGGAAAATCTTACTGCAGATACTGCATTGATAGACTCGCTTGTGCTCCCCAAGTTGTTTTATCAGCTTGCGCCGTATACCATGTCTGCCGGAGAGAATTATACTTCTTTTGATGGACATGGCGGCTTGATGAGCAAACCTAATGGATTAGAGAAAGAAAGGCAGGGACTGAAAGGTATCCCACAGCTGGCAAAAGCTAGAGGAGTGTTATGCTCAGCTTCTGGCAGGAAAGGGGGGCTGGAGTTTCCTCATTGCCCAGGCACCCTCCCGGCCACCCCCTGGAAACAGCAGATTCAGAACGCGTGGCTAACTCCAAATTATCTTTGCCCAGCACAACAAGAAAAGAAGCAGCAGCCACCAACCTCAGAGATTCTCTTTGCAGGCCCCTCAGAGGAATATAAAGGATGTGTTCTGCTTATCCTCTGAAAACATTAGCACTATTTCAGCTCAGAAAGCTTAGCAGTTCGCATGCAAAAGGTGTATATAAGAGAGCAGCAGGGTGCCAAGAAGTGGTACTGTTCTATTTCCCAGCACAACCACCTCTTGGAATTCATTTTTAATGACTCTGTGTTGACTAAGGATTTCAATATATAGCCTTACCAGCTAATTTTGAGAAATCAAGTGCTTTATTATACAAAAAAGAATTCAAAAAGCCAATTTTACCAAGACAAAAAGATATAAAAGAGTCTAAATTAATCAAATTACATGTAAGAGTCTCCCTGAGGTTCTGTTACACTAAAGTTGTCCCTCTCACTGCTCTAAATCTGAAGCATCATATGCACAAATCAACATGAAGTCATTCAGAGTTAAGATGACAAGCAAGACTGAATAATAACGGTTTGCATAATTTTTTTAGCAAAAATCTCTTTGCCTGTTTTACCACCAGTATTCAACAGGAGTAATATCTCACCTTGTAGCTGCAGGAGGCTTTTGGAATCACACTGAATAGCAGCAGTAACATGATGGAAAATGAAATTCTCATGGTATCCTCCTAAATTCTACCATAAATATCTCACCATCTGTGCACCATCCTCCAGTGCACAAGCCATCTTTGTGGCACTCAAAGTCAGATTTTACAGCAGCAGCATCACACAATTTTATGCTAACAAAAAAGAGCATCTGTGGGCTCAGAAGTCGAGCAGAGCTGTTACATGCTGCATAATCTTAATAAAGCCTACGAGGAAATTCTGCATCCCAGAGCACTTACTTTGTCACTGAACTGATGCTATTTGTGGTGCTTGGCATCTTTCCTAAAACCAGGTCCATAATCCTCTCTTCTGCATCTGAAGGCAGGGCTGTCTCTTCTGGGGGAACCTCAGTTACAATTTCAGCTACATTTTCCGCTGCAAACATGCCACAAAAATACAGTGTTAATCTGGATAGCTAGAAAACCTCAAATGCAGGAATTTGCTTTTGTAATGAGATGTGGCACTGAATGTACTATTTGTCCATGACAAATAACAGATTGCAAATAAGTAGGTAGCACTCGCAAGATAAAGTGGCTGCTGAATGATGAGTAACATGTAGCCAACATCTCTTATAGAAATGTAATTTCTTACCTTTCCAACGTACTACTAAGGGATCAGTTGAATATGCATCCTGAAATTTCCTACTAGAACTTCCCCTAAAGGAAGGTAAGGCCCTGAAAAAGGCCCCTTTCAAGAATAAGCTTTAAGGTAGAGAGAGGAAGGTATCTCCTTTTGAGAGGGAAGATGCTTCCTCTCCTGTTCCTTCTTGCTGAAAGTTAGGCAGGTCTCTCATAACCAGTATCCTGTGTTTCTCTGGGCTTCTCTGTTACTAAAACTGTCACAGGATAACGCAGGTAATCCAAGTGTAGGTGCTGCAGGGTTTAGTGTAGACAAGGACCTCAGAGATAATTAACAAAGTTTGTAAATCATCTGCTTTAGTGATCTAACTAAAAATCTCCATCCTGCCTCTGTACTGTTTTTTAGGCCTTTCTGAGAAGGCATCAATACAGACATATGAGGGGATACATGCTTAGCATTTTCTTAAATTTTGTTTTACCTTCAGAATCTTTCTCTTCAATAATGACAACAGGTGTTTCTACTTTAGTTGTTTTGGGCTTTCTTCCCCGCCTGGCCTTCTTCCTTGAGTCTGTACCGGCACTGGCTGCATCACAAATCACTGGCTGATCCAAAGGGAGAACCTCTGCTGCTTTTTCTGGAACAGCCTCATTTTGGCTGGTTTGGGGGGCACCCTTAGCTTGCTCCAGGTGACTCAGCAAATGCTCTGAGTGGATGGGAAAAAACAAGAGAGTAAGGAAGAAAGAAACTGTCATGAAATACTCAAAGATCCAGCTGAAGCCTATCTATCAGGTTAACCTGACTTAGCAGAGACTCACTTCAAGTTATTTCAAAAGCAGTCACAATACCTTCCTAAATAGAAGCGTGCAGTCTATTGAAGATGGAAATGATTACTCACAGAGACTGAAATTCTAAGAGATCTGTTACATATCACTGGAAAAAGGTTGTGCTCCCGATAACGGCTACATTTTTCCAAATGCCCAAGCTATTTAGCAGACTGAATCCCCTTTTCAAAAATGATTCAGTCAGAACTCTTAAATATTTTAAGTTCCTTTGAAAAACGCATGAAATAGCTGCAAATGAAATGCAGAAAAAAATTTATTTCATTACCTATACTAAATCAGTGCCACAAATACCAGACAGACAATACCACTAAATAAAAGCTGGCATCACTGATTTTATACACTGCTCATGCAGCTCCCCATCCCCAGTACTCCCAACATTCACGTTATCTTCTGGACAACAGTTTTATTTCTTCTAGATTCAACATCACAGTTGTTTGCCCAGAGACTGACCACAGTCATATTAAAAATACTTCCTGATTTAGCTTCCCCACTACACTTGTTTCTCAAAGGAACAAAAAAATTAAAACCTTTATCTCACTGCATCATGGATGGGGCAAGGTTTCATGGTGTCCTGCTCTGGAAGACCAGAATTCTCCTGGTGCTTTTGAGTACTCTCTCATGAATTTCTAGCACTTCTTACCTGTCAGCAGCTGAGGCTCCGGGAAAGCAGATGAACATACTTTACATGTCCACTGGCTGGACTCTGCTTCTGTGGCTCCACTGCCTTCTGGAGTGTTCACTAAAACACAAGAAGAAATACTGAAAAGCTCTGAAAATGAGAAGGTGGTAAATCTCTGTAGCTTCATTTATCTTGCAATAACTCCCCAGGTATCACAAGTTATAATTTAAGCAGCAAGAGGCTGACAGTGCCAGCTGGGACCACTTGAGGATTTTCTAAACATGAACACTCGAAACATCAGAACAGATACTAAGTGATGCCAGGAAAGAATATGAGTGCTCGTGTAAAAGTCTTGAGGGCCCTTTTATCACTTTCTAAAGAACTGTGATTATCAAAGGCACAATATAAAGCAGTTTTTAGCACCTTTAAGACCAGGGTTACCAGTCCTCTTCTGGGTCAGCTGAGGACAGAAGCAGGAGAAGCCTCCTTATTCTCTGTGAAGAGCGTAGCAGAGTAAGAACATTTGGATCATTGGAAATCAGGCTGAGGACAATGAAAACCTGGTTTTGAGCAGTTTCATTAATTAGACGCTCTATGAAACCACCATATTAATGTTTTAATTAACATATCAGCTCATGCTAGGTAAAGAAAATAAGGAAGAAACTAGGGGGAAATGGAAAAATGAAAATAGGAAAATGGTTAGTGTCTTTAAGTCCTTGGATGACATGTCTGAATTTGTCAAGAGGACCTGATCAATCTGGACTGGTTCACAGATTTTTTTTGGTATACACAAAGCTCAATACTCCACAGCCTACAAGACCACTCAGAGGAGGAAGATGACACTGAAACTAGGTTAAGTGAATGGCAGCACAGGAGATCCAAACTGTACTGCAGCTTCTGCCACAGACTGCCTGTACAATTGTTAGCAAGCCATTTAATCTCTCTCTGCCTGAGGATCCTATCTGTAACGGGACGATAAACTTACTTCCTCCTTTTCATTGTTATCTCTTCAACCAAACTGAAAGATTCTCTGAGGCAGAGGTTGTTCCCTGCTACAACTTACGTTGTGTTCGGTACTACAGAGGTGTGTGGTAAATAAATGCCTAGACAATCCAGCAACAGAAATTCCTTCTTCACAGGCTACATAAAGAAGTTCTTATTTTGAGAGCTCTATCCGGGAGGCCAAAACCAGCAAACCTAAACCCCAAGATTCTGCATAACGTTAAAGAAACAGTCAGACTGGTAAGCAACACATAAGCTACTGTACATGTCTCATGAAGTTCCAGACTAGTAAAACTGAAAAAGCACTATGTACAAAACTGAAGTTTGTCTTGCAAAACTGCCCCTCATTCTGCACTTCCCTTGTTCCTGAGCTACCTCAAGCAGTAAACCTAGAAACCCTGGTTGTGCACTGGTCTGCCAAGAGTTAGGCCCTGTTTAGCTTCTCAATCCTTCAGGCTTCCAGGGTGGCTGCAGGGCAATCCAGTTTACTTGGAAGTACAGATCTGTCAATTGGCAAGAGCGCTGTATAATTTGAGGCAAACAGCCATAATCAAAAGAGGCATATCTGGTTTTGGGAACACCAAACCAATACATTAGCGGGAACACTTTAGGGTTCCCAAAGTATAATAGGCAGCATTTTGTTTCTGTTGAAGTTGGACTTTCACACAGTAGGATGAAGGACATAGGAGGGGTTGTTCAAATTCTTCATATTTTTTTCCCCCTGGAAAAATCAAAGATCTCAAACTGCAAGACAACTCCCCAGTCAACGTGACACTTTAGCTGTGGCAATATCCAAGTTAAACAAATGGATCTTCTGATTAATTGCTCTGCAAACATCTGCAACTACTCTCCTCCTCCTGACTCCTTTTAGTATTAGTAAGCAAAATTCAGCAAAGTAACTTTTTCAAAGAACAGACCCAAAATGGTTTTCTCTTGATCCTGATCTTCATACTACATATTCCAAGTTTCCTTTTAGATATGGCAATTATTATTCAGTGGGCTCTTGATTTCACTGTTACACTTATCAGAAATTACAGGGTGGGGGGCACTGCTTCATAAATGACCTTGGGGACAAAGCTCCTATGACACCACTAGTTATTTCCTGAGTCATACATTCCTTGTCAAGATCACCTGTATTGCTTATTATCTAAATTTGAGTTCCTGTAATCAAGTACAGTCTGAACTCTAATAGGCTGCTGGTATTATTGTAATTTGGAGACTGCCAATGTTCTTGTCATTTCCAAACAGCACTGTTCTTCTGCTCACTCACAGACTGAGATTTTCTTCTAGAACCTGATAATTTGAACCATTACATTTTGCAAAGAGTCCAAATATTTTCTTCAAAATTGCCCCCACCCCAACCCTAATCATGTCCAAAGTCAGGAACAGTTGGGCTTTTCATGAAAATCATCTGCCTAAACATTTATCGGCCACTCGATGTCTTTTTTCAAACTGCATATGTATTTTAAGCACCATGCTCACAAAAATAAAAATCCAGACTTTCAAATCCTCTCTAAGTCAGTATTTGCTGAAAGTTATATAACTATAGTATCCACATAGGAGTGGTAAACCTAACAGCTCTTCAGATCCATATCCGTTCTCTATCCCCCTTAAAAATACTGTAATTTTGCATACTTGCTGGATCAGCTGCTGGTATGCTGGATTTCTTCATTTTTTTATGGGGGAAGACAGCAGACGAAGGTTTTGAAGAGATTTTGTTCCCCTCTTTATCAGATTCCATTACTACCAAGCACACATCTGTGAAGAGTAAAAACAGTTCTTTAACTTCCCAGACCCTTTCATTCTCTTGCAGGACATTCTTATGCCTGAGTGTACAGTGAATGTGCTGAAAAGAGAAAGCAGGACATATCTAAACAATATGCTTAAATACTCATATGCACACAAAAATACATCAACAGGTAAAACTAAAGATTAAAAAGATGAAACCTCTCAGTTAATACCAAATGGTAACATCTCAGAATTCAGAAACCTGTTAACCACAACGATTCAGCTGCAGCACTTAAGACTCTGTTTACCATCAAGATCAGCCACAAAGCATGCTGATGGCAATGGCCTCTCCCCAAGCCATTTGTCACCCCAAATTATACACAGCATAACAGCAATACCATTCAGGGACTACTCCAAACTTAAGAGCAGAAATAAAGTGCCCTTGCAATGCTAAATGATGACGCCTTTTCACTGCAGAAATGCAAAAGTAGAAAAAAAAATGGAGGGGCAGAGAAACTAAAGACTTCTGGCAATTCTAATTCAGATTCTAAAAAATCTGCTGCCTAGCTTCGCCAATGCACAAGCAAATACGTGGAATGGCAGTTCATTCTTGAGCTTATCTTATTCTAGTAGGTCCCATGTAAGGGGACCTGCATAAGATAAAAGTAATTTTTCAGAACTGTGTAATAGTTCTGAGCCAAATGGAAACATTTTCACTTCAACTGAAATAGAACGGCTTCTTTAGCAAACCTGCATATACATTTAGACTTACACGGATACTTGTGTTCCTTGGCTCTTCTACCAAGAAACGTTTTTGATGCAACCACCAGTTCTTTAGTTAAGAACCATTTATCCAGTTTGTTCACTCTGAAGAGGATGAATCAACTAGGCCATCCATTTCCAAAAACTCAGATCTATCACGGTGAAGAATCTATACTTTCTTCTTGCAGGGCAACCATGTGTGCAGCTTAGCCTGACTCTAAAGGCTAACAAATTCAGGTTCAGAGCCTATTTGATAAACAGCACTGTCAACTATATGGTAAGGGACTATCAGTCCCTATCAGGACTGGGCCCTTAGGAAGGAAAAAAGGCCCCCACACATACCATTGGCAACACTAGTGACCTGCTTCAGCATTGGCTTTTCCATTTTTTTGGCGTAAAAAGCTGCATACCACACTCGCAGCTCAGTTCCTGGTGGGATGTCCCGGGAGGTGGTGAAGTAAATATCATTGTCCTGCTGGAAGGCAGTTAAGTTTTGATGCTCATATTCAGTGGCTGGTCGCACCATCATCATCCAGTTGCAATCATCTTCATTTGAGGTGTCAAAATACACCAGAGGCCCATCTTTCTGGAACACCTGCCAAGCAAAATATGCATATAATAAAACCCTAAGAAAATATTAAAAGTTAAGAAGAATTTTTACTTTCTGCTTTTGCAATGGTTTCATGCAGTGCACAGCAGAGACAAAGCAAACCTCAACACCCACATTAAGCATGTTTCTTGTTATCAGTCACATCTTCAGATGAATAAGTCTTTGACAACCAGGGGCAGGATCAAAACAAAATGAACTTCCATCCTAAGGATTCCTGCTATAGCCACCAGTTACTCACAAAATTTGAATGACTGAATACAGGAGAATGGAGGGGAATCCCAACAGCACACTGTGAAACACTCATCAGCCCAAGCCACATTTCTAAATCTCTGAGTGAGGTATTACTGAAAATACAAGACTGAACTCACTTATTAGTGTAGCATTTTTCCTACCAAAACTTGTCGAGAGAAGAATAAAACAAATGCAAGACAGAAAAAAAAGCGCCAAACATTTATTCTGCATGTTCCATAAACCTAATGCATATGTCATTCATTAAGCAAATACAATCAAATTGAAAAGACTCATTAAAACAACTGAAAGGAACTGCTATAGTCACAGCCCCTCTCGTATCATCATACACAGAAGATGAAAGGCGAGCAGTTTTGCCCATTGCATCCCAGCCCTATCTCCTATAACGATGTTGACTTCAAACATATAGAACGAGCCTTTAGTTTGGTTCTTCTGTATCTTGCCCAGAGAATGCTTGTTTAGGTAGTCAGTTATAGGGCTTGCCTCAAAGACGTCCCAAATAACCCCCCCAAATCATATTTTTTTCCATAGCGGTAGACAGCATGAAACCATCATGGGTAAAACTAACTCCATTATTGCTTTTCATGTGGCATGTCTTACCTTCAGGGGAAAAAATGATTCTTTTTCCAGCTTGGCAACCCTCTTGGATTCAAACGGGCCAAACTGGGTACGTTTCACTAGCTGAGTCAGAGCAAACACTCCTTCAGTCCCATCTTCCAGTTGCCTTATCTCCAAATTAGAAGGCAGAGATGATCTAAGAATTGAAGAGAGAATTTAGAAAAAAAACAACTACACATGGGACAAAACTGCAGAAATCCATTGGAGAAATAAATGCTGACTTCTTTCTTCTACCTCCAGAGATAGCAAACTTTTTTTTTTCTGACTTCTATGAGGATTTATAAATAAACAGAGAACAACTACTAGCAGTGGAGGAGAGCAGAGTCAGGGATTACTTGAGAGCTGAACCCTTATAAGTCCAAGGACCCAAGAGGCTGCACCTGAGGGTGCTGACAGAGTATTCCAATACCACAATGAGACTATTCTCTATCATCTTCGAAAGATCATGGGCATTGGGGGAGGTGTCTGATGACTGAAGAAAGACAAATATTGCACCCACCTTCAAAAAAGCTCAAAAGGATGATACAAGGAACTACAGGCTGGTCAGCCTTACTTCAGTCCCTGGGAAAGCCATGGAACAAGACCTTTTGGGAAGCCTTTAAGAGCATACTAGGAGAAGGCTACTGGAGATAACCACCACGGACTGACTAAGAGCAACTCATGTCTGACAAATGTTTGCCTTCCAGGATAAAATGACCAGGTTTGTGGATGACAGAAGAGCAGTGGATGTAATTTCCCTTGACTTTAGCAAGGTCCTCAATACAGTCTGATGACATTCTTGTATCCAAGTTGGGATGTTATGGTCTGGATGGGTACACAACTAGTAAAGTAAATAACCCCTACCTGGATGTCAGTAACAACTGGGGTACAGCAGAAGTCTGTGCTGGTACCTGTCCTGTTTAACACCTTTATCAACAATCTAGAAAGGATAATGGAGTGCACTCTCATCGAGTTTGCAGATTACACTAACTGACAAAGCACAGTCAATACATCTGAGGGCAGGACTGCCATCCAGAGGGGCCTGGATAGCCTGGAGAGGTACACCAACAGAGATCATATGAAATTCCAAGGATAAATGCAAAGATCTGCACCTGAGAAGGAAGAAGCCCTGGTGATGTTACTGGCTGAGGGAAAGACCCTAGGAGTGGTGGTAGGTAGCAGGCTAGACATGAGGCCATAGCTTGTCCCAGCAGCAGAGGGCCAAACGCATCCCGAATGGTATGAATGGGAGCAGCCAGACTGAGGCAAGCGACTGTCCCCCTCTGCTCTGCACTTGCTAGATCCTATCTACCTGTTACCTCCTGTTTTGGGCCCCCGATACAGGAAAAAAATACAAACTGGAGCAAGCTTAGGGGAGGACCACCAGGATGGTCAGGGGTCTGAGAGAAGTCACCCTGTGAGGAGTGGCTGGGGAAACAGGGGCCTGATCAGCTTGGGGAAGAGATGGCTGTGGGGTTCTAAACAGCCACTCCTGCACACCTATGGGGACATCACTGAGACCAAGAAGTCAGGCTTTTCTGAGGGGCACATGGCAAGTGCAGAAGAGACAATACACATAAAAATGAAAAACAAACAGTTCAGCCTGGATATTAGTTCTGACTGGAATATCCTGAGACCTCTTCCAAAATGAATTACCCTATAACTTTCTAGAACTTTGGTTTTAGTCATGCTTATTTTAAAAAATAAGCTATATTCCTCCTCAAATTTTAAAACCTTACATACTTAATGCAGAACACAGCCCGTAAGAGGAAAGCCTCTTCTGTCTTCTAGCCCCCTTATTGCAAACATTAATCATAAGTGCTTTTGTGCTCCCTACCTCTCTCATTTACCAAACAAGCTTCTGAGAAGAACTACATATAGTAAATATTGTTACTACATATAATACACAGAGAACATCTTCCAAAACAATTGCAACCACCATATTGGTTTTGCAGACACCAAATGCAACTCTGTGTTTTCAGCTCCGTGCTAACAGATGAAAAGCTAAAAATCATCAGACAGGCTACTGACTACTTTATAGAAGTTGACACTGGCAGATCCATTTTCCTGTTTAGATGAAGAAAAATACAAAAAGATTGAAATCTTAGCGATAAGCAAAAACCAGAAACTTTCAGTTTTAATAACAGAATATGCAATGTTAGAGGCAGTGAAATTCAGCAAATGTTTCTTAATGCTTCTTTTCTAACCATAAGGCATCCAGTTTATCTTTTCAGTAGGACTGAGGAAACAATGATCATGTGGTCAAGCAACTAGGTTGATTTTCAGAGATTCATATCCAGTTTGTGGTTGAACTTGCTCACAACCTCAGGCAACTCACTCTCTCAGCTACTGTTCCCCAGATGTAAAATAAAGGCCACAATCATATTTCTTCTTTCTCTTTCTTATCTTACTTGTTTTCAGCTGTAAACTCTTCAGGAAAATAAATACAGTTTTCTATAACACGGCCATTTTTAAACTCTGCTTTCAAATCCACTATTGGCAGCTAACATTTCCACTAGGGAACACTTAGCATCTGCATGCCAAAACAGGCTGGAAACCAGTGCATGCACCATATTTGCCAATGTTCACAGCTGGAACATCTGGACACTATGGTAACTGTCCACCATACAAATAATTAAAAGCATTAAATTGCAAGGCAAAAAAAAAAAAAAGAAAAAAGGTAAGAAATATAGTTTAACTTGTCATTGAATCTGCTTAGTGCAGGCTAGAGACTTTGCACTGCACAGTTTCCATGTATAAGTAAGGCACCTCCATCACCATTTTCTATTACTCCTACAGGCATTTTGAAATGACCCTCAAGAACAAAGCGCCCCTAGTGTCAGGACTGTTAAGAATGCAGTTCACACTAGCACTGGCTGCAGAAGATCACCCACAGTGGGTTTCCAGGCACAGGATGGCAGTGCCTGGCAGGAGCTGCAGGGAAGGCCAAGAAGAACAGCCAGGGGCTGTGCACACGTGCAGTCAACGTGCACCATGGGACATCAAGAGCATCCTGCCAGGCACAGAGGGGTCACAGCACTGCGCAACAGACCCTGCACATTCAATATTTATTACAAAATGATCCTGGGAAAATGAAGTGTGGCCTACATAGCCAGCATGTGTCAGACTTGCTCCCCACATGCCCGTGTTTTCTGTCCATGACTTCCCAAGAAATACAGAAGCCCTAAGCACATTATATAATACATGAAGCCATTTGAATCCTCTTTCTGGATTTGTATTTTATCTTCACAATAGTTGTTTCTGTTGCTTAGCCTTATATTTCACATCTTAATATGAATTTTGCTGACAATGCCCAGTTGCCTTTATCTGTAAAAATCAGTATTCGGTGTTGTTTTCTCCTAACTAGATTTATTCTATTAGTTTCTTTTGGCAAGCATGAATGTTTCTGCTGTGCTGTCACAGATCTTCCAACAGGAGCATTATCCGTAATCATTCATAAAGATTCACAGTAATGAGAACAACTTGTTTTGCTTCTCCGTGGAAGAACTTCAGAGGTTATACAAAGTAGGAGGACACAGTGATTCATACAAATGAGAAATCCACATACACTTCTCTGAAACTAATATGGTACACCTGAGGCAGGGAAAACGTTGCAGGTACTCAACCAAGACAGAAGTCATCACCCCACTTGGCATTATCTGACTTTTTTCCAGAAATCTCAGCGAAGAAGTCCTGATGAGCAGCAAGTTATCTTTTGGCTTCGACTCAGTAGAGCACTTAAGTGCGTGCATCAATTTTTCTATTTAATCAAGGCCATGTGTCTTCCATAGATTGGGACTTCACTTTTCAGCTGTCAGTTTGACACCCATTAAACACCAAACATACCTTAAAGAACTAACATGAGTGTTGTGTTAGTCAGAAGTAACACTAATGTTCCTTACCTTGCCCTGCTCAATACAAAGGAATCTTTGACTGTCACCACTGGGCCCAGTTCAGGACACTCTGAGTCATGGTACTGCCCACAGTCCTCGCACCCTGCAAGGAAGCAGACAGCATACAGAAAGGCTGATGAAAAACACTTTCGTAAGACAGCTGCCTCCTTCTTTCAAGAGCCAAATACAAAACTTAGCACCAGGCAAAAGACATGCATATGAAGGCAGAGGTTTATCTATACTGCTTACAAAAACATGTGTAATTGAACATCAAGTTGATAGCTGGCACCTGTGTAGGTGAGATAACACACTATGATCAGTAGAATCAGAAGACAATTGCTTACATTTTCTCTCAAATAAAAATAATTGCCTTACATCCACAGTATGTATTTTGCTTAAGATGGCATTAATCTCCAGATAAAGTGTCATAACATGTAGCAGCTAAACAAAACATTACTACCTTCAGCAGAACCCAGGTTTTTAGAAACAGCTTGGCTAGCGTGGTCTTTTTAGCAACAGGAGGCATAAACCCAGTACCAGAACTGGCATGGGGCCTCCACAGGGCACAAGCAGGCAGTAGGAGCCAAGCTCTGCCTGGAGCAGCAACTGGCCTGCTCATGCTCCTCACCCACTGCGCTGGAGAGACGCCTTCAAGATACCTTCTGGTGCCTTTCCAAACAAGTCAGCTGGCTGTGTAATATACTCTGGCCACTTCTTAATTCACTGCCAGCTTACCTAAATTAACTTCTAGTTTAAGTGGCTGTAAATTACCCATAACTGCGTGGTTCCTAAGAAACAATTTTCAGACCAGGATAATTTGAGGCTATTTAAAATAAGCCAACTTAACAGGATTTCAAATGCACATACATTGTCTCACTGTGAAAAACAGCTGCCAAACTGCCCTGCCTGGTCAGTTGCTGACGCAGCTCAAGAAGATATCATTGCACAGGTGTTATATTCCTATAGTGTGATTTCCATCTGAGCACTGTGCTTACAAGGACAACTCAGGTAACCCCAGTAAGGATGCAAAGTAGAGGATGGTTACACCTTGTCTAGCAAGAGAACAAGACAAACCCCATGTCATTCCAGTGTATGTCCCCCTAGTAAAGCTACTCTGTACTCCTAACTGGAAAACTCTCCCTCTCAGTATTTGCCCCAGTGAACGAACAAAAGGATTTCTTCTAAGATGTGGAAAAGGGAACCCAAAATACAGTAACAGAGCTCCACGTTGTTTTTTCTTCTGGTAACAAAACCAGCTTAGCAGTGAAAATCCATACATCTGACAAATGGCAGTATCAGCTCGTGCAGCCCCCAAGCCTGGCCCTGCTTCCTGTACAGCTGCTTGTGCTGCCTCCTGGTGAACCAAAGAACAAAACCACCAGCTTTTCCCACCAGTTTATTTTTCAGCTGAATGAATTTCCCAGTCCACTTTGCTGTAAATCACCAGACAGCTGTATCAGAGGAAAGGATCAGCGGGCAAATGCTATCCACATAGCACCACCATCAAATCTAAGCCTATATGCAAATGGCCTCCCCCATCTCGTGCTGTTTACCACACCACCCCCCTTAGGTGTGCCCGTAGCTCACACTGTGCTTAGTATTACTGAAATAATCTGGGCTAAATACAAATTTCTAAAAGCACAGAGAGTGGAGGAGCCACAGAGGAATGTGTAAACCATACTGCTGAAAAGAACTGGATTATCATCCACAAAGGGTTGTCATAATCAACAGGGACAGTAACGAATAGCCAGAGTGACAGCTTCTTAAATAGGCTTTGCTGTCAAAGAAAATAAAGCCCTTAGTCATTCCCCTTATCTTTCAACTGTACCTCGGCACTCCCCACTTCAGCCACTGCACAGGTTCAACAAGATGCAGACAGCATTGTCCAAAACTGCATGCAGGAACAAGCTACACATTTCTCTCACTCCTTTGAAGATGAATGACCAAAGCAGGGAGAATACGACACTGACATTGCGTAGCATGTCTCCCAAAATCTAAGGGATGCCTTACAGCAGACATTCCCCAAGCCTGTTACACTCACCATATGTGACACTTCCAAGAGACTTCAGCCACAGGAGAAATATAAAATTACTCATGAGGATAAATGGTAAAATACCCTGGGGGGAGTATATGCAGAGACTTCTATAAAAATTCTTCCAAAACTCTCTGTCTACAAAATCCGTAGTCAATTATGTTTACCATGGAAGCACACAGTATCCCTTATAAAAACCTCACTTTTTCAGAAAATAAGCCATCCGCATATCCCATGGTAAAAACTTAAAGAGAGCACAAGACAGCCTCCACTGGAAGGGGGAAGATAGTAGGTGTTGCACAATGCTATCTGTGCAATTAGGGAATGGTGTCACATCTCAGTCCTTGTTGCTATTCAACAGGGTCTTTTTATGAAGGGGAAGAAAATATCTGCAACTCAATAAAAATGCCTATTGAGTCAATACTATTTTTTAAGGAAACCTGGTGAATCTGTGGTGGAAGGAAAAGTGCAACTTTCTTTCTGATGTAGTTGTCATAAGGTTAATGTGCAGCCGTGGAGCCAGCAAGGGTAAAACACTGCGGATCCATACCACTGAAGACATATGCTCCACTCTGCTCTTCCCAGATCAGATCCACAATATCTAGGCTCCCTCTGCTCATACAAGTAGATAAGCTGACTCTACATCTCCCTTACATCTTTTTTTTTTCCACTGTAACACCAGATCCTGCACGTCCAGGCTGGTGACAAAGGGGAGGCTGCAGGGCTAGTATGCCACTGAGAAAAAAGCCTACTAGCCAAGCTACATCAAGCATGGGATGCTGCCCATCAAACTCCCTGGGTACACCACCGCTGCAGCCTCTCTTCACACACCATGACCTCATGAGTCCAGATCCCAGGTCATGGAGCCCAGTCTAGCACACGGGGTTACACAGCAGAACGCGGAACACAAGACAAGCTGCATGAGGCACAGGCCCAGCAGCAAGGGCACAAGAACACAAGTCACAAGTGAGACTTGTCAGGGCAGTCGGTGCATCTCAAACGGGGCTTGTCCAGAAAGAATAACGAGGCTGCACCCTTCCCCTGTGGAAATGCACAGAATCACACAATGTTAGGGATTGGAAGGGACCTCAAAACATCAACTAGTCCAATCCCCCTGCCAGAACAGGAACACCTAGATGAGGTTACACAGGAAGGTGTCCAGGCAGGTCTTGAATGCCTCCAGAGTAGAAGACTCCACAACCCCCCTGGGCAGCCTGTTCCAGTGTTCTGTCACCCTCACTGAGAAGAAGCTTCTTCTCAAATTTAAGTGGAAGCTTTTGTGTTCCAGTTTGTACCCATTACCCCTTGTCCTATCATTGGTTGTCACCGAGAAGAGCCTGACTCCATCCTCATGACACTCACCCTTTATATACCTGTAAACACTAATGAGGTGACCCCTCAGTCTCCTCTTCTCCAAGCTAAAGAGACCCAGCTCCCTCAGCCTTTCCTCATAAGGGAGATGCTCCACTCCCTTAATCATCTTTGTTGCCCTGTGCTGGACTCTCTCCAGCAGTTCCCTGTCCTTCTTGAACTGAGGGGCCCAGAACTGGACACAATATTTCAGGTGTGGTCTCACCAGGGCAGAGTAGAGGGGAACAAGAACCTCTCTCAACCTACTAACCACCCCCCTTCTAATACACCTCAGGATGCCATTGGCCTTCCTGGCCACAAGGGCACAGTGCTGGCTCATGGATCTTCAACTTAGGCTAGAGGTCAGAGTTCTCCAGAGACACCCCTGATTGCTAAAGCTGGCTGTGTAAACAAAGAGCTTAGATTCATGTTAGGCCTTCAGCTTCACTTTTCCCATTTAAAAGCTGTTCTGCTAACTCACATTCAGAGGTCTCTTTGTATGTTTGCCAACAAAACCAGGAGAATGTGTATGCTTAAAATGAGGAACCTTCTCTCTACTCCTCCATAAGATGTTTGAAGTCCCTCTACATAAATACTTTTCTAAAAAAAAACTGTTTTACTCTTTAATTGCAAACATTCTGAGTAGACAGTCACATCATGAGAAGCAGGTCATTTTCATTTCTAATACTTACAAATAAACACAAGCTCATCACTGCTGTCTTCAGCCATTTTTTAAACCTGCCAAAATACAAAAGATGAAGTTAGTTCTGAATGACTTTCACTTTCCATATTATTGAAACATCACTTTACGGAGTAAGGATGCTGACTGACCCAAAGCATACCCAAACATTGCCCCAGCACAAGTAACAGTGGAAAGTTAAAGACATTAAAGTTGCTAAAAATCCCCCGGTGACTGCTGTATCATGTGTTGCCGAAGTCACTACCGAGAAGCCCAAAGGTCTGCATGTTCACAGGCTTTTCACCCTGAGGCAATGCTCTTTCAGACCATTCCCCTTCCTTCCTCTCATCACCTCTAGCCATTCCTGTGTGCCCCTCAACCCCTGCTATAAGCTCCTCTGGAGCCTCAGAAGGCTCAGGGACAGATGACTGACCTAGGTCAGCAACAACCACTGCAAAAACAAAGTCCATCTGATTCGGTGCAACATTTTGTTGAAGAACAGGTTAAAAAAATATCTCTGAAGGGTGGATTACTTATTTAATTAACACAATAATCTTAAGAGCATAAAAACTACAGACACAATCAAAGATTTGCTCCAAAGTGTACTCTAGTAATGAGCATCAGAAAACCTGGAAAAACAAATACCATCTCTGTCACTGATCTTCCATAAAACAGTAACCAATTTGCTTTTACCCATAAAATAAGGATAATCTATATTCACTTTTATAGATCAGTTTTGGCAGTATATATTAAAAACTTGCATAAACACTATTGCTCTCCAATGACGCCTAGACTGGGGGTGTCAAACTCATTTTCACCCGGGGCCGCATCAGCCTCATGGTTGCCTTCAAAGGGCCGAACGTGACTCTAGGGCTGTATAAATCAATTTATTTTAATATATATATAAATATACATAAAAATACATTTATATTGTGTATATGCACATTAAAATAAATCAATGTGTATATATATATATGAAATATAAAAATATATATAAATATATAAAAATACATTCATACAGGCCTAAAATCACATTCGACCCTTTGAAGGCAATCGCGAGGCTGATGCGGCCCCTGGTGAAAATGAGTTTGACACCCTTGGACTAGACAATCTGAATTATGGTTGGCAAGCAATCTGTAATTATGTATGGCTAAGATCATGACACAAGCAGAATCTAGAAGATAGTCTTCCCTTTTCTAACCATGAAAAAGCTCTCCTCCCTTCAATTTTTCCAATGCCTCAGTGAGAGGCAAAGCAACACAAAGATCGTGACCCAAGACAAAGAGAGAATTAGGCTGCAGAAACAGCAAGCACATTGGTCAAGAAGAAAACAGAGAGGATTAGGAGACTAAACCTGTGAGAGGGAGTAGGACAGGAGGAAACACAAATGAAAACACACTAAGCTAGCACAGCTCTGTTTGAAAAAAGATAAAGCATTTGCTACTGCAATAACAAAAGCCAACCCAATAAAAAGATACACACAAGCACAGCCATTACTCAGAATCAGCGCAGAAGCAGAAGTCCCTGTTATGAGTTCACTCTGAGCACCGATGTTTCACAAGCTCTGCCTGGTTGGGCAGTGGAAATATGTCTCAGGCTGGAGCCCAGAGCAGCAGCTACTTCTGCACAGATACAGGCTCTACCAACCTCTCAGCACAAGTGAAGCTCCTGTCCCACACAACCCTTATCACTGGCTCAGAAAGGACTCCGTACTTGTGCCAAGTCTGCTCCTAACATCACTATGGCACCTGTCTGCCAAGGAGCAATGTCTGATACGCAGCTGCCAGCTGCACCCATGCTCTGCTCCACCCCAAGCTTTCACTAGAACCTGCCAACAGGTTCCTTCACCAATCCATAGGCTACTCCCAATTAGCAAAGGACAGTCTGTCCCCACACGGATATGTGCTGTGTGGAAAGCCAGCACATCCAGCTGATGGGAATAAAAAGGTACACCTGGTTGCTGGGGCTCTTGGTCATGGTAGGAGGGATCCTGCTGCTCAGTTATCTGGGCAACAGCTTCAGGAGGATTTTGGTCACCGAGTCTGGGCACCCTGGCATTCCTCCACAGCCTGTCCCAAGCACTGCCCTCCCTGACTCCACTGAATGTGAACAGCACAATCCCTCCTAACGCCCACTGCCCCAGCGAGGGGCCAGCACTGCCCATCTGTGGCACAAGCTGGGCCTTCCTCTGCTATGGCTTTTGGGGACTAAACCTATATAACAAAACAGTTAAACTTTTACACAAAGGCCCAATGCTGAGCATGAGTTCAGGCAATGTCCTGAAAACACTGTAAACAATGCGACAGGTATTCAGGGCATACCTGAATATAACCATGTAAAACAAGCCAGAGAAAGTGCATCATAGGTTGATGTCAAAAATGGTTTTCCTTTTGGGGATGTTCTGTGCTATTCTAAGAGGTCTACATCCAGTTATTTTTAGACAGTTTCTCCTGACAAGACTTTAATCCTAAATATGGTGGAATTAACAAATACTCTTCTTGGTCAACACCTGCATGTTCCAATACGTGAAGGACACAGCGCAGTAAGACCAGCTATATTGCTGTGTGACCTACTCCTCAAAGGCATTCGCCTTCTATGACCTTCCTGTGTCACATTCTGCACAGACAGCAAACCAATGACACGCGGCGTTACAGAAGCAGTCGCATCAGTCTTGTTTTAGGGGCCATCAGATGAGAATAGCAACAAAGGGGCGGAGAAACCATAGTGGCATAAATGTTCAAGGTGGCAGGAGAAACTGGGAAGGTCCCTCAAACCCACCTCACATAGTTGATAAGAATACTGCATCTCACTTATCTGTATTAGTGTAACTCTCATTTTTGTAGCAAATACTTTCCATTTCCCACAACTCTCCTCATTCTTCATCCATCTTTCCTATGCTGAGCAGAATAACCTGCTATCCTCAAAAATAAACAGGAATGAGTAGCATATTATGTATCAAATACGCTCACACCTTAACATACAGGTGCCAAAAAGAGGACGACCTTGCATTAGTATTTGCACCTTGTTACAAATTCCTGCGTAGTCTTTTTTTCTCCCTTCCTACTTCACAGAAAGTCTAGGAAAGGAAGAACTGCATCAAAATGGGTTTAACAATTCTGATTTGCAGACATGTAACTCTTCTCACCCTTAGACTTCAAAACTCTGCACAAATCTCAACTGTATTTCCCAAGAATTTTTCAAATAAATGACATTATACCACCCACTCCAGTTGGTAAACAGAGTCAAGAAGCGAGAAGTGCCATGCTAGCTGACATGATGGCACTGAACACAGACTTCAGAGTCTTTTGCCCTCATCTGCTGCTGTTCTGGGCCATGTCTGATTTTTCTCTTTTTCTTTTTTCTTCAAGCACTTGTATGAGACAGATATTCCTACCACACACACTTAGGTCCTTCTCTTGCAAAGATCATCAAAGCTTCTGGGAATTCCAGATATTTTTATATAAAATAGAGATCAATCACAGAATCATAGAATGTCCTGAGTTGGAAGGGACCCACAAGGATCATGGAGTCCAGCTCTTGTCCCTGCACATGACAACCCCACAGTTCACACCATGTCTCTGAGGGCATTGTCCAGTCTCTTCTTGAACACTGCCAGGCTTGAGGCCATGACACCTCCCTGGGGAGCCTGTTCCAGTGCTCCACCACCCTCTGGGGGAAGAACCTTTTCCTCGTGTCCAACCTAAACCTCCCCTGGCACATCTTCCTGACATTCCCTCGGGTTCTGTCACTAGTTGCCTGAAAGATCTAAGCAGTGAACAATTAGGCAAAAACCTACACAGAACAAATTAGATCACAAGCACAGAGCCTAATTCTGACTGCAGAGGAAGAGAAGAAAACCAGAAATTTCTGCTCGTATAGTTAGCTGAATGATTTTTGTACCTGAGAGTAGAGCACACAACTAAGCACACAAACTCCAGTGGCAACACAGGCCTCCGAATACTTTTCAAACTCAAGGGAACCCAAATGCAGACACTGAGGGGCTGCAGCTTCACAGGTATCTGCTTGCAGAGCATGACATGCAGCATTACTGTCATAGCCATAAGCTATCAAAAAATGTAAGACCTGGTATAAAAACATACTTTCCTCTTACAAACTGCTGACAAAAAAAAAAAAATAGGCTCCTGTGGCAAGTTGTGTTTGATCTCGCAAATTATTTAAAAAAATAGGAAAGGATAATGAAAAAATAAACCCAAGCTGTACTTGAATTTAATAACCAAAGTAAGTTTCCCTTTCTTCAGTTTTCCATTAAAATTCTACAATAGGGTTCTACTAATGTGAATAAGTAACTTGAGAACACAAGTGGATGGGTACTGGAAATACATGTGTGCAAGCAGAATGCACTTAAAACTACCCCTTGTTATTTCTTCATGGTGTAAGTCTGATTTGTTCACACTACTGCTCAAAGTCTTTGGAAACTATCTGTCACAATACCTGGTAAACTACAGCGAGGTCTTGTATTTCTAAGAAATTACGACCACTCTGTCTGTTATTATAGAGAAGGGGAACAATTTCTGTATAGTTAGGGGGGGCAGAGTGGGTGTTGAATTCATGCCACTTGCCCTTTCCAACACTTGCTGCCATCATGTTCACCCAGCCTAGGGCGAACTTACGCACATGCCAAGTTTAACAAACGTGAGCAGAAAACGAGCGTATTGCAGAAAAAAATCTGTGTGTATGAAGCAAAGCAGACTGGGGCTTCTCTTCCTTTCGTCTTGCACTCAACACACCCCACCTTCTTTCCGAAGAGCCGGTTCCCATCCTCGGTGACCGACCTGCACCCTCCTCCTCCCATCTCTGCATCCTTCCTCCCCCCCTTCAGAGGCGGATCCGTGCTCCGACGGGGGGCCCGGAGCTCCCGCAGCCAGCGCCTCGGGAACGGCCGCCACGGGGCCTGGGAGAGAAACGGGTCGCGAGTCCTAACACGGCCGTTTCCCTCACAGGCCACGCGCCCTCCCTGGACCAACGGCTTCACCGGGCACGCCCCGCCCTCGCCGTGACACAGCCCCAGCGGCTCGTCCCGCAGCCGCCACGGGGACTGTCCAAGACCCCCGGAGCCTCCCAGCGCCGCGGGGCGTGCATGCGAGTGTGTGCGGGGGGGTGTGTGAGGCCCGGGCGCGGCCGCGCGCCCGCCGCGGGCACAGCCGGCGCTGAGCGGTGGGACCGCGCTGCAGCCGCCAGGAGCCCGGCGAGCAGCAGGGCCTGGCCCGGGATCCGGGAGCGGCTCCGCCGGGTTTTGCCTCGGACCCGCCTCGCCCCCCTCCCTACCGCCCTCCCTCCGGGCGCCGCGGCCGCTGTAACAAAGAACAAGCGGCATGGAGGAGGCGGCGGAGGAGGCGGCGGCGGCCGCGGGGCCGCCAGTCGCCGCCGCCCCGGGAGCCCTCGCCGCCGCCCCCGCCTCGGCCCCGTGCGCCCTGGGGAACGGCGGGGCGGCGAGCGGAGGCGCGGCGGGCCGGGCCGGGCGCGGGGCGGGGATCCCGCGTGGAGGGTGCCGCGCGTGGGCCGGGAGACGGGGGAGAGGGGAGCACGGCGGGTGGGAGCGCGGGGAACCGGCGTTACCTGCCTGGGGAATGGCCAGACCCGGATCGGATCCGGACTCCGGGTTCCGATCCGCTCCGGAAACCACGCGCCACCGGAAGCCGGGCGCGACTGGCCGCAAAGCACGGTGGGAAGTGTAGTCCCCGGGCGGCGGCGGTTGGGGAGCGGACGGTGGAGGGGCGGGGGTCCGTGGCGGCTCTGCCCGTCTCCCGGCGACTTCATCGCGCTGGCTCGCCGCTGTCAGGGCTGCGGCGGATCCCCCGGGCGGGTACAAAACCTGTGCGAGGGGCGGCCGCCCCCACCCGGGCGGTTTCTTCGAACCGCCGGCACGGCGCTTCGGCCCTGGGCTGGAGAAAGAGGAGGAGAAGGAGGAGGGTGGCTGCCGTTGAACTTGACTTGGCGACCCAGGTTGCACAAGCTGTTTTTTCCTTTTCTGTGCTGGGCAGTGCCAGCCGCAGGGCGAGAGTCCCCCAAGGGACGCAAGGCGCCTGTCAGAGGGCGCTGAGGGATCACGGACATGCCACGTCAGGCACAGGGCTGGCTGCAGGCCCAGTGGGTTTTCCTCAGTTAATTCCTGAAAGAGCACCTGAGCACCTGTGTCCTCCGTACCCACGCTCTGCTGAGGCAAACATGTTCAGCGCTCCTCAGTCTGGCCTTACCTGTATGGTATCAGGGCCAAGCCCTGCTTTGTTCGTAGCAAACAGCACGGCCACATGTAGCACTCAGGAACAGGATCTCACTGGGACTTGGCACCCAGGAAACAAAGGATGTGGACTCAGTGCCCACAGCTCAAGGGGATTTAAACCCCCAGTTTGCGTTGTGGTGCTTGCCCCTCTGCCAGTTGAAACGTGCGCTACACAGCAAAGAACTCCCCTCCAGGGAAGAAGAGGCCAGGGCCAAGAAGTACACGTGCTTTTTGTATTCAAGAAAGATGCCCCAAGTCTGGCAAAAGGAAAACTCTGGTAAGAATTGTCACCTACAGTTAGTTCCCCCCAACACCTTGTGCAGTGCTCCCTGCCACTGTGGTGTGACTGGCCAGTCCCCACAGTAAGAGCACCCCTGAAAACTGAAAGGTGCTCTCCAGGGTATGTGCGCCTCTCATGGCCACATCTTGAACTGCTGGCAAAGGCCAGACCCTTTTGTGTTTCTCACCCATCCCATGTCCCCTTCTGCACAAGGTACTCAATTGCAAGAGAAAAGTGTAGAGACTATAGTGATTCTCTTTTAAGTGCTTGGGTAACCGGAAAGAGTGCAGCTTTTGAATTTTGAAAATGATGCTGCTTGGCAAAACAATGTTAATTTAAGGAGGGGGAACAGTTTATTCTTTAACAATGACTCACCAGAAGTTTTCAATAGAGCAATTTTTAAAAGATCTCACTGCATGTACAGGTCATTTACTTTTTCAAAGACGGAAGCCAGCTGGCCTTTAGTTTTGTGTAGTTCGCTTTTACTTATTTTCCCTGTATGTCTCAGTGCATATGCACATTCACAATGTTTTCTTAGGGCCTTCACACAGGTTTCTCCAGCATCTGGTGCACAAGGGTGGCTATCCTGCTTGCAGTGTATTCACTTTGTCAGAATAACTGTTAACTAACTCAGAAAAGTTATCTGTACGTTTCCTAGATGAAGCAGCCTGGATTTACAATGCATGTGACTCTGGATTCTGCAGCTCCAAAATCATTTTTGTATATTTTTGGTCAGTATTTCTACCTTTCTGCAGAGCTAACAGACTGTGAACTTATATCAAGCTTGCTGGGGTAGAGAGATGGGAAAAAAATGAAGATCCCTTCCATTCATTGTTAAGGATGATGAACTGTAGGAAAGAATATGGTGCCAGACTTAGCGCTACATCTATTGCTGCTCTCACTCTGATAGGCCTTGTCACTTTTGCTAGTGTACACGAATGGCATCACGCAAGTTGATAAACCTCACCCCAGTTTAGAGCAGAAAGGAAAAGTAAGAAGGATTGTTGGGAAGACTATTAAGAAATTTCAGCTAAGCACTTCAAGAATATGAAATGACAAGGTGTAGAAAAGTGGGCACTAACTCCCAGTAAGGAAACATACCATTTCCTTGTAAAAGAAGGTGTAACTCTCACTTTGGGAAGGAAAATAAAACCACTATTGTTGCTACTTTCATGTGAATGCCTATTTTTGGTGGTGTTGGGCTTTGTTGTTTTGTTTTGTTTTTTTCCCTCAGTCTGGTGGGGCTTTGTGGCAGCATTAATTTAGAACAAATCTTTTTCAGTAAAATGATCACAAGATAACCTTATTTCCAGGCTGTACTCATTTTAGTACTGGTGTTTTCTATAAAGGCTCTAGGCCCTAACACTCCTGCTCCTTTGTCTCCCAAATAACAAATGTTTTCAGGATAATACATCATTACTGACAACAGAAATAAGGAGTAACCACAGTGCTTTCTTCCACGAGATTCCCACCCCGTCTGTGTTTCTCAAAGAACAAGAAGGGGCTACCTGGTATGGCCGAGGTTATCAGGAACAACCCAGTGTCAGCACAGCATAGGTGGAGAATTCTGCTCCTGAATAAACATGTAAATGGACTATGTTAAGCAACTGGTAAAATTAATGGAGGAGAGTAGAAAACCATCTATTACACTTGACTAAGTATGCAGGACAGCACACTACACAGAGACAACTGGCTTTTATTGTATGTACAGCAGTAGTTATTTCTTTAAAAATCCTCAGGCTTTTTAGTGATATAATAAATCTGTACAACACAGACTTCTTAATTGCACCAACTTAATTTTGTGTACACACAAAGAAAAAAATACCACAGAAGAAGTGACTATCACAGTTGAATGCTAGAAAAAAAATGTTTTACCCCACCTTGAATATAAGAATATAATACATTACTGGGAAATACAGAGTTATAGTATCGGAAAGACCTCAGATCCATCCTTCCCAGCTATTTTCACACCATGACATCACCTTGCATAGTAGCAGTTTGGATATCCTGAGTGAAATTATATTATTCACCCTTATCTTAAAGTAATTATCTTGCTATATAGTTAGAGTTGTTTGTCAACAAGGCTGTGGCTTAGCAACGTACAGAAGCATATGCTGACTTTAAACACAATAGTAAATCCACTTAGGTTCTGTGGAGGTCAAAGCCATGAGGTCAGCTGTTCCCACTCAGACTGGGAATGTCTTAGCCCAGAACTACAGTATACTTAATTCTGTACCAGGATAAGCACTTATCTCAACCTTCCCCTCTACAATTAAACTGCAATAAACTAAAATGAAAAAGACAGGTGGCTCCCACCTTGTATAGAGCTCTTGCTGCTGGTAACACCTGGAACTGAAAAAGGTGTTAAAACAAGAGCAAGACTCTTCTTTTGCTTCCACGTACACATTTGGTAGCATTTTATGTCGTTGACTTAGCTTTTTCCTATGATATTTTGCATATCAAGAACACCAAAGCTTTACAAGAAATACACAGCAGAAAGCTTTTCCTTGAAAACCACTTAGAACCAGAAGGAGATGCAGTACATGAAATGCTGCAAAATTTCACTGATGCTCAAAGCTGCTATCATTGCTGGGCAATAGAACTCCCTGCCTGAAACAAGCAGCACTGGAAGACAAGTCCTCTCAAGAGCCGGACAGTAACTACAGGTCTGTATGACCTGCAGCCCCAACCTCTCTCCCAAGCAAAGAGCAGGGGAAAAAAAGAAAATCTATCAGAAAGCGTAAGAATAAAGCCTAGTATTTATGCCTGCACAGATCATGACCTGACCATCAAGCCGAAGAAGACTGCCAAAGGTATTTTACTTTTTAAAAGAATATGAACTTTTTTCTATGACAGCATTCCTTTTCCTTTCTACTGCCTAAGGTTCACAAGTTTAATATATAGTTAGGAATGAAATGACTTGTCATTTATTTCTGGGGTGAATTGGATATGGAGTAGTGGTGACCTAGGACACCCTCCTCTTTAAAGTGACTTTTAAAGTGATCTCAGACACTTTAAGAAAGTTACCTAAGTTGTATTCACACTTGAGATTAGGTAGTTTTATTGCTTTCATCTACAAAGACAAAATGAATTCTTGCACTACTTACTTGGTCAAAATTCGTACTAAAGCTAAGGCAAATATTGGTGAGGTAAGGATGCAGGTTGTCTCCATCAAGGCAAATGAAAAGCTAAAATGCCATGAAGCAAAACAAACCACAAACACAGAATAAGAAGGTTCAGTTATGGGCAGGAAAATTCTTTAGAAAGGAAAAGCAAGCCTTCATCTCTTAGTACTCATAAAATAAATACCCCACCTTCTTTGCTGTAGAGAACATCCAGAAACACAAAAGTGTAAGAAAAGGGGCAAAAACAAAGACAGATTTCACAGGTTATTTCCAAGCTATTGTTCTAAAGTAATTAAACTGGAAGACAGAAAACAAGAAGCCTTCAGTGTAATATCATGCAGAGATTTGTTCTGCTGTTCAAATGTGTAGTTATTAACATTATGAAGACTGCAAAACATAAAAGAACAAAATTATTCCTTCCACTATCCTTCATGCAACTGCACAGGAAATATTTAGCACTGACAGGGTACATTGCAGTATTAGGTACGACAGTCTACAAATCCAGTCATCCCTACACAAACCTGTAGTGTAGCTTCCACTGGTTGTCAGGACCCAGCTCAGGCTGACCTAAATACTAGTACACAAAAAATGTATGTACTCAGATCTCTTGATCTTAAGTAACAACCTAATCATCTCAGAAGGGAGGAATGGGATTGAACATTATGGGCCTTTGGGGTTGTCACAACCCAGCAACTCAATTCTCCCTTTGTGTTTAGCACTTCAGCTTGTTTTTACAATAGGACATAAACTATTTGTAGAGGAGTAGGAAGAGGTGAGGAACACACCAGGCAGATGTGGAGGTCAAACATCAAACCAAATGATGTTTATTTTCCTGAGGAGTAAAGGCAATTAAAAACCAAGATTCCCTTTTTACCCCAAATGCCTTGCTTTCCTCATCTTAAGTCCATTCACACAGTTTGCAGTATAGAATGTTCTCTGTTCCCACCATCAAGACATGCATTTAGGCAATCACCAAGACCTTAAGAAAAAGGAACCAAAAACCACTTCAGTGTCTATCTGTTCTTTGGGATAAGCTGCAAGCAAACCCTACTCCTGCATTCTGCAAGTTATTCAGTGTTATTTCCACCCCATTCTATTAATACGGTACATTATAAAGCTTCTGTAAATTAAAATTGCAGTTCAGTAATTTAAGCAGACTTCAAGTAGTGTTACATGCTCTGTTTATATTCCCAATTCCACAACTCCATTTTCAGTGTAAGGGGGTGCTGCCCATGGAGCTCAGTCTCACTTTGATTTCTTCAACTCGAGACCAGTTGTGGTTTTCTCCTTCAGTGAACAAGATGGAGCATTTAAAACATGGCAGGGATCTGATGCCCTACCCTGCCCCATCATGCAAAGAGCTCCTAGCAAAGTCAAGAGAAAAAGTGTATGTTGAGAGAAGGTAACATCAGGTTTTTTAATGTTCATATCATGAACCACTGTAAAACAAATGAAGAAACTGAACCTCTACTTTGTAATTAACAATAAACAAAAACGTTCAAGCACATTCAAGCTGGACAAAGCTGTATTACTGAACTGGGATTTCTGAGCACATTTCAGCTCTAGAAGACTCATTTGTAACCAATTTTCAAAACAGAGAATTTAAAAATGCCTTCAAGTGTTTTCATAATAAGTAGCATGCTTAAATGTACAACTATTTGACAGTCTGGACTGCTGTACTACCACAGTGATTTTATGAGGTTTCACATAAAAGTTATTTTTAAGCAGCAGGCTCAGTTAAAAGATTCTGGCAGTTAATTTCTTCTAATCTCTTTGTTGGTAAAAAAGAACTCAAATCCCCTCTACTTTTATATTCTTTGTAAAAGCATTTATCAAAGAATCTAGAGTTCATAAGAAGTTTTGAAACATGTTTCTGTTCTTCAATGACTTTCTATTTTTGAAGAATGGTTTAAGTTGAAAGTCCAAGTATCTGCCAAAGTGTTGGATGTCTTATGGGAAGGAAAGGCGGGGGGGAAATCACTGCTAGCAAAGCAGGCACAAATCTATCATCCATTCATGTTGGTAATTTAGATGGAACGAACGTTTTTCTTGGCTAAAGAGAACAGGCTTGGTCCTTTGTCCTCAGCAGGAATGTATACGATGGAAAAGTACAGGTATGCATGAAAGATGGTACCTGTGAAATACTGACATTTCACTCTTCTTAAAAGCCCTAACAAGAACTACGCCTTTACTTTCATCAGTTTTTCCTTTTAATTTAAAGGAGCCAGCTGCAATATTTAGTAAGGTAAAAAGTAAAAAACCTCACTCAACCAACCGCTCACCACGTGACAGCACTGCTAGATCTAGAAACCAACTAAGGGAATTGTTATTGCTTTTTCTCAGTATGTGTTTGGTAAGTAAAAGAAGCTGTCTAATGAAAAGCAGTATAGGGTTAAATATGCCCTATTTATCATTTACTGCTCCTAGCCTTGCATTTGATATGATGGTTAATATACTTGTCTAACCAGTACTTAGAAGGAATTAGAGCCCCTAGGATAGGTTTTTGCATTAGCAATGCATCTTCTCACACAGGGAAGAAAAGCTACATATAAGAATTTGTAAATGTTTTGTTTGCAAGCTGACTCAAAGAAAGTTCTGGTTTTTTAAGCATAACTTATGCACAGAACATTAAACAATATGCTAAGTATCTGCATAATTTATTGATTTATGGCTAATATCAAAGGCATCTCTCCACCTACATGGACTGAAGAGTTATTACAGCAGGCTACAGTTATTACAGTAGGCTATCTTAATCAGCATTTCAGTTCTGCTTCTGAAAACTTACCCATTTCCAAATTACAATACAAACTGGATCTGGGTCTCTTTTCCCTTTCAGGCTGACTAGAAAAACAAGTTAAGACTTGCGTTGCTACAATTCCAGGCTGCAGTAAGGAAGCACAGTGGAATCTTCTCTCATTATAGTGGTTTCCTCATATATAGCAGGTATGATGTTTCAGTTAATGTAAACTAGGTGCTCACGCACAGGTCTTCCCCATCTGCACCATTCCCCATCCTCCATCATCTTCTACAATAAACCACGCAGTCCCCCAAAAGCCATCATGATACAACTAGCACTGCTTGTATTTGGAAAAGCAACTTTATAATCAGAGAGAAAAAGCATTCTGGAAAAATAAACAAAAAAATCAAGCTTTTTGTTTATTCCTGGACCACTGTATTAATAAATATCCTCTTCTGCAGGTCATCAGCCGTATTTGTATTCTCTAGCACTGCTCTGTAAACAAATGGTCAAGTGATGTGCAAGCATCCCAGCAGAGAGTGTTCAGTCTTGTATGTATGGTTCTGCCGAAGCACCATTCAGTTTGTTCTTGCTTTTGTTTTTGGAAAGGAGCTTTCTGTTCAGAATACGTGAAAGTGTGCCTCCCTTCTTGCGCGTTTCCTCTGACAGTGGCTGTTGCAGGTAGACAAGATCGTTATGTGATTGACTCATTCCTGGGTCCTTCTGATGATGTCGCCGGCGGAAAAAGAGCTTTGCGCTTTTTTTCAATATCCCACCTGCAGAAACAAAGAGTAGAGGCACAGGACACTTTAGACAGAAGAGGCTGCTTTCCTCTTGGAGCTCAGCTTTAACTGTAACTGTAGCATGACTGAAAAAACCTTTGGTCTTAACTTTTCCAGTTTAAGCATCACCCTGGTAACTATTCAAATGATGTTAGAAATCTAAGAGCGTGGTGAATCTAAAGTGAGAATATGTATGGTTTGTAACTTAGAGCCCATAATTATATGAATTCCACCTTGGAACAAGTGCTTTCAAATACTGGCAAACGCGAGCAATCATCATGCTTTCAGCCAGAGGCCCACATACATACAATACGTGCCTCTGAATCTTCCCCTGCCCCACTGTTACTCCAGCTCTCTCCCAAGTGAACACCACTGAGAAATTTAGACTCCACGGAAGTATGTATTTCTCTGCTTCTCCTTGTTCCATGCAAGTACCATGCAAACTGAATCATGACAGTGGCAGCTCTAGATCTACACATATTGACACACTTGTACAGTTAGCAGAAATGTTCAGGAGAGCTCACATATATTGCTAGAGGAGCACTAAAGAAAAAAGGAATTTTCCTTCAGTTCTTTAAGAAATGATAGTGCTGATAAGGAAGGAAAGCTACTGTGAAACATGCCTCTGAGCCATCAAATATTAATCCTCTGATTTCAGCTTCTCAAGTCAATCCACACATCTTGTGGCAGTCTCCTTCCTTACATTTCACTAGTTTCTAAAGCTCATCTGAAAGCTATGGTACTGTTCAGACATACACATGCACAGCGTGTGGTGTGGGTTGTACACTGGGTTCTCACATGTCAAACAGGCATATCCAATCTTTCCAATACAACAGAAGTACAGAGTATTTTATAAAAAGAATGAAATAGAAGAAGTAATGTTGTTCTTTGTGATTTCAGAGATCAAGGGAACTGAAGAGATTAGCCTGTGATGCAGAACATGACGGTGGCATTTTGAGGTGAAGGACACTGTTAGTGCCAGAGAACAGTTACCTGGCAGTCAACCTGCATGCAGTAGGCCCAGCCAAGCCAGACAACACATATTCTATACAAATCTGGTAGCACCACCTAGAAAAAAAATCACTAAGCATTTGCTATTTTAAAATCCTGTTAAGAACAGCAATTCACTTCAGAAGTTTGCTGAAATCCCTTCTGTGATAAATTAGGTTGCTTTATTTTGTTGTATTCCTTCCCTTGATCCCATGTCAAACCTATGATGCAGTCAAGGTAATTACAGCTGTCATCTCACCAGGGACTCAGGACTCATGTTGCCAACATCAGGCACCAGTATGCTTCTCTCTTTGCAAGCTTGGGTTGTTTTTACAGCCACTGTTCTGCCAAATTTCACCTTCCCCTTCCATGTGCCTGATGTGCAAGGCAGCTCAGTGGCAGCTGGCAAGGACAACACTCCAGGCTACTAGCCACACATCAGCCCAATGTTAAAAGAGCAACAGTTTTGTGCAGAATTGGGTAGTGTCATTGTCTAAGCAGCACCAGCCAATTTGAACACAGGAGGACCCAGGTAGCAAGCCAACACAGGAGCCTTCTGGCAGTCAGACTAGTACGTGAGGACAGTCATCTCACTGGCAAAGCTTCCACATCTTGTTCCTACAGGTTTCCCTATGAGGTTTCCCAATTCTTTCTCAGTTCAGCTGTTAATTCTTGTCACCGCATGGTCTTGATTCTGCTTTTCCCTCCGTTGCAAATGGATACAAAGGCAACACACAGACCGATTCTTTCATATGATTCTGTGCAATATATAGAATTCCATATTTGTTCCCTAAGGACTTGACACAGGCTGCATGTCATTTTGCACAGCAACAGCTGCAGAATAGGTATTTTGTGGCAGCTCTGTTGCATGCACCCAGATTCTTCTTTGTGCAGACCACAGCACTTAAGAACACATGCTTGGGATTATTACTTTGTATTTTAAGGACTAAGCACTCAGCACTTGAGAAGATGTTCTAGCATGTTTTGTCTTGCTGCTGCTGAGACTCTTCTCATGGGGCACGACAGGATGGAGGCAGAAGTCAGCTAAAAGCAACTGGAAACTGGAACTCACGGATTTGAATCTTGACCGCTCCCCTATCACCCTCTGATTGACATTTTTGGCAAGGCAGTACCACTTCAAGCCGCTGTCAACAGCATAAAAGAAACAGTGTTCAACCCCATGATACTGACAGTTGTTAATATGCAAAGACTGGGGGGGATGAGTTCTTGCTGCTGGGTGGCTTTTGTTTTAGCAGTCAGCTGTTCCACCCAGCAGTCCTGGCAGCTGCAGCTGAACCTGTGCCAGCAGAAGAAGTAGGACAGAAGGGTTTATCCATTCCAACTGATTTTCCATGCTAGGAAACAGAACCGAATCAAGAATGCTGGAAAAATCATCCCGGCGGCCTGGGACAGCCCACTGCAGCTGAAAAAACGCAGGCAGCGCTTCCCTGAGAGCAGAACAGGCTCAGCACGAGCAGCAGCCCCCCTGACACAAAAGCTCCCTGTGTTCTCAGAGGTACTGAGGTTGTTGCTACCTGGAAGCTTGCCACATCTCCACTGACACCCATCAGTTTGGTAAGTGCTGCCTGGCAGTGGCTCCAGCTGCTGTGGAAACATGCATCCCCTGCCAAGAAGGCAAGGCAGGGCAAATCACAAGCTTGGCAATGCTCGTGCTGTTTGCATGCTTAGTTCTTGAGTTCGACAGGATCCATATGCCAACTCTGCCCGTAACACCAGGATATTAGCAGAGAGCATGTCAAGAGTGCTGTACAGACTGACTGGTCTTTCACAGGCTCCTCTGCACTAGTTTAGGGTGTTCTGAAAATGCTTGTGGCGCTAGGATCACTTCTGAATCTCATTTTTGTTAATGAAGGAAGACTTCCTTCCACATCTACAAGGATACACATAGAGATAGCTTCTTTCCATTCCTTCCCAACTTCCAAAACAGTTTTTATGCAGGTGGTTTTGTAATACCTGCTGAGGTCCTGGTAGCTCTACAGGTTAGACTAGAAAAGAGGTCTAGAAAACTGTAAGCAGCGGGTTGTAAAATAAGCTTTCTGCATATGCATATCCAGTTATGGGGTCACACATGGTTTGCATGAGCAGATATTTGCTGATAACTAGATGCTACAGGAACGGGCATGACGGAGAGAGATCAGGAGGGTACATCACCCCTCCAAGCCTTCCTTGTTGTCCATTGTGTGACCCACCTGGACAGCACGACCACCAGCAGAATGACTTGTCACAGCAGATGAGTCTGCTAAGACACCTGGAGATGGGAAGGTTATTTTGGAGGGAGGAAAGAAATGGATGGGGAAAGAAGAAAACGGGTGCCAAACTATGTTTTGCTTCTGTTTTTACAATGAGTGTACCATTGTAAAGCTACATTTACTTAAAAAAATAAGACAAAAATAACTTACTGTGTAGGTAATTAACTCTGGTTGGCACAGTAGTCCTCTTAGTTTTTAAAAGGGAATGGGTAAGAAAGAGGAAGTCAGAAAAAAAACATGCAAGAGTTAAAAAAAAAGACAGTGCTAACTATAAGACAATACATACATAAGGCTTTTTAAAGCAGAAGGGGTTTGTTGTGTTTGGGTTTTGTTTGGATTTTTTGTTGTGTTTTTGTGTTTGGTGGGATTTTGTTTGTTTCTTTGTAGAGGGAAAGCATTTCACAAAACAGAAACCTTGAACTATTCAAAGCTAACAGAAGGCAGGAGGGTTGAAATGTTTTCCTATCTCGCTCCATAAAAGATACTCAGCTGTGACAAAGCAGAGATTCAAGACTTTCACAAAGAGACCTATATGTAAAGAAAGGGATTTCAGACAGTTTTAAAAAATATTTTTTCAAGATGAGACAACTGTCTCAAACATTAGAGATACTTTGCGCTTTTTAGCAGTTTTCTACTACATTGTGTTAACAGGACCTGCAGAAGCCTGATCTCCTTGCAACGTACTGCACAGGAAAAACAAAACTAGACAACAACTGACATACAAACTTCTACTTGTTAGTTTTAGAATAACAGATTAAAGAAGAGTCCAAAAGTTTTGCAAAGTCTCATTCAGCTTCCTAAACTTTTCCAGGCTCCAAAGGAGACAAATCTCTTCACAATTAACCCCCTACCCTCACTCCAAACACACCCAAAACTTTCCAATGCCTGACCATCTATGTCAAACTGATGGCTGCTGTACCATCCTGATCTATCAAGTGAAGCAATACAACTGTAAGAAGGCCAGAAAACTTCAATGCTCTAAGGGAAAGCCTTGCCGAAGACGTCCAGTGTAGGCCTTACGTGAGGGCGGATTATGATAATCTAGTAATATACTGAAGTTTTGTAGTAAATCATTTTACAGTATCTCTGTGTAAGGAAAGAAAATAAAATAATAAAGTGAAAGAGGGATGGATATGGGTGAGAAACACAACAATTTTTGCAACTTGAACATCCAGCCATGAGACTGGTGTGCCGTTCTGCTGTTCAGGGCACAGTCCACTGCACTGGCTCTTGTGTCAGCCTTCCTGACAGCCCCTGTGTTTATGACTTAGCCACAAACCAGTGCTACAACCTCAGAGGTCAATGGATTTGTAAAGGAAACACAAAGAAATGTAAGACATTTTCAAACTGCACCTATGCAGGTGTGTAACTACAATAGCGAAATGATCAGACCCCTTATTAACTTATTAGAATACCCTTTATTCTGTTTTCTTTAGTGAACTACATATAAATGAAATCAGTGAAATGGGAGAAACTGTTCACAAGGCAGCTAAGAGAGAGTGTACTTCTGCTTTAGCTGTGATGCTTCCTGAACACGCGCTTCAGTGAGGGCAGGGAAGTCTTGTGCTCAGAGATGTGAAGGAGGAGAAGAGAAGGAACCTACCAGAAAGCAACTGTGGAACCCTACCATTTTCATGTTAGTAATGAGGCTGCTAATATAGCACAAGTCCTTGTTTACAAGAACACAGATTTCATGGAGGAACTGACGATGTTGGTAGTTATTTCTGTCCCAGATAACTGGGTTGGGCTTAATGAGCTGCCCCTGAACACTGGGTAATGATTAATGGGATGAAATTTAACAAGTCCAAATGGCAGATTCTGCACCTAGGACGGAGTAATGCTGGGCACAAATAAAATCTGGGAGAGGAGTGGCTGCAGAGCAGCCCTGCAGAAAGAGATCTGGAGCTGCCGGTCAACAGCAGAGTCAATATGAGTCAGCAGTGTAAGCCCTGGCAGGCAAGGGCACAAAAACTGCATCCTGGGGTACACCAAACACAGCATAACCAGCTGGTCAAAAGAGGTGATTATGCCACGGTATTCAGTGTTGGTGCAGCCTCACCTTGAGTTGAGTGTGCAGTTCTGGGGCCTCGGATTTAAGAAGGATGTGAAGGTTCTTGAATTTGTCCAGAGGAGGGTAACAAAACTGGTCAAAGGGCAGCAAGGCATGTCCTGTGAGGAGAGGCTGAGGAATCTGGGTTTGTCTAGTTCAGAGAAAAAGAGGCTGAGGGGCGACCTCATTGCTGTCTACAGCTTCCTGAAGAGGAAAAGGGGAGAGGGAGGTGCTGATCTCTTCTCCCTGGGATCCACTGATAAGATGTGTGGGAACGGTTCAAAGCTGCATCAGGGAAGGTCTAGACTGGACATTGGGAAGCATTTATTTACCAGAAGGGTAATCAAACACTGGAACAGGCTCCCTAGATTGCTGGTCAATGTGCCAAACCTGTCAGTGTTTAAGAGGCTCTTAGACAATGCCCTTAATAACAGGCTTTAACTTTTGGTCAGCCCTGAAGTGATCAGGCAGTCAGATTAGACAACTGTTGTAGGTTCCTTCCAACTAAAATATTCTATTCTATTCTATTCTATTCTATTCTATTCTATTCTATTCTATTCTATTCTATTCTATTCTATTCTATTCTATTCTATTCTATTTCTATTCTATTTCTATTCTATTCTATTCTATTCTATTCGTGAGCCTTTCTGTTTCCTGATGGAGTGGAATGTAAGAGAGCCTGACTGCACTCTCTATGGCTGATAGTAAGACAGATTCAACCAACATCACTATCACACGGAGTTTAAATCAGTAAGAAAGGATGAACTACTACAGCGTCGCATGACACTGCTAATTACATAGAGAAAGCAGTCATTCACTCAAGCAGCGGTAAAGATCACATACCTTTAGATTTTTTAATGCTCCCAGTTTCTGAAACACTTAATGAGCTCCCAGATATTTCTTCACAGGTCTGGTCTAAGAGCGTGTTGGTGTCCCACTGTTGGCTGCCATTCTCCAAAACCCAAGCCCTGTGGGCACTTTGCTGTGGGTCAGTATCAGGTACTGCTTCTGAAGCACCTAATGATAGCTTTTCATCAGAGGTGACTTCTGCAACAGCTTCCTCCACAGTGGGTGGTACTTCTTTACAGGAGCTATCCATGGCTGCAGCATAGTCCATCATCAGCGCAGCTTCACTGTCCTGAGATAAAGAGGTCTGCCCCGTGAAAAAAAAACACAACACTGACACGGGCTGGTCTGCTGGAAAAAACAAGCCTCTCTGTAAAAGTTCTATTCTTTGCTTTTCTTTACCCTTTTATTTGTGTTGCTCAGGGCTATCAGAAAGCCACTTGAAGTTTCTTTAGCTCTACTAAAGGAGAGGAGTGTATAGCCAAGTTTTAATCATGTAGTTAAAGACACATGACTGGAAAAAAAAGTACATGCCTCCCACCTATCTCCAGCCCCACTGCAAATAATGGGATTCTCTCCTACATGTGCTGCTGTAATTAAGTTATCAGCATGCATAGACAATTTTTTGGTCCTTTTGAGAAAATAAACATCAAAGCATTTAATTTGTAGAGGGACTTTTTGTCAGCTGTATAAGGTAAACAAAAACCCATGCAGTTCCACTGCCTCCATGTCCCAAGTAGATACAGCTGGCACTGTGGCAGCTGATCCTCATTTCCTGCCTCCCATCACAGCACAGTGATGATGAGGGGATCCATGCCCAATGGCTCCATTTTCACTCAGGGATCTTTAGGGTTCCTGTGCATAACAGCAAGACTTGATAGCAAACATCCATACAGCAGCCTGCAGGGAAAGGACTACAGACAGACACCAAGATGGTGTCCCATCAGATGGGAGACTGAGGCTGTGGATGAAGAAAATCTGCAAGAATGCAATGTACTAAGTGAGAAACAGTCTTCTGTTTGCCCTCCCCCTGGAACAGAGTCCGGGGGACTAGGAGGCTTTTTGGAGGGTTTTAACAACTTTTGAAAAAATAGAAAAATCTTTTTTGCTTTTTCTGTTCATCTTCCCTCCACAGGCAAAACACAGAGGACTAATTATCCTCTGTTCTTACCTAAAATGGCCTTCCCAAATTCCTAATCATGCCACTCCCATTCAAGGATACTGTTCCTTTTTAGTTAGGCTGTCAAATCTAACAAAAACCAACACCCTCCCCAACAAACCCATCCCGATTTGGCTTAACTTGAAACAGTTACTGAAACAAACTGGCACACAGACCTAGATCCTGCAGAGGCTGCTGAATGGGAAGCAGCATAACACATGTAAATGTCACAATCAGTGGAGCTAGGTCTTTAGAGTACTAAGCATTAAATGTAAGTGTTGTTTTCTGCCCTACCTTGGACACCCCTGATATGATAATGGTGCTTTTCTTTCTAGGAGACTTCAGCTTCTGCTTTGCAGACTCACTTAACTGCCGAATGGCTGCTTCTGCAACAGGATCGGTGCCATTCAGTACCAGCAGTTCTGAAAGGCAAGCATTATTTCAGAGGGAAGAAAGAACAAAAAAGGAAAAAAAAACAGAGCAAAGAGAGGCAGAGTTTGTTCTTGACTCAAAAATTCAGAGAAATTAGTTGAAATGGTATAAACACCAGGCATACCAAAACATCTTGCAATTCACTACTCAAATATTGGATCTTGTATTTCCCTTCTGTTACTCATTCTTTTGAGAAAAGATACCTAAGTTGCACTTACAAACCCTTGCTCTGAGCACACAGGAGGTTATGGAAGCCTACACAAAACATCCAACTATTTCACTGCATTGCTACACTGTGGTGACTATAATCCAGAAGCAGTGGAGAGGTATGTCATAAAGAGCCACAGTTCTAACAGGGTACAAAGCTGATATGTGCTACTACTTCTTCAGGTAGCTAATTTGCTCTTTTTCCAGACATCCTTGCTCAGCATTTCCAGATTTGCTATGGCACTGTGACAGGATGGAGAAGGCAAAGTGGCAGTTGCTCTGCTCTTTATCAGCTGCCTCCAGAGCCTGTAAAGTGGACCTCCTTTCCCCCTCCAACTTTTGTAGAGGAATATAAAACATTCTTTATAAAATGCTCTTTAGTGACAAACACAAGTTTATTTTTAAGCATGGCCATTTTTTGGCATCTAGTACGCAAGTACTTTGGGCACAGCAAATACACACTAATCAAATTCGTCAAGCTTAGGAACAAAAAAGGCTAAGAAAGTTAACAAGACAAAAAATCCCTGTATTTAATTGTCTGAGTTGGCTCTTCTGTTAGGAGTTTTAAACTGAGCAGTGTCTTTCGTTACTGTGACATTAATGCAATAAAAGACGAGGCCTGAATAATTACACTGCCCTAAGAATCTTGGATAGTTTTGAAATTTAAGAGTATGTGTGCACAAGGGGTATGCACGCCCATGCATGCCTGCACACTCATCATAAACCTCTGTTTTTCCATCTCCCTCGTCACTGCAAAGCCCCTAGGAACAGCTGAGGGCATCCAGGACATCAGTGGCACCTGCTAAGTCTTATTGTTGCCATCGCTTAGAACTATGCCACAGCCATGGCACCTTTTCTATAGTGCTTGCTGCTATTTTGACACAATGTTTGTAATAACTACTACCTAAGTTACTGACATACCAAATGCTCCTTTGTATTTGTTTTATTTGGCTTAAACTTTCATTCTAATGAGTGATTCTTCCTGGTGTATTGTATAAACATTTCACAGAAATTCCCCTGCACTCCCATAAAAACACTGTCCATATCAACATGCACGAAGTTCTCTGAAGGTGAGTTTTCCAGTAAATGCTTCATATCTTTAATGTCATCAACAGTTATGAGAGTGAACTCAGAAGTCTATGACTATCTTAACGTTTCCCAAATTGGCTTAGTAATACCATGCTGCTTCATGGTATCAGAGTATTTCTCAGTCCAGAGGTAGCGAAAGATTTAAGTGCTATTACAGCTATTCATAGTCACTGGTTCATGTTCATCCCCAGATTTCTGCCTTTTGGCCAGTCTATTTCTCTCTCTCAGCAAGCCTTCTGACTGAGCCAGAAGCAGTCTAAATAATTTCCAGACTGTCACATCCGCACTCAAATCTATGCAATGGCACCATGTGCCATTTGCAGCTAGACTGGGTCACATCTTTCATTACTGTTCCATACAGAGCAACAGAAAGATCGAATGGTGTCCACACACAGGAGTGAAAAACATGCTGAAGATTCAGCATTGCAACTCAAAAGGTAAAATGCTCAAACTAAAACTCAGGTTTAATACAGTCAAAAGTGAATTTATAATTAAAGTTATTATCAATGCCACCTGTCACTCTGAAGGCTTTTCAACTGTGTGCCAGGTGAGTTAGGAAGGCAGACAGACAGACACAGCAAGTTTGTGTATTTGCATTATCATGAAAAAGCCCAGTGGCAGGACTGGGAAGAGAGTTCAGTCTTCCTTACATCAGTCCAGCCTCTCTTCAGATAGAGAGGAATCACAATGGCCTTAGAAATAAGTTTCACAGGGCTTTCATCTTGTGTTGTGTCCCCCATGTTTTTATAAAGCAGGAATTTTTCATTCAAAAGTAAGAGAAAAAAAAGTCTGGCTTTTCTGCAGTCACCTCACCTCTCCAAACCACAGCTCACTGTTATTTATTCAAAATTAGCAATTTAAATCACCAACTAAAAACAGAACTCTGTTACAAGACTGCCATATGTCTAACCACAGTACTTGCTAACATAAACATTTCAGTGCCTGTTGAAAGGCAGTGGCTATGTGGGTTTGCTGTAATTTTAACAGGATTACATTAATCCCATGTGCAGCAGAGAGAGATACATTCTCATTAGCACCTTTGAACACTTCTATTACCTGTATCTGAAGACGATAAAGTTTTGCTGACTGGAGCACCATGAGAATGGATAGCTTGAATAGAGAAATCCTTTTCAATCATCTTTACTTTAACTGGAGTTTTCACAGGAGAATCTAAGGACCAAGGTTTTGGTTACTGAAATTATTCAAGACACTGAATTACTGAAATTAATAAGAATGTATTATACCATTGTTAAAGCCTGTTCAAATCATGTTTGAGAAAGTTGTTTAATACAAATTCTTAATGCACGCTCTGTGGTAACCTGACCCCAAAAGACCTGTCAAGTGTAGGAATTTCTTATTTTTAAACATTCTACTGTAATATGCTAGACAACACCCACTTAAGTAAAAGATCTTGATTTCAACTTAAAAGAATGCAGTTCTTGGTGAGACTTCATAGACTGTTTAGGGGTTTTGCTTTCACACATATCCAAAGAAGAAGAATCTACTCCCGAAAGACATTCTAATAAAAAAAAAAAAAAAACTTTGTCACAAGATGATACCAATCCTCATTAGAGATTACAATACTGATCAAGGTTAGAAGGCACAGGATGGTCTGTGATCAGCAAACACTCTAAGAGTCTGATACTTTTGTCATGTGGAAAATCAACCACCAAAACCAAGCTGTTCTGCATTATCACCCTACCATGAAGATATACAGTGTGTATTAAAAGGAGCATTAACCACCTCTCTTTTAAGAACAAAGTTTCATGAAAATTAAAAACCTTATTCTGAATAATACAAATAATGCCCAGCCTTGGCCCTGAACACATCAGAGAACTCTGGACAACAGCACCTTTCCTTATATCCCACCTCTCCAACTTCTCTTGGTCCCCACAGATAACCCTAAGAGTGAACACAGGGAGAAGTGGATTTCCTCACCTGTGCTCAGTGGAGATGATCTCCCTTCCAGACGAGGTTTGGTTTTCACAGCAGTTACAGTAGTGACCACAGTCCCACAGGGCATCACAGTGCGATCCTTCTCTACCTTAGTGGCTGGCACTGGAGAAGACACCTGCCACGTCTTTAACTCATTGGGTTCTATGAAAAAGAACTAGGAAGACAAGAAAGTGTCACCTTGGAACCACAGCCAAGCAAGAAGGACACTAACATTTCTAGCTAGTACTCCTTTAATATTTTTATTAACGTTCAAGAGCCAAACAGCTAATTCTTTTGATAGACACAAGTACCATATGAAGTGTTACCATGCAATCTGAATGCACTATTACTCAGCTACAAACCACAAGGCACTGCGAGTGACAGTCCAAAGCACAAGATGAGTATTCACAAGTACTTCCTGATGTAAAAAATCCACCACAAAACCACCCGGACACGGCAGTACCTCTGCGCTAATGGATCCCAGCACGGGCCCCGGCTCTGGGCTGCTCTCACTGGCCCCGCTGCTCAGTGCAAAGCTCTGCTGGCCAGAAGGTTGTTTCCTGAACAAGTCTAGAGGTACAGTCGCCGTTGCGGACAAAGGACCTGGAAGAAATAAAATCGACAAAATCGGCTCACATCTGAGCTGTTGGTATGTCTAAAGGGTGAGAAGACAGGAGAGGAAAAGGAAGAACAGAGGCGGCTCATCGCAAGAACTGGCTCTGCACTGCAGGGCAGAAACACGGCAGTTTTCACAGTGTGCTTTCTGTTTTAACACCAGGCCTCAGCCTGGCCTAGTACTGTGCAACAGGAAAGAATGGAGACATTACTTATTTGCCACTATTTTTCCCCAGTATTTTCCCCTGCATATACTGAATGTTTAGGGTAAAAGAAAACATCTAGAAATACTACAATTAGGTTCTGGAACAATCTCCATAACCAGCTACCTGCATCTTTAATTTCAGAGAGCCCTCTGGATTCCTGGTAAACTGGTGCATCATTAACAATATTCTTTCTTAATTTCAACTTTAGAGCAAGTTCAGCATTTCTCCTGTTGCTCCCCCTACTTTATTTGCTACACTAGACTGGAGCAAACTGTTAGCAAAACTACTGCATGATTTCAGAGATGAAATTCTACTTTTCTGTTTAATTCAAAGACAAGTAGAGATCTACATTATATTCACATTACTCAGCTCTCATTAATGTGATTCTACTTTGAGTTTTCTACTCAAATTTTTGGGAGAAGAATACCTAAGATGGTTTGGGGGTGGCAGGGAGGGGAGGAAGACAATTGTCACTGCAACCAATTGCAACCTTTTTCTTCAAGAAACCAGGCTGGTAGTTACACTCTTGGTAGGATGTAGAACATTACTGGTTTTGTTTCAAAGACCCACTACTAAAGATGCTCAGGTACAGGTAAGATTAAACTTTATGCAGCAAACAATATAAATTTGCTGACTGTATACAGATGCCATTTTTTTTGCTAAAAATAAAAAAATAGTATCCAAACCAGAGAAATTTTAAGTATTTGTCTACATTTGACTTCCCAATCCCTCCAATAATCACAGATATGCAAGGTATTGCACAACTTTGTGCATCTAGATTATTCAAAATAAAAATAAATACAGTAACCCAAAATTAAACAGAGTCCATTTGTATATATTACTTTTTAACTGTGGCTTAGATAAAATATTATGACCTAATAAACTATTGGCCAAGCCTTCATCTACTATCACAAGACACCATAAGTATGGTTATTTTTTTAATCATCGGGTATGAAGACCTTCAGCCAACATTTTCCTGAACTAAGCTGAATATAACTGATAGTACTAAACCACAGAGAAATAGGTAACTGTCAAAAAGTAATATTTCTTTTGTTTGTTTTAACTTGAAACCTCACATAAGAAGGAAAAAGCAAACAGATCCAAGATCTGAAATGCAGTTACTATATTTCTAGCTACAGCAAAATTCTGTGTCAGTAAAATAACATGCAGTGTATATGAGAATTTATGCAGTTTTGTCACCACTTCAATAAAGCTCAAGTAATGAAGTACTTGGAGCAAGTTTACAAAGCTCATGCAAACACCTAAACATGCTCTTTGGTCTCAGCACCCACCTACCCTTTACCCCCACTAGGAAGGTAGTGCTTCTCCAAATAAACCAAATGCAATAGAGTAGTGGAGTTTTCTTGCCACTAAAGGCTAATTGTAAGCTACAACAACAGAATCAAATAGTAAAAATTTTTCAGCCCCCATGTTTTATACCTAATCCAATATAATCAGAATTAGCGTATTTTATACCTGGTAATCGCTAGGCAACGTCTGGGGCTTGAAAAGGAACGATTTAGGATTAACACCCATGACTCCCCTTCAGTCACAGAAAGGTTTAGAAAGCTTAACTAACAGTGGATCTGTTAGAAGTTTAGAAACCTGAAAAATCAGGATATCAGCCAATGGAAGACTCAGTATGTTGACAGTCTAGAAAGAAACTCAAGGTTTCTCTATAACCTTAACTCAGAGGAGGAGAGAGACATGTGAACAGTAGATTCTCTCTTCTGTCCATGATTACTGATGGAAGCAAGACTGTACACATAGACAGCACTTAACCCAGGTCAATCAGTGTTGCCCAAGAACTCTGCAACTTTCCATGGATTCCAACTCCGGGACCTACATTTGAGGACAAGCTCAGAGAATTTAAAAACACAAACTTAAGCCATAAATTTTCCCCAAGCTGCCAGTTTTGTACAAGTTTGGCTGGCTGTTTTCAGCTGATCTCCACTCCACAGCTGTTCGTTCTCCCCCCAGGCTCCCTAGAGTCAGGCTTAAGGCATACCAGATTTCACTGCCAGGACATGCCAGCAGAAGACATCTATGTCTTAATGCAGGTTCAGAAATCTGTCAGTTGCTTTTTTGACTGCGCAGCCAGGTAGGACTTAAGGACTCACGTCAACATTTAGCAATGCTCATGCTGATCATGCGAAACAATTCAGTTTTAATACTTACTATCCAACTTCCCATCTTCCACTATCTGCAGTTGCAATGCTTTTGATTTGGCACTTAGTTCCCTGTGAAGTAAATGAAACTTATGTTAGGTCTTTGCAGGTAAGCAGATTTTCCTTCTCACTTAGGTTTTCCTCTTTCCCATTCTGGTTGCCAATACCCAAACGTTTCCTGGCCCGCACCAAGCCAGCCAGCACCGCTTGCTGACCAAGCTGGGCGGCAGCACCGCTGGGTATGCTGCATGCGTAGCATCTTTTTCACCTCAGGTAAGACTGACTGAAGGGATCGTAAGTCAGAAAACCACAGCCTGGTTCCCTCCAGGACTGCTGCACATGGTCAATTTCCTAAAAATTCTGAGGCTTTTCTTCTCCTCAGTAGCTGACAAACACTGCCCTTCAAGCTGATGTTGGTCCCTCATCTGACTGCTACACCACAGCGCTAAGAAGCTACTTTTTCCTGGCAGGATCAAATTTCTAAGTCAAGATCCCAGAACAGGTCCAATCAACAACCTATTCAAAGCTGTGGGATATCCTGTCAAAGCAGGAAAGTGTCCTGCAAAAGCAGGATATGTGCAAGTAAACAAAAGTAGTTACAGTCTAAGGTGAGAAGAGTAAGTAAGACTCAAGGATGTTGCAAGATAACAAGAACTAGTTTCTTTTTGACAGAACCAACATGAACTATCAGCAGAATTACTGGCATATGCAGTGCCTCATAAGATAGTCTAGACAATAGATACAACACAGGGAGATTCCAGCTAGACAAAAGAGGGAAATTTTTCAGGACGAGAACAATCAGCCATCAGAATAGTCTCCCCAGGGAAGCGGTGAATTCCCCAACATTGGACAATTTAAGATTCAGCTGAACAGGGTGCTGGGTCACCCTGTCTAGACTGTGCTTTTGCCAAGAAAGGTTGGATCAGATGGTCCTTGTGGTCCCTTCCAACCTGGTTCTATTATTCTATGATTTGATAGAAAACCTTTCCTCTAATTGAAACAGTGAAGAAAACTGAGTAACTACTGAAGAACCTTCCAGTAAAACTTGATTTTATAACCTTCTCAGTAGGTGCTCTGCCAAAAACCTTAAAGGCGTATATGTATGTATTTTATTTTTACGCCTTCATTTCAGGACAGTGTGATCTTCGTTACAGGCATCCCATCTCTGTTAGCTGCTGTGGAACATAACCTATGCAGCAGGTTTTAAGCCTTTCCCTGCCACTCCCATCCACTCCTGCACCTCCAAACCTTGAAAGGAAGCACCTTATGGTACTATTGACACTCTTCCCATGAAGCTAAAGCAGAGTGTGACATGGTGGTCAATGCACTGGTCTTCAGACTGGTGGGTATTTTCGTTTTTTAAGAAAGAAAAGGGAATGGTGGGGGAATGTGAGCTTGAAAGAAGGTATGCAGCTAAATCCTGATCAGTCATCTGTAGAAGTACCCAAGCTTACCTCATGCACTTTTGAAAAGCAGCCAATGCTGTGGAAAACCCAGCATTATCCCTAGCATCAAGGGCAAATTCCAGTCAACTTAATCATATCCTGCCTGCCCTCCCTCTGCATTTTCAGTTAGAAAGGGTATTACTCTGACAAACTTCCTGTCCAAAATCGCCAGGAACATGTCTGCTCTGCAACACAGAGCATGGCTGCTGTTCTACCAACAGATGGCTGAAGTGATTCACAGACCCAGTGGCTGAAGCACTTTGAGATACTCTAGAATGGAAACCTGTTACAGAAGTGCATTTTCCCCCCCTCTTATTGGGGAGAAGAAATTGCATCACATTAATCCTTAACTCTTGATGGCAACGCAGCACACTGTCACAGAAGAACGTTGTCTGATCTGTGGCCTTCCACAAAAGCAATAGGGCCTCATAACTAAAATCAGACTTTAAAAGCTGTCGGACTGTGCGTGTCTGGAGGAAGAGAGCTTCCTATCTGGTTTTCCACTTGACAGCAGGATGAGAAGCAGTTCCACACACCACCATTAGACTACAAAAAAATGTGAGGCCTTTCAGTGTTGCTCTACAAGGTCACTTTTTCTTTACTAACTATAGTGACATTTAATCAACTCCAACCCCTGCAACACATGCAGAGGTATCCAGTGTTCTCCAAGTCCTGTACAACCTGTGATGACCGATCCTGGTGCCTTCCTTCAAATCAAGCGGCCCCTGTTGCACTTCCCCTCAGCTCTCCCTGTTTCTGCAGCACATGCTTCATAGCGTTCACAGCTGCAGTCCAGCAGACTGCGACAAGGAGGCAGAAAAAGGTCTCTGCACTGCACGCTCACTCCCCCTTCAAGCTGTGGAGGAGCACACAGAAGCACACACCGCTCCCTAAGGAAGCGAGCATTCAGCACAGACAGGCACAGGTCTGCATACACACTCAGTTCCTTATAAACGAAGACTCTTGCTTTGCAAGAGAAGGAATGGGTACAGTGGATGCCAGCCTTTGACTAGGCAGCAAAGAAAAATGTCACACAAAAACAAACCGCCTTGCTCTCTAAAATATATATTTCTATACATATATGTAGAGAGAGAAAATGAATTGACATGGGAGAAGAAAGCTACAGAAAGAACCAGAGAGACTCCACTGTGTGTGAAGTGCCTCTCACCTTAATAATCTGCTAGGAAATAAAACCAAACAAACAAGCAGTATTTGGTGTATGTTGCACGGCAGCATCTCTATGCCGTTCCCCTGGGAAGCTGCTTCTGCCTGTCTGTGCGGCTGTTTAAAGCCCCTAGAGAAACACCCCTCTGACCCACCCTGCCATCAGTGACTCCCCCTTCCTTAACCTGTACAATACAGAAGCTACCAGATATTTCTGCTCTGCTGATAGAAAGTGGAAATGAAAATAGTTTCACAACTGGTCACTCTTGACCTTATTTAACAGAAGCTGTATGAATCACAGAATACCATGTAGGCTGCCCAAAAGTCTCATTTTTGTTCTACAGAAAAAACAACAACAACAACAACAACAAAACACCCTAGTTAGTTTTACAGTCCCTTTTTAACCATAGCCACCATTCTTTTAGATGGTCATTTTTTTACACGTGTACATTTTCTACTCAGGGGAGGGAACAGAGAAGACATCAGATTTCCTCAAATGCAGTTTTCAAGGTAAAGTGACTTTAAAACCTTGTCAACACTCTTTTTTTTTTGGCACCGTATGAAATGACAGGGTGATTTATTATGCTTGTCACTGCTGTTGTTTACCAGAAACACGTATCTGCCATGAAAGATCTAGAGACCTATTTGATCTCATATCCATGCAGAGGGTAATTAGATACCCTGAAGTCCCTGCCAGCTGCAGATTTCTTTGAGGCCACACAACCGGACGTATTTCAAAATGCCATTCTTCCCTCAGAGACCTCACATAGTTTAAGTAAAAAAAGATGCCTTACTATAGAAGTATTCTCAGTAGGTAAGTTACTTACAAGATAAACTCTTCCTTCCAAAAGGGATTTGCAGCATTTTTGGCTACAGAGCTGGAAAACTTCTGCATAGGGTCATTCAACTGAACTATACACACAAGGTTTGTGCTGCCTGTAAGGATGAGAAAAATCAATATCCAGTTATTAATACTCCATTACCAAGAGGCACACTTACTCAAAAGAAAGCAAAGAACCCCCTTCCATACATACCGCACTTTTGAATAGACTATTGCAAACACTTCCCCACTCTCCCACAGGATAAATTGCTTTCCTCTGTTTGCATACCATCTACATTAATAGTGATGGTCCAGATTGCATCATCATTGCCTTACACACTGTTTTATGTAGTATGAAACATGACAACCCAATCAAAATTCTGGCATGAAGTAAAAAAGGGCAGGCATGCAAAGATCAAACAGGATGGGGAGAGAGAATCAACAGCAAGGAGGTGGCAGTGTGGGAGTAAAGTTGCTTTCAGCTGCTTTAAAAAGAACAGAAGTTTTCGAAGTTCCTACTGGCCACAGTCACAGTGGTTTCATTGGACATCAAAATAAGCTTTTTCTGCTAGCAAGTGAATTATGACAGAAGCATTAATTAACAATGGCTTTCTAGACTGCAGCTTTTAACAAGTTCATGACATTTCAGAGTACTGATACAGAATTATCTCTACCTTGATCTTGAAATTTAATAGCATGGCAAATTGGCATATTAGAGTAGTTACTAATATATTGCTGCTCTAAGGGGAAACAATGTGGTCTTCTTGAAACAATTTATTTTGGATGGCTTTCACACCATCAGAAATCATTTCAGTCCCAGCATTCCAAAATATCAAGGAAAGCAACAAAACGCTCAGCACTGACTGTGTGAAAAGCAAACAAAAGATATGTTGCCCTCCAGTTCTCCAGAAGGATCTAGGTTTATATTTACTACCATCAATTCTCAGTTGTCCTCTGGTGGTGCATCAGGGCTGTGGATGAGCCCCACCTCAGGCACAGAAGCAGCCTGGGCCTGGCAAGGTTATTAGAGGAGACCAAGCACTGTGTACACACAGCTTATTTGGGATCCCAGCTAACCCTGGAGTAAGTAGTTTAGCTGCTTTCACAGCGAGCTGAGCCCGAGTTAATGAAGCTGGTGTGGTTTTCTGTTAACCCAGCCATATGTCTCTGCAGCCTGCTCTTGCTGCCAGCAGCGCTCAGCAGCCCTGGGCAGGAACGCCTGCACAGCTCTGCCTGAAATGACACCGCAGCCACTGACCGACTGATACTGAACAGGTTATTTCAGCATTTCTGCACCCCACACCCTGGTGTACACAACTAACAATTTTTTCCTTAACAGCAGAAATCACTTTTGCCCTGTATGATACACTGTGGACCACACGGTACTAAATCTAGGATAATCTTTGTTTACATACCCAAAGGAGACAAAAATGAGCACAGCTCAGAAACAGAGACCAGTTCTGCTACTGGTTACGCAGCAGTTGAACGTATCTATAGGAAAGCCACAAGCTCCTATAGACCATGTCAGCATCCATGGTTTATAGGATGATAATGATCAAGACAGACAAACTGCTCCTCCTCAGCCTTCTCTGTATCAATGCACATGAGCTTGCAATATTGCACACTCAGTAATTATCCAGTCTCAGAATTGCAAAAGGATAAATTAATTATTGCTGCAAGACAAGGCCAGGAAAAGGGAAGAGAACAATAATTAAAAGGCAGCAAGCTATGTCCAGAAGCTAGCATCTTCCCAGCTGTGCGGTATTTCCACTAAATTTTGAGTGTACCAGCTAAACCCCACTATGAAGCTTTATTTCTCACACTCAGTTCCAAAGCGTTTACACTCCCAGATCTGCTAGGGAATCAGCAAAATTCCTTCCATCTCCTTTTAGGAAAGCAAATGGTGATTTTGCCTCTCAATATCTGGGTTCCCAAAGTAGAGCACACTAATTGTAACCTCTTCCTCTCATTTTCAGGGAGGAGGCAGAGACGCTTTCCATAAGATGAATCTTATGTTGCATACACATAAAGGTATCTCATCTCATCTCATGTTGCCTTTTAAAGGCAGCCAAAATGATCCGCTCTTGAAAAGTTTAGTTTACTCTGCAAAATTGTAGAGTAGTAGTTGCAAATTCTGAATGAGTTTTCCTGCAATCTACAGTTTCCAGCACAGTTTTATTTATATAGGACATTTCACTGCAAAGAGTTCCAGAAATGTTTTAAAAATAATCTGTTTTAAAAAAAAAAACAGTCTGCAGGAAAGTTTTAAGGGAACCACTTCCAACCAGGACAAGCAAAGCAGCATTATGCAAGAGTCTAGGGCAGAAACCTATTACATCTAACTGAAAAAACGAGTATAGCAAGTAGGATATATTTATCCAAAACTAATGCCTTGCCCAACTTAGCAGCCACAAGCTTCCAATAAAAAGACCGCTACAGAATTGTTAGTGACCATAAATAACAGAGCCTCAAATTTGCATTTCCACTGACACTATCTGAAATCTGCTTGCTTGTGCCTCAAACAGTGATGGAGGCATGCTTGCACTTGAGTAAGTCTGAACACTTGCTAGACAGGCTTGGTGCTTCTTTCCAAAACCAACACTGCAACTTCACTAGGCAGTGACCTCCTTTGTGGTTTCATTCTCTACTTGCACTCCCTCGCCTACCTACAGAGGTACTTTATGAGGGGGAAGAAATCCCTGACAACAAATCACCACCTTTGAGAAGAATTTACATTGATAATTAGATATTACATAAATCAGCAAATCATTCAAAAGTAAAGAAAAGCAGCTGTAAAAACAAGGTAATACTGAACCAAACCAATGCCACTGCTAACAGTTAATGGAGAGTTGGATTTGAGTGTCTCATCTTAGGTATACCCAAAGTGGTAAGTTTTAGAAATTGAAACTAAAATCCAAAAAATAATCAGCCAACTTTATAAACACACTCACTTCAATTTGTTTTCAACAATGATGTATTTGTTTACAAGAAGATCAAGACGTTCAAATACTCAAACCAAAACACACACAGTTTTGTAAAAGAATGACTAAGTCTCTTTTTCAGAGTACATCAATTTCTTACATCTTCTTTTGAGAGAAAGCTGTAACCCAGAACTTTCAATTTATTTCATCTGAAAGGAATAAAAACCACAATCTTGCTTGAAAAGGAGCAGCATCGCATGGGCTACATTACCTGCAGCACTGTGATCAGTTAGGTTCACCGCGATGTTCTTCACCAGCAGCTTGAGTTCATGAGCCCTTGGAGGTTTAGGGGGACTAGTGCCCTGAGGGAGAAGGCTTGTGTTCTGTACATTCTGTGAAAAGCAAGCAGAACAAGAGGGATCACACATACACAAATACCAAACACTTTTAACTTCTGTCACATTGATATAGGGAAGAAGACGTGTGATGGGGTGTAACATCAACAGACAGCCACACGAGAGTTACATTCACAAAGCCAAAGGCTATGTTGTTTTCAATAATGTGTTCTAGTTGTTTCTGATCACTGAACGGTGTTAAACTTATATTTGTGGGTCATGAACATATAAGAAAAACACTAAGCAGAAGGACATTTCTCAAAAGATTTAGGTAGGAATAAGACTTACCTGAACCTCCTTTATATCTGTAGGCCTTGTACTCAACACTACAGATGGAGAAACTGAGCTAAAGAGGTTCTTCAAAACATCTCTGAGTGTTTCAGTTATTGCACGTGCCCCTGCTGTCTGTCCCTAAGAGGAAAGAAACAATCAATGCTTCTCAAAACTCCGAAGAAAGAAGGTAAAATTTAATTTGGTATATCTAAACTAGCAAAGCCATTGAACATTAACTTTGTCAGAGACAGACATGGTTTCTGTTGCCAACAACAAAATATAACAAGAGATCATGCAAATAATTACTCGAATTTCTATGTTGTGCACTAAAGGAAAACTAGAAATTTACACTGAAAATGCCACATGCTATTCTGAGAGTTACAAAGCCACAGCTATTAGCCACAAAAACAGAAGTTTCATTAACAGTTTACATCTTATGATGGTGTTTTTAAAGTTTTTGTACTGCTTTGCACTCCACCGAGAGAGCAGATCAGGTCATCAGATAAGCAGATCGGCACTGTTCCAGTGATTTAATGGGAGTTATGCCATCTTGCAACAGCTGAGAAGGAGCTAATCCTGTGCTGCACTGAAAAAAATATTACAGTATCTCCTGGAGGCCTTCAACCTTGCTGTAAAGCGCCCTGTATGGACAGACAGTCATGCTGCTCTGTGGGACTGACTTGTACGTTTGTCCATTCAAAAATCTCATGGCAATCTGTGCTTAGCACCAATGTCTCTGACAGATGAGAACAGAACACAGATTTTGCTTATATATGTAGCTTCACATGATTAATTGCAAGGTGTATGAAGACTGCGAACCGCCTCTGACCTTCCTGCGCTTCTGGAGAAGCCTGCTTCCTGTGTCACGCTCTTCAGATAGTCTCTTACGCTCAGTTATCTACAGGGAGTGGATTTTTAAATTAAACTATCTCAGAAAGTGCAGTCTGATAATCAATTGCTCTAAAGGTGGGACAGGAGAAATCTGACAGGTTTCTTTTCTAAAGAAAGGACTGAAGTAAGAGACAAAGATCAAACCTAAATAACAGAGGGCTCATCCACCTTTTCTGATCTGATACTGCACCTGAGAGACTTTGCTATTACAGAACTAGGTTTTAAAGGAAAGGGAACTGATTTACAGATGCAGATACAGAACAACTGGAGAATCCAATAATCACAGAAAGCAGAGAAAGGTACCATTCTGCATGCTGCTGTCTGACAGGAGAATGCCTAAAATCAGTGTACCATGGCCAACAAACACGGCCTTGCTGCAAAGAGAAGGCAGACTCGTGACAAGGACACCCAATTTGCACCAGCAGAGAGATCAAGCCTAATCCTGGTAGATTCCCTTGGTAACATTGCAGCCATGCATCACCAGCAGTCAGCACTACCCATCATAGAATTATAGAGTGGTTTGGGCTGGAAGGGACTTTTAAAGGTCATCTAGTCCAACCCCCCTGCCATAGATCAGGTTGCTCAGACCCCCGTCCAGCCTGGCCTGGAATGTCTCCAGGGATGGGGCATCCAACACCTCTCTGGGCAACCTGGGCCAGTGTTTCACCACCCTCATCATAAAAAGTTTCTTCCTCACGTTTGGCCTGAAACTCCCCTCTTCTAGTTTTAGACCATTGCCCCTTGTCCTGTCATAACAGGCCCTTCTAGAAAGTCTGGCCCATCCTTCTTATAGGCCCCTTTTACATACCAAAAGGTCACAATAAGGTGTCCCTGGAGCCTTTCTCTGCCCCAGGCTGCTGCAGCCATGCAGCACAAGGAAGGCACGAGGCAGGAACAGAGTCTCCCACAGCCGCATCTCTGTGAACGTGGCAGAACACGGACTTTGCTCTGCCACCCTGGACATCCGGCACCACACTCCTCCATTACAGACAGCTCTCAGCATTAAAAGCAATCTGTAATTTCAAAAGACTTGGTCCTTTCTTAGGTGCAGGAGAAGATGGTGCAATGACTTCCGCACTCCTAAACATTTGCTTGCAGCTTGCTCAACAGGTCAAATAGATTTGGAGTAACATCCCTTTCCCAACTACCCAAGTGTTACAGAAACATTTAGGGTGTTTCATAAAAATCCCAGGAATGTTGTGTACAGAAATCCTGTTTCACAGCCTGCTTACCTAACCGCCCCTTCAAGACAGGTCGCTATGGTTCAAAACACACAACAGCATTGACCAGTCCCAGAGAATCTCTGCTTTGTTCACACTGTGATCCCTCAAAAATCCGCCAAAACAAGAGGCAGCAGCACATCTCTGCAACTTGCAGATAATGCTCTTTTACTTTAAAAAAATATTAAAGTAAATTAAGCTGCCACAAGCTTCAGTTTCAGTAATTTCATTACCCATGTTATTTAAATAAGCAGATAAATTGTGGTTAGTTTTCACTGTTTTAGAGGTAATTCCCCTCCCCTGTCCTTACCTAAACACTGCTTGATGAAGAACACTGTCAAATTGCAAAATCCTACCTGCCTTTCACTTTGCTGTCAACCTAATCTAACATTTGTTATTTAACAGTAAGAATGGCAACAATCGCCACTGGACTTCCACTCGTAGGTATTTTCCAGTGTTTCCATAGTTATTAATATTTGAAAAGCAGTTTGGTTCAAGACCCTCCTGTCAGCCCAACCTCATTTCTAGCCATCCTTATTTGCAAAGTACTGCTGCATCTCAACGCCCTCTACAAAGAAACCTATAATGGTTTAACTGTCAACTAAAAAGGTTTAAGACAATGCGTTTTACTCTGGGTTTGACATGGGTTAGGGGCGTGCAGCCAGAGACCACAGCCCCTTGGGGCACATGAAGTCACTGCATGCCAACCCAAGCCCTGCTAGTCATCCAGATTGCCAAATGCAACTCAGGTTCACCCAGTTATTATCAAGAGAAAGCAGGTTATTATACCCACCTTGTCTGACTGATGACAAAAGCACTGTGTAGATAATCACAAGCAATTAAAGGTATTTATTTGTAGACACAATATTGCTTCCAAAAGAGGTAAAAACAAGACGCAAAAGCTGACATTTAAGAGCTGAAGCAATTTCCAAGGTGTAGGTTGCTCACCAATTTTAGCTCTTTGTTTATTGCCTTCCCTGTTCCCTAAACGCTAATAGAAACTTCAAAGTGAAAACAAAGCCCTTAGCTATTAAGAACTTAACAGGCTCATTTTAAAACCACAGACTAAGCACAAGAAGTTGCAACTCCTTTGCAACCCTGGATGTGGGCATCTCTCAAAAAGCAGGTTGTGAAGTCCAGTGACTGTAACAGAGTCACCTGCATTTGTTAGTAAGTACTTAATCACTGTTCAATATGTGGATGATCAGCATGCCACCCCCAACATGTGAAGCTCATTTACACTGCTACGCATACACAGTAAAATCTATATAAAAACCCACTTCAAAAGACTCGTCTGTCTTTAGTTATGAATTTCATATTTTTATGTACAAAAATTGTGGTAATAAATTATTAAGATTCTGGGTCACTCACCACAGGTCTTTAGAAGGAGCTCTACTATACAATAAACCTATTTTTTAATGAGGCCTTCAGTCAGAAAATCAACTTCACAAAACAAAAGCAAGTCTTTGCTCACTGTTGTAAGAAAGGCTTAAGTCACCAAGTTTGTGCCAAACAAAATTGTGAAGGGTCAAAGGCAGAAAAGAATCTCTGTCATGAAATCATTTCAGGGGATGTCCCAAATAAAGTCCTCCAATGAATCAGTGTTAATAGTAAGATAAGGTGCAATTCCAAAAGCATCAAGATATTTTTAGATCATCCACCATTTCCTGAAATAATTGTATTTTTTTAGAGCTGTTTCTGAACTACTGCCAGATTTCAAAATTTATCTAAGTTAAGGATGGGGCAACTTTGTAATTCCTTTGATGGAAATACCACTGCAACTGTTTTCTTTTGATTATTAGTTTAGAAGTGCTCTGAGAGAACGTTTTTAGGAACAGATATTTTTCACATCTTCGAATTTGGATGAAAATTTTTTGCGAAGCCACTTGTGACAGTCCCATGCTTCTACCAAAAGCAGCCAGTAGAACAGAACGGGTATTTTTGTTTCAGCTCTTCCAGCCTCACCGGACACTTTAGCTCTAGACACTGCTACTGCTGACCTAAAGCATTACACTGGTTTTGCACTGAAGGGGTGGAGACCTTTCTTCTCTACGATAAAAGTTACCGACTGACCTCCTGCACTGTTGGTTGGATTTCAAAGTTGGTTTCATTGGCGTTAATGAGGAACCACTCAACTTTGACATCTTCTCCTTTGTCTTTCACGTAGAGCTGAAGCTGTGGATAGGAAAGCAGTTATTGGAGAGTGTTCTTGTGTCCTATAAAGAACTGTAGTTCAAGCTCCATACTAAGGCTCACCAAAGGAAGAATGATACCAGTTTCTAAGTAAGTAAATTCAAAGTGACAGTCTAAGAAGGCAGAAGTTACTTAAGCTTTGAGTGCACGCCAGTCAAAAAAAGGGTATTGTTGTTCTATACATACAGGTAGTTTACCCAACATGTTATTTATTCACAGTCTTCTAAAGAGGCAGCTTAATTTATGAATTTATCACTTGCCCCAGAGGGAAACTGTAATATTATTAAACATTTCCGATGAGACATTAACTAAAGGAAGAAGAGAGAGAACAGCTGTTTACCTGCAGGTGAAGTGGAGACAGTTTAATGCTGTACGACTGATCTTTCGCAGCCACAGGTGAAGTATCTGAGACAGTGACAACAAATTTGACAGAATCTCCCACAACATTGCAAGAAACCACCTAAAGAAATCAAAGGAGTGGGGGGAGACAAAAGAAAGGAAAAAAAAATTAGTCTTCAGAAGAAGGTTGGGTGAAGGTAAGAAATGAACTAAGAAAGGACTTTAAGCTACCAGAATTATGCTAAATTCTGCAGGAAAGAGATTTCTAAGCAGTTTCTTGAACATCCCTACCTCCTTCTGTACATTCACTTCTAAAAACTGTAGTTCAAGTGTTTGCTTCTGGACATGGAATTTAATAACTAGAAATTCTCGTATTTTTCAAAGCTTATTTTGTATTGTTATCCAATACAAAACTAATACCTGACAAGGACTCCTTTGTGTTTCACGTTTCTATATACTAAAAGCTCAAAGATCACAATTTTGCATAAGGGAGACAAAGAAGTTTGCTCTTCTTCCTCCTCTGCTCTGAACTAAGTAGTCTACCTTAGGACAGCTGGTTTCACCAAACAGTATTTGGTTTAGAGGTATCCTACAAATGTGAAACTTTGGTATATCTCTGCTGCTGCAGAAGAGGATTTTGCCTGAGTAATTCCAGTTCCGAGTGGGGTGGGGAGGGGCAGGAGGCTTTAAAAGTTTATTCAAGTCTCTGACTAAACTAAGAAAGGCCCTGAAATTTGGTGACGAACTCCTATGTCTGGGAAAAGTTCGTATGTCACTTGAAGGCAACAGACTTCATTGAATACACTCCCTCACTTTCATGAGCAGTAATTTAACTTGTTATCACACTGAGTTTACAAACACCAAAATGATTTTTCGTCCTTCTCCTCTGCAAACAGACTGAGGTGCCAGAGCTGCTATGCAAAATTCCCAGAGTGTGCAGAAGGCACCTGGTGGCACAGGAATGCCCCAGGGACACAAGTCAGAAATCACTTATTACACCAGAGAGAAGCTCCCTTTGCAAACAGCTCTGCTGGTTGAAGACAGCTGCTGGTCACTGTCCCCAGAGCTCCACCTTGGAAAGGACACCTGAGCCCTCCTTCAACTGACTCAGGCAAAGTTAACCGTGTTAACGCAATGTGCAGACAAATAATTCACTGCAAGATTTGTTTGATGGAAACTCTGCATGTGTGCTATTAAGTTATATTTGTGCACTTACTGCTTCACTTATGGGCACTGGAATTGAAGATGAAGGCTTAAAAATGAATAATGTACCTTCTGGAAGATCTTTATCAGTCTCTCCTTAAATACATTTCATCTCCCTGGGCTCTATAGCATACATTTTAAGAAGGACTAGAGCATTATCTGGGGCTCCAGAGCACATCCATTAAGGCAGAGACTTAATTACAAAGGAGTGGGAGGAAGGGGTGGACATGACAACAATCCCAACCACACCCACAAGCAACAAGATTTGCCTTTTCAGGTTCGTCTTCTATGAATTATAGTTTAGAAGTGGACAAATCAGTTTCCTTCACCTCTCTCTAAAGTCTAAATTCCTTCAAAAGTGATTTCTGATCCTTAATCCCACATAATCAACATGAACACCCATTACTATGTTATAACATAAAAGATTTTTAAGAATTTTTAATAGCTAACAAGACCAAATCCTTTGATTTGTGAGGATAGATTGGCATGATGGCTCTTTAAAGACTTCAAAAATGAGTATGTTCTTCCCTTTTTTTTTGAGAGTGGAGGAGAGAAAATGACAAGTCTGATGCAAAAGCTGCTGACACTTGCATGTCCTAAATGCAGTGGTTTATCATCTGCGAACATTTCATGAGATATGCATAGGAAGTTCAGTGCATTGAGAACAAGTTGGACTTGCTGCACATGAGATGTGAAGCCATTTGTCTGGAATTTCTGGATGCCTAGGAGCCAAGGTTGCCAGGTACGTGGTTGATTACTGCTTTAAAAAAAAAAAAAAAAAAGAGTGGTAGGAGAGTTGGTAGATAAGCTCACGTGCCAGTTTTTTCTTACTCATGTTTACTTTAAAATAAATGATGGAAACAGGCACTGCAGGTGGTGGAACTTTCACTCTTCTTTCTACACCTTGTCAAGAGATGTTAAAGCAATTTTTGAAAATATTTATACCTTTATTTTAGGAGGTAAATAAATTAATCAAGGAGACTAAAAGCCCAAACCAGTAGGGTTTAGTCTCCTAAGTGGGCTTTTAGTCTCCTTGATTAATTTATTTTCTGCCAAAAACATCTACCAAGTCCTATTCCTCTTCTCCCCTCACTTTTAATAAAATAACTGGTCCTCAGGTCCAGAAGTCTGTTAATATTTAATCCAATCAGAAAAAGGAGTGGTTTCATGAATATTAATGAATCCCTTTGTTCTGGGAGCAGGATGGATTATGGAGTCAGAATACTGAGAGGAGCAGAATTCTGGGCTAGAATTTGAAGAGAAAGCTATTCTGTTTTCATCCAAGATGCTGCTACAAGTGGTAAAAAGTTGATTAAAGAGACTGCAACTGCTGCTTCCCTTTTTAAGTGACACTTCTAAAGAAGTGTAGCAGATTATTTTGGCAGACCAGAGCAGAAATATGTAGGACATTTTCCCCAGAACAGTCACATGAAGAAAAATACTGAAGCTTCCTGTGCTATGCTCCTCTTCAGCCATTCTCCCATCCAACCTGTTCTTCAAAGTGATTTTCTCTGCACCAATGAAGAAGGAGAAGGGAGGGTCAGGCAAAGCACCCCTTTCTGGTCAAAAGGGTAGAGAAAGAGGTAGGACAGATGTCCACAAGAAAACAGTAGCACCTGGACCAATATGAAGGGAGTTGCTCTTCAACTTCCATTTATCTTCCTCATCTCTCTTGCCCACCCCTCCTTACCAGGGACATTTTGTGTTTTAGACTTTGCGTTTTAGAGGCTGGAAATCCTGTCATTTTTATAACAAACCGCTCCTTAAAAATTAAGCCCTTGCACCACTGCACAGCAGCTGTGGATGCCTGGAGGGGTCACATCCCAGCTCACTTTTGTTGTCTTACATCTGGACAAGCAAGACCTCCTAAATTAGTAGAAACAGGGCGAGGTGAAGTAGCAGCACAAAGAAACCAGGACTCTGCTACCAGCAGAACCAAGGTATTTTCTCTCTTCATCACCTCCATAGCTCTAGCCTCCCCCAGCACAAACACCCCATCACCAGCCAAGGTCTCTCTCTGCACTTCGGGGATCTGCCATGGAAGGGCTTCCCAGCCCCTTCTCAGGTGCCTTCACAGGCAAGGCTTCCCCGCTCCTCCTCAGCCCTCTGCCATCCCTTCTGATGCTCAGCTGACTCCTGGCACTGGATCACCCCCATGCAAGGGCTATTCTTGCCATCTCCTCAACATCCTCCAGCCTCCCCTCTCACCTGCCTCCATCCCTCACCACACTTGCCCACGATGTGGGTGAGCTGCTGTGGCAAAACCCCTTGACCTGGCTGGGTTCTGTTCCCCATCTGCCTGATGCTGGCACCCAGCTACAAATGAGCTGTGGATGCTGTAACACACCTTGCTTATATGTATCTAAAACGGTTAGCAAAATTATCCTTAAAAAAAAAAATCATCTTTTAGATAAACAACTGCAGGAATAAAGAAGGCTGAACAAGCACTACAGTTGGAGTAAAACAGGTATTTTTCCGAGAAACTAAAGTGCCCAAACTTGTGTACTCACAGCTATTAAAGTCCTTCCCCTTGCTTTGCTCTCCCCTTCTATATACTGACTTTTTATTTTTGTGGTTCCTCTGAGAAGAGCTGCAAAATTTCAGTTTCTTTCCTTCCTGAAGTAGCAGAAGCAGCTGCATCATCTCAGGGAGCACCAGAGTGTTTGTGCTCCTCACACATGGTGTCTTCTCACCTTGAGAGGTTTCAGTTTTGGCACTGGCACCCCACTGATTTGTGCTTTGCACGGGGCCTCTTTGTTCCTCCTCCCTCCCCTCTCCATGTGTAGCAGCAGGTTCCTTCCCATGGCCCAGGGAGGGTGAAGGGCCATGACTTCATGGGGAAGTTCTGACAGCTCTGCAGAAGTCTTCACCTTCCTCAGGCCCCAACCGCATCATCTGTGCGTGTAAAGCCCTCAGCATTACAGGCCTCTTCTCTTTTTTTTTTTTTTTTTTTCCTGGAAATGAATTGGTTTTACTGTGTTTGGTATTTATTTCCAGAAAGAGCAGGTCTTTAGCATTTTCACAAGAAAATGAGTATATACCATGAGGTAGCCACAAAGCAAAAACTGCCTTGACCTCAGCTGTAGGTACCAGTGTGCTATTAGATTTAGGATCCTCTCCCACTTCCCACATTTGTTTTGGAGTACTACACTGAGGAGAAGGCTCTTTGGCATGGAAATCTTGTCCATGGCCAAACAGGCAGTTTGTGTACTCAGCTTAAAACCTCACAGTAAGAAAATTTCCAGTCAGAAACTTCTGCCTTTTCACAGTCACAACACTCAGCTGTTCACAAGAATTACATCATTTTCCTTGGTTACCAGAGCCTATGCATTAACTTCTGGAGCAAGTTTCTGTAGCTCTTTACCATTCCCTCTTTACCCAAGAGGTTTACTGAATGACACAGACAAACTGAAGGAGAGACGACAAATTCAATGTCTGATCCAGGCACAGCTAGAGGTCAGTTTTTAGAAGCCAGTATCAAAGTAAGTTTGCCTGCAAATATACTGAGACAACCCTGGACCAGTTTTCCAAAATTATGATAAAAAACAGGGGAAAGACAGGGTGAGTGATGGAATGAGTACACAAGAGAGAGTTATCACATCAGCAACAGAAACAAAGAAGAAACTGATGGAACACATGAATTTATCTATTCCTTTGAGACCAGCATACAAATGCAAAAAAGTAGAAAAAAAGGGGAGACAGGAATAAAACAAACAAGCAGGGAATACAAGGAGACAGAGCAGGAATAATTTTTCAACTGGTCACCAAGTAAATACCAAACCGTGCAAGGACAGGAAGCAGTACTTCTATTTAAGAAGGGGGAAAATAAATACCAGAAATAGACTTGATAGTTTGGCCTCACTAACACGCAAACCTTACAAACCATTTGGAAGACAGCACAGCTGAAGACATAAACAGAAAGCAACAAAATTCAGGAGGGGTTTGCCACTTCATGCTAGAGCACCTTGAAGAGAGATCCAGTTGCAGAGATGGAGGCACATTGTGCCATCAAGGTGCTAAGGCATCCCTGACCCCTGTGCCAGGCTAGAAGGTGGGGCACAAGACTAGAGGAGGCCCACACACATCTGCAGTAGCAGCTGGAAGACAGGCAGGCTACCAAACAGTGCCAAAACCAGTATTATCTCCACTGACACAAACAAATCCCAACCCTGATGTCCTCCTTTGACAAGGTACTCAGTTCTTGCACAGGTTAGATCAATTATGTTATCTATTTTAGTAGGGTCACCCCACGGACAATTAAGCTTGTACTCCATCATTCCTGTGTTAAGGTGAAGGGTGATATACCTGAAAGGGAGAGGACAGTACAGTGAGCAAGGAGGTGAAAACTGGAAGCAAGTTACAAACGAGCCTGTCAAGCACCGACCCTATTGCACATTTAACATCCAAAATTCCTCAGGAGAAGTCTGAAAGGAAGTGTGATGCTGAGGAAGGCAAGCTGGGTAGCAGCAATATAAAGGAAGATCATGACATCACACATGAAAGCTGAAAAATCTTGAAGACTAGAAGGAAAATACAATTCAGAACACGGAGCATGTGTGTATGAGAATTAACAAATATTACTCCTACAAAGGGCAGTTTAACACTGGGAGAACACCAAAGGAAGAGAGACCCGGACACATCAAGTCAGCAGCTACAGGAGCGGCAGATTGGAAGCCCAAAATGCATCAAGAAAGTACTTTCAGAGACACAAGCAGTAATCTCCTTGCATGGTGAGACCTCACCTGTAAGTGTTGTGTGTCTCTTCAGCCTCCAAGTTCAAGAAAATTAATTTAAGTGGAGCTTCTGCAGAGAATGAGTGCACAGGAGTGACTTATGAGGCAGGACAAGATTGTAAAAGGAGACTTAAGTAACAGCTTATTTAACCAAGGTAAACAAAGGATGAAAGAAAATATAATTCCTTCATAATGTATTTACTGACAGCAAGCAGCATGGAGGAAAAACAAATGCATAAAGGATAAAGGCTATCTTTATACATAAACTAAGAAAAAAAGAATTAAAAGCTGCATGGGCCATGATTCCTCTTAGGCTTGTAAAAAAAACGCAGTCATGAAAGCAGCAAAGCTCCAGGAAAGCTTTTCAAGCAAAACAGGGAGTTAAAGGACAATAGGAACTGCATGTGATGGTCAGAGCAGTTCACTCCACCAAAAATAATCAGAAATAAACACACATATGTAACTAGGAAGGAGTCCCAGCTAGTACTGTAGTAGTGACAATGAGAAACCAGTCTTTCCTGGAGCAGAAAACAGCCTTTGCTACACGATGTTTCTATCTGCTTTAGAAGTAAGCGGAACCAGAAGCCCCAACATCCCAGTGGGGCATGAACACAGGCTACCAGCATGCAGCAGGGTGGCTGCAAACAAAATGATACCAAAACGAAGCTACAACAGCATTGTGGGTGAATAAGACCTTTCCAGGCATGTTGCACAGCTCATGGGAAAACAGTTCTCTCTTCTGTCCACTATTTCACCCAGCAAGATTCATCACATAAAAATTAACATGAAGCGTCCACATTTGCCATTGCCTGTTGCGAGCCGAGACAGTAATTCCTTGAATAGCGAGTTATTATCACTCATTCAAGGAATGGCACTCTAAGGGTGTTTTACCCCTTTCTATTTAAGCTTGAAGCAGGAAGATAAGGCAGACTTCTGCTGTAGCCTGGCACAGAGGCTTTGGATGGAACAATTTCCCAACAACAAAATCACCTTTTTTGTTGCCTTTTTTGTTGTTGTGGTTGTGAAGTTCAAAGGCTCTGGAAACAGAACGCAGCAATGGAAAGGTTGGTGGAATTAGCTAAGAATAATGCTAATGTTTACTTTGTTAAAACAAAACAACCAATACCACACAACAAAAACAGGCCACTTCATTCTATATATTTAGGCTCTGGCCCAAAACTGGAGTGAAGGCAAAGTGTAAATAGAGGCTTTGTCAAGAAGCAGTGTGGTGTAACCTTCAGCCACAAGAGCAGCTCTGTCCCCATCACAATGGCTTTGGCCAAGCTCATAACCAGCAGCTTCCCCAATCATGTCTGCAACTCTGCACTGTGGAACTTACACCAGTTTTACATCTTCAAGACAAGGACAGTACGTGTATATCTACAGACTGCAGGTGTCAGCATGTGTCCTGGACATAAATAGAGCTGTCAGTAGTAATATAATAATTACAGGCTGGCTGACAATTGACAATCCTGTATTGTTTCAGAGGAAGCCTGCATGAGAGCCTTCCCAGGCAGGGGACTTGCTGCCAGCACCAGGCAGGCCCATCACCTGGGTGTGCGCCAAGGTGCAGCATTCAAGAGGACAGAGGACCACTCACCAGAAAAGACATACCACAGGGCTCTATGAGCGTACAGCTTCATTAAAACATTACACACCCCATGTTTACTGCTATTTTCATCTCTCAGCCTCAATCCTCCACTTCCTCTGATGACCACAACCTCTTTGTTGCAAGGTCAAATACATATTTGAAATGACATGCAATGAATCAAGCCCTGGCTGCTGAACCAAGACACCTGTATGCTCTCGCCATACAGTTCACGAGTAAAGCAGCATGTTGAACCAGTTGCAGGAAAACAGTCTTGTGCCAGCTGATGCCTCAGGCAAGTGCAGAGCTCAGTGGGATGATACAACACTGACAAACATGCAGCATATGCTCACAAACTACACTCAGAGCCAGTCATGCCGGTAGTGAGTTACAAACACATATCAGAAGTTTGAGTTTGGGCAAGCTGCAGAGAAAGATTTCATATGCAAAGACTAAAAGTCTGAAGACCAAGGGAGGAGGGGAAGAAAACACCACAAAAAAAGTCCTTTGGACACTTGGACACGTATTACCTAATGAGTACGAAAAGAGACAACTACCTACTAGAGTGCCACTCCAAGGTTATACACTGAAATCCAAATTTTCAGGTTGTAGCTTAACTGAAGGAGTAAGATTAATTCAGAGAAATTTTTCCAGCAGCTGTGCAGAAGATTATGGCATTGGGTTTTGGGACAATTCAGAACAACCCAGTTTACGTAAGCAAACCTGTTTTAATCCAATATCTTTTAAAATGTGTTTATATTGGTTTAAGCTGCTGCTAAACACATCAGATTGCTAGCTGCAGTATAACAGCTCGATTAACATACTGAAGTGGCTCAACCCAAGGTCAGACAAAGACCAGAGGCTGCACAAGGGAGGGTGCAGGATTGCAAAGCCACAGGTAGAGGAAAGCAAGCAAACAGCCCTACAGCAGGAAGAAGTTCCCCTCACTGCCTCCTCCTGTCCAAGCTTAACCACAACAGATTAAGGTGGCCATGGGGCACCCTGGGTGTTGCCTTACCTAGCTGCTATAGCAGTCAGCATCTACATTTAAACAACACAGAAGTTAACTGAAGACTGCAGCAGAGATGTTCCCAGTGGTACAATGCGACTTCAGGGAACTCCAGGACTGCAGCAGCATGTTTTGATTCTGGCACACAGGCAAGACCAAAAGCAGTGGATTTTAGGCCTGAGATGCCACTCTCATTGTGGTCCAGCCACAGGCACAAGTACTCTGAGTACAGAGCTGGCCTCGTGCACCCCTGCTCAACTTTGATGCTAGCCAAGAGCAACCAGCAGACTCAAACCTCCTAGCCATCTTTCATGCAAACATATTTGCAGCTCTGCCCACCTTCCAGCAATATTTTAGATGCTGCAACACATGTGTTTTTTGCGCTGTTAGTCTCTAGTTTTTATTTGCAGTACATCTCCCTCGGCTGCTGGCTTCACACACTATACAGCACATAAGACTTCACAGTCCCCTCTGCTATACAATTTCCCATTGTGGTGTCTTCCAGCAACACAGAGTAACACTGGTGCCAACTCTACAAGTCCTACAACTCCAGTTTCTCCAGCCCCACTGCTGGGGCAGGGACCACTGGTTGGAGGGGAAGACAAAAAAAAAATGAAAAAAGGGAGGGAAAAAAAAGAGAGAGGACAAGTACACAAACTTTACATGTTGGCAACCACCAGCTCCCACTTATCTGGGCGTGCCTATAAGTTGTATATGAGGCAGATAAGCATGCATAGTTTTCAAAGGAATCATAGTAGAGCTAAATCAGACAAACAAACCAAAATAACAAAGCAAAATAAGAAGAAAAGCATCAGGATAATTTGATGCAGGTGCCTAAAGCTGAGCACCAGTTCAGATGTGACTAGTAGTTCCAGTCACTAGGATGAAAATGCAGAAGCTAGCACTGCTAATAAGCATATATACATTCTTACCTTCTTCTAAGAGCCACATTCTGCCTTATTATAATTGTATATGCACTAAGCACAGAGAAAACCACTTCCCAGTATGTGAAGTGGGGGTGGGAGTGTAAGAGAGAGACCATTCACTCCTCACTGAATACAAGATTCAGTAAAGACTTCATCCTCAGGACTTTGCGGCTGTTCCACTGGTCACTACCTGGCTTTGACTTAGGAAGCAAACCTGTGATCAGCCACACAAACAGCAAGTGGCAGACAAAGATGTTTTCCTGTCCCAGAGGAGAAGTGTCCCTTTCCTTCTTCATGAAGTCCCCACCCCACAATTCAACAATAGGATGGGGAACCATTGTACCGATGGTGCGGGAGAGGGCTGTTCACTTAAGGCATACCTATAAACTTGGTTGTTGTTCATTTGGTAGAAGCCCTAGGGCACATTCTGCTCCTGAGTTATAGAAGAAGTGAATCAATGTCAAGAGTTTGCATAGGTTCATTACAAAGGCAGCCTCCTACCAGCCTCAACAAACTTAGGTCAAGTGTACAGAAGTAATAACAGATAAAATTCTCACTGATGCTAATAAGAAAAGTTAACATTTCCAGCCCTAAAGTGCACTGAGACAAAACAAAACTGAAATTTACCTTCTCTTCAGCTGACTTTACAACACTAACAACTTGTTTAACTGCTAACTCAAGCGGCTCTGAAGGGTCATCTTCCTCAAACGTAAGCAACTGGGAATCCTAAGAAAGAAGAAAAAAGGAAACATCATTAGTGCACTGCCAGTGAAGTTCCTGGAGGAACTGGAGACGGAATTGCAAATGTATGTCAAAACTTGTATGTATTAATTGCATGACACCTCACTACATAATACAGGGTAGAGCCTGAAAACCTATACTTAGGATATAACTATGGGCCTAATCATAACTTATCTTTCTCTGTAGCAGAATATCAAGGTACACGGCACAGCACAAAGTGAAGTCCACGAGCGGGGACAGAGTTCAGTGAAACCACTCTACTTGAAAAAGGATTAGTCAGTGCTATAGTTTTAAAAGGTGGGTTTGGTTTGGCCTAATAATACGGCTGCACTAGGATATGTTGAAACTAAGAAAACCCAAATATCATCCTACAGAGGTGAGGAAAGAAGCTTTTTCCTCCCCAGTCTTCCCTTGTGTGACGGCAAGCAGTGATGACAGCTACTCAATCTTCACGTAGACAGCAAGGAAAAGACAGCGTATACCAGTTTTGGCAATGAGGTCATACTTTCAGAGACATCAGTACTTGCATTCTCCACCTGCTGCCCACACTGAGCAGTCAGCGCTGCTTTCCTCATCACCCAAGGTTGTTTTGTATGCAGGAATTTCATTAGCAGTGCACTGTTGACATTTTTTTGGGATGCTGACAGCAGGAGCTATGCCATGCTGCAGTGCCAGGCAGTGAACTCATGGCAAGGGACGGCCTCAGATGGTTTCCCGGGGAGGGAGGGTGCGTGTGTCCCTGTCCAAGCGGTTTTGGTCTCTGGCCGGGGATGGGAAGCTGCTTGGTTCTAGTTAGTTCAGTTCCCAGCACCTCTGCCCAAGCTGTCTGGGCTCTCCTCTTCCACAAGTGCGGGGCAAACCTTCAGTTCTTGGCACAACTCACACTTTTCTGAACCGCACCGTGCAATTTGAGAGGGTAGATTCAGCATTTGGTTTTTTAAGCTGCCCTAACATATAGTGATGCCCGGAAAGTGTTAAACTGCTTTGCTTATCTTCCACACACACATTGCCCTGCTCTTCCTTCTCCCCCCCAACATGCAAGAAGCAAGCACGCTGGGGCTGCCAGGAAATGAACCTCCTAAACCTGAGGAGAAGGCTGCGCACAAATTTGGAGCCTCGGGTACATGCCTCAGCATTTTCCACTGACACTGCAAAGGTTCAGTCCTCAGGACCAGAGAATTAGGTTGCTACAGCCTCACCTAACCTCCTTGCCTCTTAGACCTGGGTATACCATTACAAACCACCCAGCAAGATGTCATGCTGTGCCCTTGGCGTAAGAGTAGGATGGGAAGGGGTGCTACATTTTATGCATCTTACCTGACCTGGGTTAAAAGCAAACTGACCAAAACCTGTGAATCCCACCAACCCATGGCCGTCCGGAGGACACCAGCCCTCAGCGCTACTCTGACACGCACTGCATGGCCAAAGACAACGCGAAGTAAGCCCAGCCCCGGGGAGTTATTTGCCAAAGGACCGGCCGCAGGCCCCGTGCCTGCAACCAGGCCAGGAAGTTTCCATTGTTTCCTCCTCCCGGCGCCCGAACAATGCTATCGGACGCGGGGGTTCTACCCTGCTCCCGTGTGTGCGCCCACACTGCACCTTTGGCCGGCTCCTTCCTGCAAATTCCTGCCGAGCGGCAACCTAACGTGTATATACAGACACACGTATATACACACACACGTGCACGGGCAGCAACACGGCGGTAGGCGCTGTCAGCAGCCTGCTGATGGAACTCCCGTGTATCTTTGGAGCAAGTCCCGCTACCCCTACAGCCGCTCCTCGCCCCGGGTGGGGAGTGCCCCCGCTGGCACAGGAGCACATGCCGCCCTCGCCCGCCCCGCCATGGCCCGGGAAGCCCCGGCCCCAGCCCGGCGGACGCGGGAGAGCGGCCAGCGGCGCCGCCTGGGGCTTCTCAAGCGGGGTGGCTCCCGTCTCCCATCCCGCCCGCCCGCCGCCCCTCACCTGCGTCCCCGGCACTCACCGCCCGAGCCGCCGCCTCGGCGTTGAGCGCCGCCAGCCAGGCCCGCCGCCACTGCCGCCGCCAACTACCCAGCGACAGCGCCCAGGCCAGCACCGAGCTGCCCTCCTCCAATAGCTCGTCCCGCCGCGGCGGCGGCAGTAGCGGCGGCGGAGACGGCGGCCGGCGGCGCCGCAGGGCCAGCAGCGCGTACTGCACCAGGTAGACGGCCAGAGTGGCCAGCGCCGCCACGAAGAGGACGACCAGCGCGCACCAGCGCAGCTCGGCCAGCCCGCCCGCCGGCCACGCCATGGCTGACCATAATGGGAGCCGCGCTACCGGCCCCCACCAAGACGCGCTCGGCGGCGGAGCCGGGCGGCGGCAGCCCGCGCAGGGTCCGAGCCGGGAACGGCGGCACGCTGTCCGGCCGCCCGCCCGAGAACGCCCCAAACCGCCCGCCCACGGCGCAGTCACCGCCCGGCCCGCCCCTGCCGGCGGGGCCGCGAGGGGAGGCCCGGCCCCGGCCCCAACCGCGGCCCCAGCCCCGGCCTCTGCCCAGCGTTGCTGCAGTGGGCGGTGGCGAGGCGGCACACAGCGTGGCGTGGCCGGGCCGCACATCGCCCGGCGGCGGGGGGCGCTCCGCCCGCGGCTCCCACGGGGTCCAGCAGCAAAGCGCGTGAGAAGGCGCCCGGTGCTTCGGGGAGCAGCTGGAGCGGAGGCAGTGGGGTTCGGGAGGGGCGGCTGGGGCACAGGCTGCGGCCGGGACAGCTGCTGCCGGGCGGGATCGTGTGCGCCCGGGGCCGCCGCTTCTCGAAGAAACCATTTGCTGTTTCGGGCGGTGCTGCGGGCAGATAGGGGCGAGAAGAGCGCATTCAAGGTTGGGCAAAACCAGGGAGTTTCAACACAGACAGCGAGGCAGAAGAGGCATTCAGAGGGCCAGGAGGGACACAGGTGTCAAACTAGTTCTTCGTTGTTTTTCATATACCAAACAGGTTTCCCTTTACATCAGTGTTATTTAATGATGTCGTTTGCACACTAAGAAACAACTGCAAATGAAAAATGATGTGAACAGACCCTCTCATCTTTGCACACAATAGATAAATGTGTTAATGCCAGCCTGTGGGTAGAGTGGGAGTCAGTTACGACTTTTTCCCCCAAAAAAGAAAGATCATATCATCTTTGTGTTCAAGGGGCTGAGGCATACTCTCCTGGTTTATGTCAGAATTACAAAGCCCAGTGAATAATGGCACAATGTATGGAATCGAGTGCAAGTTTAAGGATGACACCGAGCTGAGTGCTGCAGTTGACATGCCTGAAGGACAGGATGCCATCCAGAGTGACCTGGACAAGCTGGAGAAGTGAGCCTCGTGAGGGGCAATAAGGCCAAGTGCAAGGTCCTGCACCTGTTTTGGGGCAGCCCCGGTATCAGTACAGGCTGACGGATGAAGGGATTGACAGCAAGCCTGCAGAGAAGGATTTGGGGGTACTGGTGGATGAAAGATTTGACATGAGCCAGCAGTGCGCATTTGCAGCCCAGAAAGCAAATTGTATCCTGGGCTGCATCAAAGGGAATGTGGCCAGCAGGTCGAGGGAGGTGATTCTGCCCCTTTGCTCCACTCTGGTGAGACCCCAACTGGAGTCCTGTCTCCAGCTCTGGAGCCCCAGGTACAGGAAAGACACGGACCTGTTGGAGAGGGGCCAGAGGAGGCCACAAAAATGATCAGAGGGCTGGAACAGCTCTGCTGTGAGGACAGGCTGAGAGAGTTGGGGTTGTTCAGCCTGGAGAAGAGAAGGCTCCGGGGAGACCTTATTGTGGCCTTTCATTATTTAAAGGGGCCTACAAGAGATGTGGACAGACTTTTTAGCAGGGCCTGTTATGAGAAGGCAAGGGGTAATGGTTTTAAACTAAAGGATGGGAGATTCAGGCCAGACATGAGGAAGAAATTTTTTACACCGAGGATGGTGAAACACAGTCCCAGGTTGCCCAGAGAGGTGGCAGATGCCCCATCCCTGGAGACATTCCAGGTCAGGCTGGACGGGGCTCTGAGCAATCTCATCTAGTTGAAGATGTCCCTGCTCATGGCAGGGGTTTGGACTAGGTGACCTTTGAAGGTCCCTTCTGACCCAAACTGTTCTGTGATTCTATGACAAAATTTCCATGCTGCTCCTCAGTAGAAACTGAGCATTTAATGGAAGGACACCTTCATGTAACAAGGTTACACTTACAGGTCTGTCTGTGTTCAGCCTTCCTGCTCACCCCTTCACAGCACTGTGGGCACAGCTAAAGAGACTATGAGACATTGTATTTTTCCCTCTGCTTCCTATCAAAAGGTGAACGCAAGCTTCCCATTTTTCCTGGTGCCTCAGCATCTCCTTTGCTGAGGATGTCAAACTCACTGGAAGGAGGAAAAACAATTCTGTGATCTGCGACCTGGAGTATAAGTTCAGAACTAAGTACTTTCTGCAGACCATGCTGGATGACTGTTTTTATCAGTAGGAGGTTTGTGATAAGGGGGAGGAAATTGTTGTTTGATAGGAAAATAAAAGTTTCATAATTATTTATTTCTGTCACATTCATGTTTAGGAAGTTGCTGTTTGGTTTTCAGAGTGCTACTTTATCAGCTCATCTCTATTTGTGCCCTCATTTTTCTTCTACTCGTCTTTGCTCAGTTTCTTTCATAGTGACTTTCGTCAGACATGGCAGCTCCCAGCTGATGAATCTCACTTGTATTTTTTGCCCAGTCCACACGCTAAAACAACCAGCAATTAAGTCATTGAGGTTGGTAGTGAAATGTCACTGTAAATTCTTGCTCCAGTCAGGTTTAGACTATTGCCACTGTAGCCTTAAAGGGCAAAAACATCTTTTCCTTGCTGGGAACTGGAATTCCAGACCATTGGAGTGCATGCCATGGATCAGAGAGGGGAGTTACCAGGGATCCCCTGGTGCCTGGCTGCAGTGTGCCTCCCAAGGGAGCTGTGCACACGGCAGGTGCCAGGGTGCAGAAGTCATGCGGGCTCACAGACCAGATGGCAAAAGCTTGTTTGCTGGGCATTTCAAGCAAATTCACAGCTAGAAGCAGAGGTAAAAAGGAAGAGGAAGTGAGTGTGTGAGAGAGTCAAGGATGGAAGTGACCTCTAGAGGTCATCTGGTCCAACACTCTGCTGAATCACGGCTGCCCAGAGCCAGTTGCCTAGGACCATGCCCAGGCAGACAGCTTTTGAATATCTCCAAGGACTCTACAACTTCCCTGGACAACCTGTTCCAGCGCTTGGTCACCCTCACAGTGGAAAAGTGGGTTTCCTTATGTTCAGAGGGAACCTTCTGTGTTCTGGTCTGTGCACATTGCTGCTGGTCCTGTCACTGAGAACCAGTGAAAAGAGCCTGGCTCCATCCTCTTTGCACCCTTCCTTCAGACATTTATATACACTGGTAAGATCCTCCTGAGCCTTCTCTAGCCTTCCTCCCCCACACTTCTCTCAGCCTTTCCTCATATGAGAGATTCTCCAGTGCCTTAATCATCTCAGTGGCCTTTCACTGGACTCTCTCTGGTAGAGACCCAGCATTCCAGGTATCGCCTCACCAGTGCTGAGGGGAAGGATCACTTCCCTCAGCCCACTGGCAACATTCCTCGTAACTCAGCCCAGGATACCATTAGTGGCCTTTGCTATAAGGGGATGGTTTTGGCTCATGTTCGATTTGCTGTCCACCAGGACCCCCGGGTACTTTCTGCAAAGCTGCTTTCCAGCTGGTTGCCTTCTAACATGTACTGGTTGTTCCTCCCATGTGCAGGACTTTACACTTAGCCTTGCTGAACTTCTCGAGGTTCCTGTCAGCCCATTTCTCCAGCCTGTCAAGGTCCCTCTGGATGGCAGCACAACCCTCTGATGTATCAGCCACCCCTCCCAGGTTTGTGTCATCTGTAGACTTGCAGAGAGTATGCTTAGCTCCACCATCCAGATCATCGATGAAGGTGTTGAACAGGACCAGACCCAGTGTTGACCCCTGGGGTACACCACTAGTTACTGGCCTCCAACTAGACTTTGTGCCCCTGATCACTACTCTGGGTGCAATTGTTCAGCCAGATTTCAGTCCACCTCATTGTCTGCTCATCCAGCCCATACTCCTTCAGCTTCTCTACAAGGATCTTGTGGGAGACTGTGTCAAAAGTCTGGGTAGACAATGTCCACAGCTCTCCCCTCATCTACCAAGCCAGTAGTTTCATTGTAGGAGTTTATCAGGTTGGTCAAACATGACTTTCTCTTGGTGAATCCATGCTGGCTATTCCTGATAACTTTCTTGTTCTTCATGTGTCTAGAAGTGGTGTCCAGGATTACTTGCTCCATAACCTTCCTGGGGATTCAGGTGAATCTGACTGGCCTGTAGGTCCCATGGTCCTCCATCCTGTCTTTCCTGAAGTTAGGAGTGGTGTTTGCTTTCCTTCAATCCTCAGGCACTTCTACCAATCACCATGATCATTCGAAGATGATTGAGAGTGGCCTTGTAATGACATCCCTCAGATTCCTCAGCACTTGTGGGGGCATCTGATCAGGGCTCATGGACATATATATGTCCAGCTTGTATAAGTATTCCGTGATCTGATTCTCTTCCACAAAGGGTATATCTTCTTTATTGTGGACTTTCACCTTCATCTCTGGGTCCTGGGATTCCCGAAGGGCTGTTACATCAACATTTAATACAGTATTTATGAATACAGGGGCTAGGCCTCTGGGAGAAGAAACAGGCTGTTGCCTGAGAAGCTATTTGATCATTTTGTTTTGGAAATAAATTGTCCACATTTGCACCTATAAGCTGCAAACTTGAAAGGGGCAGAACATGGTTTTATCTGCTATAGTTGGTTTACTGTGTGGGCATATGAAGAAAGGGCTACTCAGAGCTCAAAGTACTTGCCAGGGCCACAGGGAAATCCCTGCCTGGCTGCAGGCAGGTGATTTAGAGTGATTTAGGGTACACCTACATGGTACCATGGAGCAAGCTGCTGAGATCTCCAGAGATCCACAGCCAGAGCCATATTGCTTGGTTAGCACAGCACCGTACATAGGTTAATTGACCCTGCTGAGAGACCAGATTTATTAGTCAGGCCCTTTCATTTTAAGATCTGAACCAGTATCTTTGCTCAGTGTTGCATGGTGCTGTACCAGGTTGTCTGCAGATGGTTCAGGGATTTCTAATACAGCACTGCACTGTGGCAGACAAACCCGCCCTTAGTTTGTCTCAGGTTCCAGGTCCCCACATATGCCATGCAGACAATTGTCTTTAACTGGAAGGAATTTTGTGAATCTAATCAGTGAACACAAAATGACAAGAAAGAGTAAAAGTTTATACTGAGATATTAAGAATAGTTTTCCTTTGCAGAACTTTATCACCTGTCTTGTTACTAGAAATATTTTACATTTTTATTTTTGAAGTATAGCAAAAATATGTGTCAGCTAATATTCAATTATTTTCCTTTTTTGTGCACCTGTCAATTTGGAATAGCCCTCTCTGATCATTCAGGATCTTACCCATCAAAGAATAGCTCTGGGGATGTGATTAGTAAAGTAATTAGTTTTTCATAATTCCATGTACTTTGAAGCTGGGAACTGTGACTCTGACTTGCACCTAGGTTCTGATATGTGCTGTACCTCTATTAAGTAACTTCTGTATTTCCCAGATCCCAGCTTTTCTTTTAATCAGCAATTATATATCTCTGTCAGTGATGGTTGCAAAGCAAGTTTAAAAAATGTAAAGTGAGTGAGATTGATACAGAGTTGATTTTACAAGGGTCCTGGAACAAGAAAATTATAAATATATTACTCATCATGGTTACCTCACGTGTCCTGTTTTGGTCCTCTGAAGTATGAATTCTGTTAACTATTTCACTCTCTGTATTGGAAAGGCAAGAAGAAAACTGTGAACCTGTAGCTTACTCTGATACAGTGTACAGTAGAATGTTTTGCTGGTAGAGCTACCCAAGGCACACGAACAACAATATCTCACCTGTTAATTAGCACTGCCGGGTTCATCATACATCTGAGTTTCCAGAGATGCTCTTTTCCACTTCCCAGACAGAATGTGGGCAGAATTTGAGAACCTTAACTATTTCTTAAATTTCTAGATTTGTTGGAGGCTGGTGGAATGGTGGCTTGGACTTGGCGCAGGCAAATGTGGGAACAGTGTATGCCAAGGTCCTGTCTTGCCTTAGGGTGGCACCCATCAGGGTATGCACTCAGACCTAGCACCTGGAAAGTGCTAGATCTGAGACTACCCCGAGTCTCATGGTATAGATAGGCAAAGGGAGGAGGATGAGATCATAATTATTTAATCAATTTCGTTTTTAAAGCTGAAGGCAGAACAACAACAGCAACAAAGCAGTAGGTTCAATCACTGCAATTTAATGATCACTTACACAATTACAATGCACAGAGATAAAATCAATCCAAACCTTTCTCACTAATTCTCTGCCTCTAAGCACCAGCATATTTTTTTCTACACACATGAAAGAAATAGAAGGTTTGTAAGAGACCATACATACAGTCTAACATGAAGTCTGAAACAAGGGCTTTGTCAGGAGACTACAAAAGTGTAAGAGGTGCTTATTTTGGCCAAATTGCACTTTGGCTGGGAGAGCTTTTACCAGTGTCCCAGGACTCTGTGTGATGCCACCTTTAACTGTGAGACGGCCATTACCATGTCTTCATTATCAGATTTTGCTGGCGTAACAGTCAGACTGAGATGTTATCACTGTATACTCTTCATTGACAGCTCTGCTGTCAGAAGCAGACCTGTCAGTCTTCACAGCTGAAAGGTGACCCTTTGGCATCTTACTTCCTGTGGAAAAGGGGAGCGTTTCTCCTGTCACATGGTAGCACTTCAGCCTCTCTCCCTCTCTTTTACCTGCTGTGCCAGGGGTAGGTAACAGCCTTGTCCTACCTGCTGACCCTGGCAAGTCTGCTCAGGGGTTGTGAGGCAAGGAGGGGCACAATGCTAAAGCCAGAAGGTGAGCTCCTCCACTTGTTCCTGCCCTTAAGTGTACTCTCCAGTCTGTTTTCTGCAGACGCTTTCTAGGTGAGATTCAGTATGTGTGACCCATGACACAACATACCAGAGATTATGTTCTCCACTTTGCAACAGCCGTCAGAGACAGCAATGACTGTGCAACGACCTAGAACGAGGGCCAGGTAGGATGGCCCAAGAAGCCTCCTTGGAAGATGGTCGGCAGTCTGGCATTAAGGAGGTGCCATTAAGCAAGCTTTCGAAACTCGGAGCTAATGTGAGGACAAGGAGGCTAGCACTGGGCTGGCTCTTGATCTGGAATAACTGACCCTGCCTCATATCTTCCAGACACCATCCTCTTCTTAGTGGAGTCTTACTCCATACAAAAAAAGGCTCTGAGATGACAATACCAGCAGACCTTCACTTTGACTAATTACTCTTATTTTTGGTACTTGTGCAAAATCAGGAGATATCTGATCTATCCAAGCACAAATCTCTATTGAAAAAAATGTGTCCACCATGACCTCACAGTAGAGTATCTTAAATTCATTTATGTCACTTAGTTCTTCTTTGCCTGAATGCCTACATCTCCTAAGTGCTTAAGGAGGCATTCTGCCAGAAGCTGAGTTTTTCATTAGATCAGAAAACCTCTCTTGTGGCTTTGTTATTAGATATGTTATTAATCTGTAGGCATGGTCCTAAAAAAAATCTTGAAAAAACAACTGTTCCCCATAAATATGTGTTCACAAATTGGCCAAGTTTCAAAGCAAATGGATCACAATGTTTTATTTTGACCCAACTTCATTTCAAATTATGTATTCAGATATAAAACAAAATTGCATAGCCATGCTTCAATCCCATTAGAACAACCATGGACACAACTTGGTACACCATGGATATTTGTAGTTTCTTTTGTAGCCATTCATGCACCAAAAATACAGCCTAGCAGAGAAAAAAACAAAACCACATAACCCCCCCCAAAAATAAACAAAAAACCATCATGAGAAAGCACACAAATAACATCACTATGGCGTTTGTATTCATCATAGCCCATCAATATTTCACCCATTAATTTTAGAAGTGTCTTATAATTTTGTCATATTATAACTACTTTGCTTTTCTCTGTAGGATTACACTTTTCCAACTCTCCAATATCTGCATAAATAACCTGTTTCTAAGTGGTTCCAACTTTGCAAAAGGAACAAAGGCTTAAACCAGAGATTTTGTCTGGAATTGCTGATGGTTTCTTTTACTACTTGTAGCTGGCATTGCAATGGAAGAAGGAAAAATATTTTTGAGAGTATCATTTTTTCTATTATGTTGAATCTTCAAAAATATATTTACTACAGTAAAATACCAGGAGTTATTAGAGACTAAAACATGCCAAACAAGCTGCTTTTATTTTCTTCTTTATTTTCACCTGCTGGAGCCCGTTATGTTCTCTCCACCAGAGAGCGCAAGTGTCACCAGAGGTCATGATGCTGGGATGGAGCGACTGCTGTACTCTAAGCAGTATTGTGAGCTGTCTTCCTCAAGTATGGCACTCCAGACGTGAGATTTCAGATCGGAGATTTCAGCTACATGAAGGTTAATGCCTCTGGGTTAATTTAGGCTCAGAGCTGTGCCCAAATCATAGAATCATTTAGGTTGGAAGAGACCCTCAGGATCATCGAGTCCAACCATAACCTAACTCTAGCACTAAACCATATCCTTAAGAACCTCGTCTAAATGCCTTTTAGACTTTTAGATGGTTAAGGCTTCCCATGTCCAAGACAGAGCTGAAGAATTTCCTGACAAGGAACCACTGGAGACATTCCTCTCCTTCCGAATCCTGGGCTCTAGCCCAGGATATGCTGACTTCCCAGGGACATGTGCTTCTCCCATACAGTACACTCATATGCTCCCCAGACACATGCGTGAGGACACTTAGATCAACTGGCTTTGGGACTGTCGGGCATCAGAAAGAAAGGACTTAATAACTAGTAAAAGAGATCTTCAAGTTTTAGAGTGAGAGCAAAAGCATTTCAAGCAATGTTGCAGGAAATTAATGGTAAGAGTATGAAAAAAAACCAAAAGGCTTGTGAAAAATCTTAGAACTCACGCTTTCCTCTAGAAGTACAGTGAAAATGCTCCAACTCAGCTAGACGGCTAAGATCCAAGGGCATGTCCCAGTTTTGTGTTGCATGTCATCTCAGAGCACACCCCCATGGGTACTGTGCTAATGCTAAAACACTTAAGAATCTGGAGCGTGTGGGTACAGGCTCACTCATGGTTATGCAAATCCTGCCAGATACTTGAAGAAAAATGCAACGTGTTATGGCACGGGCAGAAGGTAAAAAGCTTTTGACTGCTCAGTCACGAGTTCACGTTATGTTCAAGTGTGCTGACTATATGTAACCGTAATAGGTGTTAAGCTACAACGGATCCTCTTGCATTTCCTTAAACAATTCTCTGTGGTGCAGAAACAATTGAGATGGACTGGCCTCCTCCTTGGCAGTCTCAAGAGGGAGCCAAGGACTGAAGAGTCTGGAGATCTCTCCACTCCCAGCTATCAGTTAGGCAGAAACCATGCCGCTTAAAGAAATACTGGAGAGACAGCTTTTAGACAAAAGTGTATTATAACATGCCTTTGACCTAACAGGGAATTTTCTCCAAACTCAGCAATTGCTGTGTAACAGAGCCATATTTAAACACACTCACATACATTTTTATACACATACATATATATGTATATATAGGTGTTCACCTTCTGTGTGGTGCTTTCCAGTGTGGCTCTTCAGACAGATGCGATGTTGCAGTCTTTTATTTCTGGCTTCTCCTAGTGCCTGTACACAGTGCTAGAGGCACATAATAGATAGTAGGATCATCTCCATAAAATGAAGGTTCTACGTGGTTCTTCCCCTCTTGAGCTTTGTAGTATTTGCTAAAGAACTTGCTAAAGAACTTGCTAAAGAACTACCCAATTTCAAATCTTATTTTAAATATCAGTGATTCTCCTCCAGACTTATTCAGAGTGACAGTTTGATATTTTTACAGGTTTTTTTCTCATGCTCTTAAATAATGCATTTACATGCCTCAGTCAAATTTCTCCTGAAACAAGTAATCTGAATGCAAGCTAACAAAGCTGAATTTCCTCCTTGTGGCATTTGGCTGCTCACCTGATTGATGAGTGAAGAAGAGGCAGCAGCCTTGTTAATCACAGCCCTGGGCTATCATGCAGTGAGGAAGTCTTTACCTTTCCTCCTATGGGGGGCAACAGCTGTGTCTTTTGTGACATTAACTGGGCTCCACACAGGGTGCCCTGCAGAGCAACAGATGTGCATGAAGCCAAGGACTAACCAGCTGAGGAAGGAATAAGTAGGATGGTGGTCAACAGATCTATCTTTACTATTCTGTAGGTTTTCCTCTGGTTTTATAGCCCCCTCTTTATAGGACCGAGAGGTGCAGGTGGTGAGGTGGAGAAACTGCAAATATATCTCCACAGGTATAGTTTCCACACCTGGCAAACCCCTCAGGATGTGCAGTTTTCAAAGCCTGTTCCACACGAACCCAAACTTCTTCCAGTGCAATAATGTAGGGGAAATATTATTAAACAATCTTTTGGGAAGTTTTTGTTCCCTTAAACTCTTGTATAGCCTTTATAGCATAGAGGAACGGATACAGTTCTTTGTCAGTCAAAAAGGGCTAGAAGGTTTCAAACCCCAGGGACTCCTAGCTGTTCATTAGGGAAGAAAGGTGAAAGTGGGAACCAAAGAGCTGTATTCTTCACAAATGACACCTTAAAACAGAGGCTGATTTCTTTTTTTTCTTTTCTTTTTTTTTTTTTTTTTTGGCAGAGCCACAGTGTGCTCTCCTCTATATCTTCTGTTCTTCTACTGTTGTCATCCTACTCCCACCTCTTCTTCTGGCTCGTTGTCCTTTGTTCCTGCCTGCCAAGCCTGCTAATCTCAGTATGGTCTCTTCCTTCCAGCAGAAGCATCCCTGGATGCTCTTAATCCCAGCAGGTCATGCTGCTTCATCACCACCTAATTTTTAACACCAGTGCACTTCATTGGAGTTGCTGGATGAGAGCCTGTGCCCTAAAATATCAGCTTAAGCTAATGATTACAACCAGGGCTCTGTGACATCATGACATCAAAGAACGGTATCCACCCTGGGTCCTGGACTGACAAGACATGAAGAAATTGTTAAAGATTGTATCAAAAGTGCAGAGAAAATTTAAAACAAATTCTTTGTTAACATAAACTGGCTTTGCATATGATGTTTTCTTTCAACTCACGTAAAATTAAGGGGAAATAAAAGTTGTGTGTGTTGCTTCATTGCAGCCAACACCTTGAAAATTTCTATTGCCAGGTTTCAGGACTGGAAACAGAAATATTATCCATGTAGCTCTCATGTAAAAATTACCCTGTTAGTGTTCACGTATTTAAAAGAAGAGTGATAACTTGAAACAACATTTGAGTGGAAAAGTAAGGAACAGTTACTGGATTTGTTTGCTAAGCAACTGTCTTAGAAGTGGATAGCTGGAATTAGAATAAAAATAACAGACATGACAACAGGCATGATGTTAACAGCATTATCACTAACTTTTTACCATTTTGTTTTGCCTTTTATGTCAAATATAGGTTGTATGGTCTCTAGAGCAGACATTTTCTGTGAAGCATTTAAGCAGATGTTCAACTGCTCTGAAACAGTAACAGAGAACTGTATGTAGATCTTAACTGGCTGTACAGAGAGCAGTACTCTTGCTGGAAATCTTACCCTTCTCACTAAGACCATTCTTTGCTACACAGTCAGTTACGCTTATGAAACTTCTTGGAGATTATTAACTTGAGACCGTGTCTCCTCTATTAAATGTGCATGAAACTGGTCAATGGGTTCAACTGAATGCACAAATTAAAAATGGCAAAGGACAGCAAATGTGAAGTCCAAAAAGCTAGGAATACTGGCCTAAGGGTTTTCAAAGATACGTCTCATCTACTTTGAAGAGAGGAGCCTAGGAAACCCTGTTCTGAAAAGATAGATCATTTTCTGCACCATGGGAATCTACACACTATATTCTCATGCAGGGGTTTTGAAGAGGGAAATACACGCAGCAAAACCACTTTTGATGAGAGCACTGCAAAATACCATAAGTATTCCTGACAGTGTGTTTCCAAACATCTGGTTCAATCCAGTTTTACACGAAAGAGATACTCAGTTGAAGTAACCTTGCTTCCACAAAGTCCCATTTTAATCACTGATTGCACAGGAAGCAGAATTTGGGCTCTACGCCGGTTTTTAAGAGATTGTCTAGAGCAGTTGGTTTTCTTGTATTTTCCAGTAAAATGTTCAGCAGGGCACATACTAAGACAAACAAAAAACCATTATTTTCGTAATGTAAAAACTCACATCCAACAAATAGATCAAAAGATGCTGTTTTATAAACAAAATTCCCATCCCACAGACACAATGGTATGTACAATAACATCACACTTTGCCAAGAGATTACAGTATAAAACACAATAATTCAAAAGAAACAAAGTGTAAGTTTATTGGACGCCAACATTTCTTAGTCAAGATCTAAGTAAAGAAAACACACAGTAGAAAAAGTTGTACAAAGAAGCAATGGATTTACATTACATTAAAGAAAAAGTTACCATAAGCTATTAAGTCTCAGTCCTAAAAAAGTAAAAACCCATCCTGGTGTATTGAACTGATACAGAACGACTATAAAGGTATACAGGATTATAAAACCAGTTTCTTTTATCTTACCTCTATAATCTTTTAAAATGACAAGTGATTTTATGTAATTAATTGGAAAATTCTATAGCAAATATACTGGATAATTCCAGTTTTTAGGAACTGTAGGAAACTACTCCCCTGTACCCAAGCACTAAAATGATCTCATTTTCCTGCTTTTTAAAAAGGGACACTATCAAGAATAAGTCTTAAAATGTGTACTTCACATATATATTTTGCGTGCTACATCACTAAAGATAGCTTGTTCTGGTTTTACATACATATTTTAATTAAAGATGCTGCTTCAGTAGTGGGAAGCTTGTGTCTTTAAACGGTAATGTGTATCACTGAGAAACCGGAAAAGGAAAAATTGATTAAGTCCTTTACTCTGGAACAGTGAGAGAAAAAGCAACATGAAAAATAAGCTCAACCCACAGAATTCAGATACATTTTTCAGACATTGTTGCAATAACTAAGGATGCCCTTAATGGGCATTTTCATGCACAAGCAGCTCAAGTGTTATTACTCAATTCCCGTTTTTGAATTCTTTTATTTTATTAATATCAGTTATTCTTAATACAGAGAAGTACATTTACTGTATCCAACCTTTCTCTTGATAGTGTCCCTTTATGTACAACAGCTATAGTACAGTTTTTCACAAGTCATTTTAAATAAGCAAGAATCAATGACATTAGAAAACACTATCAGGCTGTGTTAAACAACAACAAAAAGATTTTAACACTGATTCATTAACAGCAACTTTAAAAAAATAATAAAACCAAAAACACCTAAGCTTGCTTTGATTTTTATCTAAATCTTCTGGTAGGAAAATGTAAACAATTTTACTGAACAGTATAGGCACATGCCAGATTACAGGCTCATGCCAGATATTTGCACCCTCACTGTTAGTGCCAAGAATTTAGGCATAGTCTGTCCTTATCCCATGTGAGGAACTTCTAGTTTTATCACTGGAAGCTTGGAACAAAAACAGAGTACATGTAGCTTCAGACCAAACCCACATGTCCTACTTGGGGGAAAAAAACCCCAAACATTAGACAAAAAAGTCTACTAGATGTCACTAGAAGGCCTGCCTAAATAGGAAATGCAGGAGTAAGTCTCTTACAGCTGTGTTTTGATTCATGGATAAGGCTACATCTCCATTCTGAAATACACAAGAGAAAGTCTAGTGTCACCCACTGCTTCAGCAGGTTACCTGCTCAATTAACTGTCACAGGGTGTTTTGCTCCCATTTGCCAAAAAAAAAAAAAAAAGTAGGTACATTATTATTACTGGTTCACATCCTTTGTTTTTGTAAAACTACAGAAATATACTTTAGCTGTATATGCAGTTTTTACGTAGAGGAAAAATATTTTTAACTTTTGGTTCTAGGGCTTAAAAAAAATCTGTATGTATTTTTCTGCCACTGCTCACTTTCAAGGTTGATCATGGTCCCACTTTAGCAGAGAACTTAAGCATGTGTTTAAAAAAAATTAAGACTGATTTTAATGGAACTTAAGCATAGGCTTAGATGCTTTGCCAACAGAGTGCCTGAAAGGAAAAAAGTCCCAAACCAAAATACATTTCATGGCTCAACCCTGCTCCTCTTAAACGCAGCACAAGATTCCACTGTACTTCCACTGAAGCAGGATAGTTCTCTGAGATTTACCTGATCGATTATAAAAACAGCAAAAAAAAGGAATTAAAGATTCTAATCTATATATTAAAACATCTGCACGTTCCTGACACAAATTCAAAGAAAAAAAGCAAACCACTTTTTATATCTAACAAGACCTCTAACTTTGTGTCACTTCAGTACACAGCTACAAAATTAAACAAAATATGATGAAGACAAGCTTTTGTATCAATAAATTTGTCTTTTATTTTGGCTGTGGCCAAACTAGACACTCCTCAAAAGACCTTTATTTATAAACAAGCAACTAACATTTTTTTCCATAATTTAACTTTTAAAACATATATTAAAGTTATATTAGTGGAAGCATATTTATTCCTTATCCTCCAAAATAAACACTTCTATCAAGGGCTTTTTACGATACTGTATAAAAGCTAATAGAAAACCAGAACTGCTATACAAACATCTCATATTTAAACTTCAGGGATCCTGAATTCCTTTACTAAACAACAAGAAGCAAATTTAAAAAACAAAACAAAACCACGCAGAACACATTCAAAGTTAAAAACAAAATTTAAAGAAAAAACCCCAAACAAAACAACTAAAGAAAAACTTAGAAGGAGGCTATTTAGACCAAAAATATTTTAAGGATTTTTTATAATACAGAGTATACTAGGAAAAAGATCAAGGTTTCTTCAAAGATGTTGCACAAGCTTTTGATTTAAAGTGTGTGAAATTTATCATCATATCACATAGCAGAATCCCAGTTGAAAGTTAGATGACTATGACATAGCTGAACTAGTTGCCATCTTCCTTCAGAAAGCACACTGATTTTTAAAAGGCTACATATAAACTTTCAGATTGTTGTGTAGAGGAATCATTGGTGAAAACTTAAGAACCATTTTACAAAAACATGTTCATATTTTATAGGCACAGATTTTTAAAATGCATTTAAAGGATACTTAGCCAAGCTTTATGTTTTTCTGATTTTGTTAAACCAGATTAAGTGCAATAATAATTTTATTTTGAAATTGTTTCTGGTAAGAAATAAATTTAGTCTTATTAGGTGGAATAAAAAAAAGTCAATAATTAGAAATGTCACTATTAAACAAGTACTTTGTTTTAGTTGCAATGTCACCAAAAGAGTTTAACTGATAGTCTAACAAATCAGCATAATCATGTTCAGCTACAATTTGCCTGAAAAAGGACCAAAAAGAACAACACGTTACTATTAGAAGTGTTTTGTAACAATTTTAGATTTTAATAAAAAATGAAACAGAAGAGACTTGAAACTAATACTGTGATTTTTTTGGTTGGTGAAAAAAAAAAAAGTCAAGGGTCCATCCTGAGCCAATTCTTTTAAACTTAACTTATAAGAAAAATAACTTTAAAAAAAATCTGTTGGAAAATATAGTGGCACACTATAAAAAATCTACTCCTGTGTGTGTCTAAGTAAGGATGCCCATCCTCACATTCTTAGGAGTTACACTTGTGCTCAATTTTGCTAAATCTTGGTGTCGGCTTGCAATTCTTCTTACTTCTGATTTTGGGATGCTGAAAAAAAATTCATGGTTACATACAGAATTGAAGCCTCGCTCCTGCTCCCCCGGAATCTGGTGACTAAACTCCTGTTGCTTTCAGCAAACATAGACTGGGCTCTGACTACACGGTGCGGAATGCGATCCCTTGTCCCAACCCGCACAGGGTAACGTTGGTCAGGGTAAGAAATACTTTTTGCATCACTTAACATCCACTTGATTCCATCACCACTCCATTAAGCTTAAATTCTAGCAGAAGAATTTTTCACTCTTTACCACCTGTTTCTGGGTAAATATTTCTTCTACTTACAGAATTATTTTGGACCCTTACTATAGCTTCTGGTAAACACCTATGATCCTACTTACACTAAATGCTCCAGTTGTGATTTGAGGTAAAATAATGGAACAACACAGAATATCTGCAGCCCATTATTACCACGATTTTCAACAAATGAGAAAATTTCAACACAGTATCACATATGATAGAAAGCAGCAGAAAGAAATATTCTATGCATTGTATTCATAAAATGCAGTGATTGTAGTGTGATGTTTTTTTCCTCTGCTTTGATTTGGATATGTATGCTTAATACAAATTTCAAATACATACTTCTTCATTTATGCAGTTTTCTATATAAATATTTACATTTTTAGTTTTTGTTAAAACGTATTTTTGTACTTATGGCCAAGCTTATTACTGTGTGTAGGAACACAACTCATCTTCTGTCCCTTAACGAGCTCTCTTTTTTTGATTTAGTAGTTATACATTCCTTTGTAGTTAGAATTACAAACAGTTGTACAAATAGTGGAAACAAAATTATGAAACCTGTCTGACATCCATTCAATCTTAGTTCCTATTATAAACAGTACCATTTCCATCATGATGGCTGTTAATACAACAACTTCAGCTACCGAAGTATCTACAGTAAATTAGTCTTTGGGACATTATATAAAGCAAAGTACCCCCTTCCCCAGTTTTCATTAGAAACTTATAATTAAATGGCTGAAAGCAGACTTGCTGCTCCTTTTTATATAAAATCTTAGTAACAATATTGCTGACTTTAAATTAAATTCTAATTTGCACAAGTTCCATATAACAACAAAGCAATTCTATATTCCCTTAAAATATCAAACATTCTTATCCAATAACATCATGATTACTCAAACTTGAGGTTTATTTGTTATTGCTAAAGGCTTCTAAGACCTAAGTCAGTACAGCAAGACACTCCATCCACCTCCTTCCTAACTGCAAGTGCATGGCAAGTATTTATATGGAGCTTGTGTGTTGGTTTATTTTAAAAAAAATTTAGTTGGTTACAGTATTTCACTACTACAAACACACAATTAGAATCCAAATTGTTGTTGCTCTTTAATATATAATTTTATATATAACACACACGCACACACCAACATCACAGGATGAAGATCCATGCATACAATCCGGATGTGATCGTATTTCAGTGTTAAATGAAATAAAAATTACTCTGTTACTTTTAGATCCCAGACCACAGTATTTTAAATTACTCCGCTTTTACCTACTAACCAAGTTAGTTTACCTTAATCTTCAAATCCAAGCAGCATCACAAATTCCAAATCTGACACTGTTGCCATCACTGTTTTGATCCTCTTAGATTTCTAGCTTGTATGGCATACCTCTGAGATCCTCAAAACAGCCTCCACTGAACCAGCTTTTTAAGGTATCTGTTAAAGCTAATTGTGTGTCTGTTCATGGCTCCATAGACTAAAAGCCGTCTTGAAAGTCCTATGACAGAGTTTACACATGTATTGTCTTTTGAACGTGATTGCCGAGAGTGGTGGAGCATGATAGAAGAGTGTATCTGACTCCTGTGGTACAAATAATTTTTCAGTAGTAGTGGAGCTTTCAGACAAGCCTGTCGGACTATCAGGCTCCAAAGGCTGGATTTTGGGGAGGGGTGGGGGTGGAGGTAAGGGTGGTGGTGATGGGGAATTAGCTGTTGGACATATCTCAGGCTCCTTATTTGCGGACTCCTCTGCCGCCTGCGACATATGAGACTGGAAGTGACTCCACAGTCGGAAATTGGTTCGGAAGGCCTTGTTACACACATGACAAATAAAAGGCTTCACAGAGCACAAGAGCTCTTGGTGACGCTCCAGCTGTTTACGTACAGTGAAAATCTTCCCACACTTTTCGCAAGGCCACAAACCAGCATCTTTGTTGGAGACGACTTCCTTCGGTTCTCTGCTAGCTTCAGTGACCTCATCCTCTATATCATCTGCAGGCTCTTCTTTGATCTTAATTTTAAACTGCTTCGACACACTTAAGTCTTCAGGTAGGCAAGAAGAATCTTCAGAATCAAAATTTATTTGTTCTGACGAATCACTGAATACACCATCTTCCTTTGCAGCAACAAAATTATTCATTTTATTAGATTCTGATGGAGGAGGCAATCTTGATGAACTAGTCACTTCTCCATTGTGATCCAGGATAGGTAAAGAAAAGTTCTCTGATGGAGCCATTGTGTTTTGATTGTGAACTTCAACTTGATGACGCCAAATGCTAAAGGATGATTTAAAGGTACGCATACACTCAAGACACGTAAGCTTCTTGTATTCACACTTGCTTTCATGCTCATGCCTCAACTCTGGAGAAGTAAATCTAAGGCTGCAGTAAGGACAAAGAGTAGCATTTCTACAGAGTTGCTCATGATTTCCCTGTTCAATAAGTGAAGAGAGCTTCGCATTGCAGAGACGGCACTGATAAACCTCTTTGTTTTCTATTGGACTTTCCATATGAATATGATCTTTCTGCTTAGGACCCTTATTTCCTCCAATTGGTTTCTCCCCTGGGTGCATTTTTATGTGTTGTTTAAATTGCGAGAGGAAACGATAAGCCTTCCCGCAGTAGGTACAAATATAGGCTCCTTTGGTTCTAGATCTTAAATTCCTTTTGATGACCTGTTGTGCTTGTGAAGCAGTCTGTCCCTGAAAACCTTGTTTACCACGTCTTAGTTTAACGATTAGAGCTTTTTTAATTTCTCTCTCTCTCACTATATCAATCAGTTTTCTTTGAAATTTTTCATCCAAAACAGCGTGCGAACTGGAAGCTGGTGAGGGATTCTTCACAATTCCATGTTGTGTCTGGCAGTGTGTCCACACTTTGAAATTTGTGTGAAATCTCTTGTGGCATATGTCACAAGCATACGGCTTCTCTGGATTATGATACATGTTAACATGACGATGAAGACCTGCTGTTGATCTGAAAATTTTAAGGCAGTGCTTACATTTAAATTTTTTATTTGGTCTTGCTTCTTCCATCTCACTGTATTCATCCTTACTGACATCAGAATCAGGAAAATCAGCATCAAGGTGTGTAGGGCTTGAGCCTTCCTCAAAATTGTCTTCTGACCCAGGAGAACCATGCTCATCCACCTTCAGTTTCTTAAACGGCAGTCTTCTATCAGCTTGAAATCTCCTTTTTGCTGGAAGTCTACTTGATTCCTTAGGATCATCCTCAGTTTTAAAAGGAAAATCTTTATTTGTTGATGCTGAAGCATCACCCACTGTAACTCTTATTATTTCAGCAGGATCTGAAAGTGGACTGCTGGGTTCAGTTTTTATTCGCACCTCTGTGAGAGGGGAAGCAACCTCTCTATCAGTTGACTGAGAGGCACTGAAAGACCTAAGGCGATGTGGGTGTATTAGCTGTGGTTTTTCATCTAAGACTAACTTCTCTGTTGACTCTTTCAAGGATGACTTTTGAGATACAACATTGAATGCCTTCTGGGAATCATTAGTTCCCGGTGAGGAGGACGATGATACCTGTGATGGTTTTAGGTCAACAGAAGTTGAGTAAATAGGAACCTGGCTGTCCATGGACAGCGACCTTCGAAGGAGACTTTTTACAAGTGGCCCACTTCTGTCAATACTTTGGTTTTCTGGACCAGATCCACTAGATGGGATTACTAGCCCTAACTTCGAGTAGTATAGCAAATTCCTGTCTTCACCTTGACCAGTTGCTTTTCCTGCCTCTCGCAACAAAAACGTAGATTCTGATGCACCATGGAGAGACAAGACTGGTGGACGCAGTCTTTTTAACGACATCTCTGTGGCCTTTCCTCGTAGAAGCTGACCACTGCTTCCTGGTTCATCACTTGCAAGTTCTTTCTCTGCTAAAGGCATTTGGGGCAGTACTGTGTTCCTTTTCACTAAACCACCTCTGCTCTGATCCTCCACAGTTCCAGAAGTTTCATGAACCTTAGTATAGCTCACAGGGCTTTCTTTCAGCCACCTCCTTTCAGTCAGTGATAAACTGTGAAGGGTTTCAGTTGGTTTTGCTACTTGTGGTCTACTGCTAGTTTTGACAGCAACAGAGGGGGAAGGTTTAGAATTATGGCTTAAATCATGTTGTGTCTGATTTATACTTTTCGCTTGTGCTTCAACTCTGTTCTGACAGACAATGACACTTCTCTTCTGAGAACTACTTTCATCTTCATCTTGATATAGTATTTTCTTAATAGGGCAAGCTGGAAAAGGAGCTTGAGGACTCTTAGAAACAATGTTTGTAAGAAAGGATATTCCAAGACTGTAACCCAGTTCTTGCACAGCTGCAAGACTGCCTTTCTCAATGAACAAGGATGAAGAATAAATGTAGTTTAACACATTATCAAAAGCATCTGGTTCACAAAAGTCAAGTTGAAACACTGACTGAGACTCATTCTCCTTATTCGTGAACAGAGTCTGGAAGTATTCACTGCTGGCAGCCAGAATGTTTTTATGAGCTCGAAATTTCTGATCTCCTACTATAAGAACAACATCACACAGCTGTCCCTTTAGACGCTCCTCATTCAGTGCACTTAGAAGTGAAATGGCGTGTGCTGGATTTATGTAATGCAAGAGCCCCTCCATGATTCTGGTGTTTCTGAAAAAGAACAACAACAAGTTGCAGGTTGTGTTACATGAACTGTTGTTAGAGATAAAGTAAACACACCTAATCCCTCTGACTTCATGGACCGGCTAAACCACCATCAACAGTGTTGAAGAAAACAGCTTGTTTGGAAGAAAAGTATGGGAACTAAAACAACGTTAGCTCTAACAGGTGCATAGGCTTAAGAAGAACCAGCTCAAGTGCCCACTTTCAAATATACTGTTAATCACTGATCTTACACCAAGAATATTACACCTAACTAACAGGGAGTGAGGGCTGTGTTCTCTTCCTGCAATATACCTGTCCATGCGAAGGAACAGCTCAGTTATTTCACTCTTGATCATCTTTTTCTCATCTTTAGCTTTACGAAGATCTATCTTGATAACTACATTGATAAACTCTTGAATCAGGTATCTAAAAACTAGTTATGCCAAGTCACCTTTCTGAAGCTAAGCAATCCTGACAGTCTCCTGCACACTAAACAAATTAACAGAGGTTTGTTGTCATTTTACATAGAATGATGGAATGGGCATTAATACTGGCAACAGAGAAAGAAGCAGAATTATTGTCTGTAATCTAGATTAATTCACCATGTTTGTTTATGCTTAATAAGTGTTGTTAATGTATACTCTAGCTATCAAATATGTGTCACTTATAACTGCGCTGATAGGGTCTGTTTTATTTGAAATGTCACAATTATAATTGAAGTATCTCCCCCATTCTTTTGTTCTAGATTTAAAGCAAGCAGAGAACCAAACTCTCAGTTTTATTCAGTAGCATAAGAGCACTTTATGCCCACAATGTATATACTTCAGGAACAGTTACTCTTGGATGCATCCAAGAGTACAACATGCACAAATTAAACTGCAGTGCAGAAATCTCCATGTTCCATATGCTTCAAAACACAGCCCACTCTATACTGTGGCGTGAATTGAAATTTATGTATCTGTGCACGTGCACACACAGAGAAACCAGAAATATCCAATTTTTTTCTTTTTTTTTTTTTTTCCTTTCCAGAGACACTCTTATGATTCTGTTCAAGTTAACCTGTAATAATTTGACACTGCCTTCTTCCATAGTCGTAGTAAAACATGTCAATGACGTGTCTGTTAAGGGCAATTATCTTCTTTTTACAGATGATTTGGGAAACTATTCTTTAGTTTATAATTTATAAATTATGTATGCTACTACAACAAAAAGGTTTCACTATTTATCAGCTTCTGAGTAAAACAAAAATGTTATCAAAATAAAAAACAATATTAAGATGCCATAACTTCATGATTAATAAATGAAGTGGTAAATCTTACAGCTAATGGATATAAATAAGTGATCAAAGTCTAAATTGGTATTATTGAGAAATGACTTCAAGGGTCCTGCATACAGCATCTGAAGGCACTGATTGTATGTTAGGACTGAGCTACCACTTCTACATCTAAAACTACCAAATGAGTTAATAGTGTCACAGCAATAGCAAAAGTAGAATTCCGTTTCCTCACCAGATCTGTCTTGACAGAATGTTTCAATGTCATTTCACAAACACCAAGGTATCCTTAATTCACCTCATAGTTATAATGTATAATCCCCGCCACACCTCCATCTAAAAAGAGCAGAGCAGTCAAGCTTCTATGAATTTGAGAAACCACTCTGGTTTGGTTTGCTTTCTATGCTTTGCTTAAAAGTACTGTCTGGGGCAGGGGGCTGCACTACCTGTCTCCTTTGTGGGTGCCACTGCAATTTAAAGTGGTGGAGTCTGGCCCTAATCCAGTCTCATTAACACTTTGAGTGCTATCAGAACAAGTGTTGCAGGAATGCATCTTTTCCTTCAGCTTCATCTGAAAGAAACTGAGTTTGCAAACTAAAGTGATTCATCTGGGATGCAAGCTGCAGCATGATATATGGAGGTAACAGATCAACAGTGTTCTTATAAAGCAAACTTGAACTCAAACAGTATTGCAGAGACACCCAATAGTAGCTGCTGCAGAAGCCATACTTCCTAGACACAGTGGGACAGGAGTATATTTGTCAAATGTTATGAAATATTTTCAAATCTTTCATTTTAATCTGCCTTACCCAGGTCTTGTATTTTGTGTAAGACACTCACAGAATAAACACCACGTAATTACTATGTGTCTCTTTGTTCACTGTAACAAAATAATGCTACTGGTAGAGATAGGTGTAAAATCTATGTGCTTAAAGCAGAATCCAATAGTCACCCATCCTTCTTTCCACATTCTCCTTTTTTATTGATGGAATGCCTTCAATTTATTACGCTAAACAAGTCAGAGCTAAGCATCTCATTACAATCTCCCCTTTTATTCTCAGAGTACAGTCTCTTCTATGCAGTGAAGGAGGCAGAGCAATTTGGTGCAATATGTAACTCTGTCACTTTAACAGTAACCAAGGCTGTGACATACACAAATGGCAAGGGACCAAATTAATCCTGAAAAGGCAGCTTTAATCCCAGTATTTCCTAATTCCAGTGCCTGACTTCTATCTTAATAGTCTTTAAACACAACAGTCAGAAATAAAATAAGCTATGATACCTTAAGAAACAAAACCAGAACTGGTCTGCAGAACTATTTAAAGACATTTACACAGATCATTTGAAAGCCTGAAATACTTAAATTTTAAAAAACCCCAAAGATAACCAAAGTAAATGTACAATGTATTAAAATTTCACTACATTAATACTTTTCAGTAACAAAGTTGATCAAAGACATTTCTGTTCTCTTTTGTACATCTTACTGCAGGTCATTCCTCCTTCAGCTTGTGCCAGTACAAATATTTTCAGGCCTGTATTACACAGCAGATCAGATAATAAATAAAAACCAAATAATATTTCTTCTGAAATGCTAGTTGATTTTTATATTAAGCCATAATCTCAAGGATGATTCCATTGGCATAACTGAAGAGGTGGCAAACGGCGGCAGCAGAGTAGCTATAAGAAGGCAAGAACTCCTTACAGCATTTTTTTATCAAAGCCAATGCTTGGCTGACTGCGCTCAGCCCTGACAAAAAAGGTGTGCCTAGCTACTGCATAGATAACAAAGCTATGGCAGTCTCTTACAGGACTAGATTTGATTACAGGTGTCTGAGGACTCATACTGCTTCAGCTGAAGACTATTTTGCCATTAACTACCTAAACTCTTTCCTCCAGATAGCATGCTTCTACTCTCTCCAATTATTTTTTCCAGCTGTCTTCATGACTGACTGGAAAAAAAGCTCTTTTTTCTTCCACAATGTTCAGGTTATATCAAGAAAACAGTAGGAGCATATCAGAAAATCTCCCATTGGCTGTGTTCAGGTGCCACATGCTACTGCAGCTGCTGGACCTCAGGAGGAATGGTGACAGCAAGACTCCAGACCCAGGAAGGGCAAGTGCAGCAGAACACCTACAGCCTTCCTTCAGGAGGGCAAGAAGAGATTTTAGTGTCAGTCTTCAACAGCCCTCTATTAATCTCAGCAAACTAGATTTCAGAAACTTTAGTACCATATTTGGTACAAGATTTATTTTATTTTTTGAACAAGGATAGAAAAAGACACACCTACTATTTCAAAATTACTTTCTGCAATAATTTTTTTAAAAAATCTCTACTCAGGAAAGATCTTTGCAAGGAAAGGATGAAAAAGCTTAATCTCTGGCCCAGCAGTTTACTGATCTTCAACAGCTACCTACCTTTGAAGTGGTAGTTTCCCTTCCTTTCCTCTGTCTCTTACTCTCACATCTTCTCCTCCCAGCCCTGTGGGACCCTCCTCTTCTTTTCACCAGCTCTGCTTCTCATTTGACCTCCCAGTAAGTTGATTCAGATCCCTAAAATGAAGCAGGGAACAAACAAAATCATTCCAGTTTTTTATATCTGTTTGCTATTTTATAGGTTGGGAGCTTAAGCAGCTCATTGAGAGGTCAGATGAGCATCAAAATTTCAGCAATAGAAGCCATGAAACTCCCCATTCTTTGTCAGCAAGTTGTTCAGTTAGCTTTGTCCATCTGAAACTTCACCTTCAGAAACAATGAAGTCACCAATGCTCAAACTTTACAAATATACAGCTGTCAGCTAAAGCTATGTTAATAGCATGTTGGGGGTGGCAGTGGGAAAGACCATGTTCTTGAAACACTTAATGAGATGCAGTGTTGCAGCAAGGAGGCGCCAGGGCTGTGAGAAACTGCAGTTAGAAGCAGAAAATACAAGGAAGTAGGAAGAAACACACACAGAGGGGGCAGGCAGCAAGAGAGACTGAATAGGGATTTCAACAGGGAAAAAACATCTATAAGAAGTGTGGTGGTAGCAAACCCACTGAAAAGAAAAAAAAAAAACAACCAAAAAACAAAAACCAGAGAAACACGTATTATAATACTCAGCCAAGAAATACAAATGACCTCCTGGGGTATCCTCAGGTAAATGCAGGAATGTTGCACTCAGTTTTGAGTCCTTTGCAGAGGATTTGATGGCTCTGATAATTCATGTGATGTTTCAGACACACGGGGGGAAAAAAAGTCCCATTATTCATCAAGAGTTCAGATGCGAAACAAACCTATGCTGCTTAAGCTTCTACTCAATGATCCTACACTGGATTTTAGTATTTGAGTTAGATACAGTTTATCAAATGCCTCTTCTCCCATCAATAGCCTTTGCAACATAGATACTCTCCTACAGTCCATATATATTTACACACACACACACATCCCTACGCAACCCCAAAAGCTATACGTCAAAGTTCCAAAACTGCAGAGCAAAATTGTTTGCACTTCTGCAATCTTTTTCTAATTAAATATTTGAGTAATCTTTTGCCACAAGTTCAGGGATTCTGTCTTCCTGAATTTAACAAAACACAATTTCAACCGCTATTGCTGTTTTCTATTGCAGACAATACTGTGAACTTTCTCCACAAAGACAAATGTTTTTCATTTCCAGTAGACCAGCAGCAAGGAGTCACCGGTATGACGGCAGGCATAAAATTAAATAATATATTTGCTAGTGTGTGAAACTGATGTATTAATTTCCAACTATTTATCCTCCACACATACATATGCAGAAATTTAGGGAGAATAAAATAAGTAACTCTATAATGCTCAGTCTCTCTGTTTTGCTCTCCACAAGAGACAAATAATTAGCAGTTATCCTGATACAGAACAGAAATTCTTTTCGAAATTAGCAGCTACTTTTCACATTCAGATCATGTCCATAGTTTCACCAATTGACATTCAAAATACCTCCTCTCAACTTGCAGCAAACTACAAAATGTCAGAGTAACACCACAAAGCTCCACTTGTCCTTCTCATTCTTGTTTACAAACAAGCAGCAGCTAAGGGTGCAATTTCATCTTCCCCTCAGTCCAATCTAACCAGGGATTGCTCCTGCAAGGAGAAGTCCATGTCTCCCCCCCCAGCAGACAAGCTTGCTACCAGACCACTAAAAGTGAACCAGCTGACCATGGGACTGCAGAACTACTGGGCTAAGGGAGAGGGCAGGAACATGCACTGGCTGAGAGCTTTTCTAATTCTTCTTGAAAGAGTTTGTGAAGATTAGAGCAAATCAAGCACAGTTTCAGAAAATATCTGTCCTGACCTCAATACCTCAATTGAAAGGTGTGTGACTCATCATCCATATTGCTGTAAACTAAACCAAGAGACTAAAATTTTTAAAAATCCCTTTCCCTAAGGAGTTCTTCAGTTTTCACTCTCTTGAGTTTTCTAACATTGCCATTAAACTCTCTGATCAGACGGGAGCCAAAGGCTCAATGGCCATACAACTTAAACACCTAAAAAAACCTCATCCCCAGAAATATTCTTATGAATTTTTGAAAGAGATGCATGTAATTGAGAATTTGAAGAAGTGGAGACACACATCAAATGTGTACACCTGTATTTTTTCAACAGGTTTCCTTCATTACTCTATTGGTAATGCTGAGATATACTTAGCAAATTGAATAATATTCAGTCATGCTTTACTATATGAGCCACTCTTTCTTCATTTAACTGGCCCAATTCACAATAAAATCTTGTCTACCTACCGCTTTTAATTTTGCTGGTATAGTGAAAATGACAAGCTCTTATTGTGCGTATATATATCTATGAATATAAAGATGCTTTTGACAGGCATGTTTTAGACAGGAAGAGAAGCCAATTAGACCCAAATAAGGTACTTTTTTCAACTTTTTACTTTATCAACAGAACTCTGTGTACACTAAGGTTTCTATTAAAAGACAAGAGATGGGGGAAAAGTAATGCACTTAATCTGAAACATGCAGAACTAATATAAAAGCTGAGCCTAAAAAACTGCTAAGTGAGAAACTTTTGATTCAGGGAACACAGACATCTCCCACCCACTGAAAGTATCCAAAGAAAACTCCATTCCGCCATCATTAACTACGGGCAAGACACTGGGACGGTAACAGGATACTGTAAAAGGGAAAAGACAATAGCAATATTACATGAGTTTTACATAAGAGATCTACAAGGTCACGAATAGCACATGGAAGATTTTCAGCTTACTCAAACTCTATGTGCATTTGGAAGCAGACGATATCTCATATACTTAAAAAAAAAATCCTCCTCTACAAACAAGCACAGTATGTATTTTGTCATTATTCCTCAAAACTATGTATGAGAAAGGTGCTGATCCTATTCTTACTGAACTTCCGGGGAATTTGGCCTCAACAGTAGCAGGACTGTACTCAGAGTTACCTCCTGGCACAAACCAAATTACTCTTAGTTGTGACAAGTAGGTTAAGTTGTGGCAGTGATCAGAAATCACTGTAATTCTGCTGATTTTCCATCCATGTTTATTAATGTACTTGAAAAGAATTTTTGTGAGGCATATTTCCTGTACCAAGTAGACCATCTTTGAAAAATTCCCTGAAGATACTCACAAATGTATTCAGACCAGAATGCCAAACAGTTCACCCCAAAGCAGCACTAAAGTTTTTTGGCTCATGGGCCCCACCATGACTACTGGTACCCTCCTAGTTCCAGTGCATTGTGGTGTCAGGCTTGGTGCTGGCCTATGCACAGCTATACAGTACTGGAGGGAAACCAGTGAGTTTGAGGGAGTTGGGGGGGCGAGGAGGTGGCAGGGACACTCGCCGTCCCCAGTATGAGAAATGCCCTTGAGCTAACCACAACTTATCAAAGAGATTACTGAGAATGAATTGCAACCTAAAAATTACTCACACTGTTACGGGCTGATGTAGGATAAACCATGGATAAGGAGATTAATGCTCTAATACAAAAAAGGAAAAAAAAAATTTCTTCCTTTCCTAAAGAATGCAGTTTAATCACATACGAATTACTACAAAAGGACAGGTTTCACAACATTTTTTTTTTTAATTTTTTGGCCAAAGGACTTTTCATGCCTTTTCATCACAGATTGTATGGAAAGATTTTGCACAACAAAGCTGTGGTGTTTCACTAAATCTCAGAAACAAACTCTCTCCAACAATCAGGACTAGGTGATTTTAAAACTTTTTGATTTTTAATGGGCTGTAAGATTGCCGAACTGATGGTGGCAGCGGTGGAGGTAGATTGAGTTTAGGAAGGTAGAAGAGTTGCTCAACACTTTTTTTTTCTTGTTCATAAAATATACCTGAACTATTCTAGAACAACATAATACATAAATTAGCCAATAAGCAAAGATAACAGATTTTGTTTTTAAATTTCACTGCTGATTGAAAGAAAATATAAGGGAATTGATATCTTAAGTATTATCATTAAGGGAAAAATTGGAAAACAGATTACAGTGCAGAGACTAATATTAAATCTACACCATAATAATTTGGGGAAAGCAACTCCCTCTACACAGAATACCTATTTTAGAGCAGGGCATCTTGCCGTCTTTCCACTTGCAACAAATTATTTTGCTGCCTCTAAAGATTTTTTTTTTCCCTTCCAAGGATCTCAGATCATTAAATGTAGCAGAGATCATTATGAAACAGCTCCCTTGCTCAAAAGTTGAGAATTTAACAAGAGCTGGAGACAGCTGCAACTGTAGTGTGTGACTCACAGCATAGTACCTCCTGGTGCAGTACAAACCATATGGTGGTAATAGCCAAACTTCCTCTCTCCAGCTCCTCCTTCCTCTACACTGTAAGACTATACTTGTTTATAAACCATAGTTTTCACTATTCTGCAGATAAAACAACTTTCAAAACGTTGAAAACTGTAACTGGAAATTACTTGGGGTTTTTTTATGGTAACTGCTTCACAGCTCCTGAAGTTCAAAAATAAACAACCTCAATACACTAGGAAAGCTCACAGCATTCTGTAAAGTTGTCCTTTCAAACCCAAATGCTGGCATGCCTCTAATTTAAGGAAAGCATAGTCAGCCATTACTATGAAGATGATCAATGAAATGATACACAATTCCCTGTGTATCAGTATTCTCTAGCATCCCACACACAAAAAGCATGAGCTCGCAAAACCCAGTCTCTTAGTGATATCAAGCTTCCAGTGATCTGAAGAATTCTCAGCCTGAGAAGTGTGTTGTAGTTGAGTCAGCTGACAGAGGATCACCCTGTCAGTTGGAACTTACACAGTAGGAAAAGGAACCACAAATGTTCACATTTATCATACTTGTGACTTGTGTATCATTAAATGTACAGCTCAAAGAGGACTTTGCAGACTTCTCACAAGCTATTTCCTCTTTTTATATTAAGAGTGCTAATACATACTGAAGGATAAATTACCTTAAGTCTTAAAGAAACACCCAACTCATTATGACTTTAACCGTGTTTTGGATCACAGGGCAATGCTAAAGTTGATGGAGGAGCAAGAGTACCAGTGAGAGCAAGACATGTGGTCACCCGCTCTCAGTTCCGATCCCCGGGGGTCATCTTGGCTCCAGCAGGCTCAGGGGAGCTCACATCTGGAGAAATCCCTGATAAATCCTGGTCTAGCACACATCACTGTAGCTGAAAACTCCACAATCTGTGACATCTCCCTGCTGAGAACATGCAAATGACAGTTCTTTAGATGGTCACAATCCAGTCAGTTTGTATGGATTTTCTACAGGTAAAACAAATGTTCTTATGAGATTACAGCTGTATAGCATGAGGCTAACAAAATTTCTGAGAGAAAGGGATGTCAGATCCCCTTCCACCCAAGAGATGGCCACATAATTTGTTTTTTGCAAACAAAGTTTATAAAAACAGTTGCTAAAGTTAGCTCAGAACTTCCCCTCAAGAACATCAGCGTAGCCCTGGCGGAAAATTTTAGTCAAAGCAGTTGGTTTGTCAGTCTGAGCAGTCAGAACAGAACACTATAATTGGCAGTGTTCAAGCAATACAAACATAAAGCAGTACTAGATTTACCTGTAATACATATTTGCTACTCCCGACTTAATATCAAAATCCTTGTTGCACAAAAATACATTTAGAAACCGTATTTTTGTATAAGCATTTATCTAAGGATTAAAATATTAACTATAACTACAGGATCTTCACAGAAAGTTTCGTGATTATATAATTCATCACAATCTCTTCTTATACCTACAGCCTACCTACTTCTTACTTCCACTTTGAGTCCAATAACAAAAAAATGGAATAGCGTTTATAGCCATTTAAGAGTTTACTCAGTACACAATGAAATTCTGCAATATCTCCTGTCTCATAACTCTTTTAAATTTCCCTGCTGTCTGATATTTCACATAAGCTGCATCCAATCTGGGTGTATAATGACAGTTCGGGCTTTAAGAAGTGTTAAAAGTTCTCTCTGACAGCTGTGATCAGGTAAAATACCTTCCACTGCTTCTGCAATTTCATAGCACATGGCTACTACACAGCACAGAGGATTTTTCCACTTGACTACGAGATGCACTTTTTCCTATTCATTAATAAAATGGTCAAACAGCCCTTGCTAGTAAAACTACACTTTAATACCTGCACGTCGCAGGAACCTCGATGGATTGCTTTCCGCCTTGAAATTTGCAAGCTAGTGTGGCTCTCCAAGACAGACGAGTTGGGGACACCTATGACAATGAGGCACAGCCCTCCCGGATCCTCTGACATGTTTTACATTTCAGATCAGAACCGGCAGCCGCCCGTGGTGACTCGTGAGCGGCAGCTCCCGCGGAGGGGGAACCGCCGCAGCCGCCACCACCCAGGCACTCCGTCCCTCCCGCTCCTCCCGCGGCCGTTGCGGGGTAACCGCCTCCTGAGGCGGCGCTGCCGTCCCACCGGACACCCCGCTGCGCTGCCCGAGTCCGCTCCCCACGCGGCCGCCGCTCCCTCCCCGCCTCCCCACCCGGCAACGCCGCCGCTCCGCATGCGCCGTGCGGGCGAGCGTCGCCAGGCGCTGCCCCCGCTCCGGCCGCCGCGCAGGCGCAGTTCCGCGGGATTCCGACTCAGGGGGAGGAAGGGGGCGAGGCACAGGCAAATGACGGACAGCCGAGGCGGCGCGCGGACGCAGAGCATGCGCAGAAGAACAGCCCGGCAGGTCTATGTGGCGGGCGTGTGCCGGCGCAACGGGCACCAGTTGCTTCCTCAGGGCCGAGGGAGCATGCGCGGAGGAGGTGGGAGCGGAGTTTCGTAACCGGCGCAGGCGCACTGCGCTGCTCGGGGACCGCAGCCCCGCTCGGTGGGGGGGAAAAAAAAAAAAAAAAAAACCACCTCAGAGTTACGTCAGGAAAAGACGCCTTTGTACACCGGGAGACCCATGCGGCGCGGGCAGCCCCCGGAGCGGGCGCGAGACGCGGCCGTTACTCACCCTCTCCGCCGCCAGCCGCGCCCCCCCCTGCTGCCCCCCTCGGCGCCTCCTTTCACGGTTCGCCCGCGCGCGCTGCTGCCACCGCCGTGATTCCATCCATCTTGAATTTGACGTCATCCCACACCAGGGATGAGGTCATCGAAGGGAACGCTCGTCACGTGCGCAGCCCTCCGATTGGCCGGCGGGGGAGCGGGGGGCGAGGCGCTGGCGCGGCGGGGAGGGTGGCGGTTTGGGGGACGGTTACGGGGGATCCCCCACCCGCTGCCCTTCCCCCGCAGGTAGCGCGGCCGCTGGGAACCCTCACGCGCTCGGGCCGCCGCGTGGCGGGGACGGCGCCGAACGCCGGAGTTCCCCGGTACGTCCCCGGCTGCCGCCCTCGCCCGCCAGCGGGTTGGGAGGGAAACTGAGGCAGCCGCGGGAGAGGAGGGTGGTACACGGAGAGGCAGGTCCTTGTCTTTCCCCCGCGCCGCGCACTCCCAACGTGGTGGGGCCGGTGACACTGGCAGTAGGATTTGGTAGGGTGCTGCCGTGGTAATCCGCACCCCCTCCCTGCGTCCCCCTGCGTGTTGGGGGACACCTCTCCGGGCAGTGTTAATTTTCAGTTCTCCTAATTAAATACACTGGGGAGGGGGGAGCGGTGTGTGTGTTTTTTCTGGTTTGTTTGGTTGGTTTTTCGTTTGTTTTGTGTTTTTTTTTTTTTCTTATTTTCTTTTTGTTTGGTGCTTGTTTGTTGCTTTGTTTTTAGTTCTAATCCATATTTTTCTAAAATGTATGGGGGAAGTTCCAGCGCAGTTTGCGAAGAAGCTTGATTTCTAGTGGCATGCATGCGGTGTCCTCGCAAGCTAGTCCACCCACAGTTTTGGCAGGGAGACACATGCCTGGGACCTGGTGTGTTTTGACTGAGACCCTTTGTAACTACTGTACTTGTTCATCTTGATGTGATTTGAAAAATTATAAGGGACATTACCATTGCTTTAGCCTTGCTTCTCACTGAATTTATGTGCTTTGAATTAAATACCTGAATAGGGTTTTATGTGTCGAAATACAAGTATTAAAATAGAATTACAAGATTTCTGTTGTTTTTGTTGAAAGCTAATCCGGCCCATTATCTTTTCATTAAGGACATCTCGAATTCTAGAGATTAGCATCTAATCCACATACACGTTTTCAAGCAGTTTGCTTCTAGATATTCTGCGTAAGTCACTCTGAAGCAGCTGCTAGAATCTCTGTAATGTGTTCAGTACTGCTTTTAAATCTTTTTGCCAAGGGTTTGTTCCAAATGGGCTAACCCCATGTGAGAAACATGGCGATCTATTTCACTGAGTCCAGCTCTTCTCTCTCCTCTAGATGTATTTTTCTCATTGCTGGCTCTTTTGGTGGTTTTGGAAACTTGCTAAGCTGCCTGTAAAAGGAGTAGGGATTTTTATTCACGAACTTGTGCCACTACCGCTTCTGTCCTGACATGAGTGTGGCTGTGTGATGAGCCAGCACGAAAACCAACCAAGCTGCTTGGTTTCATCTGGTAGAGTTCCCTGATCAGGTTTGTTGCGCTGGTATGCAGACAACTGCCCTGGCACAATAGGGCCTGCTGTGGTAATGGGAGCAAACTACTAGGAAAGCAGTTGGATCTGTTTGCATAAAACAGTTTACGCAGCGAGGCTGGCTTTGCTGCCTGTGAAGCGTTTGCGAAACCAACCTGAGCTTGGAAATCTAGCAAGGCCCTGCTAACTTTTTTTGTATCTACTCAGTTATTTCTCAACCAAGCAGAAACAAACTGGTCTCGCATAATTATTTTCTGATCCACACTTCTCCAAAAGGGCCTGCATCACAGATGGAGAACCTCCGTGCTGGAATTACCCTCCTGAAAAAATTGCGTTCTTTAGTGTGTACAGGCGTACACGTGTGCATGTCTTACTCTTCAGGCATTTATTATCAGTATTTTTAATTTGTCGGTTTCCCCAGTGAAAGTGCAGCCATTCCAATGCAGCCTGTGTAGTGGCTTGTATAATACTGGCACCAGACAGCAGTTATTCTCTGTAGTTCTCACCTTAGCAGGTGATTTGAGAAAATTTTGAACATAATTCTCAAAGATTCTGTGGTTTAAAGGAACATAAGTGTCAATCTGACTGTATTTCGTGATTGAGTCTGATTGACTTGATGTTATTAAGGTTGTATGAGTGCCTTAATTCCCCCAAAATCAGATTTTTCTTGATTCTAATATAATCTGGGTAAAGAATTCATGCTGTGGAATTATTTGGGGTTTAAGTTGTCTCTAAGTAGGTTAATTTTGTCAAATATACCATTCACAATTACTTGAATACTTTCTCATTCTTCAATAACAGCTTATTTATGAATTTTTTTTTCAAACATTCCTTATTTAAAATGCTTTGGTGCAGCGCTTAGTTTGATATTTTTTTCATCTAGATGTGTGTGGTTGCAGCTGTTACTACCAGATGCATGTTTGTTGAGTACAAGGTTTGCTTTCCATTCAGAGTATCCAATAGCTGCTGAGATTAACTTTTGAACTTACTTGCCAACAAGCTTAATCACTGCAATTTTCTTAAAAACCGAACCCTGGCAAAACATAGAATGTAAAGCAAACTGTTTTAAAAATACAGATGATAATGCATGGACTTTGTGAGAAAATTTACACATAAAAACTTAAAATACTTGCATTGGTTTTGTGAGTATGAGAAGATACTATTTTTTGTAATGAGATATTGCAGTGTAGGGCCAAGTTCTGTACCCTGAGTAGTTTAGGTTTTTTAATGCTAACATTTATTTCATTTTCAATATAAAAATATTTGGAATAAAGTCACATCCTGGAGCTAGGCTGACTTCTAGACCTGAAGTGTCAGCCCTTTTTTATATAGAGACCCCTAAAATTTTTTCAGTGAAGGCTCAGACCTTGTGTGATTAATATAAAACTAATGATATCAGGTTATTTTATTTTAGAGAGCCTTAGAAGTATCTCAGATACCCTTATGCTCTCCTATATAAGCAGCTGAGAATTTTGCAGAGAAGAGCTTGGTTTGGGGGAAGGAGAGAGGTTAAAGAAAGAAGAATGCACCTCTGAAGGAATGTCATGCAGTCTAATTTTGCTTCATTTTGGTGGGGGAACCTTCACTAGGTGTAGATGCTAACATTTTTTAATCTTGGTAAATTTTCTCTGAGTCTTGTGTCTGTATAGAGAGTACCCTCTGTACTTTGATAGCTTTAGCAATATATGCTGCTGCCGCATCCCCTCCTCCTAGGCCACGTGACTTTTCTGACTTTGAGGTTCTCCCGTAGCTGCTGTAATAGCAGAAATGCCGTACCCGAGGATCAGAATGTTATGTCTTTCTTTTTTCTCACCAAAAAGTCTGGACATATTGCAGAGGAAGATAAACAATCTCCAAGAAACAGCCTCCTCTCTCTCGTTGGCCCTGAAAAGCTTATCAGTGGAGCAAATGCTGATGCTGCAGGATGTGCTATGACTGCTACCATGTTCCTTCAGATACCGGCTGCTATCCCACAACTTCTGAGAAGTGAAGCGCTGTTACTTGTCATCACAGAAAACATTTGACTGAACCAGTTCCTTTGAGCTGCTGTTGAACGCAGCAAATGTTTCTGGAAACACTAGAGGTCTAACTTTATCGATTCCAAATATTCTGCCAAAACATAGGTGACTTAATGGCTTGCGAAGATAGACACAATTTTCTAACCAGTGTCCCATTGCTGACAGCTGTGCATGGAAGAGGCTGCCTGATTTTTTTTTTTTTTCCCACTATGTTGTTATGAAATCTCCTGTAACAAATGCTAGCAGATAAAAAGAAATTTTACTTATTCTAGTTAAAATGTGTCACTTATCTTGTCACAGAAATATAGATATGTATCAGTATTCAGAGAGAAAACCAGGCAGTAAGAGACACAATGCGTATATTACAAAAATCACAGAGTCTCTGTAACTGGTGTGATGTGAGGTGCACAGATAAGACTCCTTGTGAAGACTTAAATTTCCTACCAGGAAAATAACTATAATACAGCGTAATGTAAAAACGTCTTCATTCCTGGTATTGCAGTTTGTGAGTGCCAAGTCTTGAGCTTTTTTAGCTGTCACCCTCATTCTTCTGCAAATTGCACAATCTAGTTAATATTTTCCGCTCAGAATCCACATGCCAAGCAGCTCGGACAGGTTCAGGTAAATGCTATCAGACAACAAGAAGCCAGACAGCAATATTATCCTAGAAAACTGCTAAGTAGTAGAAAACACATACCTACTTAAAAAAGGTGGTAGTTCCACAAGTTGGACAATGAGGCAGAGAAAAAAAATTGATACAAGTATTGAAGCATGCATTCTCCCAAGTGGGCAGATGGTCGTGGTACTATGACTGTTGTTTAAAAGAGTAATGTATCTTCATTTGCAACTAGTAAGCCATTCATGGGTACTTTCTTTAAGAAAACATGTTGATAAAAAGCTGCAGGAGCAACTGAAATACAAAATTTGTCACAGTGCAGCAGATAGGGCGTAATTTCATGTTATCAGTTTTCACAGCTCTGATTAACTTCAGCTGGAGTTCAGTGCCTGAGTCTTCTAAAAATAAAATTCTGAGTATTCTGATTGCAGTGGAAGTGTGTAAGACAATATTGAAAAGTGGCTTTGATTTCCTAGTTACAAGTGTGCATATCCTGGCTCCTTATTTTAGACAAACTGTATGTAAAGAAATTCTGGAAAAAAGCAAATGGAAAGACAGATGATATGGCAAGCATATTCTATAATTCTGTTCGTATGCCAACTCCAAGCAAGGAAAAGCAAAGAAAAATAAAGTGTCCTCTCTGTGTGTTATGAGAAAACAAAGGCTCAGGCTTTTGTTGATGTTTAGCAAAGTTTATTTGCAGGAGGAATAAGTGCAATGATAGTGTGAAGTTTTGCTTTAGTACAATAATTATGTTTGTCATCCTTTTTTTCCTGTAAATGTGGCTTTAGGGATCAAGTTTCCTGGCAGAAACACTGTGACTGTAGCGTCAGTTCTCTAGAAGGTTTATATAAGTAAATCAGAGAAAGCAACAAAGAGCTATTAGTGCTATGGTATATTTAAAAAGTCAGCTTGATGCTTTAATTCCTCGGTATCAATCAGACAGTTTGGCCTCAAACAACAGTCTTCTGGGGTTAGAGATTACACAGAGATGGATAGCAATTTTCAGAGTTGCAGCAAGTGCATTTATGTTTGTGCATTGCTAAGATGCTGGAAAATGCGATGTGTGTTGAATAGATTATTTTTCTTTTAAGAAGATTTTATCCAAATGTTAGCAGTGATTTGGGGTAAGTTCTCATCAGGTAAAAAATGCGAAAGTTGGGAAGTAAAATAGGTTTACTGAGTAGTAGAGCAATAAACTTGCTGAAAAATTGCATCTACATTTCTTTGTTCCATCAAATAGTGCTATAAATGTTATTTGTATATGGTATTTTTTGGTTTCTGCATCCAAAAAGCAATTTTTTTGTTTGTGCATATACTATACCTGAGGGTGCTGTTGTGTCACTAAGGCATTTCATGTGTGGTGTTAACCTACTGGTTGTAAGACTATAAAATGCATATTCTGAGGAGAGCTTGCAATTTATAAAAACTTCGAACTTATTCTCCTTTGTGTGCACTATAAAGACATGACCACAATTTCAGATGAAGAACAGAAACTTGCTTTCAGGCCATGAATATAGAAATACTTCCCTGTAATAACTATGGGTCAACTTTTGCAGGTCTATGACCTGTGCACTCTTACTGATGTCATCTGCATTTTGATTTATTCATTAATGAGTAGAAAGTTTGAATGGCATGGCAGAAATAACCAAGATACTGAATTATTGATGCCTTTATATTCATGCTACTGGATGAATTTATTATTGTCTATTCTGCACTGTCCAATTATGTTCTTTGCACAATGAGTTCAGACCCAAAGCAGAATGAGCATGTTGCTTTACAGTTCTGAAGTACAGACACAGTGCTCTGAAAGAGGCCATTTCACCTGACCTCCTTCTCTGGCCCTTTGATGCTCTTCCCCCCAGTTTACTATGGCAGTTCATTATATATGAGCCAATTATACATGGACAGCAGAGAAGCTGATCACCTCTGCAGTATGAGCGTCTTGCTTGGGGCCTATACAGGCTGTAATGTGTTATATTCCAGGCATTTGGTAGGTACGTGTGTTTACACAGCGTTATGTCTACATGTCGTTTTGAATGCTGAATGTGAAGAGGCACAACTTGGTCATGCCATTACACAATTGGCTTCTCCTCCATCAAATATATAAACATTTCTCTCTCCACTGTCATTCTCTTAGTTATGTTGGTAGGGATCATAGCTCTGGACTGCACATAACCAACAAAACTGGAATACTTACTGGTGATCCACAGGATAAGTGTTTCTGGTTGAAGACAACTCCGGTGGTAAAATCACACATGAGCTGCACTGCTTTGGTTGCCAGGCTCTTCACAGTATGATGACTTCTTACAGCATCTCGCTTGGTGTTGTCATGGGGCTTCTTGGGAGGGAAAAAACAAACAAACAAAGCCCACAAACAAAAAAACTCCACAAAAAATCCCCAACTCAGCACTTTAAAAAGAGAGGTTTTTAATGGCAAGCTACCCAGAGTTTTAGTCCAAGTTTGAAGACCCAGGGGAGGTCCCTACACAGCTAGCTAGGCAGGAGGTCTCTCACCAAGAATCCTCACTTGGCATCAGGTTTAGAAAGGGCTGGGGTCAGTGAGTTGCAAATGATAGCAAGGGAGACCTTGGGCAATGTACCTCGGTTCTCCAGTCCAAGCTGGGGTTGTGTGGTGGTGCAAATGCATGTGGACTGCACATGTCTCACTGCACAGTATCTAGGTGCCAATTTTGCTGAAACTGTGGACTTTCACCTTGCAATTGATGTCCTTTTGGGCAGGCAGCAGTGAAGCTGTAGCATAATGAATGTGACATTCATTGCCACAAGACACTAGTGTCAGACACTTTTCTGCACAAATTATGGAGCTAAACAGAATTATACCAAAAAGATATGCAGACAAACCTGTCTTTAAACTGGTTTTTTTTTTTTTTTTTTTTTGTACTTTGTGGTGTTTGTATGTCTGAAGCATTATTGTTTGTAGTGTGTGAATGAGAAGACATTTCACTAGCTATCATATCTGATGGCTCAGGACTAGAGAAATCTTAGCCTGACATTGCTCCCTAGGTTGAAACTGGCTTTAAGGTTATGCAGATATATTTTGACACTGGATGAGAAGATGGTGGCCCTTATCAGATGGCTAATTAAAGCACAGAAAAAGAGTGAGAGTCTCAGAATGGTGTGGAAGGACCTAGTTATTGCATTTCAGTGCACATGGCTGTTCTTTCTCCTCTTAAGGTCTCCTCCTACTTCCAAATTAGCACAAAGTAGTATTAAACTTGTCTTCAGATATAAAAGGGAAGTTGCTTGTTGGAGAGAACCTGGTGAAAATACAATTTTCCCTATGTGAAAAATTGAGGTAGTCAAAGTGGGAGAAAGCAGGGGTGCCATGCTGTCAGGATGGCGCATGGGGGAATTGCTGCTGGAACCTGGCACACTCACAGAGTAGGTTAGTTCAGTGTTTTCCAGGATAGGGGACAGGGAAGGTTTGAATGATTTAGATCTAGTCTTAAATCCTGACATCTGTGGTTGAGGAGTCTGATGCCTGCAGTCTTGTCAATGGACTCTGGAGTTAGTGAAGGGGCATATTTTTTCCTGTGAATCTGCAGAAGCGTGGGATGTGGAACAGAAATTCTGTCCTTTCCTTTCTGGCAGGCTGCTCAGCTGCCTGGATATGTTTTTTCCCCCTTCAGCTGACATTTTTTTGTTTAAATTAGGGTTGTAAAAGTCCAGGGAATACGTGCAGGCTCTCTGCATTGGAAACTTTTTCTCTGTTGCTTCAGAACTACTGCAGACCTACCCTGCAATGAGAGTTAATTTGTGATCTGGTTTTCTTTATTAGTTCAACACTGATCTGGAAGAGAGAAAGTGAGAGGAGATTCTGTAATTCATGACATGCTTGACATCCATTGATCTTTAGGTTATTTTGTATCCTTAACTGACGATGTCACCCTTGGAGACTGGGTGGCATCTGTGGTACTTTGGGTGTTGCCTCGCTTTTGGGTATGAGAGCTGCAGGAGGGCGGACCTATCCATTTCAAACTATAGCTTGTCATAGGTGAGTTCTCCGCTGCACCTGGATAGGTATAGTAACCAACACTGTCTTGTAGTTTTTGTTGGCCAAACATTTTTGAAAGATTATATCTGGAATTATTTTGCTCTTGAAGCTAAAATGACACACTTTCTTACCTTATCTGTTTCAGCATTCCCTCTATTTTAGGTCAGATGGTTCATCTCTGCATTTCTGCTTCTACATTTCCATTGCTTCAGTTTAGACTTTTGGAGGCATTACAGTCTGTGTAGAATTGGCAAATGCTATTTCTAGCAATGTACTCCTTCCTGCCTGCCTCCCTTCCTTTCCCCTCCTCACCTTACTCAGTCCCAGGTGATTTCTTTCTTCTCATATTTACTACACTACAGCTTTTCAGGGAGTGAGCTGGAGGGTTTCACTCACTCTGCTGCTACAATGTGACTTCTCTTTAGCCCTGCGTTAGCTCAGAGGAAAGTCCTCATGATTTTTCATGCTGTTTTAAGGTACACCCAGGTATCTGCAACAACCCTTGCAGGCAAAGCATGTTGGGAGATGTCCTGGACCAGCATGTTTGCTGACTATTTCAGGTACTATGTCAGCAGTTATTGCTACTCATTTTTAGCAGCAGGTCCCAGCACAGAGGGTGACATGGTTGCTTTTATTCTTGCTCTGACCTTTTCCCACCAAGGTGTACCTTCAGCCACCAGGAACAGCTCTCCACCTCAGTGTGTACCAACACAAGGACAGCAGTTGTTTCTGTGTACGGTGATTAGAAACTGGGTTCAACCTAATTCCACCTCCATATGTCTGTTGGGTGCAGCTGGTGTGTATGGAGAGGCTGTTGCAAGTGTTGTAGTTAACTATAGCTTAACAGATTACCCCTTGCCACCTATGCTGAAAAATCTGGTTAGAAATGTGCTTTTAACCAGTGGTGAAGAAAATATAATTCCATTAAGAATGATGAACGTCAAAGTGTTTAATATTTTAAAGTGCCATCTATGATGCCACTGTGTTAACAGATTTATGTTAAAAGATGATGTATGCATTTAAATTTTAAAAGAAGCATTTGAAAATGAAGTCATTTGTCATTACTACTGACACAGAACTCTCTGATTGGGATTTTTAAATTCTGAAGTTAAAGAGGGCTATTACGATCATGTAATACACCTCTGCATGTGAATAGTCCATAAAGGCCTTCATTAACCCTGCACTGAATTGACAGCTTCTGATAGAGTTTTACCTTTTTTTGCTTGCTTGAGAGACTTGAACCTTTCAAAATCATCTCCTCTCCAATTAAAAGAAAATAGGAAAGCAAGGAGCATTTCCTCCAAAGAAAAAGGTAATTATAGCAAAAAACCTAACAGGCTTCCAGGACTGGAAGCTGTAACTTCAAGAAAGAGGCAGGGTTATTTTATCAGTGAAGATTATTATCCACTGGAAAAATTTGCTGAGGGTTATGGTGGCTTCCCTGTCATCAAGACCAGGTTCCTGTGTGGAGGTTGTGCCACTGCCTGTGTATGTCCCACAGATACGGTGGTGTGTCAGGAGCCTGTGGAAAAGCTTCAGCGGGGAACTGGCCCTCACAGGTCTTGTTGAAGCTCTGAGCGGCACATCCTGGAAGGTGATGTTGAGTGGGCATAGCCATACTCTTAATTACTGCTAAACTGCATACTGATTGTTGTCACTTGATAGCTACAGATTTTAGCTAATTAAAGAGATTTGGTTGTGTTTTTTTTTTTTTTAATCTGCTGAAGTTTCTGGACATCTGTTTAGCTTCAAGTATAGACTCATTGGAGAAAAACCCAGGCAAAACTTTGCATTGTGTCACTAAGGGATGACCTAAAAATAATAAATTCAGGGCATTCTCTCAGGATATAGCAATCATATCCTGTTGCCTGGCAATATCTTCACCACTGAATACAGAGCTGGGAGTTTATTTTATGATGCTGTGCAGAAAAATGTGTTTACAGTTTTCCACTGTGATTCCCCCAAGAGGAAGAACCCATGGCTCATACAGAGAGAGCAAATGTTAATGACACCTTCAATTCATCTTGGCAAATTTATGACCAAGTTTCTGTTCCTCTTTCTATATTTCCATAAATACTTACTGAAACATACCCTTGTGTTTTCTCAAATGCATTCCACTTATTTTTAGTGGGAATTAGCCTGAACTTATTCTAAATAGCTTATTATAGCATAATTTAAATTTTAGTTTATTCTTAAGTACTCTTTTAAATAATCCTGTCTTCAAAAGGCCTGCAAAGTTCTTTTCCCTTTTCTTCAAGGGGGACTACAAGTCTTTCTGAGGTATCTCTAGATGACATTTTATTACCCATACAGTATGTGTGATTTGGTTTAAAGGGAACCTTATACACTTGCGATGATCTGTTCTTGATAGAAGAAAATGAAAACCCTAGTTCCATCATAGATTTCAGGCAAGTAAGCTGCTGCATACTCCCCTGAACAACAGTATTTACCATCACTCATAGGACTGGGACATTTTTGTGATTGTATTAGCCTCTCAGCAATAAGAAGGACAAGTGAAATGTCTTTGTTCTCCTGGAATATACTGATATGAGGAGGGCAGAAACCTTCATGGGTTCTTGGGCTGGGATAATTTTTTTCTTGTGACCTGGAATACACCCAGCATATGCCTTCAATCTGCATTTATTGGAGACTACATTAACACTGGAAATAGACCTGTATGAACTGACCCCATGAAGAAGATCATGAAATAAATCACGCAGAGCCATTCTGATAACAGCCACGGTGGACCTATTACACATTTAGAAAACAAATGCATGCTAAAATCAACAGTTTCAAATAGTTTGAGTTTCTTCTTACCATTGGTATTTTAACATTTGGTCAATCCCTCTGATAACAGTAAATCCCCAAATCTCCTTTTATGGTAAATTCTGTTAGAGTAGGTCCTTCTGTTGATGGGAGAGCTAATCAAAATTAGGCTTAGCTGGTGATGAGCTCAACTGAGCGAGTGAGATTTTGTTCTTGTTTTTCTTTTGTTTACATGGTAACTGTCTCTTTCCTTTTCCCTTACAAATAAATGTCATGTAACATGGATGAGATGTGCAGCCTTTTATTTGCCAGAAGGAGTTGCTAATAATTGAATCACTTGAACGCTGAAATTTGGAGGCAAGACTTTTCAACGGAAAAAATATTAATATGCTACAGGATGAACTTTGTGGCGTGTCAAGACCACCCTGTCACACGTACCTCCTAAAAACAATGAATTATTTTGTTCTTATAGGAAAGAAGACGAAGGTGTCCAAATAATGAGAATTCATTGCTCGAGTCACAGATTTTTTTTCACTATCTCAATGGATTTGAACATAACCTCAGCAGCAGTTTCTTTTCATAGTGGAGTAAAATACTTCAGACATCAAACTGATCCTAAGTTAGTCCATCTAATACTTTTGGAAGAGAACAGATTTTTAACTAATCCTCGAACATGCAAACCCAAAATACTTTTCATTTGTTTTCATAGCAGCTAATTGCACAATGTGATTTAGCTTGCATGCAGAGAGCTGGAAAGAATAAACAAGTTAATAAGGTGCTATGGGACTTGCCTTTATGGTGTGCATGTAAAGACTTGTTAAGGACAGAGGCTTAAACTAAACTGATAGATAAAAGCTTCTAGAGGGTGTTTGCAACATCCAGCTCAAGCGTCCAGTGCACAGGGAGCCTTTCCCTTCTCACTGATTGCACACAGTTGCAGGAGACTGTAATGCAAACCACTGCTTGTTTTTTTCATCCTTTGTCTCATCTACCTGTGCCAGAACCCATCCTTCCTTGTCACAGTTGCTTTCTGTATAAATAGTACCTCTTAAAGAGTGTAACAATCGTGGTTGAAAAATTAGTTTTGTAAGATCAAGTTTCAACAGACTGGTATAGTTCTATCATTTTGAATTTGGATATTAACATTGTTGAATCAATAGAATTCCCCTTGCAATGGTTGTATTTTTGCATGTGTGTATATACATGTATGTATGTATGTACCTGAAGGTTTCTGTTTATATATACACGTGCATATGTTTGTGTGTGAATATAAGCATATATGTATATAAAATCATAGGGTCATTATGGTCGGAGGAGACCTTCAGGATCGAGTCCAACCAAAATACATATATATAATGGCAGAGACGTGATAAGAAAAAACCCTGAGCAAAACATTGATCTGCATTTACTATTCAGACTGATAGAATGTAGAAGAGAAAAGACAGAAGAGGACCTAAAAGTAAATTAGATTAAAAAGACCTTTGTGCTTGGATAATCATCAGTGCTGTTTGTAGGAATGCAGAAAATATTTTCTAAGTGGATATTGACTTATGTGCATAACCCTTGCCCTTTTGGGAAAGCAGCCCTCCAAAATTTATTTTTAGACAACTCTAGATAGAAAATCAGCCCATTTAATTAGGGACTGGGTAGTTGCATAATGTGGGCACATGACAGTTCAAAATTCAGATATTTGCTTTAAAAAAAAGAAGATAGACCTTCCATTTTTGTATTTGGCACAGCAAGAGGAAAGGTAATACCACTATTGTTGGAATTTGCCTTTGCCTCCTTTTAATCATATCTCCCTTGTAGAGTGTTTCAGCAGCATCTTAAAGGCAAAAATGTTCTGACTGTTCTCCAAGGCCCAGAGAATTACACAGACTCCATTTTTCCAGGTCTACCTTACCCTTGTGCCACATGAAACCCCAGGCAATTTGCTGAGGATTTGGCTGCTTTCTGTCACTCACTGCAGCTCTTCAGAGTGCAAAACTGCCTCAGCCATGCCATTTTTGATATGGAAATATTGCTTTAGTTGTGGACCACATTATATATTTTTTCTTATTGGACCCTTGTTATCATACAGATACACTTGTTACCATGAGGATACTTTTCTGTGTCCTTCCACAGCATGAGGTTTCTGTGTTGCTGGTAAGGAAACATACTTGCTACATCCTAGAGGAATCATCAAATTCCAGCACTGATATCAGGGTATTCAGTAGTTTTAAGAATATGATAGAAAAGGAATGATAGAAATTAATTAAAATGATAAAAAATGATGGAATATGTGTGCTGATATTTATAGTTGGCAATTGAATGATAAACTAATGTTAATCATGACAACAATCATGTTCTCAACATCCTTCAGTGATAGCATTGTCATTATTATAGCCATAAAGTGAAGGCCCTGTCATTTTCAGCAACAGATAATAAAGAAAATGCTCCTTGCTCCAGAACACTTGCAGTCCAAATGTCATAAAGGACAGGGTTATGTGCCTCTTTAACTAAAGCCAGATGTTTGATTTCAAGGAGGGAATTAAAATCTATTTTCACTAGGGAATTTTTCTCATGCAGAAGGTTAGCATGGGAGAAAAGCATGCAGGAAGTTTCCCTACTGGCGTTTGTGCTAATTAAGGGTACAGAACAGATTTGGTAAATAACCCACTGTTTTCACAAGGCAATAAACATTTTGAAAAGCATCTTTAAATATCAAGCCTCAATATCTGGCAAAATGTGATTTTTTTTTTTTTTTTTTTTTTTTTTTTTTAGTTAAATTGAGATAATTTTGGCTGGGGTTTTTGTGGTCTGAAAACTGGAAGGAGAGAAAAATCAAGAAAATTATTTTTCTTCTATTTTACAGTGCATGACCACGTATTTCTCTTCACCTGAGAATGCCAAAACCTGGTGTGAAGTCTCTTTGTGCTCCAAACATCGAACTTCCTTGCCAGACATCTCTCCTTTTCGTGATGAGGTTTGCAGAAGTGGTGATCGATTTTTTTCTTTTATGGATCACCAAGCCGGTGATGCAATATAAACTTTATTCCAAACTAAGCATTTAGATTTCTAGCCCCCTGTTCAGCACTACGGTATTGTAGAGAAACTGCCAATGTTTGTGGCAGCAGTGGATGCTGTTAGGAGGTAGGAATTTTTTTTCCTGGTTACCTGGCAAAGCAGATTGTGCTATCTCACTGAGGCAGGGACTGCGTGTAGGAGAGGGTGTAGAAAAAACAGCAGTTTTCCTGGCATCAAAAGTGGAAATATCAGTGCTGAGAGACTCGGCTGAGATGGAGCACTGTTCTTCCCCAGTATAATGTAGAACACACGCTCTGAGAATGGAGGCTTCCTTCTGGCTGCACAGTACTGGAAAGTGCCCCCCTTATGAGAGTCCCATGGGCTAATATTAGAATTCCACTCTTCCATTACTTAATTCACAGGTACTGATGGAATAGATCATGCAAGTGTGCTGGAAAACACTGTGCAAACTGGAGCTTTACTCTCCTTTCTTTGAGCAAAATCTTGAACTCAACAGATGCTTCAGATGGCAGAAGTCACTTGGTGGGTGAAACCATGGTGAATGTGTATGTGTGGAAATGCAGAGTCAGAGCAGGATGCTAATAGCCTCCTGCTGAGTAATTCAGAGGGTGGTTTAGCCCTGTAATGCCTTCTGGGCAAGTCTGGATGTTTGTTCAGACTTGGCTTGGTTGTGATAGACACCTGGTGCAGGGGTTCTTGCAGGTTTTTTGTACTCTTTATTTGGGGGAAGGGTATGAACAAGGGTGTGGAAAACCTATAGATGCCTTGATTTTCATCACACTGGCATTTTAGTATCAATCTAAAATCAGAAGTAATTTCAAATCAACAGTAACACATGACAGCAGGCTAGGATTTTCTTAGGAAAAAAAAAAAGAAGAAGAAAAAAGAAAAGCATTTCCTCACTGTGTGAAGTGAGATCTCTGAAACAACCAGTGAATTTTTCTGCTTGTTCAGACTCCCTCAGAGGCACAGATTTGGGTTCATAACTTGTCTGGTCAGTACATTTTGGCAGACAGATTGAAAAATTTTATTCTTTTTCTTGCAGCTCAAGCTTCCTTTTACCCCAAACTTCCACTCCATATTGTTTTTGATCATTTGGTGTTTTAGTCATTTGGTGGTTTTCCACCCACTTAAAAAGCTGCCTGCCTCCTTTGTACTTAGTAATACAGTGCTTGTCTGGGATGATCACAATTACAGGTATTAACAGGATGAAAAGAAGCAGCAATACACCTCCCCAAAACAACTTACTGCATTCCTTCTTCTAAACAAATCTGTTCAAGTGTTTGTACCTTCTAACCAGGTCAAAATGTGCTGTTTTTTTGCAAACCTCTCCTGAACTCATTACTTGGTATTCACACAGGAAAAGTGGGGTGCCATCACTCACCCTGTCTGTATAGTAGCTTCTCCTAGTCCAGTTTTTCTGCTTTGAAAAGTTCCTCTCCCTTCGTGAGCTTCTCTGCTTTTAACTGAGTTGTCTCAGGAGCACATGTAAACAATTTTCCTTTAGGTCCCTCAAAGTGAGAAGCTTCCTATAAACATTCAAATCTAGTGCATCAATAAAAGATCTTGCACAAACTGTGAAACATTTTCTAGAGTTTGGGCTATAGATTACTTTCTTCAAACCTTTAGAAAAACCTCCCATCAGAAATGTGCATTTGGGTCTGTTTGTATATCTCTCTATTTGCTGGAAGTAAGGGTGAAATCTTATGTTGACCAACAGTGAAAAGCAGATTGTATAGTTTGGTTGGTTTATTTTGCACTCCAAATCTGCTTAAGAGAGGCAGGTTTTGCACGTGTGTGCAAGAGATGGATTCACAGGGAGAATTCCCAGTTGCCTGCACAGTCCTCTGTCCTTCCTATCCATATCCTGGCTGCATGTTGGATGGGTTTAGGTGGGCTAAGAAATGGGAAGTCATCCATCTTCCAAGAGGAGCAGCACATGCCTTCAGTCAAAAATGGGTTACAGCCAGTGGTGCTGGCACAAACCAGTGAAGCCTGGCCCCATCTGTGGGCTGGTCACTGGTGTCTGCAAGATGATGTAGTTCTTGAGTCCCAGGTTAACAAGGAGGTGTGAGGTGGGTGTTGGTGCTCTGTTCTGGGTCCTTTGTGGCAGGGAGCCAATGGTCCAGCCAGTGAGACAGCGAGGAGGGGCTCTGGTCCCATCATCAAGTGCTGATACAAGTCAGACACGATGCTCTTTGCTGAATGGGACCGTCAGGTGGACTTGACCCGTGTACCCCATGAGGGGGATGCTGAGCAGGAGACCCTCTGACTTTTCATCCAAGTAGGCCTTCATAGCAAAGGGCAAAACCCGCCACCCAGAGTGCTTTCTTTCAAGAATGCCTGTTTTCAGAGTTAAAAACAAGAAGCATGCTTACAAAATGTCTTAGATGGGATTTACTTCCCTGCAGCACTGCTAAATCATGTATGAGGTGTGATCATCAGTCTCATCTGGTACCAAACTCGGTGTTGGGATGGGGACCAGGCCATCAAAGCACTGGAGCAAACAAGAGCTTCTCTGTGCTGAGATTGCACAACCGGTGCTCAGTCAGAGGAGCAAGGCCAGGCAGAGGTTCAGCGTGACCTCCGCCTGACTCATATTTTTTCCTTCTGTTACCAATAAGAACTTTTTCCTCATGAGTCACTTTAAAACAGTTCATGCATGTTCAGGGAAAAAACAAAACCCAAAGGTTTTCCTGAGGAACAGTTTCTTGGTGAGACAGAACAAATCACTGCATACAGTCAGGCACTGTTCTGCCTGTGTAATTGAGCTACGTAGCTCTTAGGGCTGTAAGTGAACAGTTTTTTACTGTCATTTGTGTATGTCCCTTCAACTTCAATGCGTTTTTTTCTGAAACATATCAGCAAAATAAGCAGTGTTACTATTCTACTCTTCAGATGTGCATCTCAAGCTCATGGAAAAAAGGACCCCCTTCAAAAAATTGTCCATCCTAGTAGAGGCCTAGCATACGCTGGCAAAACAGTGCTTTTTCTGTTCTCCTTTTTTCTCAGTTAATATAAGCAAAAGTGTATTTATAGTATTGTAGCTGTAGCTTTCATGAGGTCTGAAATACTAGGCTTTCTTCCCCTACCATGATTTCATTGCAGTGGCAGATTTGACCTGTGTGACTTGCTTGTGGCTGCACAAGAGGTCACTGGCAGGAGCAGGGAAGTCCCTAGAATCATGGACTAGCATTTTAACTCTGATAGCTGAGTAGTTGAAGTTTCTGAGAAGTTCAGTTCTCTGTAGGGAGTAGACATTAAGGTGTCCATTATATGTATTCCTTTTTCAGAAGCTGGAATAAGTTTGTATCTTGATGGCAGAAGTTAGTTATTTTGTTTTGTCTTCAGCTGCAAAAAGATTACTTCTGGCTAAGTCAGTGTCATGGTTTAACCCGAGCTAGCAATATAACCACGACAGCTGCTCGCTCACTCCCCCTGCCCCCCCCAAACAGGAGAGAGAATTGAAAGGGAAGGGAGAAACTGGGATTAAGATAAACACAGTTTAATAAAATAACAAAATACTAATACACTACTAGTAAACATATATATAAAATAGAAATAGAATATAAAATAAAAGATAATCAATGCAGTTCCTCACAAACTCTGTCCACACTGAGCAGCCAGACCCAGACAGCAACACCTGGTCCCAAAGCTGATGCCAGAGAGAGAAGAGAGAAAAAGGCAGAAAGACCCCGAGGCCTCTGCAAAATGGCAGGGTGGAAAAAAAAAAAAAAAAAAAAGCTGAAATAATGAAAGTCCCAAACAGAACTGCCCTGAACCATCCTGGCTCTGACAAATAGAGGAGAGAACGTGAGAGAGAGTGGAAGCTCCCGACTCTCCTTAAAAATTAAACATGACACTAATGGGATGGAATACTCTTATTGATCAGTCTGGATGTCAGTCAAGCTTTGCCCCATCCATGCCCCCCTTCCTCACTGCCTCACACCTGTGGGCAGAGCTCAGAGTGTCCTTGGCTCTCAGACCAGAACAATTAAAAACATTAACTCTGTGCTGGGGTGTTATCTTCTTGTTCTTAAATTAGGTCCAAATAATGACCATGCTGGCTATGAAAAAGAAAGGTTTCTAACTACATGAAGAAAATAAACTCATTCTCAGTCAAACCAGCACAGTCAGCCAGTTCCTCTCTTCTAAAATCTTCTGGCCTTGCTGACCGATTTAAGCCAGTTTTGACAGATCAGCTTCAGGCTCAAAGACAATTAAGTTTCTACAGGCTTTGCAAAGATCAGGAGTGGAAAAGAGGAAAAAACTGTAGCAATGCCTGAGCTTGAGCTCAGGCCTTACTAAACATCTGAAATGTCACAGCAGGGGCAGTTTTTAAGACTCCCCTGATGGCGAGACAAAATTCCCTGAGAGTCACAGCCATCAGGGAATGCTGTTGTGGAGCAGAAATCAGGTCTCATCTGAACTTCTTGTTGCCTTCTTTGACAGCTTGCAACATGGTTTTGCCTTTGTGTTCCTGACTCAGACCAGTTTATTTACACTGTGAGATCCATAAGACTGGTGGCACCTCCATCCATTTGAAGTCTTCTGAGGCCACAGTCTGGGATTTCTCAGACTGGCAAGCTGTAATCGGATTGAAATGGTGAGTCTGGAAGAAAGATCTGGGATAAATTTACTGACAGCTGATTCTGAGAAGTCAGAGTAAACGATTTAATGGTTCTCGAGCTTTAGGTCCTGTACATCTACGGGATGCCCAAAGGCACAGTCCTGTTTCCTGCATGCAGACCAGTCTGTCTTGCAACATCATGACCATTTTGGGCATCTGAAATAGTCAGTACTTCACAGACAAAATATCGCAAAGCAATTAGAAATGTTCCAACAACTGACCTTTCTGTGTCAAACTCTTAGCCTAAAGAAAATCGGGATCCTTTAAGTGACTAATTAAATCAAAAGTTAATCTGTCTAAAGAAATAAATGCCTAAAAATTGTGATGAGAAAGCCTGTGGTCAGCTGCAATATCCCAATCACTGATAGTACAGTCTAGGAGAGTCAAATCTGATCTCTAAAAATCTGTTTCTGGATCCTGTAAAATTATTAATTAATCAGTTTTGACATGGCTTTTATTGGCACAGCACTTTTTGTAAGTTGCGTACTTTAAATCAATTCAGACATTACAAATGTAACTGCAGAAAATATAAACAACAGAGCAGGAGAACTGATCAGCTCCAGATGACTGGGGCAGGAGGACTGTGAGGAGCTCCTTCCAGATTGCACTCCAGCTCGCTACCAGCACCACACAGCCAGCGCTTTTATTCCACAAAATGTCTCCTTCTCCGTTCCTCTCCATTGACCTTCCTCACCACCAAAGCAAAAGCCAATTTTGCACCTGGGTCCTAAGACAGCAGCACCTGGTTGAAAAGAACAGGGAAAAAAGACCCAAACTTTTTCTATTAAATACACCAATGGTTATTAGAAATACAATTTTGTGTAATTAGCCATGCACATGCAGGTGGTCAGTTTTCCAAAACAATCAATCTGTTTAGGTTCCCTGCAGAATCTGTATTGACTTGTGCTGAGTAAGCACAACTCATTACAGCAACTGCTGGAATATGAAGAAAGAGCACATGCTGCTGCCTGGGATGCATCATCTTAAACTTACTGCAGTTAACACAGTGCAAGAATATGTCTGAAAGATGTGGAAATGGTTATACAGGACGTAGGGTGCATACTTAGTTGTCTGGGTGGCCTCTTGCAATCTCTGTATTGCTACAAAGCTAAGTTGCTCTGTGCCTAAATGCTTGTAACACTAAAGAAATAATGCAAATATGAACCCCAAAGAATTTGGAAATTACAAGGTAAATCCTGAAATACATGACTTTTGTATCTGTTTCTTATTTCAATTGAATGCCCACTGATTTACTTAGTTTTGATTGAAAAGGGGAGTCCGGCATATTCTGTATTTAGGAACCATTTCATTCTCTACTACAATAAAGCTGCAACTCACTGTTACCTCACCCTGAACATAAGCCTGCTCCAGCTGCCAGCCGTAAGACTGAGCTGTAAATATGCAAAGTTTTATCCATGTTTTGTAACAGTCCTAAAGATGAGCTGGTATACCTAAGTCTTTTAGAACAGGGTTGTTAGTCCTTTACTGCAATTTGGAGGATTGTACTTCAGTCATTGAAGTCCCCAGTGGTGAAGATGATGACATTTGTTTTATAGCTAACTCTGGAAAGCAGCAGCTGTTTAAGACATACGGCAACCCAATCCAGCAATATAGGGTTGTAAACAAGAGACCCTAAATGCAATCCAGTTCAGCTGCCAGTCTGGAATTACCTACATCTGACTTTGGCCAGGACATACAATTCTTCAGAGGTACTAAGTAATTTTTGAGGACTAAAGATCTTTTTTGTGAGTGCTAGCTGGAAAATTTAGATCAAGTTATTTTTTCCAGAAAATTTAGATTGATGAAAAAAAAAATAATAGACCATGCAAATTGAACTTCACTGATTCAAGTCCTGTTTTTTCTTTTTTTTTCTTTTTATTCCCCCCATTTTTTCTTTTTTACTCTTTTGTTTTTCTCTCTTTTTTTTTTTTTTAATTTTTTCCTCTTCTTATTTCTTTTTCCTTTTTTCCCCCCTTCTTTTTTATTTTTTTAAAATTTATTAGTGGAGTTTTTAAGTGAGATGGCATCCTCTGTACAACCTACAGTTAGGGTGTCCCTGTTGCCTCTCTGTGCTGATGTGGGATGTAAAATGTGCATGTGGGGGATACAACTTGAGTAGGCCTCTTGAGCGTGCAGGCAAAGATGTGCTGATGTACACATTCTCCTTACACATAGCAGAAATGTTTCCAAAACAATTTTGTTGTTGCTGAAATCCTCTCCTCTACCCATTTCCCCATTTTCTGCAAAAACATGTTTCAGTTGAAGTTTGGGCAAGCGTTATTTTTTTTTTTTTCCCCCCCCGATGAGTTTGTTGTTTTATTTTCCAAGCCAGAAGAACAATTCACAAGTGCCTCAGCACTACATGGAGCTACATGACTTTGTGCTTTGCCAGAGGGTCTGAACCATCCAGCAACTCCCCTGTTGGCCCCACATATTCTCCAGGGCACCAGCTCTCTTACCTTGTGAGCGCTAACACGGTGTTTGCCCGACTGTGTTTTACAGAAACGATATTCTGAACATACACAGATGAGAGTGTTTATGGTTCCACCTCCCTTACATCTGGCTCTTTCATCCACATGAAAGTGTCTACAATAATGCTGCATGTATTCAAGTGCTACTCTGAACACATTGCCTCAGCTCCAAGAACTGTACCTGGGATTTTTGATTTTTGAAGTGTCAGCTTCTCATAAAATAACATATTGTGTTTACTCCTTTTCTTTGCACGAGCCAAGTGATATTTCACTGAAGTTATTGTCCTGCGTTGTAAGGCTGCAGGCACGTCTATCTTGGGAACATGCCTTCATGATTTACACAGTGAAAAGAAAGGGATTTTGTTTTCTCAAATCTCCTGCTTTATGCCCTGCCTAATAAGGTTTCTGTTTGCCTGGCATTGCTCTGGTTTATCTGATGCTGAAATTGCAGTGAAATGAGCATGAGAGCATGTAGTGAAACAGCTTAAATTTGGGAAAAAACATTGACATAGACATTTGCTTTTGCTCTTAGTTTTTTGTTGTTTTTTTTTTTTTTTTTTAAGTACAGAATTAAAGATTTAAAAAATAATTGTCTCCTGATGTATGGACAAAAATGAAATTAAAGATGCATATACCTACCATTTGAGGTATGTAAATCTGGCTCCTAGCTGTCAAATATTCAAGGTGCAAGAGGGAATGAACACTCAGAAGGATAAATGTGGACTAAATCATCAATTTTGAAATGCCTTTTTCTCAAAATGAGGTGTGTGTGGGGGTGGGGTGCAAACTGAGCAGGCAGAAGAGGCAGGTTCTCTGGGGAGGGCGTGAAGGAGAGAGAACTGGCAAAATTCCCACTGGAGCCTCTTTGTTTCTGTTGTCAGTAGTTATCACCCACCTGCAAAAGGTAAAAGAACGAAGCACCTTTTTCCCTAATCCAAAAGCTACATGTAAAGACGATTGAGCTCTGCCACCTTGGAAACGAAGCAATTAAGGGCTCATTCTGGATGGGTGATACAATGGCCAGGATCGCTCTTATTTCTGCTCTCATCTTCTGGGCAGCCACACAGCAGGGAAGGGGAAATGAAATTACAGGTGAGTGAGGCAAGCCTGGTGAGAAGACCACAACTGTTATGCAGGACAGCTTAGCTTGGGAGTGGGTTATCTCTTTATTTGACATAAATTGGCCAAGGTGGCCAAGCTGAAGAACTGATAACATCTCAGTGACCATTGAAGAATCCTCTGTTGATAATTAAACAAAATCTAACCGAGTCAAAATACAACCTTTGTCCCCAACTCTTCATGCCCAGGCATAAGCGTTGTCATTTAATTTGTGCCAGAAATGAATGAGTAGGATTCCTGCTTGGTGTTCAGTATTGTGCAATTTTTTTTTCTGAAAATTGTCTTTAAAATAAACTTTTGGAGGAAATTATGTAGTAATGTACCTGTCAAATTCCTAGAGACGCATAAAATGAGGCTGTAGAATACATGTTTAACTTTCATCTATGGTATGGGCTGTAATTTGGCAAAACCTAACCCAATTTCTAGGTTGTGACTGCTAAATTAAATCCTAATTTGCTCTTAATTTCTGGTTTGATTTATCTACATGAGAAAAAAACTTAATTTTTTGGTGGCTTTTTGCTGCAATTTTACTTAAGTGGTTTTGCAAGTCTCAGTAAAAATACAAACCGTGCTTTTTAAAGCCTTGCAGATTTTCCTGTTATTCTGTCAAAGTAATATTTAAAAAAGAGGCTGCTATAGATGGGGGTCAGCAGAACCACTATTCTACTGCCATTTAAAGTCACTAGTGCTGACTTCAAAAAGGATTTGGAATACCCAGAAAGATCTGGCTCTTAATCCATTTTTCCTCAAGTTTTGGAACCTTTGCCTTTTAAAGCTGAGTTTCAATCTGCCCTCTGTGAACCTGTTCCAACAGATGACTGTTAGTGTTATGTCAGGACAAGAAAGGGGCTTGGTTTTGCTCTTGTTCTCTATCAAATAAACATTTTGCAGATTCCAGATCACAGTGGCTTTTCTGGCACTTGAGCAGTGAAGTTTCCAGAATTGCAGCTAAGTCTGTGCCATAAACGCTATCGAGCATTTTTTATTGATGATTTTTTTTTGATCATGCTCTCAGATTGGATCTGGGTTTGACCTTGTATTCTAAGCACCCTGCTCCTAATGCAGCCTTCTCTTCCAGCCTTTCCTCTCAGTATTTATTTCTATTAATAAAGTATTTGCCTTAATTGCTTTTGCTCTTGCTTAACATAATCAAATTTACACTTTCCCTGACAGTGCTGAAAGCTAGTGGTTGCTAAGATAAAAACCTGAACTCCAGAGATGATAGGCGTAACGTAGCCCTACTAATGTCAGGTGACTGCCTTCCCCTGCTTTGCTATTGACTTCAGCTTTGTGTTGCTGGCAACAACAGCCAGTGCATTTTAATTCCATTCAATAGTGCCATAATCCCATAGATGAGGGTAATGGGAACAGAAAGCCAATTTGCTAAAGAGCCCAAATTGATCTAAGCCACATAGCGCAGCAGGAAACTGCTGTCAGCAAATAATTGAACTCCAGGAGTGTCAAAGCTTGTTTTAAACTGTTTGGAAGTGATGGATAATTGTAGTAATGATGGTGCCGCACCTTTCCCTGTCACCTTCAGGCTGACCTCCTCCAGCGAGGGTATCTTTTTGTGCCACCACAGCCATATCTCAAGCCTTCTCTTTTGGCTTTGGCAGCCTCATTCTATGCCTAGTATCAATGTTTAAGTATGAAATATGATTTCATATCTGCTCTGACAGCTGTAGCTTCTAATTATAAACTGTGTCTAATTCTATACAGTTTTATTCTCAGTTTCATACCTGTATTTATGTTGCACATTGCTGTAGAGCCTAAGCCAGCTCAGCTGACTTTGGAATTTTTAGCTTTCCAATGTTATGTCCTCGCTGCGGCTGCAGCTCTGCACGGACAACACGAATCTTCAGTGCTCTCCTTGCTCGGTTGTTTTCTTCCAGTGCCTGCTTTGCTCAAGCCATGTTGATATGTGAGCTCTGGAGAAATGGAGGGATCATAGTGATGAGAAGCTAGGCTGAACTTTTCTTCCTTATCTGCCCTACCCCCCCCATTATCATCTTATACTGTAACAGAACGATTCCTTAGTGTAATAGTTTCTTTTTCTTGTTTCCATCGGGAAAAAGCTGTCCTGCTGCTCTCAGGTTCCCTGATCACCAACAGGTGTTTGTACACTTTCTCTAGATAAAGGCTAGATCCAAAATGATTTAGGTACTCTTTCCATCCCACATGGGGTATTTAACCATTCAGGTCCCAAACTAATGAAAGTGAGGAAAGAAAAAAAGCTGGAACAAGGTGTGGTTTGTTTGTTTGTTGTCATTTTGTTTGTTTGTTTGTTTTTGTTTTTTCATGCCCACATGCCTAGAAGCATTGCTGGGGCAGGTATTCTCGGAGCACCCCTAACATGTGGCAAGGGAATGCTTTACAAAATGCAATGACAGCTACCTGTTTCTTGTAAGTCACTTGGTGCCTTATGTGAAGTGGTAACTGATCAAATGCATTGGTTAAAAAGCAGCTCTTGATCTCTGATTTCTGCTCCAGAACCCACGTTTGTTCCCTTTTCCCCTTTCCCCTCCCCTGGTCCTAAATCTAACCAGGGGAGGGAGGCCACCTTACTTGCTCTGTTCCGCCTAACCTTCAGTTCCCTCCTGCACAGCGACCTACATGCCATGGCTGGGTACAGGCTTTCTTGGTCCTGGTCAGACCTGTATGTCAGCCGTTGGGGTTCTCTCCTGGGTCAGTCAGGGTATGGGTTTCAGCCCCTCGGCTTGACACAGACTGGGTGTCTTCTTTCCTGCCCCTCATGACCATCCGCTTTCGCTCTCTTCTTAAGGACAAAGAACAGCCCTAGTGCTTTCTAGCGATGTGATGGACTCCCAGCTGCTGTCTCTGGAGGTAGCTTCAGGGACTGACCACAGAGATGCCCTGCTTGTGGCTGGGGAGGAGGATGAAGCAGGGAGTGGGATCTCCAGATATACCCTGTTTCTTGATATTTTCCTGCTGCCTTGCCCTAAGCAGCAGCATGAGCCCCCCTGGACCCTCCTGGAAGGTCTCTTGCTCTCATGTGCACCCTTTGCAGCACATCCCAGTGTCAAACTCTGCCTTTTGCCACACAATGAAGGCACAGATGGCTTAGGCAGAGCAGAGATGGACTCTCAGGGGCCTAATGCTCTCCCTGAGTCTGATCAGACATGAGTTATTTATAGCTAAGAGGGAAGGCTGAAGGTGGTCCATGGTCAGACCCAGCTATCCTCACCTTCCATCTGCTCTTCCAAAGTGCCCTTATCCACAGGGAGGTATCTGTGCCTCTGCTTGGGAGCTGCATCAAACAAATCCATTTGTCTTCATGGCCTTTGGAATGTCTAAGGTGGGGGATGTCTTTGAGACTGTTCTTATTGAAGCAGATTCAAAGATCAGGGCTGGCAGGAACACCTTCTGGGTGAGTTTGTTGAGTCAACTTGAAGAATGTGTTGTGGCCTATGGTATCTATTTCATGCTTTCTTCTGGACTGTCTATGCATTCCCAAAGAATCATCCTGTTCAAAACTTTTTTGCCAGTCCCATTCAAATTGCACATACAGTTTTTGTTTAGCTGGAGAGCTAAACATGCTGAAAGCATGTTATTCCTAAGAACCTGAAATTTTTTTTTGTTCTTGAATATTTTTTTACCTGTTTCTCCTTTTCAGGCATGAAATCAGCTGTACAAATAAGATAAGCTGTAAATATTTTAATTGTTTGCTTGTTGTATGTACTATGTTAGATGCAGTCTGTTGACTGGCCCTGGTCCGCTCAGAGCTCTCAGAAATAACAATCCTGCCATACTTGAATCCCTTCAGCTATTTCATATTTGTCCTTATTAAAGTTTCTTTTGCTTTGTCTAAAGGATGATATAGGCATTTTAATTCTGTCCCATTTGTTTCCCAAATGGGACATAGGGTGACTCAGCCCCTCTGGCTTCTACAGCATCTCATTAACAGACAGTCTGATGTCTGTGACATGATAATTGCTAAACTCCATCTGGTTTTGTTGCTGTTCTTGTTGTTTGGGTTTCTTTGTGGTGTCTTTTTTTTTTTTTTTTTTTTTCTCTCTGCTCCTACTCAAGTATTTCAGTTTTAAGTCATGCATGTAACAAGTTTGCTTCTCATCATGACTGGTTTCAGAACTCCAGAAACGGAGTCCCATTCCCAGACCTGGGTGAAATTACATAGTTAATGAACTTGTTCCTGACTTCTTTTATATTGAAGTCAATGAACCGTAGCAGCTCCCAAAGGGACTGGTCTAGTACGGTCTGCTACAAATGCAGACAGCCAACATAGGAGCGCCAGGAATACCTTTTGTGTCAGATACCTGAAAGTCCTTCCCAGTGATGCATGTGTGCCCAGTTTTAGCCCAGGGTGATGTCGGAAGGATGTCTTATTCTGGACATCTACTGTGACTCATCTGCCCATGAGTTACTCACCCTTCATTCCCATTATAGTCGATGGAGGAAGATGAACACTTTGGCCATGTAAACCTGGAATAGACATTTAAAGTACTTGGATGACTCTGCCCTGGAAGTGCCTATTCTGCTCTGCTATTAATTTCTGTTAATATATATTAATCTCCTTTATACTTACTTGAGTTAAATTGCCCTTTTTCTGCTTTGCACCTGAAGGCATTGAGAGCTCGTTGAATTTTCTGCCAATGTGCATCCTTTTATGATTCAAGTGATGCCTATGACAAGCAGTCACTATTAATACTTTCTTTTGTCCATTTTCTGAAGTGATGGTCTTCCTAACATCAGCCTTCTTAGAAACCATTAATCTGTGTTGGTTCTGTCACTGATTTCTCGTAACAGTATTTTTAACTAGATACTGCAGGGAACTTATGTGTGCTCTGGAGTGACAAGTTAGTGCTGATCCTTCTCTTTCCTGTTTGTTTGTTTGTTTGTTTGTTTATTTGTTTGTTTTCCCCTCCCTAGAAAAGGGCCTGTCGTTGCTAGGTTACCATCTGTGCAACTATAGTCTGACCCAAAATGTGTTTAAAATGGTTGCCTACCAAAAGTCCTATGAGAAAAGCACTTCCTGTGGAGGATGGATACCATGGATGATGTGTCCCCGAACATACTATAAAATACAGTATCATACTATTCAAGTCCCTGAAACCATCACTCTTACAGATTGCTGTGAAGGATATGAGCAAGTTGGACTCTACTGCTCTTTAGGTAAGTTTTAGATTAATAGTTGCGATAAATATCTGGTGGAAGAGGATTTACTTAAACTGAGACATTTAAAGATTTAATTCAGTTCTGGGCAATAGGTTCCTTTTTACTGATATCACTGAGTTCGCACAAAGCTACAGGAAACTTGGTCCAACATGGCAAGGAGTAGACATGAAAGACCATTGCTTCTGATTCTTGCCCTTTGCCACCCATAGTCACAAATTCACTGAAGTTCCAGGTAAGCATGAAGAAGACACCTGCTGTTTACCCCTACAAAACAGGCCTCTGAGCAACCTGATCTAGTTGAAGATGTTCCTGCTCATTGCAGGAAGGTTCGACTAGATGGCTTTTGAAGGTCCCTTCCAACCCGAACTACTCTATGATTCTGTGATTACTTGTCCTGATTCAGGCCAATATCTGTGGCCAAGTGCAAGAACTCATGTAGCTTTGCCTGGCGCTGTGTGTGCTCTGAGTGTGCTTGCATCTACAGTAGGAGCTTAATTGTTGAAAGTAGTTCAGGATGGACTAGGTTAACACCTTCTTTCAGTTCATGCAGGGTCAGTTCCCAGGATGCAAACCCAGTTTTAGTGTTAATTTAGAATAACCTGTGGCCTCAGGACAAGTTGATACCCATTGCTTTCTGATCAAAACTACATTGGGGCCGATTTTCTCAGGGCTTCATTGGTTACCTAGGGCTATGTTGGAGGACTGGAAACTAGTGAAACTTTTGATGGATCTGATCTAACTTCTCAGTTTTAACAAGATTCTACTTGGGAAGACTTTTCCTTGTGGTCCCTTCCAACCTGATATCCTATGATTCTATGACATTATAATCTTTGACTCAAGATAGAAGCTTTTCACCTTTCCTACATAAGGGCTACCAGTTGTCAACAAGAAATTGCTAATTTTTAGCAGAACTTGATTCATAGGTGGAAGGGATTCCTTGCAGAAAAGGAGCTTTATTTTTTTTTTTTTTTTTATGGATAAAGCCATGTGCTTTTAAGCTGAATATGCCTCTTGCATTAAGTAGGCCAGCACTGAACTGTTCTATTGTCCAGAAAAGTTCTGCAGGACATAATTTTGTCTCCTATTTTCGTTATGACATTGCATTTTCTCAGTTTCCCCTTTTCAAGTTATTACTCTGGCAATTTACAAAGTCTCAACACTGTAACAAAGGATTGAAAAAGAAAGGTCCTATTGCAGCCCTGGTCCTTTCTTTGGGTCATAAGACTTGGGTGACTCAGTTCTATGGGAATGTCCCTGAACCTGCTCCTACATCCGATTGTATAACATAACATGAGAGAGTATGAGCCATATGTCTTGTAATGGGATCTGTAAAGAACAATGTGTTCATCCTACTTTTAAGTTGTGACAGAGCATTGGAAAATGAACCTCCAAACAATTTTTGTGAAGTATTTTCTCAGCAGTTACTAGTAGAATATTGTGTCTAGCAGGAAAATTCCTTTGATAGAAAGATGGGAACACAGAAGTGGTCATTGTGTTTTTCTTGTTCTTAAAATGGCTTGCTAGAGAAGAGAAATGAAAGTATAATTAGATACACATCATCCCTCATATATTGTATCCTGCAATTGTTTGGCTCCGTGGCTGTTGTGGAATGTCAGCCAGAGCAAAATTTGACCTGCAGGTTATGATATATCCAGGCAGTCTTCTCACACTGGCAATGAACCCACTGTTGATCATATGTATTTTCCAAACAGCAGTTCTGTTGGAACGATAAAGGACTCAGCACTCCGATTCAATGTGAATCACGCAAAAGCCATTTATTACAGAAACATGTCTCCTTATATACGCAACTATTCTCTAATCACGAATCCACGCTCCAAGCATGGATTCACTAAATGAGTATCATGGGCAGTCCACACGCTGGAGCCCCACTGATGATAGGTCCAACAACTCACGCCATGCTGAGGCCCTGTTAATGAAGAAACGCCCCTCTTTCTCACAGCAGATTCTGTTCTCAGCTTCTTGAAGTGGCCTTGAGATTCCTTTGGGCCTGACTAATTCAACAACATATCTCCTTCTAACGAAACCCCTTCACACAGTTCCATGCTGGGGTAAAACTCCAGCAGATCTAATTAATGTTGAATAATCACTTCAGAAAGGTCTTTCTGATATACGTGCGTGTGCATACATATGTGCACATATGTATCAAATGACAAGACAGAGAAGCAATCATAGTAAATTGCTTTTTAATTCTGTAGTACAAGGAAATAGGTGTATCAGGTAAATGCTGAAGTCACTAGCTAGTTATGGTTGCCTTTGTTTGCTCAAGAAATTCTGTGAGTGGTCAGGATTTTCAAGGTGTTTATGAACCTCTGAAAGTCAAAACTGTCTTCCTGGGTTGAAAAGAAGGCATCCTGTTATTAGAAGGGGGGTGGTTAATAGATCGAGAGAGGTTCTCCTTCCCCTCTACTCTGCCCTGGTGAGACCACACCTTGAATATTGTGTCCAGTTCTGGGCCCCTCAGTTCAAGAAGGACAGGGAACTGCTGGAGAGAGTCCAGCGTAGGGCTACAAAGATGATTAAGGGAGTGGAGCATCTCCCTTATGAGGAAAGGCTGAGGGAGCTGGGCCTTTTTAGCTTGGAGAAGAGGAGACTGAGGGGTGACCTTATTAATGTTTACAAATAAATATAGGGTGAGTGTCACGAGGATGGAGCCAGGCTCTTCTCGGTGACAACCAATGATAGGACAAGGGGTAATGGATACAAACTGGAACACAAAAGGTTCCACTTAAATATGAGAAGAAACTTCTCAGTGAGGGTGACAGAGCACTGGAACAGGCTGCCCAGGGGGGTTGTGGAGTCTCCTACTCTGGAGACATTCAAAACCCACCTGGACGCCTTCCTGTGTAACCTCATCTAGGTGTTCCTGCTCCGGCAGGGGGATTGGACTAGTTGATGTTTCGAGGCCCCTTCCAATCCCTAGCATTCTGTGATTCTGTGATAACACTTTAAATATTTTTCCCCAGTATAATTCTATACCTATTAAAAGCATCTCTAGGGATATTTTAGGTTTGAGAGCTGTTGATGAGTTTATTTCATTTAACACTAACAAATTTGTAAATCAGTAGTAAAGCTTAGCTGCAGAATTTCTACTCTGTCCTTACCACATTGTTGATGGGTACCCTGGGCAGGTTTGTCCATGAATTACTGTGGTCACCTTGACTCTTTTTCCTGTCGAAGTTAATTTTGGAATATTTAAACCGTAAAAGGATTTGTATGGCTTCTAGGTGAATTCTGTGTTTACATTATTCTGGCATCTTTGCTTTTCAGGGCATTAGTCATAAATTCTGTGAATTGTAATGCACTGTCTAGACACAGTCTTAAATAAATGATGAAAAGAGAAACTGGAACTGCCGAAATTACTGCACAGCATGCTGTTGAGATACCGTTATTTTCTTCTTGATGTTATCCTTTCTGGCATGCTCTCCATCCTGCCATGAGCCGAAAGGTCTTTGTGACCTTTCACGGTTACCTGCTCCTGGCCACTCCCCACCTTTTCTTCTTAAAAAGAAAGATTTACCCCTGCCTGGGATATGGCGGGCCTGCTTTTCTCTTTTCTTTTCTGTTGGAGAAAAAAGTCTAGATCACTAGTCAAGTTACTCCAGTTGTTCTCTCTAGTTGCCCGTCAATCCATTAACATAGTATAATATTACACATGCACACACAAACTACTTTAACTTTTTTAAAATTAAAAATTGGAAAGCTAAGTATCTTAAAGTTAGGAACTGCTAGAACTAATTCTAAAGATTGAATTAAATAAAACCAATCCTTGTTTCCTCTCTTTGTGCTTGTGCATGCATATTAGTAAACTCTTTCTATTACCTGATCTGGTGTTGCCTTACCGCAGGGCCACTTTTCCCCATGGTGCTCAGGGACGATGGCAACCCTCTAAGTAGCTTCCCAGCGGTGCGTCATCCTGGCCTCCACGCTCTTTGCATGGTGCAGTGCTCTGCCGAGCCTCTCTCTGAATAGAGAATTATTTATCACCTCTTAAGGTGAATCCTGGGGCGACTCACAGACAGCAATTTGTCTTCACCAAATCTGTGGGAAGAGAGGGAGGGAGGGAGGGAGGTTCACTGCCTTGCACAGCTGGGCAAGCGAGCTGCAGAGAGACTGAGATCAAACCATTTTTTGTGCCCAAAACTGCACCATAGGGTGCAGTTTTGCATTTTTAAAAAGTTATTTTAATGTTGATTTTCAGAGCTCCTAGAGCCACTTTTAACAACTTGCACAAAGCCTTGTGTCCTCAATGGTGACTGTGAGCAGTCCCTTAATTGCTAAGCAGGTCGCAGGGCTGCAGGTCAGGTTCTTGCAAAACCCATGGCTCTGAAAAGTTGTTATGAGTTTGTTGTACAGAATTTTCTTGCATATTGCTGAAATTTATTTCAGGCAAAGACAGGGTCCAGTTCTCCAGGCTAGTTTCCAGCTGCTTGTATGTTTACTTCTCCCAGTGGCTGGTTTGCTGCCCACATTCCAGCTTACCGCATAAGAGGAAACCAGAGACCTTCCTTATCTGCCATCCAACCCTGCTAGATTTCCAGCCAGGGAGCAAAAGAGTGCATCAACATGTAATGAAGGCTGGTTTTTAAGCACCCATATACAAAAATACCTTGAAATAAGAAGGCCCAGACAACTTTAATCCTGGAGTTTCTTAACTGGAGGGCATTTAATTTGCAATGTTAAGGTCACACATCACGGTATGCTTTGTGTGTGTAACTTCCCAAAGTTTTCAGACAAACAACTGTAAAGTTAAAAACCTTTCATTTCAGGTGCCCAGGTAGCTCTTCAGCAGGGCTGGGGACTTTCAGAGCCTGCATGCAGATGTTTGTGTGCTAGATCTAACTGGAGCAATGGGGAGTGGTGGCATGGATGTCCCTCCTGCTTGGGCTGTCACCAGAGAGCCATGGGACAGTGGTGTCACCAGCAGCATGCAGGCTGCATTGCTGCATCTCTCCAGCATGGGAAGCGGGGAACCTCACCCAGCAGCAGATGTCTCTGGTTGTCCTGCAGTTTGGGTCCCAGAAATGGGATTAAGAATGTCAGAGGGTATGTCCCTGAGTATCCACCATGGTGTCTGCTTACGGGTCTCCTGTCTGGGAATTGTCTTGTCCCGTTTTGAACCCACTGAAGCAGTCAGTCTCCACACCTTCCTGTGCTGACAAATTGCAGAAGTTAATTCCCCTTTGGCTATAGAAGTGCATGCTTTTACCCAGTTTATTACTGTGGGATCTGATGAATACCAGCTCTGCTTTCACCTTAATCCTCTGCTTTTGGAATATTGTAAACCTTGATCACATCCCCCTCAGCTTTCTTCTCTCTGCAGCAAAAAGCCCTAGCCTTTTTGATAGTCTGTCCTCGCAGGCTATCTGCTGCATTCAGATACTCACTCCATGCCTTTCCCAGCTGCATTAATCCAATGGGTCACAGGGATACCTGGAGTCTCATCTGAGCTGTGGGCTAATCAGGGGCCCCCGCTGTCTCTTCACCGATTGCTGGTGTGAGTGCTGATGGGCAGGGCATGGCTGCATCGTGGTGCTGCCCACAGGATGAACCCATTGGAGATGGCAGTGACTAAATTTTATTAAGCTTATTCTGAGCATGCAAACTGTTCTTGTGCTCTGAAACCCTTGTTCCCCTATCATCTAAAAGTGTGTCCTTGGGGAATTTCAGCCCATGGCTCCTGAATATGTTCTAATGAATGATATGGCTTTTCACAGGGAAGGTTGTTAAATATTTGTCAGATGCTGAATCGGCACATTGTGATGCTGCCCTCCATCCCGATTAACTCCCTGACAGGCAATTGGGACGGAAAACATCCGCCTGAGCAGATAAAGGCCAGAATGCTCAAAGACCCTGAAAACAGGATCATATGATGACAGCTGCCAGTCTACCTTTGTAACGGGTTTTGCCAGGGGCTCTTTCTATAATCTCATAGATTTGTCTCCACCTTCTGATCCCTGAGATGAATGCAGGATTTTGGCCCCTGGTTATGCTGCACCCTCTGGATGAAACCTGGCCCCTCCAGGTGGAAGGAGAGAGAGGAAGCAGTTTATGGCTGAGCTAATGGTGTCCCTCAGCGTCTGTCTCCTGGGAGGTCTTGCCATCCTATGGTCACAGCAGACTCGGCAGCTGTTATGTGGGCAGGCTGGTAACTGAGCTTTTGTTGCTAAGTGTTGGGTGCTGTATTGTTGCTTCAGTACATTTATGCAAATAATGGAGGAGAAAAGCCTATATTTTATGCAGCTGACAGGAGGAGCTGACTGGCTTGCTCTCCATTACTGGCAGTGTTGCTTGGTAGGTGACTGTCCCCAAGATGATTGAAGCGGAGAGCTTAAATTGCATGTTGAAAGTGCATCTGGTACAATTAGGCAGAAATGTGATGTGAATCCATCTCTGTTTCCGCTGATCCAAAAATGATGACCTTTTGATTTTAGATAAATGGCTACTGTGGCACTCAGCCAGGATTCAATAGTGTTTTCTCAGATTGCATGTGACTCATTAAATCTTTTACAGCACAGTTAAACATGCCAAAAAAAGACCCAGGTGGAAAAAAAGCTGCTTTGAACCTTAAACCTACTTGAACTACACTTGAATCTCAGACCTGGAGGGGTTTACCTGCTTGAGTCCAGCTTACCAAGATCCACCTGGTTTGAACAGTAAGGAGCACTGGTGACATACTAACACAGGGAAATCCCTTGGTGCTTGTGTCTGTGCCTGGTACGAGAGGCTGGGATGGAACAACTGCACGAGACTGGAAAAGTGTGAGAGACTCATCTAAGGGCAACTGAGGCCGTATCACACCTTATTGTGGCGTTAGGCTAGATATCAGGAAAAGGCTTTCTAGCAGTAGGACCCATTTGGGGTAATGGCCCATAGTGCCAGCCCCAGAGCCAGAAGCAGAAGTTCCTGGTCCATACTGGGAAGCAGAACAGGACTACTAGGTCTTGCTGGACCCAGAAGTACTCAAATAAGATTGCACAGGATTGATTTTTTTTTTTTCACTCCCTCCCACTGCAAACCTAGGACTATGACTCAGAATGAACTTTGGAGGCAGAGTTGGTCCTGGGAAGACTAAGGGGGGTAGGGGCCCTTGGTTTGCAGACATGAAGGGGCCCATGCTAGACTGCATTAGATAGCAGGACAAATCCTGCTTCCTGTAGGACAGTCAGCTGTTCATTGGGATTTTGGGCAGGGGTAGTTTCCTAATTTGCTACCCAGAGCTCTTGTTGGTCTAACACCAACTCTACTTGAAAGATGCTTATAGACCTATTGAGGCTTGTGCTTATTGACTATGTGTGCACAGTGCACACACATGGTGTATCAAATACAATCTGAAAGAGTGTGGGAAAGTGCTGTCCCATGTATTCCGCATGCAGATCTTTGAAACTACACCTGCAAGTAACCTGCATGCTGCTGAGAGGTCTCACCTCAGTGCACAGTTCTCCATCTTGTGGGTTTTGGCAGGTTCTTCAGCAGAGGTATGGACCCCTATCATTAATCTATGCTTACATTCCTTAATGCATTTCAGAGACCCTTGACAAACATGATTTGGGCCCCTCAAAAGACAGAGACCATTGTCTTCAATCCACTGGTCTTAGTAGGCTATTTCTTCATTTGAATAAGACTGCATGCCTAGTGGATGACTTTAGTTGCGCGATCAAGAGTTTGTAGGACCAAAAATCTGTAGGCATGAAATGAATACAAAAGAGAAATCTTTTAGGTTGATTGGAAGGACTAGAGCTGAGCACTACGTGGAGCTATGCTTGAGAGCGTGGGTGAAAGCAATGTTTGCAGAGCTTAGAAATATTTTCTCTTTTCCTCCAGAGAAGAATGTGTGCTGGCATTGAGCCAGGACCACTGTCTGCCCTTGTCTTGGGAAGCAGTAACCTTCTGCCTTAGGCAGGGCTGCCCAGCATGGGCTACCAACCCCCACAGATGGCTAGCTGTCTGATATGGAGTATGTGCTGCCAGGCTGCAGAGCAGGGGCTCCATTCTCATCTCCTGGCCTTCTCTGTAACCCACTGAACTGTACCCAAGAACAGCATCTTGCCTCCTCTCTCACGTAGCATCTTCGATTACTATAACTAAAGGTTAACTTTGTCACAACAAAAGGTGAAATGAAAACTCCTGATTTCTAGCTTAGACATTACCTTTTTCCTTTGATAATTGGATATTATTCGGATTAGTCATAGCTGACATCAGGCACATCTTCTGTTTTACAGTGTTTCAGTGTCTCCACATTCTATCTGTTTATCTATTTATCTATCTATCTGTAATTATTAATGGAAATTTATAAATTCAGAATTTCTATAACAGAAATGTAATGAACAAGAGAAAAATCTGAGAACATTTACACTCTTGAAATGAAATAATGGTATTGTAGGCTGCTATTTTCTCCTCATGACAACCTCAGAACAGATGCACTTCTAAAATGAGAAGGAGGTGTTTGCTGTAAATTAAATAGCACAATTTTATGGAAACAGTTTTCTATATTTTTGTTCTCAGAAATGTTTTTGTTACTTAGCACTCAATAGATCCAGTGTATTTGCCTCAAGACCTGGTATTTGTCCAATGGAGAATATAGAAACATCTGATTATACTTGCACGTTTGATACTGAATGTCCAGGGCTTAAAAAATGCTGCAACTCATCCAAAGGAGCAGGCTGTGTGGATCCAAAGCCAGAGGGTATGTTACTGATAAATTCAAGACCTCTTCTAATAGAAATATGCTTAATTTTTCCTTCTGAGGGTGGGAGTGGGCAGGAAAACTGTTACCATAAACATAAAACAAATATGAGAATCTGCTTGGGATGAACTCCAGGATATTCAGTTTCAGTATTGCACCCGTATGAGTGCTGAGGCACAGGTGCTATAGGTCCAGCAAACCTTGCTCAGCTTCTTTGCCTTTGCTGATGCTGCTGCCTGGAGCCTGTGGCAAAGGAGGCTGTAGCTGATGGCTGTATGTGAGCCCTTCGTATTTGCAAAGTTAAAGCTTGCTTTGGTTTCTCAGAGCTTTCCTATAGCTCTGTCACTTTCTATAGCATCAGACATGAGATGACTTTGGTCTTTTATTTTGTACGCTTTAGGAAGAACATTTTGGTACAATGTGACAGTTCTTGTGAAAATGGATTTCACTGAACTAATCAGAGTGGATTCTCACCTTCTGAATCATTCACGACTTTTGCACTCCATGGTATGTACAATCATGAATGCTCCCTTGTGTTGCTTGTTGCATCCACATTTCTGTTAGTCAGTAAGCACCACTTGTTCCAGCCCAGGAGGGATCTCATGGTCCTCTGTGCTGGGCACAACCTTGTGAGCCAATTGCTCCCCTTTGTTCAGCTGGATAATTTTTTTGGGCCCTAATTTGTCCATAATTGGTGAATGCCACCTTCACCCTCAGGGAACTCAAATAACATTGATTTATCAGCCTCTTTAGGAAATTTTTCAGGTCTCTTGCAAGGGCAATTCAAACGCATTCTGAAATACAGGATTTTTTTTTCATGCTTAAACATAACCTTGCTCCAGGTCTGTCTCTGTTCAGTTTTGGGTCTATGACCGTTTGGGTCTGGATTTCAAGACCTGCAAAGCATGATGTTTTCTGATAAGGAGACTTGAGTTAAACCTTTCAAGAGACAAACCTGATCTATGGCACTGGGAACTACAAACCAGGTGGACCCAGCATCACCGGAAGTCTCACTGTAAAACTTCAGGATTATGGCAGGGTACTGTGTCTGGGTCAAGGGCATTCTGTTGTCATTCTTGCCACAGAAGCAGCATTTGGGAAGACAGCAGGGTGTTGCTTTTGCTGTAGGACTGAGGCTCTGACTCATGCATGGATTAGCAGCAGCATTGGCAACAACATGTTTACAACCACACGACAGCAGCACGGTTGTGCCTCTCCTTGTCCTCAACAAAGCAGGTAGGAAGTGGCAAAGACAACCAAGAAGAACACAGCCCTAGCAGAGGTGTGAGGCATGCTTCCCAAAAGGAGGGTCTGCAGGAAGAACAAGACTCAGACACAGGTGCTCGCTCTGTCCTTTAAGTGATGTTTAGGAAATGAATTCGTGATCTAGGACAAAGACCCTCCAGGCCGTAAACTTGAAGCATTTCCCTAGTATATATCACTATACCAAGGAGAACACGAGGCTTGGATGTGGCCTTTGAAATGTACCCAAAAGGGCAGTTCCCTACTTCCCTTCATTTTTATTTCTATTCCTCCCCAGTTTGCAGCTGGGAGTGGGCTGGTAGCAAAGGAAACCTTTCTCCCATCACCAACTAATGCTGATGGGTAGAAGAACAGAAGGTAGCAGTAGGATGGGGATGTTGCATGAATTTACTTCTTCCTCCTACCTGAACGCATCCTTCTCATACCCTAAAAAAGTGAGAAACCCTGGTCTTGTTGCTATGTGGTAAGGAATAAAGTTCAGTGATCTAGCAAGAGTTTTATATCTTGGTTTAAAGCAAGCTGTGGCAAAGTCAAACACTCAAAAAAATATGAAGTTTTGCAATGAGCTGCTTCTCAGAGCAATGTCTGCTCCACTGACTCCTAATGCTCAGCTCACCACCATATCCATTCTCTGATCCCTGACTTGCAGTTGTGATGACTTGGTCAGTCCTGGGGTCTTTCTGTGGCTTTTAGTCCCAGCCTTCTTGTTCAGCCTATTGTTTTTCTTCGTTTTCTTTCTGTTCCTTTTGCCAGGAGTCATTTTAGTTGCTTAAAGTAAGAAGTGTTGGAGAGCTTTATTACAGATGCACTGTAATAGCTTGTCTGAAGCATGTTTTGTCTATTGACATTTTGGTGTTTAAGAACCACAAGCCAAAGAGCCTTTTTCCATATCTTCCTGGGCTGCATCCTCCTACCTAAGCATTTGCAGCTCCATACCTCCCTTAGCTTGGCACTACCTTGATGTAACTCTCTTGTGAAATGTGATGATAAGAGCTCACCTTGCATAAATACAGACCTAAGTGTTGCCACTTTGATCTGCTTTCTGAATTGGTACTTTCTACGTTCAGATTATGATTGTCGTTGCATGGGTCACACCTTATTGGCATACAGTTGTGCTGATAAAGGAATGAGATACCAAAGTGTTTGTCCCCCTGTTTTCCAGATTACTGGTGCATTACAGCCCTTGAATGTCTCTGTGCACCATATCCAGAGTAAGCGTGCAGAAATCTACGCTGGGACGGTGGCTTCTCAGGTTCTGATCGGACTGCACCAGCCAGCTCCACTAGTGGAGGTTTCTTCTTCCTTGAAAGACATGGTGAAGCATGCATATGAAGTGATTGACACAGAAGTGCAAGGTTAATTATCATAATCCTGTCATGGGGGAAAGATTTTTCAGAGGGTTTCAGCCCTCTTCACTTGGAATTTTGTATGTCTATCAATTTGCTTCCAAAAATGCAGTGTAGTGAATCTCTTAAACTTTGCAAATATGGCCCTAACTTATCCATTATAGGATGGAAAGTTGTAGTTAGCTAATAATTATTTTGGAGTTAGTAGTTTGGAGAGGAATACTCCCACTTCCTTAATTAAATTTATTTTCTCCTCATAGCATAGCCCATCTTTATACGAGAAAGTAAAAGTGTTAAAACTTGTAGAAAAATCATTAGTTGTATTAAATAGGCTCTTAAAAGAAGCATTTTGGGGGGAAGCAGATATACTCTGCTTTCATGTATTACTTCCAGTAGCTTGCATGAAACAAAGAGTATTCGTAGTCTGTTAATTAGTATAGCGTATTGTTGCCTAGTTTTTAAATGTAAATATTTTAAAGGTAAATATTTATATATATTTGGTTTAAATTATTTTAACCTACTTATTACTGTGTAGTAATCCAAACATTTTCACTCCTGAAATGTGTCCTTAAGCACTGTTGTCATCGCTTCCGTGTTTACTTTTGACAACCGGGTCCAACTTCCAGTGAAATCTCCTTCCCCCTGCTGCTGATATCTCTTAGGTTTGGATGACAGCCTGGATCTGTAAGCAAGAACTGCCGCTAACTGTCCTCTTATTGTAAAGAATTGGGGTAAAAAAGTGACAGGGTTATAACTGAACAGGGAGTAGTTTCAGGGAAGGGCACCTTTCTGATTTCATTGCACCTTATACATCCAGAGTAGCTTCAGCAGAATTACTGGAGATTTGCACTGAATTTTTCATATCGAGAGCCTGACCTACACACATTGCAGATCAATCTTGACGCTGCTATCAATACCTGTGCAAGGTGTGTTCTTCTTCTTAGATGTCAACGAATGTTCCTATGCTGAATTCAATGCTTGTCCCGAGAAAAGCACTTGTGTAAATATGGAGGGTTATTACAGCTGTGACCTTCAACATGAACAAGCAGATGTCAACCATCGCCAGCTGAGCACGAGAAAGGAAGGTAAGAAACATAGATTTCACCTTGGGAAATACTGAGAATGCTTCTGCAGGACTTTATGGTCTATCACAGGAGTTACCTACGTACCTGTAAGGCAAAAATTTCTGGAGCATGCAGAGCCCCTTCTCCTCCCATGGGAGGAATTGCCACATAAACCACTCAATAACTGTTTCTGATTGAAATGAAGTGTATTTATTTCACAGTACCTGTCTGCTTCTCCAGGCTGACCCTCAGCTGTCCCCACTCACTTGCCAAACACTCTAGATTCAGACCCTGACTGCTTCTCAGAGCAAGTCACTTGATGTCAGTACACCTCCCCAGCCTCCTGGGGAAATTAGTAATGATAAGTGATGCTATTTGTACACAAAGTCTCCTTCCCATTTGGACTGTGTGACTGCAGACAGGACTCAGTGGTTTTCTAATCCCACCCTGAGCAGCTGCATTGTCACTGAGTGTTCTGCTGGAGGCAGCTGGAGTTTGGCAGTGGGTGAAATAATTCTTTGTGGTACCAGTTCAGCAAAATATAGAGGCATGTACTTACAGCCCATAGACATCTATGGGCCTGCTAATAGGTTTAAAGATAATGAGATAACTACTTGCAGATTCAATGTTTTAGTTAGAAAAAGATTTTATGATTATTTAATCTCAAAAATAAAAATAATGTATCACTTTATGCTTTTGTGATATCATAATACATTTATTTTCATTTCTATTTATATTACTTCTATTGCTGCTTTTCAGCTGTAGGAAACATGAATGGTATTTTGAATTTGCTTTATTAGAAATACTTTAACTCTTTGGTAATACTATTTTTCCCTAGGCATGGCAGCATCTACTCCCAGTTCGGAGTTGGATCTCATTGACACTAGCAATAGCTCTCAGTCTACAAGTAATTCAAGTCTCTTGTCCATGACTAATCAATCTACAGATGCTGTGTGCTGTAAGTAACCTGGAATTTGAATGAATATTGCCTTGCTTTTAATTCAGTCACTCTTTGATCCCTTTTTCCTGAGGCTGATTGAGTCACAGGAGGGTGTCCACAGAAGCTGGTAATAGTTTTGGAGTGAGTCTCCACCTATGGAAATGGAAAGAGAGAGGATCCCTCAATGGGACATTCAAATCAGAGGCTGTCATGCTGTGACCACTGGAGAAGCCCCACAATTTTTCTCGTAGCTGCTGAAGGGAATTGGCCTCCTGGAAGTGGAGGTGACCACGCTGGCTTCTTGAGCCACTTGTGCCTGGTGAACCATTCAAGTGCAGGGTCACAGGGCGTGTACTGGATAATCCTCCAGTGCCAGAAGCATGTCAACAAGGGCTGTGTGAGGCCACTGTCACTTGCTTGTCCTGGACCCAGCTCACTACATGGCCCAGGCTTGTCCTGGAACTAGATATAGGAGGAACTGCTACCGACACCAGGAGCTCCTTCTGGCCACAGCCACTGGAATGTGGGCCTCTTGCTTCTGAGTCCGTGAAGATGTCGGTGGGGGACATGAAACAGGGAGATTGGCTGCAGCTACCCTACACTGGAGACAAGCTTTGTGAATACTCTCCCTGCTGTACATGATGGCTGTCTGAGGGACTATAATGGGAACAAACCCCAGTAGGTTTGTCTTTATATGGGTGACTTCAGCCCTTTCAGGTGAGAGTTATCACATTTTTGTCTTGTGGGAGGAAATAGCTTTAAGCAGTCCTTTGCCTAGGTCAGAGAGACAGGCTGGATATTCTGGATCATCATCCACAATTTCTGATCCAAGCTGAAGCTAGAGAAATGAAACTGAAGTCCTTCTAGAGCAGGGGCAGTATGTCTTTGGAGGCTTTTGGCAACCATATGATTCAGAGGCTTGGAAACAATTGTTCCTATTGAAATAATTCAAGAAAACAACCCTTTTCCGCAGGCTAACCATTAGCATGAAAGAATTGAAGTTGTGGTGTCAGCATGATGTGATCTCTTGGTTAGTGTGGTGGATGATGTTCACCTCACCTGACCTCAGCTGTCTACAGGAGAGGTGTCTAGTCTGTGCTCACCACCCAGGTGCTCTCTCTAATTACTGGGGACAGACGGGCTCTGCTGGAGGGCAATTAATCCTACCCAATTTAGATATCTCTTCCTCCTTCAAGGAGAGGAATAACCTCTGAAGGGTCCTGTCTTTTCCCATCGACATGACAATGACTGCGCTGCACTAGAGTGGCATAAATAGGTGAAATGCTGCCCTCCGCTCTGCCCTCAGCCTGTGAAAGCTGAGGTCCCTGGGGTTTTTCCAGGCATAAATCAAGGTAGCCTTTGCCTGAAGAGGTGCATTTTGGTGATTAAAGTGACAAGAGGCACAGCAGGTGTCAACATGTGTAGAGAACACAGATTCACTATTCCAAACTTATTTCTGTTGCTTGAACGTGTAGCTCACTGGCTGATTATTAGTGTTACTAGAGATTCAACACAAATAGGCATAGTAAAAGGAAATAAAAAGAGTAAGCACCCAAATAATCACTCTGATGGGATGGTTCATGGATGAGGGTACCTGGTGCTGTGAGAAGGGCAGTATCTGCCCTGATGCATTGTAGAAAGGAGATTCCTCTATTGATTATCAAAGTGCTTGTCCGTAGTGGATATAGAATAATAAAATGCTTTAAAGATGAAATGTTGCTTTTTTTCTGTGATGACTCTTCCTGGGACTGCAATAGATCCCTCTACAGTTAGAAACTACCGAATCTTCAGCATTACCAGCAACAGTTTTGAAATGTCTTGGGATGTCAGTTCTACTCTGAACCATACTTTCCAAGTCCAAGTGTTCAGGGGCAAAGACATTGTACAAAACCTGAAGACAAAGGAAATGAAAATGGATGTGTTTGGACTGGAAGCAGGTGTGATGTATTCAGTGTGGATCAGCTATGAAACCTGTGGAAAAACCATAATCTTCCATCAAAATGTTAAAACAGGTAAACAGCCACTTCAAAAAAATATATATTTTCCCTCTCTCTCCCTCCCCACCTCTTTCTTCGCCCGCTCACTTGCAGTTCATCAGTGATACATTTGATTACCCCTGAACACCATTTCCCACCTCCTTCAGCACCCTTTTTCTCTTCTACCCCAGCGTTTATACAATCTGGACTATCAGGCAACAGAGCTCTGGCCTTAGTTCATCAAGTGGTGCTGAAGCGGAGTCAGGCTATTAGAGACACCAGGCTTCCTGAGAGTCTAGTGTGTTGTTGATCAAACATAATTTTGCTTTTCCTTTATTCTTAAATCATTTTCTAAGCCTTCATGCAAATAAAAAAGAGAAAACTCTCCACATTTTCTTCAAAAAGCAGGCAGTATATTATTTAATACTGGCCAGAGTGAGAATGCTGTTTATGTTTGTCCATAAGAGCCTTCCCTTTGATCAGATGAGGGATGTCTCTAGTTTGGGTCAGAAGGAAGTTATTCCCTTTGTAGAAGGAAAGTAAGATGTCTAGTGGTTACAGAAACAGGGGACTGAACTTCAGAGTGAGAAACTGGAGCACTTGAGCAAAAGAAAAGTTTTCCAAGGATCAATCCAAAGAGTAACAGCCTCAGATTGTTTATACAGTTCAAAGTGGTTAAGAGATTCCTTGGCTCTTGGTTTTGGCTCACGTGCTCTGTGTGTTATCTGTCAAGGCTTACCAGACAGAGAAGTGGCATGCACTGGTTTTTGTTATTATTTTCAGTTTAAGAATATATTTATTACCCATGCTACCAACATCAGGAAAAAAAAATATAGTTGTGACAGGTGGACCAGAGGTCAGCTCATAGGTAATTCAACCCTGGATGTAACTTGAATGCAGAGTTATGTAGGATCAGGTCCACAAGGATATGTGTATACCCAGTTCTCATGCAGTTCCAATTCGGCTCCTAAATATTTTTATGGACCTGATGTGAGTGCATCTCCTCAATGTATAGGAAGCTTGGAGCAGAATATTTGCTTTATATTCTTGGTTTAATCGCAAACTTTCTCAACCTTCTACCCCCCTTCTCTCTCCATCATCTATGCACATCAGTGTTGACTGAATACTTTCCCCCTCTGCTTTGTCACTGTCTGGTTTATTATTGTGTCCTACAGAGGCCAAGATATTTGGTGTTACTATGAGGATTCTCAACTACAACTTCACTGATGATTTCCGTAACACCAGCAGCTCAGCCTATGAAGAATTTTCAAGGCTGTTGCTTACAGAGGTAATGCTAAAATATCTGTGGGTAATTTTTTTTTTTTTAAATTTAGAATTTATTTCATGTAATAGAGTATTTTGTGCCTGGCTGAAATATCCCTTGAAAATTATCATACTGTTTCCTGTGACCTTTCTTTATAACTGAACCAAAATTCAACTGACTAAGCAGATCAAGCCCTTGGCCTTATTAGCAATAGAGCCAATGAGCATTTTCCCCTGCAAAAGGGCAAATGAATTAAAAATGCAGGCATGCAACAGGAACACCTTTCCTTGGATCTTTAGTTTGGCAATAAACTCACACTGAATTGACTTGAGGTTTTTTAATGGATTATTGAAATTACATTGCTGGTATTCATTTCAGCACTGCTTTCTCAATAAATGTCTGACTGCTCTCAAAGCTCGGTCTTCTTTAAGGAATAGTGACTGCGTCAAGTTTTCTTCTCCAGACCCGTTCTTTGCATGCACATATGTAGCCATTGTCCATGCTCAGGTGTAATCAACCATAAACAAAAATTGAGTCATGAAGTCTGTTACCAGCTCTCGTCTTCTCCAATACAGAAGATATTTCAGATACAGTGATCTCTCTTAGGTGTTTGTACACAACAGGGCCCAAACAGAGGAACTGGGATTTCCATCCAAAACTAGACTTTCCTAAAACAAAGGGTCACTCATAAACATATGTGAATATAAATCTGAGGAAAAAAAAACCCAAACAATAATTGAGCTATACTTTCAAAGGCAGTGGAGAAGAGGCATCTGCTCATGAGAAACTGCAAGTTCAACCTCCTGACATGTTTTTAACTCCCATACCTGCAAATGTTTGCTTTTGTTGTGCAGGAGGATTTTTGTGAGTGAGTCTCCTCTGAGATTAATGCAGACCTAATTGTCATCGTGGGGTTGGGAGGGAAAAAGAGTATTGTCCAGCTGTGTTGCTTCTGCCTCCTTGGGTGTTTGGAAACACAATATTTCATCTCACTTTCTTTTTTTTCCCTCCCTACCCTGATGTGAACTTAGACCAATTAAACAGCTTGTTTGTAGGAATATTTTTGAGCAAACTCTGGCTGAATGGGAACAAAGGTGTGTTGATTTATGGCTCTGCGTTGCGTACTCAAAGGCATGCTTTGAGGTGAATGTAGGAACAAAAGGTTCAACATGCCTTCTAGAGGAGTGAGGTGATACTGCCAACTCCTGCGCAGCTCAAATATCAGCAGCAGTATGCCAGCTTTAACGTTCAGAGTAGCAGCTTTTGTTCAACTGATGTGTCTCCTTACCAGATTGGTGATCAACCACGGTGTAATTGTGATATTGGCTTGAAGTTGGTCTTTTTTTGGCGTTATCCACCCCCATTTTTCTTGTGTCTCATCCTGAGATTTGTCATTGGATTCAGCTTCAAGCTGAGCTTGGACTGTTGCATTTCAAAGAATCACTGACAGCTAGAGCTATGCCCATACTGGTAAATGAAACATTTCCCAAATGATTCTCTGTCACTGACACCAATTGGCACAAACCAACTTGCATTCATGAAGTTGGGTCTTCCCAAGTGTGGTGGTCACATTCAGATTGACTGGTCTGGCCCCTGGCTGATGCTAAGTGTCAAACTCTGCATGGGGAACTGCTAGCTGACAGCAGCCAAAAATCAGCCAGAATCTGCTCCAGCAACAGTAGAGACAACTAAGTTCCAGTGCCTGGGAGCACAGAGGTGAATATGCAGGAGGCTTGGGATAAAAGCTTATGTGACATACAGAGCTGACATCAAGGGTCTGATGCATGCGGACTTACCAGGCAGTTCCACTGTGAGACAGGCAAACAGAGACAGAAGGAATTCTGTTCCCTTGAGCCAAAATGAAGTTTGGTTTGTAAGACCAATGGTCAGATGGGTACCATTTTTGAGGGTACCTATGTGCACCAAAGAGACTCACACATCTCTGTGCCTCAATAATCTCTGAAAAGTAAGATTTTTGAAACACTTTTAAAATTTTCATTTTACAACATTTTTTATGTTCTACCTATCATAGAATCACAGAATCATAGAATCGTTTAGATTGGAAAAGACCTTTTAGCTCATCAAATCCAGCCATTAACTTAACACCACTAAACCATGTCCCTAAGCACCACATCTACATGCCTTTGAAATACCGCTTCCCTGGGCCACCTGCTCCATGCTATATAAATCTTTAAAATGCTACCACCAATAGTCCAGTTTTAAAAGGAACTTTTTCTGTTGGGTTCCTGATTGTCAATGCTTCTCTCCCTTTGCTCAGCTTGAAAATTCATTTCCACCCAGCATTTCTGCTTTATACATATCTGGGAAACTCAAAGTGCAGATTGACTCCCTGGAAGCCGGAAGCATCATTGTGAGGCTCAGAATCACTGTGCAGGATCCTGAGTTTCCAGCTGATGTCTCCGCATTTGCCCCAGTGATTGCTTACCTGAACAATGGCTCTGTGCTTTTGGTGGATCAGAAAAACACTAAAATAGAAGGTAATTTTTTAAACTTGTATTTGTTTCCAAAAAATGGAACAGGTCTTGTATTTTGAGAATGCACATTATCACCAGCATTCTTCAAGAAAAGTACTTTATAGAGAGACAAAGTATGTGGTTTGTTGGAGGGAAAACCACAACATGACAACTCCTCCATGGGCTTTTATTCATAAACCCAGAAGGAGTCAGAAGAAGGAATGTTGGCCATCCCCAGGTACCTGCAGGCACTTCTTCACTGTGTTTAAGGAGGAGTGGAACCCTTGGTTTCCCTGTTAATTTTCCACCCTCTCCTCTTCATGAGCAGTTGGAATTTTGTCATATCTTTCTCACACTGAATTGTAGATAGGATTAATGTGGAGTATTTTTAACTTTTAGATACATATGCTCTTTAGACAGTTTTGTGCTTCAAGGCTGCAGGGATGTATGTGAGTTTAGGGAAAGTGATCTAACATCTTCACTATAGAAATCCAGCCAGAGAAATTCCCAAATGTCCTTGCAGTAAATAGAACTAAAGAAACATGCTTGGAATTTATGTTGAACTAGGCATTTGTTTGATCTTCAGTAATCACCATTTTTATCTTCAAAGGACTGAGTTCTGGCTTCAGGTTTCCCAGCTGGCAGAGCCAGCCAGACTTCAGAGAGTTGCCAAAGCCAACGAGAATGGGTTATTCCTCTCCCCCAGTGTACTGAGCCCTTAAAGCTTATTTACCATGCTCAGGAAAAGTTCCCTTTGGAGTTGCAGAACATATGGAGGTTAAGGTGAATGGGACAGATAAAACAGAGAGACAAATTGTGCTTGAAGCCTACAGATACCGGAGTGGTAGCTGATACTGAATTGCAAGATGCTGATGTGTGCCAAAATACTTTACAACTGTTATTGATCTTGGGACCGAAAGAGTGGGGAGGAAGGAGGCAATAGCTCAGGACTGTTCTGTAATTGCAGAAAGGCAGGTGGCTTCCAGTAGCACCACTCTCAGCCAGGAGCACAGCCAGCTCCTCCACTCCTCCTTAGGGAGAGAGAAAACAGGTCTATCTCTGAGCTCCGCCTAAAGAAGCATTTGTTTGACATAAGTTTCCTGAAGTCAAATGTGGAAAATAAGGCAAAGGAGTACAGCACATGAAGGAAAGATTTGTATAGTAGGGTGTATTGCTTCCCAATCCTTGAGAGCCCTGGGATGTGCCCAGTAAGCCTGCACAGCTCCTCTTGCACCAGTGGAGCAATGCCAGCTGGATCCTCTGTGGAGCATGGCCACCAAAAGCCTGTGTGCTTGGTTTAGTGACAGTGGCAGAGCAGGGAATTCAACTTTGAAACAACGAGAAGTCAGAAGCAATAGCACAACTGAAGGGAGTGGAGCAATTGCATCTCTCCTTGAGGACTCATAAATTATTAAGTTTATGATGAATGGCGACACCAAAATGTCTGTCTGTTGAGTGAGGCAAGGTTAGAAGAAGAAAGAGTTGTGCGATGAGTCAGGTCCAAGATCCATCTAGCACAATATCATGTCCTTAGTCCTTAGCCAATTCTGGGAGAAGTGTAAGAATACAACAAGTTTGGACGATGCCTCACTAATACTCTCTTAGCCACCAACTGTTTTCAGATCCAGGATTCCCTGAATCCAGTGATTTCTTTGGGTTTCTCCTCCATTCATTTTCAAGTTGAGCTTAGAACTGCAGGTTCCCTGTGAAGTCGTGCAAATCTTAAACATCTTCAACATCATTAGGCAAGGAGTTTCAGATTTTTACCCATTGCATGTACCTCTTACAGGTATAATGGATAATCAGAGTGAACGGTGTTTTATTTTTATAGTTCTTGGAGCAGGATTGTTGGTTGAGGTGTGTGTGTGGGGAAGGCATTTGCCAAATGTGAAAGGCCAAAGAGATGCCAAGGGTGCTGAAAGAGAGCACAGAGCACACCTTGGCTGAGATGTAATGGTTATCATACAAAAGAGTGTGGCATATGTGTGTGTATGTGCATGAGTGCATATACGAGCACCAGTGAGCACTGAGAAAAGAACATAAATGTTTTGGCCTGATGCATGATTGAATGTGGCCATCAGAGGTGAAGGAATTTGCTTGAAAAGCCCTGCTAAGTGATGAGAAAGGAAACCCTCAGAGACAGTGGAGCTAGTGAATGTAAGTTATCTGGCAATTAGCATGAGAGCATCTCTCAGATGGTGCTTGAAGCCATCAAGAGTCACAATTACCTCACAGCAGAATAAGGCATTAGTGAGAACACATTCATTGCCGGTGCTTTGATCAATCCCACATACTTCTGTATTCCCTTTAAGTGGCTTAGGCTGTAACGTAATAGACAGATGCTGACCATAGGCACATGAAATTGTCTAATGGAAACAATCATGGACACAACAATTATCTAATCAGGGAGAAAGGGAAAACAATGGCTATATTAGCTGGAAGGAAATAAAAGGGGAAGACTGCCTGCAAGCAGAAAGATGAATGCATGTATATGCATGCACGCACCAGTTCTGCGCTTTCTGTTTCTAGAATGACACTTTATTTTCTTTCAGATAAATAATCACAGTGATTAATCTCTGCAAACTTTCAGAACAAACACTTATGATCATACATTGTTCAAAACGATATCCTAGCCTATGATCAGCATTGTTTTTCCCAAGACTCAGTTTTCAACCTGATTTTCTGCCCTCTCTCTCTTGTGGCCCTGAGGCAGCGAAGGTATATGCACAAGGGAGTGCACACAGGGAGGGTTCGCATGGGATTCTTTGAGATTGTTCACGTCCAAAACATGAACTCGAACTTTGCGTATTTGCCGGAACAGGGTGCAAATAATGTAAGACTCCAGATCTAAGTCCGTCAAGAGTGTAGGAACTCAGCAATAAAATAGCTCCGTAACTCCATGAAAGAAGCATCTCTAACTGATTCAGAGCAGCTGAAATTGGACTATGTCTAAAGAAACACCTTTAGAGCATATTCATGCCCTGATGAACCAGAAAGAAGGTCACAGTTTTATAGTATTACCTGTGAGAAGAAATCTTTTATAAAAAGAGTTTTTCCCTTTACCACTTCTTCTGTTAAGAACTGAGGAGAGCTTGTGGTGGGAGCTACTTGTATTTACTTTTTATTTGAAGCAGAAATTTATTTGGATTAAATCTATTTTATCTAGTGGTAGCTTGTGGTAACAGGTCTATTAGTTACCTGATGTATCTGTAAGTACTGTATGCACAGCTAGGTATAATGTATGCTTTTGATATAGCTCTAGTACAAATCTATAATATTTTTTCACTTCAAACAAATGTTTACTTCAAAAAAAAAAAAGAAGAAAAAAGTCTTTACCTGGAGAAAATATTTTTCAGAGTACAAGGACAAAGGTTGATTTTTATGTGAGAGAATAATAATGCAGATAGATAGTGTTCTGCGTCACTCAGAGTTGGCTGTCAGGTAAACAATAGGAAAGGAAGATTACATTTATAAATTCAAAAACTGAAGAAAGAACTACTTTATGATTATTTCTATCTTAACGCAGCCAGAAGGGAGGCTGTCTGACCGATGTTCTGGTTTTGGTCTTACAGACTGGGATGAATGTGCTTCTCACACTGAGAATGACTGCTCTGCATTTGCAGAGTGTATCAATTTGATGGGCTCATACCTCTGCAGGTGCAAGACAACCATGGATACCAATCCATCCCAACCTGGAAGAAACTGTGAAGGTGAGCAAAAGACTGGCATGTAGTTTCCCTTTGTCATGAAAGGTCTGAATAAGTTGTGTTTTCTTACCTCTGCTTTTATTGTAACTGTTTGTATGGCATACAATGTGTATATAGATGCACCTTTGCAGTATCTGGCTGAAGGAGTACATACAATTTGCTTCTGAATATTAAGGTGAACCTTATGTATGTCTTCAGATGAAATCTCTCAGAGATCCTTCATGATTAGCCTAATAACTGACTGCTGAGCAACATGAGGAGTACTTTTTCCTCTTTTGGCACGTCTGCACCTTATTTTCTCCCACTGTAATGATCCATGCCCTCTCATACAGAAGAGGAGACCCAGGAATCAAATCTGCTTCTTTCACTAGGCACAAATTAGATTCAAAACTGTAAAAATCAAGTATGCTACAAGGTGTTAATGAGATATCCAAGATCTGGTTTTGTAATAATATTACACATGGTTGAGTGATCTCAACCCCATTTTCAGGTTAGATCTGGCATGCTCTGATGCCTTCTCTGTCTGGTGTGAGGTCCCATTTCAATGTGCATTTGTTGTGTTGCAGATGAGATTGTGGACCCTCTCACTGAAATGATGGCTCCTGAAGTAGCAAACAGCACACAGTTTGCTCCTGAAGAAGTAAGCTCTGCAGGCCCTGCTTCCCCTGCCACCACCAGGATGGTGGCTGCTGTAGGCTCCGAGATGAGCACTGCCCTACACCTCCCTGTTGCACTGCCCCCGGGTGATGAGCAAGTGCCCCATGGTCATTCTCCCACCAGCAATCCTTGGAGAAAAGGGCTGGTACCACAAATGGGCTATGGCAGGAGCAACAGCCCCACAGCCACAGGGGTCACCAACAGTGAGGAATTGGCTAGGAGTGCAGAGCAGTGGGTGGATGTAAGTCCATCTCAGCCAAGCTCCGTGGCAGAAGCTTACCCCTGTGCACCGCAGCGAGCGGCTGCTCTCACAAATGTGCCCACGGGCGCAACCGGGCAAGAGCAACTCAATTTTCCTTTGCTGGAGTTTTCAGATCAGACAACCTCTGCTACTACCAGCAGTCACACAGCTTTTGGTGTGCCTCAAGCCAGCTCTCAAGATGGTCCTGGTACAGCTCTGCCTGCCGTGGGGGAGGCTGCTCTTCCCACCCTCAAGACCACTCTTGGAGCACATGTGGAGATGGGGAGAGAGGACAGCTCTTGGTCTGAGAAATACTCTGGAGCCCTGGGGTCATCAGCTTTGCCAGGCACCTCTCCAGCTCCCAGCCTGATGCCAAGCCCAGCCGTGGACACCAGTGAGTGTGTATTTGGTGTGGATCGGCACATGTGGCAATTTGACTGCATAAAACCTCACTCAGAGTCAGGAAAGGTGCAGAGTTAGAATCAGTGGTCTGGGATGGAGGTGTCTGAAAGTAGTTTTTCTATGTCAAAATTATTTTCTCTCTGCAGAGCCTTCTCTTCTCCAGGCTGCACAACCCCAACTCTCTCAGCTTGTCCTTATAGCAGATGTGTTCCATCCCTCTGGTTGTTTTTGTGACCCCTGTCCTTTTCCCACACATTCTGTTTTCTCCTGGATGCTCTGGCTCCAGAGTACTGCAGCAGCAACCACCCATAGAGTTACCTGAGAGACCCAGGAAGGCAAACAACCTGCCCTCCTATTCACCTTAGTGAAGGATGGATTAGACAGAACCCCACATATCCCCTGTGGGGCAGGAGCTGCATGGAAACCTGTGAGCCACTTTTTCAGGGGTGGTAATTGAGAGTAACTAGACTGGCAGGGAGGGATTAATCTGTTTGGGTTTGGGCAGATGTGCTGCAGCTAATTAGGCTATTTTACTGTTGATTGGATCTGAATCATGTTTCGAGATTAGAGTCAGATTCGGTCTTTAAATTACGGTTCTGTTTGGGATAGGAGTGTTGCCATCTTTGTCCATCACATTATTTTTTTCCTTTAGTGTGTTAATTAGTGATACATGTTTCAGTTTTTTTTTTTTTTTCTGCTAGTGTTTATTCTTTCTCTCATGCCCTCCATATCTCTCTGATCCCAAACCACACTCCTCTCTGCTATTTTCTCTTCACCTCCTCTACAGTTTCCTGTTCCTAGGGGTCTCCACTGGTCTAGCCCCACATCGGGTCTCCTTCATTCCTTCCTCCCTGGAAAACCTCTTTTCCAGTCACCAGCTCTGCTGCTTCTCCAGCCTCTCTTGTACCACCAGTCCTGCTCAGCAGTGCCACAATGTCCATTTCTCCAGTCCTGTTAAGCTCTGGGCAGTCGTGTTGGTGCCTCTGCTCTGCTTCTGTCTTCTCTCCATGTTGTATCCTTCTCTCTGCCTGGCATTGGTGAGATGTGGGAAGAGAGCTGCTTTGGGACTTTGGTGGCCACATTGAGGAATCAAATAATTTTGGACTGAACAACACGTTAATGTTGAAAAGCTCCAGCTACTGCTTTGCTTTGTGTTCCCCCTGCCCCCTTTCAATGTAAGAAAGCATAAAAAAAAGTGAGGTTTTTTTGTTTGCTTTGTTTTTTAATGAAAACAAAAAATGTTCTCTAAAAAAAAAAATCAAAATAGCTAATTTTAACTGACAAAAACAAAGGTCATTTTCTTCCAGATGGAAAACAAGTGAAAGAATTCTAGACAAACAAGTTCAGTTTATAAAAACTTGTTTTGTTTTCCTGATGAATCAAATATTCCGTCAAATGTTTTTGCTGGCAAAGGAGCCTGTGAAGGGATTATTCCCGGGGAACAAGAGGAAGAGCAACCAGAGTGGTATCTCACCAGCCTGGGACAGGAAACTTAGAGGGCAAAAATCTGTGTTCGGTGAAGCTGAATACAGAGCTCCTCCTTGTGGCAACACCTCTGACTTGGAGGGTTAACCTCAACCAACTCTTCAAAGCCCGTCACATCTTCTAAATACTGACTATTTAATTCTAAAATTGTTCAGAATATTTTCTTCTCTCACCACCAGATAACTGAATTTAGTTTATCTCCTAAAGACCTATGTTCACATGACAGGATGACCCATAGCAAAAAGAAAGCCCCAAACCTTTGATCTGACCAGTGGTGGTGTGGGTTCCTTTGGGATCAGAAGTATGCTGGGATAAAGGAAGTCTGCTTTAGTGGCTTGCTTTAAGGAGATGTGACTTTCTCTTCCCCCCTGCAAAACTTTACTCGATGACTACTTCTTTTTCTCTAGTACCTGTCCCAACTCAAAGGATTGTTGTCCCCAGCGTGACTAGAACCAACTTTGATATAATGTGGCCCACAGAGTTTATGCAGAGCCTTGCTTTTCAGTTCTTGGTGCTCGATAAAAAGCAGCTAATATGGGCAACCAAAATTCAGTATAGGAGTCTGACAGTCTCAAAGCTGGAACATGGTACCTTATATACTGCTGAAATTGAGACAGATATGTATAGGGAGGAAAGCAGTTTCTCAGAGACAGAGCTGACAGATATGAGACCTACAGGATGTCTGTACCATTTTTGAGAGGCATCCAGGGGCCAGATGGGGCAGACAAAGGTGCTGGGTGCCAGTGTTCAGGCATCTGGTTTTTTGGCTACATTGCAGCCTTCTGCTGTTACAAGTTGATGCATACCACATGTGGCCGGGCATGCCAGTGACAGTCACACACTTGTCCATGGGCTCTAGTCCATGGAGCATGCATATAAGTTGTCTTTTTCTTACTTTGCAGCTGTCCAGAAACTTAGTGGCATGGTACGGATAACAAATGTGAAATACTCTCCAGGCTTTAGCAATACAAGCAGCGAGGAATACCAAACCTTTGTACAGCTTTTTGTTGATGAAGTAAGTGGCTAAGAAGGATGTGACCTGTTATCAATGTCAGTGAAACCACGTGTGCCATCTTTTTCCCATGAAGGCTGGACATCTGCCTTCCCTGCCACATATGTAAGGTCCCAACCATCTGAGACTGCAGGATGAGCATGCAACTGTACTTAAGAATGAGATCAGGATTTGGGAATTCTCTGGTGCTTCCATTTCTTCTGCTTCTCAAACCCAGTTATGCTGACTTACTGATTTCCTCCAGGGGTGTGGTGAAAAATTAATGAATGTTTACCAAGTGCTCTGATATCCTTGCCCTACACAGTGGTATATTAATGAACTATATAAGTGTTATTACCCTTTGTCATAGTAACTTAAGGCTGACATTTCTGGAAAAGGAGTGGTTTCTTGTTAAGTTCCCTTTGCCCAAACTTCTAATTAGACCGTGGGATATCAAAGTGCACTGTGATATCAGGTGCAGCTTTAACGCTCTTGTAATTCCCAGACATTGCTTTTGACAGTATCAGTCTCCTAATTTCTTAGTGAATTTATCAGAAGTCTGTTCCTGCTGGTGTTTAATCAAAGACACCTGTGCTTGGAAAACCTCTGGTTATGCTGAGCTGCCTTATTGCCTTCCTTATCTTCCCTTAACTGTACGTGTTTTTATAAGCCTTGATAACTGTGATAATAAATCCACCTCTGACAATCATATGAATTTTCAAATCCTGCAGAAGCCTCCCCAGTCTCTCACTGTGCACAGAGTTACAACCTGTCCCTGCAGTGCAGTTGTCTGCAGTGGGTGACAGCAGCGAGTGTTCGGGTTGAGGCCAGGCCAGCGATGGGTTAGAGATACCTGCAAGGAGGGAAAAGCACCATCCGCTTAACTGTGCATGATGTTTTCTTGGATATCAAATAGGTTTCCTACTGGTCATTAGCGGTTTGCACGTTTCTGGATGTGTTGGTGGAGCACAGCTTTCCCAGAGTTGTTTTGACCCCAAGCTGTCACATCAGAAAAACAGCCTCAAAATCAGAATGACGTGATTAGCAAAGTGAAAAGGGAGCAATTCTCTACTGACCTCACTCTCATTCAGCATCACTCTCTGCCCAAGGCTATTTTGGAATGGCATAGTATTTAGATGGACTAAAATGAATATATTTTCTTCATGGGCTATTCAGTCAGATACATTAATCCAGAAAATCATTGATACAAATATAATTTGGTGTCAGTTTTACCCATTTCTGAAAGTTTCAGGCAGAGAATGATCACTCGTGATTATAAGGAACTAGCTTCTTTTTCCAACGCATCGGTTTTATGAATCACCTGGTGAGATGTGTTAGTGTTGATTCCATCTACCTTTGAGCCACTGTATGTAACCTGTAGTATTGTAGCTACTGTAAATGTCAAAATTTGCTGCGAGTGTTTTATTAAAAATGTTGTGTTTCTAGATGCCAAGGAAAAGGAAGTTTAGGAAAAAACAAAAGATCTGCATATTTTCTTTTCAGATTATAAGGGTCAGAAATAAGTGAGAAAGGTTTAATGGTCTTTAAAAGCACTATCAGGTTTCAGTTAAATAAACTTTGCCAGAGTTTTTTTTTTTTTTTTTTTTTAAGCTCTTTGGAGTCACCATCTACCATTCGGAGCATTTATAAATCCTAATGTGTATGATGTTCTTTAGCTTAGAGCCGCCCCAGCACTTAAGTGACATGTGGTTAAATTGGCAGTGCAGGAAATGGAAATACTGTCCTTTAGGTAATGTGTAGATGAGAATGAGGTAAAAACTTGATGTGACAGCTTGCACTGTCATTGTCTAGGCCAATTTCACCATCTTCCTTGTAATGCAACTAAAATGACACAGCTAAGGGAAAGAGAGTATTTTAGTCTTCCTGGGTTTTGCTGAGCTTGTCTTTTGCAACAGCCAAGAAGAATACAGTGACATCTAGGGTTTATCCTCAGAAAAATGAATCAGGAAAACAGAAGGTTTGAATTGAAAATGTATTCACTGAGGTACATTTAATTCCTGAGTGGAACAGGTTGTTTTGAATTCAGATACCTTAAATACCGATCGACAAAAAGTGTAAACCTAATATATGATGTTGTCTTATCAAGGTGACCCCTTCATTTGGAAGTGACATAGACTTTGTTTGAAATAGCTTAACACACTTAAAATGACTGCAGTTAAAGCTATCTGAATGTGGAATGAGTGTTGATACAGGGATTAAGGCAGTTTCATTATTTCAGTGCGATTTCACCCCTTTGTTAACTTGAGTTTATTCCAAATATTGGGCATCCTTACAGTTGCTGGTGATGGTGTCTGGGCAGATGTGTGCTCTAGTACCTTCTCTCTGAAGGTGCAGCCAAAGCATGGGCAGTGGGGAGGGTTTTTTTTCTGAGTGCAAAACAAGCTTAATGCATGGTTCTGTTCAAATTAATGTACCTTTCACTTACTTATTTCCAGTTCCCAGACTGCCAGTGCATTCCCTGCTCTGCCAGCCATGCAGGCTTCTGAGCAAGTACCCATGATAACTCCAAAGAGTTGCTGACATTTTGCCTGGAACCTGTGGATGGGTTGTCCCAGAAAACCCACCAAACATACCATAGCCACCCATGGGGTGAGCCTGGCTTGCCTTTTGCTCAAAAAACCTATTGGCCTTTCCAATCTCAATACATGAGTTTTAATGTGGCTTCCATCTAACTCTGAACTTGAACTTTATCTGCCTCCTGTTTCTCTTGCCAGAGCAAGGGACGTTCCCTTCCCTTGATGCCGGTGTTAATTTTGTCCTTGTTCGCCTCCTTTCTTGTGAACCTTCTTCTGGCATATGGATTTCTCCTGGTCTGGCATTGCTAGTGTTTCCTTTGTATGCTACAGAAATTGTAGATACAATGATGAATCTCAATATATTTTATTTGTCTAGTAAGAAAACCTCATACTCAAGGGTATTATATATTGAATAGCTCCTTCTAAAAAGTTTGCTCTTGTTTCTCCTTTTTTTTCTTTTTTTTTCTTTTTTTTTTTTTTTTTTTTTTCCCCTAGCCTCACTTCATCAGCCATTATTTTGATAACCTAGGGTGTGGTACCTGTTGTGAAAGCATATAACCTTCTGGATAAAGGGGTTTGTAGTGTCACCTAGTGGCTAAATACGAATACTGTGAATGTCCCCTTGACAATTCTTAAGCTCTGAGTCCTGGTTTGAGATTAAAAATATGAATGAGGACAAAAACAAAAGAAAGAAAGAAAGAAAGAGACAAAAACAGACAAAAAAATTTCCCAAGGCTTGGCTAAAAAGAAATATTGCTAAAGCAAAATCTTCAGGACAGATAAGAAGGGAATACAGAGATGGACTAAGATGATGTCACAGGTGTATGTATTTAATATCCGGAAGTTTAGATAAAAACTATGAAAGATGAAAACTTAGGCCTGACCTCCAGCTTTTCAGAACATGCTTGTGAAACAGCAGAAAGAGAGAGGAGAATGGTCCCAGGAGCTCCACAGCTTGGTGAAAGGGAGATTTTGGGGGCTGACAAGGACAGCCTATGGTCTGCCCAGGCTTCCACAGGGCAATTAGCTCTTTTGATCATCCTGGCTCTTACTGCCTGCCCCTTGGGTTTGCAGTGGTTGCAGGTGCATGGGAGCCCTTTCCAGTTGCATGTGGGGGGTCAGCTCCATATGTATTACCCTTGCACCAAACACATGCAACACACATCAGCTCTGAGAATGCAGAAAAGGGCTGCAGCACACCTGCAAATCTGGGCCTGTCTGCAGGGCTGGATAATATATAGCAGGCAAGTAAGTTGGGACTGGATAACACAGAGCAGGCAGGTAAGTCAGGCTTGGCACATAAGTGTGCAAGAGCTGTGGTCATCTGGGAGAATCCAGCATAAAATGCATGAGCTCTGTATATGCATGCAAGAGAAATGAGGCTCCTTCTCCTATTGGCTCCCATCGCTGACCCTTGCCTTGCCTCTTCCTTGGGCTCTCCCTTGTGGAAGTCACTGCCTGCACCCCTGGACATTACACTTCTGACATAAGCTCTGCTTTAAACCCATGGCTGAGATCCAGATGTGCTGTTCCAGATATTTGCTGCAGAAAATGTGTAGAGGAGGGGATTGGAGGTGACCACAATGTAGCCCCTGCCAGCTACCTTAATTCTCTGGGAAGCTGAGCTAGAGAAAGAAGGGAGCGATGTACTCTAGAGATTGGGCCTAAAATGTTTATGTAGTACTTAGGGACATGGTTAAATGGTGGACTTGGCAGTGTGAGATTAACTGCTGGACTTGAAGCTATGTGTATCCCAGGCTCAGGAGGTTTGGCAGGGATGACATGGCATTTGTACTTTGTGTGCTGCTGGGAGACACATGTGAAAGATACTAAGAAACACAGAGCATCTGTGAGCGTCTCCTGGAGAAAGGGAGAGTAGAAAATACACAATCCTAATGAGAAGATTTGTGACATTGATGGATGGCATCACTCAGCCTGTGCTTGCTCTTCTGTCTGGTCTTCAGGTATGCACTCTGCCTGCATTGTGGTTAGATGTTGGGGCAAGACCTGGCATACAAATCCATGTGTGTATGTGTGCCCTGCTTTCCCTTGGGACATGCAGGTAGGCAGGAGTCCAGTGCAGTGTTATCAGACCCCTTTTCTGGGCAACTAGAGGAAAAGGACTGATAAGAGAGCACTTGTGGATGTTTACCAGTTTCTCTTTGTGGTGAGTTTCTTAGAAATAGGCTTGTGTTTCTGTGTATAATGTTTTCTCAACATGTTCTTTAAAGCTGAATTTGTATTAGCCTTATGTCTTGTCTGGGGTGCTCCTGTGAGATGATCCCGTCTGACCTGTGTCTGCTCCTCCTATGGCTGGTGCTAGGCCTGGAGACAAAGGAAAAAAGTGCTGAAAATGCAAAAGCTGTTGGACATCCCCTGGGGCCCCTGTGTATGCCCAGATACCTTGCCCTCCTCCTGTGGGAGGAGAAGATACTCCCACGGGCAGCTACCCTCCAGAGATAGCAGCCAGCCTTGGAGGGTGGAATGGGAAGAGGTTGCACATACCGCTCCAGCCTGTTTATCTCTTCCAGAGGGGTTGGTTCCCTCATCTGAGCTGGATTGCAGAGAGGTGGAGCAGCGCACCTGATGCAAAGGCTACGCAGGGCTGTATTTTCCCATCCCACAGAACGCAGACCATCCTGCTCTCCCATGTGGCAAAGGAGGCTGCTTCTGGGGTTATTGTGAATAAAGCTCCACGTGCCTTGAAAAAGGTGGTATTTTCTTTCTTAATCTGCTGTTGAAGTCCAAGGCCACTGTGTACAGAATGTGAATGTTTATTTTACTGGTTTCTGTAGACTGCCCTAAGTTCAGCTATGATTTGGTGCTGCAATACTTTGAGGGTGGCTCAAAGTGCAGAGCCGTTTCCTAGCTCTGCCCTTGGACTCTCAGGGAGGACAGTGAGTTGGGGTTGTGTGCCCCAATGACAGTCAGAATTTGCAGAAATAATATAATACTCCTCAGGGAAGACTTTAATGCAACATTTGTGAAATCAGATTGAGGACTGACTTGATGGGAGGTTGAGTTGTGTCGCAGTGCTGATGACATGAAACACCTTTCTATTTTCTTTGTCCTGGCCTGAGCATTTAAAGAGAGGCAGGTTTAGACTCAATCATAACCAGGAGAATTTTTCTTATTTACTTCGCTCTGATGATAAATCATCTGTGAAGAAAGGCTTGCAGGTGGTCTGCCCTAAGCTATAATGTACCTGAGCTGAGGGAGCCCTCCGAGATATATAAGCAGTGTGGAGTGTCAGGAGGTATCTCTACTTCCATTGGCAGCTCCTCTTTGTGTTGGGTTGTCCGCTTTCCTCAGAGGCATTTTGAGAGGCAGAACATGGGAGCTTCCTGTCAGTCTGCTCCCTTCCTTGCTGATACCAGAGGCAAGAACCTGTGCCAAATGACAGATGAGGTATCTTAATTACTTTAATATTGCTTAATTGTTTAATATTCACAGTCAAATATATGCCATATCCTTCAGCTGCTGTAGAAATGTTATAAAGCAAAAAGTCAGTTTTCTGTTGCTTGCCTTCAGAGTATGAAGCACAGATGTAATGCATAGTGCTCTCTTCTGGGCAGGGTACAAAGCCTAAAATGTGATTGCTTCTATCTGTCTGTCTTCACATGCTTTTTGTTTTACTCCAGGTACATAGATCTCTGCCCCCTGCTGTTCTTCAGCAGATGGATGCTGGTCTGATTCAGGTGTTGATAACAGGTATTACTAATGGGAGTACAGTGGTAAGTTTCAATTTACTGATTGCAGAAGATGTGGATATCGACTACATCATCACCGCTTTTCGTGATGCCTTTGAACACAGCTATTTCACAGTTGACAAGAGCAGTCTCTCCATAAATGGTAAGGAACAGCTTGTATCCCAACAATTCTTCAGAACTAGGAAGATGATAAAACCTATTACTAATCTGTATTTTATGAGGTGAAAATGTTTGCAAAACAGATGTAGGAAAAGCCATTCTCTCACATTATATTGCTCGTGCTTATCTGTCCAATAAGCTTTCTTAGAGAACATCAAAAGATGAAATAAGAAGTGAGATATGCCTGATCTAAAAGGACAAAAACAACTGATCTTTTTGTCTATAGATAGCATTAATTTTATATAGAAGAAGATATGGAGATGTTAGAAGCAGTGGTCACAAATTGAGTGTTTTATAAACTACCAGTGGAAACAGCTCCCTGTACAGACATAATGATCTCTGTTTAGAATAATTTTGAAACACATGACCCTCTGCTTTTTGCTGATAATTTTGCATGAGATAGAAACCCCAATAAACAGATACATGAACACGTGAATTCTGCTGCCCTGGGAGTACATGTTTTCCTCACACACCTGTGGGTTGGAAGTTCAAATGAAAGTCCACACCTTACCAAGACGTGCACAATGACTCCTTGTACAAATTCTTTTCTTTTATATGCAATTTAAGCTTGTAATAAGAAACATTAGTGTCCTGACTAACTGCTGTTGAATTCTGTTTCACAAGTTGATGTGTCATCTCTGGAAAAAAAAACAAATTCTATATCCTTAACATGATATGTTTGTCCAAAGAACATTGTTATAAGCTATCAGTTAGAATCTATTTGGTCTGCCTTGTACATTCTCTTTTCCTGTTACCATTACAGCTGTGAATTTGGAAAATTATGTATCCCCTTAATTAGTAAGATCACAACTATCTCCTGGTAGTGCTTTGTAGGGTGCCTGCCCTCCTCGAACTTGTGCTAAGGGACAGGTCCCCATAGAACAGCTGGTTAGCACTGCTTTCCAAGTTCTACCTAAGGTGTTATGTCTTTCTTTGCATAGTTACAATTAGACCTTCAGAAGTGAAAGGGAAGTAAGGCATATTTTTCCTTTTAGAAGTGAAAATTTTGCCAAGGTAAAAATTAAGAAAGCAATGAGACTGCAACTTGGACCAGTCACACAAACCTCCTGTTTCACTCATCCTGGGCATTTACTAACCATCTCCTCAGGAGTGTAGAATGGGGGAGGCAACTGAGGAAACCCGTGGGGTCGGAAGCCTCCCCTTGGGCTGTTGATCAGTTTAGGATAGGAGCTCTGCAGCAGGCTGTCTGCATTTCAGTGGGTATCTGCTGAGCATCATCGGTAGCACAGCTCCTGGAGGGTTTTGTCAGTGCCCTCTAGGCTGTGCTTCCCACCTCTTCTAGACACAGAGGCTCCCTGACACGTACGGTAGAGCGTCATACCTAAGAGGTGCAACTCCACCATGATATCATTGTATGACCTTGCTCCAGATTCAGAACTATCACTTTTTCATTTCTACACTCTCCACCTTTGCCTTTTGCTTAAATATATCCAACAGATTATGATGAGTGCAAAAGCGAAGAAGATGACTGCTCCCCAGATGCATCATGCCATAACACGCTTGGATTTTACCAGTGCAGTTGCAACGAGGGATTTGCTGATGTGCATCCAGAAAGACCTGGAAGAAGCTGTGAAGGCAAAACAAAATATTTTATTATCACAGTATCACAGTATCACAGTATGTTTGGGATTGGAAGGGACCTCAAAAGATCATCTAGTCCAATCCCCCTGCTGGAGCAGGAACGCCTAGGTGAGGTCGCACAGGAATGTGTCCAGGCGGGCTTTGAATGTCTCCAGGGAAGGAGACTCCACAACCTCCCTGGGCAGCCTGTTCCAGTGCTCTGTTACCCTCACTGAGAAGAAGTTCTTTCTCAAATTTAAGTGGAACCTCTTGTGTTCCAGCTTGATCCCATTGCCCCTTGTCCTATCATTGTTTGCCACTGAGAAGAGCCTGACTCCATCCTCGTGGCACTCACCCTTTATATATTTATAAACATTAATAAGGTCACCCCTCAGTCTCCTCTTCTCCAAACTAAAGAGCCCCAGCTCCCTCAGCCTTTCTTCATATGTGAGGTGCTCCACTCCCTTAAACATCTTTGTTGCCCTACGCTGGACCCTCTCCAGCAGTTCCCTGTCCTTCTTGAACTGAGGGGCCCAGAACTGGACACAATATTCCAGATGGGGTCTCACCAGGGCGGAGTAGAGGGGAAGGAGGACCTCTCTCGATCTACTGACCACCCCCCTTGTAATACACCCGAGGATGCCATTGGCCTTCCTGGCCACAAGGGCACAGTGCTGGCTCATGGTCATCCTGTTGTCCACCAGGACCCCCAGGTCCCTTTCCTCTACACTGCTCTCTAATAGGTCATTCCCCAACCTATACTGGAACCTGGGGTTGTTCCTGCCCAGATGCAGGACTCTACACTTTCCCTTGTTAAATTCCATCAGGTTATCCCCCCCCCAACTCTCCAGCCTGTCCAGGTCCCGCTGGATGGCAGCACAGCCTTCTGGCGTGTCAGCCACTCCTCCCAGCTTAGTGTCATCAGCAAACTTGCTGATAGTACTCTCAATTCCCTCGTCTAAATCGTTAATGAATATATTGAATAATATTGGCCCCAGTACTGACCCCTGAGACACTCCACTAGATACTGACCTCCAACTGGACTCCGCACCATTGACCACCACTCTCTGGCTTCTCTCTTTAAGCCAGTTTGCAACCCACCTCACTACTCTATTGTCTAGGCCACACCTCCTCAACTTAGCTGTGAGGATGCTATGAGGGACTGTGTCAAAGGCTTTACTGAAGTCAAGGTAGACCACATCCACTGCTCTGCCATCATCCATCCACCTTGTTACATTCTCATAAAAGGCTATGAGGTTGGTCAAGCATGACTTACCCTTGGTAAAGCCATGCTGACTGCCCCTAATGACCCTCTTATCCCTGATATGCCTTGAGATGACACCAAGGATAAACTGTTCCATTACTTTCCCAGGGACAGAGGTGAGGCTGACCAGTCTGTAATTACCCGGGTCCTCCTTCTTGCCCGTTTTGAAGATTGGAGTGACATTTGCTTTCCTCCAGTCCTCGGGCACCTCTCCCGTTTCCCAAGACTTGGGAAAAATGATGGAGAACGGTCTAGCAATGACTTCAGCCAGCTCCCTCAGCACCCGCGGATGCATCCCATCTGGACCCATGGATTTATGGATGTCCAGACTATTTAATTGTTCCCTAACCCAGTCCTCATCGACTAAAGCAAACTCCTCCATTAACCTGGCTTCATCCGGGTCTCAGGGGTACAGGGTTCCCCAGGACAGCCTCCAGCGGAGTAGAATGCTTAGTGATCTGTTCTTATTGGATCAGGGTCACACTTGCCACAAGTCTTCAAATTTTGCCAGAGATTAATTTGGTTAATTGTTTTCAGCTGGCTCCTAATGGGAAAAATCTTGCAGTAGACTTCAAGTATTTCTGACTGTAGTACTTTGTCACAGAGTTTACTGTGTTAATATTTAATGCTGTCTTTATAAGGTTCTTTTAACAGTTCTGTTTTCTCATATTTGCCATTAAAATTAGACAGCATTGTCAAGATTGTTGGTTATTTTCATTGGCAGTAACATAGGGGACAGCAGAGATCATAGATGAGGTAACAGAAAGAACTAGATACATGGTTTGACGTCTATATGGCAGCAGGGTTGAAATGTTGATACTACAAACTACTTTCTTGTATGAGTCAATTCATCTAGCTTCTCTGTTTCCTTAAATCATTTGTTAAATGACGTATGATGGGTCTTTAAGCTCCTAAATTCTTTTAGGCTTCTTCAGTAATTTTTATTTGTTTTTGTAACCACAGTGATAAGCTACTTCTTGTCTGAAGTCACAGGGATTTGTCAACTGCTTAGCTTTGTTTAACCAAGATATTTAGCATTATGGTAACCAGCTTTTGGGAAATGCAGCCCTGAAAGAGCTCAGACTTTTGATTTTCTTCCTCTTACATTCATATCAGCAACTTTTTAATTTGGGGCATTTCTGAAAGCTGGGAAGTTCCAGAAGGGTATCTATATGTACAGATTTTATATGTTGCTTGAGAAATAGATGCCATTTGTATGTACAACCCCTTAAAATTATTTAAGAGAATTTTTGTGCAATGAGACACATCTTTTTTGTTTCACTGCAAATGGAATTTATTGTCTTGGTGCTCTCTAAGTCAGTGGTGGATGAACACAGCTTGTTTCTAGTAGCAGAGAGCCATGGGATAACCCCATAGCCTGTGCTGGATGTCAGATGTTTGACATATGCATTGATCTCAACCTTTGCTTCCCCTTTTTTCCTGCTGTTTTCTTCCTGAAACCATTAAAATTGCTACTAACATATTTCTTAAATTCCCACTGTATCTCTCAGGACACTTATATGCAATGTGAGCCTGCTACAAAAGGTTTGCCCTGTACTTCCCCTGAAATGGGTTTTCCAAAGTGTCTGGGATTATATCCTTTGGGTATCAAATGGTCACAAATGGGGCCAGGTTTTTGAACAAACTCTGCTCTCCACATCCAGAAGTCTGCAGTGTCCTACAGTACTAGGCAAAAAAATACGAACACTTGCTGAGAAACCTACAGATGGGGATCTCTTGCAAGCACTGATCTTCCAAAAGCTGTATATATGTGTTGAGCACGCTAATTATTTCAGCTCTCAGGAAATATTGGACTTCAGCTTTACTCACAGGCACTTCAGGTATCTCTAGCACTCTTTCTTTAAAAGAAAGGCTACAACTTTGGCAGTAAGTAGAGGGGGTTAAACGAAAAGCTAGTTTCCTGTCAGTAACTGTGAGTTTCCTCCTAAAGTTTTGCTCTTAGCTTATAAAATCCATTTGAATCTGTAAATTGCAACAGTACCTTTATTTTTGGCACTTTTCAGCATTTTCTATCAGCCAGGAAGCAACACTGATGGATAAGAAACCTGTACTCAACACAGTTTTACCTGCAACATCTTTGCAAACTTCAACTCATGTTTCCTCCCTTGCTTCATTGGACTTCACTGCTGACCACAAAGCTCTGGAGGACATAATGTTCTCCACTGTGGTGCTGCCTCCTCTTACCATGGATCCTGTGTCAAATCCTGACATTTCTCCTCAAGTATCTCCTGTCCACCTCGTTAAACCTGCCCAGGAAATTTCAATTCAAGATGCAGTGAGAGTGTTCTGTGAAAATGAAAAGATTGTCCTTGTCATCCAGAAGAGATTCTTACAGCAGGAATCTATCCCAGAAACCTCCCTGTACCTGGGGGAGCCTCGCTGCAATGTGAGCTTCAGCAATGGCTCTCATGTTGTGCTGCAGACAAACTGGAGCGACTGTGGCACTGAAGTTGAGACCGTAAGTCCCCTGAGCTGGTGAATTTGAAGAAGCTCCAAAGCATTTTTTGTTGGTCTTGGGGTTCAGGTGAGGAGGGTGGCAATGGCATATCCTTATCTAGGAGTACAGTCTATTAGTTGCTGAAATGCTGGACAAAAAAAACATTATTTGGAGAAAGAAAATCTCTTCCTGTGAGCAGAAAGTTATCTTGCTGTTTGGGGAGTAGGGAAAACAAGAAAGAGAAGGGAAATCTTTGGGGTCAGGCAGCAGAACTCAAGGGTTTCTCCAAACTGAGAGTCACTTCATATGTCTCTCTGGGCTTTCTCTGCACCAATTGCTACCACTGATGAGGACAGAGAGTGATGACTGTCTCCTTGGATCCCAAACCAAAGCCTATGCTCAGGCCATGCCAAAGTACAGAAATTCCCTTGTGAGGCAGACTGAGGAAGAGGAGGAAGGCTGGTGGATTTTCATTGTCTCACTGTACTGTAAATAAGATACCAGAGATTAGATCCATTCGATTTTTGCAGCCAGGAGAATGGAGAATTCCTGAGCACTTGAAGCTGCTAAGCCTGTAGCTCTATCTCTAGATACACTGATGTTCACAAGTTGTGCTTCTGTCTGTGTTCCAGAACATGACTGATACCATAGTGAAAACTGTGCTTTGGAATGAGATTTCTGCTCAAGGAGTAATCCACCGTTTAAAAGTTGCCAGTCTCATTCACTGTGTCTTTCAAAATGAACTCTTGACTTCCTTTGGATACATCGCAGAGGGGTAAGTAACAACTCTCCCTGCTTTTGAACCCTGTTGTGTGGCTGAGTGCTGCAGCATTGCAAAAATCCCTGGGGACCTCAGCTGTATCCAGCAATAGGACTTGCTTGCCATCCTGCGAATCCTGTGCTCAGATGGTCCCTGCTATGTGCTTCTCTTCTGCTCCATGTAATGTGTCAATGGATCCAACAGCCAACAAGCTTGGCCATTAGCTGGCTAAAACAAAGATGAAGCTAAACTTTTGGGAGCTACTGGTACAGGTTCAGGAGCAAGAATTCCTGACTTGTCTTTGCCTTCCTGGGCAATCACATGTGGCAATAACAGTATTTTCCTACTTTTGGAGCATGTGTCTTTTCAACTGATGTAGGCATGCAGACTGCTATGTTAGTGCTGAGAATGGCAATTTTCAACCCCCACAAATCCTTATTTGATCAACTTGGAAAAAAAAGAGAAGTAATGCAAATACTTTATGGAAGGCCCTATCTTCAAGTTAGATGGAATCAAATCCATTATTCGCAGAAAGTCAAACCCATGCTCACAGAAAAGGTGCTCTGCTAGTCAATGTTGTCCCTTCATACAAGTCTGCCTCCTCTCTCTTGCCTATTACCATGCTTACAAATCTACTGTCTGTGTCCTAACCCTCCAGACACTGTATTTTCTTTTCTATCCCCCCTGCAAAGTCTTTGTCAGGCCCCTTCTCTCTGACTTCTATAGTTTTCTCATGTTCCTCAATTACTGTTCAGTTTGTCCCTTATTAATTTTTTGCCACTTCTCCACAAAGCTTTTACTCTCCTTATTTTGAACTTAAAGACAGCTCGTAGTCTTGTTCCCCTTCAGCTCTTCTCAAATATCTCTCTTCGCTATGTTTGTATTGCCAAGACCTTCCACCCTTCAGATTTTCCCACTTGTGTTTTCACACTTCCTACCTTTCCAATTAAAAGCTTGATGCATTTTCACCCTTTTCTCTTAAACAGTGTCCTAACATCTAGGACTGCAGATAGCTCTTGACTGCTTAAATCTGCAAGAGGCGGAGAAAGAGACACTGATTTATAAAAAAACATAATTGAATTTGTGGTTTTTAAAGGAGGTTAATTGTTATTTCAGACTTTACACCACCTTTGAGGATTTGCATGGATCTGGACACTTCAGAACAGAAATGCAGCTATTTTTTGGAAATTCCCCAATACCAAAAAATTTCAGTGTCTCTGCCAGTGACGATGTACTGATTGAAGTGGGGATCCAGAGAGCGGACAGCAAGCTTAAGGTGGTCCTCACTGACTGCTGGGCAACTCCAACTAATAATTCAGTGGATCCCCTTTCATTTGCTTTTATCAGTAACAGGTACAGAAATGACACTTGCAAATAGCGTGTGCCAGACATTAGATCTTCCAGTGACGGTGATTACTGTTGTGTTATATTTTAAATGCCTTTTGTGTGTGTTCCCATAATTTGTATAAATTATCCCTTACTGTTCTTACTGGTCACACCTTCTTTGAATGAGGAAGGTAGATATGAAAAGAAAATATTTACAAAGAGTAATGTGGTAGCAAATTGCCCCTTGTCACCCCTGCACTGCTGGACAGTTGCTTCATGGAGAGTCTGGCTGTGGCTTTCTAAAGGAGCCTTATAGTCTGAGTTATGTGCTATAACCTTCCATAGCCCTCACTGCTATGTATGTTTTATTCTCTTCCTTTTCAGCTGTCCCATCCCAAATACATATACCACACTGCTAGAGAATGGGAATTCAAGCAAAGCACAATTTAAGATGAAAGTTTTTTCCTTTGTCAACAATTCTGTCATTTACTTACACTGCAAAATTCGTATTTGTATGGAGAAACCAGGAAGTACCTGCAGGACAGTAAGTTTTACTCCACTATGCTATTTTTCTCCAGCCTGCCATATGTAGTCCTGCTATGGAATTGAAGGAGTAATGTTTCCAAACAGGGTTTAAAGTAGTTCTTGAAGTTTACTTTCATGCTCTGCTGAGAGCAGGGAGGAATGGGCAAGAGCTACAAGCATATGGATGTGTCCACCTTTTTTCCTGTGCCTCATCCTCTTATTTAAAAGCACGGAGCTTGCACAGAAATGGGGACATCAAAGTTGGGGAACCTGAGAAATGAACTTTTCGCCCCTGCCTAGTAGTGGCCAGAAGGCAATTAATAGATGTTACAATGAAACAGGCTGTTCAGAAATGTGTCAGCTCAGATGGGTGTGTTATAAAAAAGTGAGAACCCATATTGTCACTGTCAGCAGAAAAGTCTGAGTAAACTGGTTTGCCATGTTTTTCTGTCCTTTTTTTTTCCTCCCTAGAGATCTGCTTCTCCAGGTGAGAGTTTAGGTGCCAGGAAAGGAAGCTCAGTGGCATTAAGTTTCCAGGGCTGTGAATCTAATAGAGTTTATTACGGTTTTTTAAACCCGATTGCTTTTAAAGCAATTAACCAAGCAATGTTCTGGTAACAACTTCAGTTTCTAATTGTCTGTGCTCCAAAGCATTGCTTTGTTTCTTTTTACTTCTGAATAAGTGATACACACTGCTTCATCTAAAATGTATTGCTGCCATAGAAATAAGAAAAAAACCAGGTTTTGCTGATGGCTTTTTTCCCCGTTTATGGCAGACACGCAGGAATTCTCTTGTCCCTGTTCCAGCCTTCCTGGCTCTTTTTCTATCAAGGACGTTTTCATTAGCAGTTTGATGTTCCTCCATTGTTTAACACTTTCCTCTAGCTCTAAATAACTCTGTTTAAGCCCATTATAGAGCAAATGATGTCTTCCTAAAAGATTAAAAATGGCTAGCAGACAATACTTCTTTCCTTTCTTAAAGTATAAAGCTTCCTCTGGATGAAAAAAAAAAAAATAGGGACAGGAAACATGACTGACAGATGGAAAGATGTCTCCAGCTTTCACAGTTGAATTTGCGTGTTAAAAATCAGTGTTTCAGCCACTCTCCCATGGAAGAGGTGGTGGCCTCCCAAAGTTCACTATGTGTCCTGAACAGCTGTGGAAGGACATGGTGGTAGGTGCAAGATGGGGAAATAAGAAGGATAGACAGGACAGGGACTGTGAGGGCTGGTATGGATGCTGTCAGGAATCAAACAGTTGCTTTGCTGGGAGCTGTTGGGTTTGCTGATAGAGCAGGGTTTAGCTATATGGATTAGAGTTTAGGAATATAGTTAACTAAAGGATTGGCTTTGGCCTGAGTTACAGGGGCCTGTGATGGGGTAATTCTACTAGCCCCAGATGAGGTTTGACTGAGATTAACATCTGCAGTAAACAAGACACAGCAGAGTTAATCAGTGAAGCCCTCTTCATTCATATATTTTATATTATTCATATATATATATATATATATATTAGTTATATTGCTCTTTCTCCTATACAAAATATGCCCCCTATCAAAAGTTAGTGAATCCAGTATCTTAGATTAACATGTTATGCAGAGAAGACAAATATTAGGCACATCTACAAAGGATGTCAAAGGCTTTTACAAAGAAGAGAGATGGTGCTGTAGGAGGTGCAAAGATCAAGGAAAGTTGGAACAAGAGCAGAATATGTTTGAAAATAACATGAGATGGCTGAGAGAGTAACCAGGGTCTGGGATCTGATCATCTGATCTGTCTGCTACTCTGGAGAATGCTGACTTGCTTCAGGGCAAATTTGCTTCAGCTCTTTGCCCACAAAATTGAGATTGACATCCTGTATTATTTCTTCTTACCCAGCCTTTTCATTCCATGTTTTCTTGGCAGAAAAGAGTAAGGTGCTCTGAAGTTTAGAGTAAAAAAAAATAGACAGGCTAGGGAGTAATGTAGTAAGAAATGAATAATAAACATGACTTTGAATGAGAAAACGAGTGACATACCACCACCATACATATGTTTGGTGGAATGTGACTGCTCCACAGCCACGTGGAAACAAAAAATCATTGACATGAAGGGAACAGCAGTGTAACTGTATTCTCTAATGGACCCACCTAACTGGGAGAGCTGTTCGAGGGTAGGCCAAAGATGCAGCTATAATACATGGGTATTATTCTGTGGGCTGACCCAGCTAAAGACACTGTTGCTGACAGTGGACTGTAGAGGCTTTTCCGTGTAATCAGGCTGGCAACACTGGTGAGACATTCTTGTGCAGGCAAGCTGGTGAGACACCCTTGCATTTTCCTGCTTTCTCTTGCTGATTGTAGTATGGTACTGCAGCTTCTCTGGTTTTATGTTCACTTCCAGGAGAGCACAGTATCTTTTGAATAACCTCAACAGGATATAGTTCCCATCAGAGACCTTTAGGTTGCAATTTAAAACAGAAAGGTAGCAAACAAATTGAACGGTGCTACGGAGGAAGTGTGCAGATGTGTGCTGTATATTCTGCAAGTGTTGCTCACTTGTAATACACAATCCCCAACACTTCACAGGCCAGGGCTTTCTAACTAGTAGTTCCTGGATTAGTAGCTCCAAGGTCACCGAAGAGTTGTGTGTTGCTTCAAAATGACATGCAGCTTGATAGGGGCTGAAAGTTGCTGCGGCTTTTGCTGGTGCTGGTTGTAGTATCTGCTGTGCCTGCTGCAGACAGCAGGAACATCCAAAACTGTTTTCAAAACCCTGGCTTATAGAACTGGTGAGAAGATTATTCTCCTACAGGTTCCTCTGAAAAAACACAGAAAGTTAATGAAAAGAAAGATTGTGTGTGTGAAATGTGCATTCACAGTGGTGTTTTCCAGTGTGACTTATTACAGATTTTATATTTATGTTTCCCTAATGTCATTTCTTTTGAACTTCCATTTGGTGCTCGTTTCAGTTTAACAAAGCGTAACATTAAGAAACAAAAACCCCAATTCACATACTCAGCAGAAGGCTTTGTACTTTTCATTAGTAAGCCATATTACTTGTTGGAGTTTGAATTGATTGTTGCAGAGATGCCATGCAGCTCGATCCATGAGGACTGGTGAAACCGTCGCTATGCACAGAACATCCTGGGGCCCCTTGTATAAATCGGCTGGTGAGTTATGATATGAATAGAGGCTTACAAAAAGGGGACATAGAGTAATCACCATGTTAAGATTCTTTTTTTTTTTCCTGATGAAGGAACCTGAAGACTTGTGATACAAGGTTTTCGTACCTCTCTGCATATTTTTCTGAGGAGTGTTCTTACTGAAGCTGTGTGGCAGTGTGGAAAAGCAGGTGCCCTCCTGAGTGAAGTGACTGTCAGATTGTCAAGGCAATGTAGAAAGGGAGGGGATTCAGTGCTTTGTGTAGCTATTTGCACAGGGTGGCAAGTGCAACAGCCACAAAATCAGACAGTTACTGCAATTGTAATGTATCAAAGCAGCTTGAATCTTTTAGACCGCAATCAGTTTTTCAAGTGTTTACACTGTTGTTAGACCACAATTGTATTGAGCTCTGAAGTCCAAAATCAGAGGAGATAAGAGATTGCATTTCCTTAGACTTCCTGGTGTTGACCTTATTACTACCCTGAGGGAAGGTGGCAGAGCACAGCTGATGCACAGCACATTGGTTAACTTGGTGGAGTGGTACAGTGCAAGTTAGTAGAGAATGAACACCAACACTGTGTGCAAGCAAGGTCTAATTTTTAATGCAACCGCCGCTTCTGCTTTTACCCCCGCTGATTTTTTCAAGGGCAGCTATGGCCTCTAACATCTTCAATCATTTGGCCTCCTCAAGCGATTTGCATTCATATCTTATTAGTGCAAAACAGTCATTGAGAGTATTTGTACACACCAACATCAGAGTTTTACTACTTGGCTACTGTGAATAGACAGAAGTCGGCCCCTTTCATCCTGCTGGTTACCTCTTTTGCCAGTCACTGTGCCAGACTGTGAAGATGAGTTAATGATGGACTGTTAGTTGGTTCATGGTATTTTTTTCTCCTCTGCTCTGATGGTCACAATATTCTTTTGGACCTAGAAACTGTCTCTGACTTAGCATATTGTATTTTTCTTCCATTATATGCAAGTACTAGTCAGTTAGAATAGGCCATAGGCCTTCAGTGTTCATTTCTGAATTAGTTTTGTGTTTTGTTTTGGTGTTGGCCCTGGATGTTACATTGCTTGGATAATGCTATTGCATACCTCGGTGGCTGCCAGCAGTGCCCTTTAGCCAAAGATCTTGTCTCTAATTACAGGCAGATATGCATTAGTGTTTGCCTTCTGTGCATCTCAGGTGCTGCACAAGTACTTGGCTAAATAAGTGCGGTCCTGAAAATGTATGCAGACAAATAGATGTTTTTGTAGTGCATCAAGCATTTGCAGAAATGATTTAGAACTGTGCAAGAGTACATGTGCAAATGAGAACAGAGGCATAACGTTAAAGGGAGAGGAGATTCTGCTTGCAGACTTGGACAAGTACATGTTGTTCAAGTACACTACACGTGAATCAGGCAAACACGTTCCGTCAATGGTCAGTGGAGCCGAGGGAGACAGTTGGCAACAAGGGGCCTGTCTGTTGCCCACATGTAGGCATTTAGTGTTCAGGACCCATGATGCCCCATTCTTTCCTTCCCCTCATTGTCCAGGTGCTATTGCAAAAGACTATCGTTCTCCTGCAGGTCCTGTGCCATGTCTACCAGACCTGTGCAGACACTATACATGCCCTCAGGCTTCTCAGGTGGCACTAGATGCCAGTGCTCCAGCTACAGAGTTGAGTCTATGGTGACCACCTCAGTGTGACTCACCTGCCCCCACTAACTGCACCAGCAAGGTCTCTGCTGACTGGAGTGGGAGCTTAGAGACCGAGCACACATGAAGAATCCTCCCCTAAAGACTTTGTGTTTAGATAATTGTTATATATGAGATAAAAGCAAAATAAATGGCTTCTAATAATCATAGATGAATGGGGGCAGGATTAAGATGGGGGAATACTTCACCTCTAGGGCCATTCTGAAAGTAAAGGAGCATTTCAAAAAGTCACCAGTGCTTATCCTTTAATTCTTATTTTAACAGAAAAATGCAGAGTCAAATTCCAGAGCCACATCACCCTCATGTCTGCAGGGACTCTACACTTGTATGTAAGAAGGGAACTTGGACTGTGGATCACAGACCATTCCATGAGAATTGCCCTCCACAAAAGGCTGATCAACTTCTGTATCACAGCTTCACAGCTCTGTGCTTCAACATGCACATTGGCTAATTTGTAGGCAGGGTTAGTTTCTTACCCCAGGAAAACATTTAGGAATTTCAAAGCTTTTTTTTTTTTTTTTTTTTTTTTTTTTTTTAGCATCTGATTTGAAGAGAGAGAAGGAGGCTGGCATGGGAGTTGGATATATCATCTTCATTGCCTTTGCTGCGTGTGGTTTTGTGCTGGGAGTTGTGAGTCTTCTCATTTTCCAGTACCAGCGAAAGACAAGAAGATACAACTTCAGAATCAAGTCTGACAACTTCAGCTACCAAATGTTCTACAATTAGTGATCTCCAGGTTACCAGATGTAAGTACTGAATTGTGATCAGTTACTTTTTTTAGCTGTTTAGCTCTTCCTGAAATGCTTAAATATTTGCAGATGGACATTCTCTGTTTAAGGATATTTGAACCTCCCGTCCTGTTTACTGTGGGTGAACGTCATAAATCTAAGAATGAAACTCCAGCTATTCTTGCCTGTTTTCAAATGCTGCAGACTACAGAAGAGGAAGGCAGCCTCCTTTTTATCTTCTTCCTTTGTGGTTTTCGCCTCAGTTAGAGTTAGTATAATTAGTATAATTAGATTAGTACAATAAAGGAGAGAAACTTGACCTCTCTCTTTATAAATCTGTTTCAGAAGCTAATTTGTTTCAGAAGTTATCCCTTTCTGCAAAAGCCTGCATTTAATTTTCTCTTGGGAGGTGGTGTGTTTTTCAGGAAAATAGTAGGATGTTAGACATAAACAGCTTTAAATATTGATAATGTGTAAGCAATGCTTACAAGTGCATGCAGACAGTCTGAAAAGACAGCTCTGAGGAGTCTTAGTCACTACAACATGTTCTGCCTCTGCAACTTGAGAATTCAATACTCTTCCGAAATGCCATTGGATTCAGCACTTTTTCTGTAAAATGAGTGTGTTCTAGCTGCTCACCACCATTTTTATGTTTGTCCCTATAAGAGGAGGAGAGATGGGTGAGAAAACTGGTTTGCTGAAAAAGAACACCTAACATTGCTTCACAGCTTAAGGATGTTTACTTCAGATCTGATCAAATTCTGTTTCTGGGAACAGGCTCTTTTGACATTGTTACCGGACTTTGTTACTCTTTCCTGATGGAGGCCTCCTACATGACAATGCGGCTACCACAACCACAGTAAATTCACTAGACTTCTCATGATGGTATTTGCAGATAATTTATTTGCTTCACTAAGTACCATAACTCTTAACGTATATCACACAGAAGAGATCCCATCTGTCTGCTTGTAAAGTCTTGACTTTACTATTAGCTGTATCTCCATTAGTCTTACATGACAGAGACCACCCTCTGTAGTAATCTATGGGCAGCCCCTGAGAGATCACTGTAGGTGAGGGTGATGCTCTGATTGCTTCCCCAGCAATGGGCAGGGCTGCCTGTCAGCACCCCAAAGTGAAGGTACCTGGGACTCCTTGGTACATCTCCAGCAGCTGCACAGTTCCATCAGTGACGCAGGTCCCATGAGGGAGCCATCACCCAGTGTGAAGGGCACATCTAGGTCCATTGTATCAAAACCTATATAAGAAACCTTTGCGTCTCTCTGCAGAGAGAAGAATGGCTTGTCTTCATTTATCATTCTGCTCTCATGAGTGATCATGGGTGATTGCAATACTTGATAGTAAAGGGAATTCTGAAGTTCTGCAATGTGGTCATAGCATAAAGGATATTGTTGGGCTCAAAATGCTTATACATAGTCAGCATGTTCAAGTCTCAGCTAATGGCTCCTTTTAGATGTTGGAAGTACTCAGCTCTTCTTTCCTATGTATTTATTTTCTTTGGAAGGTAGTTGATTATCTTTCTCAATCATGATTAGTTTGTTCTTTATTTTTTCTAGTTGGATCATATCTCATCTCATGGAGAACTGAAGCTTGTCTTCACTCAGAATTTGGTTTTCATTAATCTTCAGAATGGTGATCATGACTGGTTGCAATACTGACTCTTCCAAATTAATATCACATAAAAAAGGCTTCAAAGGCTTCTGTAAAGATTTTCTTTTTTAAATTTGCTCTTTCCCTACTGTCCTAAGAACTATTTGTAACTGCAGCTCCAGGTTGAAGCGAATTTTGGCAGCTTTTTCTGTGGATAAAATAGAAGGGAAAAAAAGAAAGACTTTGTGGTTCTCTGTTCAAGTTTCAACATTTAGCTCTCCCACTGCGCCCAGTTGCTATGTGGCCATCTTAGCATCACTTGTGCCACTACTATTGACAAGCTACATGTTTCTAGAAGTGTTCCAGGAAGTAAATCAGCAAACCCCTAGAGAGATCTCCTTTTCAGTTTATAATTCCCTGTTTACTTAAGGTGAGGTTGAAACTTTGAGCTGCAGCAACGTTGAAGACCTAATTGTGCAACGCCCTAAGTATACAGAAGCTGGAGGACAAGTATTGGATTTGTCACCAAATAAATAAAAAGCACCGTGATTCTGTGATTTAAACTGCTTAGAGTGTTATTCAGCATGAGTTTTGAGATTTGATGGTAAATTCTTTAATCGACAAGGACTCAGTGGAGAGACAAAAAAAAAAAAGCAAAAATAAGTTATTTTTGCAACTGGTAGCCCACGTTTTTTCCAGATAAGTCAATTAGTACCTATGTATTCTGTTTAATTAGACCACAATGATTGTGTAGTCGGGCCATGGAGTGTGCTGCCGACCTAAGTGAGAGCACTCTAATTGCAACAGAGTAGTTATAAATTTGAGCTGAATTTTGCCTGGCTGCAAGACCCTACAGTTAGTGCAGCAGTGAACGTTTAGCTTACAAGCTCCATTGGATACAAAAACAGTCTGCTCAGCTGGATAAACTGGAACAAAAATATTTTCTGCACAATAAGCATCTCCTGCAGGACTCTTTCTTCACTCTCCTGCCCCAAACCTCCACGTTGGTGAGTGTTAAAAGAGAGGAGGGTGATCTGATAACTTGTTGCCAGCAACCCTTGGTTCTGATTGCTGTGTGCACTCCTCCTTGAATGGTGACAGAGTCTGCCGTATCTGCGTCACATGTAATTCAGTAATTTACAGTCAATAAGCTGATTACTCTTTAAGCTTAGTGGACACCATTATAAATAACTCTTCAGTGAAAATTTGTCTTTAACTTGAACTTACAAATGCTCTCAGTAGCCATAGCATTTAGGTACTCATTTTTTTTTTGTGCAGAATGACATTGAAAAACTGCTTCTTTATCCCCTAGTCCCATCTCTAATAGGAATAAGATTACTAGGTAAAGAACTTCTACATTTTGCAAAAGGTCATACTGATTGATCTTTTAAATATGTAAATACATTTCAAATAATCATTCATATTCTGCTTTTGCTTCAAGTGAGTCTATAAGGAGTAAAAATCTTTGACTTTTCCTTGCTGAAATATCAGTTGCCAGATCCTAATATAAAAATGATCTGTTTGGTTGCAATTCATTAGTGAAACTGCAAATTATCTTTGCAATCTTAAAGTCTGATGAACATAAGCATTAGCTTTTTATTCTGTAGAAGTTTCTTAACTTTGGCTCAGTGTACTCTCAAGTATACAACGTATTTGTCTTCTGCACACACTGAAAGGATAAGCTATTTTACTATAAATATTTTCCTAGTTTTTAGTACTCACAATCCTGAGCTGCTTGAAAGTGATAGGACTAGAGATACACCTGTTGATTTCAGTGGAGCTATGCCATTTACAAAAGCTGAGCACTAGTCTTCAGGATGAAATGCAAAACAGCAGCTTGTATTTAATACCTTGCATGCTTAGCAGAAACTGCTATTTGGATTATATGAGCCTGGTTAGCAGAGTTTTGGTGTCTTAATAAAAGCATTCTTGTAACTTATTGTTGGCTTTTGTGCTGTTATATTTTCATTCTATGATTTAGTCACAGGTATTAAGATGTGCATTGTGTGGATGTGGCAGCTTCTGAAGAACTGTTCAAGTATTAGTATAATGTTCAAACATCACTCAAAACACAATACTTGACTTTATCCAAACACCAATGGACTGCAATTACCAACAACTATGTATGTAAACTTACTAAGCATCTCTTTCCTCAACACTGCAAAGGGCAAACATATTTTTAGCTTCATGCTTTGTGGCAAAGACAACCAAAAGAGTATTTAACATTCCCAGTCCAATGATAGTATTCCAGCAACCTGGTGATGCAATCTGAAACTAGTGTCACAGGAGCCTCCCTTTGATTTGTACAGTTCTGACAGCTGCTCCAAAAGCATCATAATCAGAGCTCACCCTTGATGAAGCTTGCCCTGAGGGCATTACTGGACTTGTCTTGACGCGAGTGTGAAAAGCAGGGAGGAAGCACCAGCACTTACTCAAGGTTCTTCCTTTCTCATCCCTGTGCAAAAGTGTTGCACAGCTGCCACCTATTTTCTTTGTAATTTTTTTTTTTTTTCCTGTGCTGCATTTAGGTCGCTAGCAGTCACTGTTTCTCAGAGTTGTATCCCTTTGTGTCTCTTTTTCATGCTGAGGCACAGAACAGATTGTTCGGTTGAAGTATCACAGAATCACAAAATGGTTTGGAGTGGAAGGGATCTTTAAAGATCATTTAGTCCAACCCCCCAGCCAAGGGCAGGGACACCTTCCACTAGATAAGGTTGCTCAAAGCCCCACCCAGCCTGGCCTTACACACTTCCAATGATGAGGTATCCACAACTTCTCTGGGCAGCCTGGTTCAGTGGTTCACCACTCTCATTGTACACAATTTCTACCTTATAGGCAAGCTAAATCAATCCTCTTTCAGTTTAAAACCATTGTGCCTTGTCCTGCCACTACAGGCTTTGATAAAAACTCTCTCTCCCTATTCCTTATAAGCTCCTTTACATATTGAAAGGTTGCAACAACGTATTTCCAGAGCCTTCTCTTCTCCAGGCTGAACAATCCCAACTCTCTCAGCCTGTCCTCACAGCAGAGCTGTTCCAGCCCTCTGATCATTTTTGTGGCCTCCCCTGGCCCCTCTCCAGCAGGTCCATGTCTTTCCTGCACTGAGGGCTCCAGAGCTGGAGGCAGGACACCAGGCCGGGTCTCACCAGAGCAGAGTAGATGGGCAGAATCACCTCCTGCAACCTGCTGGTCACGCTTCTTTCAATGCAGCCCAGGATACTATTGGCTTTCTAGCCTGCAAGCACTAGTTGCCAGCTCATATTCAATTTTTTATCTGGGATAAAAAATATCCCCAATAATAAGTATCCCCAAGTCCTTCTTGTCAGGGCTTCTCTCAAGCCCTTTGTCTCCCAGTTTGTACTGATACTGGTGATTGTCCCAACCCAGGTGCAGGACCTTTCACTTGCCCTTATTTGGAATTCAAGATGTTCGCATGAGCCCACTGCTCAAGCCTGCCAAGGTTCCTTTCAATGGCAACACTTCCCTCCAGTGAATCAACTGCATCACTCAGCTTGGTGCCATCTGCAAACTTGCTAAGGGTGCCATCAGCCCCTCTATCTATACCACTGGTGAAGTAATTTAATTGTATTTGTCCCAGTACTGACCCTTTGGAGACACCGTTTGTTACTGGTTTCCACTCAGACATTGAGCCACCGACTGTAACTCGTTGGACACAGCCATCCAGCCAATTCCTTATCCTTTTGACAGCCCACCTGTCAAACCCATATCTCACCAATTTAGTGGCAAGAATATCGTGAGGGACTGTATCAAAGACCTTACATAAGTCCAGGTAGATGCTATCTATGGCTCTTCGTTTGTCCACTGCTGGACCCACCCTATTACAGTCATGATTTGCCCTGGGTGAAGCCATGTTGCCTGTCTTTAATCACCTCCCTGTCTTCCCTGTGTTTTGGCATGTCTTTGAGGCAGATGTGTTCCATGATCTGACCGGGCACAGAGGTGAGCCTGACAGGTCAACAGTTCTAGGCCCATTCTTTCTGCCCTTTTAGAAAATGGGTGTGATGTTTCTGTTTCTCCAGTCACTGGGGATTTCACCTGATTGTCATGACTTTTCAAATATGATGGAGAGTGTCATGGCAAGTACATTAGCCAGTTCTGTCAGGACCTTGGGATTCATGTTGTTGAGTCCCACGGACTTATGTATTTTCAGGTTCTACAAGTGGTCTTGAACCTGATCTTCACTTTTGATGGGAGGGACTTTTTTCCCCCAGTCCCTGCCTTAAGGTTCAGGGGCTTGAGAGATGTGGAAAGACAGGTTACCACTGAAAAATGAGGCAAAATAACCTCCTCCATGATGGCTGTCACAATCTCTCCTGCCTTATTTATCATAAGAGTACTTTTTCTTCAGTCTTCCTTTTCTGTCCAATGTACCTGTGGAAACCCTTCTTATTCTTTGCATCCCTTGTCAAATTCAGCTCCAACTGTGTCTTAGCTTTCTGGATCCTATGCCTCCACATCTGAGCAGCATCCCTATTTTCTTTACAGGGTGTATGTCCATGCTTCCACTGCCTGTGCATTTCCTTCTTATACTGACCATGAGATCCTCACTCAGACATGCTGGTCTTTTGCCTTCCTTTCCTGATTTCTTACATATGGGGATCGAGAGCTCTTTTGCTCTAAGACATATGTCCTTGAAGAGCTTCCAGCTCTGTTTAACTACTTTATCACTGAAAGCAGTTTCTCAGGGGGTTCCATCCACTTATTCCTTAAACACCTGAAAGTTTGCTCTCCTGCAAAGTTTGCAGTGTCTTGACTCTACTCTTCACCTGGCCCATCTGCCTCAAGATTGTGAATTCCACCAGGGCATGATTGCTGCAACCTAGGCTGTTGCCAATCTTGACATCTTTATCTAGTTGACCCATGTTTATAAGCAACAGGTCTAATAAAGCTTCTCTTTTGGTTGGGCTGTTGTCGCAGCTGGGACGAACAAACAACATAGATCAAGTTCTTCGAGGATTGTCACAGAGGCACCCCGAGGCTAATTTAAGGGACAACAGAGTCCAAAACAACTTTTATTAAACCAGTGAGAAACAGGGTTTTAGCACTCCAAAGCGACTTAAATATAGGTTTGGGTATCAGTTGAGGAAAATTATTAAGGGGCAGCAACTAGTACAACAGGCGGTCCACAGAGTGCATGCCCGTGGCTTCACCCAAAACAATGCCGGAACCATCCCCGAGTCCCAGAGGAGTACACACTTGCCTGAACACGGTGCGGGATTATTCTTAAAGAGATAAAGGTAAAGCGTACGCTCGCGACTCCGCGAGGGTAAATTTATAATACACTCGCAATTCTGCGAGGGTTAATTTACTTACACGTGCAAATGTGCACGGAATACTACACGTGCTTATGTGGAAGCACGGGAGGAAAATACACTTGCGATTGTGCGAGGATAAATTTATAATACACTCGCAATTGTGCGAGGAAATAAAGTTACACTCGCGATTGTGCGAGGAAATAATTTAAAGTACGCGTGCAAATGTGCACGGAATAAAGTTACACTCGCGATTGTGCGAGGAAATAATTTTATACGTGCTTGTATTAAGCACGGGAAGTTACACGTGCATATGTGCACAGAAAGGATAAATATACTCGCAATCCTGCGAGGGGTTTTACTCACACCCGTGGCGGCAAGGCAAACGGGGTCTCCATCCCGGGGAGCGGGGGTCTCGGCGGCAGCATCTTGCTCGTAGCTCCGAGAGACCGGCGACAATGGGCACAGTCTCGACGAGAGTCCCGTTTTTATACTGGCTGATCAGACCTGACTGTAGGCATTCTAGAAGCTTCTCTGCACCCCCACACCGTGTGTGGGGCGCCCCTGAAGCCTCCAAACATCCCCCACACTGGTCGCAGGTGCCCAGCGGCTCACTGACGCCTCGGCAATCCCTTCTCCTAATGGTCCTGGCCAGGGTGCTCTTGGCCAAACAAAAGAAGCTGTTAGCCTCAAGCAGCAGAGAGAGGGAGATGTGCCTACTCCCTCCATACTGAGGGAGAGGGGGGGCAGAGAGGGGGGTTTGCATTCTGCCACAAGGATGAAAGTAGTAGATGCCATTTATTGCCACAAGTTCATTTTTATACAGTTTTACTAATTCATGTGTCTCTTCACTATTGGTTACAAGTTACAGCAGTAACATCTCATTGGCTATTTTTGCTATCATCAATGTTACTCTTTTACTCCCTTCTCTCTCATGGGTACATCCTTAACATCTCTGAATACTCCCTTACTCCCATCTTTCTCACGGGTAGGCCTTAATATCTTCAAAGCTAATTTCTGTTGCCATGCCCTCTGTCAGGGAATCCAAGGACCCACCAGAATTCCCCACAATTCCCCCTTTTTGTATTTGTGCTTAAAAAATTGCCTTCATTGTCTGCTGCAGGGTTCTTTGCAGCAGAGAAATAATGCATGGCAACATTAGTAGCACAACCACAACAATCATCAAAACAATCAGTCCCGTTTTCACTACTGATAACAACCACTCTGAAAGCCCCCAATCACTAAACAATTTATTTAACCAATCCCATCAAAATCTTCACATCCATATCCTTGACGTAATAATGAACAGTCTATTGCGGCTCTAGTCTGCAGTGTAGCATGTCTTACAGAATCTACATCTAACAAAAGTCCACTTAAAGCCTTAGAAGTTCTGTTAGTTTGCTTAGCTAGATAGCATCCTAATTTTTCTAAAGTATTTAAAGCTTTAGCTGTGCCAACACCAGATAGAAGAAATCCTAAAACTCTTAACCCTGATCCCCAAAAATCTGCATTATCATTACATTTTGACTCATATGCATGCAAAAAATATTTTTCCCGTCTCGCTCTTCTGTGATCTATTATCATAGATACTTAGGGCGTTAGGAGAGTTAATCATCCCAAAATACACGGTCCTTCAACAGCGTTAGAAGGAATTCCTGGCCAGGCTCTATCTCCACAGATCAAGAATACACCATACAGGAGGTTCTGGGGTTGCTGTCCCACATTATCAATGACACCCCTTGGATTCTTCTGCGAGGCATTACACCATTGAGTTTCATTTCTATAGTCACCAAGGGTAGCATTAACATTTTGCAGTTTTATCCATTTATGTTCTTGTATATTGTTCTGACACTTTTCACAAACCAGCTGGATACAAGCATCCATGGGCATAGATGCCAGCAATTCCAGTTCCTGTGGTTCAATATCTGCTTCTGGGAGGCAAATAATCCAAAGTGCCATGTTGGCATTATTACAGTTTGTTGCAATGCCTTTGCACCAACCACTATTTTGAAACAATTGTGTGATGCTGCTGTAATCATCAAGGAGGATGCCAACCAAGCGTGTGTGGAACGGGTTTTCCAGAGATGACATAGCTAGGCATATAGAGTCCTGGTCAGTCATGTTGGCTAACGTAATCCACATGTTAGTCTTTGTCTGTGTAGGCATCCAAAACGCAGCAGCTGCATCAATCATTGTCAGGAAGATAACACAGGTTTCAGATTTCGTGCTGGCAACCATTGTGGCTCTTGATTTGTGAAGACACAAGCATAGCCTCTCACCCAGGTTATCAATTGATGTGGCCTTTTCCATTGACCATTAACTAGTGATTCAACCATAACTAATGTAGGTTCTTTCTGATTTAGCATGTTTCTGGGTCATACTTGCAAAGTGTTTCATCACAGGGCGAATTTGAGCTGCGCCACTTAGATATAAGTGATTCATCACATACAATGCTTTTGACAATTGGTTTTATGGTGTTTTCCCTACTTCTCCCCGCTTTTTGTTTAAAAAAAAAAAAAAAAAAGAAAAACAAAACAAAACCAAAAAAAACCAGTTCAGAATCAGATATGTGTGTTGGACCTTGACTACGTACTCAGAATCACAAATCAAATTTAGAGGTACCTCCTTAAAAAGCTCTAAGTAATGTAAAGCTGTGCCAGGTTCTGCCAGTTGGGTTGAACCTTCAATAATTTTTACAGAATGATGCCAATCGTTATCTTCCCACCAGACCACTACAGCTTTATGAGACTTCCCAGAACCATCAACAAACACTGTGCAAGAATGCAGGATCAGACCAGATACAAGTATGGTCTGTGACCTGATGTTAAAGACTTGCAGGTTCTGCATCAATTTACACTTAGGCATGCCAAAAGCTGTGCTGTTAAGAAAATCAGCTAGTGAAATTTACGAGGACATAGATTGCAAATAAAAAAATCAAAATTAAATTTCATGAATTTCATGTATGACGAAAGGATCATGGCTTATTAAGACTTAAATCCATTCCCTGCATTTCTTGATTAGAGTAACAATTGGTATATCAGTCTGTTAACAATCTCATCATACTGTCCCACAATAGCCACAGGTTGTTTCGATGTTGTAGCTATAAACAGACATATCTGCAAGTACAATTGAATGCAGTCAGCCTGTAAGGTTGTTATAAATTTATTCATCAAAGTTTCTAACTCCATTTTGGCTGTCATATTTATTGGATATTGTTTTCCCATACTGAATCGAAGTCCTGTTTCAGTTCTATCAGTGTAGTGTTTGCTTTACCGAAACATTGGCTGTTAATATTAGTGGAAATACAGCATTTGAAATTTCCTTGGAGATTCCTTACTTGAAGCAAGCAGATCTGCACCATCCAAGCAGCTTCTTGTAGGACATGCAACTAAACAGAATTCTCAGAAAAAGTTATTTGAGCTTACAATTTACTTAACAAATCTTGACCCAAGAGAGGTATAGGGCTTTCTGGAAAATACAAGAATTCATATGGTAAAACTTTGTTCCAAATTTGGCATTCCATTGGTCTCAAAAAATGGCCTTTCTTTCATTCTCTCCCATGACCTCAAAAACTATAATGGTGAATTTACTAAGAAGTCTCTTGCAACTAGTTAACACAGAATAAGTCTATTAAAAAAATTGTTGGTTAAATTTCCCTGCTTCATTAGAACTATGGATCCACTGGCAATGCCTTGAAATTTCACCCTCAGACTCCTTCATGCAGTATTACAGTTCTCTAGTAGTAACATTGCTGGGAGGGGGTGCACGGGGAGGAATAAAACCTCCCTCTCGCCCCCATCTGGGATGTCAGGATCTCCAGCCCAGCATGAAAACAAATCAGTTCAAACTCCACATCAAACCAACCTGGCTCCACTCCACACCCAAATTAGTACCACTCTGACCCAGAGAAGCACTGAGCACTCTGACCCCCCAAAGCTGACCAGTGTGAAAAGACCAACTTCAGCAAGGAGGTAAAATGATGAGCTCTCTCCCCAGATGTGCCAAAACCTAGGAAACAAGATGGAAGCAAAAAGAAACACCACCAACAACCCCTGATTCAAAGCTGAGAAGCAACGCAGTGCCACAACAAGGATGGATGACAACACTTCAGGAAAAAAAAGACAGAGTGGGGGGAATAAAGCCCCCCTTTCTCCCCTTAGCAGCGGGAAAACAGGTTTTTCCTTTTTTTTTTTTTTTTCTTTCTCTTCTTACTGCAGTTCAGATGTAGCCAAGGCCACACAGGTGGCGTAATCACTGGTACGAAGTGGGAGGCTCTGGCAAACTCCTCAGTTACAATGAGCTGAGTTTATCTTGTAGCTTGACACAGGCCTGAAATTTATATTCAAACTGTACAACACAGGCCTGAGGTATTTTGCTTTTTTGTTTTCCCATTTCATTCCAACCATAATACACTTTATATGCATTCCAAGTAGCTCAGCAATAGTTACATTCCTTAGCTCCATTTACCTTTTGAAATTTACAGATGTCAAAAACCAGCATATTAAACATCAATCCATTATTCCATTTTCCTAGATCCAAATCAGTTCATATTCTAGCAACTTTTAAATACAACCTCATACAATAACAAGTTCACATCCATCATAGCATTTAGGGTTTGTTTTGTTTCTGTGTTTTTTGTTTGTTTGTTTGTTTGTTTGTTTTTTCAATGTGAATCAGAATTTAACAATTTAAATTCTTTTCTGGTCTCAAAATTAGCAAATCAACTTACGGTACTATACTTCACCCAATTTTTTCCAAAGTTCTGCAGAACAACATTAATTGCAATACAGCACTAAACCCCAGAATTCCACATTTAAGCCACATCCGAGTACAGTATTGTTTCAAGTTTTCTTTTATCAGAATATTTCCCCAAAAGTTACTCTAATGTATAAGGATGCATGCTAAGGGGGAGCAAGGTGGTATTTTAGCAGCGAAACCAGTTCCGATTTTGTAATTATCTCCCTAAACAAAATTCTTTTGGTACCAAATATATATATATATATGCAAATTTAAATACTGAGCTCAGATATGAAAACCAAATACCAAGTTCAAATATGCAGATGGATCACAGTTACACTTATTCAAGACAATATCTCAATTTTTGCATTGTACGTTTGAACCGCTTACTGCTCAGCCACGCAGAGGTACCACTGGGTCTCCCTGACAAAACAGGTCAGTGCGTACTGGAGCCCCATTGACACCTGCCCCCCACTGACACAGCAAGGTGGACTGGGCAAGGCTTTTATTAGTGTCTTATCTGGTGCGCTACAACTGTTATCCCCGAAACAGGGTTCTTTAATTGGTGTGCATATACAAGAGCCAAATTTAGTACATCGAGATGAGACACAGCCTATTACAGAGTTGCGCAAGTCTGAATGCTGGAATAAAGCTAGCATGCTAGAATGAAAAATAACAGCTACTACACACAAGATTTTACCATCACACTCACGCAGTAAAGAACTACATTACTCAAGTGTTTCTGTATTATCACAAAATGCACATTTTGAGTCCATGGGTTCTCATGATTTAACAGTCTCTGAACTCACCATACCACACAACAAAGACCTACTAAAACTGCAACATACTTAAACAGATACCCACAAAGAAAACAGGTTAATGAGGAAAACATCTTGCAGACTGCAGCAAGTTTTCTATGACCTGTGTGTTGTCAGTTAATTCTCAACTTGTTGAAGTTCAAACTGTTCCACCTGTAAAACTGTCTGTAATGATCTGATGATCTCTTGCAGAGATTTATTTTGTCCTGCCTTCTCGCCATAAAAACAGCATTAATTGCAACAAAGTGTTATACTTCAAGGTTCTATCCTCCAGCCACTTTTCCCATTCATCTAACTTACACAGCAGCCACCATTGATCATAATATTTCACAAGATCTTCCTTCCTCATATTTCCAAGTGCTTTCCTATGTTTTAAAACACCTCCCAATACCAATTTCTTAGGAACACGACTGAAAACAGTAGTATCTGACCCCATCTCATAAGTAAAACCATGAGAAGAGGGAGGGAGGGAGTGGAAGCACAGGGCTGCTTACAGCGTGAGTGGGAAAAGTGGGGAGAAGATTTTATGGTGTGCTTATACCACAGTTCTAACAGTTCTAACAACAACCAGTAAAACAATTAACTCACATTCCTGACAAGCTGCTTGGTTTTCAGGGAGGCAATACACAGAAGCACGTAATATGTACTGTAAAACTCACAGATAACGCATTGATAGCAAACGTTAGCATTTTCTGCTGCTAATTTCAACACTAGTGCTTCCTTAGTTTCTAAGTTTTCAACCTGCTTATTGATGGCCTCTTGAAGATGGTCAATAAATTGCATTATAATTGCATTATAATAATTCTCATGAGGACCCTGATTAATAGTTGCAAATGATTTGGCTGCTTTGTCGGTTTCAGGCACCTTTATCATAGCTTGATATGCAAGGTCTGTTGACTGCCTCAGGATTTCAGAAACTAATCGTGCCTATAATTGTGGTGTGCCAATTAGTGTCTCTTCCAAGAGCTGGGGCATACCCGCCCCGTTCAATGAGTCCCTATCGTTCTGTCCTAAATGATCTATAGCTGTTACATTGCATAGGTCTAATTTTGCTTGAGTCTTTCATGGTTTTTATTTGATCTCAGGGCAACACATACACATGCTCCTTTTCCTTTTAACTTTTCAAGAAAATGCTGCAGATCTTCACCCTCATTCGAGTCAGCAGATAATGCAGACTTGCATGGTGCTGGAGAATCATTAGCAACAGGGGGTTTGGAACAGGGCCCTTCTTTTTTTTTTTTTTTTTTTTAATTTCAAATCTAGTCCAGGGAAGCCACCCCTCTCCGCTGTCTCTGCATGTTCCCATTGCTCTTTTAATCCTCTCAAAGTCTCTAGCAACAAGTGCCATGTTGTTAACAGTTCAGCTGTTTCTTTGAATCTTTCAGTAGTGCTTTGTTCCGTAGTAACATCCTTCGTAAAGTCAATTCCAGAGGGCTAATACCCCGCTTCTTCCAATTTCCATGTAGATAATATAATACCCTCTTCTTTAGATAAGTTCCACCCCCCCTGTTCCTGGTAGCTCACCAACTCTTGGCGTGGTGTCTTTTCAAGGATCCAGATCTTTGGCAGCTCCCCCCTGCTGCTCTATCAGCTGTACCGAGCTCTGTCTCGGTTATTGAAGCCTGCCAACAGGACCAGAGCCTGTGAGTATGCAGTAAGAACACTTTGTCAACATACTCACCTAAACTGGGTGGCCTGTATTAAACACCAGCCATGAGGTTCTTTTTGTTGGCTTGGTCCCTATTTTCTACTCATAAACTCTCAACCTGTTCATCGCTGTTTTTTGAAGGCAACTCTATCAACTCTACGCAGACAATAATTTTTTTGTTGTTTTACACAGAGGGCAACCCTCTGTGTGTTGGTCCCTTCTGAACATTTTATAGCCATTAATTGCAGTGCTCCAGTCATGCGCTTTGTTCCACCACATTTCTGTGATAGCGATTAGATCACAGCTTGCCACCTGCACAGTGATTTTCATCATCTCCCGTTTGTTACCCATCCTGTGTGCATTGGTATAGAGGCATGTAAGTTGGCCTATAGATTGTGTCACCTTTTTAGATCAACACATCCTAATTCCTTTGACGAATTTCACAGGTGTTCCCTGTGAATGAGGAAATGTACAAGGTGCAACAGGATTCCTCTGTCCCTGCTGTTGCACCTCATTTGCTGCTCAGAAAAGATTTGTTGGCTTTGGAAGGCTTGTTTTGGACTGCTGTGGTCAGTTCCCCACATCAGTGATCAGGCAATTTCTCCAAAAGAGTAGCTCTGAGGCCAAGGAGAAATCTTCTAGGGGAGTAGCACTGACCATCTCCTCTTTCCATTCTGGTGTTGCCCACCTTTTGTTTTATTAATGAAACACTGGCTCTAGATAATTATTTGAGACAATGGCTGAAAAATGTGTAGAAATAAAATCAGAAGGTTTGGTTTTGACCTCTTACTTTATTTCCTAAGAAGGGTTTTAGAGCGGTGATATGGGTGCCTAATGTAACTATTGTTTGTAAGAACACCACACTGCTGACACCTGATGTAAAACACTCATCGTTTTTCCTTTCTCTCTTATTATAATGCTCCCAAACTTTGGCCCCAGCAGGGCTGGGAGAAAGCTAATTGGAAAATTTCATTTTCCATTAAGATTTAAAGGAACTGACTCTTTAATGCCTGTTTGGGAAGTTTTCTTCTAAGCTGTGGAAGGAAGCGAGTTAAAGGAAGTGCAAATGTTTAACTGAAATTGATCTAAAAAGCTGATGTTGGCTACAATCTGGTAGAAAGCCCAGAGCACGGTGCCTCCTCTCAGCTTCTTTAATTGGCTCCGTAATATCTGCTCGGCCCAGGGGTCTGTCCTCCAGGGCTTGTGGCAAACCTACCACTGAATAGTATCCTCTCTGTAGAGGTACTACCTTTCTTCAAGACACCCCTCTCTTTTTTTTTTTTTTTTCTGATTTCTCTTCTATCATTGCTCTCTCCTGATCATAGCAAGCCCACTGCAGGCAGTACTTCAGTCAGGAGTTTTCAGGGAATTGCCACCTGTTTCTTCAACTCATCTCCCTCTGGCGGTGTAGGCAGTTACCACCTTGTGCTAAGGACACTCTTGGGTACATAGTCTGGATGTGACACTGTCTGGCAGGGGGTGACACAGACTTGTCAATACAGCACCTTTCCACATGCAGCAAATTCCCCTGAAAGTGTTCTCTGCCTCTCCTGCTCTTCTTTCCCAAAACAGAGATTTTTCCTCTGAAATCCACAAAAAGAATAATTTCAAAGACTTGACACAGACACAATGACTTGTACACTAAAAATAATCATAAAACAACCATAAAACAGGAATGGGGAAAAAGCCAGAACATTTGGAGATGACAAGGAAAAAAGCAGTAAAGGACCAAAACAACTAAGTTAAACTGCTGTATGGAAGTGTCAGCAATACATCGCAGGTGTAGTGCTTGCAATGGGTCCCAAAATGTCCGCTCACACTATTCAATCAGCTGGTGCTCAGCCCTACCTATAATGAAGGATATAAAAGTCTTGGGATGATCGGGATAAATGTGCATTGCTGCCAAGAAGCTGGATTTCTTGAAATAATAACTATAAGGAATGAAAAAAATATAGTATTTTTATCAACCTACCTTTGTGTGTATTTGGCTGTGTCTTAGACAACATTCAGCATTTTTAGGAATAGTGTAGTTATACAGTGCAGATAATTTGATTTGATCCCACTTTTCTCCCTTTTTCTCTCCCTGTCCTTTCAAGGAAAGTATTAGTAGAAGTGTTTTTTTCCTGTACAAGTTTCTCACATGTAGAGATATTTGATATCTTCTGGAAAATGTAAAGTATTTGTAGGCACAGATGAAGTAATAAACCTTTATTTGAGTAGTGTTTTTTTCCTTTTCCCACTTTACTATGGAAGTAATCAATTTCAAAAGAAAGGTGGCATTTTTCTTCCGTGATCTTTCTGCTTAATCCTGTAAAGAACACAGTCTCTCAAAGTTGCTTTTCTTTGACTATTTTGTGTCTGCTCTTGCTATGAACAGTAGCAAGAGACAGTAGTAGGTTGGAACCTAAGGATAATGTCCCAGGTGGTTTATTGATGGTGCACTGAATAGTTGGCAGTTTGCTGCATTGAACATTTTACTCTTTCCTCACCTGGATGGAGCCTTTGCAAAAATTCAGAGGAAAAACAGGAAAGCTTGATATAAATATTGAGGAATGTTGGAGAACACCAAGTATGGTGGTGTTATGGAGCTACTTTCACTGATATTTGAAAGTACATGGTGTAGTAGGTTATGGGATAGCAGCATTCTCAACAGGCTGACACAAATCCATCTCAAAGCACCCTGAAACCTTACTTGCTCCACAATCATGAAGGTGACTCTGAATTCCAGGAAGAGACTGTATTACGTTTTCTGGCAGATTTTAAAGCTTAGTGACTTGGGATGTCTTGGCAGGGTGCAATTTATTGCTGCATGATATATCATATTATTTTATACCACAGATACCTGTAAATTCTCAGAGTGTGGTTTCAGCTGTCAAAGGGATTTGCAGAGCCATGCACAAGAAACTCACTATTGATAATCTAGGCATGATACAGAGGTCACACACAAAGCAAAAGATCTTTTTCTTTATCTGCCTGATCTGTAACTACCTTTTAGGTCTGTGATGGTGGCACTGACCTCAGGAAAGAACTTTCTCATTCCTCTGCACCCTTCCCAGCCTCTCCCTTTAAAACACCAACAGATGTAATAAATTAGTTGTTTGCAGTTTGTTACTGCTTGCTTTGTACTGTCATCTGGTAAGTACACAAAACCTACTATGACTTTCTCTTTTTTTGTCCTGTGGCAAAAGACACATTCTATACAATGCTATACAGATCAAAAGCCATATTACTTCTTTACAGATCTGGATATTGAGTAATTTCTATGCTTCTTCAAATGGAAATAGCTTCCGTAATATAGATCCTGTTCTATAGCTTTAAGTCACACAGATATTAATAACTCTTCTCTTACTGCAACCAGTGTCACAATTAGAGCATTTGGGGTCACATGAGTTGAAATCCAAGTGCAAATTCAGCCCTGTATCACACAGTATGACCTCTGGTAGAAGAGAAGGTACGAATTTTGGAAGGCAGGGGTAGTGTGAGCCTTCCTTCCTGTAGCCTTGACTCTGCTGTGCTCTTGAATGTATTTCCTGCTCACCTGCTCATGACCTCTCTGGAAAGCATCCTGTGGCCCTAAGAGGGTCCGAGGCCTGATACATGTATGCACTATTTTAGCTCTTCCAGTTACTGCATTCACAAATGTGGATGAGTGTGTATTTGCACATTTCCATATTTATGTGCAATAACACATCTATTTGTCACTGATCTTTAGAGGTGACAAAATGGCTCATTTTATAGATCTGCTTCCCTGTTGATAACAGGGCAAAGATGTTAACTCTCTACTCATATTATAAGAGGGAGTTTCCCCAGGTTAGGAGAACAAGCCAAGGTGAGGTATGAGTGAGCCAACATGAATATTAGGTGTGTTGTTAGTTCTGTCCTACACCTGTTATTTTTTATCCAATTTTGACCTGCTAGACAGTGAACGGAAACTTTCTTAATTAAAATTGGAATGCATTTATAGTTCTACTTTTGAGGTATCTTGCCACGTGATTGCACAACTACTGAAAACAGCTGTTTCATTCCTGATTCAAAGCTCTCCCTTTTCCTCTCTTTCCCCTGTTCTCTTGGGGTGAACAGACTCCTCTGCCTTTTCAGCCAACAGTAGTTTGGCTGAATATACTTTGAAAAAAATAGGATACTGATCTTCTGGCAAGGCTGGAATGTAGTGGGTAAATTCAGTACACCAGCCAAATGAACCCATCCATGGTGGCTACAGTTGGGGTGGTAAATCTCACCAGAACCCTCCATGGTTTTGTTCTCTCATCTGCAGAGAGAAGCTTGGAGAAGTGGAGATTTTACTTACCTAGATAAAGTGGGAAAAGCTTTGTGGCATTAAGGAAGTTTGGGAATCTCACCAATATGAGTCAAATCTCAGATTTCATGGCACGAGAGTGGATCCTTTCTGTGATCTTATGAGAAGCTCTCTTTGAATGAATAACTTAGCAGAGAGAAGACCAACCTCAGAAATAAACTATGCTTCTCCAGTCAGAAAATGAACCTCCAACCCCACACCACCTCCCTCTATTTCTGGATTGGCAGCAATGTTAATAACATTTGATTCCAAGTGACATGAGTCAAACCTGTTTTGGGTAAGTGCTGCTTCCCAGTGCTAGTACATGGGAAACAAGCAAAACCAGAAGCTGGTCTATAGATATAGAGAGCTAATTGTCCTGTAAAGACTAAATTTTTATGCAGACAGGAACACAAATTGTCATGAACTAAGCAGTACCAGTGTGGATTTAGCTATCTGTTTTAACGCACCAAGCAAAACAGACAGTTTCTGAACAATTAAGAAGAAATATCACAGAATTACAGAATGTGTACCTATTTATAAATTCAATTCATGCATAAGGTGATTTATCCAGAAAAAGAGACAATTTTTTGCTGGGTCATACCTAATCTTTGTGCTGTTGATGTGTCTTCTCACAGGCTCTTTTTGTGAGCAGGCATGACTTCCACTGTGGTGGTCACAGGCGAATATGCAGGAAGGAAGAGTGAGTGGATTTCACAAAATTGTATTGAGTTGGAGAGTAATGGTGTCTGGGAATGAGTAGAGGCCATATAACCATTTGACGGTCTTAGGGAAGACACCCACTAAGGCTCTCTGCCTTCCCTAAGCATAAAAATGCCCCTTTTCTATACACTAGAATTGTCATCTTCCTTTGTATTGGAGTAGTGAAAGGAGAAGCCCCCTCTCCAGGATACACTAGAGATAGTGAGCTGAATGCGAAAGGGCAGAAGCTTTTCCAGCTTAAGGCACCTTCAGGTTCATCTAACCACACTTGCACTGTAGACTAACCAAGTACATCTCTCTTGATTGAAAAAGGGACACCTTGAGTTCATATCCTTTGTCGGTACAAGAACAAAGCACAGACCAGGCCAGTGTCTTCCAGTATGACAGGATAACACAGCTTCCATCTCCCTTTCCCTGCCTGAAGCACCTAAACCAAAGCACTGGCTATAGAGCTGTGTGGAAAGCAGTCTGGGACATTGTGCGTATGCATTATACACTTACTGGCAGGCTGTTGAGAGGACTTTTTGTGTCTATTGCCCAGGGACATTGTCAAGCCCCTAAATGTCATGTGTACAGACTCTTAACTGTCTTGGTAACACTTTACTGGACTTGCTTCAGTCTCACAATGTATTTTTTGCACTGGGGAGTTCCAAAACTGAACACAAAACTACTACTTCCAATTAAAGGAAATAGTCACTTGTCTTGAGCTATCCAGTCCATACATCCCTAGGCTGGATACAAAGATACTGTGAGAGAAATTGTCAAAAACCTTGCTAAGGCCCAGGTTAATGACATCTTCTTTCCTCTCCCTGTACACAGAGACAGACATTTCTTCATAGAAGGCATTCAGGCTGATCAGACACAGATTGTGATCAGTAAATCCATGCGGGTTGCTTAACACTTTCTTTTCCTCCATGTGCCTGGAAGAAGAGATTTCCAGGACTTGCTCCACAAACTTCCCTGGGAAGGGACTGAAACACAGCTGACCTACCTGAAGTTCTCTGGATGCTCTTTCTTGCTGTTTCTTGAAGAGGAGCCTCACATTTGTATTTTTAAGTGTTGGCACTTCAAAGCTGCTTATTGCAGACTGCCAGAATTCCCCCTTCCCCTGTCTTTTTCATGTAACTAATTGGATGAACTAGGACAGTAAGAGTAGCACACTGTAATCCACTACTCCCAAAGGAGTATTATATTAATATTATGGAAGGTAGAGGCACAGTGCAGGCACAGAATATCAGCTAACTCCTCTCCCAAAGAACCTACATCTAAAAGACTGGTGATGCATTAGGGCAGGAAGAAGGCAAAGGGATAAAACATTGATGAAGTTGATCCAGGACACTGAAGTTGGACCTGGAATGAGCATTTAGCAAAGGCGTGTGCAAACCCATAGCATACTCCACTGCAATTGTGACTCCTTCAGTGTCTCAACTGAAGTTTCTACTCACTAAGAGAGGTTGCTACACAGGTCTGAGATCCCTAAGGCAAGTGCTGAAGTTTGTGTGTATGTCAGCCCAGACCACAGTATGTCTAGCATGCAGACTTCTGTTCCAGAGAGTTGCAGATCTCATTCCTAAACACTTGGTCTGCTGACCCTCTTCGCCAGCCTGTCCTTGTGGCAGCCTGCTGTGCTGCCAGCTTAAGCCTACAGATTGTTTTGCACTGCTTACCAAGCGATCTGCTGGTTCTGGGAACTGATCTGCTTACCTGTCCCCTGCAATCAGCTGTGACAGCGACTCAAAAGCACAACTTTCTGTGTGCATGTGCTGCAATGAGGAGAAGAGGTTTTACAGAGCAACACTTTGGAGAGGGAAAGGATGCTTTTAAGTGTATGAACATCAGAGTACAAATCAAAGTGCTCATAATGTGACCCAAGCAAAGACAAATTTTAGCACTCAGGAATAGCTTCAGGATTTTGTCCTAGTTTAGTGCTGTGATAACCATCTAGCCTGGTGACTGGTCTCTAGTAATACTTGAAGGAAGAGACAGGGAATGAATTTGTCTTGCTCACTATAATTTTCTAGAGAACACACATCTTCTGAACATGCCAGTGGGGCATATTTTGTCCCTAGTTGAGATCTACCCTCTTGTGCTTGGAAGAGTTGGGCTGTTTCTTCCCAAAGAAGCTGGGCATGGTTTCTTTCCAAAGTTCTTTTCAGGTAATGTAGTCTTGGTCCTCTCCTTCCTCCCTCATGTGTACGTTGTGTCAACAAAGTGCACTCAGCTGCAACAGGCCACCATAGTAATGGATGGTGGGAAAAGCCTTCAATAATCCTGCTGTCAAGCCGGGCCATGAGACCCTTACACATCCCAGCTTGAGAAGCAAGCAGAAAAGAATGTGCTGAAGAAAAAACAATCACAGATCTGCAATGGTATGATCAGAGCTGGCATCTACATTTTTTCCTCCTTACATGAATGCAGGTTCTGATCTTTGTAGGTTAATTTTAGAGATTTGACACTAACTTGCAGGAAATGTTGCTTATTTGGACAGTCGCCATAGTGAAAATTGGAGCCAGGCTTATACAAATACTTTAACTCAACCAACAAGTCCTGCAGTCAACTAAGAAACCTAGAAATAAATATACTTCAAGACTACTTGTATTATTGTCCTTATTTAAATACCTCACTGTGTACTTTTCTTTTACACTTCTATATAAAATTTTCCCCATATTTTTTTTTTCACATGCTGTTTGAGTCACTAACAGGATAGGTGGAGGCTAGAAAGCAGTTTCCACTGCACTATTAGCACTGCAAAGTGACGTGAACACTCAGGATTATACAATGAAGGAGAAACTCCTTCCTTGGCTTGTCTCCCCATTCCCTTCCACTTCACCCACCAGTGTAATTTTCCCCACGCCTGTCACTTAGTGGAGCTGAACGGAAAGAGCTGTCAGCAGTTTGTTGTAAAACTAACTCAGAATAATCTGGTTTGTGCAGCTAGTTCTCACTTCTGTAGTCTGAGTTCACTGTTCCCTTAGTGTCTTCAGCAGTAACTGGAAGAAAAAGTTGACAGAAATGCTGAAGAAATTTTTTACTAATTTGTGTTACAGTAGGTCAAAGAGGCCAGATTGTCTGTGGAGTCACTGTGCTTGTTGCTAACACTTTGCAGGACATGACCATCTCTTCTCCAAAGATGTTTCAGTGAAAAAGTGACAGTGGAAGAAATAAATATTGTATGAACTACCCAGATGCAGATCTAAAGATTTATGTTTATTTTTATGCCATACAATAATAGGTTTCCCATACAGTAATAAATGTCACATCGTAAAAAAGAAAGTTACTTATCAACAGCTACTGTTCTTTGTGATTTATATTTCATAAATGAACATATTTATATATTTCCTGTGTACTCGTATAAAGACACATATGCCATATGCCAGAAAGACCTTAGCACTGAGGTTTTTTCATTTCAGCAACCTCTGGGCCCAACTCCCATTATGTTCCAAACAAAGGTGTATACACTACCCTCTACCCAATCTATTTTACACACTGTGGTTTATGTTCACCTGCAGAAATTTGTTGATCAGAGAGGCGGATGGTGGAGAATAAATGTGTATATGGACAATGCATCTTGAAGTATTCTAGTTACCAGTAGCCTTTCCTTCCTTTCTTGAGGAAGCATGTGTGATTCATTCATTCTACAGGTACAGCGCTCCCTTTTTAATCTATCTGTAGAGGAGGGCTTCATCTCAGAATCCTTAGGGAAAGGCAATTGTGAAAACTTTCTATCAAATATTAAGTCACATTGATATAGCTCTGACATGATGATGCACTACTTGGTAAGGTGAACTAAAAGTCTAAGCGTCTCTACTACACTTGTATATGGTTGTGAGCTTCTATAGATAGGCCACAGAAGTATCCTGACCTCTTCTGCAATGTGTCATGGTTGCTGATTATTGATCCAGCTTAGTGATTTCATATCAACTGAGTCTATCATCCAGTTTCACAGTCTGAATACAGAAATTATTGGTGGCACAGACACAAACAGCCATGAAGATCCGCCAGTGTGTTTCTGTTGTGTGACCAAAGGACGGTGCTCTTCTCACATCCGGAGCCTATAGCAATGCCTTGGCTCTGGATGCACAAACTAGTGAACTATTTGGCTCAGGTGCAACTTTTGGAACTTGAAGGAGATCCTCAAAGAACCTTGTCTTGAAAGATGACTGTTAGAGGGATCTTCCACCAATGTCTGGATTTTTCCCTGTTTTCCTTGCTGGAGAAATAAATGCCAGAAAAGCTGCTTTATGAAGACCAAACCAACCACAACAGCAACAACAAGAAATTCAGGAGTGGCTAAGTGTTCTCTGAAAGCTAGGAGCTCCCATTTTAATCCTGCCTTACTATTACCCTTTGGGAAGACTTTGCTGACAGTGAACCAATGTCAGACACTTCAGTGATCAGTCTATCTGCACAGGGGCAGAGCCCACATACTATTAGCTTTGTTATGGTATTATCCATTGTAATCTGACAATAAGAGTCTAGGGAATTGTCTCTACCCGTATCTGATCAGCAAAAATTGTGGGGTCTCGAGTGAAATTTGTACATCAGGCAATGTCCAACAAAGAATTCCTCTGTCCACTCTTAATGCAACAGATGCCTGTAGGGCCAAGATTCATACCAGGGCTAACAGGAATGTCAACTTTATCTTACATAAAATGCTTGAGAGAAACAGGTTCTAGCGCACACTGTAACACGATTTCTAGGTTGTCAGGCATTTAATGAAATGTCAAAAACTTTAATTCATTCAGTGGAATGGCTGGTTTCACACCATGACTGTAAACACATAAATCATCAGGAAGTGTTATGGCTTTCTTCTCAAAACCAAACAGGGGATTTTCTTAATATTGGAATACAGTACTATTCCTAAAGATTCTCCACTTCCTGTTCACCCAACACATAGTGAGAATTTCTACCTACAGCCCTCCCCAACTTGCATTCCTAATTTAGAACTAAATAAACAGGATACATAGTCTGATGTTATTTAATCACTTACATTTATTTAGCTTTTAAGCTTTATTCAGAGAAAAAGAAAGTTTCCGAAGTGTTGGAAATTTCAACATACCAGATCTCCACCTCTTATAGTACCAATTGCTCTGCCACACTCATTCACCTGAAAGCTATTCTTGGCAGAAGTGGACAGATTTCTAGCCTCTAAGCAGTGGTATTCCTAGTCTTTAGGAACTCTTTTGTATAAGTACTTTGAGCTAAATAACTAAACAGTTTCTCAGTTGATGAAATAAGGGTAATGAAGCTTTGTCGAGGGTTAGATTGCGGGGTGACAATCAAACCCTGGCAGATGTATTGTTAACCTCCTCGCCCCCCCACTTCCCTCTTTTGCCCCTCCCTCTCCCCTCTTCCCACTAAGGACAGGCGATCAGAAGGAAAAGAAGGACAGAGAAAAGAGAGTTGGAAAAATTAAAAATGTTTTACTAATGCTACTAATAAGAATAGAGAAAATAGTACAAAATATACAAAACCAATCTTGAAAGTCTCAGCAACTGCAGAGCTGGCACCTGAAGTCCTGGATTGGACTCTGCAGCCAACCAGAGCTGGATTCAGTCTCTCACTAGGCCTCAATTTGCAGGGACGGCTCGCATGGTCGGCCATAAGCAGAAGAGAAAAAGGGACAAGACCCTCGTATTCGCGTGAATGGAATGTGATACACAGTTGGTCAGTTTCTTGGTCACCTGTTTCTGGTTGCCCCTCTCGTGAGATGTTCATCCGTGCTTATCAATAAGTTTGCATTCCATTGCTATGTTTACCAAAACATGTATCTGGTTCTCCAGGAAAATGCAGCCAACATGAAGGCTTTAGCTGACAGGCAAATTCACTAAAAGAGAAACTTGTTTTTTAACAAAACCAGGATAAGCTTAGAGAAACCCTTGGGGCAGATGCGTTATGAAATGTAGCCAAACCATGTTTACAAAACATTCTGAAAATCTCAAATGGCAGGTGCTATAGAGATGCAAACTTTAAAGTTGTGTTTCACTATCCTTAGGCATTGAAGTCAAATGACTTTGCCAATGTCAGCACTGGCTTGGAGGGGTTAGATTTAGCTCTGCTAATTTTTAATATTTTTAATTATTTTAATAATATTTTATTTGCTAGTGATTATAGATACTCTTGTAATCCTGTGCACTCTATGCTTGAAATATTTTCCTGATTCAGCTCAGTGTTGTCAAACTGTAATCCAGCAATATCTGCTTGATTGTAAGCATGTGCTTATGGTCTTTCCTCCTTAAACATACCAGTGTCCTGCTGAGCTGTGATCCTCACTATCAGCAATGTGTTGCCATGCAGGTTATCTAGATCACTGAAGTGGATATGGCATTACTGGTAAACTGGTACAACTTTTCAAAGTCATAGCAATAACAGTGAGCACAGGGCATTCAGTATTTCTGCTAAATTACCAGTTACTTCAAGAAAGCAGCAAAACGTATAAATACCTCAGGGATTCAAGAGTAGGTCTGTAGCTATAACTACATTCAAAAATATAATCTGAAAGCAAGCTTCAGGTATTGTGTCTGATATTTGGATTGCACTTTCTCAGGTTAATTTCATTTGCGGGGCTCATTCAGATATTTGATTTTTTTTTTAATTAATTGATACTTTAGAGATGAATCATTAGCTAAATTTATTTAGAACAAGACCTATTTAATGCGTCAACTGTTTCTGGGAATATCCTTGCTAGACAAAGACGCTGGTTTATTATATATGTATTTTGAAAGCTATGGACAGGTAAGGCTGGTGGAGGAGAAGGTCTCTGAAGTCAGAAGGTAGACTAGAAATGTATTAAATTAATATCCCCTTGGAGAGCAAATCAGACCGAATTAAAGAAAGTGAGAAAAGAAAAGAGCATTTTTAAGAACCAAGACACAAAGAAATAACAGCACAGAAAAAAATCTTAGTCACTGATCTCCCGCTGGAGTCTACAGAGAAAGGTAATAACAAACCTTCCATTACATTCCTGAAACAGAACAAAACAAGTATATGGGTCCCGTCCTCCTCCCATTAATTCTGGCAGGCCCCAGAAGAGTAATTTGCATTCCAGCTAAGCCATTGCTGTTGTCATTTCTGACTTGCCAAATTTTTCCTCCCAAACAATGTTGGAACAGGCACGGAGAGCTGAAGTTTAGCTGCCCTTGCCTTGCAATTATATTAATGTAGAAATGACCTTGATGGCTTTGAGTTGCCCCAGAGCAACATCACAGGCAAATCAGAAGTAATTCCTTAAGCTAAATCATTCTTCAAGAACTTATTCAGAGAACGAGAAAACTGGCTGTCCTGGCTGGGATGGTAGGAAGCCAAGGCAGTTTAAGCTGTCTGTACCTTATACACAAATGTCACTGACTTCTTGTTCCCACAGCTGTGTTACACAGGGTAATTTTTTTGTGTAGTCCTGGAGTACAAAAAGGGACTGTGGTGCCATGCCAGGTACATTAAACAGTCATCACAGGCAATTAATTTTTTTTCAAAATCCACAAGGCTTGAGACTGTTATTTCATAGGGAGTAAAAAGGCAGATGGAAGCATTTAATAATCCACATACTCATGTGATTGACTTTGTCACTAATTATAGTAATTGACATTGACATCCTGTTGTGGTGCTTAGGATAGGCAGAGGGGTGGGACAATCATGTCGTATATTTATATAGATGTTGTGCACACCTTCAGAGTGACATGTGCTATAATGCATATAACATTTATATTTGTATATTAATCACCTATTATCTCATTCTTGCATATGGTCACTCCTTTGATGATGTTAACTATATTGTGATTTACCTGATCTATGCCTTCATTTGTTTACTATATTTGAGGAGAAAAGAGCACAGACTTTCTATACAAGGGCCACCTGTCTAGAAAAAAAAGACTGTAGCTGTCTTGTTGCTGTTAAGCAAAAGTAATAACTTGTGAAAGAAAAACCTAGTGAAAAAAAAAAATTGAACTAACAATTTGTGAGTTCCTCTACAGGCTGGACTAGTGAGAAATGCAGTATCAGGCACTCTACCTGAATGTTTAGCAGGGACCAGCCCCATGCAACTATCTGTGTGTGGGGTATCCAACCCAGCCTGTAAGAACTCAGATGGATTCCAAGCAGAATGTTTTGCTGCTACACACATTGGTTAAAACTAAGTTATAGAGTGACTTCTTGAAAAGTAATCGCTTATGTAACATAGCAACTAAATAATGTTTAGCATTTAGTCCTAAAGAAAAAAACGATCCCACATACCCTTAGCGTGTTTTATTCATGGTGGTCTCATCTTCTGATTCTGGTCCTGAAATCTTCCAGATGTTGCATGTGTCAGTGAGACAATGTAAAAGGCATGATTGGAGCTTTTCCGTCCAAAAATCAGAGAAAAACTTCCACAAATGTCTTCTCTGAACAAAAAGAGATAATAAGTTCTATGATTCTCACTAGTGACATCTATGTTTTTAAATAAAAGTGGGCCAGGGAGAGAGCTACCTCACTAAACCTCCCATCTTTCATGGTATTTAACTGTCAGCTCACTCCCTGATTCTCCCCAAGACAAACCTGCTTTTGAGGGATGAGCTCTAAGCAGCGTAATTTTGAACCAGCTATTGTCTCTGGCCTTGGGGTTCAGGAGCAGTGCATAGCTTCTATTTAGCAATATTTGAGTTGGTGGTGACCTTTTGGCATCTCTTTTTCTCTTTTATTTCCCACTTCTAGAAAAACAGGTTCCTTGTCTGTGAAACCTTCACCTTGCGTCTTCGGTGCAGCCACATGAAACTAATCACGGCTCTTTAGGAACAAGGAGATGGGAGTCTGGAATCCTGATCCCGGCTGTGGTGACATTCTCCACATTGTTTTGTAGCAGAGCTAATGCTTTCTAATGAAAGGTGAGTGAGTATGAAAAAATGTAACCTAAGATGGAGTAAGGTTTTCTCACATAGTCATTATCTAAGTTATGTAAAAGAAAATGACCGACCTGGAGGAGTCCCTGATGAAAAAAAATCTGTTTATGTGAAAAGAAACTCTCATGAAGAAGTGCACTGATTTTTCTGAAATTACCAGGAAGAAGTTATCACAAAACCTCTTTCCAAAATACTGTCAAATGGGTTTTATTTTGCCTCTATAATTTTGCATATTAGACAAGATTGCAATTTACTACAGTTGGGAAATCAAAGTGTTTAAACTCAGATAAGACTCAAAAAAAAGACTATTCAGCTGTACTGCAATCAAAAGCTTCCTTAAGACCAAAATTTTTTCCCAGAACACTTCATGTCACATTTTCTCTGGAAACAGGTAAGACTTTGAGTCCTGAGTCAATAAAAGGTAAAAGTTCAAAGTCTTGAAACAAGACAGGCTCTCATGCCTGCTGGCACTTTTGGAAATGCTGAGCCCAAAGAATTTTTAAAATTGTGTGGCAGACTTCTATGGATTGAGGCTGGCAAGAGGAGAAAGTGAGTTATAAAATACAGTTCTTAAAAACATAACAAAACTATCTGTAGCAAAAAGGTGCTTATTGAAAGACTTCTCTGTTCCAATATGCCGTAGGTGAAATAAAATAATTGATCATGGGGGTAGATACAGAGTATCGGAGTTCTGATTTTGGACTATATTGGTGGAACAATTAGAACTAGCTCAAAATGTTTCTGCACAGTTGCTGGTTTTGCAGCAGAATTTGTTTCACGGAAGAAACTGAAGCTGCCACATGACATGACAGTCCTGCCAATCTAAGACCTGGCAGCTGCCAAGAAAGGCCATCTCACCCTCTTCTCTAACCATATACCTTATGTGCCCAGCAGTTGTTCCAATTTCCATGATTCTGTGGCCTCGTGGAAAGCCAGTTCAGCTGGAAGATGCTACTAAAATGGATCCTTCTGAAAAAGATGAAAAAATGTCGAAAAGAGCTTTCTGATAGATCAGCTAACTTGGTCAGCTGCATTATTGTGGCTGCATTATTCAGCCGATGCAAAGCCAGACAGCAGAGGAGCATACAGTCCCTTTCAGTGGCAGTTTCAATTTTGCTGTAGCATTGAACCACATGCTGAATGTCAGCAGTCTCCTCTCTGATTGCTAATGTTGCCAGCAAAAAACAACTTCCCCCCAATGTATGGTGAGCTGCAAGTTTAGGATGTATATATGTTCATACAAGTAAGCAGTAGTCTCAGCAGCTATCTTTTCTTCAAAGAATAGCAATTTAAATAGCCCACATAAAGAAAGTAGATCTTAATTTTGCAGATAGAGAATAGGACTGTGTGTTGAGGGTCTCCAAAGGTGGTTGTGGCAGACCTGGGAAATGATATAATTTTGGAGAGATCCAGTTTAATGTTTTATCCAAAAGGTACTTCTGAGGTTCTCCATGATAGCTATGTCTATGCATCTGTAGGAAGTTTGACATGATATGTAGAGCTACAAATGTTATGCTACAGAATACAGACCTTCTTCTACACATGAGAAATATCTCAGTGATTTTAGGAAGTCCTATTTTGGAGTAAAAATATTTCAGAATTAGGAGAATGAAACACAAAGAGGGAAACAGAGCCATCGGAGGAGGGGTGTCAGTAGCCATATTGACAGCAGTCCAATCTCTCTGTCTACCATCATATTATATGTTAGTTTGTGAGAAAAACATTAGATCACATGCATCAAGCCTCCAAGACAGGAAAATCTTCCTTGGAAGTCCCTGCTATAGTTTTGGATGCCTGCTCTATGCAGTAAAGTGATATCATTGGCAATAACCCCTTGTCTTTTGATTTCTGCTCTGGAACCTGCAGATAATTTCTTAATTCTCACCTGCAGTTTATGATTAACATGGATATTTGTTTGCTGGTAGAGGGCTGTTCGAATGCATTTCTGAAGCAGATACTGTGTCAACTATGTTGTTTGGTGGAGAACTGGACTTTCCTGTTTGGAGTAATTTTCTCTCCTTCTTTCTGTCCAGACCCATAGGGACAATTTTTCTACACAGCTTTCTGCAGTGCTGTGTTAGAAATTCCCTGATATAACTATAACCAATCTGATGCATCTGCACAGCACAGAAGAAAGTCAAGAGAGATTGGCAGTGAAGTCACAGAAGTGACATAGTCTTGTTAGTATTATAAGACTACCTTTGTTTCAGAACTAATTATCTGTAGTCAAACATTGAGATTACAGTATCACAGTATCACAGTATGTTTGGGATTGGAAGGGACCTCAAAAGATCATCTAGTCCAATATCCCTGCTGGAGCAGGAACGCCTAGGTGAGATAGCACAGGAACATGTCCAGGCGGGTTTTGAATGTCTCCAGAGTAGGAGACTCCACAACCTCCCTGGGCAGCCTGTTCCAGTGCTCTGTCACCCTCACTGAGAAGCAGTTTTTTCTCAAATTTAAGTGGAACCTCTTGTGTTCCAGCTTGATCTCATTACCCCTTGTCCTATCATTGTTTGCCACCGAGAAGAGCCTGACTCCATCCTCGTGGCACTCACCCTTTATATATTTACAAACATTAATAAGGTCACCCCTCAGTCTCCTCTTCTCCAAACTAAAGAGATCCAGCTCCCTCAGCCTTTCCTCATAAGGGAGATGCTCCACTCCCTTAAACATCTTTGTTGCCCTACGCTGGACCCTCCCCAGCAGTTCTCTGTCCTTCTTGAACTGAGGGCCCCAGAACTGGACACAATATTCCAGATGGGGTCTCACCAGGGCGGAGTAAATGGGAAGGAGGACCTCTCTCGATCTACTAACCACCCCACTTCTAATACAACCCAGGATGCCATTTGCCATCCTGGCCACAAGGGCACAGTGCTGGCTCATGGTCATCCTGCTGTCCGCCAGGACCCCCAGGTCCCTTTCTCGTGCACTGCTCTGTAATATGTAATTTCCCAACCTATACTGGAACTTGGGATTGTTCCTGCCCAGATGCAGGACTCTACACTTTCCCTTGTTAAATTTCATCAGGTTATTCCCCGCCCAACTCTCCAGCCTGTCCAGGTCCCGCTGGATGGCGGCACAGCCTTCTGGCGTGTCAGCCACTCCTCCCAGCTTAGTGTCATCAGCAAACTTGCTGATAGTACACTCAATTCCCTCATCCAAATCGTTAATGAATATATTGAATAATATTGGCCCCAGTACTGACCCCTGAGGCACTCCACTAGATACTGGCCTCCAACTAGACTCCACACCATTGACTACCACTCTCTGGCTTCTCCCCTTAAGCAACCCGCCTCACTACTCTATTGTCTAGACCACACCTCCTCAACTTAGCTGTGAGGATGCTGTGAGAGACTGTGTCAAAGGCTTTACTGAAGTCAAGATAGACCACATCCACCGCTCTGCCATCATCCATCCACCTTATTACATTCTCATAAAAGGCTATGAGATTGGTCAAGCATGACCTACCCTTGGTAAAGCCATGCTGACTGCCCCTAATAACCCTCTTATCCCTGATATGCCTTGAGATGGCACCAAGGACAAGCTGTTCCATTGCTTTCCTAGGGACAGAGGTGAGGCTGACCTGTCTATAATTACCCGGGTCCTCCTTCTTGCCCTTTTTGAAGACCGGAGTGACATTTGCTTTCCTCCAATCCTTGGGCACCTCTCCCGTTTCCCAAGACTTGGCAAAGATGATGGAGAGCGGTCTAACAATGACTTCAGCCAGCTCCCTCAGCACCCGTGGATGCATCCCATCTGAACCCATGGATTTACGGATGTCCAGACTATTTAATCGCTCCCTAACCCAGTCCTCATCGACTAAAGCAAACTCCTCCATTGACCTGGCTTCATCCGGGGTCTCAGGGGTACAGGGCTCCCCAGGACAGCCTCCAGCAGAGTAGACAGAGACAAAGAAGGCATTCAGTAATTCTGCCTTCTCTGTATCTTCTGCCACCAGGGCACCCACCCCATTCATCAGTGGGCCTACATTGCCTCTGGTATTAGTTTTATCTGCTATGTATTTGAAAAAGTTCTTTTTGCTGTCCTTGACCCCTCTCACCAGTTGTAATTCTAGGGAGGCCTTGGCTATCGTAGCTGCCTTCCGACATCCTCTAACAGCAGCCTTATATTCCTCCCAAGTGGCCAGCCCCTGCTTCCATGACATGTAAACTCTCCTCTTCCGCTTGAGCGTACCCAACAGATCCCTATTCAACCACGCAGGCCTCCTGGCTCCCTTCCTTGACTTCCTATGTGTGGGGATGCTCTGATCCTGAGCGTGGAAGAAGCAATCTCTGAATGCAATCCAGCTATCTTGGGCCCCTTTTCCTTCAAGCAGTCTTGCCCATGGGATTTCCCCTAGCAATTGCTTGAAAAGGTCGAAATTAGCCCTGCTAAAGTCCGGGGTTGCAATTCTACTTGCTATTCTGTTCCTGCCACACAAGAGGCTGAACTCCACCATCTCGTGGTCACTGCAACCCAGGCAGCCCTCAACCTTTACTGCTTCGACCAGACCCTCCTTGTTAGTGAGGATGAGATCCAGCAGCACTCCTCTCCTAGTCGGCTCCTCCACCATCTGCATGAGGAAGTTATCATCAATGCACTGGAGGAACCTCCTGGACTGTGGCTGGCTGGCTGAATGGTCCTTCCAGCAAACATCTGGGAAGTTAAAATCACCCACAACAACCTGGGCCTGTGACTGTGAGGTCGCTCTCAGTTGCCCATAGAAGGCCTCATCAACTTCCTCAGCCTGATCTGGTGACCTTTAATAGACACCTACAACAGTATCACCCCTGCCAGCCTGCCCCTTGATCCTGACCCATACACTCTCAACTCGCTCCTCATCTGCTCCTGGACAGAATTCAGTACATTGTAGTTGCTCTCTCACATAGAGAGCAACTCCACCACCACACCTGGCTGGCCTGTCTCTCCTGAAAAGGGCGTAGCCATCCATGACCACATTCCAGTCATGTGAACTGTCCCACCACGTTTCTGCAATTGCCACCAGATCGTAATCTCCCGACTGAACATAGGATTCTAACTCCTCCTGCTTATTCCCCATGCTGCATGGATTGGTGTACAGGCATTTCAGGGAGCAAGCAGAGCACACCAATTTCTCCCTAGAGGCATAGGAGGCCACCCAGTCCTCATCAGTTTTAGAATACTGCCCCACTGAGACAAAGCCAGCTACCACCCCATCCCCCTTTAAGCCTAGTTTAAAGCTCTCCAAATGAGCCCAGCTAATTCCTGCCCCAGCATCCTTTTGCCCCTGTGAGATAAACCTTTCCCGCATAACACTGTCCAGACTGGAGTCCTATAAAACCAGCCATTATCAAAAAATCCAAAGCCCTGCCTGTAGCACCAGTCTTGGAGCCAACCATTTAGAGACTGAATTTTCCTATTCCATCCCACATCGTCACTTGAAGATGGAAGGAGTGAAGAGAAGATCACTTGAGCCCCTGAGTCTTTCACCATCCTTCCCAAGTCCTTGAAATTGTTCTTCATTCCCCTCAGACTATGGGAAGCAGCTTCTTCCCGATCTGTCTGGAAGACAGCAGCGGGTAGTAGTCTGTCGGATGCATCAGTTTGGGAAGCTCTCTAGCGATATCCTTGATCCGGGCTCCAGGTAGACTACAAACTTCCCTAAGATGAGGGTCAACCCTGCATATTGGGCCCTCTGTTCCTTTCAGAAGGGAATTTCCTATTACAATCACCCTTCTTTCTTTCTTATCAGAGGGAGTCTTAAGTTGTGAAGTCAACCACCTCTTCCTATGTGATCTTGTAGGCAGGCTTGGCACCACCTCCTCACCTACCTCTTCTTCAAGATCCAGGGCCTCAAACCTATTACGGAGGGGCACCTGGGGAGGCACCGCAGGCAGGGAGGGGGGCTGCCCATGATGCCAAACCGGAATACGCTTCCAACCCTCGTCGTCTTTTAGGTCCCCTACCTCTGCCCGACAGCGACAAGGGTGGGGCTGTCTCAGGACTTCTGCCTCTGTCTGAGAGGGCAGGACGTCCATCTCCTTTTGGGGGTACCTCCCTGGGGCCTTTCCGACTGACACGTCAGGGTGTTACTCCACCAGTCGATCTCCCTTTCGCACTCCTTGATGGATCTCAGCTTCTCAACCTCTTCCTTAAGTTTCACAATCATGTCGAGCAGATCTTGCACCTGCTCACACCTCACACAGGTGGAGTGCTGGCCTCCCTCCCCCGGCAGCAGCAGGCTCTGGCACTCCCTGCAGCCAGAGACCTGAACAGCCACCGTTCGGGACAGAACCTCAGTCTGCATTGCCACAGTCTTTTTGAGACAAGCTCTCCTTCTGGAGACGACCATGGTCATCAGCAGTCTGGGACGCTGGCAATAAGTTAGAGGGACTGACAAGGCTCGTTGCTCCTCTCTGCACCTGGTGGGCAGCAACTAGTCGCTGCCCTCCCAAAGGATTTTTCAAGGCAAGGGGAGGGGGTGTGATCGCTGTCACCATGGGAACGCCCCCCGCCACATCATCTGCTCTCTCGCAATGGCTGCTGGGGCATCAGGGATCGGGACACGCCGGGAGTCAGGCTGTCCCTGTACGTTTCCCTCTGAGCTTCCTAATCTCGGCTGAACCTTGTGGTCGACTGAACCTCGCCGGCTCTGGCTCTCGCTGCACTGGCTCCGATCAGCTGACTGATTAGTTGAACTTTTCTGATTCTGGTTCTAGAACCACCTTGGCTGGTCCTATCTCAGGGGTCTCTCTGTGGGTAAGGTAGACAGATAGATATATTCTCCAGTGATGGTGTCCTTTTGGCTTTATGCCCTGCCCAAACGCAGAACATACCTCCCCTCTCTGAGAATACATACCTCCTTTCCTGCCCAGAAGGCTTGTCTCTATTTTCTGTCATGCTTATTTCCAGAGTAGAGCATTTGAATAAATCCATGAGATATCTGTTTGGAAGCCGTAGAGTTTGCAAGTTAGATTGTGAACTTGGTACTGATTTGTTTCAGTTGTATTTCTGATTCTTTATCTGTGCTCTTTGCTGTTGTCCTGGTATTTTGTACTTCGTTTCTCTTTCATTTGCTCTTTCCAGGATAATGTAATGCAATTCTGGGAAGAAAAATGTGGGTTTCATCTAATTGGAGCTAGTTAAAGCACACTTATTACCTCTGTGACTCTTTACTCAGCACCATGCCTCATTAGCCCTCCAAAGAAGGGACTACAGTTTACCAACTTTAAACAAGAATAGCTTCTAGGAAACTAATTTTCTTTCATTGTAAGCCTGGAACTTCTTGTTTGATGACACTTATGTTTTTAAAACTTCGAGCTCCCATAGGAACACAGGTCTTCAGCATTACTAGTTCTTGTGTCTTAAATTTCTGATCATTATAATGCAGCAAAAAGTATGTCCATGTGAACTTTGAAGTTCTCCAAACCTAGGAGGCAAATAGAGGTACTTCTTGCCCTTGTTTGTTTCCTGTTTGTTTCTCATCCTATTTTTTTCAAAGTCAAGATAATGATTTTGCTTCGCCTCACTGTGCTGAGCTTTGGATATTTAGGTATGGGGAGATGGAAGTCAAAAGAGTTCAAGGCTCCTATGAATTGTTTTTCTGTTTGAGGTATTTTTTTTTGTGTGATTTTGTAGTCAGAGATCCATAATAGTGTCCTAGCCACCTGGGAGTGTATTTCCCCTTCCTTCCATCCATATTGTACTGAGCTCCAAAGTGGCCAAGATGCATGCAATATGCTGCTTTCAGTGGATCTTTGCCTTCACAAAGCATACTTTGGAATTGTCTCAGCATTTACCTAATATGGATGGAGGCTGTGCATAATGCCCACTGTGATTAATTGTCGAGGAACAATGACTGATCATTTCAGAAATGGTAGCATGGTTTATGACCTGAGGGCTCAAAAATGACTTTATTTTCTGTAGTTTCTTTACGCATGAGCAGGAGGACATCAGGTTCAGACATGTCTTTAGTGAAGTATAGGTGAGCCTCAGTGAACAGGAGCTTTCTAAAGGTATCTGGAAGTCTGTGCAGCACAGGGGAAAAATTTCCTTCCTTCTTATGAATTGGATTGTTCAGAGGTCTGCCAGTTAGGAATTTTTTATCCTAATCATGCTGTGAGTAAATAAATGCCCCCAGGCCTCAGTTTGTCCATGTATAAGAGAGGTCTCACAACACATAGCTCACACGGTGTGCTAAAAAGTGAGTAGCTGCTTGCAGTTATCTCAGTAGCCATGTGCACGATATGTATAGTGAGGGAGCTACATGGCTCCCATATTCCATGAAATGCCCCCCATACACTGATTTCCTACGGGGCTGAGGGACAGGAATACTACTATAGCTCCCCCAGATTGCTTTCTCACTAAATGCTAAGAGGCAAGGGGGAAATGCAGTTTGTTTCGACTGGATCTTCAGTGTGGGTGTTGTGGGAGCACAGACCCTGTTGGAACATGGTGTGCTGTTTAGGTCTTCGGCCAAGACAACTGATATTCTTTGAATGCTTAGTGCTAATCTAATCTAATTTCCTTATATCTGATTAAATTTTAATACTCCTCAGCATCACTTTTTCTCTAGGATACTAAAGCCTCGCAGCCAATAAGTTTTGAGTGCACATTTAAATGCATAAATTTTGAATGGTTTTGGACTTTTGTGACCAGTAGAAAATGTATATCATATCTGTGCTGTTCAGAATCACACTGAGTTAGAAATGCGTGAATCAGTCACAAATAGGAAAGTTGTTGAAAAAAACGAATTCTCTCTGTGACTGAAATTACAAAATGAGAAGGTAGTTCTGGAAGCAGGTTTGGACAAGGAAGAACCTCACTTCTGTTTGTGACTAGTGAGAAGGAAAACATAAAATACAAACCTAAGAGACAGTCCTGGTTGATTTCAGAAAAAAACCCAGTGATTTCCTCTGAATAACACAGCTTTACTTTGTTCATACATTAAGTAACTGAAGAGAAAATTCAGTGACAGGGCACCTCTTATGCAAGTGTAATTGTAAATGACACAGAATGTCATTTGGAAATGTCACTGACCCACATCTAATATCAATAATAACAATAACAGCAACAATAATGATAATAGTGATAATGATGATGATGATGATGATGATGATGATGATGATGATGATAATAATAATAATAATAATAATCTATCCCTCTAGCAAAAAACTCTTGAGTCACTGTAGAAGGCAGGAGGGTTTGAATGGCCGAAATCCATATTGTGGCCACAGTTATGTGGCCTTACAGACATTCTTATGCATGTGGAAAGTACAGTTCCTACCTAAAAACCCCTTTTTCTTTCACTCCCTATGCCCACAGAGCAAAGGCACATTCTCACTAAAAGTACTGATATGTTTTTGGAAGCTCTTGGGTATGTCAGTTTGGTACTACAACATGATAAAAGAAGGTAAAAACAGTATTATCCTCCTCCCCTGAATTGTAATTTCCCCAAGAAATTCCATCTTTGACTAATAAATGGGCAAGTGAGAGTCTGGAAGTATTTGGTGATGGTTGGCAGAAGGGAGCACTAGAAAACTGAGTACCTCAAAATGGGTTGTTTATCTCCCAGCTGCTGCTTCTCCCCAATATTTGCTGCTTGTGATTGAAGTTGACTGAGGGGCTTAGATGCACACAAGAATTTTGTTTTTCTCCCCCTTGCATTCTTTCACTTAATGAAAGATACTGCCTTTGTCAATTCAGCTGTCCTCTGTATTTCTTTCAGTTTTTTTTTTTTTTTTAAAGCCAAGTCCTTGGTGAACACGGGGTTTTAACAACGTGTTCTTAAGCAGATGGAAATGAATATCTTAAGTGGTTTTTTTTTTTTTAATTTTTTTTTTATTTTTTTTTTTTTTTATTGTAAGGTCCAGAGTCTCTGAGCATACCAAAGAAATACCAAGGTTTTAACAAGTGTACTATATGGCATTTCATCCTGTTATTTCCTTGTGTATATTGATCTATCTCTAGGTGTAACCTGAATTTCCTCACAAGCTTTGAAAGGTACATGTAAGAAGTAGGTGTTTAGTCAAATCTTGAGTTTATATGTTGGTGGGATGAGTCAAAAGGTACTTAAAAATTTTGAGAACGGTCACCAGTTTGACACTGGGAACTCTTGTATCTTTAAGACATGTGGTAAAACTTCTTCTGCATTTGCCGGAAAGCAACTTTTATGGAAAAATGTATGGCAAGCTGAAGTTAGCTTGCTTCTGAGACATAAATTTTCACAGGTATAAAAAGAGAACCTGTGGAATCAAGGCTGCCTAACAGAGAGGCTTATCTGAATCTCAGCTCTGGTGACAGGCAGTGATGAAACAACCAGACACCCCATTATATTTACTCCCCAGAAAGAAATTTTCTGCGTTTTTTTTTTGTTTGTTTTGGAGTTAATATGTCATTTGCTATATGTTAGTGGAAATGGGCTTATACTACTAAATCTGAACTTGTTTTGTTCTTCTGGTTCATAAAGAACCTTTTTCATACCAGTTAAGTGTCATTGTACCCAAAAAACGAGTGGTGCTTCTTCTAAGGTGGTTAAAAACCAATTTTCTGTGGCTGTCATTTCATAGATGATGATCTCGGTTAAGAAAGGTAGGGAGTGGTGTGTCCTGCCCTTTCCTTGATAGGGACAGAAGACTCTGTTTTGCAAGAGCATTGGTACTCGTACATTGTTCACAGATAAGTAGGACCTACAGAGGTCATGGGAGGGGATTAGGTCCAAACACTACCCTCGTGTGTGGAATGGTATCACCATAAGTTCCCAAGCTGAGTATGGGTTAAAGGCTGCTGTTAGGCTAATGGGATTCCAAGAGAGAGAGGAGCCTGAACACATTGACCTCCTGAGTAAAACGAAGATGGAATTTCCAATGATTTATAGAAGAGGAAATAGCTCATATGCATTCTTCAAGCATTTCAGTTAAAGCTGTGAACAAGTGATTGCTGAGAAAGCCTCTAACTGTGTCAGGAGTTCCTACATCAAACAAGGCACAAAGCTGAAATCTGCTACCTCACACCAGAGAAGAACAATACCCTTTTTTGGATTCATTTCAATGACTATTTACCTTCATTTTGCTTCCTTGTTGAAGTAAAACCAAAATTAAACTAATTTTAGAAAATATAACTGCTGGAGAAAAATCTAGAATTCATGCAGCTATAGATGTGCCAGGTCTTGGCATATCTGTAAAAAACTTTTTAAAAGTTCAGGTAAATAATAGTCTTCCTTCTTTAGGCTCTACTCCACTCCACTCCATCCCACTCCACTCCAGACAGAGAGCAAAGGAAATTTAAGTACATTCACTGTTCTTGCTGTGTCAGCACTGGCAGCGTCCCCCAAAGAGGTGGGTTTTAACTCCTGGTGTGTGGCAGAGAAAAAGGGAGCTCCTTCCTTTTGCAAAGGACCACAAGTGCACTGTCAGTTTGGCAGCATTCCTATGTAAACAGTGTGGTTGGAAAAAAAACCCACCTCACTGAAAATGATTTAACGAAGGCTTTTATCAGCATAAACTTCAGGCAGGAAAGGGTATTAAAATATGTCATAATGTAACTGTTTAAGCCCCTGATGAGCCCACAAACACACAGAGGCCTGGGATTTCTGTAAAGATTTGCAACTGAAGAGAAGAAAGGAGGGTATGGTGTCTTTGGGTAAAGTTGTGACCCAAAGCAGGTGACCAGCAGTGACTGTCTGTATCAACTGACGATAGTTAGAAGGAGCTTACCTGCCAAAGAAAATGTGGATAAACTCAGCTAAGAATGTGAAGCCTGGTTTTACAGTATTTTTCACTTAGTTTACAGACATGAAATAGCAGAGATTTATAACCACTCCACCCTCTTTACAGTATTGGAGAACCAAAGGTTGATGTCTGTTTGGTGCATTTTGAGCAACTTGCAATTTCAGTTAAATTAAACCTTGACTCCTAACTAATTAAAAAATCAGGAAAATGTAGAAGAAAGAAGTTGTATCATCTGATTAGGGAAAGACTTTTGGACGCAAGGCTCCTCAGTTCTGTACCTTAGTCCTGCATTGCCCAGGCCCAAAGTAGTTAAAATATTCCACTCATTGAATCGCATGATCCAAAAAGATATTCAGGTGTGATGTAGTGCTCACTGAATTCTATCTGTCCTACCTTTAGACTCACTACCCTTTGCATCACATTCAGACTTGGTTCCATTAAAGAAAAGCAAGCATAATTCAACAGAAAACTTTGGAATGTTTTATAGTACAGGTTAGGTGTGAGAATTTCATTACATTGGCTGTGATCCCACGTGTGTGAGGGATTAGCTGAGGCTGAGACGTAACAATGCAGCCTCACCCCTGTTTAAATTACTAAAGTCTTCAATTTAATGTCAGTTTCACAAACGGAAAGAGTACTGCAAGAGGGTGAAAACTCAACATGGGGACTTGGAATTACCTTTGGCATTTCATTTTCTTGTTCTTTCTGTGTAAGTTAAAATCTATTTGATTATTTACCACTAGTATATATTTAGAGGATGTCCTTGAGAGACATTTGAAATTATAATCTGGGGGGGCTGAAAGGCTAAAAATCAATATAAAATACAATAACATGTAGTATTTACAGGTGGGGTTTTTTGATTTTTATTTTCTCTTGAATATGTAGTGTTCCAGCAGGTATTTTAGTAGGGACATAAAGCTGTAAGTAGATAAAAGACTGAGAGCAAAGTATTTGGAAAACTCTCATCTAAAAGATTAAATGTGCAGTGTCTGATCAGATTTTATGACATTTTTTTAGCCTTAAGCTTAGTTATGAGGCTAATGAATGATCTATTTTCCAAATTTTTCTCCCCTATGAGACTCTTTAGAAAAAGACCCATAAGAAAGCATGTACGAGGTTGGACTAGCTTGTATTAGTTATGCTGTGTTCTCACTGTTCTGCAATAATTTTTTTGAAATACCATCTAGAAATTCAGAGGACTATGTTATGTTATTCTTACTGTTTAGTTTAATTTTATTCAATGCAGATGATTCTAAGTTTTTTGAATGATCAGTACTTGCTCTTAATAATCAAAGAGATACAAGCACAGGGTCTTACAATTCAAGCTGTACTGGGATGCAGAAAAAGTATTAGTCTGTAGGAGAAATTTTGCAAAATATGTATTGTTACATAACAAGCTTGTATGTATATATCAAATTATATCAAAACACCACTTTGGTTTTACAGGAGAGTCAAAAGAAGTGAATTAATGTGGTTCTTATGACTTTGAAAGAGCTACCCCAGTAGCTCTTTTTATAGGCAAAACCAAAGACCCATGATAATACCTCAGTGTTGCTAAGCAGTAATATTAACATGAGACAGAGGACTAAGTCTGTGTTTTTACTGGAAACAAAACAGCTCCTCATAACCAAGGTTTAATTGCTTGAGCAAGTAAATGAAATGAGCCCAAATTGGCGTATTGATGCACACCTGAAGAAAGATTTGATTTTCCTTTTAAAGAAATGTACAAGAATATTCAAACTATTATCATATTCATACTTGTGAAATAAAGTAGTTATGACATATTTATAGTTAGAAATACAGGTAAACAAAGGAAAGCAATGAGTTTTCTCCCAATATCATTATGATTTCAAATATACACAGAAAAAGTTTCTTGACTACCTAAATGCCAGTAAAGAGGACATAACTGCGTTGCAAAATAAAGAATTTAAAATGATAAAATATAGCAAATAAAAAAGAAAATAAAATAATTCTTAAAAATGCATTCTGGTCTTTATAAAATTTCTGTGCAAATTCTCTAGATATTTTAGCTTAGAGACACCACAGAATCCTGGAATCAAAAAATCATTGAGACTACAACAGACATGTAAAACGATCAAGTCAAAATATGAACCGAACGATGCCAACTCATCCAATAAAACAAATCCTTGAGTGTATAGGAAGTCATATAAAGAAGAAAAAAAAAACCAAACAAAATTTAAGAATGTGTGAATGAGAAAAAGAAAAAAATATAACAAAAAAAAAGGTAGGAATTTTGAAAAATAGAGAAAAATTAGAAAACAAGAAAAGAAAGGTAGCATGAAATACTGGTAAAAGGAAAACACATGCAAATGAAAAAGAATAAGGAATATGAAGTTCATAGAAAATAAGAAATATGCAAAAAATTTTGTAACTGACACTAACAAAAGAAAGGTTAAAAAAAAAAACAACATGGCAAATGAAATTATCACACAAGAAAGAAATCACAGTTGGTAGAGTATTAAAGTAAATCATGTAAATACAGGGCAGGCCATGGCACACGAGACTATGTCTTCCATTGAGGCACAATGGCCTGCAGAAACCACAACAGCGACCACTGATGTGGCCAAAGCAACTGGCAGTGCTGCCTCCGTATCGCACACCCCACCTCAGCAGCGACCAGCCACTCATCCTCTTCTATCTTGGGTTTCTCAGCAGGGATGACCAGCCCGCAGCCGAGCAGCACCAGCCCCAGCACGGAGGCGGGCTTGGCCACCACATCCCGCTCCTCCACGACACTTGCGTCCACGGCACTTGAGTCCACCGCTCCTGCTGCCGCTTCTGGCCACACGACCTTGGGGTCGGGCACCACGGCGCCAGAGCCTACGAGCCAGAACACAGCGTCCAGCACGCCCAGCCCCAGGCCATGGGTATCTAGCTCCAGCACGGCCCCAGACTCAGCTACAAGCCAGGTTAGCCACTCGTCCACGCTGGCTGGCAGCGCGCAGACACGGGCAGTGCAGCTCACCTCCAGCCCCCTCAAACAGGGGCAGGCCACGGCGGAGGCGGAGGTCACTTTGTCTTCCACGGAGAGCCCTTTGCCTGCCCTGAGCACGACCGCTGCAGGTAGCGGTGCCACGACCCCTGCCGCTGAAGCTCAAACGCCCACCATCAACCACGTGAGCGGCACGACGGCTCAGCCCAACACCAAGACGCTCCTTTCCGTCCCTACCACATCGCTGGCCAACCCCTCTGCCACGGAGACAGACGGCGGAGCAGGGAGCACTGAGACTGCGCCCACGACGGCCACCCAGCAAGGGAGCTCGAGCGGCCCGTCTGCCGCCACCAGGGTGACCAGCTCCGCCTACCCGTTGATGACGCCCAACAACACGGCCACTGGCGTGGCCACAGCGACTGGCAGTGCTGCCTCCGTGTCTCTCAGCCCCACCTCAGCAGCGACCAGCCGCTCATCCTCTTCTACCTTGGCTTTCTCAGTAGGGACGCCCAGCCCGCAGCCGAGCAGCACCAGCCCCAGCACGGAGGCGGGCTTGGCCACCACATCCCGCTCCTCCACGACACTTGCGTCCACGGCACTTGAGTCCACCGCTCCTGCTGCCGCTTCTGGCCACACCACCTTGGGGTCGGGCACCACGGCGCCAGAGCCTACGAGCCAGAACACAGCGTCCAGCACGCCCAGCCCCAGGCCATGGGTATCCAGCTCCAGCACGGCCCCAGACTCAGCTACAAGCCAGGTTAGCCACTCGTCCACGCTGGCTGGCAGCGCGCAGACACGGGCAGTGCAGCTCACCTCCAGCCCCCTCAAACAGGGGCAGGCCACGGCGGAGGCGGAGGTCACTTTGTCTTCCACGGAGAGCCCTTTGCCTGCCCTGAGCACGACCGCTGCAGGTAGCGGTGCCACGACCCCTGCCGCTGAAGCTCAAACGCCCACCATCAAGCACGTGAGCGGCACGGCGGCTCCGCCCAACACCAAGACGCTCCTTTCCGTCCCTACCACATCGCTGGCCAACCCCTCTGCCACGGAGACAGACGGCGGAGCAGGGAGCACTGAGACTGCGCCCACGACGGCCACCCAGCAAGGGAGCTCGAGCGGCCCGTCTGCCGCCACCAGGGTGACCAGCTCCGCCTACCCGTTGATGACGCCCAACAACACGGCCACTGGCGTGGCCACAGCGACTGGCAGTGCTGCCTCCGTGTCTCTCAGCCCCACGTCAGCAGCGACCAGCCGCTCATCCTCTTCTACCTTGGCTTTCTCAGTAGGGACGCCCAGCCCGCAGCCGAGCAGCACCAGCCCCAGCACGGAGGCGGGCTTGGCCACCACATCCCGCTCCTCCACGACACTTGCGTCCACGGCACTTGAGTCCACCGCTCCTGCTGCCGCTTCTGGCCACACCACCTTGGGGTCGGGCACCACGGCGCCAGAGCCTACGAGCCAGAACACAGCGTCCAGCACGCCCAGCCCCAGGCCATGGGTATCCAGCTCCAGCACGGCCCCAGACTCAGCTACAAGCCAGGTTAGCCACTCGTCCACGCTGGCTGGCAGCGCACAGACACGGGCAGTGCAGCTCACCTCCAGCCCCCTCAAACAGGGGCAGGCCACGGCGGAGGCGGAGGTCACTTTGTCTTCCACGGAGAGCCCTTTGCCTGCCCTGAGCACGACCGCTGCAGGTAGCGGTGCCACGACCCCTGCCGCTGAAGCTCAAACGCCCACCATCAAGCACGTGAGCGGCACGGCGGCTCCGCCCAACACCAAGACGCTCCTTTCCGTCCCTACCACATCGCTGGCCAACCCCTCTGCCACGGAGACAGACGGCGGAGCAGGGAGCACTGAGACTGCGCCCACGACGGCCACCCAGCAAGGGAGCTCGAGCGGCCCGTCTGCCGCCACCAGGGTGACCAGCTCCGCCTACCCGTTGATGACGCCCAACAACACGGCCACTGGCGTGGCCACAGCGACTGGCAGTGCTGCCTCCGTGTCTCTCAGCCCCACCTCAGCAGCGACCAGCCGCTCATCCTCTTCTACCTTGGCTTTCTCAGTAGGGACGCCCAGCCCGCAGCCGAGCAGCACCAGCCCCAGCACGGAGGCGGGCTTGGCCACCACATCCCGCTCCTCCACGACACTTGCGTCCACGGCACTTGAGTCCACCGCTCCTGCTGCCGCTTCTGGCCACACCACCTTGGGGTCGGGCACCACGGCGCCAGAGCCTACGAGCCAGAACACAGCGTCCAGCACGCCCAGCCCCAGGCCATGGGTATCCAGCTCCAGCACGGCCCCAGACTCAGCTACAAGCCAGGTTAGCCACTCGTCCACGCTGGCTGGCAGCGCGCAGACACGGGCAGTGCAGCTCACCTCCAGCCCCCTCAAACAGGGGCAGGCCACGGCGGAGGCGGAGGTCACTTTGTCTTCCACGGAGAGCCCTTTGCCTGCCCTGAGCACGACCGCTGCAGGTAGCGGTGCCACGACCCCTGCCGTTGAAGCTCAAACGCCCACCATCAAGCACGTGAGCGGCACGACGGCTCAGCCCAACACCAAGACGCTCCTTTCCGTCCCTACCACATCGCTGGCCAACCCCTCTGCCACGGAGACAGACGGCGGAGCAGGGAGCACTGAGACTGCGCCCACGACGGCCACCCAGCAAGGGAGCTCGAGCGGCCCGTCTGCCGCCACCAGGGTGACCAGCTCCGCCTACCCGTTGATGACGCCCAACAACACGGCCACTGGCGTGGCCACAGCGACTGGCAGTGCTGCCTCCGTGTCTCTCAGCCCCACGTCAGCAGCGACCAGCCGCTCATCCTCTTCTACCTTGGCTTTCTCAGTAGGGACGCCCAGCCCGCAGCCGAGCAGCACCAGCCCCAGCACGGAGGCGGGCTTGGCCACCACATCCCGCTCCTCCACGACACTTGCGTCCACGGCACTTGAGTCCACCGCTCCTGCTGCCGCTTCTGGCCACACCACCTTGGGGTCGGGCACCACGGCGCCAGAGCCTACGAGCCAGAACACAGCGTCCAGCACGCCCAGCCCCAGGCCATGGGTATCCAGCTCCAGCACGGCCCCAGACTCAGCTACAAGCCAGGTTAGCCACTCGTCCACGCTGGCTGGCAGCGCGCAGACACGGGCAGTGCAGCTCACCTCCAGCCCCCTCAAACAGGGGCAGGCCACGGCGGAGGCGGAGGTCACTTTGTCTTCCACGGAGAGCCCTTTGCCTGCCCTGAGCACGACCGCTGCAGGTAGCGGTGCCATGACCCCTGCCGCTGAAGCTCAAACGCCCACCATCAAGCACGTGAGTGGCACGGCGGCTCAGCCCAACACCAAGACGCTCCTTTCCGTCCCTACCACATCGCTGGCCAACCCCTCTGCCACGGAGACAGACGGCGGAGCAGGGAGCACTGAGACTGCGCCCACGACGGCCACCCAGCAAGGGAGCTCGAGCGGCCTGTCTGCCGCCACCAGGGTGACCAGCTCCGCCTACCCGTTGATGACGCCCAACAACACGGCCACTGGCGTGGCCACAGCGACTGGCAGTGCTGCCTCCATGTCTCTCAGCCCCACCTCAGCAGCGACCAGCCGCTCATCCTCTTCTAGCTTGGCTTTCTCAGTAGGGACGCCCAGCCCGCAGCCGAGCAGCACCAGCCCCAGCACGGAGGCGGGCTTGGCCACCACATCCCGCTCCTCCACGACACTTGCGTCCACGGCACTTGAGTCCACCGCTCCTGCTGCCGCTTCTGGCCACACCACCTTGGGGTCGGGCACCACGGCGCCAGAGCCTACGAGCCAGAACACAGCGTCCAGCACGCCCAGCCCCAGGCCATGGGTATCCAGCTCCAGCACGGCCCCAGACTCAGCTACAAGCCAGGTTAGCCACTCGTCCACGCTGGCTGGCAGCGCACAGACACGGGCAGTGCAGCTCACCTCCAGCCCCCTCAAACAGGGGCAGGCCACGGCGGAGGCGGAGGTCACTTTGTCTTCCACGGAGAGCCCTTTGCCTGCCCTGAGCACGACCGCTGCAGGTAGCGGTGCCACGACCCCTGCCGCTGAAGCTCAAACGCCCACCATCAAGCACGTGAGCGGCACGGCGGCTCCGCCCAACACCAAGACGCTCCTTTCCGTCCCTACCACATCGCTGGCCAACCCCTCTGCCACGGAGACAGACGGCGGAGCAGGGAGCACTGAGACTGCGCCCACGACGGCCACCCAGCAAGGGAGCTCGAGCGGCCCGTCTGCCGCCACCAGGGTGACCAGCTCCGCCTACCCGTTGATGACACCCAACAACACGGCCACTGGCGTGGCCACAGCGACTGGCAGTGCTGCCTCCGTGTCTCTCAGCCCCACCTCAGCAGCGACCAGCCGCTCATCCTCTTCTACCTTGGCTTTCTCAGTAGGGACGCCCAGCCCGCAGCCGAGCAGCACCAGCCCCAGCACGGAGGCGGGCTTGGCCACCACATCCCGCTCCTCCACGACACTTGCGTCCACGGCACTTGAGTCCACCGCTCCTGCTGCCGCTTCTGGCCACACCACCTTGGGGTCGGGCACCACGGCGCCAGAGCCTACGAGCCAGAACACAGCGTCCAGCACGCCCAGCCCCAGGCCATGGGTATCCAGCTCCAGCACGGCCCCAGACTCAGCTACAAGCCAGGTTAGCCACTCGTCCACGCTGGCTGGCAGCGCGCAGACACGGGCAGTGCAGCTCACCTCCAGCCCCCTCAAACAGGGGCAGGCCACGGCGGAGGCGGAGGTCACTTTGTCTTCCACGGAGAGCCCTTTGCCTGCCCTGAGCACGACCGCTGCAGGTAGCGGTGCCACGACCCCTGCCGTTGAAGCTCAAACGCCCACCATCAAGCACGTGAGCGGCACGACGGCTCAGCCCAACACCAAGACGCTCCTTTCCGTCCCTACCACATCGCTGGCCAACCCCTCTGCCACGGAGACAGACGGCGGAGCAGGGAGCACTGAGACTGCGCCCACGACGGCCACCCAGCAAGGGAGCTCGAGCGGCCCGTCTGCCGCCACCAGGGTGACCAGCTCCGCCTACCCGTTGATGACGCCCAACAACACGGCCACTGGCGTGGCCACAGCGACTGGCAGTGCTGCCTCCGTGTCTCTCAGCCCCACCTCAGCAGCGACCAGCCGCTCATCCTCTTCTACCTTGGCTTTCTCAGTAGGGACGCCCAGCCCGCAGCCGAGCAGCACCAGCCCCAGCACGGAGGCGGGCTTGGCCACCACATCCCGCTCCTCCACGACACTTGCGTCCACGGCACTTGAGTCCACCGCTCCTGCTGCCGCTTCTGGCCACACCACCTTGGGGTCGGGCACCACGGCGCCAGAGCCTACGAGCCAGAACACAGCGTCCAGCACGCCCAGCCCCAGGCCATGGGTATCCAGCTCCAGCACGGCCCCAGACTCAGCTACAAGCCAGGTTAGCCACTCGTCCACGCTGGCTGGCAGCGCGCAGACACGGGCAGTGCAGCTCACCTCCAGCCCCCTCAAACAGGGGCAGGCCACGGCGGAGGCGGAGGTCACTTTGTCTTCCACGGAGAGCCCTTTGCCTGCCCTGAGCACGACCGCTGCAGGTAGCGGTGCCACGACCCCTGCCGCTGAAGCTCAAACGCCCACCATCAAGCACGTGAGCGGCACGACGGCTCAGCCCAACACCAAGACGCTCCTTTCCGTCCCTACCACATCGCTGGCCAACCCCTCTGCCACGGAGACAGACGGCGGAGCAGGGAGCACTGAGACTGCGCCCACGACGGCCACCCAGCAAGGGAGCTCGAGCAGCCCGTCTGCCGCCACCAGGGTGACCAGCTCTGCCTACCCGTTGATGACGCCCAACAACACGGCCACTGGCGTGGCCACAGCGACTGGCAGTGCTGCCTCCGTGTCTCTCAGCCCCACCTCAGCAGCGACCAGCCGCTCATCCTCTTCTACCTTGGCTTTCTCAGTAGGGACGCCCAGCCCGCAGCCGAGCAGCACCAGCCCCAGCACGGAGGCGGGCTTGGCCACCACATCCCGCTCCTCCACGACACTTGCGTCCACGGCACTTGAGTCCACCGCTCCTGCTGCCGCTTCTGGACACACCACCTTGGGGTCGGGCACCACGGCGCCAGAGCCTACGAGCCAGAACACAGCGTCCAGCACGCCCAGCCCCAGGCCATGGGTATCCAGCTCCAGCACGGCCCCAGACTCAGCTACAAGCCAGGTTAGCCACTCGTCCACGCTGGCTGGCAGCGCGCAGACACGGGCAGTGCAGCTCACCTCCAGCCCCCTCAAACAGGGGCAGGCCACGGCGGAGGCGGAGGTCACTTTGTCTTCCACGGAGAGCCCTTTGCCTGCCCTGAGCACGACCGCTGCAGGTAGCGGTGCCACGACCCCTGCCGCTGAAGCTCAAACGCCCACCATCAAGCACGTGAGCGGCACGACGGCTCAGCCCAACACCAAGACGCTCCTTTCCGTCCCTACCACATCGCTGGCCAACCCCTCTGCCACGGAGACAGACGGCGGAGCAGGGAGCACTGAGACTGCGCCCACGACGGCCACCCAGCAAGGGAGCTCGAGCGGCCCGTCTGCCGCCACCAGGGTGACCAGCTCCGCCTACCCGTTGATGACGCCCAACAACACGGCCACTGGCGTGGCCACAGCGACTGGCAGTGCTGCCTCCGTGTCTCTCAGCCCCACCTCAGCAGCGACCAGCCGCTCATCCTCTTCTACCTTGGCTTTCTCAGTAGGGACGCCCAGCCCGCAGCCGAGCAGCACCAGCCCCAGCACGGAGGCGGGCTTGGCCACCACATCCCGCTCCTCCACGACACTTGCGTCCACGGCACTTGAGTCCACCGCTCCTGCTGCCGCTTCTGGCCACACCACCTTGGGGTCGGGCACCACGGCGCCAGAGCCTACGAGCCAGAACACAGCGTCCAGCACGCCCAGCCCCAGGCCATGGGTATCCAGCTCCAGCACGGCCCCAGACTCAGCTACAAGCCAGGTTAGCCACTCGTCCACGCTGGCTGGCAGCGCGCAGACACGGGCAGTGCAGCTCACCTCCAGCCCCCTCAAACAGGGGCAGGCCACGGCGGAGGCGGAGGTCACTTTGTCTTCCACGGAGAGCCCTTTGCCTGCCCTGAGCACGACCGCTGCAGGTAGCGGTGACACGACCCCTGCCGCTGAAGCTCAAACGCCCACCATCAAGCACGTGAGCGGCACGACGGCTCAGCCCAACACCAAGACACTCCTTTCCGTCCCTACCACATCGCTGGCCAACCCCTCTGCCACGGAGACAGACGGCGGAGCAGGGAGCACTGAGACTGCGCCCACGACGGCCACCCAGCAAGGGAGCTCGAGCGGCCCGTCTGCCGCCACCAGGGTGACCAGCTCCGCCTACCCGTTGATGACGCCCAACAACACGGCCACTGGCGTGGCCACAGCGACTGGCAGTGCTGCCTCCGTGTCTCTCAGCCCCACCTCAGCAGCGACCAGCCGCTCATCCTCTTCTAGCTTGGCTTTCTCAGTAGGGACGCCCAGCCCGCAGCCGAGCAGCACCAGCCCCAGCACGGAGGCGGGCTTGGCCACCACATCCCGCTCCTCCACGACACTTGCGTCCACGGCACTTGAGTCCACCGCTCCTGCTGCCGCTTCTGGCCACACCACCTTGGGGTCGGGCACCACGGCGCCAGAGCCTACGAGCCAGAACACAGCGTCCAGCACGCCCAGCCCCAGGCCATGGGTATCCAGCTCCAGCACGGCCCCAGACTCAGCTACAAGCCAGGTTAGCCACTCGTCCACGCTGGCTGGCAGCGCGCAGACACGGGCAGTGCAGCTCACCTCCAGCCCCCTCAAACAGGGGCAGGCCACGGCGGAGGCGGAGGTCACTTTGTCTTCCACGGAGAGCCCTTTGCCTGCCCTGAGCACGACCGCTGCAGGTAGCGGTGCCACGACCCCTGCCGCTGAAGCTCAAACGCCCACCATCAAGCACGTGAGCGGCACGACGGCTCAGCCCAACACCAAGACGCTCCTTTCCGTCCCTACCACATCGCTGGCCAACCCCTCTGCCACGGAGACAGACGGCGGAGCAGGGAGCACTGAGACTGCGCCCACGACGGCCACCCAGCAAGGGAGCTCGAGCGGCCCGTCTGCCGCCACCAGGGTGACCAGCTCCGCCTACCCGTTGATGACGCCCAACAACACGGCCACTGGCGTGGCCACAGCGACTGGCAGTGCTGCCTCCGTGTCTCTCAGCCCCACCTCAGCAGCGACCAGCCACTCATCCTCTTCTACCTTGGCTTTCTCAGTAGGGACGCCCAGCCCGCAGCCGAGCAGCACCAGCCCCAGCACGGAGGCGGGCTTGGCCACCACATCCCGCTCCTCCACGACACTTGCGTCCACGGCACTTGAGTCCACCGCTCCTGCTGCCGCTTCTGGCCACACCACCTTGGGGTCGGGCACCACGGCGCCAGAGCCTACGAGCCAGAACACAGCGTCCAGCACGCCCAGCCCCAGGCCATGGGTATCCAGCTCCAGCACGGCCCCAGACTCAGCTACAAGCCAGGTTAGCCACTCGTCCACGCTGGCTGGCAGCGCGCAGACACGGGCAGTGCAGCTCACCTCCAGCCCCCTCAAACAGGGGCAGGCCACGGCGGAGGCGGAGGTCACTTTGTCTTCCACGGAGAGCCCTTTGCCTGCCCTGAGCACGACCGCTGCAGGTAGCGGTGCCACGACCCCTGCCGCTGAAGCTCAAACGCCCACCATCAAGCACGTGAGCGGCACGACGGCTCAGCCCAACACCAAGACGCTCCTTTCCGTCCCTACCACATCGCTGGCCAACCCCTCTGCCACGGAGACAGACGGCGGAGCAGGGAGCACTGAGACTGCGCCCACGACGGCCACCCAGCAAGGGAGCTCGAGCGGCCCGTCTGCCGCCACCAGGGTGACCAGCTCCGCCTACCCGTTGATGACGCCCAACAACACGGCCACTGGCGTGGCCACAGCGACTGGCAGTGCTGCCTCCGTGTCTCTCAGCCCCACCTCAGCAGCGACCAGCCGCTCATCCTCTTCTAGCTTGGCTTTCTCAGTAGGGACGCCCAGCCCGCAGCCGAGCAGCACCAGCCCCAGCACGGAGGCGGGCTTGGCCACCACATCCCGCTCCTCCACGACACTTGCGTCCACGGCACTTGAGTCCACCGCTCCTGCTGCCGCTTCTGGCCACACCACCTTGGGGTCGGGCACCACGGCGCCAGAGCCTACGAGCCAGAACACAGCGTCCAGCACGCCCAGCCCCAGGCCATGGGTATCCAGCTCCAGCACGGCCCCAGACTCAGCTACAAGCCAGGTTAGCCACTCGTCCACGCTGGCTGGCAGCGCGCAGACACGGGCAGTGCAGCTCACCTCCAGCCCCCTCAAACAGGGGCAGGCCACGGCGGAGGCGGAGGTCACTTTGTCTTCCACGGAGAGCCCTTTGCCTGCCCTGAGCACGACCGCTGCAGGTAGCGGTGCCACGACCCCTGCCGCTGAAGCTCAAACGCCCACCATCAAGCACGTGAGCGGCACGACGGCTCAGCCCAACACCAAGACGCTCCTTTCCGTCCCTACCACATCGCTGGCTAACCCCTCTGCCACGGAGACAGACGGCGGAGCAGGGAGCACTGAGACTGCGCCCACGACGGCCACCCAGCAAGGGAGCTCGAGCGGCCCGTCTGCCGCCACCAGGGTGACCAGCTCCGCCTACCCGTTGATGACGCCCAACAACACGGCCACTGGCGTGGCCACAGCGACTGGCAGTGCTGCCTCCGTGTCTCTCAGCCCCACCTCAGCAGCGACCAGCCGCTCATCCTCTTCTAGCTTGGCTTTCTCAGTAGGGACGCCCAGCCCGCAGCCGAGCAGCACCAGCCCCAGCACGGAGGCGGGCTTGGCCACCACATCCCGCTCCTCCACGACACTTGCGTCCACGGCACTTGAGTCCACCGCTCCTGCTGCCGCTTCTGGCCACACCACCTTGGGGTCGGGCACCACGGCGCCAGAGCCTACGAGCCAGAACACAGCGTCCAGCACGCCCAGCCCCAGGCCATGGGTATCCAGCTCCAGCACGGCCCCAGACTCAGCTACAAGCCAGGTTAGCCACTCGTCCACGCTGGCTGGCAGCGCGCAGACACGGGCAGTGCAGCTCACCTCCAGCCCCCTCAAACAGGGGCAGGCCACGGCGGAGGCGGAGGTCACTTTGTCTTCCACGGAGAGCCCTTTGCCTGCCCTGAGCACGACCGCTGCAGGTAGCGGTGCCACGACCCCTGCCGCTGAAGCTCAAACGCCCACCATCAAGCACGTGAGCGGCACGACGGCTCAGCCCAACACCAAGACGCTCCTTTCCGTCCCTACCACATCGCTGGCTAACCCCTCTGCCACGGAGACAGACGGCGGAGCAGGGAGCACTGAGACTGCGCCCACGACGGCCACCCAGCAAGGGAGCTCGAGCGGCCCGTCTGCCGCCACCAGGGTGACCAGCTCCGCCTACCCGTTGATGACGCCCAACAACACGGCCACTGGCGTGGCCACAGCGACTGGCAGTGCTGCCTCCGTGTCTCTCAGCCCCACCTCAGCAGCGACCAGCCGCTCATCCTCTTCTACCTTGGCTTTCTCAGTAGGGACGCCCAGCCCGCAGCCGAGCAGCACCAGCCCCAGCACGGAGGCGGGCTTGGCCACCACATCCCGCTCCTCCACGACACTTGCGTCCACGGCACTTGAGTCCACCGCTCCTGCTGCCGCTTCTGGCCACACCACCTTGGGGTCGGGCACCACGGCGCCAGAGCCTACGAGCCAGAACACAGCGTCCAGCACGCCCAGCCCCAGGCCATGGGTATCCAGCTCCAGCACGGCCCCAGACTCAGCTACAAGCCAGGTTAGCCACTCGTCCACGCTGGCTGGCAGCGCGCAGACACGGGCAGTGCAGCTCACCTCCAGCCCCCTCAAACAGGGGCAGGCCACGGCGGAGGCGGAGGTCACTTTGTCTTCCACGGAGAGCCCTTTGCCTGCCCTGAGCACGACCGCTGCAGGTAGCGGTGCCACGACCCCTGCCGCTGAAGCTCAAACGCCCACCATCAAGCACGTGAGCGGCACGACGGCTCAGCCCAACACCAAGACGCTCCTTTCCGTCCCTACCACATCGCTGGCCAACCCCTCTGCCACGGAGACAGACGGCGGAGCAGGGAGCACTGAGACTGCGCCCACGACGGCCACCCAGCAAGGGAGCTCGAGCGGCCCGTCTGCCGCCACCAGGGTGACCAGCTCCGCCTACCCGTTGATGACGCCCAACAACACGGCCACTGGCGTGGCCACAGCGACTGGCAGTGCTGCCTCCGTGTCTCTCAGCCCCACCTCAGCAGCGACCAGCCGCTCATCCTCTTCTACCTTGGCTTTCTCAGTAGGGACGCCCAGCCCGCAGCCGAGAAGCACCAGCCCCAGCACGGAGGCGGGCTTGGCCACCACATCCCGCTCCTCCACGACACTTGCGTCCACGGCACTTGAGTCCACCGCTCCTGCTGCCGCTTCTGGCCACACCACCTTGGGGTCGGGCACCACGGCGCCAGAGCCTACGAGCCAGAACACAGCGTCCAGCACGCCCAGCCCCAGGCCATGGGTATCCAGCTCCAGCACGGCCCCAGACTCAGCTACAAGCCAGGTTAGCCACTCGTCCACGCTGGCTGGCAGCGCGCAGACACGGGCAGTGCAGCTCACCTCCAGCCCCCTCAAACAGGGGCAGGCCACGGCGGAGGCGGAGGTCACTTTGTCTTCCACGGAGAGCCCTTTGCCTGCCCTGAGCACGACCGCTGCAGGTAGCGGTGCCACGACCCCTGCCGCTGAAGCTCAAACGCCCACCATCAAGCACGTGAGCGGCACGACGGCTCAGCCCAACACCAAGACGCTCCTTTCCGTCCCTACCACATCGCTGGCCAACCCCTCTGCCACGGAGACAGACGGCGGAGCAGGGAGCACTGAGACTGCGCCCACGACGGCCACCCAGCAAGGGAGCTCGAGCGGCCCGTCTGCCGCCACCAGGGTGACCAGCTCCGCCTACCCGTTGATGACGCCCAACAACACGGCCACTGGCGTGGCCACAGCGACTGGCAGTGCTGCCTCCGTGTCTCTCAGCCCCACCTCAGCAGCGACCAGCCGCTCATCCTCTTCTACCTTGGCTTTCTCAGTAGGGACGCCCAGCCCGCAGCCGAGAAGCACCAGCCCCAGCACGGAGGCGGGCTTGGCCACCACATCCCGCTCCTCCACGACACTTGCGTCCACGGCACTTGAGTCCACCGCTCCTGCTGCCGCTTCTGGCCACACCACCTTGGGGTCGGGCACCACGGCGCCAGAGCCTACGAGCCAGAACACAGCGTCCAGCACGCCCAGCCCCAGGCCATGGGTATCCAGCTCCAGCACGGCCCCAGACTCAGCTACAAGCCAGGTTAGCCACTCGTCCACGCTGGCTGGCAGCGCGCAGACACGGGCAGTGCAGCTCACCTCCAGCCCCCTCAAACAGGGGCAGGCCACGGCGGAGGCGGAGGTCACTTTGTCTTCCACGGAGAGCCCTTTGCCTGCCCTGAGCACGACCGCTGCAGGTAGCGGTGCCACGACCCCTGCCGCTGAAGCTCAAACGCCCACCATCAAGCACGTGAGCGGCACGACGGCTCAGCCCAACACCAAGACGCTCCTTTCCGTCCCTACCACATCGCTGGCCAACCCCTCTGCCACGGAGACAGACGGCGGAGCAGGGAGCACTGAGACTGCGCCCACGACGGCCACCCAGCAAGGGAGCTCGAGCGGCCCGTCTGCCGCCACCAGGGTGACCAGCTCCGCCTACCCGTTGATGACGCCCAACAACACGGCCACTGGCGTGGCCACAGCGACTGGCAGTGCTGCCTCCGTGTCTCTCAGCCCCACCTCAGCAGCGACCAGCCGCTCATCCTCTTCTACCTTGGCTTTCTCAGTAGGGACGCCCAGCCCGCAGCCGAGCAGCACCAGCCCCAGCACGGAGGCGGGCTTGGCCACCACATCCCGCTCCTCCACGACACTTGCGTCCACGGCACTTGAGTCCACCGCTCCTGCTGCCGCTTCTGGCCACACCACCTTGGGGTCGGGCACCACGGCGCCAGAGCCTACGAGCCAGAACACAGCGTCCAGCACGCCCAGCCCCAGGCCATGGGTATCCAGCTCCAGCACGGCCCCAGACTCAGCTACAAGCCAGGTTAGCCACTCGTCCACGCTGGCTGGCAGCGCGCAGACACGGGCAGTGCAGCTCACCTCCAGCCCCCTCAAACAGGGGCAGGCCACGGCGGAGGCGGAGGTCACTTTGTCTTCCACGGAGAGCCCTTTGCCTGCCCTGAGCACGACCGCTGCAGGTAGCGGTGCCACGACCCCTGCCGCTGAAGCTCAAACGCCCACCATCAAGCACGTGAGCGGCACGACGGCTCAGCCCAACACCAAGACGCTCCTTTCCGTCCCTACCACATCGCTGGCCAACCCCTCTGCCACGGAGACAGACGGCGGAGCAGGGAGCACTGAGACTGCGCCCACGACGGCCACCCAGCAAGGGAGCTCGAGCGGCCCGTCTGCCGCCACCAGGGTGACCAGCTCCGCCTACCCGTTGATGACGCCCAACAACACGGCCACTGGCGTGGCCACAGCGACTGGCAGTGCTGCCTCCGTGTCTCTCAGCCCCACGTCAGCAGCGACCAGCCGCTCATCCTCTTCTACCTTGGCTTTCTCAGTAGGGACGCCCAGCCCGCAGCCGAGCAGCACCAGCCCCAGCACGGAGGCGGGCTTGGCCACCACATCCCGCTCCTCCACGACACTTGCGTCCACGGCACTTGAGTCCACCGCTCCTGCTGCCGCTTCTGGCCACACCACCTTGGGGTCGGGCACCACGGCGCCAGAGCCTACGAGCCAGAACACAGCGTCCAGCACGCCCAGCCCCAGGCCATGGGTATCCAGCTCCAGCACGGCCCCAGACTCAGCTACAAGCCAGGTTAGCCACTCGTCCACGCTGGCTGGCAGCGCGCAGACACGGGCAGTGCAGCTCACCTCCAGCCCCCTCAAACAGGGGCAGGCCACGGCGGAGGCGGAGGTCACTTTGTCTTCCACGGAGAGCCCTTTGCCTGCCCTGAGCACGACCGCTGCAGGTAGCGGTGCCACGACCCCTGCCGCTGAAGCTCAAACGCCCACCATCAAGCACGTGAGCGGCACGACGGCTCAGCCCAACACCAAGACGCTCCTTTCCGTCCCTACCACATCGCTGGCCAACCCCTCTGCCACGGAGACAGACGGCGGAGCAGGGAGCACTGAGACTGCGCCCACGACGGCCACCCAGCAAGGGAGCTCGAGCGGCCCGTCTGCCGCCACCAGGGTGACCAGCTCCGCCTACCCGTTGATGACGCCCAACAACACGGCCACTGGCGTGGCCACAGCGACTGGCAGTGCTGCCTCCGTGTCTCTCAGCCCCACCTCAGCAGCGACCAGCCGCTCATCCTCTTCTACCTTGGCTTTCGCAGTAGGGACGCCCAGCCCGCAGCCGAGCAGCACCAGCCCCAGCACGGAGGCGGGCTTGGCCACCACATCCCGCTCCTCCACGACACTTGCGTCTACGGCACTTGAGTCCACCGCTCCTGCTGCCGCTTCTGGCCACACCACCTTGGGGTCGGGCACCACGGCGCCAGAGCCTACGAGCCAGAACACAGCGTCCAGCACGCCCAGCCCCAGGCCATGGGTATCCAGCTCCAGCACGGCCCCAGACTCAGCTACAAGCCAGGTTAGCCACTCGTCCACGCTGGCTGGCAGCGCGCAGACACGGGCAGTGCAGCTCACCTCCAGCCCCCTCAAACAGGGGCAGGCCACGGCGGAGGCGGAGGTCACTTTGTCTTCCACGGAGAGCCCTTTGCCTGCCCTGAGCACGACCGCTGCAGGTAGCGGTGCCACGACCCCTGCCGCTGAAGCTCAAACGCCCACCATCAAGCACGTGAGCGGCACGACGGCTCAGCCCAACACCAAGACGCTCCTTTCCGTCCCTACCACATCGCTGGCCAACCCCTCTGCCACGGAGACAGACGGCGGAGCAGGGAGCACTGAGACTGCGCCCACGACGGCCACCCAGCAAGGGAGCTCGAGCGGCCCGTCTGCCGCCACCAGGGTGACCAGCTCCGCCTACCCGTTGATGACGCCCAACAACACGGCCACTGGCGTGGCCACAGCGACTGGCAGTGCTGCCTCCGTGTCTCTCAGCCCCACCTCAGCAGCGACCAGCCGCTCATCCTCTTCTAGCTTGGCTTTCTCAGTAGGGACGCCCAGCCCACAGCCGAGCAGCACCAGCCCCAGCACGGAGGCGGGCTTGGCCACCACATCCCGCTCCTCCACGACACTTGCGTCCACGGCACTTGAGTCCACCGCTCCTGCTGCCGCTTCTGGCCACACCACCTTGGGGTCGGGCACCACGGCGCCAGAGCCTACGAGCCAGAACACAGCGTCCAGCACGCCCAGCCCCAGGCCATGGGTATCCAGCTCCAGCACGGCCCCAGACTCAGCTACAAGCCAGGTTAGCCACTCGTCCACGCTGGCTGGCAGCGCGCAGACACGGGCAGTGCAGCTCACCTCCAGCCCCCTCAAACAGGGGCAGGCCACGGCGGAGGCGGAGGTCACTTTGTCTTCCACGGAGAGCCCTTTGCCTGCCCTGAGCACGACCGCTGCAGGTAGCGGTGCCACGACCCCTGCCGCTGAAGCTCAAACGCCCACCATCAAGCACGTGAGCGGCACGACGGCTCAGCCCAACACCAAGACGCTCCTTTCCGTCCCTACCACATCGCTGGCCAACCCCTCTGCCACGGAGACAGACGGCGGAGCAGGGAGCACTGAGACTGCGCCCACGACGGCCACCCAGCAAGGGAGCTCGAGCGGCCCGTCTGCCGCCACCAGGGTGACCAGCTCCGCCTACCCGTTGATGACGCCCAACAACACGGCCACTGGCGTGGCCACAGCGACTGGCAGTGCTGCCTCCGTGTCTCTCAGCCCCACCTCAGCAGCGACCAGCCGCTCATCCTCTTCTACCTTGGCTTTCTCAGTAGGGACGCCCAGCCCGCAGCCGAGCAGCACCAGCCCCAGCACGGAGGCGGGCTTGGCCACCACATCCCGCTCCTCCACGACACTTGCGTCCACGGCACTTGAGTCCACCGCTCCTGCTGCCGCTTCTGGCCACACCACCTTGGGGTCGGGCACCACGGCGCCAGAGCCTACGAGCCAGAACACAGCGTCCAGCACGCCCAGCCCCAGGCCATGGGTATCCAGCTCCAGCACGGCCCCAGACTCAGCTACAAGCCAGGTTAGCCACTCGTCCACGCTGGCTGGCAGCGCGCAGACACGGGCAGTGCAGCTCACCTCCAGCCCCCTCAAACAGGGGCAGGCCACGGCGGAGGCGGAGGTCACTTTGTCTTCCACGGAGAGCCCTTTGCCTGCCCTGAGCACGACCGCTGCAGGTAGCGGTGCCACGACCCCTGCCGCTGAAGCTCAAACGCCCACCATCAAGCACGTGAGCGGCACGACGGCTCAGCCCAACACCAAGACGCTCCTTTCCGTCCCTACCACATCGCTGGCCAACCCCTCTGCCACGGAGACAGACGGCGGAGCAGGGAGCACTGAGACTGCGCCCACGACGGCCACCCAGCAAGGGAGCTCGAGCGGCCCGTCTGCCGCCACCAGGGTGACCAGCTCCGCCTACCCGTTGATGACGCCCAACAACACGGCCACTGGCGTGGCCACAGCGACTGGCAGTGCTGCCTCCGTGTCTCTCAGCCCCACCTCAGCAGCGACCAGCCGCTCATCCTCTTCTACCTTGGCTTTCTCAGTAGGGACGCCCAGCCCGCAGCCGAGAAGCACCAGCCCCAGCACGGAGGCGGGCTTGGCCACCACATCCCGCTCCTCCACGACACTTGCGTCCACGGCACTTGAGTCCACCGCTCCTGCTGCCGCTTCTGGCCACACCACCTTGGGGTCGGGCACCACGGCGCCAGAGCCTACGAGCCAGAACACAGCGTCCAGCACGCCCAGCCCCAGGCCATGGGTATCCAGCTCCAGCACGGCCCCAGACTCAGCTACAAGCCAGGTTAGCCACTCGTCCACGCTGGCTGGCAGCGCGCAGACACGGGCAGTGCAGCTCACCTCCAGCCCCCTCAAACAGGGGCAGGCCACGGCGGAGGCGGAGGTCACTTTGTCTTCCACGGAGAGCCCTTTGCCTGCCCTGAGCACGACCGCTGCAGGTAGCGGTGCCACGACCCCTGCCGCTGAAGCTCAAACGCCCACCATCAAGCACGTGAGCGGCACGACGGCTCAGCCCAACACCAAGACGCTCCTTTCCGTCCCTACCACATCGCTGGCCAACCCCTCTGCCACGGAGACAGACGGCGGAGCAGGGAGCACTGAGACTGCGCCCACGACGGCCACCCAGCAAGGGAGCTCGAGCGGCCCGTCTGCCGCCACCAGGGTGACCAGCTCCGCCTACCCGTTGATGACGCCCAACAACACGGCCACTGGCGTGGCCACAGCGACTGGCAGTGCTGCCTCCGTGTCTCTCAGCCCCACCTCAGCAGCGACCAGCCGCTCATCCTCTTCTACCTTGGCTTTCTCAGTAGGGACGCCCAGCCCGCAGCCGAGAAGCACCAGCCCCAGCACGGAGGCGGGCTTGGCCACCACATCCCACTCCTCCACGACACTTGCGTCCACGGCACTTGAGTCCACCGCTCCTGCTGCCGCTTCTGGCCACACCACCTTGGGGTCGGGCACCACGGCGCCAGAGCCTACGAGCCAGAACACAGCGTCCAGCACGCCCAGCCCCAGGCCATGGGTATCCAGCTCCAGCACGGCCCCAGACTCAGCTACAAGCCAGGTTAGCCACTCGTCCACGCTGGCTGGCAGCGCGCAGACACGGGCAGTGCAGCTCACCTCCAGCCCCCTCAAACAGGGGCAGGCCACGGCGGAGGCGGAGGTCACTTTGTCTTCCACGGAGAGCCCTTTGCCTGCCCTGAGCACGACCGCTGCAGGTAGCGGTGCCACGACCCCTGCCGCTGAAGCTCAAACGCCCACCATCAAGCACGTGAGCGGCACGACGGCTCAGCCCAACACCAAGACGCTCCTTTCCGTCCCTACCACATCGCTGGCCAACCCCTCTGCCACAGAGACAGACGGCGGAGCAGGGAGCACTGAGACTGCGCCCACGACGGCCACCCAGCAAGGGAGCTCGAGCGGCCCGTCTGCCGCCACCAGGGTGACCAGCTCCGCCTACCCGTTGATGACGCCCAACAACACGGCCACTGGCGTGGCCACAGCGACTGGCAGTGCTGCCTCCGTGTCTCTCAGCCCCACCTCAGCAGCGACCAGCCACTCATCCTCTTCTAGCTTGGCTTTCTCAGTAGGGACGCCCAGCCCGCAGCCGAGCAGCACCAGCCCCAGCACGGAGGCGGGCTTGGCCACCACATCCCACTCCTCCATGACACTTGCGTCCACGGCACTTGAGTCCACCGCTCCTGCTGCCGCTTCTGGCCACACCACCTTGGGGTCGGCCACCACGGCGCCAGAGCCTACGAGCCAGAACACAGCGTCCAGCACGCCCAGCCCCAGGCCATGGGTATCCAGCTCCAGCACGGCCCCAGACTCAGCTACAAGCCAGGTTAGCCACTCGTCCACGCTGGCTGGCAGCGCGCAGACACGGGCAGTGCAGCTCACCTCCAGCCCCCTCAAACAGGGGCAGGCCACGGCGGAGGCGGAGGTCACTTTGTCTTCCACGGAGAGCCCTTTGCCTGCCCTGAGCACGACCGCTGCAGGTAGCGGTGCCACGACCCCTGCCGCTGAAGCTCAAACGCCCACCATCAAGCACGTGAGCGGCACGACGGCTCAGCCCAACACCAAGACGCTCCTTTCCGTCCCTACCACATCGCTGGCCAACCCCTCTGCCACAGAGACAGACGGCGGAGCAGGGAGCACTGAGACTGCGCCCACGACGGCCACCCAGCAAGGGAGCTCGAGCGGCCCGTCTGCCGCCAGCAGGGTGACCAGCTCCGCCTACCCGTTGATGACGCCCAACAACACGGCCACTGGCGTGGCCACAGCGACTGGCAGTGCTGCCTCCGTGTCTCTCAGCCCCACCTCAGCAGCGACCAGCCGCTCATCCTCTTCTACCTTGGCTTTCTCAGTAGGGACGCCCAGCCCGCAGCCGAGAAGCACCAGCCCCAGCACGGAGGCGGGCTTGGCCACCACATCCCGCTCCTCCACGACACTTGCGTCCACGGCACTTGAGTCCACCGCTCCTGCTGCCACTTCTGGCCACACCACCTTGGGGTCGGGCACCACGGCGCCAGAGCCTACGAGCCAGAACACAGCGTCCAGCACGCCCAGCCCCAGGCCATGGGTATCCAGCTCCAGCACGGCCCCAGACTCAGCTACAAGCCAGGTTAGCCACTCGTCCACGCTGGCTGGCAGCGCGCAGACACGGGCAGTGCAGCTCACCTCCAGCCCCCTCAAACAGGGGCAGGCCACGGCGGAGGCGGAGGTCACTTTGTCTTCCACGGAGAGCCCTTTGCCTGCCCTGAGCACGACCGCTGCAGGTAGCGGTGCCACGACCCCTGCCGCTGAAGCTCAAACGCCCACCATCAAGCACGTGAGCGGCACGACGGCTCAGCCCAACACCAAGACGCTCCTTTCCGTCCCTACCACATCGCTGGCCAACCCCTCTGCCACGGAGACAGACGGCGGAGCAGGGAGCACTGAGACTGCGCCCACGACGGCCACCCAGCAAGGGAGCTCGAGCGGCCCGTCTGCCGCCACCAGGGTGACCAGCTCCGCCTACCCGTTGATGACGCCCAACAACACGGCCACTGGCGTGGCCACAGCGACTGGCAGTGCTGCCTCCGTGTCTCTCAGCCCCACCTCAGCAGCGACCAGCCGCTCATCCTCTTCTACCTTGGCTTTCTCAGTAGGGACGCCCAGCCCACAGCCGAGCAGCACCAGCCCCAGCACGGAGGCGGGCTTGGCCACCACATCCCGCTCCTCCACGACACTTGCGTCCACGGCACTTGAGTCCACCGCTCCTGCTGCCGCTTCTGGCCACACCACCTTGGGGTCGGGCACCACGGCGCCAGAGCCTACGAGCCAGAACACAGCGTCCAGCACGCCCAGCCCCAGGCCATGGGTATCCAGCTCCAGCACGGCCCCAGACTCAGCTACAAGCCAGGTTAGCCACTCGTCCACGCTGGCTGGCAGCGCGCAGACACGGGCAGTGCAGCTCACCTCCAGCCCCCTCAAACAGGGGCAGGCCACGGCGGAGGCGGAGGTCACTTTGTCTTCCACGGAGAGCCCTTTGCCTGCCCTGAGCACGACCGCTGCAGGTAGCGGTGCCACGACCCCTGCCGCTGAAGCTCAAACGCCCACCATCAAGCACGTGAGCGGCACGACGGCTCAGCCCAACACCAAGACGCTCCTTTCCGTCCCTACCACATCGCTGGCCAACCCCTCTGCCACGGAGACAGACGGCGGAGCAGGGAGCACTGAGACTGCGCCCACGACGGCCACCCAGCAAGGGAGCTCGAGCGGCCCGTCTGCCGCCACCAGGGTGACCAGCTCCGCCTACCCGTTGATGACGCCCAACAACACGGCCACTGGCGTGGCCACAGCGACTGGCAGTGCTGCCTCCGTGTCTCTCAGCCCCACCTCAGCAGCGACCAGCCGCTCATCCTCTTCTACCTTGGCTTTCTCAGTAGGGACGCCCAGCCCGCAGCCGAGCAGCACCAGCCCCAGCACGGAGGCGGGCTTGGCCACCACATCCCGCTCCTCCACGACACTTGCGTCCACGGCACTTGAGTCCACCGCTCCTGCTGCCGCTTCTGGCCACACCACCTTGGGGTCGGGCACCACGGCGCCAGAGCCTACGAGCCAGAACACAGCGTCCAGCACGCCCAGCCCCAGGCCATGGGTATCCAGCTCCAGCACGGCCCCAGACTCAGCTACAAGCCAGGTTAGCCACTCGTCCACGCTGGCTGGCAGCGCGCAGACACGGGCAGTGCAGCTCACCTCCAGCCCCCTCAAACAGGGGCAGGCCACGGCGGAGGCGGAGGTCACTTTGTCTTCCACGGAGAGCCCTTTGCCTGCCCTGAGCACGACCGCTGCAGGTAGCGGTGCCACGACCCCTGCCGCTGAAGCTCAAACGCCCACCATCAAGCACGTGAGCGGCACGACGGCTCAGCCCAACACCAAGACGCTCCTTTCCGTCCCTACCACATCGCTGGCCAACCCCTCTGCCACGGAGACAGACGGCGGAGCAGGGAGCACTGAGACTGCGCCCACGACGGCCACCCAGCAAGGGAGCTCGAGCGGCCCGTCTGCCGCCACCAGGGTGACCAGCTCTGCCTACCCGTTGATGACGCCCAACAACACGGCCACTGGCGTGGCCACAGCGACTGGCAGTGCTGCCTCCGTGTCTCTCAGCCCCACCTCAGCAGCGACCAGCCGCTCATCCTCTTCTACCTTGGCTTTCTCAGTAGGGACGCCCAGCCCGCAGCCGAGAAGCACCAGCCCCAGCACGGAGGCGGGCTTGGCCACCACATCCCGCTCCTCCACGACACTTGCGTCCACGGCACTTGAGTCCACCGCTCCTGCTGCCGCTTCTGGCCACACCACCTTGGGGTCGGGCACCACGGCGCCAGAGCCTACGAGCCAGAACACAGCGTCCAGCACGCCCAGCCCCAGGCCATGGGTATCCAGCTCCAGCACGGCCCCAGACTCAGCTACAAGCCAGGTTAGCCACTCGTCCACGCTGGCTGGCAGCGCGCAGACACGGGCAGTGCAGCTCACCTCCAGCCCCCTCAAACAGGGGCAGGCCACGGCGGAGGCGGAGGTCACTTTGTCTTCCACGGAGAGCCCTTTGCCTGCCCTGAGCACGACCGCTGCAGGTAGCGGTGCCACGACCCCTGCCGCTGAAGCTCAAACGCCCACCATCAAGCACGTGAGCGGCACGACGGCTCAGCCCAACACCAAGACGCTCCTTTCCGTCCCTACCACATCGCTGGCCAACCCCTCTGCCACGGAGACAGACGGCGGAGCAGGGAGCACTGAGACTGCGCCCACGACGGCCACCCAGCAAGGGAGCTCGAGCGGCCCGTCTGCCGCCACCAGGGTGACCAGCTCCGCCTACCCGTTGATGACGCCCAACAACACGGCCACTGGCGTGGCCACAGCGACTGGCAGTGCTGCCTCCGTGTCTCTCAGCCCCACCTCAGCAGCGACCAGCCGCTCATCCTCTTCTACCTTGGCTTTCTCAGTAGGGACGCCCAGCCCGCAGCCGAGCAGCACCAGCCCCAGCACGGAGGCGGGCTTGGCCACCACATCCCGCTCCTCCACGACACTTGCGTCCACGGCACTTGAGTCCACCGCTCCTGCTGCCGCTTCTGGCCACACCACCTTGGGGTCGGGCACCACGGCGCCAGAGCCTACGAGCCAGAACACAGCGTCCAGCACGCCCAGCCCCAGGCCATGGGTATCCAGCTCCAGCACGGCCCCAGACTCAGCTACAAGCCAGGTTAGCCACTCGTCCACGCTGGCTGGCAGCGCGCAGACACGGGCAGTGCAGCTCACCTCCAGCCCCCTCAAACAGGGGCAGGCCACGGAGGAGGCGGAGGTCACTTTGTCTTCCACGGAGAGCCCTTTGCCTGCCCTGAGCACGACCGCTGCAGGTAGCGGTGCCACGACCCCTGCCGCTGAAGCTCAAACGCCCACCATCAAGCACGTGAGCGGCACGACGGCTCAGCCCAACACCAAGACGCTCCTTTCCGTCCCTACCATATCGCTGGCCAACCCCTCTGCCACGGAGACAGACGGCGGAGCAGGGAGCACTGAGATTGCGCCCACGACGGCCACCCAGCAAGGGAGCTCGAGCGGCCCGTCTGCCGCCACCAGGGTGACCAGCTCCGCCTACCCGTTGATGACGCCCAACAACACGGCCACTGGCGTGGCCACAGCGACTGGCAGTGCTGCCTCCGTGTCTCTCAGCCCCACCTCAGCAGCGACCAGCCGCTCATCCTCTTCTACCTTGGCTTTCGCAGTAGGGACGCCCAGCCCGCAGCCGAGCAGCACCAGCCCCAGCACGGAGGCGGGCTTGGCCACCACATCCCGCTCCTCCACGACACTTGCGTCCACGGCACTTGAGTCCACCGCTCCTGCTGCCGCTTCTGGCCACACCACCTTGGGGTCGGCCACCACGGCGCCAGAGCCTACGAGCCAGAACACAGCGTCCAGCACGCCCAGCCCCAGGCCATGGGTATCCAGCTCCAGCACGGCCCCAGACTCAGCTACAAGCCAGGTTAGCCACTCGTCCACGCTGGCTGGCAGCGCGCAGACACGGGCAGTGCAGCTCACCTCCAGCCCCCTCAAACAGGGGCAGGCCACGGCGGAGGCGGAGGTCACTTTGTCTTCCACGGAGAGCCCTTTGCCTGCCCTGAGCACGACCGCTGCAGGTAGCGGTGCCACGACCCCTGCCGCTGAAGCTCAAACGCCCACCATCAAGCACGTGAGCGGCACGACGGCTCAGCCCAACACCAAGACGCTCCTTTCCGTCCCTACCACATCGCTGGCCAACCCCTCTGCCACGGAGACAGACGGCGGAGCAGGGAGCACTGAGACTGCGCCCACGACGGCCACCCAGCAAGGGAGCTCGAGCGGCCCGTCTGCCGCCACCAGGGTGACCAGCTCCGCCTACCCGTTGATGACGCCCAACAACACGGCCACTGGCGTGGCCACAGCGACTGGCAGTGCTGCCTCCGTGTCTCTCAGCCCCACCTCAGCAGCGACCAGCCGCTCATCCTCTTCTAGCTTGGCTTTCTCAGTAGGGACGCCCAGCCCGCAGCCGAGCAGCACCAGCCCCAGCACGGAGGCGGGCTTGGCCACCACATCCCGCTCCTCCACGACACTTGCGTCCACGGCACTTGAGTCCACCGCTCCTGCTGCCGCTTCTGGCCACACCACCTTGGGGTCGGGCACCACGGCGCCAGAGCCTACGAGCCAGAACACAGCGTCCAGCACGCCCAGCCCCAGGCCATGGGTATCCAGCTCCAGCACGGCCCCAGACTCAGCTACAAGCCAGGTTAGCCACTCGTCCACGCTGGCTGGCAGCGCGCAGACACGGGCAGTGCAGCTCACCTCCAGCCCCCTCAAACAGGGGCAGGCCACGGCGGAGGCGCAGGTCACTTTGTCTTCCACGGAGAGCCCTTTGCCTGCCCTGAGCACGACCGCTGCAGGTAGCGGTGCCACGACCCCTGCCGTTGAAGCTCAAACGCCCACCATCAAGCACGTGAGCGGCACGACGGCTCAGCCCAACACCAAGACGCTCCTTTCCGTCCCTACCACATCGCTGGCCAACCCCTCTGCCACGGAGACAGACGGCGGAGCAGGGAGCACTGAGACTGCGCCCACGACGGCCACCCAGCAAGGGAGCTCGAGCGGCCCGTCTGCCGCCACCAGGGTGACCAGCTCCGCCTACCCGTTGATGACGCCCAACAACACGGCCACTGGCGTGGCCACAGCGACTGGCAGTGCTGCCTCCGTGTCTCTCAGCCCCACCTCAGCAGCGACCAGCCGCTCATCCTCTTCTACCTTGGCTTTCTCAGTAGGGACGCCCAGCCCGCAGCCGAGCAGCACCAGCCCCAGCACGGAGGCGGGCTTGGCCACCACATCCCGCTCCTCCACGACACTTGCGTCCACGGCACTTGAGTCCACCGCTCCTGCTGCCGCTTCTGGCCACACCACCTTGGGGTCGGGCACCACGGCGCCAGAGCCTACGAGCCAGAACACAGCGTCCAGCACGCCCAGCCCCAGGCCATGGGTATCCAGCTCCAGCACGGCCCCAGACTCAGCTACAAGCCAGGTTAGCCACTCGTCCACGCTGGCTGGCAGCGCGCAGACACGGGCAGTGCAGCTCACCTCCAGCCCCCTCAAACAGGGGCAGGCCACGGCGGAGGCGGAGGTCACTTTGTCTTCCACGGAGAGCCCTTTGCCTGCCCTGAGCACGACCGCTGCAGGTAGCGGTGCCACGACCCCTGCCGCTGAAGCTCAAACGCCCACCATCAAGCACGTGAGCGGCACGACGGCTCAGCCCAACACCAAGACGCTCCTTTCCGTCCCTACCACATCGCTGGCCAACCCCTCTGCCACGGAGACAGACGGCGGAGCAGGGAGCACTGAGACTGCGCCCACGACGGCCACCCAGCAAGGGAGCTCGAGCGGCCCGTCTGCCGCCACCAGGGTGACCAGCTCCGCCTACCCGTTGATGACGCCCAACAACACGGCCACTGGCGTGGCCACAGCGACTGGCAGTGCTGCCTCCGTGTCTCTCAGCCCCACCTCAGCAGCGACCAGCCGCTCATCCTCTTCTACCTTGGCTTTCTCAGTAGGGACGCCCAGCCCGCAGCCGAGCAGCACCAGCCCCAGCACGGAGGCGGGCTTGGCCACCACATCCCGCTCCTCCACGACACTTGCGTCCACGGCACTTGAGTCCACCGCTCCTGCTGCCGCTTCTGGCCACACCACCTTGGGGTCGGGCACCACGGCGCCAGAGCCTACGAGCCAGAACACAGCGTCCAGCACGCCCAGCCCCAGGCCATGGGTATCCAGCTCCAGCACGGCCCCAGACTCAGCTACAAGCCAGGTTAGCCACTCGTCCACGCTGGCTGGCAGCGCGCAGACACGGGCAGTGCAGCTCACCTCCAGCCCCCTCAAACAGGGGCAGGCCACGGCGGAGGCGGAGGTCACTTTGTCTTCCACGGAGAGCCCTTTGCCTGCCCTGAGCACGACCGCTGCAGGTAGCGGTGCCACGACCCCTGCCGCTGAAGCTCAAACGCCCACCATCAAGCACGTGAGCGGCACGACGGCTCAGCCCAACACCAAGACGCTCCTTTCCGTCCCTACCACATCGCTGGCCAACCCCTCTGCCACGGAGACAGACGGCGGAGCAGGGAGCACTGAGACTGCGCCCACGACGGCCACCCAGCAAGGGAGCTCGAGCGGCCCGTCTGCCGCCACCAGGGTGACCAGCTCCGCCTACCCGTTGATGACGCCCAACAACACGGCCACTGGCGTGGCCACAGCGACTGGCAGTGCTGCCTCCGTGTCTCTCAGCCCCACCTCAGCAGCGACCAGCCGCTCATCCTCTTCTAGCTTGGCTTTCTCAGTAGGGACGCCCAGCCCGCAGCCGAGCAGCACCAGCCCCAGCACGGAGGCGGGCTTGGCCACCACATCCCGCTCCTCCACGACACTTGCGTCCACGGCACTTGAGTCCACCGCTCCTGCTGCCGCTTCTGGCCACACCACCTTGGGGTCGGGCACCACGGCGCCAGAGCCTACGAGCCAGAACACAGCGTCCAGCACGCCCAGCCCCAGGCCATGGGTATCCAGCTCCAGCACGGCCCCAGACTCAGCTACAAGCCAGGTTAGCCACTCGTCCACGCTGGCTGGCAGCGCGCAGACACGGGCAGTGCAGCTCACCTCCAGCCCCCTCAAACAGGGGCAGGCCACGGCGGAGGCGGAGGTCACTTTGTCTTCCACGGAGAGCCCTTTGCCTGCCCTGAGCACGACCGCTGCAGGTAGCGGTGCCACGACCCCTGCCGCTGAAGCTCAAACGCCCACCATCAAGCACGTGAGCGGCACGACGGCTCAGCCCAACACCAAGACGCTCCTTTCCGTCCCTACCACATCGCTGGCCAACCCCTCTGCCACGGAGACAGACGGCGGAGCAGGGAGCACTGAGACTGCGCCCACGACGGCCACCCAGCAAGGGAGCTCGAGCGGCCCGTCTGCCGCCACCAGGGTGACCAGCTCCGCCTACCCGTTGATGACGCCCAACAACACGGCCACTGGCGTGGCCACAGCGACTGGCAGTGCTGCCTCCGTGTCTCTCAGCCCCACCTCAGCAGCGACCAGCCGCTCATCCTCTTCTACCTTGGCTTTCTCAGTAGGGACGCCCAGCCCGCAGCCGAGCAGCACCAGCCCCAGCACGGAGGCGGGCTTGGCCACCACATCCCGCTCCTCCACGACACTTGCGTCCACGGCACTTGAGTCCACCGCTCCTGCTGCCGCTTCTGGCCACACCACCTTGGGGTCGGGCACCACGGCGCCAGAGCCTACGAGCCAGAACACAGCGTCCAGCACGCCCAGCCCCAGGCCATGGGTATCCAGCTCCAGCACGGCCCCAGACTCAGCTACAAGCCAGGTTAGCCACTCGTCCACGCTGGCTGGCAGCGCGCAGACACGGGCAGTGCAGCTCACCTCCAGCCCCCTCAAACAGGGGCAGGCCACGGCGGAGGCGGAGGTCACTTTGTCTTCCACGGAGAGCCCTTTGCCTGCCCTGAGCACGACCGCTGCAGGTAGCGGTGCCACGACCCCTGCCGCTGAAGCTCAAACGCCCACCATCAAGCACGTGAGCGGCACGACGGCTCAGCCCAACACCAAGACGCTCCTTTCCGTCCCTACCACATCGCTGGCCAACCCCTCTGCCACGGAGACAGACGGCGGAGCAGGGAGCACTGAGACTGCGCCCACGACGGCCACCCAGCAAGGGAGCTCGAGCGGCCCGTCTGCCGCCACCAGGGTGACCAGCTCCGCCTACCCGTTGATGACGCCCAACAACACGGCCACTGGCGTGGCCACAGCGACTGGCAGTGCTGCCTCCGTGTCTCTCAGCCCCACCTCAGCAGCGACCAGCCGCTCATCCTCTTCTAGCTTGGCTTTCTCAGTAGGGACGCCCAGCCCGCAGCCGAGCAGCACCAGCCCCAGCACGGAGGCGGGCTTGGCCACCACATCCCGCTCCTCCACGACACTTGCGTCCACGGCACTTGAGTCCACCGCTCCTGCTGCCGCTTCTGGCCACACCACCTTGGGGTCGGGCACCACGGCGCCAGAGCCTACGAGCCAGAACACAGCGTCCAGCACGCCCAGCCCCAGGCCATGGGTATCCAGCTCCAGCACGGCCCCAGACTCAGCTACAAGCCAGGTTAGCCACTCGTCCACGCTGGCTGGCAGCGCGCAGACACGGGCAGTGCAGCTCACCTCCAGCCCCCTCAAACAGGGGCAGGCCACGGCGGAGGCGGAGGTCACTTTGTCTTCCACGGAGAGCCCTTTGCCTGCCCTGAGCACGACCGCTGCAGGTAGCGGTGCCACGACCCCTGCCGCTGAAGCTCAAACGCCCACCATCAACCACGTGAGCGGCACGACGGCTCAGCCCAACACCAAGACGCTCCTTTCCGTCCCTACCACATCGCTGGCCAACCCCTCTGCCACGGAGACAGACGGCGGAGCAGGGAGCACTGAGACTGCGCCCACGACGGCCACCCAGCAAGGGAGCTCGAGCGGCCCGTCTGCCGCCACCAGGGTGACCAGCTCCGCCTACCCGTTGATGACGCCCAACAACACGGCCACTGGCGTGGCCACAGCGACTGGCAGTGCTGCCTCCGTGTCTCTCAGCCCCACCTCAGCAGCGACCAGCCGCTCATCCTCTTCTACCTTGGCTTTCTCAGTAGGGACGCCCAGCCCGCAGCCGAGCAGCACCAGCCCCAGCACGGAGGCGGGCTTGGCCACCACATCCCGCTCCTCCACGACACTTGCGTCCACGGCACTTGAGTCCACCGCTCCTGCTGCCGCTTCTGGCCACACCACCTTGGGGTCGGCCACCACGGCGCCAGAGCCTACGAGCCAGAACACAGCGTCCAGCACGCCCAGCCCCAGGCCATGGGTATCCAGCTCCAGCACGGCCCCAGACTCAGCTACAAGCCAGGTTAGCCACTCGTCCACGCTGGCTGGCAGCGCGCAGACACGGGCAGTGCAGCTCACCTCCAGCCCCCTCAAACAGGGGCAGGCCACGGCGGAGGCGGAGGTCACTTTGTCTTCCACGGAGAGCCCTTTGCCTGCCCTGAGCACGACCGCTGCAGGTAGCGGTGCCACGACCCCTGCCGCTGAAGCTCAAACGCCCACCATCAAGCACGTGAGCGGCACGACGGCTCAGCCCAACACCAAGACGCTCCTTTCCGTCCCTACCACATCGCTGGCCAACCCCTCTGCCACGGAGACAGACGGCGGAGCAGGGAGCACTGAGACTGCGCCCACGACGGCCACCCAGCAAGGGAGCTCGAGCGGCCCGTCTGCCGCCACCAGGGTGACCAGCTCCGCCTACCCGTTGATGACGCCCAACAACACGGCCACTGGCGTGGCCACAGCGACTGGCAGTGCTGCCTCCGTGTCTCTCAGCCCCACCTCAGCAGCGACCAGCCGCTCATCCTCTTCTACCTTGGCTTTCTCAGTAGGGACGCCCAGCCCACAGCCGAGAAGCACCAGCCCCAGCACGGAGGCGGGCTTGGCCACCACATCCCGCTCCTCCACGACACTTGCGTCCACGGCACTTGAGTCCACCGCTCCTGCTGCCGCTTCTGGCCACACCACCTTGGGGTCGGGCACCACGGCGCCAGAGCCTACGAGCCAGAACACAGCGTCCAGCACGCCCAGCCCCAGGCCATGGGTATCCAGCTCCAGCACGGCCCCAGACTCAGCTACAAGCCAGGTTAGCCACTCGTCCACGCTGGCTGGCAGCGCGCAGACACGGGCAGTGCAGCTCACCTCCAGCCCCCTCAAACAGGGGCAGGCCACGGCGGAGGCGGAGGTCACTTTGTCTTCCACGGAGAGCCCTTTGCCTGCCCTGAGCACGACCGCTGCAGGTAGCGGTGCCACGACCCCTGCCGCTGAAGCTCAAACGCCCACCATCAAGCACGTGAGCGGCACGACGGCTCAGCCCAACACCAAGACGCTCCTTTCCGTCCCTACCACATCGCTGGCCAACCCCTCTGCCACGGAGACAGACGGCGGAGCAGGGAGCACTGAGACTGCGCCCACGACGGCCACCCAGCAAGGGAGCTCGAGCGGCCCGTCTGCCGCCACCAGGGTGACCAGCTCCGCCTACCCGTTGATGACGCCCAACAACACGGCCACTGGCGTGGCCACAGCGACTGGCAGTGCTGCCTCCGTGTCTCTCAGCCCCACCTCAGCAGCGACCAGCCGCTCATCCTCTTCTAGCTTGGCTTTCTCAGTAGGGACGCCCAGCCCGCAGCCGAGCAGCACCAGCCCCAGCACGGAGGCGGGCTTGGCCACCACATCCCGCTCCTCCACGACACTTGCGTCCACGGCACTTGAGTCCACCGCTCCTGCTGCCGCTTCTGGCCACACCACCTTGGGGTCGGGCACCACGGCGCCAGAGCCTACGAGCCAGAACACAGCGTCCAGCACGCCCAGCCCCAGGCCATGGGTATCCAGCTCCAGCACGGCCCCAGACTCAGCTACAAGCCAGGTTAGCCACTCGTCCACGCTGGCTGGCAGCGCGCAGACACGGGCAGTGCAGCTCACCTCCAGCCCCCTCAAACAGGGGCAGGCCACGGCGGAGGCGGAGGTCACTTTGTCTTCCACGGAGAGCCCTTTGCCTGCCCTGAGCACGACCGCTGCAGGTAGCGGTGCCACGACCCCTGCCGCTGAAGCTCAAACGCCCACCATCAAGCACGTGAGCGGCACGACGGCTCAGCCCAACACCAAGACGCTCCTTTCCGTCCCTACCACATCGCTGGCCAACCCCTCTGCCACGGAGACAGACGGCGGAGCAGGGAGCACTGAGACTGCGCCCACGACGGCCACCCAGCAAGGGAGCTCGAGCGGCCCGTCTGCCGCCACCAGGGTGACCAGCTCCGCCTACCCGTTGATGACGCCCAACAACACGGCCACTGGCGTGGCCACAGCGACTGGCAGTGCTGCCTCCGTGTCTCTCAGCCCCACCTCAGCAGCGACCAGCCGCTCATCCTCTTCTACCTTGGCTTTCTCAGTAGGGACGCCCAGCCCGCAGCCGAGCAGCACCAGCCCCAGCACGGAGGCGGGCTTGGCCACCACATCCCGCTCCTCCACGACACTTGCGTCCACGGCACTTGAGTCCACCGCTCCTGCTGCCGCTTCTGGCCACACCACCTTGGGGTCGGCCACCACGGCGCCAGAGCCTACGAGCCAGAACACAGCGTCCAGCACGCCCAGCCCCAGGCCATGGGTATCCAGCTCCAGCACGGCCCCAGACTCAGCTACAAGCCAGGTTAGCCACTCGTCCACGCTGGCTGGCAGCGCGCAGACACGGGCAGTGCAGCTCACCTCCAGCCCCCTCAAACAGGGGCAGGCCACGGCGGAGGCGGAGGTCACTTTGTCTTCCACGGAGAGCCCTTTGCCTGCCCTGAGCACGACCGCTGCAGGTAGCGGTGCCACGACCCCTGCCGCTGAAGCTCAAACGCCCACCATCAAGCACGTGAGCGGCACGACGGCTCAGCCCAACACCAAGACGCTCCTTTCCGTCCCTACCACATCGCTGGCCAACCCCTCTGCCACGGAGACAGACGGCGGAGCAGGGAGCACTGAGACTGCGCCCACGACGGCCACCCAGCAAGGGAGCTCGAGCGGCCCGTCTGCCGCCACCAGGGTGACCAGCTCCGCCTACCCGTTGATGACGCCCAACAACACGGCCACTGGCGTGGCCACAGCGACTGGCAGTGCTGCCTCCGTGTCTCTCAGCCCCACCTCAGCAGCGACCAGCCGCTCATCCTCTTCTACCTTGGCTTTCTCAGTAGGGACGCCCAGCCCACAGCCGAGAAGCACCAGCCCCAGCACGGAGGCGGGCTTGGCCACCACATCCCGCTCCTCCACGACACTTGCGTCCACGGCACTTGAGTCCACCGCTCCTGCTGCCGCTTCTGGCCACACCACCTTGGGGTCGGGCACCACGGCGCCAGAGCCTACGAGCCAGAACACAGCGTCCAGCACGCCCAGCCCCAGGCCATGGGTATCCAGCTCCAGCACGGCCCCAGACTCAGCTACAAGCCAGGTTAGCCACTCGTCCACGCTGGCTGGCAGCGCGCAGACACGGGCAGTGCAGCTCACCTCCAGCCCCCTCAAACAGGGGCAGGCCACGGCGGAGGCGGAGGTCACTTTGTCTTCCACGGAGAGCCCTTTGCCTGCCCTGAGCACGACCGCTGCAGGTAGCGGTGCCACGACCCCTGCCGCTGAAGCTCAAACGCCCACCATCAAGCACGTGAGCGGCACGACGGCTCAGCCCAACACCAAGACGCTCCTTTCCGTCCCTACCACATCGCTGGCCAACCCCTCTGCCACGGAGACAGACGGCGGAGCAGGGAGCACTGAGACTGCGCCCACGACGGCCACCCAGCAAGGGAGCTCGAGCGGCCCGTCTGCCACCACCAGGGTGACCAGCTCCGCCTACCCGTTGATGACGCCCAACAACACGGCCACTGGCGTGGCCACAGCGACTGGCAGTGCTGCCTCCGTGTCTCTCAGCCCCACCTCAGCAGCGACCAGCCGCTCATCCTCTTCTACCTTGGCTTTCTCAGTAGGGACGCCCAGCCCGCAGCCGAGAAGCACCAGCCCCAGCACGGAGGCGGGCTTGGCCACCACATCCCGCTCCTCCACGACACTTGCGTCCACGGCACTTGAGTCCACCGCTCCTGCTGCCGCTTCTGGCCACACCACCTTGGGGTCGGGCACCACGGCGCCAGAGCCTACGAGCCAGAACACAGCGTCCAGCACGCCCAGCCCCAGGCCATGGGTATCCAGCTCCAGCACGGCCCCAGACTCAGCTACAAGCCAGGTTAGCCACTCGTCCATGCTGGCTGGCAGCGCGCAGACACGGGCAGTGCAGCTCACCTCCAGCCCCCTCAAACAGGGGCAGGCCACGGCGGAGGCGGAGGTCACTTTGTCTTCCACGGAGAGCCCTTTGCCTGCCCTGAGCACGACCGCTGCAGGTAGCGGTGCCACGACCCCTGCCGCTGAAGCTCAAACGCCCACCATCAACCACGTGAGCGGCACGACGGCTCAGCCCAACACCAAGACGCTCCTTTCCGTCCCTACCACATCGCTGGCCAACCCCTCTGCCACGGAGACAGACGGCGGAGCAGGGAGCACTGAGACTGCGCCCACGACGGCCACCCAGCAAGGGAGCTCGAGCGGCCCGTCTGCCGCCACCAGGGTGACCAGCTCCGCCTACCCGTTGATGACGCCCAACAACACGGCCACTGGCGTGGCCACAGCGACTGGCAGTGCTGCCTCCGTGTCTCTCAGCCCCACCTCAGCAGCGACCAGCCGCTCATCCTCTTCTACCTTGGCTTTCTCAGTAGGGACGCCCAGCCCACAGCCGAGCAGCACCAGCCCCAGCACGGAGGCGGGCTTGGCCACCACATCCCGCTCCTCCACGACACTTGCGTCCACGGCACTTGAGTCCACCGCTCCTGCTGCCGCTTCTGGACACACCACCTTGGGGTCGGGCACCACGGCGCCAGAGCCTACAAGCCAGAACACAGCGTCCAGCACGCCCAGCCCCAGGCCATGGGTATCCAGCTCCAGCACGGCCCCAGACTCAGCTACAAGCCAGGTTAGCCACTCGTCCACGCTGGCTGGCAGCGCGCAGACACGGGCAGTGCAGCTCACCTCCAGCCCCCTCAAACAGGGGCAGGCCACGGCGGAGGCGGAGGTCACTTTGTCTTCCACGGAGAGCCCTTTGCCTGCCCTGAGCACGACCGCTGCAGGTAGCGGTGCCACGACCCCTGCCGCTGAAGCTCAAACGCCCACCATCAAGCACGTGAGCGGCACGACGGCTCAGCCCAACACCAAGACGCTCCTTTCCGTCCCTACCACATCGCTGGCCAACCCCTCTGCCACGGAGACAGACGGCGGAGCAGGGAGCACTGAGACTGCGCCCACGACGGCCACCCAGCAAGGGAGCTCGAGCGGCCCGTCTGCCGCCACCAGGGTGACCAGCTCCGCCTACCCGTTGATGACGCCCAACAACACGGCCACTGGCGTGGCCACAGCGACTGGCAGTGCTGCCTCCGTGTCTCTCAGCCCCACCTCAGCAGTGACCAGCCGCTCATCCTCTTCTACCTTGGCTTTCTCAGTAGGGACGCCCAGCCCGCAGCCGAGAAGCACCAGCCCCAGCACGGAGGCGGGCTTGGCCACCACATCCCGCTCCTCCACGACACTTGCGTCCACGGCACTTGAGTCCACCGCTCCTGCTGCCGCTTCTGGCCACACCACCTTGGGGTCGGGCACCACGGCGCCAGAGCCTACGAGCCAGAACACAGCGTCCAGCACGCCCAGCCCCAGGCCATGGGTATCCAGCTCCAGCACGGCCCCAGACTCAGCTACAAGCCAGGTTAGCCACTCGTCCACGCTGGCTGGCAGCGCGCAGACACGGGCAGTGCAGCTCACCTCCAGCCCCCTCAAACAGGGGCAGGCCACGGCGGAGGCGGAGGTCACTTTGTCTTCCACGGAGAGCCCTTTGCCTGCCCTGAGCACGACCGCTGCAGGTAGCGGTGCCACGACCCCTGCCGCTGAAGCTCAAACGCCCACCATCAAGCACGTGAGCGGCACGACGGCTCAGCCCAACACCAAGACGCTCCTTTCCGTCCCTACCACATCGCTGGCCAACCCCTCTGCCACGGAGACAGACGGCGGAGCAGGGAGCACTGAGACTGCGCCCATGACGGCCACCCAGCAAGGGAGCTCGAGCGGCCCGTCTGCCGCCACCAGGGTGACCAGCTCCGCCTACCCGTTGATGACGCCCAACAACACGGCCACTGGCGTGGCCACAGCGACTGGCAGTGCTGCCTCCGTGTCTCTCAGCCCCACCTCAGCAGCGACCAGCCGCTCATCCTCTTCTACCTTGGCTTTCTCAGTAGGGACGCCCAGCCCACAGCCGAGCAGCACCAGCCCCAGCACGGAGGCGGGCTTGGCCACCACATCCCGCTCCTCCACGACACTTGCGTCCACGGCACTTGAGTCCACCGCTCCTGCTGCCGCTTCTGGCCACACCACCTTGGGGTCGGGCACCACGGCGCCAGAGCCTACGAGCCAGAACACAGCGTCCAGCACGCCCAGCCCCAGGCCATGGGTATCCAGCTCCAGCACGGCCCCAGACTCAGCTACAAGCCAGGTTAGCCACTCGTCCACGCTGGCTGGCAGCGCGCAGACACGGGCAGTGCAGCTCACCTCCAGCCCCCTCAAACAGGGGCAGGCCACGGCGGAGGCGGAGGTCACTTTGTCTTCCACGGAGAGCCCTTTGCCTGCCCTGAGCACGACCGCTGCAGGTAGCGGTGCCACGACCCCTGCCGCTGAAGCTCAAACGCCCACCATCAAGCACGTGAGCGGCACGACGGCTCAGCCCAACACCAAGACGCTCCTTTCCGTCCCTACCACATCGCTGGCCAACCCCTCTGCCACGGAGACAGACGGCGGAGCAGGGAGCACTGAGACTGCGCCCACGACGGCCACCCAGCAAGGGAGCTCGAGCGGCCCGTCTGCCGCCACCAGGGTGACCAGCTCCGCCTACCCGTTGATGACGCCCAACAACACGGCCACTGGCGTGGCCACAGCGACTGGCAGTGCTGCCTCCGTGTCTCTCAGCCCCACCTCAGCAGCGACCAGCCGCTCATCCTCTTCTACCTTGGCTTTCTCAGTAGGGACGCCCAGCCCACAGCCGAGCAGCACCAGCCCCAGCACGGAGGCGGGCTTGGCCACCACATCCCGCTCCTCCACGACACTTGCGTCCACGGCACTTGAGTCCACCGCTCCTGCTGCCGCTTCTGGCCACACCACCTTGGGGTCGGGCACCACGGCGCCAGAGCCTACGAGCCAGAACACAGCGTCCAGCACGCCCAGCCCCAGGCCATGGGTATCCAGCTCCAGCACGGCCCCAGACTCAGCTACAAGCCAGGTTAGCCACTCGTCCACGCTGGCTGGCAGCGCGCAGACACGGGCAGTGCAGCTCACCTCCAGCCCCCTCAAACAGGGGCAGGCCACGGCGGAGGCGGAGGTCACTTTGTCTTCCACGGAGAGCCCTTTGCCTGCCCTGAGCACGACCGCTGCAGGTAGCGGTGCCACGACCCCTGCCGCTGAAGCTCAAACGCCCACCATCAACCACGTGAGCGGCACGACGGCTCAGCCCAACACCAAGACGCTCCTTTCCGTCCCTACCACATCGCTGGCCAACCCCTCTGCCACGGAGACAGACGGCGGAGCAGGGAGCACTGAGACTGCGCCCACGACGGCCACCCAGCAAGGGAGCTCGAGCGGCCCGTCTGCCGCCACCAGGGTGACCAGCTCCGCCTACCCGTTGATGACGCCCAACAACACGGCCACTGGCGTGGCCACAGCGACTGGCAGTGCTGCCTCCGTGTCTCTCAGCCCCACCTCAGCAGCGACCAGCCGCTCATCCTCTTCTACCTTGGCTTTCTCAGTAGGGACGCCCAGCCCGCAGCCGAGCAGCACCAGCCCCAGCACGGAGGCGGGCTTGGCCACCACATCCCGCTCCTCCACGACACTTGCGTCCACGGCACTTGAGTCCACCGCTCCTGCTGCCGCTTCTGGCCACACCACCTTGGGGTCGGCTACCACGGCGCCAGAGCCTAGGAGCCAAAACACAGCGTCCAGCACGCCCAGCCCCAGGCCATGGGTATCCAGCTCCAGCACGGCCCCAGACTCAGCTACAAGCCAGGTTAGCCACTTGTCCACGCTGGCTGGCAGCGCGCAGACACGGGCAGTGCAGCTCACCTCCAGCCCCCTCAAACAGGGGCAGGCCACGGCGGAGGCGGAGGTCACTTTGTCTTCCACGGAGAGCCCTTTGCCTGCCCTGAGCACGACCGCTGCAGGTAGCGGTGCCACGACCCCTGCCGCTGAAGCTCAAACGCCCACCATCAAGCACGTGAGCGGCACGACGGCTCAGCCCAACACCAAGACGCTCCTTTCCGTCCCTACCACATCGCTGGCCAACCCCTCTGCCACGGAGACAGACGGCGGAGCAGGGAGCACTGAGACTGCGCCCACGACGGCCACCCAGCAAGGGAGCTCAAGCGGCCCGTCTGCCGCCACCAGGGTGACCAGCTCCGCCTACCCGTTGATGACGCCCAACAACACGGCCACTGGCGTGGCCACAGCGACTGGCAGTGCTGCCTCCGTGTCTCTCAGCCCCACCTCAGCAGCGACCAGCCGCTCATCCTCTTCTACCTTGGCTTTCTCAGTAGGGACGCCCAGCCCGCAGCCGAGAAGCACCAGCCCCAGCACGGAGGCGGGCTTGGCCACCACATCCCGCTCCTCCACGACACTTGCGTCCACGGCACTTGAGTCCACCGCTCCTGCTGCCGCTTCTGGCCACACCACCTTGGGGTCGGGCACCACGGCGCCAGAGCCTACGAGCCAGAACACAGCGTCCAGCACGCCCAGCCCCAGGCCATGGGTATCCAGCTCCAGCACGGCCCCAGACTCAGCTACAAGCCAGGTTAGCCACTCGTCCACGCTGGCTGGCAGCGCGCAGACACGGGCAGTGCAGCTCACCTCCAGCCCCCTCAAACAGGGGCAGGCCACGGCGGAGGCGGAGGTCACTTTGTCTTCCACGGAGAGCCCTTTGCCTGCCCTGAGCACGACCGCTGCAGGTAGCGGTGCCACGACCCCTGCCGCTGAAGCTCAAACGCCCACCATCAAGCACGTGAGCGGCACGACGGCTCAGCCCAACACCAAGACGCTCCTTTCCGTCCCTACCACATCGCTGGCCAACCCCTCTGCCACGGAGACAGACGGCGGAGCAGGGAGCACTGAGACTGCGCCCACGACGGCCACCCAGCAAGGGAGCTCGAGCGGCCCGTCTGCCGCCACCAGGGTGACCAGCTCCGCCTACCCGTTGATGACGCCCAACAACACGGCCACTGGCGTGGCCACAGCGACTGGCAGTGCTGCCTCCGTGTCTCTCAGCCCCACCTCAGCAGCGACCAGCCGCTCATCCTCTTCTACCTTGGCTTTCTCAGTAGGGACGCCCAGCCCGCAGCCGAGCAGCACCAGCCCCAGCACGGAGGCGGGCTTGGCCACCACATCCCGCTCCTCCACGACACTTGCGTCCACGGCACTTGAGTCCACCGCTCCTGCTGCCGCTTCTGGCCACACCACCTTGGGGTCGGGCACCACGGCGCCAGAGCCTACGAGCCAGAACACAGCGTCCAGCACGCCCAGCCCCAGGCCATGGGTATCCAGCTCCAGCACGGCCCCAGACTCAGCTACAAGCCAGGTTAGCCACTCGTCCACGCTGGCTGGCAGCGCGCAGACACGGGCAGTGCAGCTCACCTCCAGCCCCCTCAAACAGGGGCAGGCCACGGCGGAGGCGGAGGTCACTTTGTCTTCCACGGAGAGCCCTTTGCCTGCCCTGAGCACGACCGCTGCAGGTAGCGGTGCCACGACCCCTGCCGCTGAAGCTCAAACGCCCACCATCAACCACGTGAGCGACACGACGGCTCAGCCCAACACCAAGACGCTCCTTTCCGTCCCTACCACATCGCTGGCCAACCCCTCTGCCACGGAGACAGACGGCGGAGCAGGGAGCACTGAGACTGCGCCCACGACGGCCACCCAGCAAGGGAGCTCGAGCGGCCCGTCTGCCGCCACCAGGGTGACCAGCTCCGCCTACCCGTTGATGACGCCCAACAACACGGCCACTGGCGTGGCCACAGCGACTGGCAGTGCTGCCTCCGTGTCTCTCAGCCCCACCTCAGCAGCGACCAGCCGCTCATCCTCTTCTACCTTGGCTTTCTCAGTAGGGACACCCAGCCCACAGCCGAGCAGCACCAGCCCCAGCACGGAGGCGGGCTTGGCCACCACATCCCGCTCCTCCACGACACTTGCGTCCACGGCACTTGAGTCCACCGCTCCTGCTGCCGCTTCTGGCCACACCACCTTGGGGTCGGGCACCACGGCGCCAGAGCCTACGAGCCAGAACACAGCGTCCAGCACGCCCAGCCCCAGGCCATGGGTATCCAGCTCCAGCACGGCCCCAGACTCAGCTACAAGCCAGGTTAGCCACTCGTCCACGCTGGCTGGCAGCGCGCAGACACGGGCAGTGCAGCTCACCTCCAGCCCCCTCAAACAGGGGCAGGCCACGGCGGAGGCGGAGGTCACTTTGTCTTCCACGGAGAGCCCTTTGCCTGCCCTGAGCACGACCGCTGCAGGTAGCGGTGCCACGACCCCTGCCGCTGAAGCTCAAACGCCCACCATCAACCACGTGAGCGGCACGACGGCTCAGCCCAACACCAAGACGCTCCTTTCCGTCCCTACCACATCGCTGGCCAACCCCTCTGCCACGGAGACAGACGGCGGAGCAGGGAGCACTGAGACTGCGCCCACGACGGCCACCCAGCAAGGGAGCTCGAGCGGCCCGTCTGCCGCCACCAGGGTGACCAGCTCCGCCTACCCGTTGATGACGCCCAACAACACGGCCACTGGCGTGGCCACAGCGACTGGCAGTGCTGCCTCCGTGTCTCTCAGCCCCACCTCAGCAGCGACCAGCCGCTCATCCTCTTCTACCTTGGCTTTCTCAGTAGGGACGCCCAGCCCGCAGCCGAGCAGCACCAGCCCCAGCACGGAGGCGGGCTTGGCCACCACATCCCGCTCCTCCACGACACTTGCGTCCACGGCACTTGAGTCCACCGCTCCTGCTGCCGCTTCTGGCCACACCACCTTGGGGTCGGGCACCACGGCGCCAGAGCCTACGAGCCAGAACACAGCGTCCAGCACGCCCAGCCCCAGGCCATGGGTATCCAGCTCCAGCACGGCCCCAGACTCAGCTACAAGCCAGGTTAGCCACTCGTCCACGCTGGCTGGCAGCGCGCAGACACGGGCAGTGCAGCTCACCTCCAGCCCCCTCAAACAGGGGCAGGCCACGGCGGAGGCGGAGGTCACTTTGTCTTCCACGGAGAGCCCTTTGCCTGCCCTGAGCACGACCGCTGCAGGTAGCAGTGCCACGACCCCTGCCGCTGAAGCTCAAACGCCCACCATCAAGCACGTGAGCGGCACGACGGCTCAGCCCAACACCAAGACGCTCCTTTCCGTCCCTACCACATCGCTGGCCAACCCCTCTGCCACGGAGACAGACGGCGGAGCAGGGAGCACTGAGACTGCGCCCACGACGGCCACCCAGCAAGGGAGCTCGAGCGGCCCGTCTGCCGCCACCAGGGTGACCAGCTCCGCCTACCCGTTGATGACGCCCAACAACACGGCCACTGGCGTGGCCACAGCGACTGGCAGTGCTGCCTCCGTGTCTCTCAGCCCCACCTCAGCAGCGACCAGCCGCTCATCCTCTTCTACCTTGGCTTTCTCAGTAGGGACGCCCAGCCCGCAGCCGAGAAGCACCAGCCCCAGCACGGAGGCGGGCTTGGCCACCACATCCCGCTCCTCCACGACACTTGCGTCCACGGCACTTGAGTCCACCGCTCCTGCTGCCGCTTCTGGCCACACCAACTTGGGGTCGGGCACCACGGCGCCAGAGCCTACGAGCCAGAACACAGCGTCCAGCACGCCCAGCCCCAGGCCATGGGTATCCAGCTCCAGCACGGCCCCAGACTCAGCTACAAGCCAGGTTAGCCACTCGTCCACGCTGGCTGGCAGCGCGCAGACACGGGCAGTGCAGCTCACCTCCAGCCCCCTCAAACAGGGGCAGGCCACGGCAGAGGCGGAGGTCACTTTGTCTTCCACGGAGAGCCCTTTGCCTGCCCTGAGCACGACCGCTGCAGGTAGCGGTGCCACGACCCCTGCCGCTGAAGCTCAAACGCCCATCATCAAGCACGTGAGCGGCACGACGGCTCAGCCCAACACCAAGACGCTCCTTTCCGTCCCTACCACATCGCTGGCCAACCCCTCTGCCACGGAGACAGACGGCGGAGCAGGGAGCACTGAGACTGCGCCCACGACGGCCACCCAGCAAGGGAGCTCGAGCGGCCCGTCTGCCGCCACCAGGGTGACCAGCTCCGCCTACCCGTTGATGACGCCCAACAACACGGCCACTGGCGTGGCCACAGCGACTGGCAGTGCTGCCTCCGTGTCTCTCAGCCCCACCTCAGCAGCGACCAGCCGCTCATCCTCTTCTACCTTGGCTTTCTCAGTAGGGACGCCCAGCCCGCAGCCGAGAAGCACCAGCCCCAGCACGGAGGCGGGCTTGGCCACCACATCCCGCTCCTCCACGACACTTGCGTCCACGGCACTTGAGTCCACCGCTCCTGCTGCCGCTTCTGGCCACACCACCTTGGGGTCGGGCACCACGGCGCCAGAGCCTACGAGCCAGAACACAGCGTCCAGCACGCCCAGCCCCAGGCCATGGGTATCCAGCTCCAGCACGGCCCCAGACTCAGCTACAAGCCAGGTTAGCCACTCGTCCACGCTGGCTGGCAGCGCGCAGACACGGGCAGTGCAGCTCACCTCCAGCCCCCTCAAACAGGGGCAGGCCACGGCGGAGGCGGAGGTCACTTTGTCTTCCACGGAGAGCCCTTTGCCTGCCCTGAGCACGACCGCTGCAGGTAGCGGTGCCACGACCCCTGCCGCTGAAGCTCAAACGCCCACCATCAACCACGTGAGCGGCACGACGGCTCAGCCCAACACCAAGACGCTCCTTTCCGTCCCTACCACATCGCTGGCCAACCCCTCTGCCACGGAGACAGACGGCGGAGCAGGGAGCACTGAGACTGCGCCCACGACGGCCACCCAGCAAGGGAGCTCGAGCGGCCCGTCTGCCGCCACCAGGGTGACCAGCTCCGCCTACCCGTTGATGACGCCCAACAACACGGCCACTGGCGTGGCCACAGCGACTGGCAGTGCTGCCTCCGTGTCTCTCAGCCCCACCTCAGCAGCGACCAGCCGCTCATCCTCTTCTACCTTGGCTTTCTCAGTAGGGACGCCCAGCCCGCAGCCGAGCAGCACCAGCCCCAGCACGGAGGCGGGCTTGGCCACCACATCCCGCTCCTCCACGACACTTGCGTCCACGGCACTTGAGTCCACCGCTCCTGCTGCCGCTTCTGGCCACACCACCTTGGGGTCGGGCACCACGGCGCCAGAGCCTACGAGCCAGAACACAGCGTCCAGCACGCCCAGCCCCAGGCCATGGGTATCCAGCTCCAGCACGGCCCCAGACTCAGCTACAAGCCAGGTTAGCCACTCGTCCACGCTGGCTGGCAGCGCGCAGACACGGGCAGTGCAGCTCACCTCCAGCCCCCTCAAACAGGGGCAGGCCACGGCGGAGGCGGAGGTCACTTTGTCTTCCACGGAGAGCCCTTTGCCTGCCCTGAGCACGACCGCTGCAGGTAGCGGTGCCACGACCCCTGCCGCTGAAGCTCAAACGCCCACCATCAAGCACGTGAGCGGCACGACGGCTCAGCCCAACACCAAGACGCTCCTTTCCGTCCCTACCACATCGCTGGCCAACCCCTCTGCCACGGAGACAGACGGCGGAGCAGGGAGCACTGAGACTGCGCCCACGACGGCCACCCAGCAAGGGAGCTCGAGCGGCCCGTCTGCCGCCACCAGGGTGACCAGCTCCGCCTACCCGTTGATGACGCCCAACAACACAGCCACTGGCGTGGCCACAGCGACTGGCAGTGCTGCCTCCGTGTCTCTCAGCCCCACCTCAGCAGCGACCAGCCGCTCATCCTCTTCTACCTTGGCTTTCTCAGTAGGGACGCCCAGCCCGCAGCCGAGAAGCACCAGCCCCAGCACGGAGGCGGGCTTGGCCACCACATCCCGCTCCTCCACGACACTTGCGTCCACGGCACTTGAGTCCACCGCTCCTGCTGCCGCTTCTGGCCACACCACCTTGGGGTCGGCTACCACGGCGCCAGAGCCTACGAGCCAGAACACAGCGTCCAGCACGCCCAGCCCCAGGCCATGGGTATCCAGCTCCAGCACGGCCCCAGACTCAGCTACAAGCCAGGTTAGCCACTCGTCCACGCTGGCTGGCAGCGCGCAGACACGGGCAGTGCAGCTCACCTCCAGCCCCCTCAAACAGGGGCAGGCCACGGCAGAGGCGGAGGTCACTTTGTCTTCCACGGAGAGCCCTTTGCCTGCCCTGAGCACGACCGCTGCAGGTAGCGGTGCCACGACCCCTGCCGCTGAAGCTCAAACGCCCACCATCAAGCACGTGAGCGGCACGACGGCTCAGCCCAACACCAAGACGCTCCTTTCCGTCCCTACCACATCGCTGGCCAACCCCTCTGCCACGGAGACAGACGGCGGAGCAGGGAGCACTGAGACTGCGCCCACGACGGCCACCCAGCAAGGGAGCTCGAGCGGCCCGTCTGCCGCCACCAGGGTGACCAGCTCCGCCTACCCGTTGATGACGCCCAACAACACGGCCACTGGCGTGGCCACAGCGACTGGCAGTGCTGCCTCCGTGTCTCTCAGCCCCACCTCAGCAGCGACCAGCCGCTCATCCTCTTCTACCTTGGCTTTCGCAGTAGGGACGCCCAGCCCGCAGCCGAGCAGCACCAGCCCCAGCACGGAGGCGGGCTTGGCCACCACATCCCGCTCCTCCACGACACTTGCGTCCACGGCACTTGAGTCCACCGCTCCTGCTGCCGCTTCTGGCCACACCACCTTGGGGTCGGGCACCACGGCGCCAGAGCCTACGAGCCAGAACACAGCGTCCAGCACGCCCAGCCCCAGGCCATGGGTATCCAGCTCCAGCACGGCCCCAGACTCAGCTACAAGCCAGGTTAGCCACTCGTCCACGCTGGCTGGCAGCGCGCAGACACGGGCAGTGCAGCTCACCTCCAGCCCCCTCAAACAGGGGCAGGCCACGGCGGAGGCGGAGGTCACTTTGTCTTCCACGGAGAGCCCTTTGCCTGCCCTGAGCACGACCGCTGCAGGTAGCGGTGCCACGACCCCTGCCGCTGAAGCTCAAACGCCCACCATCAAGCACGTGAGCGGCACGACGGCTCAGCCCAACACCAAGACGCTCCTTTCCGTCCCTACCACATCGCTGGCCAACCCCTCTGCCACGGAGACAGACGGCGGAGCAGGGAGCACTGAGACTGCGCCCACGACGGCCACCCAGCAAGGGAGCTCGAGCGGCCCGTCTGCCGCCACCAGGGTGACCAGCTCCGCCTACCCGTTGATGACGCCCAACAACACGGCCACTGGCGTGGCCACAGCGACTGGCAGTGCTGCCTCCGTGTCTCTCAGCCCCACCTCAGCAGCGACCAGCCGCTCATCCTCTTCTACCTTGGCTTTCTCAGTAGGGACGCCCAGCCCGCAGCCGAGCAGCACCAGCCCCAGCACGGAGGCGGGCTTGGCCACCACATCCCGCTCCTCCACGACACTTGCGTCCACGGCACTTGAGTCCACCGCTCCTGCTGCCGCTTCTGGCCACACCACCTTGGGGTCGGGCACCACGGCGCCAGAGCCTACGAGCCAGAACACAGCGTCCAGCACGCCCAGCCCCAGGCCATGGGTATCCAGCTCCAGCACGGCCCCAGACTCAGCTACAAGCCAGGTTAGCCACTCGTCCACGCTGGCTGGCAGCGCGCAGACACGGGCAGTGCAGCTCACCTCCAGCCCCCTCAAACAGGGGCAGGCCACGGAGGAGGCGGAGGTCACTTTGTCTTCCACGGAGAGCCCTTTGCCTGCCCTGAGCACGACCGCTGCAGGTAGCGGTGCCACGACCCCTGCCGCTGAAGCTCAAACGCCCACCATCAAGCACGTGAGCGGCACGACGGCTCAGCCCAACACCAAGACGCTCCTTTCCGTCCCTACCACATCGCTGGCCAACCCCTCTGCCACGGAGACAGACGGCGGAGCAGGGAGCACTGAGACTGCGCCCACGACGGCCACCCAGCAAGGGAGCTCGAGCGGCCCGTCTGCCGCCACCAGGGTGACCAGCTCCGCCTACCCGTTGATGACGCCCAACAACACGGCCACTGGCGTGGCCACAGCGACTGGCAGTGCTGCCTCCGTGTCTCTCAGCCCCACCTCAGCAGCGACCAGCCGCTCATCCTCTTCTACCTTGGCTTTCTCAGTAGGGACGCCCAGCCCGCAGCCGAGAAGCACCAGCCCCAGCACGGAGGCGGGCTTGGCCACCACATCCCGCTCCTCCACGACACTTGCGTCCACGGCACTTGAGTCCACCGCTCCTGCTGCCGCTTCTGGCCACACCACCTTGGGGTCGGGCACCACGGCGCCAGAGCCTACGAGCCAGAACACAGCGTCCAGCACGCCCAGCCCCAGGCCATGGGTATCCAGCTCCAGCACGGCCCCAGACTCAGCTACAAGCCAGGTTAGCCACTCGTCCACGCTGGCTGGCAGCGCGCAGACACGGGCAGTGCAGCTCACCTCCAGCCCCCTCAAACAGGGGCAGGCCACGGCGGAGGCGGAGGTCACTTTGTCTTCCACGGAGAGCCCTTTGCCTGCCCTGAGCACGACCGCTGCAGGTAGCGGTGCCACGACCCCTGCCGCTGAAGCTCAAACGCCCACCATCAAGCACGTGAGCGGCACGACGGCTCAGCCCAACACCAAGACGCTCCTTTCCGTCCCTACCACATCGCTGGCCAACCCCTCTGCCACGGAGACAGACGGCGGAGCAGGGAGCACTGAGACTGCGCCCACGACGGCCACCCAGCAAGGGAGCTCGAGCGGCCCGTCTGCCGCCACCAGGGTGACCAGCTCCGCCTACCCGTTGATGACGCCCAACAACACGGCCACTGGCGTGGCCACAGCGACTGGCAGTGCTGCCTCCGTGTCTCTCAGCCCCACCTCAGCAGCGACCAGCCGCTCATCCTCTTCTACCTTGGCTTTCTCAGTAGGGACGCCCAGCCCGCAGCCGAGCAGCACCAGCCCCAGCACGGAGGCGGGCTTGGCCACCACATCCCGCTCCTCCACGACACTTGCGTCCACGGCACTTGAGTCCACCGCTCCTGCTGCCGCTTCTGGCCACACCACCTTGGGGTCGGGCACCACGGCGCCAGAGCCTACGAGCCAGAACACAGCGTCCAGCACGCCCAGCCCCAGGCCATGGGTATCCAGCTCCAGCACGGCCCCAGACTCAGCTACAAGCCAGGTTAGCCACTCGTCCACGCTGGCTGGCAGCGCGCAGACACGGGCAGTGCAGCTCACCTCCAGCCCCCTCAAACAGGGGCAGGCCACGGCGGAGGCGGAGGTCACTTTGTCTTCCACGGAGAGCCCTTTGCCTGCCCTGAGCACGACCGCTGCAGGTAGCGGTGCCACGACCCCTGCCGCTGAAGCTCAAACGCCCACCATCAAGCACGTGAGCGACACGACGGCTCAGCCCAACACCAAGACGCTCCTTTCCGTCCCTACCACATCGCTGGCCAACCCCTCTGCCACGGAGACAGACGGCGGAGCAGGGAGCACTGAGACTGCGCCCACGACGGCCACCCAGCAAGGGAGCTCGAGCGGCCCGTCTGCCGCCACCAGGGTGACCAGCTCCGCCTACCCGTTGATGACGCCCAACAACACGGCCACTGGCGTGGCCACAGCGACTGGCAGTGCTGCCTCCGTGTCTCTCAGCCCCACCTCAGCAGCGACCAGCCGCTCATCCTCTTCTACCTTGGCTTTCTCAGTAGGGACACCCAGCCCACAGCCGAGCAGCACCAGCCCCAGCACGGAGGCGGGCTTGGCCACCACATCCCGCTCCTCCACGACACTTGCGTCCACGGCACTTGAGTCCACCGCTCCTGCTGCCGCTTCTGGCCACACCACCTTGGGGTCGGGCACCACGGCGCCAGAGCCTACGAGCCAGAACACAGCGTCCAGCACGCCCAGCCCCAGGCCATGGGTATCCAGCTCCAGCACGGCCCCAGACTCAGCTACAAGCCAGGTTAGCCACTCGTCCACGCTGGCTGGCAGCGCGCAGACACGGGCAGTGCAGCTCACCTCCAGCCCCCTCAAACAGGGGCAGGCCACGGCGGAGGCGGAGGTCACTTTGTCTTCCACGGAGAGCCCTTTGCCTGCCCTGAGCACGACCGCTGCAGGTAGCGGTGCCACGACCCCTGCCGCTGAAGCTCAAACGCCCACCATCAACCACGTGAGCGGCACGACGGCTCAGCCCAACACCAAGACGCTCCTTTCCGTCCCTACCACATCGCTGGCCAACCCCTCTGCCACGGAGACAGACGGCGGAGCAGGGAGCACTGAGACTGCGCCCACGACGGCCACCCAGCAAGGGAGCTCGAGCGGCCCGTCTGCCGCCACCAGGGTGACCAGCTCCGCCTACCCGTTGATGACGCCCAACAACACGGCCACTGGCGTGGCCACAGCGACTGGCAGTGCTGCCTCCGTGTCTCTCAGCCCCACCTCAGCAGCGACCAGCCGCTCATCCTCTTCTACCTTGGCTTTCTCAGTAGGGACGCCCAGCCCGCAGCCGAGCAGCACCAGCCCCAGCACGGAGGCGGGCTTGGCCACCACATCCCGCTCCTCCACGACACTTGCGTCCACGGCACTTGAGTCCACCGCTCCTGCTGCCGCTTCTGGCCACACCACCTTGGGGTCGGGCACCACGGCGCCAGAGCCTACGAGCCAGAACACAGCGTCCAGCACGCCCAGCCCCAGGCCATGGGTATCCAGCTCCAGCACGGCCCCAGACTCAGCTACAAGCCAGGTTAGCCACTCGTCCACGCTGGCTGGCAGCGCGCAGACACGGGCAGTGCAGCTCACCTCCAGCCCCCTCAAACAGGGGCAGGCCACGGAGGAGGCGGAGGTCACTTTGTCTTCCACGGAGAGCCCTTTGCCTGCCCTGAGCACGACCGCTGCAGGTAGCGGTGCCACGACCCCTGCCGCTGAAGCTCAAACGCCCACCATCAAGCACGTGAGCGGCACGACGGCTCAGCCCAACACCAAGACGCTCCTTTCCGTCCCTACCACATCGCTGGCCAACCCCTCTGCCACGGAGACAGACGGCGGAGCAGGGAGCACTGAGACTGCGCCCACGACGGCCACCCAGCAAGGGAGCTCGAGCGGCCCGTCTGCCGCCACCAGGGTGACCAGCTCCGCCTACCCGTTGATGACGCCCAACAACACGGCCACTGGCGTGGCCACAGCGACTGGCAGTGCTGCCTCCGTGTCTCTCAGCCCCACCTCAGCAGCGACCAGCCGCTCATCCTCTTCTACCTTGGCTTTCTCAGTAGGGACGCCCAGCCCGCAGCCGAGAAGCACCAGCCCCAGCACGGAGGCGGGCTTGGCCACCACATCCCGCTCCTCCACGACACTTGCGTCCACGGCACTTGAGTCCACCGCTCCTGCTGCCGCTTCTGGCCACACCACCTTGGGGTCGGGCACCACGGCGCCAGAGCCTACGAGCCAGAACACAGCGTCCAGCACGCCCAGCCCCAGGCCATGGGTATCCAGCTCCAGCACGGCCCCAGACTCAGCTACAAGCCAGGTTAGCCACTCGTCCACGCTGGCTGGCAGCGCGCAGACACGGGCAGTGCAGCTCACCTCCAGCCCCCTCAAACAGGGGCAGGCCACGGCGGAGGCGGAGGTCACTTTGTCTTCCACGGAGAGCCCTTTGCCTGCCCTGAGCACGACCGCTGCAGGTAGCGGTGCCACGACCCCTGCCGCTGAAGCTCAAACGCCCACCATCAACCACGTGAGCGGCACGACGGCTCAGCCCAACACCAAGACGCTCCTTTCCGTCCCTACCACATCGCTGGCCAACCCCTCTGCCACGGAGACAGACGGCGGAGCAGGGAGCACTGAGACTGCGCCCACGACGGCCACCCAGCAAGGGAGCTCGAGCGGCCCGTCTGCCGCCACCAGGGTGACCAGCTCCGCCTACCCGTTGATGACGCCCAACAACACGGCCACTGGCGTGGCCACAGCGACTGGCAGTGCTGCCTCCGTGTCTCTCAGCCCCACCTCAGCAGCGACCAGCCGCTCATCCTCTTCTACCTTGGCTTTCTCAGTAGGGACGCCCAGCCCGCAGCCGAGCAGCACCAGCCCCAGCACGGAGGCGGGCTTGGCCACCACATCCCGCTCCTCCACGACACTTGCGTCCACGGCACTTGAGTCCACCGCTCCTGCTGCCGCTTCTGGCCACACCACCTTGGGGTCGGGCACCACGGCGCCAGAGCCTACGAGCCAGAACACAGCGTCCAGCACGCCCAGCCCCAGGCCATGGGTATCCAGCTCCAGCACGGCCCCAGACTCAGCTACAAGCCAGGTTAGCCACTCGTCCACGCTGGCTGGCAGCGCGCAGACACGGGCAGTGCAGCTCACCTCCAGCCCCCTCAAACAGGGGCAGGCCACGGCGGAGGCGGAGGTCACTTTGTCTTCCACGGAGAGCCCTTTGCCTGCCCTGAGCACGACCGCTGCAGGTAGCGGTGCCACGACCCCTGCCGCTGAAGCTCAAACGCCCACCATCAACCACGTGAGCGGCACGACGGCTCAGCCCAACACCAAGACGCTCCTTTCCGTCCCTACCACATCGCTGGCCAACCCCTCTGCCACGGAGACAGACGGCGGAGCAGGGAGCACTGAGACTGCGCCCACGACGGCCACCCAGCAAGGGAGCTCGAGCGGCCCGTCTGCCGCCACCAGGGTGACCAGCTCCGCCTACCCGTTGATGACGCCCAACAACACGGCCACTGGCGTGGCCACAGCGACTGGCAGTGCTGCCTCCGTGTCTCTCAGCCCCACCTCAGCAGCGACCAGCCGCTCATCCTCTTCTACCTTGGCTTTCTCAGTAGGGACGCCCAGCCCGCAGCCGAGCAGCACCAGCCCCAGCACGGAGGCGGGCTTGGCCACCACATCCCGCTCCTCCACGACACTTGCGTCCACGGCACTTGAGTCCACCGCTCCTGCTGCCGCTTCTGGCCACACCACCTTGGGGTCGGGCACCACGGCGCCAGAGCCTACGAGCCAGAACACAGCGTCCAGCACGCCCAGCCCCAGGCCATGGGTATCCAGCTCCAGCACGGCCCCAGACTCAGCTACAAGCCAGGTTAGCCACTCGTCCACGCTGGCTGGCAGCGCGCAGACACGGGCAGTGCAGCTCACCTCCAGCCCCCTCAAACAGGGGCAGGCCACGGCGGAGGCGGAGGTCACTTTGTCTTCCACGGAGAGCCCTTTGCCTGCCCTGAGCACGACCGCTGCAGGTAGCAGTGCCACGACCCCTGCCGCTGAAGCTCAAACGCCCACCATCAAGCACGTGAGCGGCACGACGGCTCAGCCCAACACCAAGACGCTCCTTTCCGTCCCTACCACATCGCTGGCCAACCCCTCTGCCACGGAGACAGACGGCGGAGCAGGGAGCACTGAGACTGCGCCCACGACGGCCACCCAGCAAGGGAGCTCGAGCGGCCCGTCTGCCGCCACCAGGGTGACCAGCTCCGCCTACCCGTTGATGACGCCCAACAACACGGCCACTGGCGTGGCCACAGCGACTGGCAGTGCTGCCTCCGTGTCTCTCAGCCCCACCTCAGCAGCGACCAGCCGCTCATCCTCTTCTACCTTGGCTTTCTCAGTAGGGACGCCCAGCCCGCAGCCGAGAAGCACCAGCCCCAGCACGGAGGCGGGCTTGGCCACCACATCCCGCTCCTCCACGACACTTGCGTCCACGGCACTTGAGTCCACCGCTCCTGCTGCCGCTTCTGGCCACACCAACTTGGGGTCGGGCACCACGGCGCCAGAGCCTACGAGCCAGAACACAGCGTCCAGCACGCCCAGCCCCAGGCCATGGGTATCCAGCTCCAGCACGGCCCCAGACTCAGCTACAAGCCAGGTTAGCCACTCGTCCACGCTGGCTGGCAGCGCGCAGACACGGGCAGTGCAGCTCACCTCCAGCCCCCTCAAACAGGGGCAGGCCACGGCAGAGGCGGAGGTCACTTTGTCTTCCACGGAGAGCCCTTTGCCTGCCCTGAGCACGACCGCTGCAGGTAGCGGTGCCACGACCCCTGCCGCTGAAGCTCAAACGCCCATCATCAAGCACGTGAGCGGCACGACGGCTCAGCCCAACACCAAGACGCTCCTTTCCGTCCCTACCACATCGCTGGCCAACCCCTCTGCCACGGAGACAGACGGCGGAGCAGGGAGCACTGAGACTGCGCCCACGACGGCCACCCAGCAAGGGAGCTCGAGCGGCCCGTCTGCCGCCACCAGGGTGACCAGCTCCGCCTACCCGTTGATGACGCCCAACAACACGGCCACTGGCGTGGCCACAGCGACTGGCAGTGCTGCCTCCGTGTCTCTCAGCCCCACCTCAGCAGCGACCAGCCGCTCATCCTCTTCTACCTTGGCTTTCTCAGTAGGGACGCCCAGCCCGCAGCCGAGAAGCACCAGCCCCAGCACGGAGGCGGGCTTGGCCACCACATCCCGCTCCTCCACGACACTTGCGTCCACGGCACTTGAGTCCACCGCTCCTGCTGCCGCTTCTGGCCACACCACCTTGGGGTCGGGCACCACGGCGCCAGAGCCTACGAGCCAGAACACAGCGTCCAGCACGCCCAGCCCCAGGCCATGGGTATCCAGCTCCAGCACGGCCCCAGACTCAGCTACAAGCCAGGTTAGCCACTCGTCCACGCTGGCTGGCAGCGCGCAGACACGGGCAGTGCAGCTCACCTCCAGCCCCCTCAAACAGGGGCAGGCCACGGCGGAGGTGGAGGTCACTTTGTCTTCCACGGAGAGCCCTTTGCCTGCCCTGAGCACGACCGCTGCAGGTAGCGGTGCCACGACCCCTGCCGCTGAAGCTCAAACGCCCACCATCAAGCACGTGAGCGGCACGACGGCTCAGCCCAACACCAAGACGCTCCTTTCCGTCCCTACCACATCGCTGGCCAACCCCTCTGCCACGGAGACAGACGGCGGAGCAGGGAGCACTGAGACTGCGCCCACGACGGCCACCCAGCAAGGGAGCTCGAGCGGCCCGTCTGCCGCCACCAGGGTGACCAGCTCCGCCTACCCGTTGATGACGCCCAACAACACGGCCACTGGCGTGGCCACAGCGACTGGCAGTGCTGCCTCCGTGTCTCTCAGCCCCACCTCAGCAGCGACCAGCCGCTCATCCTCTTCTACCTTGGCTTTCTCAGTAGGGACGCCCAGCCCGCAGCCGAGCAGCACCAGCCCCAGCACGGAGGCGGGCTTGGCCACCACATCCCGCTCCTCCACGACACTTGCGTCCACGGCACTTGAGTCCACCGCTCCTGCTGCCGCTTCTGGCCACACCACCTTGGGGTCGGGCACCACGGCGCCAGAGCCTACGAGCCAGAACACAGCGTCCAGCACGCCCAGCCCCAGGCCATGGGTATCCAGCTCCAGCACGGCCCCAGACTCAGCTACAAGCCAGGTTAGCCACTCGTCCACGCTGGCTGGCAGCGCGCAGACACGGGCAGTGCAGCTCACCTCCAGCCCCCTCAAACAGGGGCAGGCCACGGCGGAGGCGGAGGTCACTTTGTCTTCCACGGAGAGCCCTTTGCCTGCCCTGAGCACGACCGCTGCAGGTAGCGGTGCCACGACCTCTGCCGCTGAAGCTCAAACGCCCACCATCAAGCACGTGAGCGGCACGACGGCTCAGCCCAACACCAAGACGCTCCTTTCCGTCCCTACCACATCGCTGGCCAACCCCTCTGCCACGGAGACAGACGGCGGAGCAGGGAGCACTGAGACTGCGCCCACGACGGCCACCCAGCAAGGGAGCTCGAGCGGCCCGTCTGCCGCCACCAGGGTGACCAGCTCCGCCTACCCGTTGATGACGCCCAACAACACAGCCACTGGCGTGGCCACAGAGACTGGCAGTGCTGCCTCCGTGTCTCTCAGCCCCACCTCAGCAGCGACCAGCCGCTCATCCTCTTCTACCTTGGCTTTCTCAGTAGGGACGCCCAGCCCGCAGCCGAGAAGCACCAGCCCCAGCACGGAGGCGGGCTTGGCCACCACATCCCGCTCCTCCACGACACTTGCGTCCACGGCACTTGAGTCCACCGCTCCTGCTGCCGCTTCTGGCCACACCACCTTGGGGTCGGCTACCACGGCGCCAGAGCCTACGAGCCAGAACACAGCGTCCAGCACGCCCAGCCCCAGGCCATGGGTATCCAGCTCCAGCACGGCCCCAGACTCAGCTACAAGCCAGGTTAGCCACTCGTCCACGCTGGCTGGCAGCGCGCAGACACGGGCAGTGCAGCTCACCTCCAGCCCCCTCAAACAGGGGCAGGCCACGGCAGAGGCGGAGGTCACTTTGTCTTCCACGGAGAGCCCTTTGCCTGCCCTGAGCACGACCGCTGCAGGTAGCGGTGCCACGACCCCTGCCGCTGAAGCTCAAACGCCCACCATCAAGCACGTGAGCGGCACGACGGCTCAGCCCAACACCAAGACGCTCCTTTCCGTCCCTACCACATCGCTGGCCAACCCCTCTGCCACGGAGACAGACGGCGGAGCAGGGAGCACTGAGACTGCGCCCACGACGGCCACCCAGCAAGGGAGCTCGAGCGGCCCGTCTGCCGCCACCAGGGTGACCAGCTCCGCCTACCCGTTGATGACGCCCAACAACACGGCCACTGGCGTGGCCACAGCGACTGGCAGTGCTGCCTCCGTGTCTCTCAGCCCCACCTCAGCAGCGACCAGCCGCTCATCCTCTTCTACCTTGGCTTTCGCAGTAGGGACGCCCAGCCCGCAGCCGAGCAGCACCAGCCCCAGCACGGAGGCGGGCTTGGCCACCACATCCCGCTCCTCCACGACACTTGCGTCCACGGCACTTGAGTCCACCGCTCCTGCTGCCGCTTCTGGCCACACCACCTTGGGGTCGGGCACCACGGCGCCAGAGCCTACGAGCCAGAACACAGCGTCCAGCACGCCCAGCCCCAGGCCATGGGTATCCAGCTCCAGCACGGCCCCAGACTCAGCTACAAGCCAGGTTAGCCACTCGTCCACGCTGGCTGGCAGCGCGCAGACACGGGCAGTGCAGCTCACCTCCAGCCCCCTCAAACAGGGGCAGGCCACGGCGGAGGCGGAGGTCACTTTGTCTTCCACGGAGAGCCCTTTGCCTGCCCTGAGCACGACCGCTGCAGGTAGCGGTGCCACGACCCCTGCCGCTGAAGCTCAAACGCCCACCATCAAGCACGTGAGCGGCACGACGGCTCAGCCCAACACCAAGACGCTCCTTTCCGTCCCTACCACATCGCTGGCCAACCCCTCTGCCACGGAGACAGACGGCGGAGCAGGGAGCACTGAGACTGCGCCCACGACGGCCACCCAGCAAGGGAGCTCGAGCGGCCCGTCTGCCGCCACCAGGGTGACCAGCTCCGCCTACCCGTTGATGACGCCCAACAACACGGCCACTGGCGTGGCCACAGCGACTGGCAGTGCTGCCTCCGTGTCTCTCAGCCCCACCTCAGCAGCGACCAGCCGCTCATCCTCTTCTACCTTGGCTTTCTCAGTAGGGACGCCCAGCCCGCAGCCGAGCAGCACCAGCCCCAGCACGGAGGCGGGCTTGGCCACCACATCCCGCTCCTCCACGACACTTGCGTCCACGGCACTTGAGTCCACCGCTCCTGCTGCCGCTTCTGGCCACACCACCTTGGGGTCGGGCACCACGGCGCCAGAGCCTACGAGCCAGAACACAGCGTCCAGCACGCCCAGCCCCAGGCCATGGGTATCCAGCTCCAGCACGGCCCCAGACTCAGCTACAAGCCAGGTTAGCCACTCGTCCACGCTGGCTGGCAGCGCGCAGACACGGGCAGTGCAGCTCACCTCCAGCCCCCTCAAACAGGGGCAGGCCACGGAGGAGGCGGAGGTCACTTTGTCTTCCACGGAGAGCCCTTTGCCTGCCCTGAGCACGACCGCTGCAGGTAGCGGTGCCACGACCCCTGCCGCTGAAGCTCAAACGCCCACCATCAAGCACGTGAGCGGCACGACGGCTCAGCCCAACACCAAGACGCTCTTTTCCGTCCCTACCACATCGCTGGCCAACCCCTCTGCCACGGAGACAGACGGCGGAGCAGGGAGCACTGAGACTGCGCCCACGACGGCCACCCAGCAAGGGAGCTCGAGCGGCCCGTCTGCCGCCACCAGGGTGACCAGCTCCGCCTACCCGTTGATGACGCCCAACAACACGGCCACTGGCGTGGCCACAGCGACTGGCAGTGCTGCCTCCGTGTCTCTCAGCCCCACCTCAGCAGCGACCAGCCGCTCATCCTCTTCTACCTTGGCTTTCTCAGTAGGGACGCCCAGCCCGCAGCCGAGCAGCACCAGCCCCAGCACGGAGGCGGGCTTGGCCACCACATCCCGCTCCTCCACGACACTTGCGTCCACGGCACTTGAGTCCACCGCTCCTGCTGCCGCTTCTGGCCACACCACCTTGGGGTCGGGCACCACGGCGCCAGAGCCTACGAGCCAGAACACAGCGTCCAGCACGCCCAGCCCCAGGCCATGGGTATCCAGCTCCAGCACGGCCCCAGACTCAGCTACAAGCCAGGTTAGCCACTCGTCCACGCTGGCTGGCAGCGCGCAGACACGGGCAGTGCAGCTCACCTCCAGCCCCCTCAAACAGGGGCAGGCCACGGCGGAGGCGGAGGTCACTTTGTCTTCCACGGAGAGCCCTTTGCCTGCCCTGAGCACGACCGCTGCAGGTAGCGGTGCCACGACCCCTGCCGCTGAAGCTCAAACGCCCACCATCAAGCACGTGAGCGGCACGACGGCTCAGCCCAACACCAAGACGCTCCTTTCCGTCCCTACCACATCGCTGGCCAACCCCTCTGCCACGGAGACAGACGGCGGAGCAGGGAGCACTGAGACTGCGCCCACGACGGCCACCCAGCAAGGGAGCTCGAGCGGCCCGTCTGCCGCCACCAGGGTGACCAGCTCCGCCTACCCGTTGATGACGCCCAACAACACGGCCACTGGCGTGGCCACAGCGACTGGCAGTGCTGCCTCCGTGTCTCTCAGCCCCACCTCAGCAGCGACCAGCCGCTCATCCTCTTCTACCTTGGCTTTCTCAGTAGGGACGCCCAGCCCGCAGCCGAGCAGCACCAGCCCCAGCACGGAGGCGGGCTTGGCCACCACATCCCGCTCCTCCACGACACTTGCGTCCACGGCACTTGAGTCCACCGCTCCTGCTGCTGCTTCTGGCCACACCACCTTGGGGTCGGGCACCACGGCGCCAGAGCCTACGAGCCAGAACACAGCGTCCAGCACGCCCAGCCCCAGGCCATGGGTATCCAGCTCCAGCACGGCCCCAGACTCAGCTACAAGCCAGGTTAGCCACTCGTCCACGCTGGCTGGCAGCGCGCAGACACGGGCAGTGCAGCTCACCTCCAGCCCCCTCAAACAGGGGCAGGCCACGGCGGAGGCGGAGGTCACTTTGTCTTCCACGGAGAGCCCTTTGCCTGCCCTGAGCACGACCGCTGCAGGTAGCGGTGCCACGACCCCTGCCGCTGAAGCTCAAACGCCCACCATCAAGCACGTGAGCGGCACGACGGCTCAGCCCAACACCAAGACGCTCCTTTCCGTCCCTACCACATCGCTGGCCAACCCCTCTGCCACGGAGACAGACGGCGGAGCAGGGAGCACTGAGACTGCGCCCACGACGGCCACCCAGCAAGGGAGCTCGAGCGGCCCGTCTGCCGCCACCAGGGTGACCAGCTCCGCCTACCCGTTGATGACGCCCAACAACACGGCCACTGGCGTGGCCACAGCGACTGGCAGTGCTGCCTCCGTGTCTCTCAGCCCCACCTCAGCAGCGACCAGCCGCTCATCCTCTTCTACCTTGGCTTTCTCAGTAGGGACGCCCAGCCCGCAGCCGAGCAGCACCAGCCCCAGCACGGAGGCGGGCTTGGCCACCACATCCCGCTCCTCCACGACACTTGCGTCCACGGCACTTGAGTCCACCGCTCCTGCTGCCGCTTCTGGCCACACCACCTTGGGGTCGGGCACCACGGCGCCAGAGCCTACGAGCCAGAACACAGCGTCCAGCACGCCCAGCCCCAGGCCATGGGTATCCAGCTCCAGCACGGCCCCAGACTCAGCTACAAGCCAGGTTAGCCACTCGTCCACGCTGGCTGGCAGCGCGCAGACACGGGCAGTGCAGCTCACCTCCAGCCCCCTCAAACAGGGGCAGGCCACGGCGGAGGCGGAGGTCACTTTGTCTTCCACGGAGAGCCCTTTGCCTGCCCTGAGCACGACCGCTGCAGGTAGCGGTGCCACGACCCCTGCCGCTGAAGCTCAAACGCCCACCATCAAGCACGTGAGCGGCACGACGGCTCAGCCCAACACCAAGACGCTCCTTTCCGTCCCTACCACATCGCTGGCCAACCCCTCTGCCACGGAGACAGACGGCGGAGCAGGGAGCACTGAGACTGCGCCCACGACGGCCACCCAGCAAGGGAGCTCGAGCGGCCCGTCTGCCGCCACCAGGGTGACCAGCTCCGCCTACCCGTTGATGACGCCCAACAACACAGCCACTGGCGTGGCCACAGCGACTGGCAGTGCTGCCTCCGTGTCTCTCAGCCCCACCTCAGCAGCGACCAGCCGCTCATCCTCTTCTACCTTGGCTTTCTCAGTAGGGACGCCCAGCCCGCAGCCGAGAAGCACCAGCCCCAGCACGGAGGCGGGCTTGGCCACCACATCCCGCTCCTCCACGACACTTGCGTCCACGGCACTTGAGTCCACCGCTCCTGCTGCCGCTTCTGGCCACACCACCTTGGGGTCGGCTACCACGGCGCCAGAGCCTACGAGCCAGAACACAGCGTCCAGCACGCCCAGCCCCAGGCCATGGGTATCCAGCTCCAGCACGGCCCCAGACTCAGCTACAAGCCAGGTTAGCCACTCGTCCACGCTGGCTGGCAGCGCGCAGACACGGGCAGTGCAGCTCACCTCCAGCCCCCTCAAACAGGGGCAGGCCACGGCAGAGGCGGAGGTCACTTTGTCTTCCACGGAGAGCCCTTTGCCTGCCCTGAGCACGACCGCTGCAGGTAGCGGTGCCACGACCCCTGCCGCTGAAGCTCAAACGCCCACCATCAAGCACGTGAGCGGCACGACGGCTCAGCCCAACACCAAGACGCTCCTTTCCGTCCCTACCACATCGCTGGCCAACCCCTCTGCCACGGAGACAGACGGCGGAGCAGGGAGCACTGAGACTGCGCCCACGACGGCCACCCAGCAAGGGAGCTCGAGCGGCCCGTCTGCCGCCACCAGGGTGACCAGCTCCGCCTACCCGTTGATGACGCCCAACAACACGGCCACTGGCGTGGCCACAGCGACTGGCAGTGCTGCCTCCGTGTCTCTCAGCCCCACCTCAGCAGCGACCAGCCGCTCATCCTCTTCTACCTTGGCTTTCTCAGTAGGGACGCCCAGCCCGCAGCCGAGCAGCACCAGCCCCAGCACGGAGGCGGGCTTGGCCACCACATCCCGCTCCTCCACGACACTTGCGTCCACGGCACTTGAGTCCACCGCTCCTGCTGCCGCTTCTGGCCACACCACCTTGGGGTCGGGCACCACGGCGCCAGAGCCTACGAGCCAGAACACAGCGTCCAGCACGCCCAGCCCCAGGCCATGGGTATCCAGCTCCAGCACGGCCCCAGACTCAGCTACAAGCCAGGTTAGCCACTCGTCCACGCTGGCTGGCAGCGCGCAGACACGGGCAGTGCAGCTCACCTCCAGCCCCCTCAAACAGGGGCAGGCCACGGCGGAGGCGGAGGTCACTTTGTCTTCCACGGAGAGCCCTTTGCCTGCCCTGAGCACGACCGCTGCAGGTAGCGGTGCCACGACCCCTGCCGCTGAAGCTCAAACGCCCACCATCAACCACGTGAGCGGCACGACGGCTCAGCCCAACACCAAGACGCTCCTTTCCGTCCCTACCACATCGCTGGCCAACCCCTCTGCCACGGAGACAGACGGCGGAGCAGGGAGCACTGAGACTGCGCCCACGACGGCCACCCAGCAAGGGAGCTCGAGCGGCCCGTCTGCCGCCACCAGGGTGACCAGCTCCGCCTACCCGTTGATGACGCCCAACAACACAGCCACTGGCGTGGCCACAGCGACTGGCAGTGCTGCCTCCGTGTCTCTCAGCCCCACCTCAGCAGCGACCAGCCGCTCATCCTCTTCTACCTTGGCTTTCTCAGTAGGGACGCCCAGCCCGCAGCCGAGAAGCACCAGCCCCAGCACGGAGGCGGGCTTGGCCACCACATCCCGCTCCTCCACGACACTTGCGTCCACGGCACTTGAGTCCACCGCTCCTGCTGCCGCTTCTGGCCACACCACCTTGGGGTCGGCTACCACGGCGCCAGAGCCTACGAGCCAGAACACAGCGTCCAGCACGCCCAGCCCCAGGCCATGGGTATCCAGCTCCAGCACGGCCCCAGACTCAGCTACAAGCCAGGTTAGCCACTCGTCCACGCTGGCTGGCAGCGCGCAGACACGGGCAGTGCAGCTCACCTCCAGCCCCCTCAAACAGGGGCAGGCCACGGCAGAGGCGGAGGTCACTTTGTCTTCCACGGAGAGCCCTTTGCCTGCCCTGAGCACGACCGCTGCAGGTAGCGGTGCCACGACCCCTGCCGCTGAAGCTCAAACGCCCACCATCAAGCACGTGAGCGGCACGACGGCTCAGCCCAACACCAAGACGCTCCTTTCCGTCCCTACCACATCGCTGGCCAACCCCTCTGCCACGGAGACAGACGGCGGAGCAGGGAGCACTGAGACTGCGCCCACGACGGCCACCCAGCAAGGGAGCTCGAGCGGCCCGTCTGCCGCCACCAGGGTGACCAGCTCCGCCTACCCGTTGATGACGCCCAACAACACGGCCACTGGCGTGGCCACAGCGACTGGCAGTGCTGCCTCCGTGTCTCTCAGCCCCACCTCAGCAGCGACCAGCCGCTCATCCTCTTCTACCTTGGCTTTCGCAGTAGGGACGCCCAGCCCGCAGCCGAGCAGCACCAGCCCCAGCACGGAGGCGGGCTTGGCCACCACATCCCGCTCCTCCACGACACTTGCGTCCACGGCACTTGAGTCCACCGCTCCTGCTGCCGCTTCTGGCCACACCACCTTGGGGTCGGGCACCACGGCGCCAGAGCCTACGAGCCAGAACACAGCGTCCAGCACGCCCAGCCCCAGGCCATGGGTATCCAGCTCCAGCACGGCCCCAGACTCAGCTACAAGCCAGGTTAGCCACTCGTCCACGCTGGCTGGCAGCGCGCAGACACGGGCAGTGCAGCTCACCTCCAGCCCCCTCAAACAGGGGCAGGCCACGGCGGAGGCGGAGGTCACTTTGTCTTCCACGGAGAGCCCTTTGCCTGCCCTGAGCACGACCGCTGCAGGTAGCGGTGCCACGACCCCTGCCGCTGAAGCTCAAACGCCCACCATCAAGCACGTGAGCGGCACGACGGCTCAGCCCAACACCAAGACGCTCCTTTCCGTCCCTACCACATCGCTGGCCAACCCCTCTGCCACGGAGACAGACGGCGGAGCAGGGAGCACTGAGACTGCGCCCACGACGGCCACCCAGCAAGGGAGCTCGAGCGGCCCGTCTGCCGCCACCAGGGTGACCAGCTCCGCCTACCCGTTGATGACGCCCAACAACACGGCCACTGGCGTGGCCACAGCGACTGGCAGTGCTGCCTCCGTGTCTCTCAGCCCCACCTCAGCAGCGACCAGCCGCTCATCCTCTTCTACCTTGGCTTTCTCAGTAGGGACGCCCAGCCCGCAGCCGAGCAGCACCAGCCCCAGCACGGAGGCGGGCTTGGCCACCACATCCCGCTCCTCCACGACACTTGCGTCCACGGCACTTGAGTCCACCGCTCCTGCTGCCGCTTCTGGCCACACCACCTTGGGGTCGGGCACCACGGCGCCAGAGCCTACGAGCCAGAACACAGCGTCCAGCACGCCCAGCCCCAGGCCATGGGTATCCAGCTCCAGCACGGCCCCAGACTCAGCTACAAGCCAGGTTAGCCACTCGTCCACGCTGGCTGGCAGCGCGCAGACACGGGCAGTGCAGCTCACCTCCAGCCCCCTCAAACAGGGGCAGGCCACGGAGGAGGCGGAGGTCACTTTGTCTTCCACGGAGAGCCCTTTGCCTGCCCTGAGCACGACCGCTGCAGGTAGCGGTGCCACGACCCCTGCCGCTGAAGCTCAAACGCCCACCATCAAGCACGTGAGCGGCACGACGGCTCAGCCCAACACCAAGACGCTCCTTTCCGTCCCTACCACATCGCTGGCCAACCCCTCTGCCACGGAGACAGACGGCGGAGCAGGGAGCACTGAGACTGCGCCCACGACGGCCACCCAGCAAGGGAGCTCGAGCGGCCCGTCTGCCGCCACCAGGGTGACCAGCTCCGCCTACCCGTTGATGACGCCCAACAACACGGCCACTGGCGTGGCCACAGCGACTGGCAGTGCTGCCTCCGTGTCTCTCAGCCCCACCTCAGCAGCGACCAGCCGCTCATCCTCTTCTACCTTGGCTTTCTCAGTAGGGACGCCCAGCCCGCAGCCGAGCAGCACCAGCCCCAGCACGGAGGCGGGCTTGGCCACCACATCCCGCTCCTCCACGACACTTGCGTCCACGGCACTTGAGTCCACCGCTCCTGCTGCCGCTTCTGGCCACACCACCTTGGGGTCGGGCACCACGGCGCCAGAGCCTACGAGCCAGAACACAGCGTCCAGCACGCCCAGCCCCAGGCCATGGGTATCCAGCTCCAGCACGGCCCCAGACTCAGCTACAAGCCAGGTTAGCCACTCGTCCACGCTGGCTGGCAGCGCGCAGACACGGGCAGTGCAGCTCACCTCCAGCCCCCTCAAACAGGGGCAGGCCACGGCGGAGGCGGAGGTCACTTTGTCTTCCACGGAGAGCCCTTTGCCTGCCCTGAGCACGACCGCTGCAGGTAGCGGTGCCACGACCCCTGCCGCTGAAGCTCAAACGCCCACCATCAAGCACGTGAGCGGCACGACGGCTCAGCCCAACACCAAGACGCTCCTTTCCGTCCCTACCACATCGCTGGCCAACCCCTCTGCCACGGAGACAGACGGCGGAGCAGGGAGCACTGAGACTGCGCCCACGACGGCCACCCAGCAAGGGAGCTCGAGCGGCCCGTCTGCCGCCACCAGGGTGACCAGCTCCGCCTACCCGTTGATGACGCCCAACAACACGGCCACTGGCGTGGCCACAGCGACTGGCAGTGCTGCCTCCGTGTCTCTCAGCCCCACCTCAGCAGCGACCAGCCGCTCATCCTCTTCTACCTTGGCTTTCTCAGTAGGGACGCCCAGCCCGCAGCCGAGCAGCACCAGCCCCAGCACGGAGGCGGGCTTGGCCACCACATCCCGCTCCTCCACGACACTTGCGTCCACGGCACTTGAGTCCACCGCTCCTGCTGCCGCTTCTGGCCACACCACCTTGGGGTCGGGCACCACGGCGCCAGAGCCTACGAGCCAGAACACAGCGTCCAGCACGCCCAGCCCCAGGCCATGGGTATCCAGCTCCAGCACGGCCCCAGACTCAGCTACAAGCCAGGTTAGCCACTCGTCCACGCTGGCTGGCAGCGCGCAGACACGGGCAGTGCAGCTCACCTCCAGCCCCCTCAAACAGGGGCAGGCCACGGCGGAGGCGGAGGTCACTTTGTCTTCCACGGAGAGCCCTTTGCCTGCCCTGAGCACGACCGCTGCAGGTAGCGGTGCCACGACCCCTGCCGCTGAAGCTCAAACGCCCACCATCAAGCACGTGAGCGGCACGGCGGCTCAGCCCAACACCAAGACGCTCCTTTCCGTCCCTACCACATCGCTGGCCAACCCCTCTGCCACGGAGACAGACGGCGGAGCAGGGAGCACTGAGACTGCGCCCACGACGGCCACCCAGCAAGGGAGCTCGAGCGGCCCGTCTGCCGCCACCAGGGTGACCAGCTCCGCCTACCCGTTGATGACGCCCAACAACACGGCCACTGGCGTGGCCACAGCGACTGGCAGTGCTGCCTCCGTGTCTCTCAGCCCCACCTCAGCAGCGACCAGCCGCTCATCCTCTTCTACCTTGGCTTTCTCAGTAGGGACGCCCAGCCCGCAGCCGAGCAGCACCAGCCCCAGCACGGAGGCGGGCTTGGCCACCACATCCCGCTCCTCCACGACACTTGCGTCCACGGCACTTGAGTCCACCGCTCCTGCTGCTGCTTCTGGCCACACCACCTTGGGGTCGGGCACCACGGCGCCAGAGCCTACGAGCCAGAACACAGCGTCCAGCACGCCCAGCCCCAGGCCATGGGTATCCAGCTCCAGCACGGCCCCAGACTCAGCTACAAGCCAGGTTAGCCACTCGTCCACGCTGGCTGGCAGCGCGCAGACACGGGCAGTGCAGCTCACCTCCAGCCCCCTCAAACAGGGGCAGGCCACGGCGGAGGCGGAGGTCACTTTGTCTTCCACGGAGAGCCCTTTGCCTGCCCTGAGCACGACCGCTGCAGGTAGCGGTGCCACGACCCCTGCCGCTGAAGCTCAAACGCCCACCATCAAGCACGTGAGTGGCACGGCGGCTCAGCCCAACACCAAGACGCTCCTTTCCGTCCCTACCACATCGCTGGCCAAACCCTCTGCCACGGAGACAGACGGCGGAGCAGGGAGCACTGAGACTGCGCCCACGACGGCCACCCAGCAAGGGAGCTCGAGCGGCCCGTCTGCCGCCACCAGGGTGACCAGCTCCGCCTACCCGTTGATGACGCCCAACAACACGGCCACTGGCGTGGCCACAGCGACTGGCAGTGCTGCCTCCGTGTCTCTCAGCCCCACCTCAGCAGCGACCAGCCGCTCATCCTCTTCTACCTTGGCTTTCTCAGTAGGGACGCCCAGCCCGCAGCCGAGCAGCACCAGCCCCAGCACGGAGGCGGGCTTGGCCACCACATCCCGCTCCTCCACGACACTTGCGTCCACGGCACTTGAGTCCACCGCTCCTGCTGCTGCTTCTGGCCACACCACCTTGGGGTCGGGCACCACGGCGCCAGAGCCTACGAGCCAGAACACAGCGTCCAGCACGCCCAGCCCCAGGCCATGGGTATCCAGCTCCAGCACGGCCCCAGACTCAGCTACAAGCCAGGTTAGCCACTCGTCCACGCTGGCTGGCAGCGCGCAGACACGGGCAGTGCAGCTCACCTCCAGCCCCCTCAAACAGGGGCAGGCCACGGCGGAGGCGGAGGTCACTTTGTCTTCCACGGAGAGCCCTTTGCCTGCCCTGAGCACGACCGCTGCAGGTAGCGGTGCCATGACCCCTGCCGCTGAAGCTCAAACGCCCACCATCAAGCACGTGAGCGGCACGGCGGCTCAGCCCAACACCAAGACGCTCCTTTCCGTCCCTACCACATCGCTGGCCAACCCCTCTGCCACAGAGACAGACGGCGGAGCAGGGAGCACTGAGACTGCGCCCACGACGGCCACCCAGCAAGGGAGCTCGAGCGGCCCGTCTGCCGCCACCAGGGTGACCAGCTCCGCCTACCCGTTGATGACGCCCAACAACACGGCCACTGGCGTGGCCACAGCGACTGGCAGTGCTGCCTCCGTGTCTCTCAGCCCCACGTCAGCAGCGACCAGCCGCTCATCCTCTTCTACCTTGGCTTTCTCAGTAGGGACGCCCAGCCCGCAGCCGAGCAGCACCAGCCCCAGCACGGAGGCGGGCTTGGCCACCACATCCCGCTCCTCCACGACACTTGCGTCCACGGCACTTGAGTCCACCGCTTCTGCTGCCGCTTCTGGCCACACCACCTTGGGGTCGGGCACCACGGCGCCAGAGCCTACGAGCCAGAACACAGCGTCCAGCACGCCCAGCCCCAGGCCATGGGTATCCAGCTCCAGCACGGCCCCAGACTCAGCTACAAGCCAGGTTAGCCACTCGTCCACGCTGGCTGGCAGCGCGCAGACACGGGCAGTGCAGCTCACCTCCAGCCCCCTCAAACAGGGGCAGGCCACGGCGGAGGCGGAGGTCACTTTGTCTTCCACGGAGAGCCCTTTGCCTGCCCTGAGCACAACCGCTGCAGGTAGCGGTGCCACGACCCCTGCCGCTGAAGCTCAAACGCCCACCATCAAGCACGTGAGTGGCACGGCGGCTCAGCCCAACACCAAGACGCTCCTTTCCGTCCCTACCACATCGCTGGCCAACCCCTCTGCCACGGAGACAGACGGCGGAGCAGGGAGCACTGAGACTGCGCCCACGACGGCCACCCAGCAAGGGAGCTCGAGCGGCCCGTCTGCCGCCACCAGGGTGACCAGCTCCGCCTACCCGTTGATGACGCCCAACAACACGGCCACTGGCGTGGCCACAGCGACTGGCAGTGCTGCCTCCGTGTCTCTCAGCCCCACCTCAGCAGCGACCAGCCGCTCATCCTCTTCTAGCTTGGCTTTCTCAGTAGGGACGCCCAGCCCGCAGCCGAGCAGCACCAGCCCCAGCACGGAGGCGAGCTTGGCCACCACATCCCGCTCCTCCACGACACTTGCGTCCACGGCACTTGAGTCCACCGCTCCTGCTGCTGCTTCTGGCCACACCACCTTGGGGTCGGGCACCACGGCGCCAGAGCCTACGAGCCAGAACACAGTGTCCAGCACGCCCAGCCCCAGGCCATGGGTATCCAGCTCCAGCACGGCCCCAGACTCAGCTACAAGCCAGGTTAGCCACTCGTCCACGCTGGCTGGCAGCGCGCAGACACGGGCAGTGCAGCTCACCTCCAGGCCCCTCAAACAGGGGCAGGACACGGCGGAGGCGGAGGTCACTTTGTCTTCCACGGAGAGCCCTTTGCCTGCCCTGAGCACGACCGCTACAGGTAGCGGTGCCACGACCCCTGCCGCTGAAGCTCTAACGCCCACCATCAAGCACGTGAGCGGCACGGCGGCTCAGCCCAACACCAAGACGCTCCTTTCCGTCCCTACCACATCGCTGGCCAACCCCTCTGCCACGGAGACAGACGGCGGAGCAGGGAGCACTGAGACTGCGCCCACGACGGCCACCCAGCAAGGGAGCTCGAGCGGCCCGTCTGCCGCCACCAGGGTGACCAGCTCCGCCTACCCGTTGATGACGCCCAACAACACGGCCACTGGCGTGGCCACAGCGACTGGCAGTGCTGCCTCCGTGTCTCTCAGCCCCACCTCAGCAGCGACCAGCCGCTCATCCTCTTCTACCTTGGCTTTCTCAGTAGGGACGCCCAGCCCGCAGCCGAGCAGCACCAGCCCCAGCACGGAGGCGGGCTTGGCCACCACATCCCGCTCCTCCACGACACTTGCGTCCACGGCACTTGAGTCCACCGCTCCTGCTGCCGCTTCTGGCCACACCACCTTGGGGTCGGGCACCACGGCGCCAGAGCCTACGAGCCAGAACACAGCGTCCAGCACGCCCAGCCCCAGGCCATGGGTATCCAGCTCCAGCACGGCCCCAGACTCAGCTACAAGCCAGGTTAGCCACTCGTCCACGCTGGCTGGCAGCGCGCAGACACGGGCAGTGCAGCTCACCTCCAGCCCCCTCAAACAGGGGCAGGCCACGGCGGAGGCGGAGGTCACTTTGTCTTCCACGGAGAGCCCTTTGCCTGCCCTGAGCACGACCGCTGCAGGTAGCGGTGCCACGACCCCTGCCGCTGAAGCTCAAACGCCCACCATCAACCACGTGAGCGGCACGACGGCTCAGCCCAACACCAAGACGCTCCTTTCCGTCCCTACCACATCGCTGGCCAACCCCTCTGCCACGGAGACAGACGGCGGAGCAGGGAGCACTGAGACTGCGCCCACGACGGCCACCCAGCAAGGGAGCTCGAGCGGCCCATCTGCCGCCACCAGGGTGACCAGCTCCGCCTACCCGTTGATGACGCCCAACAACACGGCCACTGGCGTGGCCACAGCGACTGGCAGTGCTGCCTCCGTGTCTCTCAGCCCCACGTCAGCAGCGACCAGCCGCTCATCCTCTTCTACCTTGGCTTTCTCAGTAGGGACGCCCAGCCCGCAGCCGAGCAGCACCAGCCCCAGCACGGAGGCGGGCTTGGCCACCACATCCCGCTCCTCCACGACACTTGCGTCCATGGCACTTGAGTCCACCGCTCCTGCTGCCGCTTCTGGCCACACCACCTTGGGGTCGGGCACCACGGCGCCAGAGCCTACGAGCCAGAACACAGCGTCCAGCACGCCCAGCCCCAGGCCATGGGTATCCAGCTCCAGCACGGCCCCAGACTCAGCTACAAGCCAGGTTAGCCACTCGTCCACGCTGGCTGGCAGCGCGCAGACACGGGCAGTGCAGCTCACCTCCAGCCCCCTCAAACAGGGGCAGGCCACGGCGGAGGCGGAGGTCACTTTGTCTTCCACGGAGAGCCCTTTGCCTGCCCTGAGCACGACCGCTGCAGGTAGCGGTGCCACGACCCCTGCCGCTGAAGCTCAAACGCCCACCATCAACCACGTGAGCGGCACGGCGGCTCAGCCCAACACCAAGACGCTCCTTTCCGTCCCTACCACATCGCTGGCCAACCCCTCTGCCACGGAGACAGACGGCGGAGCAGGGAGCACTGAGACTGCGCCCACGACGGCCACCCAGCAAGGGAGCTCGAGCGGCCCGTCTGCCGCCACCAGGGTGACCAGCTCCGCCTACCCGTTGATGACGCCCAACAACACGGCCACTGGCGTGGCCACAGCGACTGGCAGTGCTGCCTCCGTGTCTCTCAGCCCCACCTCAGCAGCGACTAGCCGCTCATCCTCTTCTACCTTGGCTTTCTCAGTAGGGACGCCCAGCCCGCAGCCGAGCAGCACCAGCCCCAGCACGGAGGCGGGCTTGGCCACCACATCCCGCTCCTCCACGACACTTGCGTCCACGGCACTTGAGTCCACCGCTCCTGCTGCTGCTTCTGGCCACACCACCTTGGGGTCGGGCACCACGGCGCCAGAGCCAACGAGCCAGAACACAGCGTCCAGCACGCCCAGCCCCAGGCCATGGGTATCCAGCTCCAGCACGGCCCCAGACTCAGCTACAAGCCAGGTTAGCCACTCGTCCACGCTGGCTGGCAGCGCGCAGACACGGGCAGTGCAGCTCACCTCCAGCCCCCTCAAACAGGGGCAGGCCACGGCGGAGGCGGAGGTCACTTTGTCTTCCACGGAGAGCCCTTTGCCTGCCCTGAGCACGACCGCTGCAGGTAGCGGTGCCACGACCCCTGCCGTTGAAGCTCAAACGCCCACCATCAACCACGTGAGCGGCACGACGGCTCAGCCCAACACCAAGACGCTCCTTTCCGTCCCTACCACATCGCTGGCCAACCCCTCTGCCACGGAGACAGACGGCGGAGCAGGGAGCACTGAGACTGCGCCCACGACGGCCACCCAGCAAGGGAGCTCGAGCGGCCCGTCTGCCGCCACCAGGGTGACCAGCTCCGCCTACCCGTTGATGACGCCCAACAACACGGCCACTGGCGTGGCCACAGCGACTGGCAGTGCTGCCTCCGTGTCTCTCAGCCCCACCTCAGCAGCGACCAGCCGCTCATCCTCTTCTACCTTGGCTTTCTCAGTAGGGACGCCCAGCCCGCAGCCGAGCAGCACCAGCCCCAGCACGGAGGCGGGCTTGGCCACCACATCCCGCTCCTCCACGACACTTGCGTCCACGGCACTTGAGTCCACCGCTCCTGCTGCCGCTTCTGGCCACACCACCTTGGGGTCGGGCACCACGGCGCCAGAGCCTACGAGCCAGAACACAGCGTCCAGCACGCCCAGCCCCAGGCCATGGGTATCCAGCTCCAGCACGGCCCCAGACTCAGCTACAAGCCAGGTTAGCCACTCGTCCACGCTGGCTGGCAGCGCGCAGACACGGGCAGTGCAGCTCACCTCCAGCCCCCTCAAACAGGGGCAGGCCACGGCGGAGGCGGAGGTCACTTTGTCTTCCACGGAGAGCCCTTTGCCTGCCCTGAGCACGACCGCTGCAGGTAGCGGTGCCACGACCCCTGCCGCTGAAGCTCAAATGCCCACCATCAACCACGTGAGCGGCACGACGGCTCAGCCCAACACCAAGACGCTCCTTTCCGTCCCTACCACATCGCTGGCCAACCCCTCTGCCACGGAGACAGACGGCGGAGCAGGGAGCACTGAGACTGCGCCCACGACGGCCACCCAGCAAGGGAGCTCGAGCGGCCCGTCTGCCGCCACCAGGGTGACCAGCTCCGCCTACCCGTTGATGACGCCCAACAACACGGCCACTGGCGTGGCCACAGCGACTGGCAGTGCTGCCTCCGTGTCTCTCAGCCCCACCTCAGCAGCGACCAGCCGCTCATCCTCTTCTACCTTGGCTTTCTCAGTAGGGACGCCCAGCCCGCAGCCGAGCAGCACCAGCCCCAGCACGGAGGCGGGCTTGGCCACCACATCCCGCTCCTCCACGACACTTGCGTCCACGGCACTTGAGTCCACCGCTCCTGCTGCCGCTTCTGGCCACACCACCTTGGGGTCGGGCACCACGGCGCCAGAGCCTACGAGCCAGAACACAGCGTCCAGCACGCCCAGCCCCAGGCCATGGGTATCCAGCTCCAGCACGGCCCCAGACTCAGCTACAAGCCAGGTTAGCCACTCGTCCACGCTGGCTGGCAGCGCGCAGACACGGGCAGTGCAGCTCACCTCCAGCCCCCTCAAACAGGGGCAGGCCACGGCGGAGGCGGAGGTCACTTTGTCTTCCACGGAGAGCCCTTTGCCTGCCCTGAGCACGACCGCTGCAGGTAGCGGTGCCACGACCCCTGCCGCTGAAGCTCAAACGCCCACCATCAAGCACGTGAGTGGCACGGCGGCTCAGCCCAACACCAAGACGCTCCTTTCCGTCCCTACCACATCGCTGGCCAACCCCTCTGCCACGGAGACAGACGGCGGAGCAGGGAGCACTGAGACTGCGCCCACGACGGCCACCCAGCAAGGGAGCTCGAGCGGCCCGTCTGCCGCCACCAGGGTGACCAGCTCCGCCTACCCGTTGATGACGCCCAACAACACGGCCACTGGCGTGGCCACAGCGACTGGCAGTGCTGCCTCCGTGTCTCTCAGCCCCACCTCAGCAGCGACCAGCCGCTCATCCTCTTCTACCTTGGCTTTCTCAGTAGGGACGCCCAGCCCGCAGCTGAGCAGCACCAGCCCCAGCACGGAGGCGGGCTTGGCCACAACATCCCGCTCCTCCACGACACTTGCGTCCACGGCACTTGAGTCCACCGCTCCTGCTGCTGCTTCTGGCCACACCACCTTGGGGTCGGGCACCACGGCGCCAGAGCCTACGAGCCAGAACACAGCGTCCAGCACGCCCAGCCCCAGGCCATGGGTATCCAGCTCCAGCACGGCCCCAGACTCAGCTACAAGCCAGGTTAGCCACTCGTCCACGCTGGCTGGCAGCGCGCAGACACGGGCAGTGCAGCTCACCTCCAGCCCCCTCAAACAGGGGCAGGCCACGGCGGAGGCGGAGGTCACTTTGTCTTCCACGGAGAGCCCTTTGCCTGCCCTGAGCACGACCGCTGCAGGTAGCGGTGCCACGACCCCTGCCGCTGAAGCTCAAACGCCCACCATCAAGCACGTGAGCGGCACGGCGGCTCAGCCCAACACCAAGACGCTCCTTTCCGTCCCTACCACATCGCTGGCCAACCCCTCTGCCACAGAGACAGACGGCGGAGCAGGGAGCACTGAGACTGCGCCCACGACGGCCACCCAGCAAGGGAGCTCGAGCGGCCCGTCTGCCGCCACCAGGGTGACCAGCTCCGCCTACCCGTTGATGACGCCCAACAACACGGCCACTGGCGTGGCCACAGCGACTGGCAGTGCTGCCTCCGTGTCTCTCAGCCCCACCTCAGCAGCGACCAGCCGCTCATCCTCTTCTACCTTGGCTTTCTCAGTAGGGACGCCCAGCCCGCAGCCGAGCAGCACCAGCCCCAGCACGGAGGCGGGCTTGGCCACCACATCCCGCTCCTCCACGACACTTGCGTCCATGGCACTTGAGTCCACTGCTCCTGCTGCCGCTTCTGGCCACACCACCTTGGGGTCGGGCACCACGGCGCCAGAGCCTACGAGCCAGAACACAGCGTCCAGCACGCCCAGCCCCAGGCCATGGGTATCCAGCTCCAGCACGGCCCCAGACTCAGCTACAAGCCAGGTTAGCCACTCGTCCACGCTGGCTGGCAGCGCGCAGACACGGGCAGTGCAGCTCACCTCCAGCCCCCTCAAACAGGGGCAGGCCACGGCGGAGGCGGAGGTCACTTTGTCTTCCACGGAGAGCCCTTTGCCTGCCCTGAGCACGACCGCTGCAGGTAGCGGTGCCACGACCCCTGCCGCTGAAGCTCAAACGCCCACCATCAACCACGTGAGCGGCACGGCGGCTCAGCCCAACACCAAGACGCTCCTTTCCGTCCCTACCACATCGCTGGCCAACCCCTCTGCCACGGAGACAGACGGCGGAGCAGGGAGCACTGAGACTGCGCCCACGACGGCCACCCAGCAAGGGAGCTCGAGCGGCCCGTCTGCCGCCACCAGGGTGACCAGCTCCGCCTACCCGTTGATGACGCCCAACAACACGGCCACTGGCGTGGCCACAGCGACTGGCAGTGCTGCCTCCGTGTCTCTCAGCCCCACCTCAGCAGCGACTAGCCGCTCATCCTCTTCTACCTTGGCTTTCTCAGTAGGGACGCCCAGCCCGCAGCCGAGCAGCACCAGCCCCAGCACGGAGGCGGGCTTGGCCACCACATCCCGCTCCTCCACGACACTTGCGTCCACGGCACTTGAGTCCACCGCTCCTGCTGCTGCTTCTGGCCACACCACCTTGGGGTCGGGCACCACGGCGCCAGAGCCAACGAGCCAGAACACAGCGTCCAGCACGCCCAGCCCCAGGCCATGGGTATCCAGCTCCAGCACGGCCCCAGACTCAGCTACAAGCCAGGTTAGCCACTCGTCCACGCTGGCTGGCAGCGCGCAGACACGGGCAGTGCAGCTCACCTCCAGCCCCCTCAAACAGGGGCAGGCCACGGCGGAGGCGGAGGTCACTTTGTCTTCCACGGAGAGCCCTTTGCCTGCCCTGAGCACGACCGCTGCAGGTAGCGGTGCCACGACCCCTGCCGTTGAAGCTCAAACGCCCACCATCAACCACGTGAGCGGCACGACGGCTCAGCCCAACACCAAGACGCTCCTTTCCGTCCCTACCACATCGCTGGCCAACCCCTCTGCCACGGAGACAGACGGCGGAGCAGGGAGCACTGAGACTGCGCCCACGACGGCCACCCAGCAAGGGAGCTCGAGCGGCCCGTCTGCCGCCACCAGGGTGACCAGCTCCGCCTACCCGTTGATGACGCCCAACAACACGGCCACTGGCGTGGCCACAGCGACTGGCAGTGCTGCCTCCGTGTCTCTCAGCCCCACCTCAGCAGCGACCAGCCGCTCATCCTCTTCTACCTTGGCTTTCTCAGTAGGGACGCCCAGCCCGCAGCCGAGCAGCACCAGCCCCAGCACGGAGGCGGGCTTGGCCACCACATCCCGCTCCTCCACGACACTTGCGTCCACGGCACTTGAGTCCACCGCTCCTGCTGCCGCTTCTGGCCACACCACCTTGGGGTCGGGCACCACGGCGCCAGAGCCTACGAGCCAGAACACAGCGTCCAGCACGCCCAGCCCCAGGCCATGGGTATCCAGCTCCAGCACGGCCCCAGACTCAGCTACAAGCCAGGTTAGCCACTCGTCCACGCTGGCTGGCAGCGCGCAGACACGGGCAGTGCAGCTCACCTCCAGCCCCCTCAAACAGGGGCAGGCCACGGCGGAGGCGGAGGTCACTTTGTCTTCCACGGAGAGCCCTTTGCCTGCCCTGAGCACGACCGCTGCAGGTAGCGGTGCCACGACCCCTGCCGCTGAAGCTCAAACGCCCACCATCAAGCACGTGAGCGGCACGACGGCTCAGCCCAACACCAAGACGCTCCTTTCCGTCCCTACCACATCGCTGGCCAACCCCTCTGCCACGGAGACAGACGGCGGAGCAGGGAGCACTGAGACTGCGCCCACGACGGCCACCCAGCAAGGGAGCTCGAGCGGCCCGTCTGCCGCCACCAGGGTGACCAGCTCCGCCTACCCGTTGATGACGCCCAACAACACGGCCACTGGCGTGGCCACAGCGACTGGCAGTGCTGCCTCCGTGTCTCTCAGCCCCACCTCAGCAGCGACCAGCCGCTCATCCTCTTCTACCTTGGCTTTCTCAGTAGGGACGCCCAGCCCGCAGCCGAGCAGCACCAGCCCCAGCACGGAGGCGGGCTTGGCCACCACATCCCGCTCCTCCACGACACTTGCGTCCACGGCACTTGAGTCCACCGCTCCTGCTGCCGCTTCTGGCCACACCACCTTGGGGTCGGGCACCACGGCGCCAGAGCCTACGAGCCAGAACACAGCGTCCAGCACGCCCAGCCCCAGGCCATGGGTATCCAGCTCCAGCACGGCCCCAGACTCAGCTACAAGCCAGGTTAGCCACTCGTCCACGCTGGCTGGCAGCGCGCAGACACGGGCAGTGCAGCTCACCTCCAGCCCCCTCAAACAGGGGCAGGCCACGGCGGAGGCGGAGGTCACTTTGTCTTCCACGGAGAGCCCTTTGCCTGCCCTGAGCACGACCGCTGCAGGTAGCGGTGCCACGACCCCTGCCGCTGAAGCTCAAATGCCCACCATCAAGCACGTGAGCGGCACGACGGCTCAGCCCAACACCAAGACGCTCCTTTCCGTCCCTACCACATCGCTGGCCAACCCCTCTGCCACAGAGACAGACGGCGGAGCAGGGAGCACTGAGACTGCGCCCACGACGGCCACCCAGCAAGGGAGCTCGAGCGGCCCGTCTGCCGCCACCAGGGTGACCAGCTCCGCCTACCCGTTGATGACGCCCAACAACACGGCCACTGGCGTGGCCACAGCGACTGGCGGTGCTGCCTCCGTGTCTCTCAGCCCCACCTCAGCAGCGACCAGCCGCTCATCCTCTTCTACCTTGGCTTTCTCAGTAGGGACGCCCAGCCCGCAGCCGAGCAGCACCAGCCCCAGCACGGAGGCGGGCTTGGCCACCACATCCCGCTCCTCCACGACACTTGCGTCCACGGCACTTGAGTCCACCGCTCCTGCTGCCGCTTCTGGCCACACCACCTTGGGGTCGGGCACCACGGCGCCAGAGCCTACGAGCCAGAACACAGCGTCCAGCACGCCCAGCCCCAGGCCATGGGTATCCAGCTCCAGCACGGCCCCAGACTCAGCTACAAGCCAGGTTAGCCACTCGTCCACGCTGGCTGGCAGCGCGCAGACACGGGCAGTGCAGCTCACCTCCAGCCCCCTCAAACAGGGGCAGGCCACGGCGGAGGCGGAGGTCACTTTGTCTTCCACGGAGAGCCCTTTGCCTGCCCTGAGCACGACCGCTGCAGGTAGCGGTGCCACGACCCCTGCCGCTGAAGCTCAAACGCCCACCATCAAGCACGTGAGCGGCACGACGGCTCAGCCCAACACCAAGACGCTCCTTTCCGTCCCTACCACATCGCTGGCCAACCCCTCTGCCACGGAGACAGACGGTGGAGCAGGGAGCACTGAGACTGCGCCCACGACGGCCACCCAGCAAGGGAGCTCGAGCGGCCCGTCTGCCGCCACCAGGGTGACCAGCTCCGCCTACCCGTTGATGACGCCCAACAACACGGCCACTGGCGTGGCCACAGCGACTGGCAGTGCTGCCTCCGTGTCTCTCAGCCCCACCTCAGCAGCGACCAGCCGCTCATCCTCTTCTACCTTGGCTATCTCAGTAGGGACGCCCAGCCCGCAGCCGAGCAGCACCAGCCCCAGCACGGAGGCGGGCTTGGCCACCACATCCCGCTCCTCCACGACACTTGCGTCCACGGCACTTGAGTCCACCGCTCCTGCTGCCGCTTCTGGACACACCACCTTGGGGTCGGGCACCACGGCGCCAGAGCCTACGAGCCAGAACACAGCGTCCAGCACGCCCAGCCCCAGGCCATGGGTATCCAGCTCCAGCACGGCCCCAGACTCAGCTACAAGCCAGGTTAGCCACTCGTCCACGCTGGCTGGCAGCGCGCAGACACGGGCAGTGCAGCTCACCTCCAGCCCCCTCAAACAGGGGCAGGCCACGGCGGAGGCGGAGGTCACTTTGTCTTCCACGGAGAGCCCTTTGCCTGCCCTGAGCACGACCGCTGCAGGTAGCGGTGCCACGACCCCTGCCGCTGAAGCTCAAACGCCCACCATCAACCACGTGAGCGGCACGACGGCTCAGCCCAACACCAAGACGCTCCTTTCCGTCCCTACCACATCGCTGGCCAACCCCTCTGCCACGGAGACAGACGGCGGAGCAGGGAGCACTGAGACTGCGCCCACGACGGCCACCCAGCAAGGGAGCTCGAGCGGCCCATCTGCCGCCACCAGGGTGACCAGCTCCGCCTACCCGTTGATGACGCCCAACAACACGGCCACTGGCGTGGCCACAGCGACTGGCAGTGCTGCCTCCGTGTCTCTCAGCCCCACGTCAGCAGCGACCAGCCGCTCATCCTCTTCTACCTTGGCTTTCTCAGTAGGGACGCCCAGCCCGCAGCCGAGCAGCACCAGCCCCAGCACGGAGGCGGGCTTGGCCACCACATCCCGCTCCTCCACGACACTTGCGTCCACGGCACTTGAGTCCACCGCTCCTGCTGCCGCTTCTGGCCACACCACCTTGGGGTCGGGCACCACGGCGCCAGAGCCTACGAGCCAGAACACAGCGTCCAGCACGCCCAGCCCCAGGCCATGGGTATCCAGCTCCAGCACGGCCCCAGACTCAGCTACAAGCCAGGTTAGCCACTCGTCCACGCTGGCTGGCAGCGCGCAGACACGGGCAGTGCAGCTCACCTCCAGCCCCCTCAAACAGGGGCAGGCCACGGCGGAGGCGGAGGTCACTTTGTCTTCCACGGAGAGCCCTTTGCCTGCCCTGAGCACGACCGCTGCAGGTAGCGGTGCCACGACCCCTGCCGCTGAAGCTCAAACGCCCACCATCAACCACGTGAGCGGCACGGCGGCTCAGCCCAACACCAAGACGCTCCTTTCCGTCCCTACCACATCGCTGGCCAACCCCTCTGCCACGGAGACAGACGGCGGAGCAGGGAGCACTGAGACTGCGCCCACGACGGCCACCCAGCAAGGGAGCTCGAGCGGCCCGTCTGCCGCCACCAGGGTGACCAGCTCTGCCTACCCGTTGATGACGCCCAACAACACGGCCACTGGCGTGGCCACAGCGACTGGCAGTGCTGCCTCCGTGTCTCTCAGCCCCACCTCAGCAGCGACTAGCCGCTCATCCTCTTCTACCTTGGCTTTCTCAGTAGGGACGCCCAGCCCGCAGCCGAGCAGCACCAGCCCCAGCACGGAGGCGGGCTTGGCCACCACATCCCGCTCCTCCACGACACTTGCGTCCACGGCACTTGAGTCCACCGCTCCTGCTGCTGCTTCTGGCCACACCACCTTGGGGTCGGGCACCACGGCGCCAGAGCCTACGAGCCAGAACACAGCGTCCAGCACGCCCAGCCCCAGGCCATGGGTATCCAGCTCCAGCACGGCCCCAGACTCAGCTACAAGCCAGGTTAGCCACTCGTCCACGCTGGCTGGCAGCGCGCAGACACGGGCAGTGCAGCTCACCTCCAGCCCCCTCAAACAGGGGCAGGCCACGGCGGAGGCGGAGGTCACTTTGTCTTCCACGGAGAGCCCTTTGCCTGCCCTGAGCACGACCGCTGCAGGTAGCGGTGCCACGACCCCTGCCGTTGAAGCTCAAACGCCCACCATCAACCACGTGAGCGGCACGACGGCTCAGCCCAACACCAAGACGCTCCTTTCCGTCCCTACCACATCGCTGGCCAACCCCTCTGCCACGGAGACAGACGGCGGAGCAGGGAGCACTGAGACTGCGCCCACGACGGCCACCCAGCAAGGGAGCTCGAGCGGCCCGTCTGCCGCCACCAGGGTGACCAGCTCCGCCTACCCGTTGATGACGCCCAACAACACGGCCACTGGCGTGGCCACAGCGACTGGCAGTGCTGCCTCCGTGTCTCTCAGCCCCACCTCAGCAGCGACCAGCCGCTCATCCTCTTCTACCTTGGCTTTCTCAGTAGGGACGCCCAGCCCGCAGCCGAGCAGCACCAGCCCCAGCACGGAGGCGGGCTTGGCCACCACATCCCGCTCCTCCACGACACTTGCGTCCACGGCACTTGAGTCCACCGCTCCTGCTGCCGCTTCTGGCCACACCACCTTGGGGTCGGGCACCACGGCGCCAGAGCCTACGAGCCAGAACACAGCGTCCAGCATGCCCAGCCCCAGGCCATGGGTATCCAGCTCCAGCACGGCCCCAGACTCAGCTACAAGCCAGGTTAGCCACTCGTCCACGCTGGCTGGCAGCGCGCAGACACGGGCAGTGCAGCTCACCTCCAGCCCCCTCAAACAGGGGCAGGCCACGGCGGAGGCGCAGGTCACTTTGTCTTCCACGGAGAGCCCTTTGCCTGCCCTGAGCACGACCGCTGCAGGTAGCGGTGCCACGACCCCTGCCGCTGAAGCTCAAACGCCCACCATCAAGCACGTGAGCGGCACGACGGCTCAGCCCAACACCAAGACGCTCCTTTCCGTCCCTACCACATCGCTGGCCAACCCCTCTGCCACGGAGACAGACGGTGGAGCAGGGAGCACTGAGACTGCGCCCACGACGGCCACCCAGCAAGGGAGCTCGAGCGGCCCGTCTGCCGCCACCAGGGTGACCAGCTCCGCCTACCCGTTGATGACGCCCAACAACACGGCCACTGGCGTGGCCACAGCGACTGGCAGTGCTGCCTCCGTGTCTCTCAGCCCCACCTCAGCAGCGACCAGCCGCTCATCCTCTTCTACCTTGGCTTTCTCAGTAGGGACGCCCAGCCCGCAGCCGAGCAGCACCAGCCCCAGCATGGAGGCGGGCTTGGCCACCACATCCCGCTCCTCCACGACACTTGCGTCCACGGCACTTGAGTCCACTGCTCCTGCTGCCGCTTCTGGCCACACCACCTTGGGGTCGGGCACCACGGCGCCAGAGCCTACGAGCCAGAACACAGCGTCCAGCACGCCCAGCCCCAGGCCATGGGTATCCAGCTCCAGCACGGCCCCAGACTCAGCTACAAGCCAGGTTAGCCACTCGTCCACGCTGGCTGGCAGCGCGCAGACACGGGCAGTGCAGCTCACCTCCAGCCCCCTCAAACAGGGGCAGGCCACGGCGGAGGCGGAGGTCACTTTGTCTTCCACGGAGAGCCCTTTGCCTGCCCTGAGCACGACCGCTGCAGGTAGCGGTGCCACGACCCCTGCCGCTGAAGCTCAAACGCCCACCATCAAGCACGTGAGCGGCACGACGGCTCAGCCCAACACCAAGACGCTCCTTTCCGTCCCTACCACATCGCTGGCCAACCCTTCTGCCACGGAGACAGACGGCGGAGCAGGGAGCACTGAGACTGCGCCCACGACGGCCACCCAGCAAGGGAGCTCGAGCGGCCCGTCTGCCGCCACCAGGGTGACCAGCTCCGCCTACCCGTTGATGACGCCCAACAACACGGCCACTGGCGTGGCCACAGCGACTGGCAGTGCTGCCTCCGTGTCTCTCAGCCCCACCTCAGCAGCGACCAGCCGCTCATCCTCTTCTACCTTGGCTTTCTCAGTAGGGACGCCCAGCCCGCAGCCGAGCAGCACCAGCCCCAGCACGGAGGCGGGCTTGGCCACCACATCCCGCTCCTCCACGACACTTGCGTCCACGGCACTTGAGTCCACCGCTCCTGCTGCCGCTTCTGGACACACCACCTTGGGGTCGGGCACCACGGCGCCAGAGCCTACGAGCCAGAACACAGCGTCCAGCACGCCCAGCCCCAGGCCATGGGTATCCAGCTCCAGCACGGCCCCAGACTCAGCTACAAGCCAGGTTAGCCACTCGTCCACGCTGGCTGGCAGCGCGCAGACACGGGCAGTGCAGCTCACCTCCAGCCCCCTCAAACAGGGGCAGGCCACGGCGGAGGCGGAGGTCACTTTGTCTTCCACGGAGAGCCCTTTGCCTGCCCTGAGCACGACCGCTGCAGGTAGCGGTGCCACGACCCCTGCCGCTGAAGCTCAAACGCCCACCATCAAGCACGTGAGCGGCACGACGGCTCAGCCCAACACCAAGACGCTCCTTTCCGTCCCTACCACATCGCTGGCCAACCCCTCTGCCACGGAGACAGACGGCGGAGCAGGGAGCACTGAGACTGCGCCCACGACGGCCACCCAGCAAGGGAGCTCGAGCGGCCCGTCTGCCGCCACCAGGGTGACCAGCTCCGCCTACCCGTTGATGACGCCCAACAACACGGCCACTGGCGTGGCCACAGCGACTGGCAGTGCTGCCTCCGTGTCTCTCAGCCCCACCTCAGCAGCGACCAGCCGCTCATCCTCTTCTACCTTGGCTTTCTCAGTAGGGACGCCCAGCCCGCAGCCGAGCAGCACCAGCCCCAGCACGGAGGCGGGCTTGGCCACCACATCCCGCTCCTCCACGACACTTGCGTCCACGGCACTTGAGTCCACCGCTCCTGCTGCCGCTTCTGGCCACACCACCTTGGGGTCGGGCACCACGGCGCCAGAGCCTACGAGCCAGAACACAGCATCCAGCACGCCCAGCCCCAGGCCATGGGTATCCAGCTCCAGCACGGCCCCAGACTCAGCTACAAGCCAGGTTAGCCACTCGTCCACGCTGGCTGGCAGCGCGCAGACACGGGCAGTGCAGCTCACCTCCAGCCCCCTCAAACAGGGGCAGGCCACGGCGGAGGCGGAGGTCACTTTGTCTTCCACGGAGAGCCCTTTGCCTGCCCTGAGCACGACCGCTGCAGGTAGCGGTGCCACGACCCCTGCCGCTGAAGCTCAAATGCCCACCATCAACCACGTGAGCGGCACGACGGCTCAGCCCAACACCAAGACGCTCCTTTCCGTCCCTACCACATCGCTGGCCAACCCCTCTGCCACGGAGACAGACGGCGGAGCAGGGAGCACTGAGACTGCGCCCACGACGGCCACCCAGCAAGGGAGCTCGAGCGGCCCGTCTGCCGCCACCAGGGTGACCAGCTCCGCCTACCCGTTGATGACGCCCAACAACACGGCCACTGGCGTGGCCACAGCGACTGGCAGTGCTGCCTCCGTGTCTCTCAGCCCCACCTCAGCAGCGACCAGCCGCTCATCCTCTTCTACCTTGGCTTTCTCAGTAGGGACGCCCAGCCCGCAGCCGAGCAGCACCAGCCCCAGCACGGAGGCGGGCTTGGCCACCACATCCCGCTCCTCCACGACACTTGCGTCCACGGCACGTGAGTCCACCGCTCCTGCTGCCGCTTCTGGCCACACCACCTTGGGGTCGGGCACCACGGCGCCAGAGCCTACGAGCCAGAACACAGCGTCCAGCACGCCCGGCCCCAGGCCATGGGTATCCAGCTCCAGCACGGCCCCAGACTCAGCTACAAGCCAGGTTAGCCACTCGTCCACGCTGGCTGGCAGCGCGCAGACACGGGCGGTGCAGCTCACCTCCAGCCCCCTCAAACAGGGGCAGGCCACGGCGGAGGCGGAGGTCACTTTGTCTTCCACGGAGAGCCCTTTGCCTGCCCTGAGCACGACCGCTGCAGGTAGCGGTGCCACGACCCCTGCCGCTGAAGCTCAAACGCCCACCATCAAGCACGTGAGCGGCACGACGGCTCAGCCCAACACCAAGACGCTCCTTTCCGTCCCTACCACATCGCTGGCCAACCCCTCTGCCACAGAGACAGACGGCGGAGCAGGGAGCACTGAGACTGCGCCCACGACGGCCACCCAGCAAGGGAGCTCGAGCGGCCCGTCTGCCGCCACCAGGGTGACCAGCTCCGCCTACCCGTTGATGACGCCCAACAACACGGCCACTGGCGTGGCCACAGCGACTGGCAGTGCTGCCTCCGTGTCTCTCAGCCCCACCTCAGCAGCGACCAGCCGCTCATCCTCTTCTACCTTGGCTTTCTCAGTAGGGACGCCCAGCCCGCAGCCGAGCAGCACCAGCCCCAGCACGGAGGCGGGCTTGGCCACCACATCCCGCTCCTCCACGACACTTGCGTCCACGGCACTTGAGTCCACCGCTCCTGCTGCCGCTTCTGGCCACACCACCTTGGGGTCGGGCACCACGGCGCCAGAGCCTACGAGCCAGAACACAGCGTCCAGCACGCCCAGCCCCAGGCCATGGGTATCCAGCTCCAGCACGGCCCCAGACTCAGCTACAAGCCAGGTTAGCCACTCGTCCACGCTGGCTGGCAGCGCGCAGACACGGGCAGTGCAGCTCACCTCCAGCCCCCTCAAACAGGGGCAGGCCACGGCGGAGGCGGAGGTCACTTTGTCTTCCACGGAGAGCCCTTTGCCTGCCCTGAGCACGACCGCTGCAGGTAGCGGTGCCACGACCCCTGCCGCTGAAGCTCAAACGCCCACCATCAAGCACGTGAGCGGCACGACGGCTCAGCCCAACACCAAGACGCTCCTTTCCGTCCCTACCACATCGCTGGCCAACCCCTCTGCCACGGAGACAGACGGCGGAGCAGGGAGCACTGAGACTGCGCCCACGACGGCCACCCAGCAAGGGAGCTCGAGCGGCCCGTCTGCCGCCACCAGGGTGACCAGCTCCGCCTACCCGTTGATGACGCCCAACAACACGGCCACTGGCGTGGCCACAGCGACTGGCAGTGCTGCCTCCGTGTCTCTCAGCCCCACCTCAGCAGCGACCAGCCGCTCATCCTCTTCTACCTTGGCTATCTCAGTAGGGACGCCCAGCCCGCAGCCGAGCAGCACCAGCCCCAGCACGGAGGCGGGCTTGGCCACCACATCCCGCTCCTCCACGACACTTGCGTCCACGGCACTTGAGTCCACCGCTCCTGCTGCCGCTTCTGGCCACACCACCTTGGGGTCGGGGACCACGGCGCCAGAGCCTACGAGCCAGAACACAGCGTCCAGCACGCCCAGCCCCAGGCCATGGGTATCCAGCTCCAGCACGGCCCCAGACTCAGCTACAAGCCAGGTTAGCCACTCGTCCACGCTGGCTGGCAGTGCGCAGACACGGGCAGTGCAGCTCACCTCCAGCCCCCTCAAACAGGGGCAGGCCACGGCGGAGGCGGAGGTCACTTTGTCTTCCACGGAGAGCCCTTTGCCTGCCCTGAGCACGACCGCTGCAGGTAGCGGTGCCACGACCCCTGCCGCTGAAGCTCAAACGCCCACCATCAACCACGTGAGCGGCACGACGGCTCAGCCCAACACCAAGACGCTCCTTTCCGTCCCTACCACATCGCTGGCCAACCCCTCTGCCACGGAGACAGACGGCGGAGCAGGGAGCACTGAGACTGCGCCCACAACGGCCACCCAGCAAGGGAGCTCGAGCGGCCCGTCTGCCGCCACCAGGGTGACCAGCTCCGCCTACCCGTTGATGACGCCCAACAACACGGCCACTGGCGTGGCCACAGCGACTGGCAGTGCTGCCTCCGTGTCTCTCAGCCCCACGTCAGCAGCGACCAGCCGCTCATCCTCTTCTACCTTGGCTTTCTCAGTAGGGACGCCCAGCCCGCAGCCGAGCAGCACCAGCCCCAGCACGGAGGCGGGCTTGGCCACCACATCCCGCTCCTCCACGACACTTGCGTCCACGGCACTTGAGTCCACCGCTCCTGCTGCCGCTTCTGGCCACACCACCTTGGGGTCGGGCACCACGGCGCCAGAGCCTACGAGCCAGAACACAGCGTCCAGCACGCCCAGCCCCAGGCCATGGGTATCCAGCTCCAGCACGGCCCCAGACTCAGCTACAAGCCAGGTTAGCCACTCGTCCACGCTGGCTGGCAGCGCGCAGACACGGGCAGTGCAGCTCACCTCCAGCCCCCTCAAACAGGGGCAGGCCACGGCGGAGGCGGAGGTCACTTTGTCTTCCACGGAGAGCCCTTTGCCTGCCCTGAGCACGACCGCTGCAGGTAGCGGTGCCACGACCCCTGCCGCTGAAGCTCAAATGCCCACCATCAACCACGTGAGCGGCACGACGGCTCAGCCCAACACCAAGACGCTCCTTTCCGTCCCTACCACATCGCTGGCCAACCCCTCTGCCACGGAGACAGACGGCGGAGCAGGGAGCACTGAGACTGCGCCCACGACGGCCACCCAGCAAGGGAGCTCGAGCGGCCCGTCTGCCGCCACCAGGGTGACCAGCTCCGCCTACCCGTTGATGACGCCCAACAACACGGCCACTGGCGTGGCCACAGCGACTGGCAGTGCTGCCTCCGTGTCTCTCAGCCCCACCTCAGCAGCGACCAGCCGCTCATCCTCTTCTACCTTGGCTTTCTCAGTAGGGACGCCCAGCCCGCAGCCGAGCAGCACCAGCCCCAGCACGGAGGCGGGCTTGGCCACCACATCCCGCTCCTCCACGACACTTGCGTCCACGGCACGTGAGTCCACCGCTCCTGCTGCCGCTTCTGGCCACACCACCTTGGGGTCGGGCACCACGGCGCCAGAGCCTACGAGCCAGAACACAGCGTCCAGCACGCCCGGCCCCAGGCCATGGGTATCCAGCTCCAGCACGGCCCCAGACTCAGCTACAAGCCAGGTTAGCCACTCGTCCACGCTGGCTGGCAGCGCGCAGACACGGGCAGTGCAGCTCACCTCCAGCCCCCTCAAACAGGGGCAGGCCACGGCGGAGGCGGAGGTCACTTTGTCTTCCACGGAGAGCCCTTTGCCTGCCCTGAGCACGACCGCTGCAGGTAGCGGTGCCACGACCCCTGCCGCTGAAGCTCAAACGCCCACCATCAAGCACGTGAGCGGCACGACGGCTCAGCCCAACACCAAGACGCTCCTTTCCGTCCCTACCACATCGCTGGCCAACCCCTCTGCCACGGAGACAGACGGCGGAGCAGGGAGCACTGAGACTGCGCCCACGACGGCCACCCAGCAAGGGAGCTCGAGCGGCCCGTCTGCCGCCACCAGGGTGACCAGCTCCGCCTACCCGTTGATGACGCCCAACAACACGGCCACTGGCGTGGCCACAGCGACTGGCAGTGCTGCCTCCGTGTCTCTCAGCCCCACCTCAGCAGCGACCAGCCGCTCATCCTCTTCTACCTTGGCTTTCTCAGTAGGGACGCCCAGCCCGCAGCCGAGCAGCACCAGCCCCAGCACGGAGGCGGGCTTGGCCACCACATCCCGCTCCTCCACGACACTTGCGTCCACGGCACGTGAGTCCACCGCTCCTGCTGCCGCTTCTGGCCACACCACCTTGGGGTCGGGCACCACGGCGCCAGAGCCTACGAGCCAGAACACAGCGTCCAGCACGCCCGGCCCCAGGCCATGGGTATCCAGCTCCAGCACGGCCCCAGACTCAGCTACAAGCCAGGTTAGCCACTCGTCCACGCTGGCTGGCAGCGCGCAGACACGGGCGGTGCAGCTCACCTCCAGCCCCCTCAAACAGGGGCAGGCCACGGCGGAGGCGGAGGTCACTTTGTCTTCCACGGAGAGCCCTTTGCCTGCCCTGAGCACGACCGCTGCAGGTAGCGGTGCCACGACCCCTGCCGCTGAAGCTCAAACGCCCACCATCAAGCACGTGAGCGGCACGACGGCTCAGCCCAACACCAAGACGCTCCTTTCCGTCCCTACCACATCGCTGGCCAACCCCTCTGCCACGGAGACAGACGGCGGAGCAGGGAGCACTGAGACTGCGCCCACGACGGCCACCCAGCAAGGGAGCTCGAGCGGCCCGTCTGCCGCCACCAGGGTGACCAGCTCCGCCTACCCGTTGATGACGCCCAACAACACGGCCACTGGCGTGGCCACAGCGACTGGCAGTGCTGCCTCCGTGTCTCTCAGCCCCACCTCAGCAGCGACCAGCCGCTCATCCTCTTCTACCTTGGCTTTCTCAGTAGGGACGCCCAGCCCGCAGCCGAGCAGCACCAGCCCCAGCACGGAGGCGGGCTTGGCCACCACATCCCGCTCCTCCACGACACTTGCGTCCACGGCACTTGAGTCCACCGCTCCTGCTGCCGCTTCTGGACACACCACCTTGGGGTCGGGCACCACGGCGCCAGAGCCTACGAGCCAGAACACAGCGTCCAGCACGCCCAGCCCCAGGCCATGGGTATCCAGCTCCAGCACGGCCCCAGACTCAGCTACAAGCCAGGTTAGCCACTCGTCCACGCTGGCTGGCAGCGCGCAGACACGGGCAGTGCAGCTCACCTCCAGCCCCCTCAAACAGGGGCAGGCCACGGCGGAGGCGGAGGTCACTTTGTCTTCCACGGAGAGCCCTTTGCCTGCCCTGAGCACGACCGCTGCAGGTAGCGGTGCCACGACCCCTGCCGCTGAAGCTCAAACGCCCACCATCAAGCACGTGAGCGGCACGACGGCTCAGCCCAACACCAAGACGCTCCTTTCCGTCCCTACCACATCGCTGGCCAACCCCTCTGCCACGGAGACAGACGGCGGAGCAGGGAGCACTGAGACTGCGCCCACAACGGCCACCCAGCAAGGGAGCTCGAGCGGCCCGTCTGCCGCCACCAGGGTGACCAGCTCCGCCTACCCGTTGATGACGCCCAACAACACGGCCACTGGCGTGGCCACAGCGACTGGCAGTGCTGCCTCCGTGTCTCTCAGCCCCACCTCAGCAGCGACCAGCCGCTCATCCTCTTCTACCTTGGCTTTCTCAGTAGGGACGCCCAGCCCGCAGCCGAGCAGCACCAGCCCCAGCACGGAGGCGGGCTTGGCCACCACATCCCGCTCCTCCACGACACTTGCGTCCACGGCACTTGAGTCCACCGCTCCTGCTGCCGCTTCTGGACACACCACCTTGGGGTCGGGCACCACGGCGCCAGAGCCTACGAGCCAGAACACAGCGTCCAGCACGCCCGGCCACAGGCCATGGGTATCCAGCTCCAGCACGGCCCCAGACTCAGCTACAAGCCAGGTTAGCCACTCGTCCACGCTGGCTGGCAGCGCGCAGACACGGGCAGTGCAGCTCACCTCCAGCCCCCTCAAACAGGGGCAGGCCACGGCGGAGGCGGAGGTCACTTTGTCTTCCACGGAGAGCCCTTTGCCTGCCCTGAGCACGACCGCTGCAGGTAGCGGTGCCACGACCCCTGCCGCTGAAGCTCAAACGCCCACCATCAACCACGTGAGCGGCACGACGGCTCAGCCCAACACCAAGACGCTCCTTTCCGTCCCTACCACATCGCTGGCCAACCCCTCTGCCACGGAGACAGACGGCGGAGCAGGGAGCACTGAGACTGCACCCACGACGGCCACCCAGCAAGGGAGCTCGAGCGGCCCATCTGCCTCCACCAGGGTGACCAGCTCCGCCTACCCGTTGATGACGCCCAACAACACGGCCACTGGCGTGGCCACAGCGACTGCCAGTGCTGCCTCCGCGTCTCTCAGCCCCACCTCAGCAGCGACCAGCCGCTCATCCTCTTCTACCTTGGCTTTCTCAGTAGGGACGCCCAGCCCGCAGCCGAGCAGCACCAGCCCCAGCACGGAGGCGGGCTTGGCCACCACATCCCGCTCCTCCACGACACTTGCGTCCACGGCACTTGAGTCCACCGCTCCTGCTGCCGCTTCTGGCCACACCACCTTGGGGTCGGGCACCACGGCGCCAGAGCCTACGAGCCAGAACACAGCGTCCAGCACGCCCAGCCCCAGGCCATGGGTATCCAGCTCCAGCACGGCCCCAGACTCAGCTACAAGCCAGGTTAGCCACTCGTCCACGCTGGCTGGCAGCGCGCAGACACGGGCAGTGCAGCTCACCTCCAGCCCCCTCAAACAGGGGCAGGCCACGGCGGAGGCGGAGGTCACTTTGTCTTCCACGGAGAGCCCTTTGCCTGCCCTGAGCACGACCGCTGCAGGTAGCGGTGCCACGACCCCTGCCGCTGAAGCTCAAACGCCCACCATCAAGCACGTGAGCGGCACGACGGCTCAGCCCAACACCAAGACGCTCCTTTCCGTCCCTACCACATCGCTGGCCAACCCCTCTGCCACGGAGACAGACGGCGGAGCAGGGAGCACTGAGACTGCGCCCACGACGGCCACCCAGCAAGGGAGCTCGAGCGGCCCGTCTGCCGCCACCAGGGTGACCAGCTCCGCCTACCCGTTGATGACGCCCAACAACACGGCCACTGGCGTGGCCACAGCGACTGGCAGTGCTGCCTCCGCGTCTCTCAGCCCCACCTCAGCAGCGACCAGCCGCTCATCCTCTTCTACCTTGGCTTTCTCAGTAGGGACGCCCAGCCCGCAGCCGAGCAGCACCAGCCCCAGCACGGAGGCGGGCTTGGCCACCACATCCCGCTCCTCCACGACACTTGCGTCCACGGCACTTGAGTCCACCGCTCCTGCTGCCGCTTCTGGACACACCACCTTGGGGTCGGGCACCACGGCGCCAGAGCCTACGAGCCAGAACACAGCGTCCAGCACGCCCAGCCCCAGGCCATGGGTATCCAGCTCCAGCACGGCCCCAGACTCAGCTACAAGCCAGGTTAGCCACTCGTCCACGCTGGCTGGCAGCGCGCAGACACGGGCAGTGCAGCTCACCTCCAGCCCCCTCAAACAGGGGCAGGCCACGGCGGAGGCGGAGGTCACTTTGTCTTCCACGGAGAGCCCTTTGCCTGCCCTGAGCACGACCGCTGCAGGTAGCGGTGCCACGACCCCTGCCGCTGAAGCTCAAACGCCCACCATCAAGCACGTGAGCGGCACGACGGCTCAGCCCAACACCAAGACGCTCCTTTCCGTCCCTACCACATCGCTGGCCAACCCCTCTGCCACGGAGACAGACGGCGGAGCAGGGAGCACTGAGACTGCGCCCACGACGGCCACCCAGCAAGGGAGCTCGAGCGGCCCGTCTGCCGCCACCAGGGTGACCAGCTCCGCCTACCCGTTGATGACGCCCAACAACACGGCCACTGGCGTGGCCACAGCGACTGGCAGTGCTGCCTCCGTGTCTCTCAGCCCCACGTCAGCAGCGACCAGCCGCTCATCCTCTTCTACCTTGGCTTTCTCAGTAGGGACGCCCAGCCCGCAGCCGAGCAGCACCAGCCCCAGCACGGAGGCGGGCTTGGCCACCACATCCCGCTCCTCCACGACACTTGCGTCCACGGCACTTGAGTCCACCGCTCCTGCTGCCGCTTCTGGACACACCACCTTGGGGTCGGGCACCACGGCGCCAGAGCCTACGAGCCAGAACACAGCGTCCAGCACGCCCAGCCCCAGGCCATGGGTATCCAGCTCCAGCACGGCCCCAGACTCAGCTACAAGCCAGGTTAGCCACTCGTCCACGCTGGCTGGCAGCGCGCAGACACGGGCAGTGCAGCTCACCTCCAGCCCCCTCAAACAGGGGCAGGCCACGGCGGAGGCGGAGGTCACTTTGTCTTCCACGGAGAGCCCTTTGCCTGCCCTGAGCACGACCGCTGCAGGTAGCGGTGCCACGACCCCTGCCGCTGAAGCTCAAACGCCCACCATCAAGCACGTGAGCGGCACGACGGCTCAGCCCAACACCAAGACGCTCCTTTCCGTCCCTACCACATCGCTGGCCAACCCCTCTGCCACGGAGACAGACGGCGGAGCAGGGAGCACTGAGACTGCGCCCACGACGGCCACCCAGCAAGGGAGCTCGAGCGGCCCGTCTGCCGCCACCAGGGTGACCAGCTCCGCCTACCCGTTGATGACGCCCAACAACACGGCCACTGGCGTGGCCACAGCGACTGGCAGTGCTGCCTCCGTGTCTCTCAGCCCCACCTCAGCAGCGACCAGCCGCTCATCCTCTTCTACCTTGGCTTTCTCAGTAGGGACGCCCAGCCCGCAGCCGAGCAGCACCAGCCCCAGCACGGAGGCAGGCTTGGCCACCACATCCCGCTCCTCCACGACACTTGCGTCCACGGCACTTGAGTCCACCGCTCCTGCTGCCGCTTCTGGACACACCACCTTGGGGTCGGGCACCACGGCGCCAGAGCCTACGAGCCAGAACACAGCGTCCAGCACGCCCAGCCCCAGGCCATGGGTATCCAGCTCCAGCACGGCCCCAGACTCAGCTACAAGCCAGGTTAGCCACTCGTCCACGCTGGCTGGCAGCGCGCAGACACGGGCAGTGCAGCTCACCTCCAGCCCCCTCAAACAGGGGCAGGCCACGGCGGAGGCGGAGGTCACTTTGTCTTCCACGGAGAGCCCTTTGCCTGCCCTGAGCACGACCGCTGCAGGTAGCGGTGCCACGACCCCTGCCGCTGAAGCTCAAACGCCCACCATCAACCACGTGAGCGGCACGACGGCTCAGCCCAACACCAAGACGCACCTTTCCGTCCCTACCACATCGCTGGCCAACCCCTCTGCCACGGAGACAGACGGCGGAGCAGGGAGCACTGAGACTGCACCCACGACGGCCACCCAGCAAGGGAGCTCGAGCGGCCCATCTGCCGCCACCAGGGTGACCAGCTCCGCCTACCCGTTGATGACGCCCAACAACACGGCCACTGGCGTGGCCACAGCGACTGGCAGTGCTGCCTCCGCGTCTCTCAGCCCCACCTCAGCAGCGACCAGCCGCTCATCCTCTTCTACCTTGGCTTTCTCAGTAGGGACGCCCAGCCCGCAGCCGAGCAGCACCAGCCCCAGCACGGAGGCGGGCTTGGCCACCACATCCCGCTCCTCCACGACACTTGCGTCCACGGCACTTGAGTCCACCGCTCCTGCTGCCGCTTCTGGCCACACCACCTTGGGGTCGGGCACCACGGCGCCAGAGCCTACGAGCCAGAACACAGCGTCCAGCACGCCCAGCCCCAGGCCATGGGTATCCAGCTCCAGCACGGCCCCAGACTCAGCTACAAGCCAGGTTAGCCACTCGTCCACGCTGGCTGGCAGCGCGCAGACACGGGCAGTGCAGCTCACCTCCAGCCCCCTCAAACAGGGGCAGGCCACGGCGGAGGCGGAGGTCACTTTGTCTTCCACGGAGAGCCCTTTGCCTGCCCTGAGCACGACCGCTGCAGGTAGCGGTGCCACGACCCCTGCCGCTGAAGCTCAAACGCCCACCATCAAGCACGTGAGCGGCACGACGGCTCAGCCCAACACCAAGACGCTCCTTTCCGTCCCTACCACATCGCTGGCCAACCCCTCTGCCACGGAGACAGACGGCGGAGCAGGGAGCACTGAGACTGCGCCCACGACGGCCACCCAGCAAGGGAGCTCGAGCGGCCCGTCTGCCGCCACCAGGGTGACCAGCTCCGCCTACCCGTTGATGACGCCCAACAACACGGCCACTGGCGTGGCCACAGCGACTGGCAGTGCTGCCTCCGTGTCTCTCAGCCCCACGTCAGCAGCGACCAGCCGCTCATCCTCTTCTACCTTGGCTTTCTCAGTAGGGACGCCCAGCCCGCAGCCGAGCAGCACCAGCCCCAGCACGGAGGCGGGCTTGGCCACCACATCCCGCTCCTCCACGACACTTGCGTCCACGGCACTTGAGTCCACCGCTCCTGCTGCCGCTTCTGGACACACCACCTTGGGGTCGGGCACCACGGCGCCAGAGCCTACGAGCCAGAACACAGCGTCCAGCACGCCCAGCCCCAGGCCATGGGTATCCAGCTCCAGCACGGCCCCAGACTCAGCTACAAGCCAGGTTAGCCACTCGTCCACGCTGGCTGGCAGCGCGCAGACACGGGCAGTGCAGCTCACCTCCAGCCCCCTCAAACAGGGGCAGGCCACGGCGGAGGCGGAGGTCACTTTGTCTTCCACGGAGAGCCCTTTGCCTGCCCTGAGCACGACCGCTGCAGGTAGCGGTGCCACGACCCCTGCCGCTGAAGCTCAAACGCCCACCATCAAGCACGTGAGCGGCACGACGGCTCAGCCCAACACCAAGACGCTCCTTTCCGTCCCTACCACATCGCTGGCCAACCCCTCTGCCACGGAGACAGACGGCGGAGCAGGGAGCACTGAGACTGCGCCCACGACGGCCACCCAGCAAGGGAGCTCGAGCGGCCCGTCTGCCGCCACCAGGGTGACCAGCTCCGCCTACCCGTTGATGACGCCCAACAACACGGCCACTGGCGTGGCCACAGCGACTGGCAGTGCTGCCTCCGTGTCTCTCAGCCCCACCTCAGCAGCGACCAGCCGCTCATCCTCTTCTACCTTGGCTTTCTCAGTAGGGACGCCCAGCCCGCAGCCGAGCAGCACCAGCCCCAGCACGGAGGCGGGCTTGGCCACCACATCCCGCTCCTCCACGACACTTGCGTCCACGGCACTTGAGTCCACCGCTCCTGCTGCCGCTTCTGGCCACACCACCTTGGGGTCGGGCACCACGGCGCCAGAGCCTACGAGCCAGAACACAGCGTCCAGCACGCCCAGCCCCAGGCCATGGGTATCCAGCTCCAGCACGGCCCCAGACTCAGCTACAAGCCAGGTTAGCCACTCGTCCACGCTGGCTGGCAGCGCGCAGACACGGGCAGTGCAGCTCACCTCCAGCCCCCTCAAACAGGGGCAGGCCACGGCGGAGGCGGAGGTCACTTTGTCTTCCACGGAGAGCCCTTTGCCTGCCCTGAGCACGACCGCTGCAGGTAGCGGTGCCACGACCCCTGCCGCTGAAGCTCAAACGCCCACCATCAAGCACGTGAGCGGCACGACGGCTCAGCCCAACACCAAGACGCTCCTTTCCGTCCCTACCACATCGCTGGCCAACCCCTCTGCCACGGAGACAGACGGCGGAGCAGGGAGCACTGAGACTGCGCCCACGACGGCCACCCAGCAAGGGAGCTCGAGCGGCCCGTCTGCCGCCACCAGGGTGACCAGCTCCGCCTACCCGTTGATGACGCCCAACAACACGGCCACTGGCGTGGCCACAGCGACTGGCAGTGCTGCCTCCGTGTCTCTCAGCCCCACGTCAGCAGCGACCAGCCGCTCATCCTCTTCTACCTTGGCTTTCTCAGTAGGGACGCCCAGCCCGCAGCCGAGCAGCACCAGCCCCAGCACGGAGGCGGGCTTGGCCACCACATCCCGCTCCTCCACGACACTTGCGTCCACGGCACTTGAGTCCACCGCTCCTGCTGCCGCTTCTGGACACACCACCTTGGGGTCGGGCACCACGGCGCCAGAGCCTACGAGCCAGAACACAGCGTCCAGCACGCCCAGCCCCAGGCCATGGGTATCCAGCTCCAGCACGGCCCCAGACTCAGCTACAAGCCAGGTTAGCCACTCGTCCACGCTGGCTGGCAGCGCGCAGACACGGGCAGTGCAGCTCACCTCCAGCCCCCTCAAACAGGGGCAGGCCACGGCGGAGGCGGAGGTCACTTTGTCTTCCACGGAGAGCCCTTTGCCTGCCCTGAGCACGACCGCTGCAGGTAGCGGTGCCACGACCCCTGCCGCTGAAGCTCAAACGCCCACCATCAAGCACGTGAGCGGCACGACGGCTCAGCCCAACACCAAGACGCTCCTTTCCGTCCCTACCACATCGCTGGCCAACCCCTCTGCCACGGAGACAGACGGCGGAGCAGGGAGCACTGAGACTGCGCCCACGACGGCCACCCAGCAAGGGAGCTCGAGCGGCCCGTCTGCCGCCACCAGGGTGACCAGCTCCGCCTACCCGTTGATGACGCCCAACAACACGGCCACTGGCGTGGCCACAGCGACTGGCAGTGCTGCCTCCGTGTCTCTCAGCCCCACGTCAGCAGCGACCAGCCGCTCATCCTCTTCTACCTTGGCTTTCTCAGTAGGGACGCCCAGCCCGCAGCCGAGCAGCACCAGCCCCAGCACGGAGGCGGGCTTGGCCACCACATCCCGCTCCTCCACGACACTTGCGTCCACGGCACTTGAGTCCACCGCTCCTGCTGCCGCTTCTGGCCACACCACCTTGGGGTCGGGCACCACGGCGCCAGAGCCTACGAGCCAGAACACAGCGTCCAGCACGCCCAGCCCCAGGCCATGGGTATCCAGCTCCAGCACGGCTCCAGACTCAGCTACAAGCCAGGTTAGCCACTCGTCCACGCTGGCTGGCAGCGCGCAGACACGGGCAGTGCAGCTCACCTCCAGCCCCCTCAAACAGGGGCAGGCCACGGCGGAGGCGGAGGTCACTTTGTCTTCCACGGAGAGCCCTTTGCCTGCCCTGAGCATGACCGCTGCAGGTAGCGGTGCCACGACCCCTGCCGCTGAAGCTCAAACGCCCACCATCAAGCACGTGAGCGGCACGACGGCTCAGCCCAACACCAAGACGCTCCTTTCCGTCCCTACCACATCGCTGGCCAACCCCTCTGCCACGGAGACAGACGGCGGAGCAGGGAGCACTGAGACTGCGCCCACGACGGCCACCCAACAAGGGAGCTCGAGCGGCCCGTCTGCCGCCACCAGGGTGACCAGCTCCGCCTACCCGTTGATGACGCCCAACAACACGGCCACTGGCGTGGCCACAGCGACTGGCAGTGCTGCCTCCGTGTCTCTCAGCCCCACCTCAGCAGCGACCAGCCGCTCATCCTCTTCTACCTTGGCTTTCTCAGTAGGGACGCCCAGCCCGCAGCCGAGCAGCACCAGCCCCAGCACGGAGGCGGGCTTGGCCACCACATCCCGCTCCTCCACGACACTTGCGTCCACGGCACTTGAGTCCACCGCTCCTGCTGCCGCTTCTGGCCACACCACCTTGGGGTCGGGCACCACGGCGCCAGAGCCTACGAGCCAGAACACAGCGTCCAGCACGCCCAGCCCCAGGCCATGGGTATCCAGCTCCAGCACGGCCCCAGACTCAGCTACAAGCCAGGTTAGCCACTCGTCCACGCTGGCTGGCAGCGCGCAGACACGGGCAGTGCAGCTCACCTCCAGCCCCCTCAAACAGGGGCAGGCCACGGCGGAGGCGGAGGTCACTTTGTCTTCCACGGAGAGCCCTTTGCCTGCCCTGAGCACGACCGCTGCAGGTAGCGGTGCCACGACCCCTGCCGCTGAAGCTCAAACGCCCACCATCAAGCACGTGAGCGGCACGACGGCTCAGCCCAACACCAAGACGCTCCTTTCCGTCCCTACCACATCGCTGGCCAACCCCTCTGCCACGGAGACAGACGGCGGAGCAGGGAGCACTGAGACTGCGCCCACGACGGCCACCCAGCAAGGGAGCTCGAGCGGCCCGTCTGCCGCCACCAGGGTGACCAGCTCCGCCTACCCGTTGATGACGCCCAACAACACGGCCACTGGCGTGGCCACAGCGACTGGCAGTGCTGCCTCCGTGTCTCTCAGCCCCACCTCAGCAGCGACCAGCCGCTCATCCTCTTCTACCTTGGCTTTCTCAGTAGGGACGCCCAGCCCGCAGCCGAGCAGCACCAGCCCCAGCACGGAGGCGGGCTTGGCCACCACATCCCGCTCCTCCACGACACTTGCGTCCACGGCACTTGAGTCCACCGCTCCTGCTGCCGCTTCTGGCCACACCACCTTGGGGTCGGGCACCACGGCGCCAGAGCCTACGAGCCAGAACACAGCGTCCAGCACGCCCAGCCCCAGGCCATGGGTATCCAGCTCCAGCACGGCCCCAGACTCAGCTACAAGCCAGGTTAGCCACTCGTCCACGCTGGCTGGCAGCGCGCAGACACGGGCAGTGCAGCTCACCTCCAGCCCCCTCAAACAGGGGCAGGCCACGGCGGAGGCGGAGGTCACTTTGTCTTCCACGGAGAGCCCTTTGCCTGCCCTGAGCACGACCGCTGCAGGTAGCGGTGCCACGACCCCTGCCGCTGAAGCTCAAACGCCCACCATCAACCACGTGAGCGGCACGACGGCTCAGCCCAACACCAAGACGCTCCTTTCCGTCCCTACCACATCGCTGGCCAACCCCTCTGCCACGGAGACAGACGGCGGAGCAGGGAGCACTGAGACTGCGCCCACGACGGCCACCCAGCAAGGGAGCTCGAGCGGCCCGTCTGCCGCCACCAGGGTGACCAGCTCCGCCTACCCGTTGATGACGCCCAACAACACGGCCACTGGCGTGGCCACAGCGACTGGCAGTGCTGCCTCCGTGTCTCTCAGCCCCACGTCAGCAGCGACCAGCCGCTCATCCTCTTCTACCTTGGCTTTCTCAGTAGGGACGCCCAGCCCGCAGCCGAGCAGCACCAGCCCCAGCACGGAGGCGGGCTTGGCCACCACATCCCGCTCCTCCACGACACTTGCGTCCACGGCACTTGAGTCCACCGCTCCTGCTGCCGCTTCTGGCCACACCACCTTGGGGTCGGGCACCACGGCGCCAGAGCCTACGAGCCAGAACACAGCGTCCAGCACGCCCAGCCCCAGGCCATGGGTATCCAGCTCCAGCACGGCCCCAGACTCAGCTACAAGCCAGGTTAGCCACTCGTCCACGCTGGCTGGCAGCGCGCAGACACGGGCAGTGCAGCTCACCTCCAGCCCCCTCAAACAGGGGCAGGCCACGGCGGAGGCGGAGGTCACTTTGTCTTCCACGGAGAGCCCTTTGCCTGCCCTGAGCACGACCGCTGCAGGTAGCGGTGCCACGACCCCTGCCGCTGAAGCTCAAACACCCACCATAGAGCACGTGAGCGGCACGACGGCTCAGCCCAACACCAAGACGCTCCTTTCCGTCCCTACCACATCGCTGGCCAACCCCTCTGCCACGGAGACAGACGGCGGAGCAGGGAGCACTGAGACTGCGCCCACGACGGCCACCCAGCAAGGGAGCTCGAGCGGCCCGTCTGCCACCACCAGGGTGACCAGCTCCGCCTACCCGTTGATGACGCCCAACAACACGGCCACTGGCGTGGCCACAGCGACTGGCAGTGCTGCCTCCGTGTCTCTCAGCCCCACCTCAGCAGCGACCAGCCGCTCATCCTCTTCTAGCTTGGCTTTCTCAGTAGGGACGCCCAGCCCGCAGCCGAGCAGCACCAGCCCCAGCACGGAGGCGGGCTTGGCCACCACATCCCGCTCCTCCACGACACTTGCGTCCACGGCACTTGAGTCCACCGCTCCTGCTGCCGCTTCTGGCCACACCACCTTGGGGTCGGGCACCACGGCGCCAGAGCCTACGAGCCAGAACACAGCGTCCAGCACGCCCAGCCCCAGGCCATGGGTATCCAGCTCCAGCACGGCCCCAGACTCAGCTACAAGCCAGGTTAGCCACTCGTCCACGCTGGCTGGCAGCGCGCAGACACGGGCAGTGCAGCTCACCTCCAGCCCCCTCAAACAGGGGCAGGCCACGGCGGAGGCGGAGGTCACTTTGTCTTCCACGGAGAGCCCTTTGCCTGCCCTGAGCACGACCGCTGCAGGTAGCGGTGCCACGACCCCTGCCGCTGAAGCTCAAACGCCCACCATCAAGCACGTGAGCGGCACGACGGCTCAGCCCAACACCAAGACGCTCCTTTCCATCCCTACCACATCGCTGGCCAACCCCTCTGCCACGGAGACAGACGGCGGAGCAGGGAGCACTGAGACTGCGCCCACGACGGCCACCCAGCAAGGGAGCTCAAGCGGCCCGTCTGTCGCCACCAGGGTGACCAGCTCCGCCTACCCGTTGATGACGCCCAACAACACGGCCACTGGCGTGGCCACAGCGACTGGCAGTGCTGCCTCCGTGTCTCTCAGCCCCACCTCAGCAGCGACCAGCCGCTCATCCTCTTCTACCTTGGCTTTCTCAGTAGGGACGCCCAGCCCGCAGCCGAGCAGCACCAGCCCCAGCACGGAGGCGGGCTTGGCCACCACATCCCGCTCCTCCACGACACTTGCGTCCACGGCACTTGAGTCCACCGCTCCTGCTGCCGCTTCTGGACACACCACCTTGGGGTCGGGCACCACGGCGCCAGAGCCTACGAGCCAGAACACAGCGTCCAGCACGCCCAGCCCCAGGCCATGGGTATCCAGCTCCAGCACGGCCCCAGACTCAGCTACAAGCCAGGTTAGCCACTCGTCCACGCTGGCTGGCAGCGCGCAGACACGGGCAGTGCAGCTCACCTCCAGCCCCCTCAAACAGGGGCAGGCCACGGCGGAGGCGGAGGTCACTTTGTCTTCCACGGAGAGCCCTTTGCCTGCCCTGAGCACGACCGCTGCAGGTAGCGGTGCCACGACCCCTGCCGCTGAAGCTCAAACGCCCACCATCAAGCACGTGAGCGGCACGACGGCTCAGCCCAACACCAAGACGCTCCTTTCCGTCCCTACCACATCGCTGGCCAACCCCTCTGCCACGGAGACAGACGGCGGAGCAGGGAGCACTGAGACTGCGCCCACGACGGCCAGCCAGCAAGGGAGCTCCAGCGGCCCGTCTGCCGCCACCAGGGTGACCAGCTCCGCCTACTCGTTGATGACGCCCAACAACACGGCCACTGGCGTGGCCACAGCGACTGGCAGTGCTGCCTCCGTGTCTCTCAGCCCCACCTCAGCAGCGACCAGCCGCTCATCCTCTTCTACCTTGGCTTTCTCAGTAGGGACGCCCAGCCCGCAGCCGAGCAGCACCAGCCCCAGCACGGAGGCGGGCTTGGCCACCACATCCCGCTCCTCCACGACACTTGCGTCCACGGCACTTGAGTCCACCGCTCCTGCTGCCGCTTCTGGACACACCACCTTGGGGTCGGGCACCACGGCGCCAGAGCCTACGAGCCAGAACACAGCGTCCAGCACGCCCAGCCCCAGGCCATGGGTATCCAGCTCCAGCACGGCCCCAGACTCAGCTACAAGCCAGGTTAGCCACTCGTCCACGCTGGCTGGCAGCGCGCAGACACGGGCAGTGCAGCTCACCTCCAGCCCCCTCAAACAGGGGCAGGCCACGGCGGAGGCGGAGGTCACTTTGTCTTCCACGGAGAGCCCTTTGCCTGCCCTGAGCACGACCGCTGCAGGTAGCGGTGCCACGACCCCTGCCGCTGAAGCTCAAACGCCCACCATCAAGCACGTGAGCGGCACGACGGCTCAGCCCAACACCAAGACGCTCCTTTCCGTCCCTACCACATCGCTGGCCAACCCCTCTGCCACGGAGACAGACGGCGGAGCAGGGAGCACTGAGACTGCGCCCACGACGGCCACCCAGCAAGGGAGCTCGAGCGGCCCGTCTGCCGCCACCAGGGTGACCAGCTCCGCCTACCCGTTGATGACGCCCAACAACACGGCCACTGGCGTGGCCACAGCGACTGGCAGTGCTGCCTCCGTGTCTCTCAGCCCCACCTCAGCAGCGACCAGCCGCTCATCCTCTTCTAGCTTGGCTTTCTCAGTAGGGACGCCCAGCCCGCAGCCGAGCAGCACCAGCCCCAGCACGGAGGCGGGCTTGGCCACCACATCCCGCTCCTCCACGACACTTGCGTCCACGGCACTTGAGTCCACCGCTCCTGCTGCCGCTTCTGGCCACACCACCTTGGGGTCGGGCACCACGGCGCCAGAGCCTACGAGCCAGAACACAGCGTCCAGCACGCCCAGCCCCAGGCCATGGGTATCCAGCTCCAGCACGGCCCCAGACTCAGCTACAAGCCAGGTTAGCCACTCGTCCACGCTGGCTGGCAGCGCGCAGACACGGGCAGTGCAGCTCACCTCCAGCCCCCTCAAACAGGGGCAGGCCACGGCGGAGGCGGAGGTCACTTTGTCTTCCACGGAGAGCCCTTTGCCTGCCCTGAGCACGACCGCTGCAGGTAGCGGTGCCACGACCCCTGCCGCTGAAGCTCAAACGCCCACCATCAAGCACGTGAGCGGCACGACGGCTCAGCCCAACACCAAGACGCTCCTTTCCGTCCCTACCACATCGCTGGCCAACCCCTCTGCCACGGAGACAGACGGCGGAGCAGGGAGCACTGAGACTGCGCCCACGACGGCCACCCAGCAAGGGAGCTCGAGCGGCCCGTCTGCCGCCACCAGGGTGACCAGCTCCGCCTACCCGTTGATGACGCCCAACAACACGGCCACTGGCGTGGCCACAGCGACTGGCAGTGCTGCCTCCGTGTCTCTCAGCCCCACCTCAGCAGCGACCAGCCGCTCATCCTCTTCTACCTTGGCTTTCTCAGTAGGGACGCCCAGCCCGCAGCCGAGCAGCACCAGCCCCAGCACGGAGGCGGGCTTGGCCACCACATCCCGCTCCTCCACGACACTTGCGTCCACGGCACTTGAGTCCACCGCTCCTGCTGCCGCTTCTGGACACACCACCTTGGGGTCGGGCACCACGGCGCCAGAGCCTACGAGCCAGAACACAGCGTCCAGCACGCCCAGCCCCAGGCCATGGGTATCCAGCTCCAGCACGGCCCCAGACTCAGCTACAAGCCAGGTTAGCCACTCGTCCACGCTGGCTGGCAGCGCGCAGACACGGGCAGTGCAGCTCACCTCCAGCCCCCTCAAACAGGGGCAGGCCACGGCGGAGGCGGAGGTCACTTTGTCTTCCACGGAGAGCCCTTTGCCTGCCCTGAGCACGACCGCTGCAGGTAGCGGTGCCACGACCCCTGCCGCTGAAGCTCAAACGCCCACCATCAAGCACGTGAGCGGCACGACGGCTCAGCCCAACACCAAGACGCTCCTTTCCGTCCCTACCACATCGCTGGCCAACCCCTCTGCCACGGAGACAGACGGCGGAGCAGGGAGCACTGAGACTGCGCCCACGACGGCCACCCAGCAAGGGAGCTCGAGCGGCCCGTCTGCCGCCACCAGGGTGACCAGCTCCGCCTACCCGTTGATGACGCCCAACAACACGGCCACTGGCGTGGCCACAGCGACTGGCAGTGCTGCCTCCGTGTCTCTCAGCCCCACCTCAGCAGCGACCAGCCGCTCATCCTCTTCTACCTTGGCTTTCTCAGTAGGGACGCCCAGCCCGCAGCCGAGCAGCACCAGCCCCAGCACGGAGGCGGGCTTGGCCACCACATCCCGCTCCTCCACGACACTTGCGTCCACGGCACTTGAGTCCACCGCTCCTGCTGCCGCTTCTGGACACACCACCTTGGGGTCGGGCACCACGGCGCCAGAGCCTACGAGCCAGAACACAGCGTCCAGCACGCCCAGCCCCAGGCCATGGGTATCCAGCTCCAGCACGGCCCCAGACTCAGCTACAAGCCAGGTTAGCCACTCGTCCACGCTGGCTGGCAGCGCGCAGACACGGGCAGTGCAGCTCACCTCCAGCCCCCTCAAACAGGGGCAGGCCACGGCGGAGGCGGAGGTCACTTTGTCTTCCACGGAGAGCCCTTTGCCTGCCCTGAGCACGACCGCTGCAGGTAGCGGTGCCACGACCCCTGCCGCTGAAGCTCAAACGCCCACCATCAAGCACGTGAGCGGCACGACGGCTCAGCCCAACACCAAGACGCTCCTTTCCGTCCCTACCACATCGCTGGCCAACCCCTCTGCCACGGAGACAGACGGCGGAGCAGGGAGCACTGAGACTGCGCCCACGACGGCCACCCAGCAAGGGAGCTCGAGCGGCCCGTCTGCCGCCACCAGGGTGACCAGCTCCGCCTACCCGTTGATGACGCCCAACAACACGGCCACTGGCGTGGCCACAGCGACTGGCAGTGCTGCCTCCGTGTCTCTCAGCCCCACCTCAGCAGCGACCAGCCGCTCATCCTCTTCTACCTTGGCTTTCTCAGTAGGGACGCCCAGCCCGCAGCCGAGCAGCACCAGCCCCAGCACGGAGGCGGGCTTGGCCACCACATCCCGCTCCTCCACGACACTTGCGTCCACGGCACTTGAGTCCACCGCTCCTGCTGCCGCTTCTGGACACACCACCTTGGGGTCGGGCACCACGGCGCCAGAGCCTACGAGCCAGAACACAGCGTCCAGCACGCCCAGCCCCAGGCCATGGGTATCCAGCTCCAGCACGGCCCCAGACTCAGCTACAAGCCAGGTTAGCCACTCGTCCACGCTGGCTGGCAGCGCGCAGACACGGGCAGTGCAGCTCACCTCCAGCCCCCTCAAACAGGGGCAGGCCACGGCGGAGGCGGAGGTCACTTTGTCTTCCACGGAGAGCCCTTTGCCTGCCCTGAGCACGACCGCTGCAGGTAGCGGTGCCACGACCCCTGCCGCTGAAGCTCAAACGCCCACCATCAAGCACGTGAGCGGCACGACGGCTCAGCCCAACACCAAGACGCTCCTTTCCGTCCCTACCACATCGCTGGCCAACCCCTCTGCCACGGAGACAGACGGCGGAGCAGGGAGCACTGAGACTGCGCCCACGACGGCCACCCAGCAAGGGAGCTCGAGCGGCCCGTCTGCCGCCACCAGGGTGACCAGCTCCGCCTACCCGTTGATGACGCCCAACAACACGGCCACTGGCGTGGCCACAGCGACTGGCAGTGCTGCCTCCGTGTCTCTCAGCCCCACCTCAGCAGCGACCAGCCGCTCATCCTCTTCTACCTTGGCTTTCTCAGTAGGGACGCCCAGCCCGCAGCCGAGCAGCACCAGCCCCAGCACGGAGGCGGGCTTGGCCACCACATCCCGCTCCTCCACGACACTTGCGTCCACGGCACTTGAGTCCACCGCTCCTGCTGCCGCTTCTGGACACACCACCTTGGGGTCGGGCACCACGGCGCCAGAGCCTACGAGCCAGAACACAGCGTCCAGCACGCCCAGCCCCAGGCCATGGGTATCCAGCTCCAGCACGGCCCCAGACTCAGCTACAAGCCAGGTTAGCCACTCGTCCACGCTGGCTGGCAGCGCGCAGACACGGGCAGTGCAGCTCACCTCCAGCCCCCTCAAACAGGGGCAGGCCACGGCGGAGGCGGAGGTCACTTTGTCTTCCACGGAGAGCCCTTTGCCTGCCCTGAGCACGACCGCTGCAGGTAGCGGTGCCACGACCCCTGCCGCTGAAGCTCAAACGCCCACCATCAAGCACGTGAGCGGCACGACGGCTCAGCCCAACACCAAGACGCTCCTTTCCGTCCCTACCACATCGCTGGCCAACCCCTCTGCCACGGAGACAGACGGCGGAGCAGGGAGCACTGAGACTGCGCCCACGACGGCCACCCAGCAAGGGAGCTCGAGCGGCCCGTCTGCCGCCACCAGGGTGACCAGCTCCGCCTACCCGTTGATGACGCCCAACAACACGGCCACTGGCGTGGCCACAGCGACTGGCAGTGCTGCCTCCGTGTCTCTCAGCCCCACCTCAGCAGCGACCAGCCGCTCATCCTCTTCTACCTTGGCTTTCTCAGTAGGGACGCCCAGCCCGCAGCCGAGCAGCACCAGCCCCAGCACGGAGGCGGGCTTGGCCACCACATCCCGCTCCTCCACGACACTTGCGTCCACGGCACTTGAGTCCACCGCTCCTGCTGCCGCTTCTGGCCACACCACCTTGGGGTCGGGCACCACGGCGCCAGAGCCTACGAGCCAGAACACAGCGTCCAGCACGCCCAGCCCCAGGCCATGGGTATCCAGCTCCAGCACGGCCCCAGACTCAGCTACAAGCCAGGTTAGCCACTCGTCCACGCTGGCTGGCAGCGCGCAGACACGGGCAGTGCAGCTCACCTCCAGCCCCCTCAAACAGGGGCAGGCCACGGCGGAGGCGGAGGTCACTTTGTCTTCCACGGAGAGCCGTTTGCCTGCCCTGAGCACGACCGCTGCAGGTAGCGGTGCCACGACCCCTGCCGCTGAAGCTCAAACGCCCACCATCAAGCACGTGAGCGGCACGACGGCTCAGCCCAACACCAAGACGCTCCTTTCCGTCCCTACCACATCGCTGGCCAACCCCTCTGCCACGGAGACAGACGGCGGAGCAGGGAGCAGTGAGACTGCGCCCACGACGGCCACCCAGCAAGGGAGCTCGAGCGGCCCGTCTGCCGCCACCAGGGTGACCAGCTCCGCCTACCCGTTGATGACGCCCAACAACACGGCCACTGGCGTGGCCACAGCGACTGGCAGTGCTGCCTCCGTGTCTCTCAGCCCCACCTCAGCAGCGACCAGCCGCTCATCCTCTTCTACCTTGGCTTTCTCAGTAGGGACGCCCAGCCCGCAGCCGAGCAGCACCAGCCCCAGCACGGAGGCGGGCTTGGCCACCACATCCCGCTCCTCCACGACACTTGCGTCCACGGCACTTGAGTCCACCGCTCCTGCTGCTGCTTCTGGCCACACCACCTTGGGGTCGGGCACCACGGCGCCAGAGCCTACGAGCCAGAACACAGCGTCCAGCACGCCCAGCCCCAGGCCATGGGTATCCAGCTCCAGCACGGCCCCAGACTCAGCTACAAGCCAGGTTAGCCACTCGTCCACGCTGGCTGGCAGCGCGCAGACACGGGCAGTGCAGCTCACCTCCAGCCCCCTCAAACAGGGGCAGGCCACGGCGGAGGCGGAGGTCACTTTGTCTTCCACGGAGAGCCCTTTGCCTGCCCTGAGCACGACCGCTGCAGGTAGCGGTGCCACGACCCCTGCCGCTGAAGCTCAAACGCCCACCATCAAGCACGTGAGCGGCACGACGGCTCAGCCCAACACCAAGACGCTCCTTTCCGTCCCTACCACATCGCTGGCCAACCCCTCTGCCACGGAGACAGACGGCGGAGCAGGGAGCACTGAGACTGCGCCCACGACGGCCACCCAGCAAGGGAGCTCGAGCGGCCCGTCTGCCGCCACCAGGGTGACCAGCTCCGCCTACCCGTTGATGACGCCCAACAACACGGCCACTGGCGTGGCCACAGCGACTGGCAGTGCTGCCTCCGTGTCTCTCAGCCCCACCTCAGCAGCGACCAGCCGCTCATCCTCTTCTACCTTGGCTTTCTCAGTAGGGACGCCCAGCCCGCAGCCGAGCAGCACCAGCCCCAGCACGGAGGCGGGCTTGGCCACCACATCCCGCTCCTCCACGACACTTGCGTCCACGGCACTTGAGTCCACCGCTCCTGCTGCCGCTTCTGGCCACACCACCTTGGGGTCGGGCACCACGGCGCCAGAGCCTACGAGCCAGAACACAGCGTCCAGCACGCCCAGCCCCAGGCCATGGGTATCCAGCTCCAGCACGGCCCCAGACTCAGCTACAAGCCAGGTTAGCCACTCGTCCACGCTGGCTGGCAGCGCGCAGACACGGGCAGTGCAGCTCACCTCCAGCCCCCTCAAACAGGGGCAGGCCACGGCGGAGGCGGAGGTCACTTTGTCTTCCACGGAGAGCCCTTTGCCTGCCCTGAGCACGACCGCTGCAGGTAGCGGTGCCACGACCCCTGCCGCTGAAGCTCAAACGCCCACCATCAAGCACGTGAGCGGCACGACGGCTCAGCCCAACACCAAGACGCTCCTTTCCGTCCCTACCACATCGCTGGCCAACCCCTCTGCCACGGAGACAGACGGCGGAGCAGGGAGCAGTGAGACTGCGCCCACGACGGCCACCCAGCAAGGGAGCTCGAGCGGCCCGTCTGCCGCCACCAGGGTGACCAGCTCCGCCTACCCGTTGATGACGCCCAACAACACGGCCACTGGCGTGGCCACAGCGACTGGCAGTGCTGCCTCCGTGTCTCTCAGCCCCACGTCAGCAGCGACCAGCCGCTCATCCTCTTCTACCTTGGCTTTCTCAGTAGGGACGCCCAGCCCGCAGCCGAGCAGCACCAGCCCCAGCACGGAGGCGGGCTTGGCCACCACATCCCGCTCCTCCACGACACTTGCGTCCACGGCACTTGAGTCCACCGCTCCTGCTGCCGCTTCTGGACACACCACCTTGGGGTCGGGCACCACGGCGCCAGAGCCTACGAGCCAGAACACAGCGTCCAGCACGCCCAGCCCCAGGCCATGGGTATCCAGCTCCAGCACGGCCCCAGACTCAGCTACAAGCCAGGTTAGCCACTCGTCCACGCTGGCTGGCAGCGCGCAGACACGGGCAGTGCAGCTCACCTCCAGCCCCCTCAAACAGGGGCAGGCCACGGCGGAGGCGGAGGTCACTTTGTCTTCCACGGAGAGCCCTTTGCCTGCCCTGAGCACGACCGCTGCAGGTAGCGGTGCCACGACCCCTGCCGCTGAAGCTCAAACGCCCACCATCAAGCACGTGAGCGGCACGACGGCTCAGCCCAACACCAAGACGCTCCTTTCCGTCCCTACCACATCGCTGGCCAACCCCTCTGCCACGGAGACAGACGGCGGAGCAGGGAGCACTGAGACTGCGCCCACGACGGCCACCCAGCAAGGGAGCTCGAGCGGCCCGTCTGCCGCCACCAGGGTGACCAGCTCCGCCTACCCGTTGATGACGCCCAACAACACGGCCACTGGCGTGGCCACAGCGACTGGCAGTGCTGCCTCCGTGTCTCTCAGCCCCACCTCAGCAGCGACCAGCCGCTCATCCTCTTCTACCTTGGCTTTCTCAGTAGGGACGCCCAGCCCGCAGCCGAGCAGCACCAGCCCCAGCACGGAGGCGGGCTTGGCCACCACATCCCGCTCCTCCACGACACTTGCGTCCACGGCACTTGAGTCCACCGCTCCTGCTGCCGCTTCTGGCCACACCACCTTGGGGTCGGGCACCACGGCGCCAGAGCCTACGAGCCAGAACACAGCGTCCAGCACGCCCAGCCCCAGGCCATGGGTATCCAGCTCCAGCACGGCCCCAGACTCAGCTACAAGCCAGGTTAGCCACTCGTCCACGCTGGCTGGCAGCGCGCAGACACGGGCAGTGCAGCTCACCTCCAGCCCCCTCAAACAGGGGCAGGCCACGGCGGAGGCGGAGGTCACTTTGTCTTCCACGGAGAGCCCTTTGCCTGCCCTGAGCACGACCGCTGCAGGTAGCGGTGCCACGACCCCTGCCGCTGAAGCTCAAACGCCCACCATCAAGCACGTGAGCGGCACGACGGCTCAGCCCAACACCAAGACGCTCCTTTCCGTCCCTACCACATCGCTGGCCAACCCCTCTGCCACGGAGACAGACGGCGGAGCAGGGAGCACTGAGACTGCGCCCACGACGGCCACCCAGCAAGGGAGCTCCAGCGGCCCGTCTGCCGCCACCAGGGTGACCAGCTCCGCCTACCCGTTGATGACGCCCAACAACACGGCCACTGGCGTGGCCACAGCGACTGGCAGTGCTGCCTCCGTGTCTCTCAGCCCCACCTCAGCAGCGACCAGCCGCTCATCCTCTTCTACCTTGGCTTTCTCAGTAGGGACGCCCAGCCCGCAGCCGAGCAGCACCAGCCCCAGCACGGAGGCGGGCTTGGCCACCACATCCCGCTCCTCCACGACACTTGCGTCCACGGCACTTGAGTCCACCGCTCCTGCTGCCGCTTCTGGCCACACCACCTTGGGGTCGGGCACCACGGCGCCAGAGCCTACGAGCCAGAACACAGCGTCCAGCACGCCCAGCCCCAGGCCATGGGTATCCAGCTCCAGCACGGCCCCAGACTCAGCTACAAGCCAGGTTAGCCACTCGTCCACGCTGGCTGGCAGCGCGCAGACACGGGCAGTGCAGCTCACCTCCAGCCCCCTCAAACAGGGGCAGGCCACGGCGGAGGCGGAGGTCACTTTGTCTTCCACGGAGAGCCCTTTGCCTGCCCTGAGCACGACCGCTGCAGGTAGCGGTGCCACGACCCCTGCCGCTGAAGCTCAAACGCCCACCATCAAGCACGTGAGCGGCACGACGGCTCAGCCCAACACCAAGACGCTCCTTTCCGTCCCTACCACATCGCTGGCCAACCCCTCTGCCACGGAGACAGACGGCGGAGCAGGGAGCAGTGAGACTGCGCCCACGACGGCCACCCAGCAAGGGAGCTCGAGCGGCCCGTCTGCCGCCACCAGGGTGACCAGCTCCGCCTACCCGTTGATGACGCCCAACAACACGGCCACTGGCGTGGCCACAGCGACTGGCAGTGCTGCCTCCGTGTCTCTCAGCCCCACCTCAGCAGCGACCAGCCGCTCATCCTCTTCTACCTTGGCTTTCTCAGTAGGGACGCCCAGCCCGCAGCCGAGCAGCACCAGCCCCAGCACAGAGGCGGGCTTGGCCACCACATCCCGCTCCTCCACGACACTTGCGTCCACGGCACTTGAGTCCACCGCTCCTGCTGCCGCTTCTGGACACACCACCTTGGGGTCGGGCACCACGGCGCCAGAGCCTACGAGCCAGAACACAGCGTCCAGCACGCCCAGCCCCAGGCCATGGGTATCCAGCTCCAGCACGGCCCCAGACTCAGCTACAAGCCAGGTTAGCCACTCATCCACGCTGGCTGGCAGCGCGCAGACACGGGCAGTGCAGCTCACCTCCAGCCCCCTCAAACAGGGGCAGGCCACGGCGGAGGCGGAGGTCACTTTGTCTTCCACGGAGAGCCCTTTGCCTGCCCTGAGCACGACCGCTGCAGGTAGCGGTGCCACGACCCCTGCCGCTGAAGCTCAAACGCCCACCATCAAGCACGTGAGCGGCACGACGGCTCAGCCCAACACCAAGACGCTCCTTTCCGTCCCTACCACATCGCTGGCCAACCCCTCTGCCACGGAGACAGACGGCGGAGCAGGGAGCACTGAGACTGCGCCCACGACGGCCAGCCAGCAAGGGAGCTCCAGCGGCCCGTCTGCCGCCACCAGGGTGACCAGCTCCGCCTACCCGTTGATGACGCCCAACAACACGGCCACTGGCGTGGCCACAGCGACTGGCAGTGCTGCCTCCGTGTCTCTCAGCCCCACCTCAGCAGCGACCAGCCGCTCATCCTCTTCTACCTTGGCTTTCTCAGTAGGGACGCCCAGCCCGCAGCCGAGCAGCACCAGCCCCAGCACGGAGGCGGGCTTGGCCACCACATCCCGCTCCTCCACGACACTTGCGTCCACGGCACTTGAGTCCACCGCTCCTGCTGCCGCTTCTGGCCACACCACCTTGGGGTCGGGCACCACGGCGCCAGAGCCTACGAGCCAGAACACAGCGTCCAGCACGCCCAGCCCCAGGCCATGGGTATCCAGCTCCAGCACGGCCCCAGACTCAGCTACAAGCCAGGTTAGCCACTCGTCCACGCTGGCTGGCAGCGCGCAGACACGGGCAGTGCAGCTCACCTCCAGCTCCCTCAAACAGGGGCAGGCCACGGCGGAGGCGGAGGTCACTTTGTCTTCCACGGAGAGCCCTTTGCCTGCCCTGAGCACGACCGCTGCAGGTAGCGGTGCCACGACCCCTGCCGCTGAAGCTCAAACGCCCACCATCAAGCACGTGAGCGGCACGACGGCTCAGCCCAACACCAAGACGCTCCTTTCCGTCCCTACCACATCGCTGGCCAACCCCTCTGCCACGGAGACAGACGGCGGAGCAGGGAGCACTGAGACTGCGCCCACGACGGCCACCCAGCAAGGGAGCTCGAGCGGCCCGTCTGCCGCCACCAGGGTGACCAGCTCCGCCTACCCGTTGATGACGCCCAACAACACGGCCACTGGCGTGGCCACAGCGACTGGCAGTGCTGCCTCCGTGTCTCTCAGCCCCACCTCAGCAGCGACCAGCCGCTCATCCTCTTCTACCTTGGCTTTCTCAGTAGGGACGCCCAGCCCGCAGCCGAGCAGCACCAGCCCCAGCACGGAGGCGGGCTTGGCCACCACATCCCGCTCCTCCACGACACTTGCGTCCACGGCACTTGAGTCCACCGCTCCTGCTGCCGCTTCTGGCCACACCACCTTGGGGTCGGGCACCACGGCGCCAGAGCCTACGAGCCAGAACACAGCGTCCAGCACGCCCAGCCCCAGGCCATGGGTATCCAGCTCCAGCATGGCCCCAGACTCAGCTACAAGCCAGGTTAGCCACTCGTCCACGCTGGCTGGCAGCGCGCAGACACGGGCAGTGCAGCTCACCTCCAGCCCCCTCAAACAGGGGCAGGCCACGGCGGAGGCGGAGGTCACTTTGTCTTCCACGGAGAGCCCTTTGCCTGCCCTGAGCACGACCGCTGCAGGTAGCGGTGCCACGACCCCTGCCGCTGAAGCTCAAACGCCCACCATCAAGCACGTGAGCGGCACGACGGCTCAGCCCAACACCAAGACGCTCCTTTCCGTCCCTACCACATCGCTGGCCAACCCCTCTGCCACGGAGACAGACGGCGGAGCAGGGAGCACTGAGACTGCGCCCACGACGGCCACCCAGCAAGGGAGCTCGAGCGGCCCGTCTGCCGCCACCAGGGTGACCAGCTCCGCCTACCCGTTGATGACGCCCAACAACACGGCCACTGGCGTGGCCACAGCGACTGGCAGTGCTGCCTCCGTGTCTCTCAGCCCCACCTCAGCAGCGACCAGCCGCTCATCCTCTTCTACCTTGGCTTTCTCAGTAGGGACGCCCAGCCCGCAGCCGAGCAGCACCAGCCCCAGCACGGAGGCGGGCTTGGCCACCACATCCCGCTCCTCCACGACACTTGCGTCCACGGCACTTGAGTCCACCGCTCCTGCTGCCGCTTCTGGCCACACCACCTTGGGGTCGGGCACCATGGCGCCAGAGCCTACGAGCCAGAACACAGCGTCCAGCACGCCCAGCCCCAGGCCATGGGTATCCAGCTCCAGCACGGCCCCAGACTCAGCTACAAGCCAGGTTAGCCACTCGTCCACGCTGGCTGGCAGCGCGCAGACACGGGCAGTGCAGCTCCCCTCCAGCCCCCTCAAACAGGGGCAGGCCACGGCGGAGGCGGAGGTCACTTTGTCTTCCACGGAGAGCCCTTTGCCTGCCCTGAGCACGACCGCTGCAGGTAGCGGTGCCACGACCCCTGCCGCTGAAGCTCAAACGCCCACCATCAAGCACGTGAGCGGCACGACGGCTCAGCCCAACACCAAGACGCTCCTTTCCGTCCCTACCACATCGCTGGCCAACCCCTCTGCCACGGAGACAGACGGCGGAGCAGGGAGCAGTGAGACTGCGCCCACGACGGCCACCCAGCAAGGGAGCTCGAGCGGCCCGTCTGCCGCCACCAGGGTGACCAGCTCCGCCTACCCGTTGATGACGCCCAACAACACGGCCACTGGCGTGGCCACAGCGACTGGCAGTGCTGCCTCCGTGTCTCTCAGCCCCACGTCAGCAGCGACCAGCCGCTCATCCTCTTCTACCTTGGCTTTCTCAGTAGGGACGCCCAGCCCGCAGCCGAGCAGCACCAGCCCCAGCACGGAGGCGGGCTTGGCCACCACATCCCGCTCCTCCACGACACTTGCGTCCACGGCACTTGAGTCCACCGCTCCTGCTGCCGCTTCTGGACACACCACCTTGGGGTCGGGCACCACGGCGCCAGAGCCTACGAGCCAGAACACAGCGTCCAGCACGCCCAGCCCCAGGCCATGGGTATCCAGCTCCAGCACGGCCCCAGACTCAGCTACAAGCCAGGTTAGCCACTCGTCCACGCTGGTTGGCAGCGCGCAGACACGGGCAGTGCAGCTCACCTCCAGCCCCCTCAAACAGGGGCAGGCCACGGCGGAGGCGGAGGTCACTTTGTCTTCCACGGAGAGCCCTTTGCCTGCCCTGAGCACGACCGCTGCAGGTAGCGGTGCCACGACCCCTGCCGCTGAAGCTCAAACGCCCACCATCAAGCACGTGAGCGGCACGACGGCTCAGCCCAACACCAAGACGCTCCTTTCCGTCCCTACCACATCGCTGGCCAACCCCTCTGCCACGGAGACAGACGGCGGAGCAGGGAGCACTGAGACTGCGCCCACGACGGCCAGCCAGCAAGGGAGCTCCAGCGGCCCGTCTGCCGCCACCAGGGTGACCAGCTCCGCCTACCCGTTGATGACGCCCAACAACACGGCCACTGGCGTGGCCACAGCGACTGGCAGTGCTGCCTCCGTGTCTCTCAGCCCCACCTCAGCAGCGACCAGCCGCTCATCCTCTTCTACCTTGGCTTTCTCAGTAGGGACGCCCAGCCCGCAGCCGAGCAGCACCAGCCCCAGCACGGAGGCGGGCTTGGCCACCACATCCCGCTCCTCCACGACACTTGCGTCCACGGCACTTGAGTCCACCGCTCCTGCTGCCGCTTCTGGCCACACCACCTTGGGGTCGGGCACCACGGCGCCAGAGCCTACGAGCCAGAACACAGCGTCCAGCACGCCCAGCCCCAGGCCATGGGTATCCAGCTCCAGCACGGCCCCAGACTCAGCTACAAGCCAGGTTAGCCACTCGTCCACGCTGGCTGGCAGCGCGCAGACACGGGCAGTGCAGCTCACCTCCAGCCCCCTCAAACAGGGGCAGGCCACGGCGGAGGCGGAGGTCACTTTGTCTTCCACGGAGAGCCCTTTGCCTGCCCTGAGCACGACCGCTGCAGGTAGCGGTGCCACGACCCCTGCCGCTGAAGCTCAAACGCCCACCATCAAGCACGTGAGCGGCACGACGGCTCAGCCCAACACCAAGACGCTCCTTTCCGTCCCTACCACATCGCTGGCCAACCCCTCTGCCACGGAGACAGACGGCGGAGCAGGGAGCAGTGAGACTGCGCCCACGACGGCCACCCAGCAAGGGAGCTCGAGCGGCCCGTCTGCCGCCACCAGGGTGACCAGCTCCGCCTACCCGTTGATGACGCCCAACAACACGGCCACTGGCGTGGCCACAGCGACTGGCAGTGCTGCCTCCGTGTCTCTCAGCCCCACCTCAGCAGCGACCAGCCGCTCATCCTCTTCTACCTTGGCTTTCTCAGTAGGGACGCCCAGCCCGCAGCCGAGCAGCACCAGCCCCAGCACGGAGGCGGGCTTGGCCACCACATCCCGCTCCTCCACGACACTTGCGTCCACGGCACTTGAGTCCACCGCTCCTGCTGCCGCTTCTGGACACACCACCTTGGGGTCGGGCACCACGGCGCCAGAGCCTACGAGCCAGAACACAGCGTCCAGCACGCCCAGCCCCAGGCCATGGGTATCCAGCTCCAGCACGGCCCCAGACTCAGCTACAAGCCAGGTTAGCCACTCGTCCACGCTGGCTGGCAGCGCGCAGACACGGGCAGTGCAGCTCACCTCCAGCCCCCTCAAACAGGGGCAGGCCACGGCGGAGGCGGAGGTCACTTTGTCTTCCACGGAGAGCCCTTTGCCTGCCCTGAGCACGACCGCTGCAGGTAGCGGTGCCACGACCCCTGCCGCTGAAGCTCAAACGCCCACCATCAAGCACGTGAGCGGCACGACGGCTCAGCCCAACACCAAGACGCTCCTTTCCGTCCCTACCACATCGCTGGCCAACCCCTCTGCCACGGAGACAGACGGCGGAGCAGGGAGCACTGAGACTGCGCCCACGACGGCCACCCAGCAAGGGAGCTCGAGCGGCCCGTCTGCCGCCACCAGGGTGACCAGCTCCGCCTACCCGTTGATGACGCCCAACAACACGGCCACTGGCGTGGCCACAGCGACTGGCAGTGCTGCCTCCGTGTCTCTCAGCCCCACCTCAGCAGCGACCAGCCGCTCATCCTCTTCTACCTTGGCTTTCTCAGTAGGGACGCCCAGCCCGCAGCCGAGCAGCACCAGCCCCAGCACGGAGGCGGGCTTGGCCACCACATCCCGCTCCTCCACGACACTTGCGTCCACGGCACTTGAGTCCACCGCTCCTGCTGCCGCTTCTGGCCACACCACCTTGGGGTCGGGCACCACGGCGCCAGAGCCTACGAGCCAGAACACAGCGTCCAGCACGCCCAGCCCCAGGCCATGGGTATCCAGCTCCAGCACGGCCCCAGACTCAGCTACAAGCCAGGTTAGCCACTCGTCCACGCTGGCTGGCAGCGCGCAGACACGGGCAGTGCAGCTCACCTCCAGCCCCCTCAAACAGGGGCAGGCCACGGCGGAGGCGGAGGTCACTTTGTCTTCCACGGAGAGCCCTTTGCCTGCCCTGAGCACGACCGCTGCAGGTAGCGGTGCCACGACCCCTGCCGCTGAAGCTCAAACGCCCACCATCAAGCACGTGAGCGGCACGACGGCTCAGCCCAACACCAAGACGCTCCTTTCCGTCCCTACCACATCGCTGGCCAACCCCTCTGCCACGGAGACAGACGGCGGAGCAGGGAGCAGTGAGACTGCGCCCACGACGGCCACCCAGCAAGGGAGCTCGAGCGGCCCGTCTGCCGCCACCAGGGTGACCAGCTCCGCCTACCCGTTGATGACGCCCAACAACACGGCCACTGGCGTGGCCACAGCGACTGGCAGTGCTGCCTCCGTGTCTCTCAGCCCCACCTCAGCAGCGACCAGCCGCTCATCCTCTTCTACCTTGGCTTTCTCAGTAGGGACGCCCAGCCCGCAGCCGAGCAGCACCAGCCCCAGCACGGAGGCGGGCTTGGCCACCACATCCCGCTCCTCCACGACACTTGCGTCCACGGCACTTGAGTCCACCGCTCCTGCTGCCGCTTCTGGCCACACCACCTTGGGGTCGGGCACCACGGCGCCAGAGCCTACGAGCCAGAACACAGCGTCCAGCACGCCCAGCCCCAGGCCATGGGTATCCAGCTCCAGCACGGCCCCAGACTCAGCTACAAGCCAGGTTAGCCACTCGTCCACGCTGGCTGGCAGCGCGCAGACACGGGCAGTGCAGCTCACCTCCAGCCCCCTCAAACAGGGGCAGGCCACGGCGGAGGCGGAGGTCACTTTGTCTTCCACGGAGAGCCCTTTGCCTGCCCTGAGCACGACCGCTGCAGGTAGCGGTGCCACGACCCCTGCCGCTGAAGCTCAAACGCCCACCATCAAGCACGTGAGCGGCACGACGGCTCAGCCCAACACCAAGACGCTCCTTTCCGTCCCTACCACATCGCTGGCCAACCCCTCTGCCACGGAGACAGACGGCGGAGCAGGGAGCACTGAGACTGCGCCCACGACGGCCACCCAGCAAGGGAGCTCGAGCGGCCCGTCTGCCGCCACCAGGGTGACCAGCTCCGCCTACCCGTTGATGACGCCCAACAACACGGCCACTGGCGTGGCCACAGCGACTGGCAGTGCTGCCTCCGTGTCTCTCAGCCCCACCTCAGCAGCGACCAGCCGCTCATCCTCTTCTACCTTGGCTTTCTCAGTAGGGACGCCCAGCCCGCAGCCGAGCAGCACCAGCCCCAGCACGGAGGCGGGCTTGGCCACCACATCCCGCTCCTCCACGACACTTGCGTCCACGGCACTTGAGTCCACCGCTCCTGCTGCCGCTTCTGGACACACCACCTTGGGGTCGGGCACCACGGCGCCAGAGCCTACGAGCCAGAACACAGCGTCCAGCACGCCCAGCCCCAGGCCATGGGTATCCAGCTCCAGCACGGCCCCAGACTCAGCTACAAGCCAGGTTAGCCACTCGTCCACGCTGGCTGGCAGCGCGCAGACACGGGCAGTGCAGCTCACCTCCAGCCCCCTCAAACAGGGGCAGGCCACGGCGGAGGCGGAGGTCACTTTGTCTTCCACGGAGAGCCCTTTGCCTGCCCTGAGCACGACCGCTGCAGGTAGCGGTGCCACGACCCCTGCCGCTGAAGCTCAAACGCCCACCATCAAGCACGTGAGCGGCACGACGGCTCAGCCCAACACCAAGACGCTCCTTTCCGTCCCTACCACATCGCTGGCCAACCCCTCTGCCACGGAGACAGACGGCGGAGCAGGGAGCACTGAGACTGCGCCCACGACGGCCACCCAGCAAGGGAGCTCGAGCGGCCCGTCTGCCGCCACCAGGGTGACCAGCTCCGCCTACCCGTTGATGACGCCCAACAACACGGCCACTGGCGTGGCCACAGCGACTGGCAGTGCTGCCTCCGTGTCTCTCAGCCCCACCTCAGCAGCGACCAGCCGCTCATCCTCTTCTACCTTGGCTTTCTCAGTAGGGACGCCCAGCCCGCAGCCGAGCAGCACCAGCCCCAGCACGGAGGCGGGCTTGGCCACCACATCCTGCTCCTCCACGACACTTGCGTCCACGGCACTTGAGTCCACCGCTCCTGCTGCCGCTTCTGGCCACACCACCTTGGGGTCGGGCACCACGGCGCCAGAGCCTACGAGCCAGAACACAGCGTCCAGCACGCCCAGCCCCAGGCCATGGGTATCCAGCTCCAGCACGGCCCCAGACTCAGCTACAAGCCAGGTTAGCCACTCGTCCACGCTGTCTGGCAGCGCGCAGACACGGGCAGTGCAGCTCACCTCCAGCCCCCTCAAACAGGGGCAGGCCACGGCGGAGGCGGAGGTCACTTTGTCTTCCACGGAGAGCCCTTTGCCTGCCCTGAGCACGACCGCTGCAGGTAGCGGTGCCACGACCCCTGCCGCTGAAGCTCAAACGCCCACCATCAAGCACGTGAGCGGCACGACGGCTCAGCCCAACACCAAGACGCTCCTTTCCGTCCCTACCACATCGCTGGCCAACCCCTCTGCCACGGAGACAGACGGCGGAGCAGGGAGCACTGAGACTGCGCCCACGACGGCCACCCAGCAAGGGAGCTCGAGCGGCCCGTCTGCCGCCACCAGGGTGACCAGCTCCGCCTACCCGTTGATGACGCCCAACAACACGGCCACTGGCGTGGCCACAGCGACTGGCAGTGCTGCCTCCGTGTCTCTCAGCCCCACCTCAGCAGCGACCAGCCGCTCATCCTCTTCTACCTTGGCTTTCTCAGTAGGGACGCCCAGCCCGCAGCCGAGCAGCACCAGCCCCAGCACGGAGGCGGGCTTGGCCACCACATCCCGCTCCTCCACGACACTTGCGTCCACGGCACTTGAGTCCACCGCTCCTGCTGCCGCTTCTGGCCACACCACCTTGGGGTCGGGCACCACGGCGCCAGAGCCTACGAGCCAGAACACAGCGTCCAGCACGCCCAGCCCCAGGCCATGGGTATCCAGCTCCAGCACGGCCCCAGACTCAGCTACAAGCCAGGTTAGCCACTCGTCCACGCTGGCTGGCAGCGCGCAGACACGGGCAGTGCAGCTCACCTCCAGCCCCCTCAAACAGGGGCAGGCCACGGCGGAGGCGGAGGTCACTTTGTCTTCCACGGAGAGCCCTTTGCCTGCCCTGAGCACGACCGCTGCAGGTAGCGGTGCCACGACCCCTGCCGCTGAAGCTCAAACGCCCACCATCAAGCACGTGAGCGGCACGACGGCTCAGCCCAACACCAAGACGCTCCTTTCCGTCCCTACCACATCGCTGGCCAACCCCTCTGCCACGGAGACAGACGGCGGAGCAGGGAGCAGTGAGACTGCGCCCACGACGGCCACCCAGCAAGGGAGCTCGAGCGGCCCGTCTGCCGCCACCAGGGTGACCAGCTCCGCCTACCCGTTGATGACGCCCAACAACACGGCCACTGGCGTGGCCACAGCGACTGGCAGTGCTGCCTCCGTGTCTCTCAGCCCCACCTCAGCAGCGACCAGCCGCTCATCCTCTTCTACCTTGGCTTTCTCAGTAGGGACGCCCAGCCCGCAGCCGAGCAGCACCAGCCCCAGCACGGAGGCGGGCTTGGCCACCGCATCCCGCTCCTCCACGACACTTGCGTCCACGGCACTTGAGTCCACCGCTCCTGCTGCCGCTTCTGGACACACCACCTTGGGGTCGGGCACCACGGCGCCAGAGCCTACGAGCCAGAACACAGCGTCCAGCACGCCCAGCCCCAGGCCATGGGTATCCAGCTCCAGCACGGCCCCAGACTCAGCTACAAGCCAGGTTAGCCACTCGTCCACGCTGGCTGGCAGCGCGCAGACACGGGCAGTGCAGCTCACCTCCAGCCCCCTCAAACAGGGGCAGGCCACGGCGGAGGCGGAGGTCACTTTGTCTTCCACGGAGAGCCCTTTGCCTGCCCTGAGCACGACCGCTGCAGGTAGCGGTGCCACGACCCCTGCCGCTGAAGCTCAAACGCCCACCATCAAGCACGTGAGCGGCACGACGGCTCAGCCCAACACCAAGACGCTCCTTTCCGTCCCTACCACATCGCTGGCCAACCCCTCTGCCACGGAGACAGACGGCGGAGCAGGGAGCACTGAGACTGCGCCCACGACGGCCACCCAGCAAGGGAGCTCGAGCGGCCCGTCTGCCGCCACCAGGGTGACCAGCTCCGCCTACCCGTTGATGACGCCCAACAACACGGCCACTGGCGTGGCCACAGCGACTGGCAGTGCTGCCTCCGTGTCTCTCAGCCCCACCTCAGCAGCGACCAGCCGCTCATCCTCTTCTACCTTGGCTTTCTCAGTAGGGACGCCCAGCCCGCAGCCGAGCAGCACCAGCCCCAGCACGGAGGCGGGCTTGGCCACCACATCCCGCTCCTCCACGACACTTGCGTCCACGGCACTTGAGTCCACCGCTCCTGCTGCCGCTTCTGGACACACCACCTTGGGGTCGGGCACCACGGCGCCAGAGCCTACGAGCCAGAACACAGCGTCCAGCACGCCCAGCCCCAGGCCATGGGTATCCAGCTCCAGCACGGCCCCAGACTCAGCTACAAGCCAGGTTAGCCACTCGTCCACGCTGGCTGGCAGCGCGCAGACACGGGCAGTGCAGCTCACCTCCAGCCCCCTCAAACAGGGGCAGGCCACGGCGGAGGCGGAGGTCACTTTGTCTTCCACGGAGAGCCCTTTGCCTGCCCTGAGCACGACCGCTGCAGGTAGCGGTGCCACGACCCCTGCCGCTGAAGCTCAAACGCCCACCATCAAGCACATGAGCGGCACGACGGCTCAGCCCAACACCAAGACGCTCCTTTCCGTCCCTACCAAATCGCTGGCCAACCCCTCTGCCACGGAGACAGACGGCGGAGCAGGGAGCACTGAGACTGCGCCCACGACGGCCACCCAGCAAGGGAGCTCGAGCGGCCCGTCTGCCGCCACCAGGGTGACCAGCTCCGCCTACCCGTTGATGACGCCCAACAACACGGCCACTGGCGTGGCCACAGCGACTGGCAGTGCTGCCTCCGTGTCTCTCAGCCCCACCTCAGCAGCGACCAGCCGCTCATCCTCTTCTACCTTGGCTTTCTCAGTAGGGACGCCCAGCCCGCAGCCGAGCAGCACCAGCCCCAGCACGGAGGCGGGCTTGGCCACCACATCCCGCTCCTCCACGACACTTGCGTCCACGGCACTTGAGTCCACCGCTCCTGCTGCCGCTTCTGGCCACACCACCTTGGGGTCGGGCACCACGGCGCCAGAGCCTACGAGCCAGAACACAGCGTCCAGCACGCCCAGCCCCAGGCCATGGGTATCCAGCTCCAGCACGGCCCCAGACTCAGCTACAAGCCAGGTTAGCCACTCGTCCACGCTGGCTGGCAGCGCGCAGACACGGGCAGTGCAGCTCACCTCCAGCCCCCTCAAACAGGGGCAGGCCACGGCGGAGGCGGAGGTCACTTTGTCTTCCACGGAGAGCCCTTTGCCTGCCCTGAGCACGACCGCTGCAGGTAGCGGTGCCACGACCCCTGCCGCTGAAGCTCAAACGCCCACCATCAAGCACGTGAGCGGCACGACGGCTCAGCCCAACACCAAGACGCTCCTTTCCGTCCCTACCACATCGCTGGCCAACCCCTCTGCCACGGAGACAGACGGCGGAGCAGGGAGCACTGAGACTGCGCCCACGACGGCCACCCAGCAAGGGAGCTCGAGCGGCCCGTCTGCCGCCACCAGGGTGACCAGCTCCGCCTACCCGTTGATGACGCCCAACAACACGGCCACTGGCGTGGCCACAGCGACTGGCAGTGCTGCCTCCGTGTCTCTCAGCCCCACCTCAGCAGCGACCAGCCGCTCATCCTCTTCTACCTTGGCTTTCTCAGTAGGGACGCCCAGCCCGCAGCCGAGCAGCACCAGCCCCAGCACGGAGGCGGGCTTGGCCACCACATCCCGCTCCTCCACGACACTTGCGTCCACGGCACTTGAGTCCACCGCTCCTGCTGCCGCTTCTGGACACACCACCTTGGGGTCGGGCACCACGGCGCCAGAGCCTACGAGCCAGAACACAGCGTCCAGCACGCCCAGCCCCAGGCCATGGGTATCCAGCTCCAGCACGGCCCCAGACTCAGCTACAAGCCAGGTTAGCCACTCGTCCACGCTGGCTGGCAGCGCGCAGACACGGGCAGTGCAGCTCACCTCCAGCCCCCTCAAACAGGGGCAGGCCACGGCGGAGGCGGAGGTCACTTTGTCTTCCACGGAGAGCCCTTTGCCTGCCCTGAGCACGACCGCTGCAGGTAGCGGTGCCACGACCCCTGCCGCTGAAGCTCAAACGCCCACCATCAAGCACGTGAGCGGCACGACGGCTCAGCCCAACACCAAGACGCTCCTTTCCGTCCCTACCACATCGCTGGCCAACCCCTCTGCCACGGAGACAGACGGCGGAGCAGGGAGCACTGAGACTGCGCCCACGACGGCCAGCCAGCAAGGGAGCTCCAGCGGCCCGTCTGCCGCCACCAGGGTGACCAGCTCCGCCTACCCGTTGATGACGCCCAACAACACGGCCACTGGCGTGGCCACAGCGACTGGCAGTGCTGCCTCCGTGTCTCTCAGCCCCACCTCAGCAGCGACCAGCCGCTCATCCTCTTCTACCTTGGCTTTCTCAGTAGGGACGCCCAGCCCGCAGCCGAGCAGCACCAGCCCCAGCACGGAGGCGGGCTTGGCCACCACATCCCGCTCCTCCACGACACTTGCGTCCACGGCACTTGAGTCCACCGCTCCTGCTGCCGCTTCTGGCCACACCACCTTGGGGTCGGGCACCACGGCGCCAGAGCCTACGAGCCAGAACACAGCGTCCAGCACGCCCAGCCCCAGGCCATGGGTATCCAGCTCCAGCACGGCCCCAGACTCAGCTACAAGCCAGGTTAGCCACTCGTCCACGCTGGCTGGCAGCGCGCAGACACGGGCAGTGCAGCTCACCTCCAGCCCCCTCAAACAGGGGCAGGCCACGGCGGAGGCGGAGGTCACTTTGTCTTCCACGGAGAGCCCTTTGCCTGCCCTGAGCACGACCGCTGCAGGTAGCGGTGCCACGACCCCTGCCGCTGAAGCTCAAACGCCCACCATCAAGCACGTGAGCGGCACGACGGCTCAGCCCAACACCAAGACGCTCCTTTCCGTCCCTACCACATCGCTGGCCAACCCCTCTGCCACGGAGACAGACGGCGGAGCAGGGAGCACTGAGACTGCGCCCACGACGGCCACCCAGCAAGGGAGCTCGAGCGGCCCGTCTGCCGCCACCAGGGTGACCAGCTCCGCCTACCCGTTGATGACGCCCAACAACACGGCCACTGGCGTGGCCACAGCGACTGGCAGTGCTGCCTCCGTGTCTCTCAGCCCCACCTCAGCAGCGACCAGCCGCTCATCCTCTTCTACCTTGGCTTTCTCAGTAGGGACGCCCAGCCCGCAGCCGAGCAGCACCAGCCCCAGCACGGAGGCGGGCTTGGCCACCACATCCCGCTCCTCCACGACACTTGCGTCCACGGCACTTGAGTCCACCGCTCCTGCTGCCGCTTCTGGACACACCACCTTGGGGTCGGGCACCACGGCGCCAGAGCCTACGAGCCAGAACACAGCGTCCAGCACGCCCAGCCCCAGGCCATGGGTATCCAGCTCCAGCACGGCCCCAGACTCAGCTACAAGCCAGGTTAGCCACTCGTCCACGCTGGCTGGCAGCGCGCAGACACGGGCAGTGCAGCTCACCTCCAGCCCCCTCAAACAGGGGCAGGCCACGGCGGAGGCGGAGGTCACTTTGTCTTCCACGGAGAGCCCTTTGCCTGCCCTGAGCACGACCGCTGCAGGTAGCGGTGCCACGACCCCTGCCGCTGAAGCTCAAACGCCCACCATCAAGCACGTGAGCGGCACGACGGCTCAGCCCAACACCAAGACGCTCCTTTCCGTCCCTACCACATCGCTGGCCAACCCCTCTGCCACGGAGACAGACGGCGGAGCAGGGAGCACTGAGACTGCGCCCACGACGGCCACCCAGCAAGGGAGCTCGAGCGGCCCGTCTGCCGCCACCAGGGTGACCAGCTCCGCCTACCCGTTGATGACGCCCAACAACACGGCCACTGGCGTGGCCACAGCGACTGGCAGTGCTGCCTCCGTGTCTCTCAGCCCCACCTCAGCAGCGACCAGCCGCTCATCCTCTTCTACCTTGGCTTTCTCAGTAGGGACGCCCAGCCCGCAGCCGAGCAGCACCAGCCCCAGCACGGAGGCGGGCTTGGCCACCACATCCCGCTCCTCCACGACACTTGCGTCCACGGCACTTGAGTCCACCGCTCCTGCTGCCGCTTCTGGACACACCACCTTGGGGTCGGGCACCACGGCGCCAGAGCCTACGAGCCAGAACACAGCGTCCAGCACGCCCAGCCCCAGGCCATGGGTATCCAGCTCCAGCACGGCCCCAGACTCAGCTACAAGCCAGGTTAGCCACTCGTCCACGCTGGCTGGCAGCGCGCAGACACGGGCAGTGCAGCTCACCTCCAGCCCCCTCAAACAGGGGCAGGCCACGGCGGAGGCGGAGGTCACTTTGTCTTCCACGGAGAGCCCTTTGCCTGCCCTGAGCACGACCGCTGCAGGTAGCGGTGCCACGACCCCTGCCGCTGAAGCTCAAACGCCCACCATCAAGCACGTGAGCGGCACGACGGCTCAGCCCAACACCAAGACGCTCCTTTCCGTCCCTACCACATCGCTGGCCAACCCCTCTGCCACGGAGACAGACGGCGGAGCAGGGAGCACTGAGACTGCGCCCACGACGGCCAGCCAGCAAGGGAGCTCCAGCGGCCCGTCTGCCGCCACCAGGGTGACCAGCTCCGCCTACCCGTTGATGACGCCCAACAACACGGCCACTGGCGTGGCCACAGCGACTGGCAGTGCTGCCTCCGTGTCTCTCAGCCCCACCTCAGCAGCGACCAGCCGCTCATCCTCTTCTACCTTGGCTTTCTCAGTAGGGACGCCCAGCCCGCAGCCGAGCAGCACCAGCCCCAGCACGGAGGCGGGCTTGGCCACCACATCCCGCTCCTCCACGACACTTGCGTCCACGGCACTTGAGTCCACCGCTCCTGCTGCCGCTTCTGGCCACACCACCTTGGGGTCGGGCACCACGGCGCCAGAGCCTACGAGCCAGAACACAGCGTCCAGCACGCCCAGCCCCAGGCCATGGGTATCCAGCTCCAGCACGGCCCCAGACTCAGCTACAAGCCAGGTTAGCCACTCGTCCACGCTGGCTGGCAGCGCGCAGACACGGGCAGTGCAGCTCACCTCCAGCCCCCTCAAACAGGGGCAGGCCACGGCGGAGGCGGAGGTCACTTTGTCTTCCACGGAGAGCCCTTTGCCTGCCCTGAGCACGACCGCTGCAGGTAGCGGTGCCACGACCCCTGCCGCTGAAGCTCAAACGCCCACCATCAAGCACGTGAGCGGCACGACGGCTCAGCCCAACACCAAGACGCTCCTTTCCGTCCCTACCACATCGCTGGCCAACCCCTCTGCCACGGAGACAGACGGCGGAGCAGGGAGCACTGAGACTGCGCCCACGACGGCCACCCAGCAAGGGAGCTCGAGCGGCCCGTCTGCCGCCACCAGGGTGACCAGCTCCGCCTACCCGTTGATGACGCCCAACAACACGGCCACTGGCGTGGCCACAGCGACTGGCAGTGCTGCCTCCGTGTCTCTCAGCCCCACCTCAGCAGCGACCAGCCGCTCATCCTCTTCTACCTTGGCTTTCTCAGTAGGGACGCCCAGCCCGCAGCCGAGCAGCACCAGCCCCAGCACGGAGGCGGGCTTGGCCACCACATCCCGCTCCTCCACGACACTTGCGTCCACGGCACTTGAGTCCACCGCTCCTGCTGCCGCTTCTGGACACACCACCTTGGGGTCGGGCACCACGGCGCCAGAGCCTACGAGCCAGAACACAGCGTCCAGCACGCCCAGCCCCAGGCCATGGGTATCCAGCTCCAGCACGGCCCCAGACTCAGCTACAAGCCAGGTTAGCCACTCGTCCACGCTGGCTGGCAGCGCGCAGACACGGGCAGTGCAGCTCACCTCCAGCCCCCTCAAACAGGGGCAGGCCACGGCGGAGGCGGAGGTCACTTTGTCTTCCACGGAGAGCCCTTTGCCTGCCCTGAGCACGACCGCTGCAGGTAGCGGTGCCACGACCCCTGCCGCTGAAGCTCAAACGCCCACCATCAAGCACATGAGCGGCACGACGGCTCAGCCCAACACCAAGACGCTCCTTTCCGTCCCTACCAAATCGCTGGCCAACCCCTCTGCCACGGAGACAGACGGCGGAGCAGGGAGCACTGAGACTGCGCCCACGACGGCCACCCAGCAAGGGAGCTCGAGCGGCCCGTCTGCCGCCACCAGGGTGACCAGCTCCGCCTACCCGTTGATGACGCCCAACAACACGGCCACTGGCGTGGCCACAGCGACTGGCAGTGCTGCCTCCGTGTCTCTCAGCCCCACCTCAGCAGCGACCAGCCGCTCATCCTCTTCTACCTTGGCTTTCTCAGTAGGGACGCCCAGCCCGCAGCCGAGCAGCACCAGCCCCAGCACGGAGGCGGGCTTGGCCACCACATCCCGCTCCTCCACGACACTTGCGTCCACGGCACTTGAGTCCACCGCTCCTGCTGCCGCTTCTGGCCACACCACCTTGGGGTCGGGCACCACGGCGCCAGAGCCTACGAGCCAGAACACAGCGTCCAGCACGCCCAGCCCCAGGCCATGGGTATCCAGCTCCAGCACGGCCCCAGACTCAGCTACAAGCCAGGTTAGCCACTCGTCCACGCTGGCTGGCAGCGCGCAGACACGGGCAGTGCAGCTCACCTCCAGCCCCCTCAAACAGGGGCAGGCCACGGCGGAGGCGGAGGTCACTTTGTCTTCCACGGAGAGCCCTTTGCCTGCCCTGAGCACGACCGCTGCAGGTAGCGGTGCCACGACCCCTGCCGCTGAAGCTCAAACGCCCACCATCAAGCACGTGAGCGGCACGACGGCTCAGCCCAACACCAAGACGCTCCTTTCCGTCCCTACCACATCGCTGGCCAACCCCTCTGCCACGGAGACAGACGGCGGAGCAGGGAGCACTGAGACTGCGCCCACGACGGCCACCCAGCAAGGGAGCTCGAGCGGCCCGTCTGCCGCCACCAGGGTGACCAGCTCCGCCTACCCGTTGATGACGCCCAACAACACGGCCACTGGCGTGGCCACAGCGACTGGCAGTGCTGCCTCCGTGTCTCTCAGCCCCACCTCAGCAGCGACCAGCCGCTCATCCTCTTCTACCTTGGCTTTCTCAGTAGGGACGCCCAGCCCGCAGCCGAGCAGCACCAGCCCCAGCACGGAGGCGGGCTTGGCCACCACATCCCGCTCCTCCACGACACTTGCGTCCACGGCACTTGAGTCCACCGCTCCTGCTGCCGCTTCTGGACACACCACCTTGGGGTCGGGCACCACGGCGCCAGAGCCTACGAGCCAGAACACAGCGTCCAGCACGCCCAGCCCCAGGCCATGGGTATCCAGCTCCAGCACGGCCCCAGACTCAGCTACAAGCCAGGTTAGCCACTCGTCCACGCTGGCTGGCAGCGCGCAGACACGGGCAGTGCAGCTCACCTCCAGCCCCCTCAAACAGGGGCAGGCCACGGCGGAGGCGGAGGTCACTTTGTCTTCCACGGAGAGCCCTTTGCCTGCCCTGAGCACGACCGCTGCAGGTAGCGGTGCCACGACCCCTGCCGCTGAAGCTCAAACGCCCACCATCAAGCACGTGAGCGGCACGACGGCTCAGCCCAACACCAAGACGCTCCTTTCCGTCCCTACCACATCGCTGGCCAACCCCTCTGCCACGGAGACAGACGGCGGAGCAGGGAGCACTGAGACTGCGCCCACGACGGCCAGCCAGCAAGGGAGCTCCAGCGGCCCGTCTGCCGCCACCAGGGTGACCAGCTCCGCCTACCCGTTGATGACGCCCAACAACACGGCCACTGGCGTGGCCACAGCGACTGGCAGTGCTGCCTCCGTGTCTCTCAGCCCCACCTCAGCAGCGACCAGCCGCTCATCCTCTTCTACCTTGGCTTTCTCAGTAGGGACGCCCAGCCCGCAGCCGAGCAGCACCAGCCCCAGCACGGAGGCGGGCTTGGCCACCACATCCCGCTCCTCCACGACACTTGCGTCCACGGCACTTGAGTCCACCGCTCCTGCTGCCGCTTCTGGCCACACCACCTTGGGGTCGGGCACCACGGCGCCAGAGCCTACGAGCCAGAACACAGCGTCCAGCACGCCCAGCCCCAGGCCATGGGTATCCAGCTCCAGCACGGCCCCAGACTCAGCTACAAGCCAGGTTAGCCACTCGTCCACGCTGGCTGGCAGCGCGCAGACACGGGCAGTGCAGCTCACCTCCAGCCCCCTCAAACAGGGGCAGGCCACGGCGGAGGCGGAGGTCACTTTGTCTTCCACGGAGAGCCCTTTGCCTGCCCTGAGCACGACCGCTGCAGGTAGCGGTGCCACGACCCCTGCCGCTGAAGCTCAAACGCCCACCATCAAGCACGTGAGCGGCACGACGGCTCAGCCCAACACCAAGACGCTCCTTTCCGTCCCTACCACATCGCTGGCCAACCCCTCTGCCACGGAGACAGACGGCGGAGCAGGGAGCACTGAGACTGCGCCCACGACGGCCACCCAGCAAGGGAGCTCGAGCGGCCCGTCTGCCGCCACCAGGGTGACCAGCTCCGCCTACCCGTTGATGACGCCCAACAACACGGCCACTGGCGTGGCCACAGCGACTGGCAGTGCTGCCTCCGTGTCTCTCAGCCCCACCTCAGCAGCGACCAGCCGCTCATCCTCTTCTACCTTGGCTTTCTCAGTAGGGACGCCCAGCCCGCAGCCGAGCAGCACCAGCCCCAGCACGGAGGCGGGCTTGGCCACCACATCCCGCTCCTCCACGACACTTGCGTCCACGGCACTTGAGTCCACCGCTCCTGCTGCCGCTTCTGGACACACCACCTTGGGGTCGGGCACCACGGCGCCAGAGCCTACGAGCCAGAACACAGCGTCCAGCACGCCCAGCCCCAGGCCATGGGTATCCAGCTCCAGCACGGCCCCAGACTCAGCTACAAGCCAGGTTAGCCACTCGTCCACGCTGGCTGGCAGCGCGCAGACACGGGCAGTGCAGCTCACCTCCAGCCCCCTCAAACAGGGGCAGGCCACGGCGGAGGCGGAGGTCACTTTGTCTTCCACGGAGAGCCCTTTGCCTGCCCTGAGCACGACCGCTGCAGGTAGCGGTGCCACGACCCCTGCCGCTGAAGCTCAAACGCCCACCATCAAGCACGTGAGCGGCACGACGGCTCAGCCCAACACCAAGACGCTCCTTTCCGTCCCTACCACATCGCTGGCCAACCCCTCTGCCACGGAGACAGACGGCGGAGCAGGGAGCACTGAGGCTGCGCCCACGACGGCCACCCAGCAAGGGAGCTCGAGCGGCCCGTCTGCCGCCACCAGGGTGACCAGCTCCGCCTACCCGTTGATGACGCCCAACAACACGGCCACTGGCGTGGCCACAGCGACTGGCAGTGCTGCCTCCGTGTCTCTCAGCCCCACCTCAGCAGCGACCAGCCGCTCATCCTCTTCTACCTTGGCTTTCTCAGTAGGGACGCCCAGCCCGCAGCCGAGCAGCACCAGCCCCAGCACGGAGGCGGGCTTGGCCACCACATCCCGCTCCTCCACGACACTTGCGTCCACGGCACTTGAGTCCACCGCTCCTGCTGCCGCTTCTGGCCACACCACCTTGGGGTCGGGCACCATGGCGCCAGAGCCTACGAGCCAGAACACAGCGTCCAGCACGCCCAGCCCCAGGCCATGGGTATCCAGCTCCAGCACGGCCCCAGACTCAGCTACAAGCCAGGTTAGCCACTCGTCCACGCTGGCTGGCAGCGCGCAGACACGGGCAGTGCAGCTCACCTCCAGCCCCCTCAAACAGGGGCAGGCCACGGCGGAGGCGGAGGTCACTTTGTCTTCCACGGAGAGCCCTTTGCCTGCCCTGAGCACGACCGCTGCAGGTAGCGGTGCCACGACCCCTGCCGCTGAAGCTCAAACGCCCACCATCAAGCACGTGAGCGGCACGACGGCTCAGCCCAACACCAAGACGCTCCTTTCCGTCCCTACCACATCGCTGGCCAACCCCTCTGCCACGGAGACAGACGGCGGAGCAGGGAGCACTGAGACTGCGCCCACGACGGCCACCCAGCAAGGGAGCTCGAGCGGCCCGTCTGCCGCCACCAGGGTGACCAGCTCCGCCTACCCGTTGATGACGCCCAACAACACGGCCACTGGCGTGGCCACAGCGACTGGCAGTGCTGCCTCCGTGTCTCTCAGCCCCACCTCAGCAGCGACCAGCCGCTCATCCTCTTCTACCTTGGCTTTCTCAGTAGGGACGCCCAGCCCGCAGCCGAGCAGCACCAGCCCCAGCACGGAGGCGGGCTTGGCCACCACATCCCGCTCCTCCACGACACTTGCGTCCACGGCACTTGAGTCCACCGCTCCTGCTGCCGCTTCTGGACACACCACCTTGGGGTCGGGCACCACGGCGCCAGAGCCTACGAGCCAGAACACAGCGTCCAGCACGCCCAGCCCCAGGCCATGGGTATCCAGCTCCAGCACGGCCCCAGACTCAGCTACAAGCCAGGTTAGCCACTCGTCCACGCTGGCTGGCAGCGCGCAGACACGGGCAGTGCAGCTCACCTCCAGCCCCCTCAAACAGGGGCAGGCCACGGCGGAGGCGGAGGTCACTTTGTCTTCCACGGAGAGCCCTTTGCCTGCCCTGAGCACGACCGCTGCAGGTAGCGGTGCCACGACCCCTGCCGCTGAAGCTCAAACGCCCACCATCAAGCACGTGAGCGGCACGACGGCTCAGCCCAACACCAAGACGCTCCTTTCCGTCCCTACCACATCGCTGGCCAACCCCTCTGCCACGGAGACAGACGGCGGAGCAGGGAGCACTGAGACTGCGCCCACGACGGCCAGCCAGCAAGGGAGCTCCAGCGGCCCGTCTGCCGCCACCAGGGTGACCAGCTCCGCCTACCCGTTGATGACGCCCAACAACACGGCCACTGGCGTGGCCACAGCGACTGGCAGTGCTGCCTCCGTGTCTCTCAGCCCCACCTCAGCAGCGACCAGCCGCTCATCCTCTTCTACCTTGGCTTTCTCAGTAGGGACGCCCAGCCCGCAGCCGAGCAGCACCAGCCCCAGCACGGAGGCGGGCTTGGCCACCACATCCCGCTCCTCCACGACACTTGCGTCCACGGCACTTGAGTCCACCGCTCCTGCTGCCGCTTCTGGCCACACCACCTTGGGGTCGGGCACCACGGCGCCAGAGCCTACGAGCCAGAACACAGCGTCCAGCACGCCCAGCCCCAGGCCATGGGTATCCAGCTCCAGCACGGCCCCAGACTCAGCTACAAGCCAGGTTAGCCACTCGTCCACGCTGGCTGGCAGCGCGCAGACACGGGCAGTGCAGCTCACCTCCAGCCCCCTCAAACAGGGGCAGGCCACGGCGGAGGCGGAGGTCACTTTGTCTTCCACGGAGAGCCCTTTGCCTGCCCTGAGCACGACCGCTGCAGGTAGCGGTGCCACGACCCCTGCCGCTGAAGCTCAAACGCCCACCATCAAGCACGTGAGCGGCACGACGGCTCAGCCCAACACCAAGACGCTCCTTTCCGTCCCTACCACATCGCTGGCCAACCCCTCTGCCACGGAGACAGACGGCGGAGCAGGGAGCACTGAGACTGCGCCCACGACGGCCACCCAGCAAGGGAGCTCGAGCGGCCCGTCTGCCGCCACCAGGGTGACCAGCTCCGCCTACCCGTTGATGACGCCCAACAACACGGCCACTGGCGTGGCCACAGCGACTGGCAGTGCTGCCTCCGTGTCTCTCAGCCCCACCTCAGCAGCGACCAGCCGCTCATCCTCTTCTACCTTGGCTTTCTCAGTAGGGACGCCCAGCCCGCAGCCGAGCAGCACCAGCCCCAGCACGGAGGCGGGCTTGGCCACCACATCCCGCTCCTCCACGACACTTGCGTCCACGGCACTTGAGTCCACCGCTCCTGCTGCCGCTTCTGGACACACCACCTTGGGGTCGGGCACCACGGCGCCAGAGCCTACGAGCCAGAACACAGCGTCCAGCACGCCCAGCCCCAGGCCATGGGTATCCAGCTCCAGCACGGCCCCAGACTCAGCTACAAGCCAGGTTAGCCACTCGTCCACGCTGGCTGGCAGCGCGCAGACACGGGCAGTGCAGCTCACCTCCAGCCCCCTCAAACAGGGGCAGGCCACGGCGGAGGCGGAGGTCACTTTGTCTTCCACGGAGAGCCCTTTGCCTGCCCTGAGCACGACCGCTGCAGGTAGCGGTGCCACGACCCCTGCCGCTGAAGCTCAAACGCCCACCATCAAGCACGTGAGCGGCACGACGGCTCAGCCCAACACCAAGACGCTCCTTTCCGTCCCTACCACATCGCTGGCCAACCCCTCTGCCACGGAGACAGACGGCGGAGCAGGGAGCACTGAGGCTGCGCCCACGACGGCCACCCAGCAAGGGAGCTCGAGCGGCCCGTCTGCCGCCACCAGGGTGACCAGCTCCGCCTACCCGTTGATGACGCCCAACAACACGGCCACTGGCGTGGCCACAGCGACTGGCAGTGCTGCCTCCGTGTCTCTCAGCCCCACCTCAGCAGCGACCAGCCGCTCATCCTCTTCTACCTTGGCTTTCTCAGTAGGGACGCCCAGCCCGCAGCCGAGCAGCACCAGCCCCAGCACGGAGGCGGGCTTGGCCACCACATCCCGCTCCTCCACGACACTTGCGTCCACGGCACTTGAGTCCACCGCTCCTGCTGCCGCTTCTGGCCACACCACCTTGGGGTCGGGCACCATGGCGCCAGAGCCTACGAGCCAGAACACAGCGTCCAGCACGCCCAGCCCCAGGCCATGGGTATCCAGCTCCAGCACGGCCCCAGACTCAGCTACAAGCCAGGTTAGCCACTCGTCCACGCTGGCTGGCAGCGCGCAGACACGGGCAGTGCAGCTCACCTCCAGCCCCCTCAAACAGGGGCAGGCCACGGCGGAGGCGGAGGTCACTTTGTCTTCCACGGAGAGCCCTTTGCCTGCCCTGAGCACGACCGCTGCAGGTAGCGGTGCCACGACCCCTGCCGCTGAAGCTCAAACGCCCACCATCAAGCACGTGAGCGGCACGACGGCTCAGCCCAACACCAAGACGCTCCTTTCCGTCCCTACCACATCGCTGGCCAACCCCTCTGCCACGGAGACAGACGGCGGAGCAGGGAGCACTGAGACTGCGCCCACGACGGCCACCCAGCAAGGGAGCTCGAGCGGCCCGTCTGCCGCCACCAGGGTGACCAGCTCCGCCTACCCGTTGATGACGCCCAACAACACGGCCACTGGCGTGGCCACAGCGACTGGCAGTGCTGCCTCCGTGTCTCTCAGCCCCACCTCAGCAGCGACCAGCCGCTCATCCTCTTCTACCTTGGCTTTCTCAGTAGGGACGCCCAGCCCGCAGCCGAGCAGCACCAGCCCCAGCACGGAGGCGGGCTTGGCCACCACATCCCGCTCCTCCACGACACTTGCGTCCACGGCACTTGAGTCCACCGCTCCTGCTGCCGCTTCTGGACACACCACCTTGGGGTCGGGCACCACGGCGCCAGAGCCTACGAGCCAGAACACAGCGTCCAGCACGCCCAGCCCCAGGCCATGGGTATCCAGCTCCAGCACGGCCCCAGACTCAGCTACAAGCCAGGTTAGCCACTCGTCCACGCTGGCTGGCAGCGCGCAGACACGGGCAGTGCAGCTCACCTCCAGCCCCCTCAAACAGGGGCAGGCCACGGCGGAGGCGGAGGTCACTTTGTCTTCCACGGAGAGCCCTTTGCCTGCCCTGAGCACGACCGCTGCAGGTAGCGGTGCCACGACCCCTGCCGCTGAAGCTCAAACGCCCACCATCAAGCACGTGAGCGGCACGACGGCTCAGCCCAACACCAAGACGCTCCTTTCCGTCCCTACCACATCGCTGGCCAACCCCTCTGCCACGGAGACAGACGGCGGAGCAGGGAGCACTGAGACTGCGCCCACGACGGCCAGCCAGCAAGGGAGCTCCAGCGGCCCGTCTGCCGCCACCAGGGTGACCAGCTCCGCCTACCCGTTCATGACGCCCAACAACACGGCCACTGGCGTGGCCACAGCGACTGGCAGTGCTGCCTCCGTGTCTCTCAGCCCCACCTCAGCAGCGACCAGCCGCTCATCCTCTTCTACCTTGGCTTTCTCAGTAGGGACGCCCAGCCCGCAGCCGAGCAGCACCAGCCCCAGCACGGAGGCGGGCTTGGCCACCACATCCCGCTCCTCCACGACACTTGCGCCCACGGCACTTGAGTCCACCGCTCCTGCTGCCGCTTCTGGCCACACCACCTTGGGGTCGGGCACCACGGCGCCAGAGCCTACGAGCCAGAACACAGCGTCCAGCACGCCCAGCCCCAGGCCATGGGTATCCAGCTCCAGCACGGCCCCAGACTCAGCTACAAGCCAGGTTAGCCACTCGTCCACGCTGGCTGGCAGCGCGCAGACACGGGCAGTGCAGCTCACCTCCAGCCCCCTCAAACAGGGGCAGGCCACGGCGGAGGCGGAGGTCACTTTGTCTTCCACGGAGAGCCCTTTGCCTGCCCTGAGCACGACCGCTGCAGGTAGCGGTGCCAAGACCCCTGCCGCTGAAGCTCAAACGCCCACCACCAACCACGTGAGCGGCACGACGGCTCAGCCCAACACCAAGACGCTCCTTTCCGTCCCTACCACATCGCTGGCCAACCCCTCTGCCACGGAGACAGACGGCGGAGCAGGGAGCACTGAGACTGCGCCCACGACGGCCACCCAGCAAGGGAGCTCGAGCGGCCCGTCTGCCGCCACCAGGGTGACCAGCTCCGCCTACCCGTTGATGACGCCCAACAACACGGCCACTGGCGTGGCCACAGCGACTGGCAGTGCTGCCTCCGTGTCTCTCAGCCCCACCTCAGCAGCGACCAGCCGCTCATCCTCTTCTACCTTGGCTTTCTCAGTAGGGACGCCCAGCCCGCAGCCGAGCAGCACCAGCCCCAGCACGGAGGCGGGCTTGGCCACCACATCCCGCTCCTCCACGACACTTGCGTCCACGGCACTTGAGTCCACCGCTCCTGCTGCCGCTTCTGGACACACCACCTTGGGGTCGGGCACCACGGCGCCAGAGCCTACGAGCCAGAACACAGCGTCCAGCACGCCCAGCCCCAGGCCATGGGTATCCAGCTCCAGCACGGCCCCAGACTCAGCTACAAGCCAGGTTAGCCACTCGTCCACGCTGGCTGGCAGCGCGCAGACACGGGCAGTGCAGCTCACCTCCAGCCCCCTCAAACAGGGGCAGGCCACGGCGGAGGCGGAGGTCACTTTGTCTTCCACGGAGAGCCCTTTGCCTGCCCTGAGCACGACCGCTGCAGGTAGCGGTGCCAAGACCCCTGCCGCTGAAGCTCAAACGCCCACCACCAACCACGTGAGCGGCACGACGGCTCAGCCCAACACCAAGACGCTCCTTTCCGTCCCTACCACATCGCTGGCCAACCCCTCTGCCACGGAGACAGACGGCGGAGCAGGGAGCACTGAGACTGCGCCCACGACGGCCACCCAGCAAGGGAGCTCGAGCGGCCCGTCTGCCGCCACCAGGGTGACCAGCTCCGCCTACCCGTTGATGACGCCCAACAACACGGCCACTGGCGTGGCCACAGCGACTGGCAGTGCTGCCTCCGTGTCTCTCAGCCCCACCTCAGCAGCGACCAGCCGCTCATCCTCTTCTACCTTGGCTTTCTCAGTAGGGACGCCCAGCCCGCAGCCGAGCAGCACCAGCCCCAGCACGGAGGCGGGCTTGGCCACCACATCCCGCTCCTCCACGACACTTGCGTCCACGGCACTTGAGTCCACCGCTCCTGCTGCCGCTTCTGGACACACCACCTTGGGGTCGGGCACCACGGCGCCAGAGCCTACGAGCCAGAACACAGCGTCCAGCACGCCCAGCCCCAGGCCATGGGTATCCAGCTCCAGCACGGCCCCAGACTCAGCTACAAGCCAGGTTAGCCACTCGTCCACGCTGGCTGGCAGCGCGCAGACACGGGCAGTGCAGCTCACCTCCAGCCCCCTCAAACAGGGGCAGGCCACGGCGGAGGCGGAGGTCACTTTGTCTTCCACGGAGAGCCCTTTGCCTGCCCTGAGCACGACCGCTGCAGGTAGCGGTGCCACGACCCCTGCCGCTGAAGCTCAAACGCCCACCATCAAGCACGTGAGCGGCACGACGGCTCAGCCCAACACCAAGACGCTCCTTTCCATCCCTACCACATCGCTGGCCAACCCCTCTGCCACGGAGACAGACGGCGGAGCAGGGAGCACTGAGACTGCGCCCACGACGGCCACCCAGCAAGGGAGCTCGAGCGGCCCGTCTGCCGCCACCAGGGTGACCAGCTCCGCCTACCCGTTGATGACGCCCAACAACACGGCCACTGGCGTGGCCACAGCGACTGGCAGTGCTGCCTCCGTGTCTCTCAGCCCCACCTCAGCAGCGACCAGCCGCTCATCCTCTTCTACCTTGGCTTTCTCAGTAGGGACGCCCAGCCCGCAGCCGAGCAGCACCAGCCCCAGCACGGAGGCGGGCTTGGCCACCACATCCCGCTCCTCCACGACACTTGCGTCCACGGCACTTGAGTCCACCGCTCCTGCTGCCGCTTCTGGACACACCACCTTGGGGTCGGGCACCACGGCGCCAGAGCCTACGAGCCAGAACACAGCGTCCAGCACGCCCAGCCCCAGGCCATGGGTATCCAGCTCCAGCACGGCCCCAGACTCAGCTACAAGCCAGGTTAGCCACTCGTCCACGCTGGCTGGCAGCGCGCAGACACGGGCAGTGCAGCTCACCTCCAGCCCCCTCAAACAGGGGCAGGCCACGGCGGAGGCGGAGGTCACTTTGTCTTCCACGGAGAGCCCTTTGCCTGCCCTGAGCACGACCGCTGCAGGTAGCGGTGCCACGACCCCTGCCGCTGAAGCTCAAACGCCCACCATCAAGCACGTGAGCGGCACGACGGCTCAGCCCAACACCAAGACGCTCCTTTCCGTCCCTACCACATCGCTGGCCAACCCCTCTGCCACGGAGACAGACGGCGGAGCAGGGAGCACTGAGACTGCGCCCACGACGGCCAGCCAGCAAGGGAGCTCCAGCGGCCCGTCTGCCGCCACCAGGGTGACCAGCTCCGCCTACCCGTTGATGACGCCCAACAACACGGCCACTGGCGTGGCCACAGCGACTGGCAGTGCTGCCTCCGTGTCTCTCAGCCCCACCTCAGCAGCGACCAGCCGCTCATCCTCTTCTACCTTGGCTTTCTCAGTAGGGACGCCCAGCCCGCAGCCGAGCAGCACCAGCCCCAGCACGGAGGCGGGCTTGGCCACCACATCCCGCTCCTCCACGACACTTGCGCCCACGGCACTTGAGTCCACCGCTCCTGCTGCCGCTTCTGGCCACACCACCTTGGGGTCGGGCACCACGGCGCCAGAGCCTACGAGCCAGAACACAGCGTCCAGCACGCCCAGCCCCAGGCCATGGGTATCCAGCTCCAGCACGGCCCCAGACTCAGCTACAAGCCAGGTTAGCCACTCGTCCACGCTGGCTGGCAGCGCGCAGACACGGGCAGTGCAGCTCACCTCCAGCCCCCTCAAACAGGGGCAGGCCACGGCGGAGGCGGAGGTCACTTTGTCTTCCACGGAGAGCCCTTTGCCTGCCCTGAGCACGACCGCTGCAGGTAGCGGTGCCAAGACCCCTGCCGCTGAAGCTCAAACGCCCACCACCAACCACGTGAGCGGCACGACGGCTCAGCCCAACACCAAGACGCTCCTTTCCGTCCCTACCACATCGCTGGCCAACCCCTCTGCCACGGAGACAGACGGCGGAGCAGGGAGCACTGAGACTGCGCCCACGACGGCCACCCAGCAAGGGAGCTCGAGCGGCCCGTCTGCCGCCACCAGGGTGACCAGCTCCGCCTACCCGTTGATGACGCCCAACAACACGGCCACTGGCGTGGCCACAGCGACTGGCAGTGCTGCCTCCGTGTCTCTCAGCCCCACCTCAGCAGCGACCAGCCGCTCATCCTCTTCTACCTTGGCTTTCTCAGTAGGGACGCCCAGCCCGCAGCCGAGCAGCACCAGCCCCAGCACGGAGGCGGGCTTGGCCACCACATCCCGCTCCTCCACGACACTTGCGTCCACGGCACTTGAGTCCACCGCTCCTGCTGCCGCTTCTGGCCACACCACCTTGGGGTCGGGCACCACGGCGCCAGAGCCTACGAGCCAGAACACAGCGTCCAGCACGCCCAGCCCCAGGCCATGGGTATCCAGCTCCAGCACGGCCCCAGACTCAGCTACAAGCCAGGTTAGCCACTCGTCCACGCTGGCTGGCAGCGCGCAGACACGGGCAGTGCAGCTCACCTCCAGCCCCCTCAAACAGGGGCAGGCCACGGCGGAGGCGGAGGTCACTTTGTCTTCCACGGAGAGCCCTTTGCCTGCCCTGAGCACGACCGCTGCAGGTAGCGGTGCCACGACCCCTGCCGCTGAAGCTCAAACGCCCACCATCAAGCACGTGAGCGGCACGACGGCTCAGCCCAACACCAAGACGCTCCTTTCCATCCCTACCACATCGCTGGCCAACCCCTCTGCCACGGAGACAGACGGCGGAGCAGGGAGCACTGAGACTGCGCCCACGACGGCCACCCAGCAAGGGAGCTCGAGCGGCCCGTCTGCCGCCACCAGGGTGACCAGCTCCGCCTACCCGTTGATGACGCCCAACAACACGGCCACTGGCGTGGCCACAGCGACTGGCAGTGCTGCCTCCGTGTCTCTCAGCCCCACCTCAGCAGCGACCAGCCGCTCATCCTCTTCTACCTTGGCTTTCTCAGTAGGGACGCCCAGCCCGCAGCCGAGCAGCACCAGCCCCAGCACGGAGGCGGGCTTGGCCACCACATCCCGCTCCTCCACGACACTTGCGTCCACGGCACTTGAGTCCACCGCTCCTGCTGCCGCTTCTGGACACACCACCTTGGGGTCGGGCACCACGGCGCCAGAGCCTACGAGCCAGAACACAGCGTCCAGCACGCCCAGCCCCAGGCCATGGGTATCCAGCTCCAGCACGGCCCCAGACTCAGCTACAAGCCAGGTTAGCCACTCGTCCACGCTGGCTGGCAGCGCGCAGACACGGGCAGTGCAGCTCACCTCCAGCCCCCTCAAACAGGGGCAGGCCACGGCGGAGGCGGAGGTCACTTTGTCTTCCACGGAGAGCCCTTTGCCTGCCCTGAGCACGACCGCTGCAGGTAGCGGTGCCACGACCCCTGCCGCTGAAGCTCAAACGCCCACCATCAAGCACGTGAGCGGCACGACGGCTCAGCCCAACACCAAGACGCTCCTTTCCATCCCTACCACATCGCTGGCCAACCCCTCTGCCACAGAGACAGACGGCGGAGCAGGGAGCACTGAGACTGCGCCCACGACGGCCACCCAGCAAGGGAGCTCGAGCGGCCCGTCTGCCGCCACCAGGGTGACCAGCTCCGCCTACCCGTTGATGACGCCCAACAACACGGCCACTGGCGTGGCCACAGCGACTGGCAGTGCTGCCTCCGTGTCTCTCAGCCCCACCTCAGCAGCGACCAGCCGCTCATCCTCTTCTACCTTGGCTTTCTCAGTAGGGACGCCCAGCCCGCAGCCGAGCAGCACCAGCCCCAGCACGGAGGCGGGCTTGGCCACCACATCCCGCTCCTCCACGACACTTGCGTCCACGGCACTTGAGTCCACCGCTCCTGCTGCCGCTTCTGGCCACACCACCTTGGGGTCGGGCACCATGGCGCCAGAGCCTACGAGCCAGAACACAGCGTCCAGCACGCCCAGCCCCAGGCCATGGGTATCCAGCTCCAGCACGGCCCCAGACTCAGCTACAAGCCAGGTTAGCCACTCGTCCACGCTGGCTGGCAGCGCGCAGACACGGGCAGTGCAGCTCACCTCCAGCCCCCTCAAACAGGGGCAGGCCACGGCGGAGGCGGAGGTCACTTTGTCTTCCACGGAGAGCCCTTTGCCTGCCCTGAGCACGACCGCTGCAGGTAGCGGTGCCACGACCCCTGCCGCTGAAGCTCAAACGCCCACCATCAAGCACGTGAGCGGCACGACGGCTCAGCCCAACACCAAGACGCTCCTTTCCGTCCCTACCACATCGCTGGCCAACCCCTCTGCCACGGAGACAGACGGCGGAGCAGGGAGCACTGAGACTGCGCCCACGACGGCCACCCAGCAAGGGAGCTCGAGCGGCCCGTCTGCCGCCACCAGGGTGACCAGCTCCGCCTACCCGTTGATGACGCCCAACAACACGGCCACTGGCGTGGCCACAGCGACTGGCAGTGCTGCCTCCGTGTCTCTCAGCCCCACCTCAGCAGCGACCAGCCGCTCATCCTCTTCTACCTTGGCTTTCTCAGTAGGGACGCCCAGCCCGCAGCCGAGCAGCACCAGCCCCAGCACGGAGGCGGGCTTGGCCACCACATCCCGCTCCTCCACGACACTTGCGTCCACGGCACTTGAGTCCACCGCTCCTGCTGCCGCTTCTGGACACACCACCTTGGGGTCGGGCACCACGGCGCCAGAGCCTACGAGCCAGAACACAGCGTCCAGCACGCCCAGCCCCAGGCCATGGGTATCCAGCTCCAGCACGGCCCCAGACTCAGCTACAAGCCAGGTTAGCCACTCGTCCACGCTGGCTGGCAGCGCGCAGACACGGGCAGTGCAGCTCACCTCCAGCCCCCTCAAACAGGGGCAGGCCACGGCGGAGGCGGAGGTCACTTTGTCTTCCACGGAGAGCCCTTTGCCTGCCCTGAGCACGACCGCTGCAGGTAGCGGTGCCACGACCCCTGCCGCTGAAGCTCAAACGCCCACCATCAAGCACGTGAGCGGCACGACGGCTCAGCCCAACACCAAGACGCTCCTTTCCGTCCCTACCACATCGCTGGCCAACCCCTCTGCCACGGAGACAGACGGCGGAGCAGGGAGCACTGAGACTGCGCCCACGACGGCCAGCCAGCAAGGGAGCTCGAGCGGCCCGTCTGCCGCCACCAGGGTGACCAGCTCCGCCTACCCGTTGATGACGCCCAACAACACGGCCACTGGCGTGGCCACAGCGACTGGCAGTGCTGCCTCCGTGTCTCTCAGCCCCACCTCAGCAGCGACCAGCCGCTCATCCTCTTCTACCTTGGCTTTCTCAGTAGGGACGCCCAGCCCGCAGCCGAGCAGCACCAGCCCCAGCACGGAGGCGGGCTTGGCCACCACATCCCGCTCCTCCACGACACTTGCGTCCACGGCACTTGAGTCCACCGCTCCTGCTGCCGCTTCTGGCCACACCACCTTGGGGTCGGGCACCACGGCGCCAGAGCCTACGAGCCAGAACACAGCGTCCAGCACGCCCAGCCCCAGGCCATGGGTATCCAGCTCCAGCACGGCCCCAGACTCAGCTACAAGCCAGGTTAGCCACTCGTCCACGCTGGCTGGCAGCGCGCAGACACGGGCAGTGCAGCTCACCTCCAGCCCCCTCAAACAGGGGCAGGCCACGGCGGAGGCGGAGGTCACTTTGTCTTCCACGGAGAGCCCTTTGCCTGCCCTGAGCACGACCGCTGCAGGTAGCGGTGCCACGACCCCTGCCGCTGAAGCTCAAACGCCCACCATCAAGCACGTGAGCGGCACGACGGCTCAGCCCAACACCAAGACGCTCCTTTCCATCCCTACCACATCGCTGGCCAACCCCTCTGCCACGGAGACAGACGGCGGAGCAGGGAGCACTGAGACTGCGCCCACGACGGCCACCCAGCAAGGGAGCTCGAGCGGCCCGTCTGCCGCCACCAGGGTGACCAGCTCCGCCTACCCGTTGATGACGCCCAACAACACGGCCACTGGCGTGGCCACAGCGACTGGCAGTGCTGCCTCCGTGTCTCTCAGCCCCACCTCAGCAGCGACCAGCCGCTCATCCTCTTCTACCTTGGCTTTCTCAGTAGGGACGCCCAGCCCGCAGCCGAGCAGCACCAGCCCCAGCACGGAGGCGGGCTTGGCCACCACATCCCGCTCCTCCACGACACTTGCGTCCACGGCACTTGAGTCCACCGCTCCTGCTGCCGCTTCTGGACACACCACCTTGGGGTCGGGCACCACGGCGCCAGAGCCTACGAGCCAGAACACAGCGTCCAGCACGCCCAGCCCCAGGCCATGGGTATCCAGCTCCAGCACGGCCCCAGACTCAGCTACAAGCCAGGTTAGCCACTCGTCCACGCTGGCTGGCAGCGCGCAGACACGGGCAGTGCAGCTCACCTCCAGCCCCCTCAAACAGGGGCAGGCCACGGCGGAGGCGGAGGTCACTTTGTCTTCCACGGAGAGCCCTTTGCCTGCCCTGAGCACGACCGCTGCAGGTAGCGGTGCCACGACCCCTGCCGCTGAAGCTCAAACGCCCACCATCAAGCACGTGAGCGGCACGACGGCTCAGCCCAACACCAAGACGCTCCTTTCCGTCCCTACCACATCGCTGGCCAACCCCTCTGCCACGGAGACAGACGGCGGAGCAGGGAGCACTGAGACTGCGCCCACGACGGCCAGCCAGCAAGGGAGCTCGAGCGGCCCGTCTGCCGCCACCAGGGTGACCAGCTCCGCCTACCCGTTGATGACGCCCAACAACACGGCCACTGGCGTGGCCACAGCGACTGGCAGTGCTGCCTCCGTGTCTCTCAGCCCCACCTCAGCAGCGACCAGCCGCTCATCCTCTTCTACCTTGGCTTTCTCAGTAGGGACGCCCAGCCCGCAGCCGAGCAGCACCAGCCCCAGCACGGAGGCGGGCTTGGCCACCACATCCCGCTCCTCCACGACACTTGCGTCCACGGCACTTGAGTCCACCGCTCCTGCTGCCGCTTCTGGCCACACCACCTTGGGGTCGGGCACCACGGCGCCAGAGCCTACGAGCCAGAACACAGCGTCCAGCACGCCCAGCCCCAGGCCATGGGTATCCAGCTCCAGCACGGCCCCAGACTCAGCTACAAGCCAGGTTAGCCACTCGTCCACGCTGGCTGGCAGCGCGCAGACACGGGCAGTGCAGCTCACCTCCAGCCCCCTCAAACAGGGGCAGGCCACGGCGGAGGCGGAGGTCACTTTGTCTTCCACGGAGAGCCCTTTGCCTGCCCTGAGCACGACCGCTGCAGGTAGCGGTGCCACGACCCCTGCCGCTGAAGCTCAAACGCCCACCATCAAGCACGTGAGCGGCACGACGGCTCAGCCCAACACCAAGACGCTCCTTTCCGTCCCTACCACATCGCTGGCCAACCCCTCTGCCACGGAGACAGACGGCGGAGCAGGGAGCACTGAGACTGCGCCCACGACGGCCACCCAGCAAGGGAGCTCGAGCGGCCCGTCTGCCGCCACCAGGGTGACCAGCTCCGCCTACCCGTTGATGACGCCCAACAACACGGCCACTGGCGTGGCCACAGCGACTGGCAGTGCTACCTCCGTGTCTCTCAGCCCCACGTCAGCAGCGACCAGCCGCTCATCCTCTTCTACCTTGGCTTTCTCAGTAGGGACGCCCAGCCCGCAGCCGAGCAGCACCAGCCCCAGCACGGAGGCGGGCTTGGCCACCACATCCCGCTCCTCCACGACACTTGCGTCCACGGCACTTGAGTCCACCGCTCCTGCTGCCGCTTCTGGACACACCACCTTGGGGTCGGGCACCACGGCGCCAGAGCCTACGAGCCAGAACACAGCGTCCAGCACGCCCAGCCCCAGGCCATGGGTATCCAGCTCCAGCACGGCCCCAGACTCAGCTACAAGCCAGGTTAGCCACTCGTCCACGCTGGCTGGCAGCGCGCAGACACGGGCAGTGCAGCTCACCTCCAGCCCCCTCAAACAGGGGCAGGCCACGGCGGAGGCGGAGGTCACTTTGTCTTCCACGGAGAGCCCTTTGCCTGCCCTGAGCACGACCGCTGCAGGTAGCGGTGCCACGACCCCTGCCGCTGAAGCTCAAACGCCCACCATCAAGCACGTGAGCGGCACGGCGGCTCAGCCCAACACCAAGACGCTCCTTTCCGTCCCTACCACATCGCTGGCCAACCCCTCTGCCACGGAGACAGACGGCGGAGCAGGGAGCACTGAGACTGCGCCCACGACGGCCACCCAGCAAGGGAGCTCGAGCCGCCCGTCTACCGCCACCCTGGTGACCAGCTCCGCCTACCCGTTGATGACGCCCAACAACATGGCCACTGGCGTGGCCACAGCAACTGGCAGTGCTGCCTCCATGTCTCTCAGCCCCACCTCAGCAGCGACCAGCCGCTCATCCTCTTCTACCTTGGCTTTCTCAGTAGGAACGCCCAGCCCGCAGCCGAGCAGCACCAGCCCCAGCACGGAGGCGGGCTTGGCCACCACATCCCGCTCCTCCACGACACTTGCGTCCACGGCACTTGAGTCCACCGCTCCTGCTGCCGCTTCTGGCCACACCACCTTGGGGTCGGGCACCACGGCGCCAGAGCCTACGAGCCAGAACACAGTGTCCAGCACGCCCAGCCCTAGGCCATGGGTATCCAGCTCCAGCACGGCCCCAGACTCAGCTACAAGCCAGGTTAGCCACTCGTCCACGCTGGCTGGCAGCGCGCAGACACGGGCAGTGCAGCTCACCTCCAGCCCCCTCAAACAGGGGCAGGCCACGGCGGAGGCGGAGGTCACTTTGTCTTCCACGGAGAGCCCTTTGCCTGCCCTGAGCACGACTGCTGCAGGTAGCGGTGCCACGACCCCTGCCGCTGAAGCTGAAACGCCCACCATCAAGCACGTGAGCGGCACGGCGGCTCAGCCCAACACCAAGACGCTCCTTTCCGTCCCTACCACATCGCTGGCCAACCCCTCTGCCACGGAGAAAGACGGCGGAGCAGGGAGCACTGAGACTGCGCCCACGACGGCCACCCAGCAAGGGAGCTCGAGCGGCCCGTCTGCCGCCACCAGGGTGACCAGCTCCGCCTACCCGTTGATGACGCCCAACAACACGGCCACTGGCGTGGCCACAGCGACTGGCAGTGCTGCCTCCGTGTCTCTCAGCCCCACCTCAGCAGCGACCAGCCGCTCATCCTCTTCTAGCTTGGCTTTCTCAGTAGGGACGCCCAGCCCGCAGCCGAGCAGCACCAGCCCCAGCACGGAGGTGGGCTTGGCCACCACATCCCGCTCCTCCACGACACTTGCGTCCACGGCACTTGAGTCCACCGCTCCTGCTGCCGCTTCTGGCCACACCACCTTGGGGTCGGGCACCACGGCGCCAGAGCCTACGAGCCAGAACACAGCGTCCAGCACGCCCAGCCCCAGGCCATGGGTATCCAGCTCCAGCACGGCCCCAGACTCAGCTACAAGCCAGGTTAGCCACTCGTCCACGCTGGCTGGCAGCGCGCAGACACGGGCAGTGCAGCTCACCTCCAGCCCCCTCAAACAGGGGCAGGCCACGGCGGAGGCGGAGGTCACTTTGTCTTCCACGGAGAGCCCTTTGCCTGCCCTGAGCATGACCGCTGCAGGTAGCGGTGCCACGACCCCTGCCGCTGAAGCTCAAACACGCACCTTCAACCACGTGAGCGGCACGATGGCTCAGCCCAACACCAAGACGCTCCTTTCCGTCCCTACCACATCGCTGGCCAACCCCTCTGCCACGGAGACAGACGGCGGAGCAGGGAGCACTGAGACTGCGCCCACGACGGCCACTCAGCAAGGGAGCTCGAGCGGCCCGTCTGCCGCCACCAGGGTGACCAGCTCCGCCTACCCGTTGATGACGCCCAACAACACGGCCACTGGCGTGGCCACAGCGACTGGCAGTGCTGCCTCCGTGTCTCTCAGCCCCACCTCAGCAGCGACCAGCCGCTCATCCTCTTCTACCTTGGCTTTCTCAGTAGCGACGCCCAGCCCGCAGCCGAGCAGCACCAGCCCCAGCACGGAGGCGGGCTTGGCCACCACATCCCGCTCCTCCACGACACTTGCGTCCGCGGCACTTGAGTCCACCGCTCCTGCTGCCGCTTCTGGCCACACCACCTTGGGGTCGGGCACCACGGCGCCAGAGCCTACGAGCCAGAACACAGCGTCCAGCACGCCCAGCCCCAGGCCATGGGTATCCAGCTCCAGCACGGCCCCAGACTCAGCTACAAGCCAGGTTAGCCACCTGTCCACGCTGGCTGGCAGCGCGCAGACACGGGCAGTGCAGCTCACCTCCAGCCCCCTCAAACAGGGGCAGGCCACGGCGGAGGCGGAGGTCACTTTGTCTTCCACGGAGAGCCCTTTGCCTGCCCTGAGCATGACCGCTGCAGGTAGCGGTGCCACGACCCCTGCCGCTGAAGCTCAAACGCCCACCATCAAGCACGTGAGCGGCACGACGGCTCAGCCCAACACCAAGACGCTCCTTTCCGTCCCTACCACATCGCTGGCCAACCCCTCTGCCACGGAGACAGACGGCGGAGCAGGGAGCACTGAGACTGCGCCCACGACGGCCACTCAGCAAGGGAGCTCGAGCCGCCCGTCTGCCGCCACCAGGGTGACCAGCTCCGCCTACCCGTTGATGACGCCCAACAACACGGCCACTGGCGTGGCCACAGCGACTGGCAGTGCTGCCTCCGTGTCTCTCAGCCCCACCTCAGCAGCGACCAGCCGCTCATCCTCTTCTAGCTTGGCTTTCTCAGTAGCGACGCCCAGCCCGCAGCCGAGCAGCACCAGCCCCAGCACGGAGGCGGGCTTGGCCACCACATCCCGCTCCTCCACGACACTTGCGTCCACGGCACTTGAGTCCACCGCTCCTGCTGCCGCTTCTGGACACACCACCTTGGGGTCGGGCACCACGGCGCCAGAGCCTACGAGCCAGAACACAGCGTCCAGCACGCCCAGCCCCAGGCCATGGGTATCCAGCTCCAGCACGGCCCCAGACTCAGCTACAAGCCAGGTTAGCCACTCGTCCACGCTGGCTGGCAGCGCGCAGACACGGGCAGTGCAGCTCACCTCCAGCCCCCTCAAACAGGGGCAGGCCACGGCGGAGGCAGAGGTCACTGTGTCTTCCACGGAGATCCCCTTGTCTGCTGTATCCTTGTCTAAAACTTCTCTGCTTGCTGCTACTACTATTGGTGTAGTTCAAAGTTCCACCACAAACTTGGGGAGCAGTCACACATCTGAGACCACTGCCAAGATTCCTTTTTTCATGCCTGCGACGTTGTTGGGAAGCCACTCCACCATGAGTTTTAGCAATTTATCATCTCTTAATTCTTCTTTCACTACAACTTGCTGTGAGTATTTTGGTACCTAATGCTAAATAAATTTTCAGGTTTTTAGCTATATTTGAGTACAGTTTAGTTCTATACTTGGTATTTTGAATCAGAATTTTAACTTTTTACTATATCTATTTGAATTTGCCTATTTTATAGAGGAATAGTAATAACATCATCAACATACATTTCTCATATTTTTAGGTGTAGCCTGCGGTAGTATTCATAGTGGTGCTTCTTGCTCTTATGTAGTGTGGTGTGTAACAGATGGAAAATGCTGTGAGTTATGTTTCTTAGGTAAACTAATATCAATAGGATGTTTAATTGTTGTTGTCTAGTCAATTTCTGAAATTGCATTTTATGGAATTCCAGAGGCAGTTTCTTCCTTATGAGAATTCTTCCATATGTATTTGTACAAACTTGGTTTTCATTTGTTTCAATAGTAATTCTGTTCTAGTGAGTGTCATGAAAGCACCAAAAAGTCAATTCAGGCAGTCCACAAGTTCCAAAACCGACTGTATTCTAGCTGCCAAAGTATAGCAAATTGTCTAGAAACAGGGTTTATACAAATTATTTAGAATTATGACAACATAAAATACAGTTTCAGATACCAGTTGAGGGCATTATTGAGGTATGACCACATAAGAGGATCCACAACATGTACCCATTCACTCACAAGAAACAAAATTGAGAGACCTCTTTCTCTGAAGGGTACCCAGAAGAGTATAGTCACTTGCCTGGGTTGGGCAAGAGCTCACTCAAGGATATATCCACCACTCACGAAATGAGGAGGTGAAACGCACTCAGTCCCAGGAAGTCTCCTTAGATGACATCCTGATCTAAGGGGAGGGCTCCAGCTCACAGTCCTCCTGCTCCAAGAAGACCGTTCAAAGGTGGTCTTTGGCAAGGACCCTGTTTTATAGCCTGGTCAGATCTGGCTGTGGTCATTATGGTGTGGTCGAGAAGCTTCTCTGGCCATCTCCTTTGTTGAGGATCCTGTCCATTGACTGAGCACCGTGGCACCACCCTAGGTGTGTAGATGGGGACAGGCACAGTTGGGCACAAAAGGTGTTGAAGAGCCATCAACTGTCATATTGAAGGCTTCAGTTCTCAGGGGATGTGCAACTGCTACAGTGAGTCTTTGGTTTTTGCCAAGTGGCTATTTGCCTACTTCAAAGAAAATGGAGAAATGAATTTTGCATCATTCTTTAACGGATAAAAAACTAAAGCAAAGATAGAATAGAGGAGAACTCATTATTTTTATATTCTGCTACAAACAAACAAACATAAAGACGGGATGTGATTTTCATTTTTGGATCATAATAGTATTCTGCTAGTTTGAATATAAATCTAAGGGGTTAATCCTTCTCTGAGTTGGAGTCTTAGTGCTCTTACAGAATTCAGTAGGAGATACGCACATGCATGATAAGGTATAACTTAGTCTTTCACACTTTGGTAAAAACATTGCAGAGACTTTTTTTTATTCCTTAGGGAAGCAGCTTTGCATTAATACTTTATTCCTTAAACACACAGAGACTATAACTGCAAGCCTTACAGGAATTTCCTTTTTGCTTTTTAGCTCCAATCACTTTCTCCATACAGCTGGAGAAGGTGACCAGTACAATGATACAGTTCAGCTGGAAACCTCAAGGTGGCACAAGAGACAGCCCTTACAGAGTGCATCTATGGGGAGGCTCTCCCCAGATGAAGATAACCCTCAATGAAAGTACTGCATTTAATAATCTGCTTTCTGATCATGAATACCAAATATCTGTGGATGTTTCAACTTGCTCTAAGAACGTCAGTACCTCCTTGAAAGTTCGGACAGGTATTCTCTCTGGAACCTTCTATTTTTCTTTTTTTGCATTAGCAGAATAACACATACATGGCCTGGTGATGAAGCCCTTTTTCACTGAGCAGCTACTGAGACATGAATAAGCTATATACTGAAATGAATAGGTAAAGGGAGTTCGAACTTTTGGACACCAAAAGCCTTCAAATTTTTCACAGGGCTAAGATACAAAGCCTCCCTTGCCATCCTGCCAAATCCAAAACTTCACTGAACTAGAACCACAGTGATTCAACATGCCAATCTCTCACAGCTTTGTACTTTTTACTCCTAAGCCTGTCCTTCTCCTGCATCTTCACACGCAAGTTGTCCCTACCTTTGGGTTCTCAGTCACATTTCAGCCAGCAGGTTTAAATCCACAGTCCTCCTTGGGAGGACTTAGCCTAGGAAAGCCCGGAGTCCTGTACCTCCTACTGCTTGCACACTTTGCAAATCCCAGCTTCTCTGTCAGTAGAAGCAGCAGCTGCAGCATAGCAAATGCTTGCAGTAGGATATACCAGTGTAGTGAAGTTCGCAAGTTCAATACCTTTTCTATTACCTATTAATTACCTGGAGTCTTGTTCTGTTTTCCTATGGGACAGCATCTGTGATTCTGGGAGCAACTGTGCTTCCTACATTAAGCAGTATGTTGGAAGGAGCAGAGTCAATGCACAGCAGGTCAAGGGCATGCCTCTTGCAGGGGCTGATGTTCAAAGCTGCCTTGCTGTGAGGCACATAATCCAAGGGAATGGTGCTCCTTTCCCTTGATACCATCTAGCAACTTGTCCTCTTCTTCCAGAGACACATTAAGTAAAAGGTGTGGAATACAGCAGTCATTGTGTGGTAGACAGTATTTACGGGTTATATTATGGCCATCTGTGGTGCAGGGAGTTAACCTATCTACTTTCACTTCTGGTCTGCTCTTATCCTTAGTTCAGGGGTGTCAAACTCATTTTCACTGGGAGCCACACCAGCCTTGAGGTTGCCTTGGAAGGGCCAAATGTAATTTTAGGACTGTATAAATAAAGGAGTAGTTACATTTATCAGTAGTAACATATTATAGTTACTTTAGGATTGTATAAATGTAGAAGTAGTTACATTTATTAGTAGTAATATAGTTACTTTAGAACTGCATAAATGTAGTAGTTACATTTATGCAGTTCTAAAGTTACTTTTGGCCCTCTGAAGGCAACCGCGAGGCTGATGTGCCCCCCCATGAAAATGAGTTTTACACCCCTGCCTTAGCTGAGGAACCATTTTTAAACAATGCCTATACTTTGACTGGTTATTCTGTCTTTAATATCTCCACAGCTGCTGAAGTCTTCAATGGAACCACTAGGATTATCAACGAAATATTCATACCTGAATATCAGAACAAATCAAGTATAGCATTTAAGGACTTTGAAACCAAGTTCATTAATGAGGTATTTTTCTTAGGAGTTCTAAACCAACATTTATTTTCTGTTGAGCCCTTCCTAATGTAAATAATCACGAGGATCTGGATATGTATAATCTTAAGTGTGGATGGTTAGAAACAAAGCATTACTTAAGGCCATACTTCTCATTTACATTGTGGTCCTTGGAGGCCCTGGTTTAAATGAAATTGTCTGGGACTTAAACACACTCTCCTACTATGAGAAATACTTCTAAATGAATAATTGCCAGCATTTTGGTCTAACAATTCTTTATGTTAAAGGACAAAAATAGAAAATAACTTAAACTTTTTACCTTGCAGACAGAAAAACATCTGCCACAGAAGATAGGAGAATTAATAAAGGGAAAAAAGCTGCGTATCATAATTAATAGCATCGAGAATGGCAGTGTGACTGTGAACTTTGACATTGTGTTGGACATAGGAGAAAATATAACAGAAAAGGAGATTTCAGATGCTTTTATAGAGGCCCTTAACATGAGTACTGTATTGAAGGCTGATCTTAAAAAGACTGTTATACAAGGTATGAATTCATTCATCACTGTGAATTCAAGTGGTAGTATATATTTCACTGAGGGTGGAATGGAATTTAGGTGGGGAAAGGCAACTGCAAATAGTATTCTCTTTATCTGTTTTTCTATTGCTGACTTAAATTTTTTTTCTGTTCTCTGTTTTGTTTAACTTCACGGCAGCAAGGAATAGCTGTCAGCCAGGATTAAATGGCTGTTCCCAACATGCTACCTGCACTGCTGAAGGAGCAAGTTATTCCTGTCACTGCAATGAAGGATTCACAGATAACAGTCCCCAGGTTCCAGGGAGAGTTTGTCAGCGAAAGCAGAATTCGCGTAACTGTTTTATCTTTTTCTTTTTTTTTTTTCTTTTTATTTTTCTTTTTTTTTTTTTTTAAGAAAACACTTCACAAAATTGCATATAAGGTCTTTTCCCTCCCCTGACTCTCCTTTAGATTACTTACACTGGCCTTTGATGGATTGCATTTGGTGTGAGAATGGGTACCACAATTAACTATTTCAGCAAACAATGGAAGCATATATTCTAGGTTTGATTATTGAAAGATGTTTATGAAAATAAATAGCATAAACTTGGTGAAACTTTAGAAGAAAATGTACTCACTGCCTCCAAATTGCTGTTTTACAGAACGGATTACTACAGTGCTTCCAAAAAGTGTTATAGCTAATTCCATTGTCCCTACCAGAATTACATCAGGACTTTGCAGTAAGTAAATATTTATTATTGAATACTAGAACTAAAATTATCCAATATTAGTTATTAAAATCAGATACTATACTCTTGTTCATCAGTTATTTCAGCTGTGAAGTAAAATCTTGGGTTATAACTTCAGAAAGGGAAGCCTGAGAAAACCACTGAAAAGACATAATTATACAAATATAAATCAAGACAGTTTCTACACCTTGTTAAAGCCCCCCCAAATCCAACAACATTACACTGGGTGCCCACCTCCAGTGATATGTGATTTTTCTTAATGCTATTATGAAGCACATTTATGGAATGCCTATCTACTGCTCTAAACCTGGAGTTGCCTGGTGGGTTTTTAGTAATCCATCCTCCTGATGATATCAGTATGAGTCAAATTGCAGTCCACCTCAGAACACTCATCGGAGCAGCTGCCTAGCCTGTGATGAGAAAGACTAGAAGCAAGTAAAGTGTCATCCATTTGTGTTTTGGAGCCATTAATGTGTGATTTTTATCTATAGAGAAAATAGTTTAGTTCTGATGTTGTGGGAGAATGGGGTGAAAGGCTGGAATCAGCCCTAAGAAAACTCACAAAGATTTATATTGATTTAATTTGTGTATTTTTTGCTTCAATGTTAAATGTGTAGAATTGCAGAAGTGAAATGAACTGCCCTCAGCTGCATGACGCTTTTTTGCTTTGCAGTGCCAGTGTCCATCGAAGTTCAGAATGTGACTGCAGAAGCAATACAATTCAGCTGGACTGGTGGCAGGAACAGCAGCCTCTATGCCATCTCCCTCATGGATGGAAACCGGAAGATAAATGAAACTACTACAAAAGAGACAAAAGCTGTCTTTAAACATTTACTTCCCGGTTATGTATACACAGTATCTGTGGCAGTATTATCTTGTGCTGAGAACAGCTGGACTTCAGTCAGTGTCCGGACAGGTATTTCCTTGATCATCTTGTAATTTCTTGTTAAGGAATGTACTCTCAGAATATCTTTTAATAATATGGTTGCGTTTGATTTCATACAGTATTATTCCTGTAAGTCATCTTTATTTATCTGACTGATTCCCCTAGTTTGATAGGACTACTTGGATTAAACAGGAGTTTGGAAGAGTAAGTGCCTATTCTGTAAAATTTCTGACCATGCTATATTGATGAACCATAATTCTGTACAAAAGTCAAGATATTTTAGTTGTAAATTTAACAGTACATATTCTGGTGATGTGAAGTTTATGCCGTACGTGCTTTTGTGAATGCAGGCAATCCTTAAGTGTCACTGTTATATTTTTAATTTCATCCTAGGGTATAGACATTAAGAGAGGCTATTTAATTGTATCACTGTACTAAAGCATGAAAAGTAGAATATATGTTCTATTTTTTCTCAGAATTTCAGATACACCCAGGAAGTATCTTACATCTTTTCCCTCAGCCAAATACACTTAACTAAACTTTTCATATAATGTACAGGGCCTCCCAGGTGACGTTGCCTTTCTTACAAAACATTCAGGGACTGCAGACATAATCTGGATCCAACATTCTAGCATCCAGGGCACTCAACAGGATCATCTTAGTTTAAATATCTGTACACTGATTGTCATCAGGCCATGGGTAGCTCTGCAAAAAATGTTGCAGGCAGTCAGGAACTTGCTTTTCTCGAAAGATCTTCCTCTGCCCACCTCTCACCACACAAAAGCTCTGTAGTGCCCTTAGAGTAGCTACAAGGTAAAAACTAATGAGGGTTCTCATCAATTCTTTCACAAGCCATCTTGAAAAGACTTAGGCATTTTACCTCAGCTATTCCAAATGGAAAAGAGTTCCAGAACTGCAATGCTGTGATGTTCTGAGAACACTGTCAAATTACCAACCTAAAAGTATCCATGGCAAATCTATTTTCATTTGCTTTTGAGCCAACATTGCTCTCTAACTTAAATAGTTCCTCTCTCTTCCCGTCTTCATATTGTGTTCTCAATTTCTGATACAATCACAAACATTTCCTACAGACAATGCTCTCAGACTTTGTTTGCTAGACTAGACAAGCCATTGTTTCCTAGTTTCCTTTCATAAGAAGAATTCTTCATTGCCTTGGAGGCCTCTTAGGCTCTGCTCTTTGTTTTTTGAAATAGAAATCACGTTTCTTGAGTGTGGGTGAGTGGGATTACACACAGACATCCAGGAAAGCTTGGACCATTGCTCTTACCATATCATTAGCATTCCCATCTCTACTGGAAATGTATTGAACAACACATCATAAGACTACTCACGCTTTTTTCATAGCTGCATCATAGCTGTGATCAGCTCAGACACTGAAATACTTTTTTTCTTCAATGCTGATGCTGCCAGGTTAGAGAATAAATTTTTATTGTTGTCCCTAAATGCACAACTTTCAGGGAAAGTCATCCCAGTGTTGCTGCTCCAGCCTTAGCTTCATCTAATTCCTTCTGGAAGATATTTCATTTCTGCCTTGTGTTAATGACACTACTAACTTTGTGCCATCGGCAAATTTTATGAGCAAACTGCTCCGTTTTCTGGCAAGATCTAGCACGGAAATGTTAAACAAGTTCTACACCCGAACTCAAGGAACACCACATGTAATACCTCTCTAAAGCAAGGTTTTTTCTTTTAAAGCTACCCATTGCCATCTCCCCATTAGGCAATTCATTTAGACAAATCTTTTTCCACTAAAAAATTACCACTTAGCACTGTATAATTTTGCTTTCCTATCATTGGAAGAGATCTGAAATTAAGCTTGTCAAAGGAAGCTATGAGGTTATTCTGGCATTTTACGCTTTTGCTAAAACTGTATTTCAGTTTCTCATACTTTCTCTGTAGCTGAGAAATGTTTCATTATGTTTTTAACATCCTTTAAAAGATCTAACAGAACTTTTGACAACTGTTACTTTCTTTCAGCATTTCTCGGCCTCTAAAACATAATTCTCTTTGTTGCAACCTCTTTTCAGTTCTCTAATGGATTGTCTGATTATTCTCAAAACTCTCTAGGACAATTCTAGCAGGTAAATGTAGGGTTCCTTCTTATGGATTTACCCTCTATCTTAGGCTTTAGGACCACAGAGTCAAGGAATTCTCATCATAATTTCTATTCAATTATTTCAATACCTCATTCCCGTGGCTTTCATTTATTAGTTTTCCTATTTAAAAAAAAAAAAAAAAAAAAAATTAAAAAAAAGTGATTCCTTTTGTAATCTGAAGACATCTGCCCTTCCAAAAAGTGTGAGCTAATTTTAAAAAAAGCCATAAAGAACAAGTCATCTGGATTTTATGTGGAGTTAAAGATCATGTTCAATTCTGTGAGGAGAACTATAGCTATACCCAATGAGCTACCATAATTTACTACTATTTTGACCCATTATCAATAATTCAGATTAGCCAGTCCAGACAAGAATACTGAGGTCCTGAGACTCCATAATGCATATTGTTTTCAAATGAATTTGCAGGTGGCTTTTACTTCTGAAAACTCTTATCTAGTTTACCTGAGTTGTACAAGCACATAACAGCACAACCTATATCTTTAAGTTCCATAAGAAATTAGAATTCTCAACATTATCTCAGTAAAGTTCTCGAATACCACCTACCCACTAACCACCTGCCTCCCTTCTGATACGTTCTGTTTTCATAGTCTGCAGTTTTAAGTTCTCACTGGGCAAAAGGAACTGCTGCTTAGGTTGTTCTTTGGCCATGATTAAATGCTTTTACATATTCCAGTTTGGAAGTATGATCCACTAGATGAAGCACAAAGAGGGTTTTTTCATCCTATCTTTTTCTTACTAGCAACAATCACACATACTCGGAAGCAATTATATTGATTTTTCTTTTAATCATTTTACAGATCCTGTTTCCTGTTTCAATAGAACTGAGTTTTGCTTACCAAAAAATACCGGCTGTCCTGACTTAAAAGATATTGTATGCTCACGTAAGTTTTATAGAATTTTAAAATTTATTTATTCATAGCTATGGTGTATCATTTCACAATATAGTATCTTTCATGAGTATTTTGCCATCTGTTTTATTATGTTTCTTCATATAGCAGCTGAAGTTCACACATCTTTGGTAAGGAAGCTGCCTTCATCAAACTTCAGTGTCAGCTTCCAACTCTATTTTTAATTTGGACTTTTCTATGTAAAGCACACTTCTTCCAGCTTAGGGCTTATCCACCTACTTGGGAAGATTGAAATGTACACAGTGTCTTGAAAAATCTAATAGACTCATCTTGCTTCTGCTGAAATCAATGGGAGAGTGGCTATTGAATTAGGGAGTAAGATGCACTTTGAATAATATAGAAATGAGTAACGAGTTGCGAGAATTGTGACTGACAAATTAGAAGAGTTTCAATTCTTGAAGGTTCAGAAGCCAGTACATTTGGTATGCTGACATGATACACTTTCTTATTACGCGATTAGTTTATTTTTATATCAATTTGTATTATTAATACATGTGATCATAAAGTTCAAAAAGCAAGTATGGAGTAACGTCCTGGGATTCACTTAATTGTTTCACTTTTTTTTTTTTTTTTCCAGAATACCAAGCATTTGCCTGCACTGTTTTGTTAAAAAGCCAGACATTTAAGCATATGCTATACAACTCTGATAGTGAAAGCTACAAAACAATGTCTGAAAGTATCAAAACAGAAGTAAGTTGCTGTAATCTCCTTTGTCATTATGAAAGATCTAAGTGAAGTTTTGCAATTAGCAACATCTGTTTCCTAGATTAAGTCTTAAATCAAGATTGTGATGGGAGAAAACAGTGTAGGAAGTACAAGAACTGTCTTGACTGAAGGAGAGAAAGCACGTTGTCCAACAAGGAGGTGTATGTTCCCTAACTCATCCTCAAATATAAGATATTTATTGAAAGGCATTTTAAAATTATATTTTTATAATCACAAGGAACATCTCATTATTTTTATTTTCTCCCACCTTGTTAAGCAGATGCCTGTAGAGACAGAAAAAACATTAGTACTCAAAAATAACATTTCAACACATACTTGTGTTGGAAATATGGGACCTTTACAAATGTGTACTGTTAGTCCAGATCATTGTGAGTTTGCTTCATTGTGGTGGTTACTGGGCTGGAGAAGGTATCAAGGGGACCATAACAGAGAAGAACTGAATAGAGAACAAGGAAGCTTAGAGACAGTAGATGATCCTAGTAAAGCTGACAAGCAGAAGCAGCAGTCTGCTGCACAGCATCTTTAGCAGAATTCTAAAGAAAAAGAGTAATAATTTACACACCTCAAAAGAATCCTGATATACATGAGACTGTTGGAAAGGTAAAGATACTGTAAGATTGGAGTAGACCGCATTTAAATAACTAACACAGAAAATTATTTTTAGTGTAATCATCATACATTTTAGTGAAGAGTCTTCATGCATTTCATAAGCAGTAGTTGATTTGTTCTCACAAGGCCAACTCCTTGTAACCTTATCTTATGACTGCTAATATCTCCATTTTGTGGATAGAAAATTTGCTTTACTGAATTTAAAAGGCTTCCTCCAACCTGACCGAATGAAAAAGGAGTCCCTTTACTGTGTTTTAATAAACTTTCAGGCTTTGTGCAACATGTCACTATGACAGTTATCACAATTTTCTCTAAAAAAATGGCAAAACCAAGGAGAAGCTATACTAACATAACTGAAAATGTAGCAAATTAGTCTGCTGGATTTTTTTTTTTTTTTTTTTTACAATTTGGCTATTGAACTATTTATTTAAAATTCCACAGTACTATCCCTCTGTAGTTGTAGTTTTTGAAATTTTACACTTTCAACTGCGTAGGCCAGGTTTCCTATCCAGACTGCTCATTGTGGTAAGGAAAAGAAAAGCATTTTTGGAGTCTCTGGCCAGAAAGCTTGATGTGACCTGTAGTTTGGGGTGAGGTTTTATCCCACAGAGAAAGATGGAGGTAGACAAATGGGCAGAGAATCAGAACAGAGTCCGTTATCATCTATGAAAAATAGTAATCCTTCAGACTTTTCAGGCAAAATATCATATTTTTCCACAGCAAGAAGATTTCTTTTTCCTAGTGGGTTGGACAAAAAATCTAATTTTCTGTAAATACCAGTCCTCGCAGAAACATTTAAATCAGCCTTACTTAAAAAGTAGAGCTACCTGTTCTTACCCTATATCCACATGAAAGCACTGGGCAAGTCTGTGCTTTTGGAGACATCAGTGTAAACCTGAATCCTTCCAATTGGTGTGATGGGATTAAACTTATTTTATGCCACAATTATTGAGAGACAAATCAGACCCTTGTCTCTGTATAGTTAATCTGTGGCATCATGATTTTTATAATCAGGTGATAAAAACATTTTAGCTGTTCTAAACCTCTAATGTCAAGTTGTATGCTGATAGTGTGTGTGTGACCACTCTTGAAGTTTAGCTATACATGTTAAAAAAGCTAGAGGACGCTGAAGGTAACTGTAGAAATGTTAGCTGCACTATGCAGATTCCAAATTTTGTACAGTCTGGGTCTTATATGGGTTTGTAGTCTGTGGAGGAAGACAACATTGACAGCTAGCTAAGCAGATTACTGCTTTGGAAGTTAAACTTTGATTTCATATTTTCTATCACAGACTGTGTGTTGTTTTGGAATCCTCCTTCAGTAAGATTTTTAGTGGTATAGACAAAAATTACTGTCAATATTCATTTATTTGTTATTCCATAGAGATTACCCTGGAAGAATGATAAGTGCAGAAAATTAATATCTTGATGTGTGTGTGATGTATGTATTCCTGCTTCGCCTCAGTTGACTAACACATGGAAAAACATCCATTTCAATTTACACAGGTTGTTAGAGAAATGCGCATTAAACTGAAGGATGACCACTTCGATATCGTTATGGTTGGATTCAGACCTGGAAGTGTGATTGCCTATTTTATTTCTCTGCTGCAAAAACAAGAGCCCATTGATGCGAATCTTCTGCAGGCATACTTAAGTCAAATATTAAAGAGCAAGTTTGGTGACCAAACTGAAGTAACTGTACAACGTAAGTGATATTGAAACAGCTTCTCTGTGATAGTGTAGGAATTAAAGGGTCAGATCTCCTGCTCTTCACAAAAGCTGATAAATTAACTTATTTCTTTTAAGAGGTTGAAGTATTTCAGATAACTTCTTTAAACATTCACAGAACACATAGTCCAGATAAAATATAGATGATGGATGCATTTTAAAGAGCCACTGCACACAGCTGGCTCCAGACTCAAAGGATAGATTCTCCTCACAAAGAAGGAGGCCTAGGTGAGCTTCTTGTTGCCGTGCGTATTAACCTTCATATCCTCCATCCTGATCCTAAAAGATTGGCTTTCAGTGGAGAAAGGGATGAGCAGACTTCTTCTGCAGTGACACCTGCGATACTTCTCTGTGGATAGAGATGTGAAGGAAGGATTCACCTCTTCTGCCCTAAGAAACCTTTGGCCCCTGCTTCCATGGCTGAAGGCAGTGTGGATTTAGCAACACAAAGTACTGCAGAGATCCAGCGAGTCTGAGAGGGAAAGCAGAAATTGTGCAGGAGGATATTAATCCAGAATATGCTGTCATGCTCATGGTAGTGGTAATATGCTTGTTGTGTTGCGCTGCTGCTATGAGTGTGGGGCTTTTCATACAACACTGATGTTCCCTCTGCCCCAGTCGATACCCTTTCTTTGTAAAAATGCTAGCTAGCACTATAATTTAGCCTTTTCACCATTTCCACACACATCTTTACCACAGAGATGAGCTATGCTTACACACACTACAAGTCTTTCATTGCCTTTACCTGGCAATTAGGAAGCTGTCTGGGTTTGGCCTATCAGTTTAGAGACTTTGATTTAAGTGGACTGTCTCATGGAACAAGACATGGGTAGGTGTGAGTACAGCTGACAAACCAGGTCCCGATTAATTTCACAAAGTTGCTTGTGAAAGTGTAAGGAGAACTGCATAGGTTAAATTATGTACAGCTCCATTTCATGGCTCCTTTTGACACCTTGGAGTGACTCCTTGTTGAGGTACAAACTGGAGTCCTCTCCTCCCAAAACCTTACAGATATTTTTCACCAAATAAACCCTGAGAACTGCTGATTATGGATGTCATGAATAGATCACAAGGACCTTCAGAGAGAGAGATGTCCATAAAATTTTCAAGTTAACAAATCTTTACTACATTAAAAAACATTTTTAATATTATTCAAATGTTTCAAAGTTTCAAAACACTGAAATACAGCTGTCGCTTAGGGTTCCAAGCTTTCTTATACTTACTTTTTACTGTTTGTAGCTAACATTTCTAAAATGTGTTTTAAATTTCCAGCTCTGTCTGCTCAGCCATCAACTGAAAACAGTTCCCCCTGGAAAGTGGCAGTGATTGTCCTTGGAGTTTTACTTGGACTTGCATTAGTGCTGATTCTTCTGGTAACATTGGCTTACATCTATACAAAGGAAAGAATGGGTAAATATTTGTTTGAACCCAAAGGACTCCTGGGAAATTTTGTCTACAAGCACCCATAATATAAGCCACCCATTTACATATTGGGTAAGGGGAAAAATGAATATATTTGTCTTAAAATTTAATGCTAATTGTTTATATTAACTTAAGATAACACTACCCTCTCATTCCCAATGCCCATCACCAAATTCTTGAGCTCCTAGCACCTCCAAAGAATCATCCTTTTAATGTTGCACTCGGGTATGGAGTGGGGAATTTTCCTTATTGTACATGTGGTAGAGTGAGGCACAGAGAAACTTCTGTTCTGACTGACCACTGCAGGTATTGCAATGATTCCTAACCATTGACTACAGAAAGAGACAGGATGTGAACTGCTCATTACGCTAATATTTAGATGACACAGCAAATAAAGTGATTAATGGCAGGCCACCTGACTAAACAGCTGAGCCCAGAGTCCATCCTGTTGGGCTTTATGCACTCGGCTGAGGGTGATTCACCCTACTTGAGATTTTTATCACCATATGATGCCTCTTACTCTCCAGTGACTGCAGAACAAGACCAGGGCATTTAATGTACCAGCATGTGTGGTTTGGTTCGGAGTATGAAGGGAAGTGGAATGGATTTGAGTTATATGAACTTGCTATAGGAGTCTTTGGTGGAACAGGAATTTGATCTGGAGACTTCTGAATTCAAGGATACTTTCTTTAATTGTTGGACTATGAAGAAATATATTACTTTATGTGACAAATATATAGCGTGCTAAATACAGGTGTGGTTTAATAGGAAATCAGTAATTGAAAAGCCTCAACATGTTACTAGATGAGGTAAGGGAGACAAAATTTTATTTGGGCTGAAGTATTTCACTCATCTATTTTTGGCTGCCAAAAACAGTTGGGGAAGGATGTATCATACAGTGCCATTTTGCCTTGCTTTTGATAATTGCAAAGTCTGCTAAAAGCAACCTGAAGAATCTTGTGGCATTGGACCAGACCTTGTGCTTCAGAGCAATGAAAAGAAAGCCTTTATCTGCTTTCACCACTCTTAGCCGCAGCCTCAGTGAAGTTACAGTCTGTTTCTCCTGTGGTGTATTTTTTCTGCTTGGGACACGTTGTTGAACAAATACTAAAGGGCAGTATATTGCTGTACATATTATCAGTAGGATTTATGTATTTAATCTCAAACCAGTTCTCCCTGTGTCTGCTGTGTATTTTGTCTGTATGCCAATGCTCTGTATTTGTGTCAAAGCACTGAATATCCTGTGACATTGAGGCCCTGGCTTATGCCCCCTGCACAGTTCAAGCCCTTTGTCTTTCTGGGTTATGTTATGGTTAGTTGGCATGAGTTAGAGTAAGGAGGTGTTCAAAACTGTAGCATGTTGTGGGACATTAGCAGTCGCAGGACCTCAGCAGAGTGGTGGTGCACAAGCAACTCTGCTGTCTTCTGGGTGCAGCCAGGGTTAATTTTTTTTATCCCTCCTTTCCTGTGGTACAGTATGGCTCCTTGGAGGAACCTTGCCAAGGACTCTGTATAAGCAGAAAGGTGAAGCCATCTCATGTGCTGGCCCTACTGCAAGAAGGCTGGTTTAGTTCAGGCTGTATCATCACCCTGATGAGGGAAGTCATGTCCAACCTTGCTCCTCCGTCCTTGGCAGTGTCACTGTGTGAGGCCAACGGGCTGTGCTGATTGAGAAAGGAAGGCTGTTTGAGTACTCAGGGCATCTTTACACACAAAGTTGTGTTGGTGGTTTATCTTCGTGTCTGGAATATTTATATATTTTTTTCCAGAGGGACCTATGGAAGAGAGGTCTTGAATTACTTGCTCTGCCTTTCCTTCTATGTAATATCAGCTTGGCTGCCTTTCTGCTCCAGTCTGGGGTATGGAGTCAAAGCCTACCTCACTGATGGGAAGTCAGTATGATTAATATTTGTTAAATTTATTTTGTGGGGGTTTTAAACATACCTAGCTCTGGTGCTGTCTTCACTGAGCAGTCACTAGCCAATGTATTCTGTCAGTAAATACAAGTTCTCCAGTGAGGTGTGTATTGAAAATACAAATGAATGCTCTTGCTTATGTTGATACTATTTTATTTCTGTTTTGAGGGGTCTGCCTTGAATAGCAAACTCTCATTGTTAGTAAACCTTTCTGATGTCCTTGCAAATAATGTTGAAATAAAGACCATGTACAGCAGGCTTGTACTATGGAATCCTGGGACTTGTTAATGCAAAATATATTTAGATTCTCTGAAGAAAAGTGGTATTTTAAATGATTTTCTCAAAAGTGCTCTACAAATAAAATCTCTATTTTTACGAATTTGCATTCTGATGGCATCTGCTGTTCTTATTTTTTCATGCAATTTGGAGCCTCTTCTAGCTGGAGGAGGGAAGGGTGGCCAATACTATCAATAATAGAGCTAACCTTGATCCAGTATGCAGTTACACAGAAACATGATCTCTTTGAACTAGATTAAACAAGAGAAGCTAGGTCTAATTTTTTTTACTCCAATAAAAATCTCCCTACCACCACACTGTGTTGTCTAGACCCTGAGAACTCTGAAAATGAGAACAAGAATAGTCAGAGCTCCCTTTTCCATGGGGAATCGCTTCCTCACGTACAAGCAGCATTTGGACAGGCCCATGCATATGCCCTACTCAGAGAGATTCAGACCCAGCAAGCGGGACAGGGGAATCAATGGCTGATGGTAAGATGCTCAAAGATGTCTAGGTAGCTGGCTCCTGTTGATATCAGTGGGATTTAAGCAGCCCCTACATCTTTGTGGGTCAGGTTCTATATGACTGAGGAAAGGCATTTTGCTTCTTTCAGACTCACTTTTTTTTTTTTTTTGTTTTCCGCTTGGACTGACATTATTACCCAGAAAAACATGAGCTGCTCTGGCTTCAAGAGACAGGGATGAGCCAGTGTCTGAACAGCAAAACCACACAAGTCTGGTTTCCTAGGGGCTGGCACCCTGCATGCTCTATACCCCATCACTGCAGTAACACACCTTCCCACCTCCATGACCTCCCCTGCCCCCAGTTCCATGGTCACTTCACTGTGCCAACTCCAGTCTTGCCTCTTCTCTCTCATCCTCTAGGCCTGTTTATCTGTGCAAGAGATGGCATAGTATGGGTAATGGTTGAGCTTTCCAGTAGTTCAAGCACTATTAAAAGCCCCTGATTTTCACCGTACTTCAGTGACCTCAGTATACTTGAGACCTCTGAGCCTCTCTTTGGAGTTATCTCCTATGCTGGGGATCTTTGATGTGATTGGCAGCAGGGCTGCTGTGGAACCTGCTGGACAGCCTGTCTGTGAGAGGAACTGAGCCAACAAGGGTTACTGGGGCCATCGCCTTTTGGGAGGTAGCACCATACTTGGCCCTTGGCTGCTGTTTTTGTTTCCCATCTGAGAAGCAACCTGGAGCTCTCCTGCCTCATGGTTCACAGAAGCCTGATGTAAGAACCTCAGTCCGCTGTATATGTTTTACCACTTCACTTTGATATAGGTGGTCAGAGTTTCTGACCAGTTATATCACTGATCACACAAGAGGAGACAGAAGTGTTTTCAGATATAGAAGAAATTCTGCAGATACTGGTGCAGAGGGGCAGAAGGTTCTGGGACAACTCACCTGTGGGACTGATGAGATTTCCAGCCCAGGGGGATTCTCTAAAAAATGCTAAAAGTTAGAGGTAACTTGCTGAAGTTCATAAATGTGGAAGATAATAAACTAAGCAATAAGTGGAGAGGTAAAAATGTTAAAAGGCATATATTGTAGGACAGCATGAAATACATGTCAGTCTGAAAGTAGAATGCTGACCAGCGCATACCAACCATAGTTTAGTCTATCAGCCATTTTTTTTGTAGAGACAGGAGGAATGCAGCCAGATAATGATATTATGTTTTGCTCATGTGAACCTCTGCAATATATGCCCTCTGCCCTCTGGTATTTAAGCTGTCATTCAAATGAGAGCATCAGATAAGGTTCCTCACATCTGTTGAACTCCTACCCTGTTTTGCAACAATTCCAAGATTTGGATATTCCCTTTCTTGGCAGCATTAGCTTCCTAGCCTCAGAAGAGGCTCATGACATGCTTGCTATGTAGAGAATTGTTATGTTGGCTCAGAAGACCCACCTAACTCAGCACTCCAGCTCAAACAGCTTTCAGATGACATGCAATCCCTCTCTTTTGTGGGTCTCAGTCTATGGTGGGTAGTATCAGTCTCTACTGCTCAAGGTTCTGCCCAGCTTCCAAGTGCTAGCCACTTAGGCTACCATTCCCTTCATGCATGCTGTGATCAAGGCTAAGATCTTAGGAAATATTGTGTTCTGTTCTTGTTGAAACCAATAGCAATCTGCCTCTGGCCTTTGTCATGTCATGTGATGGCCCTGGAACTCATGAGATGACACTCAAGTCTTCTGCTGATTTTTAAATACTTTCACTTTTCTACAATTTATTATTCTAGTTGCTGTCAATAACCAAAAGCTTTGCTCCATCTTCATAAGTTATTAGACCTTGTGACGAAAACGATGGTACTGTGAAACCAGGACCATACTCAGCTGTTACTGTGGAAGAGCAGGTTTTGCCATCACCATCTTCTATCCAATTGAGATTACATGGGCTACCCTAGGAATTTCCCTTAATGCCCTTGTTGTACACTCATGGTGAAGAGTGGGAGCTATACCTTCTTTAAAAGGGAGAAGCAAAACAACAGGACTGAACAAGAGAGGCCTGGGAAACACCAGCAATGTCACCTCTCTCCTGCTCTCCTCCAGCCTATGAGGCACTGCCAGAGAAACAGAAGACACTGGCTGATGAACACAGGGAAGCCACCAGGCCAGAAGTTCCCTTTGCAGAGAGCTGGCTCTACCCTGTGCTGAAATAGACACTGAAATGAGACACTAAAAGATCTAAAAACACTCAAGTTAGACAAAATAGCAAGAAGAGGGGTCAAAGCTGCAGATGATCCAAGACAATAGCATAGCGATGTGCCTTACCCAAGCTTACCCGCTTTCTTATCTCTTCCCAAACAGCAAGAAAATGCCGTAGGACTTCAGGATATATATATAACTATAGACTGAGGAGTGCATGCATGCACTCAACGCAGCCTGGAAAAATGAACGGGGTAGGACCTTGGCAGCTGGTGCTAGGAAGCACACACAAGCTGCAGAGACATCAGACTGCCAGGGCCTCAGGCCCACAGTACCTGCACACAGTATTGCCTGGCTTGACTAGAGACTGCAGCTAGTCCTTACGACTGACTTTGTAATAAAAAACCTGCTGACATCTGCTTTAAAGTGTAATTGTGTGGAAATAATTCAGCAATGGAAACATTACCATTGGTAATCCAAGCAGACCTGTGTCATTTTTACTTATCTTTATCGCAAGCTGGGTCGTCCCGGGACATTGCATTCAGGGGACCCAAGTCAATAACACACCTGTTTAGCTACTCTTGACCAGATCAAGCTGGTGCATCTGCCTGCTGGAAGCCCAGTTTCCACTTTATGAGCACAGCTTGGCAGCACTGCCACTGAAAAGGGGTTGGGTTTAAACATATTTGCTGTATAAACCAGCCCATCTGCCATTTTTTTCCAGTGTTTACTGGTTCTTTTAAGGACTCGGCTTCCAAACATTCAAAAAATCTAGGGCTGTGTTCAACTTGTGGTTAGAAAGCTTGTAGTGAGAAACTTGGAACTGGGCAGCTCACATCTACTTGGCCATCTCATGGCCCCAATTAAAAGTTTGTCCTGAGCAATCGAAGCTCCTTTGTATTGTAGGGCCTGGGTTACATCTCGCTTCAGTCACTCATGCTGTCTAGTGGACATCTGATCTCATGGTCAGATAATATGTGGAATTGCACTAGAAAATGTAGCAATAATAGATGTTTCCATTCAGATAAATGTAAATTTTTGTTACTGGTGTTGTAAACACCCTGTTCTAAGCCCACTGTGATCTTGCACTGGCATCAATATTAATGCAGGCTAGGCAGGATTATAGGTAGCTCAGGATGCTTTTAGGAAGATTAGGTCCTGTCATGGGTTCAAGGTGCTGCCTACAAGACCAATCAAGTCACTGAAGACAAGTTCAGGTTACTTTTCTGCAGTTCTGTGCCCTTACAGTTTGGCTCAAGCTGTTGCAGTGAGTCAGTGCAGGTGTGTGATCCCGCAGCAGATGTGCACAATCAAGCAAAAATATCTGTGGGGTTAGTTAGAAAAGGGTGTGGGAGGGAACAGACTTCAAAGACTACTTTAGTGGTAACACTTCGAACTTCATAAAGAAAGGGTTTTTGTTGTTGGTGGTGGTGGTGGTTGGCTTGTTTGTTTTTATTATGAGATTGGATGTATATAACACTACATATAATCTTTTAAAAATCTTGTTAGTAAATGATAAAATATGGATGGAAAACTACCCATTCCTGAAGATATAGGATCAAGAAATGCTGCAGTGTGCAGCAGCAGCCACAAGACGGTGCTCCCTGTATCTCCATCAGCGGCTCCAAGACCTGTTTGCACTGAAATCGTCAATAATTCCTGAATTTTTGGCTCAGTCTGCAGGACAGGGCAGGCTGGAAACTTAGTCCCCTTTCTGTGGCCTTTGCAATGCTTAAGTCCACTCAGTCCTGACTCAAAGCCATCCAGGTGTCTTCTTCTCCAGCATGGAAGGGTTGGGGAATGAATAAATGTCATCACCCTGCAGAGGTGACATGGAGCAGAGAGATGCTGGACAGGCAATGGGCGCTTCTGCTGCCTGCAGGTCACCTTGGCTGTGCCCTGGCAGCAGACTCAGTGGCTGTGCTGCCACAGGCATGAAGAGCCTTGCAGCTCTCTAGTTACACATCCAGTTAAGCTCAGGGGGAGTTACAGTCAAAAAAGGAAAGGGATAAAGGTGTCTGTGGAAATCTCAGTGTGATCCTACCTGTCTCTTTCAGTACCTAAATGCCAGTTTAAAGCATAGCCCTGAACTCTATGAATACACTCAAATAAAAATGTTTTGATTTGTTTGTTCCACACTCTCTTCATTTGCTTGCTTTCTCTGTTTTGGGTTGGTGCAAGGTGAAGTGAGAAGGGAGGACAGCGTGTCATCAACACTAGAAGCCAGCAGAGCCGTCAGGGAGCAAGGAACAGTCACTTGCAGCCTGAGGCAGGGGACTGATCTGTTTGTTTGTTGGACTTTGCACAGCTGTTATGGCAATGCAAATCACTAACTGGTCATCACTGTGGTCCGGTATTGGTAGCAGCTCCTAAACTTTAATTCATCCCATTGCATAAATTAACATTCTTTATTTTTTTCTGATTAAAAGGTTAACTGTACATCAAGCACATTAAAAATCTTAATCTGATTTCTCTTTGCACACTCAGAAGGCTTGTGCAGCATATGGACTCTTCATCTTTTCAGCTGTTACTCGTGGAGATTTTTACATTGGATTCACTGAATCAGCAACTTAAGTAAATTAATATTAAAAAAGATAAGATTTTACAAGCATGGCCAAATTATCTGTGTAAAAAACACCCTATGAATCAAAAATGTAATTAAATATTAGCTCGCAGCTAATTAAAAATGTGATATTTCAACTGTCATTTTCCTTAACTATCAATCACTAAGGTCATTTCATATGTCTAATCATTCCTCTTGTCTAAGGAAACAGATAGCTGCAGGGTGTCAGCTATCAGTGAGCTTGCTCGTTCTTTCATATCACATGGAAGAATCTGAATATTGGACCATTAGTTTTTAAATCCTAATTAGTGTTCGAAGAGAAGATGACTTCTACTCATCGAAGTCACCCCTGGAACAAGGAAATAAGAATGTGTGATTGATAACACATGGCAACAGGAGGCTATATGCTTGTCACTGCTGTGCCACCCAGTGTATAGGGCAAGTAATATGCTATAACCCTACAGCCATGCATTTGTGGGCTGTCCTACAGGACCAAAGGGATGGGTGGTATAATTCCAGATCTCCTTTCTGTTTTGCCAGAAGCAGACTAGGGAAGGGCAGCTCACCCTTGGCCAGGGGTGGGGACGAGGGGGTGTCACCCAGTAGGAATGTCCAGGAGGAAGGAGCCCTATGTGCAGGAACCACAGCTTTTTCCTGCCCAGAGATGCAATTGTATTCACTGTGTGATGTTGTGACAGGGATGAGGCCATTTGTCTTGCCTTGGGTTGGCCTCTGTTGTCAAGGGAGAGAAATGAGCACCTTCAGGATGTGATTCATCTGCCCTGTTTTAGCTATCTACTTCAGATGAGATGAAATCACCCAGAAATGTTTGTTTCTCTCCATTGACTCTGAAGGGAACCTAGACTAACACTAGCTCATGAACACCTACATTATAAGACAGCTGCCGGTGCTCAGATGAAACACCCTGTTCCCACCTTCCATGCCCTGGGAGAAGGTACCAGCTTTGCCCATCACACCAGCATCTGGTGGGGTGGGTCAGCAGGTCTGCGACATTATAGGCCTGGGCAGGGCACTATATCAGGTCACAGAGAAAGATCAGCAATTTTTGCAAGCATGGAGAATTCAGCAGCAGCAGCACTGAACTGGGAGCCTGTGGCTCTACAGGGGCACAGATGGCCCAAGAATTTTTCTCTCTTCTCCAGGATTTTGCCAATATTCACAGAATGGTTTGGGTTGGAAGGGATATCTGGAGATCATCTAGTTCAACCCACCTGCAAGGGCAGGTTCACCTAGAGCAGATCACACGGGAATGTGTCCAGGTAGGTTTTGAATTTCTCCAGAGAAGGAGACTCCACAACCTCTCTGAGCAGAGGTTCCAGTGCTCTGGACCATAGGGTCCACTTACCACAGTGCTTTTCATGACTAGTGTCTTTCCTCAGCTTTCTGCTTCAAATATAACCAGGATGGAGGTCTTACTAACAGAACACTGGCCTTGGAGGAAGTCGTGTGGGATAGGATATGCATCCCTCATGTCTTTCCCCTCTTACTGTGCCTGTCGGGATGCATCTTGAACCCAACACATGTTAGAGAAGAGGTGGAGCAGCACCAGTGCACTATTGCACATGTCCTTGTCTCCATCACAGTGCTGCAGCCTCCCATCCTCTGTTGCCTGCACATAGAGCTGCAACCAAATCATCTATATCAGCAAAGACTAGGCAAGCCAGGACTCAGCAAAGGTATGTGTGCGTGCAGATTATGTAGAAGTGAAAGAGACAGGAAAAAAAAAAGGCTTAAAGCACAGACAAACTGAAACTTCCTTTAATGCTACCTTGTCAGTGCATACTGCTAGAGCGAAGGAAGCAAGTTAAGGAGAGTTGTGACTGCTTTATTCCTTCACAACAGATATCTGCCCAGCCTTGCAAACTCGTGCCCACTGCACGGTGCCCTCAGAGCAGCCAGGAAGCAGGGACGTGCCATCACTGTGCACGCCTGACAGGAGATGCCTGTTCTGCATCTCACTGCCAGCAACCTGCCTTCCTCAGATAAGCAAGCAGATGTCTCATCTGATAGCATGAGGGAAATCACATAAACCCCTCCTCCCCTTCTTTTATATTTCCTACGGGCACAAAGCCTTGTGGTTGGCCTGTTATTAATGCGGGGTATTGCCACACTGCTCTGTGAACAATTTCCTCAATTCTAGCAAAAAACGCTGAAATACTTAGGAAAATTTGCAGTTTATGCCGTGCTTGAAAACTCCATTCTCCTTTAGTTGTTTAGTCTCCTGCTAGTAACTGGTTCCTGCTTCGCTGTGACAACTTGCTATTTGCTGGGTTGTCCTTAATGCCTTTGGCAAAACGACAGTGCAAATGTGTGCAAGGCGTAGTTACAGATCACTTGCAGGAAAATATGGTCTAGGTTGTCACTGCCAAAACCAAAAACTAGCAAAAGAAGCTCTCAGGTCACTATGAAGGGTAATCTGATTTTATTCTGCTTGTGCAATGTCAGAAGTTATTGGTATCTTAAATATGAGGAAATTAAGTTTCCTGCTCTGTCCTACAGCTTGTATTACAATTGTCTCTGTCGCATTCTCTTTTATTAAATGATCTCTCCATGGGTAGCTGGAAATAGTCTCTCTTTTCATTCTCTACATTGTACAATGCAGTTTGTAATTATTTCATGATAACTTTAATTAGTCATTCTTTCATTAACGTTACAAGAACCACATTTTGTGATTTATTTATTTTCTAGTTGACTACTCAGCTCTTAAAAGAGCTGGGGGAGTTGAGGGGCTTAAAAGAGAGTGAAATGGCTATTTAGTTTCAGAATTACCTCTGACAGAGTACACAACTGGTTGTCATTTTTTTCCGCCTAAAGGCATTACACTGGAAAACTGCCAAAGTCAAATGGCTCTGCAGGATCCTTCTTGTTTTCCTGTCAGCTTGCTTAGACCCTGGCTGGGGAGGCTGCAGGTGCTGCCCTTCAATCCATCGTGCCAGCTAGGCTGGCGGGGAGCCTGGCAGTGAAAACTACCATCCACGATTTGTCTAAAGGCTCTGTCTTCCCCTGATCCTCTTCTCCTCGTCACCTTCTATTCCCAACAAAAAGCTACTAGGCTGCTACAAAACTGGAGGTGTATCTTGAATAAAATGATGCTGAGACATTTCCATTTGATGTAGGGTTATGTTGTCATGTCCATCAGGGCTGTCCTCTTCTACTCAGAAAAGTTATCTGAGCTGAGTTTGAAGAATGGCTATGTTAGTCTGAGATGCTCAGGTGTGTGGTCTTGCCCTTAATGACACAGCCTGCTGCCACCGAGCACACGTTACACCATGAGTATATGCACACGTAGTTGCCAGGAGTTTCTCACCAAGGCCACGCTAAATCTGGAAACTCCACGTGTCCACAGTGCATGCACAGCTGACATTGAGAATAGATCTGAATTGTTCAAAATAGCAAGAGGAAACAGAGGGATGCTTGCTGTCTATGCACTACACAGAGTGTACCTTGGTGGAAATAAAAGTAGAAAGATTATAACATGGGGGGCATGCCATATTCTGCTGCTGACAGCAGTGAACCAATGCTGGAATTATTTAAAAGTACTAATCTGGTAACAATTAAAAGCATTGTGCCCGACATAGAGGAGCTAGGTACTTTCTGTCTCACTGGACTGGAAGCCAGTGGTTGCTGAGGGGCCACTGATGCCAGTCTGCCCATTTGCAAGCAAGGCAGCAGAAGAGTCCCAGTAGCGCTCTGTACGTGGGACAGACCCACTGTGAAACTCACATGACTCACAGCGCTGCAGAAAATAGCAGAGTAATTTAATAAGATCTGGAAAGGAGCTGCATGGTGTGAGTAAATCAAGACAAAGAAGTACTTTTCAGGCCCTTAGGATGGAAGATGATGCTACATAGCACTTGCTGGCACTAAACTTGTAAATCATTGCCCTGGATAGTTTGCAGTCATGATTAGTAAAAATATCTCTACAGAGAACCTTTATTATGTTGAATAAAATTTGGAGTCTTGGGGAAACATCATTATTCCTAAAAATGTTGCACTGGAACTCATAAAAGGCCAGAGCAATGGCTGGATTAGGTTGGGTTCTGTGACATCAGCTCAAGACAAAATAATGGAATGGCTTTAATAGTGAAATATAATATCAAACAACATGCAAAATGCCATGTGCTGAGAAGACTGTTCTATTCTGAGTCTGCCCTAGCCAGATCAGCCCTTTTTGATGAGCAGGTAACAGCCTGATTTACTGAAAATACATGTGTATTCACACATAATATAGCCACATTCTTGTGAAGTCTCACTTGGTATCCTACAACAATCTGTCCAATACTTTGTAATACAATAAAGTAAGATAAATAGTTTAGTAACTGATAAACTAAAATACCTCAAGGCAGTCACCACTGAGGAAGCTTCTAATGGGCATGTTTGTATTAAGATTCTGCTGGAGATAGTGTTAGGCCTGAAGTGATTAAATATTTGCATAGATGATTTGGAAGTAAATATAAGTCCTCCGCTGATTAAGGTGTGTGACTTATGCAGAGTGGTAAACAGAGAGGTTAGAACTGTTGCATGTAATGATCTTGACTTCTTGATAAGCTTGACCCACTTAAGCGAAATGTATTTAAGTAGTTGACTGCATGGACAGACATTTAGGAACAAGGAATGAAGGTCTTGCCTACAGAATATGATGCTGTATCCCAGCAGGAATGGACTCAGAAAATGATTTGGCAACCAAAGGATAAGCAAATCAGCATGAGCTCCCACAATTATGCTGTGGCCAAAAAAAGGTTAATGGGGTGTTTGCAGAAGTGCATAAGCAGGGCAGAAGAAGGGTAACGTTAACTCTAAACATAGCATTAGTGGGATCAATGCTGAAATGCTACATCAAGTTTTGTAATCAACTGCTCTAAAGAGAGGCTGACGAGGTATAAAAAAGAGACCCAAATGATTAGACATCAGGAGAAACTCGAGGTCAGTGTGTTTAGCTTATCAAAAAGAAGACTGGATACAACTTGATTATTATTTCCAAGTATCTACTTCCTTGGGACTGGTAGAGGGAAAAATACCAAACTGTAATGAGCTTTTTAAACTCATGTAAACAAATAGTTGAAAACTGGGGTAGACATATAAATATTCTAAAAAATTATTTGACAGCAAATGACGAATTGGTGGAATAAACTATCAAAGCCCTTCTTTGATTTGGTACCTTCAAATAAAGTCAGAACACTTGCTCAGAAAAGAGCTGAACATTACCAACTCCCATACAAGGTAACTGAGCATGATTGAAGGACTGGTGACATACAAGGGACCAGACTAGCAGATGTGACTCTTAGTGTGACATACATCAGTCTTTCAATGGGCAAATACAGGTAAATTAAGAAAGGCTTATTGGGAAAGGCTTTCACATGAGGTATGTGGGCTGACCAAGGAAGTCAGGTACTACTGAATACGATGGCTATGAGGTCTGTGATGGTGCTAAATTATTTGCAGGGTTGCAAGTGCACCACTCTCAAGCTTCTATTAGCTGTGCCAGGGACTCTGAGGAGTGTATCCCTCCAAACTGACAGACTGTCACTCTGATAACCATGACAAATTTGAGTGTAGTTCAGGGCATGCAGTTTGGCTCTCTCATGGGTAAGGACAGCTCTGCTTCCTTGGGAGGCTTCCAGGCAGCTTTTGCAGCATGTATCACACTAATTTCTTGTTTCTAGATGTAATTTTGGATAAAAGCATTACCAAGTACATGCAAGACACAAACAAGCACGTACTAAGCTTACCAGCTCCTAATATGCTCCTTTTTGTGTGGAGTCCTAGTAGGTGTCTGACATAAGTGTGTTGGTGATCTGTTCCCATGTCAGCCTCATGTGGGCTACTGGAAGGAGCAAGCGGGACAACTTTTCCAATGCCTCACTGGTAACTATACAGTTTTGAGGGGATTTGTAGTTTTCCTCCCCTGAGCTATAGCAGAACATGCAATTTTATGAGACTGAGACTCCACCAGACTGGTTTTGTTGCCTGGGAATCATGGTCAATATCTGCCAGGGATTTCAGTGCTGCAGGAAATAAATATATACACCTTCAGAGGGCATAGAAGGAGGTTCACGTCACTTATAAAATTATCTTTGAGATGTGCCAGATGGCATGGATGTGCAGAATAATCAAGGTTTCTCTTCTGAGTCTAACATCTCTCTGAAAGAGTCTTAAAATCCCAAATCTTCTGCTTCTGCTGCCAGTCATGTACAAAACCACCTGAGTGGACAGAGTTGGGAAAAGGACAGTTTTTCCTTACAATGTGGATGGTTAGAGTGCTTTTCTGGCAGGCACAGGAACTGCTCTACCTAACCTGGAGCAGGGGGTTTTATCTGGAGTCTCCTGTTCTTTGTAGAAGAGCTATATATCCTGGGATGAAACTCTGGACTTTATGATGAAGTTGTTCCACTTCACACAGAAACAAGGGGAGAGTGGCATTCACATCCCTTCTCCAGTTGGTGTTTAGCTGCATTTTCAAAGCAGAACTGGGAGGGGAGAGACACCCAATACTTTCGCTACAGAAAATTTCATTTCAGTGGCACAGATCATGTCCTGCCCCAACTGCCATGTTCAAAACCCTTCTTGAAACCAAGCAGAGACTGCATTTGAATTTACTTTTCAGGACCAGGATGAGTGCTCTGTGGCAGGACTACTGGCTGTGATGGGATAGGTGCTGTTTGTAACCTCCTGCAAGAAACACATGAGTTGGTGTCATGGCTGAGAATCCCCTTTGGAAACAGCTTTCAGGGACCACGTCCAAGTCCTCCAGACATGAGTCTTTCCTTGGCATGTCCTCCTGCCTAACTTTTCCTGCTGATGTCTGCATATTCCTTTACCAGGTACTTGACTCTATCTTTTGGCGTTGTACAGGGAGCCTAAGGTGGCAAAGGATTTCAGAAGGTTGGCATCACATCTGATTTTCAAGTAGACTCTTGAAAGTCTTTTCATCAGACTGTGAGAATATTTTCTTCACCTAATCTGCTCACGGACAGGGTTGCTGAAGTTTTGCCCCTTGGCTATCGTTGTGTGAGTGCTGTCATTTTTTCCCTTGTGTCCAGACCCTGAGGCTACAGACTGGGAAGGTGCAGTCAAGGGAGACATGACGCCTAAAATCTAGCTGCTTTTAGTGGTGATTTCCAGCCATTAGTCTGAATACCGTGTCTGCATGTCTGGTTATAACGAGAGCAGTATGATTTGAAGAAGAATGCACTGCAGGAATGCAGAGATATGTCTGTAATAGCCTCTGTGCTGGGGATCTTTTCCGAAGAGCCCTTCTCTGCTTCCAGCATGATGTACGGGTGACAGAAAAATTTGCTATTTCTCTTCTCATGATAACAGAGGCAAAGTAAATTTGCTGTGAGTATCCTATGTTGACATAAAATGAAAGTAGTGAGTTCATATATATTATGCTCAATCTTTGACAAAATAACTCTATTTGTTCAAGCAGGAAAAATGATGTTGTATTTTCTTGCTCTCCCTTCGCATGTCTTCGGATCATCTGGCAATGGCAACTGAGGGCTACTTAGATACAGACTAATGGACAACCATCTCCTGCAGAGCTGGGCTAATCTATTGCACCCACTGTTACTTCCTTCCAGCGTTATTCCCCCTCAGTTTGCTTGAGTCAAAACACTCAGACAAATAACCCCCTTGCATCAAAGTGAGCACTGTACACCGTACTGATTCCCATAAGTACAACAGAAATAGCCATAGAAGCGACTTGCTGCTAAAACTGGTCAGAAATAGGTTGATGTTTTGCTCTTGAATTTCTTGCCTGTGGATCTCAGAAGAGAAACATTTGAGTACCGAGACATAAACATACTGATAAAATCTCATGTAAAATAAACATGTGAAACCTCTTGTGTTATTCCTGAAAATGTTAGTTGAAGACAAAAGTGGTGTAAAAATACAACTTAGGTGGTGTCCATCTCTAGTTCCGTTTCTGGAGCCTTCTCCAGTTGATAGGGAAGCCAAGATTGACCTAGAATCCAGCTCAAATCAAGGTACATATTTAAGAAAGAAAGACTGAATTTTCTTTTTGGGATGCCCATTTCTCTCCACTGACTGAAAGAGCATCTGCATGACTAGCTTAGACACCAATTTTCTAAGCAGCTAAAATTAGAGATGAATCCCACCCATTATACAGAGTATACCTAACCTGAAAGGAATGACTGATTATGGCCTTCAATATTAAATAGATCTGAAGGCAGATCTGTTCTCATATAGCACTATGTGAATATTTCCAGTACAGTTAGGGATGTATTAATGTCACATATATAAAGACAGGACAAAATTGAGAGGGGTTATGATGGTTGTTTCAATAAACAGGGAAGGGGAGCAACAGGAATGGAGAAGAAAAATGTGGTCTAAGCCAGGGTTTTATTGTATTTTAGTAAGATGCTTATTCAAATTACCAGCTCACTGCCAAAAAAGTACTAGAATAGTCTTTTTAGTTGGAAACTGGGTGCAAAGCTGCTAGTAACTTCCTTGTACTAAAGGAAAGTTTGATATGTCAATGTTGGTTTGCTTGATGTATCACCTGAAAGTAATACACATGTTGATGTCTTTCAAGTCCTAATACATGGGAAGTTAAACAGAGAACAATATTGCTTTAGTTAAAATAATTTTATTCCAGTTAAGACTTTGATTTTTTTTTCCCCACTATGCTTTTCTTTCCTCTCTCTCTCTGTGTATGTATATATATATATATATATATATATATATATTTTTTTTTTTTTTTTAGAATAAAGACTCATGGCTACTAGCTGCCAGAAACCCAGTCTCTTCTCAGGACTGGACCATAAGATTTTTCTCAACTTCATCTTTAGGCTGTTCAAACCTACCAAACCTACCAATATTCCAGTCTTATTTCACTAAACCTACAGAAATAATTGGGTTAGGGCATAAGATGAGAGAAAACATACTTCAGAAGCCATCCAAAACAGTGTATATTTTCAAATGGCAAAGTGACACTACATCTAGGATAAGCTGTTATTGTTGGGTTTTTATTTAGGTCAACAATTCCATGAGTGTTTCACAGCGGGATATATCTCTTTGTGCTCTCAGGTCTTTTGACTTTTTAGGTGGACTTAGAAACATAATTCTGAAACAAAAATCCCAAATAGTGGGGTTTTTTTTAGAATCTTTTTTTTTTCTTTAAAAAAGGGCATTTTTCTCAAAAACTCCCTAAAACTTTTGCACAGAATTCCTGCCCAGACCAGTTTAAATTAACAGCAAGTCGCAAATAGTTACATTCAAGTTACTTTTAAAATTAAAACATTTTGCCTTTTAGAGTTAGACTTTCTTTTTCACATCTGACTCTTCCACACATCTCAGTTTAACTTTTCCTACATGTTGTATCTCAGCAGTTAAGTCCATGCTGGCCTCTGTATTTCCCCAGGCTATAGTGCTTCTGTACATGAAGTAGTTCTTCTACAGAGACACCAGAGCTATCAGTGAAACACTAAAGTTCCTCCCGTGGCTGTGCTGTAAATCTGCCCTCTCCTGCTGCTGGTATGTTTCCCCTTTGCCCTTCCCTTCCCAGTGCATTTGTGCTTGCAACGTCCTTTTTCTTTCCTGTGGGCTGCACCAGTCTGTAATGCTTACCCTGTTGCAAAGCCTGCAAGCGACTACTATTTCCTCATCTATTTTAGGAGTCAGAGTTCTGTCCCTGCCTGCTTGCCCTTGCCTTCATTTGTAGGGATTTTGTCCTGGATTTTTTTCAACACAGTTTTGTATCTCTCTCTCTTTTTTTTTTTTTTAATTTTCTTTCTTTTATTTTTTTTGCTTTCCCCACAGCATTGTGTTCTTGATCTTTTGTCTGCAGGGATCAGGGAATCACCTGTAAAGTTAATGGAAGAGTTAATGAGGGAATGTAGGAATGCAGGAGACTGCTATTTTTAGCATGCTTCGTCTTATGTAATAATTTTTTTCCCTGTGTGGTATCAAAATAGATACCAAATAGAACTTGGTTTCTGAGAAACCTGTTTTATCTCTCAGTCTTCTACAAGAAGCTCCCTTAGATACTGATACTGCAGCCACCGTGGGAAAAAAAAAAAAAAAAAGGTTCTTTGGCATCTAATAATGTACTCTCGCTCAGGAAAAACTCCTGGAGAAAGTGACAGGAGCGGTCCTTGGCTTTCCTGCCAAGAACTGGTTCCTGAAAGGTGCAGTCCAGCCCTTAGTGCTGTAAGCTGCTTATAGACAGAACTAAAACTTCTGTTTGTGCAGCAGATTTCAGCACTGTAAATTTAAGTTTTGTTACAGCCTTTGTTTTCTTTGCTTCTTCCAGAGCCTTTAAGAAGGTAAAACAGAGGAGAATAAGCACTCTGCCGGGTCAGTATCACACGTTCACTAACATCAGGGTATCTCCCGCTCTCTGTGTTTTGCTCCTCCTCACACTTAAATACATGATGTCTCTATGCAGCTTCTTTTACCCTGATAGACACATGTTCCAAATCGAGTTAATTAAACCCCTGGACTCTCACTGGAAGAATGCTTCATAATTTCTCCTTGTTTCTAGTATTAGGAGATAATTGTATTTCAAATTTCTTCTCAAACACAGTTGAAGCCTTCAATGAGGACTACTGGATGGGCCTATCTATATTTGGCCTGGTATTTCACAGCAGGTAGGCATTTCTTTCTCAATACATGAGTTATAAGCAAATTTGCTGCAACATCTACAGACTGAATCCAAGGCCAAGCCCAGTGAGTCTCCACGCTCCGTCCCTTGGGAATAGGATGCAGTAGATGGTAAAAGTTCACATTTCCAAGGGACAGTCTTCTTTCATGGAAGACATATCTATCAAGGGTTATCAGCACATTCAGGGGTGACAACTACATCAGGAAGTCCTTGAGCCAAAAACAGCTGTAGGCTGGGAAAGTATCAGGGAGAGATTTGATACAAGCTAGTCTTGTGCTTAAGCTCTTCTTCGAGCACCCATCTCCAGCTGCTGCCGAGAGGGCGGGTACTGCAGGAGACAAGCCCCCTTCTGACCCGGCACAGATGTTTTGTGCAGTAGTTCCCTCCCTGCAGGGCTGTGCTGCCTGCAGTAAACACCCCTTCACAGCTCAGCAAGGATAAAATACTTACCTACCTTCCAGGGGCTTTGTGAAGATTACCTCTATGTCTGTACAATGCTACGTGAGCACCAAGTGTTACGGCAAGCTCCCTGGTTAGACGATTCCTCACAGATTATAAACTCATACATATAACACTGATAGATGCTTTGAATTTAATTCTCAGACCCCTGATGTAATTTAGCCTCCCTTTTGTTCCTGCTTCCAGAGGAACAGAGATGGAGCCCCATCATGCACATTAAACAGGCCCAGTGAGTACATAATTGCAGGGGCACTTCAGATGGCTAGCGGATGTTCCAGTATCTGGCTTCTTGATGAATTGGTTGGGTAGAGCTTTCTGCCACCAGGTAGCATGGCTAATTAATTGGTGGGTATTCGGCTTCTTTGTGGACTGATTGGGAAGAACCTTCTGCCACCAGGTAGCACGGCTAATGAATCTAACTCAGAAGCTAGTCATGGATCTAGATACAAGTCAGCAGCACCAACACAACCCTAACGGCACATGATCACCACCCATTGCACTTCATGGGCAAGTGTGTAGTTCAGGCCCCATCTTTGCAGGATCTTGCTGAAGATTGTCAGAGGAAAAAAGTAACAAAGATGGACACTTGGTGACAACCTTCGTTTCTCTCCATTTCTGAACTACAACAGCTTGCCCAGCTTCTAAGTCAGTGGCATGTGAGTCCCAGGGCCAGAACAGCCATCTCCACCTGCGGGTGGAATGGCACTTTGGTGCTAAAATAGATGGTGCTTCGATTCCCTGTTTCCTCAAGGAATGCCATCTGGGTCCCCTCCAGGAGCTCATTAGGAGGCAATGCCCTGCAACCCCCCCCAGTTATGTCCCAGCCAGAGACTCTCGGTCCCCCGTCCCCTGGAGAAGCGTCTGCCGCGGGTTTCAGCAAAGCCACGGCCACCCGCGGGACGACCCGCTACCCACAGCGGGGACACGCTGCCCACGCCTCCCCACGGCGCAGGGATGCCCCTACGAACCGGCTCCCCCCAGCCCCACGGCGGGGGCAGTGCTTCCCGCAGCGGGCCGGGGCGGAGGCGGCCGCAGCGCGGCGGGAGGCCGCTCCCTCCCCGCCCGCCCGCCCGCAGCCAGTCTGTGCGGAGAGGCGGCACTCGAAGGCTCGGCGCGGTGCCGGCGGAGCGGGGCGGCAAGCGTTGCCAGCAGCCGGGCGGGCAGCGGGGCACATGGCATGTCTGATGGCGGCTTTCTCCCTGGGCACCGCTTTGGTAAGGGGTGCCCTGGCCTCCCTGCCGCCCTCCGCGGGGCCGCGGCGAGGGGCGGGCGGGGGGTGCTGCGCGACCAGTGCGGGCGAAGTGCGGGGCTGAGGGGCAGCACACACGGAGCGAGGGCACCATGAGGCTCCTTCCCGCTCTGCCTGGGGGAAAACCGGAGCCGGGCGACTGGTCCGGGGTTGTGTCCCGCCAAGGGGTGCCGGGTATCGGGTGCGGGGCACACCCCCCATGGCCGGCGGGGGGTGTGAGGGGCCGGCGGCGCACGGCGGAGTTTGACCGCTGGTTACCTCTGGGCTGTAGCTAAAGCCGGGGGATTAGCGGCGGTTCCGAGCATGCTCCCTGCGCTGCTGCGCCCCGTCCTTTTCAAAACAGATTTACGGAGAGACCGTCACCTTTGCATAACAGGCGGGCGAGCGGCAGAGGGGCGGGAGGCGGCTGGGCAAGGAGCGGGCAGAGCCGGTAGGACCGTCCTGCAGGTGGGGACGGCCGGGCGTTTGCTGCCGTGTCCGGAGAGCTCCGGGAAGCCGTCCTGCTCCTCACGAGAGGAAATAAAACTATGTGAGAAATTGTAGGGAAACAAGTAAGACGCGAGCGCGGTCCTTGAGAACATACCCTCTTCATGTCTGGTGGGCACGGGTTGAGAGTGCAGGGCGGTACCTGCACATCGGTGTGTCAGTGGAGAAATGAGCGGTGGGTTGGTGTTGGTGGATGTACAGACAGAGTTCAGGTGTGTTCAAGGAGCGGTTACACTGGCTAAAGCTGTGCCAGTCGTAACCACAGGACTTGCCCACCACACAGAGATGATCCTGCAGCTGGGAGATGTTTCCATCACCCCAAATGCTCGGGGAAGGGGATCCCTGCCCAAGCAGGTGGTACCTGGAGGAGGCAGATGTGTGATGGAGAGCTCACAAGACTCTGTCACCCTCTCCTGAGAACAGGCATTGCAGTCTGCTGTGTGGTTGAAGTGGCGTGCTTAATGACCCAGGAACAAAAGCCTCTGGCTTCATACTCAGAGATGATTAAGTAGGCAGAGGCAAGGATCTGGTCCAAAGGATGTTTCTTTTCAAATTGTTCTAAACTAGAGAAGCTCCAGCTGTCTTTTGAACGCTCAAGGTGACCTACTCATTGAGTCTTAGTTTTTGGACATTCCCTCTGATGTACAAAGGTTCTCAATGGTTCCTCCGAACCAAACAGCTTATGAGTGCTAAAGCAAGCCTTGAAAACATTTAGGAAAGGGTATTGTTCGTTCACCTTCTCTTATTTTTTAGGGAAGAGGGAGGTTTCCCTACTTGAATTGTTCAGTTCTAAGACGTTTCACATTACTCTTGTTATGTTCAAATTACATGCCATTACAGTCAACTATTTAAGAAGTTGGGAGTAAGTGTTACTGGATACCTGACCTTTGAGTAAGTTGAGCGCACAATTAAAATATCTTACTTGAATAAATGTGGTAAGCAGAGCTGATTTTTACATGAAGAACTTGAGACTTGTGCATAAAGCATGTGAAGACGCTAGCTATAAAGTGGTTATGTAGGACTGTATTTTTACTATTTTTCATCAGTAGTTATGTAAGACTGGTTTTCTTAAAATTTTTTTTTTTTTTATCAGCATACATGACAAGTGGCTGTTCTGAGCAGCACTGCTTTTACAGCATAAATGGGAAGACCACTGACCATGACAGAGGAGGCAAAAATAGCACAGTGAAAAGGAGGCAATGTAGCTTCTCAGTCTCATTGGAGGACAAGTAGGGGAAGGCAGTGGCATAACCTATAGCTCTTCATTTGGGGGGTGTTCACTACCGATGAAAAGTACTACAGCACATATGCTGCCCAAGAGATACCTTTGGGAACATGTGGATTGTTGGGCAGATGTGACAGCATGGAAGGCCTAGCTCATAAGCCAGCTATAATAGTATTTTCCAATACTGATCTGCATTAAAAAATGCTAAAATTTCTAATGGACAACTGTGCAGATGATGGGCCTTGCTTATGACATGCTCCAAACAACAGATGACAACAAACAGCTTCTGAACTGTTCAGAATTCTGTTTAGCTGAAGAGAGTTCACAATTGTTTTACTTCTGACCTTATAAACATCCTGTTGATATTAGTGTAAGGTGCCCATGCAGGTAAAAGGAAGGGAAAATGTTCAGATTCTGTGTGCATAATAAAAAAAAGAAGAAAAAGCAAAGTGGCAGGCCATTGTCATGGCCAGGAGAAGAGGGGGAAGAGATTCAATCAAAAAAATGCCAAGTGGAATTGCACTGGGTGCTACGATAGGCAAAGGGTAGTAAGAGGTATGAGTAAGCATGGAGCAGTGACCTTACAGTGTCAACAGTGCAAGTACTGGACCAGGGTTTAGTATGCTTATGTAGCTGATAAGATTTCCATTAGGGATCACCATCAAGCAAGTAAAGTGTGCAAGGATTTTTGGTTGGAAAGTGCTGTGCTTTCCTAAAAGACCTCTAGGAAAGAAGTTGTACTGTTCCAGGGTGCAGAGTCTCAAGAACTATTAGTGCAGGAGCAAATAAGACGCAAAGCAGTACATTTCAAAATTTACAGAAGTATAACTTGTGCAGTTTCACATTTACAGGAGTACGTTCTAATCCAAAGGAATAAGAGCTCTTCGACATTTTGAGTGGTTGTCTTTTGAAAAGTCTGCACAAATGATAGTTCAGCTAGCTCCCTTCCCCCTTCAGCCCTGTCCCAATACAAGCTCTGGAATCAGAGTGAGTAGAAACAAATTCTTTGAGTGTGTGAGAAACCAAATACAATGGGAATTGAACTTATAAATGTTTTATTAGTCTGGTGCAAGAACTAACTCTGTTCTGAAGATACTGATGTGTATATACCCTTCGAGAGGATACTGGTGCTAAAGGAACTGCCCTTTGTGTGCTGCAAGTGCAATAGCTTTTTTACCTCTTCTGTCAAGATGCTGGCAGAACAAACAAAAGATTGTTTTATTTGTTTCCCCTTTCAGTGCATTACTGTACAGGATTCTTGTGTTATTGAAATAATCATTCTAATACAAAAGGTTTTAAAACATGTTTGTAAACTAGAGTCTGTGAACTTTGTCTATTCTCCAACTTTTTTCCTCTAGAACGGCAGCAATTCTGCTTGTACCATGGTGGAGCCAAAGTCAGTGTGTGTTTCGGTGGATGAAGTGGTGTCGAACAGCACAGATAACCAAGACATTCGACTGATAAATGGACATTTAAAGAAGGTGGACAATACTCTGACGGAAGCTCATCGTTTCTCCTACCTACCCCGCAGACCAGCTGTGAATATTGAGTTTAAAGAACTATCATACTCTGTGCAAGAAGGGCCATGGTGGAGGAAGAAAGGTGAGGAAGACTTAATGTTTTGGCTAACATAGAAACATTATTGCTCATGTGGGCGGTCCTGATAGGTAAAACGGGTCCGTTGTGGATGGCAAAACAAAATGAGTAAAGGGAGTGTGTTTTCACAGTTACTTTTTGCTTGGCTTCTTTGCATACCCACTGCCCCCAGCTGGCACCATGGAACTCTCACAGAGCCTGATGCACAAGAGTGCACGGCCCCTTTGCACTCCAAGAAACTGTAGCTGCAGTAGTTCATACAACTGCTTATTTTTACCTCCCAATTCTGAAGCACCTGAAGTAAATACAGTATTTATGTGCTGCCAAATATCTGTCCTGTGATCTTGCACGTCTACAGTTCATTGTGGAGGGTGGGTAGAGCATGCAGTAGTTTAAAGATGGAGGTGGGGGGAACAGCCAGCATCTCAGAATTTTAGAAGGCATTTGAAACCAGGATAAAAATTATTCTCTTAAAATTCTGTGTTTGGAAATAAATGCTGTGAGCCATAGGAATGTCAGTCCATCCATGTCTCCTGGTGTTCCATGATGGGTCTCTGGAAGCTTACTGTTTCTTTCAACTGGTGAAACCACTGACTATTGCTAGGACTGAATCCTGAGGTTTAGTCAAGGACCAGGATGCTCTTTGCTAGCTATTTTGCTAGTAATACACATTAAAGTGTTCACAACCTACAATACAGGGCACACCAAAATGATACAGATACTGGATGAATCTCAAGTGAAGAGTTACTGCTTTCCTCTCACAATCCAGTTACACTGAGAGCTGGTTCTGAGACAATTCTTCTGGTGCTGATTTACTGTTGGGAGTAAGGAGGGCACATTTAGCTCTCTTCTTATGTTCTTGATCTATTCCAGTTCTGAAAGGTGGGTGTAAGGTGGCTCTGTCCTTTTTCATCTGTTTTGCATTTGTTCTTTTTATACCTTCATCTGCTTTGTGTAGCCATGTGTTTCCTAGAGAGTTTTTGTTTTGCGTGTGTGTGTGTGTAACTAGTTATCTCTGAAAGAAAAACTAGGTTGTGCAGTAAATTCCAGCTAGTGAAAAGAAGTAAGCCCAAGAGAAAATACTGAAATCTTCCGGAGAATTTTGTGTACTGAATGATATAACTGCTCTTCCTCAAGGAATTCTCTCTTAGTCATGTAAATTGGTATGGTTGTGTGCTTTAGTTCCTTTTAATAGATAAGCCCCTGCCAATGCACCACTCACCTGAGCCGTACTTGGTACTTGCACTTGCTCTGAGTTTATAAATCCACTGACTTAAAGGTTCCACTTAAAATTGTTTCACAAAGTACATTGCCGCTGTCTGGAAATCGTGTCATTATCACAACACCAAGGCTTTAGTAGTCTAAAAATGTGTGGTATGAAAAACACTGGAGCTATGGCCATGGAACCACTACTGTATGTGGGCAGCCTGTGCATACAGTTATTAATTTGTTGAAGAACGTGGAAACTTAAGGCTTTAATGGATTTTTTTTAACATCAAAACTATATTGGCACATACCTCCCTTCTTTTAATTCTTTATTAAAATTGCATGTATCTGTACTGTCCATAGGAGAACAACTCGGTTTGGCAGCAGCTTTCTTACATTCAAAATGATTTTTTATCTTATCAGAACAAACTGAAAAGTTGAGGATTTTTTTTTTTTCCCCAAGAAATGGAACTATGCCATAGTGTCTTATGTAAGATTTAAAACATGAAGTTCTTAACTGGATTTCTTTCTTACTGGCCAAAAGTAATCAAGGGGTTCTAGACCAAAAACCTCTGTCCACATTTGCTGACATGTCTGAGTGACTCAGCTTGAACAATATGACACATCCTGACAAGCTGTCCTGCTGCTGAAAAGGACGGGTTGTGGTATTTAGCTCTAGGGCATGGCTCACTATGACTGTGTCACTACACTTAGATTTGAAAGAGGAGGTGAAACTTTTCTGGCTATCTGTGAGCAGGAGTTCATATTCTTCCCTGCTCACCTGGTCTTGCACCATCTGTCTTTCCTGGGACCACTGAGGACAGCCTGTGAGTGGCTGTGGGGCATGCTGGCTACCAGCAGGTCTTGGCACTCTTCTGCTAGCCAAGGATCTAAAGAAGACTTGGGAGGGTTTACAGTCGATGCCAAGCTGAGTATGAGCCAAAGTGTGTTCTCACTGCAAGTACAGTAAACCACATAATGAGCTACCTTTGGAGGACATGGCCAGATGGAGGCAAGTAGTTATCCTTGACGTTGGTGAGAGCACAACTGGAATATTGCATCCAGGTTTGGGCCTTCCAGATCAACAGAGATATTGGGAAGCTGGGAAGGGTCTGTCAGGAGTAGAAAATTGGTCAGGGAAGCTACAAAGAGAGGCTGAGGAAGCCGGCTTGTTAGGTCCAGTGAAGGGGAAGCTGGGAGATGATCTTATTCTGGTGTACAACTACCTAGAGGGCAGGTATAAAGGCAGAAGAGCCAAGCTTTTGTCAGTAGTGCCTGCTGATAGACAAGAGCCAATGGCTACATATTGCAGTTTAGGTGGCTTGCAGTGAACATTAGGAAATATCCGTTCACCAGGAGGTTGGTGCAGTGCTGGGACCAGGTCACGCAGAGACAGTGTGCTTGCTCCCTGCCAGCAGGTGTAGATTTGGCTGGGCAGAGCCACAGCTGACCTCATCTTGTGTTGGTGATCATCTTGCTTTGAGCAGAAGGCTGGGCAAGGCAACCTCCAGAGGTCCCTTCCCAGCAACACTTCTATCATTTAGTGAATCGCTTGCCAGGTATAGAAACCTTTTGTAAACAAACTTTCCTTGCAGCCATATTCCCTACTCCAGGGACTGACCTGATGTATTTGCTTTAATAAAAAAGGTTTTCCGTTAGAGAAATAGAAAAGTGAATTGTCTAAACTGTCTCAAATAAAGGTAAGGACTGAACTGCCAGATTCCTTGAATTGTTTTAGTGGTTCTGCAATATAATTGTTTGTTGGCAATTTGGGATATCTCTATTTGAAACTGATAGGCTCGTAGATGAATATATGACACGTAAGACTGTTCTGAATGCCTCTTACTGGTTTCTTCTCTAATGGCAAATGGGGACTTTGCAATGGGTTTTAATCAGTTTCTGACCAACCAAAGGGCAATATTGTGTCTTGAAACACTGGTGGATATTTTAGCTCTATGCTCCTTGTGGGTTCCCTATGCTCAAAGGATCTGTCATTGCTGTGATCTGAAATTTCTAAATTTATGTTTTTATGAGAAGATAGCAGAAAATATATTCCTGAAGGTACAAAGTCCAGTGTAGGAAATGCAACTGATTTAAAACCAATAAACTTGCATGCACAAGCTGAAAAAAATAATGAAGTGGGAGATGTCTCTTGGTTCACGTTTTTCTTGGGTGCTGGTCATGGCAATAAGCAATAAGGGATGCTGGTATGAAAATGTGCCTTTTAAATTAATGGTGTTTCTGTTCTAGAATGGACCTTCGAAAAAACCCACTATTTCTACATCTTTCTCTGTGGCTGTAATGAATTAGTTAAAACTTTTCATGAGTGTTAGATCACCAAGGGAGAAGTATATTTTCCTTTCAAAGACAATTTGTGCCAGCATGTTGGAGAGAAATTCAACTAAAGAGCAACAACAAAAAATGTACTACCTTCAGTAAAGATGGTATTGCAAAGTAATGTTAACGTTAGGCTCTAAATTAACAAAAGGAGGAATAATTAGTAATGCTGCCATTGTGTTCTGTACTTAGCTGTATTGTTCAGACAGTGAAACTCATGGTATGTAACATCATTTACTTGTTATTAAAAGCACAAAGAAATGTGAATTTGCATTGCTTGTCAACAACAAAGACGCTAAATAAACCATTCTAGACTTTAAATTAGAATTTTTCATTGATTTGCGTCAGCCTTAAAATGCCTAATTTATCTATGAAATCTCATTTTCTCTTTAAAAATAAGGAAGAGCATTTATTTTCATTCTCAGTTTTATATGATAAATGCTGTTCTACTCATTTCAATGAGGTTTTATCAAATTCATAGCAAAGATTGGCATGAGTCTGGACCTGATTCATTCATGGTATAATTCTTCTAGAAGTCAGTGGTATTAACAAGGAAGGAATCTGGCAGCTGTATCCTTGATCAAGGCAGCTGCATCTGACCCACTCTGTTCCATAGGAGTTCTTACCAATGTGGGAATTTGGTAAAAGGTTAGAGAGGTAAAAGTTTCAGAAGATCTCAGATGACTTTGGCATTTTCCTCAGAAAGCTTTTAGGGCATTTGTCAACTGGTAGAATCAACTGTTTCTTCAGTTTTAAAGGAAAGAGATTGATAAGTGACTTAATTCGGAACTTGTGAGGGTAAGGATCTTCCAGAACCAAAAATGTGTCTTGGTCTGTGAGCCCAGCCTTTGTCCAAACACGTGCCCAGGGTCTGCAAGGTTCCAGGTTCACGTGACAGAGCTGCAGGACTGCTGGGAGAGAGACCGTGTTGTAAAATTAAGATGGACTGGCAAAGCTATTATAGAAAAAGGAAACTTGAGCACACAAAGAAATAACTGGGCAGTTTAGTCTGAGAATGCCTTCTCCTTTTCTATAGAAAGAGGGAGCTGGGTGGCTTCAAGGGGAAGAAAAAGAGGAGAATCCTCCATTAGATCCAGTGTGGGCTTCTTAAATGAGGAAAAGTGAGATCCACAGAGTTCAGAACAAAACATGGCCAAAATTCAGTGTCTCGTCACAAAGCCATTTATCTAAGTGTTGAGAAAGAGATCTGGAAGTGGCTCTTACCTTGGCTTCTGGACTGTTTAAACTGCAGTTGGAAATGCAAACCATGGAAACACATATTGGTTTTACCAGTTTATACAAGAGCTATAGATGTGTAGGTTTTTATGCTAGGACTGCCTGAAAACTGCAAGAGGATTTTGGAGAAAAGTCAGTGCCTTAGGTTTCAGCTGTTTTTGTTAAAAGCACCATAAAGTAATCTGCGTAGAAGAGTGGTTTGGGGATAAAAATGTGGATAGTCCCAAATACGAAGAGGGCACAAAAAGTACTTTGGAGCCTTCTGTCTTGGTCAAATTCATTGAGCTTTACTTTTCAAGATATTTACATTCTGTATAGCCACCAAAGGACATTTGTCCTATTGTTTCTAGGTGTTTATGTTATAATGTAGGAGGGAAATGGAAATATTGTTCTCACATAACTTGAGTGCATCCAGGAAGAAGTATTAATAAATTGGATCAAAGCTCTACAATAACTCAGGGATTACTTTTTTTCTTCTTACTTGTCAGTATTCATGGTTAATTAGGCAACTTTTTAGTTGGAAATTTCTCCACTGTTATTTTTAGGACTCTAATGACTCATTTGTACTGTGTTTGAGTGTAAGTTCTGATAGGATTTGGTCTTTAGTAACCTCTGTGGAACAGTCTCCAGCCAGCCAGAATGTGTCCAGGTATTTTTATGGAGCAGTTTAGTAGCAATACAGAAATTTGTGCTCCGTAGAAAATGTGATTTTTCTGTTATTTTGAGTTTGTTCTAGTGGCTCAGACTCTGTGGAAACAACCAGCCAGAGAGGTGCTGTCTTTTCTCACAAGGTTGTTGCTTCATGGCTTGGAGATTCAGCACATTAAAGGGCAGGAGTGGAAGGAGGGGAATGAAGGACTGTGCTTATTCTGGATGGCTCCATCGTGTCCGATGGGGAAACACTGAGTCTTTGGCAGGTTGCCTGATATTCATGAAATGAGAAAATTGTCCATCACAGTCTGAGACAATGTCGTCAGAACAGCTAGATACCTATTAATACACTTCAGCTAGGAGGTCTGTATATTATGTTAATACTGATCTTTGCCTAAGATGGAAACTTAACCCACTGTCAAATCGTTAGCAGAGATTTTAACAGGCTGGGTTCTGTTGATTTGCTTTGGTGCTCTATTACAAATTAGTTCTGGTACGTGCACTTGGACAGACCTGTTTCTTTTAATTTAGTTAACCATTTTTTGCTGCATCCTTTCTGTGACTTCATTTAAGAGATTTCACCCCCCTGCCCCCCACCAGGAGTTATCCAAAGACCCAAATGAAAAAGAGGAGGGGGAGCTGGGGAGGGGAGGATTTACCCTAAATTGTTTGCTAATCCTTGCTGGAAGAGTCGGGAAAAAAAAAAGCCTGTCCTGGTCCCCAGCAGGTGCACTGCGGTAGCGGTGCGGCTGCTCGGCTGGGGCTGGCCCGGTGCGGTTACTAGCGGGCGATGCACGGAGGTAACCCGGGGAGGATGCTCTCGCCTCGCCGCCCCGGCGCTGGTTGGCTGCTTCAGGCGCTGTTGCTAAGATGGGAGGAAAAGATGCAGAACAGTAAAGAGCGAAAACCTTTGCGAAAGAGTTTGGGGTTTTTTGTGGTATGTTTTTTTTTTTCGTTCCTTTTTTTTTTTTTTTTTGTCTTCCTCTGACAGATGGCTTGTATTGTTTTTGTACGTTTTTGCCTGCTTTGTCTGAGAGCATGTTTTCATCTTGGAGAGCAGGATGTATGCAAATTGAGATCCATATGTTAGAAAGAATAAACAAGTTAAGCTGGTTGAAATGAACTGTGACACTAGGAAAAAAGTTCCTTAAGGAAATATTTTGTGGATTCTTTTTCAGTGACTTAAAATGTTAGTGAAATAAATGAAAATGAAACGTAATTTTTAATGGAGGATTTCTAAATGCATACTTCAATCTTGATAAAATCCATGCAGTTTTACCACTTAATTCTGCCTCCAGATGGTAGAAATATACCAAGTAGTCACTGTTACTGGAACAGTTCACAGCATTTTATTAAGTGATACATAACTTTTCTTAGCATCCTGTTGCATGAGTTGTATAAAATGGAGGTTATTTGGGACAAGTCTTGATCAGCCCCTTTGTCTGACTCTTCTCTTGTTTCCCAGCTGAATATGACCTTACTTCAGCATTACTTATTTTCCTCCATGCAGAACCCATTGTTCTTGTTGTGGGTTTGATTTATTTTTGCACCTGGAGCTTTTTTTGGTAATATATCTGAGTTTGACTCAATGAGTTTTGGCCACTGAGACTTTGTGTGAGTAGAACATATTTTTCTGTTATGAAAACTTGTGGCTGAGAAAGGATGTTTGAGAGCGGTAACCAATTAAAACATTCCAGAATGTATATTCCAGGGAAGTGGTGATGGCAGTGGTGATAATGACTTGTTGGGAACTTGAGCTCTGGTCTCTGCTGTTTCCATCTCGCAGTAGGCCTGTGTTGAGGGCTGGCTGTAACTCACCCTGACAGCCCTCCACTGCAACTTTCTGTACATTGAGTGGGATTTGATGAAATGCTTTGCTGTCCTCTGCCCATACACAGTCATCTCTTGCTTGAGGTGTTGAGGAGGTAGAGACAGCATGTACCGTCATATGGGTGTACTTTTTTCACGTTTCAAAGTAGAATTAGTTCCATAGTCTGAAGATACATCTGAAGTCTGAAAGAAGATGAAGCAAGAGTCACTTTGCAATTTGAGGCTTCGGCCTTTGATCAGGGTTCTGCATACCCTCAGCGAAAGCAAAGAGGAATCACAAAAGCAACTGAGAATAGAAGCTAGCTCAAGAGTAAAAATGCTGTGGGGGCCCCTTTTTTCTTGTGTCATGTAATTTTGGAAGGTGCCTTCTGAAGGCTCATGGGGTCTAAACTTACCTGCTTACTAAGTCAGGTCTTTTGTTCCCAAGGGATTTAATATCTCAGAGTTCAGCTCTGTATCCTCTAAGAAATTCATTGCTTCACACTTCTCTGTAGCATTGTTCTTGTAGGTAAACTGGCTGGCTTTGGGAAGACAGAGTTCAGGGAACATGATACTACTCAAAATGTGGCGAATCCTCACAAGGAATGCTCAACTGTATTGTAATTCACAACCTGGCTACCTTTATCCTCTATTAGAAAATAGTATTTGGTCTCACTATTAAAATCAAGATCTCAAGACTCCAAACAAAATTCAAGGAGAATCCAAGCAAAATTAACATAATAGTTTAGCACACAGGAATTAATTGATTTAGATTTAATACTGAAGCACTGCAAACTGTGGGGTCAGTGCTGGGTCTCATGATGAATGTGCTTGAGGCAAAACCTGAATATGTTATCCAAAAAGACCAGGCCTTAGCCCCAGGACCTCTGGGACTTGCACACTCTTGAGGTGCATAAGGATACAAGTCTAACATAAAACTGACGTTTTGACAAAAGTAAGCTGTGAGTTTAGGTCAGCTTGCCAATCATATGAAGTCAGGGAAGGTCCGCCTGGCCCCGTGTCCCTTCTCTGACAGCAGCTAGAGCTGAATGCTTGGGGAAGGGTTCAAGGGCAGGCAGGTTTGTGGTAGCAGTGTTTCCCTGGGATCGCACAGCTTGCTGCTCAGAGGTTTCCTGAACCAGGAATTATCGAGAGACCTGTTGAAATAGCCCATTGGTGATGATTCAGGTATTTGAAAACGGCTCCCTTGTGAATTATGTCCTTTAGTGCAGACTTTGGAGTTTAATTTGACCTTTGGATACTTTGTCTCTTAGAAAAGAAGATTTTAGAATGAGTATTTGATACAGAATGTAATGTTAGTATAAAATACAGAAGGACTGGTACTGTGTAAGTGTCTCTGGAATGAGGACAAAATAATTCTGTTTAGGAACTGGTGTGTTTGGAGACGTATGCTGCAATATGTCTTGAGTCATGCTGCGGGAACCTTCGTAACTGCGTTTCCTGATGGGACTTTTTTGTTGTTGTTAGGCTTGTATTCTCATTTACAGTTCATTTAGACTTTGCTGCTTTCAGTGAGAGACACAGATGCACTCTGAAGACTTAATTCTCTTCAGAGAGGATAGGGATGAAACCTTCCACGTTCTTTTCAGAAAGAACTATACAAAATTACATAATAGTTGAACTGAGTTAACCACTTGTTTGTTTGATCATTTTTCATCAACGTATCTGTTCCAAAGAAAATAAATGGCAGGGACCTTGGCTTTACAAGATACGTTACCATCTGCTTCTCATCTAGTATCTACAGCCTACATCTTTTGTACACAAATCATATTTCTTCCTGCTTTGCATGTTTAGAATAACAAGAAATATTGTTCGTAATTGCAGTACATCTGCAAGAGACAGGAGAAGACAGAACATGCAATGGTCAGGTTCCTGGGTAAGTGAGAAGGAGACCTCTGCTCTGTCTCTTGCTGATCTTTAGAGGATAGGCTTTTATGCCAGACAAAAGAAAGGAATTTCAAATGAAGTGATGCACCTAGTTAATAGGAAGTCTGAAGAAGAAAAAAAAATCTGAAGGTTTTAATACTCTTGTTAAGCAATGGAGTTGAATTGTGCGCTATTGCATCTATTTTGTGCTTGTAGAAGCAGTCAAGTGGATGAGGCTGCACCCACAGAACATGGTTGGTAAAAGTTTTTTAGTCATAATCCAGTTATTACCTGAAGTGCTTTGGAAATTAAGCACTCTAATAGCACCAGCATTACAGGACTAGAATTGGTAAATGGGTAGAAAATTAAAAGGAAGGGGATTGAAGGTAAATATTTGCTATTAGAGTTATTTTTTTCTGGGTCAAAAAGCCACACACTTCAGCCAGCTTATTGAATATGAATATTGAGGCCAGACTATCTAAAATAACTCTGAGTCTCATGAAGGTGAAGCCTGTTGGTGGCTGTCTGGGACTGAGCTTCCTTCTACACTCAGAGAGGTGAAGGTCATATGCTGCCACCATTGAAATGTGAGAGTTAGAAATACAAGGAAGAATACAGAGGGGTGCATCTGTGCACAGCTGGCCATGAAAAGTTACTCACTTGGGTTTTGGTTTTGACCCTGAATCTTGGAGAATTATTTGAAGGAGAAATTGCCCCGGAGGAGCCAATTGACAGTAAATAAGTATTAAGCATGCAGATGCTTCATCAGAAGCCTTTCTGAAAGCTGGTTGGATCAGGTCTGGTTTGTAATCAGAACTGCAAGTTCTTCACAAGAAGCTTGCAAAAGTTTCTAATTGTGGTGATTGTAAAACAAGACTGTTGTCAGTAGCCAAATCTGGTGGGGCTTCAGGACCCACACGAATTTCACTTGCCCCAGCCCTGTTGGTACTTAGCAGCTTCGGTTCTGAATTTAGAAGTCCAGTTAGTAATGAGGCAGGGCACATATTCCCAATAGGCACATGCATGTCCATATGTGCCATACATTCAGCCAGCCATAGGGACCAGCACAAGCACAGAAATGCCTTTACAGCACCCACCTAAACACAGGTGGCACTTGCGCAAACCTGGCCACCACCGATGGCTCACGGCCCTTCCTTCCTGCAGCTGCTTGAGGGTCACACAGGCACACAAGGCAGGTCTCTCCGCCAGTGAGTTTTGATCACTCTCTGAATCCCATCACTGGCCCAGACTCTGATCTTCTCCAGTTTTTGGCACCTGGACCTACAGGCCCTCAGGTCTGCAGCCTCTGACTCCAGCGGTGAGTCACTGAGATACGCACTGGGCGTGCAGATGGGGGTGCATTCACACGGTGAGTAGTTGGGAATAGTGTTTGGCAGGAGTACAGGTTGGACTGTGGTGATCAGGGGCAAGGATTGGTCAGATAGACAGTACTGACCAGCTGCCTGTTCACATGCTTCTGGTCCCTTTAATCTGTTCTTTCCATCTGTTTTCTCAGGCTTGTTTCTCCTCAGTCCTTGATCCATCCATTTCCCTGCCTTTGGCAATTCCCCTAAACGTCTGGAGATAAGTATTTGTTTCTCACTCTCTGTAGTTACCATACTCACTCACAGCTGGTTTTACACCATCCCAAACCTCTGTTCTCCCTGAATGATGTGGTAAGTCCTATTTCCTTTCAGACCACCACCCCCTCTTGCTTGCACGGCATTCCAGGGAGAGAGTTTCCCTGTTGACACATCTTGGTGGGTTTTCCTCCAGGAACAGTGGTCCTGTCCTTTTCCTTTGAGTGTCTTCAGACTGGCCAAATCAGGGGGCTGCATTTGCACTGGGTGGGTTTGTAGAGTTGTTCCTCTGAGCCTCGCCTCAGTCTCTGTGCCCAGTTTCACTGGCCTTTGATCACGTAACTGAGCAAAGACCATTTTTAGACTTTCTTGGCTGATTTGGTTGTTCTAAGCTTTCTGTTTAAAAATAAATGAAATAATGTGCCTGGCCAGTCTGTTGCTTAAGCCTATGCAAAATTTCCCTGTGATGTAAATTGTCATTGAAGTGGAACTCACACTGGCACATTTTTACCCTCACATGTGAAAGTTTCAGGCAAGTTGTGAGTAACTGCAAACAGGGAATCAAGCTGTTGTCAATTATGATTATAATAAATCAGGTACTGCTGTCTTAAAGTCTGAATTATGACTGTGTGTGTGAGCAGATATATTAAAAACATTCAGAGGAGCTTCACAGACGTTCCTGAAGAAGGTTGACTAGTTGATCTCTTGTCCAGGAAAATGGTGATGTAAACCTCAAGGAGAAATACGTTACCTGAAGTAGCCACAATTCCATGAAGCCTGGGATTACTGTAAGACTAGGTGTTCACAGAGAATTATTTTGTTTTGTCCAGTAGTAGTATGACACCTAGGGACACTAAAAGAAAGGTGAAACTCCGGAATATTCATAACACAGCATGTTTACTCTTTATCCTCCAAACAGAAGCACTAGCATCATCCTCCTGAATACCATATACTCTAAATATGCCATTTATGCATTATAAAAACAAAACAAGTAGATAAAAATAAAGCAGACCTTCTCATACAGGGCATGGCTGTGGCATTTTGACACTCAGCACGAAATTCTTATTGACAGGCAGTAAAAATAAACTCCCCAAGCGAAAGGAGTTGGGGCAAAAAGTGACACACATTCTGCAATAAATAAAATTAACTTTGAAGCCAACCTGAGATCCATCTCAGACGTTTGTACTCTACCACTTTAAAAGTACAGGGCCAAGCGAACCTTGAAATAACCACTATGGCATAATGAATAGAGCTTCTCCAAGGATTAGGTATTGACAGTCTGCCAGGAGTGTTGCCTGTGATAGAACATTTTGGGCCAAATTCCTCGCTGAGATACATTAACTGAAATGAGTAAAGCTTGCTGAAAGAGGAGTGTGGCCTACTACCTAAATGACGGTTTTTCAGTCATTAGTATGGTTTAATGCTAAAACTGCGTTCTAAAAATCAGAGAAGCTAATGCAGTTCATATGAAATGTCAGAGTGTTGAATGTGAACCAATATGCTTTTCAGGCCAAATTAGGGCTTTTGACTACCAGCATAGTAAAGCAAAGCCCTTCTTCTTCCTACTCCCTCACATCGCCCACCATTTTAACCTAAGAAAACTTGTCCTGACTTGGATTCCAACTCCTTGTGGCCGAGAAGGCCAATGGCATCCTGGGGTGTATTAGAAGGGGGGTGGTTAGTAGATCAAGAGAGGTTCTTCTTCCCCTCTACTCTGCCCTGGTGAGACCACATCTGGAATATTGTGCCCAGTTCTGGGCCCCTCAGTTCAAGGAGGGCAGGGAACTACTGGAGAGAGTCCAGCACAGGGCAACAAAGATGATTAAGGGAGTGAAGCATCTCCCTTACGAGGAAAGGCTGAGGGAGCTGGGGCTCTTTAGCTTGGAGAATAGGAGACTGAGGGGTGACCTCATTAATGTTTATAAATACGTAAAAGGTAAGTGTCATGAGGATGAAGCCAGGCTCTTCTTGGTGACAACCAACAGTAGGACAAGGGGTAATGGGTTCAAACTGGAACACAAGAGGTTCCACTTAAATTTGAGAAGAAACTTCTTCTCAGTGAGGGTAACAGAACACTGGAACAGGCTGCTGAGGGAGGTTGTGGAGTCTCCTTCTCTGGAGACATTCAAAACCCACCTGGACATCTTCCTGTGCAACCTCATCTAGGTGTTCCTGCTCCAGCAGGACGATTGGACTAGGTGATCTTTCGAGGTCCCTTCCGATTCCTAACATTCTGTGATTCTGTGATTCCTGTCTATCTAGATATTCAGTGTTACAAATGAGAGAGTGCAAGAAATGTCATCATGCAGTACAGGCATGTCCCAGAGCATCAGAGGCCCCCCTTTCAGAGTGCAAGGAGTAATGTATTCTTCCTACCTTTCTTTTTAGTAATCTGAGTCTATTTTATGTGCATTGCCTTTATTTTCATATTTATAGATGTGTTCAATGTATATGTAGAGATACAACTAATATATTTGTATAGATATGTGTAGATATAAGGGTGTGAGTATATGTAGATGTATATATTATCTCTGTTTTCATATATGTGTGTCTATGCGCATACAGGTGTATTTATTTATGTACCAAAACTGGTTTGTATCACTATACCAAATATTTTGAAGATAACATTTTTATAGAGGTATATATTCCTCCTCCTTTGTAGTGACAAGATGATATAATTATAGAAAAGCAGCAACAACCTGATTTTTTTTTTAATGAAAAGCAAAAGAATATCGTTAGCTTAGAAGTGGTTCAAGTCTGTTGCTACTGGATTAACAGCATAACAAGCTAAAATAGCAGGAAGAATGACTGTAAAATGGAAGCTGTTTTATCCACCTGAATGCCAGTGGTGTAAAGAATGGTATAAAAAAAAGATAGCGTTCTGCTGATGCTTTTCAAAAGGGGCTTATTACATTACATAAGTTGAGTAATTTTCTGCTCTCAGTCATTTCTCTTATAATCAGGTTGCTTGTGCTTTGTTCTTGTTTTCCTTAGAAGCTATAAGAAAGAATGGCTTGGAATTCTCATGTAAATCAATGGTGGGTCCAATTCATACATGTTTGATAAATTTGGCATATTTATAACTGCTGCCATTGTTGCCTGAATTTCCTTTTTATTAATCTGAGCGTTATTGCAATTCACTTTCCTGCCGGGTGTAGAGGAGAATATGTTCATGTGCCAGATAAATGTGTGCTACTTCTGTTCATTTGAATAGTGGTTTGCTGGTGACAGAAAACTGGAAGGAGTGCGTATCTTGGGGAGCAGAAGGAAAATGCCAAGGTTTTATGTAAACTAATGGGAACATGTGCTTTGATTTGCAAGAGCCACCAAGAGACTGGTGCAAAGAACAGGAATCTGGTGATGTTCTTCTGGCTGGTTTTCTTGGGGGCTAGAAAAGTCACTTGGCTGCATCAGGAAGGACAAATAACAGCACCCAAGATCGGCAAATCAAGGGCATTTCCCAGAAACAGCTCTGCGCACAGGGTGGGTGTGTCTGGTTGTGGCCAGGCTTGAGAGGATCCGCGCTGCGTACCCTGGGCACTGGACAAATCTCAGAGGTGGAAGCAGGAGTGCTCTGTGGTCTTTTCTTGACAGGGATGAGGGGAATGGGATAGGAGTGGTAAAAGCTGCATTGTTGTCATCTTTTTTGCTGGCCACACTGGCACTGATACACCTCAGGATTTGTATGAATCGCTTAGTATGTTTTAAAAGATTGTTTCTCCTGCTTTTTTTTTAGCTCCGCTAATTAACCGCATTTGTAGCCATTCTGTGCAAGTACTGATACTACAACATATAGGAAGAAGTGACTCCAAATGCTTCCAGGGTGTTTACAACTGCACACAAGGAAAGGAGATTGAAGATATAGTCAAGATTAACCTCTCCTTTTGTATCGCAGTATCATCATCTAATTAGATCAGAAGCAAAGCCCTGAGGCTTAGTCAGTATTAGAGCGTAGGCACCCATTTCAGGAGGAGGCCTTTGAGAAGAGTAGTCTTCAGCCGTCCACCTACACCATTTTCTTTGTGGCTTTGCAAAATGGAAAATGCGACAGATGTAAACCTCCCCAAAGGCAGTTGCATCTTCTTCTTCCATGTACTGCCTTTAAAGAGACTTTTGCCCCTCTGAACCACAGACTCTCGGACTATCCCTGCAGTTGAGCCTTGCCTTTGCTGTCCCTGAGCTGGCAGCGCAGAAACAGAACATATCCTCTGGAATTCAGTGGGTCACATCCTGCGGAAAGTGTCTGCCAGTTTGGAATCATCCATGCTATTTTATTACAGGCACAAGTAGCCTGTATCAGTGAACTGAAGCTGCAATGCTGATAAGATGGATGGAGAGGAAATAAGAAGGAGCAGGGAATTCTTCCCAGTGCCAGAAGAGGTCCTTTACCTGAACAAGGACTCTTTTCACCTAGTAGTTGCTTTGCCTTATGGCCAAGATAGTTCAGATATGTGGAGGTCCTGCAGCTGAGGCTGTTGCCACACAATTCGTAGGTCCCACGCTGGGGGCTTATATACAGTGGGACTCATGCCTGATGCTGTGATTTTTGTTCTCCGTCAGTTCCAAAGTGACTTTCTGGTTTAGGTTCAGCAAACAACCCTCTAGAAGAGCGTGTCTTATGCAGTTTCCCTAATGGTTCTTCTAACATAACAGATGGTGGGATTTTTGTGGGCAAAGCCAAACTGTGGCTTTGATTAAGTTTTGAATTTACTACTCTATGTGAAACTAATCCTTATATGACCTTTGGCTTATTGATGTGTAAGGATCTTACAGCGTTGCTTTGGATCCTAGTAGGAAAGCATACTGTGGCAAACCCTTTCATTGTATTGGGACAATTTTTCATCAGCAAATAAGTGGAGAGTGTGGGAGAGAATAATAGAATCGATCAGATTCTGTCCCTCTTCTGAGATCTTAGTATTTGATGTGAGATGACTTAAGAACATGGGACCATGAATCTGACCAGGGCATGTAGAGGCTACTGTGGTAATAGTAACAACAACTCTAAAATACAGAAGAACTCTTACAAATATTACAAATACAGAAGTGGAAACTCCTCTGCTAGGGTCAGATAGTACAGCTTAAAAGCAATTGGTTGGATTTCACTCAGGTCTTCTTTGGAAGTGGAGTGAGTGGTGACTCATGTACATACAGAAATTTTAAGAAGTAGTAATATTTTCAAAATGTTGTGATCTGATGACAGCACGATACTCTGGCTTGTTGCAGCCCCTGTCAGCATAATGTCATCTCACCTGTTGTCACAAAGACACCAGTGGTACATTCACCACTTGCACATAATAATCAAAAGCATTTAGCTAGCGCTGGAGTGAAGACTAACAATATTAGAGGTGTGCTTTTTTTTTCCATTTGCACACAGCCTACAACTGTCATTATATCCAGAAAATTTTGCCTAAAACTTTGACCTTGTGCATCTCCCCTGTGGCACTGAACACACTGCCCTCAGAAGGCCCAGCTGCAGCCCGGCGTACTGCAGCTGCTGTATTGCTGCATGTAATGAAGCTGCTCATGTCACAATCTGATATTAAGTCGTGCATAGCTATATCAGAGATTTTTAAAAACATGGATTACGTGATCAGTTAGTGGCTAATAGGCAGTGGACCACATTTTCCCTTCGGCTCTCAGAGCGTTGAGACAGGCTTGACAGTCAGATTCCTGTGAGTCCATGTAGGTTTCTGCTGTTTAAGAGGCTGTGTCGAAGCTAGACCACAACCTAGGCTCTCTTTATAGACAGAAGAGATTTCACTGATGGTCAATGGAGTATATCTTACTCTTAATTTAATCTCAAGCGAGGCAAACAAGTGACTCTCCACATTTACTAGGAGGAAGGCACAGCCTCTCCCTCACTCCCCATCACTGGAACAGGGGAGAGGATCAGAAAAGCAGAAGCTCAAAACTTGTGGAATGAGATAAGGGCAGTTCAATAAGTGAAGCAAAGCTACACACACAAGCAAAGCAAAATGAATTTATTCGCAGCTTCCCATCAGTCGGCAGGTGTTCAGCTACTGTCTGAGAAGCAGGGCCTCAGCATGTGGAAGGGTCACTTGAGAAGACAGATGCTATAACCCCAAATGCCCTTTCTTCCTCCCCCTTTCACCCAGATTTTATCGCCAAGCACGACATGGTATAGGATGAGATATCCCTTTGGTCCGCTGTCCCGGCTGTGTCCCCTCCCAGCTTCTTGTGCACCCCAGCCTACTCTGAAAAAATAAAACCTTGACTTAATGCAAGCACTGTTCAGCCAAAACACTGGTGTGTTATCCACACTCTTTTAGTCACAGATCCAAAACACAGCGCCGTATCAACTGCTCTGCAGAAAGTTAACTCCATCCCAGCCAGACGTGGTAGAATAGCTCTCATGCAAATGTTTACATTGTAGATGTTTGCAGCTAGTTAAAATAAATCCCACCTTGAGATTTCGAGTTCTTGGTGTATTAGTATGCCTACATGGAAGGTTTCCACCTTCCAGTTTTTGAATCCTGCAATATTGCCATGTGTCGAGATTGTCATGAATCCTTGCTTTTCATCCTTCAGCCCATGTCAGCTACTGAACTAGTGTAACCTGTGCTGCTGTACTGATTTTAGTGGTGGTATTTTGTTTTATGGGAAGGTGAGTCCAGAGAGTGCATGTGGTTTTTAGGATCAAAACAGGGGGTTTTGAGGTGGCATGGATGTTGTTCTCTGTTTCTTCAGTATTTCATTTAAAGTGACAGTACTTGCAAGGAAAACCATGTAAGCAGCCTGGACTCTTATCTCCTTTTTCTTTCCTGTGTGTAATGGTTTGTTAATAGGTAGCATAGATAAATGACCTAGAAGTATGATAAGCATAGGTAGGCCAGTCATACAGAAGACATACAATTAAAGAATAAAGAAACCTCAAGAGAGGAGTCCAGCTTAATTTTCTGGTAATGTATCCAACCAGCACTTTTTGAAATGTCATTGTCAGTTCAGTTGATGATCAGGGAAAGGTGGAAACATGTTGTTTTGACTTTGGGAAACAGAAGTGTTTTGGAATATAGTTTACAGGGACATCTAATTGGAAGGATGTGCAAAGACCAACACTCTTTATGTGGGCCTCTCTTACTAGTGATATACATAAGTGTTCAAGCCATTAACATAGCTAGGTTCTTCTGATGGATTTCTAGTTTGTGGAGGAAGCAACTCCTTTGACTACCAAATTTTTCCTGTCTCAATAGACCAGTTGGATCAGCCAAAATCCAACTTAAGTCTTTCCATAGTTTACCCCTTGCCCTTTCATTGAAAAGTTGAATGACCTAATTGTAAAGAGGAACAAAGAGTGTCAAAAGAAGTTACAGGTGTTACTGGGAAATTAACCAATGCAGACATGAAGTATAAGTGAAAGGACTGTTAACACAGAGGATGTCCAGATGAGCTTATAATGAAGATCCCTCTGGAAATTTTCAGTATCCTCTTTTTGTTGGAAAATGGCAGTGCATCAGAATAGAAACATGATGTTTCTTCACTACATTTTTATGACTACATTTTCATGGAGATTTTTCAGGTTGAGGATTTTCTAGGAAGAGAGAAAACTCAGTCAGGACACTTGAAAATGTGAGACCCAAGCTGGAGTTCTTGATCTGACTCAAGGACTTAATCTTGGTTCACCCTCACCTCAGTGTGTTCCACTGGCCTCTGGAATAATTTGTTACTGGTTTGTAAAAAACACAACAAAAATCTGACAGCAAAGTTGAGTTTTCTCTCTGCCTCAGAATAAGAACAAAATGGAAACTTGAGGTCGAAATCATGCTTTGTGAAATGAGTTATTGCTTCTCAACTTCCTTTACTAATCATTTTGTAGATAATTTAGAAAAGACAGGATTTCCAAAATGCTGAGTGATTCTGATGCCTTGTTTTAGCATGTCCTGAAATTGTGAATTAAAGTTCATTAGCCTTTTTTTAAACTTCAGATAATTTTAATGTGTACATTTGAATTTTCTTAGTATGTGAAATAACAGTTAATCAATTCAATGTTACTTATACAGCAATCTAAGAGTCTCTGTCAAATGATTATTACTCATTTGTGTGTGATTTGTGTCTTTACATGGGACATATTATTGATAAAACATTTAATTGCTTAGAATATATGGTTAGCACCAAGAGTTTTGTTTGTGCTACTCTATAAACTTTCGCTAATCTATAATATAGAATGTAGGTCAGCTGGAGCTTTTTAAAACAGATGGAAATTTGGTAGTTTAGGGTAGTTTGATGGATGCAGATCCCTACATGGCTGCCAACTTCTCCAGTTCCAAATTGTGAAAAAAGCAGCAACCAGACTGCTGAAAGCCACTTATTCTAAATAATTTTCATTCCAGAAGCAGCAATGCCCTGTGCAGTTGGGTTTTGTTTGTAACATATTCAGCACTGACATACTACAGAAGATTATAATTAGTTCAGTGGTGTTTAGAGGATTTTATATTTAGTTTGCAGACAATGAAAAGTGTTTTAATTTGGGCAACTTCAATAGCGTAAATATGCAAGAAGAGAGGTAAAATCACAGTTGTTCTAAGTAAAATGGGGGGACTGATGGTAATGCAGCACTTATTTCCTCACACACTTGTAGTTTTCCTTTATTTTTTCATTTAGGATCGTAGTTTATATCTGTTACTTGATTAGTGCTAGAATAAAGTAACCATATTATCCTGTGTTTCTGTTTCATGAAAGCTGAGAGTGTTAGGACAAATGGGCAAAATCGGTATGGCCATTTCTGAAAACAGAAGTCTCCCAGCTGTTCATATGGCTGACCACAGGGGATGTCCTGCTGCTGGAGGAGCTTCTTCAGCCTCAGAGGTTCTTCTGAACGTGACTCCTGTTCTCATTCACTGAGCTCTTCCACTTTTGGAGACCAATCTCTGAAGTTTCTGCTCAGGTAGCTCCTGGCTGTATGTAGTGTCTCACCTCTGAGATTTGCCTCTGACTGTGCTTCAGAGGGCACTCACTGCTGGTTCCAAGTGTTCCTCAGCCTGCTTGTGGGAGAGGATGGGATGGGATTTGGTGGAAGCACTTCTTGCAGTTTGCAGTGCCGAACTGGTTTGGGAGCGTGGGAAGAGGCAGGAGAAGGATGTGCAGAGTTGTTCAGAAGGTCGGAGGGCTGGGGTGCTCAGCAGCTGCCTGTTCTTCCGCAGAAGTTCCTGCAGCAAATTGTCATCTCTATTGCAGTTGAATAAGACTGCTTTGAAAAAACACTTTTTGTTTGGAGTCAAACATAGTGATTTGAGTTATAAGCTGACTTGTGAACTGCGATTTTTTTTTTAAAGGTCAAAAAGTGTGGCAGCTTTTAAATTGCAGTGACCAGGACTGAAAGCATTTTTCAGAGTCCAAGAAATGTGGCTCCCTATGTTTGTAAGGGCTAGGGACAGAATGTTGTCTCGTGAGTATGTAAATAATCTCAGAAATCTGTGTTTTAAACGATGACTCTTGTTGCCAATAGTTCAGAAAAATATATAGGATTTTTCCTATGCAGTTTGCAGGAGACATTTCATCACATTCCAATTTAACCTAGAGTTTGTGATAAGAATGTATGCAGGAGTATTAGAGGAAGCTTTCCTTTACACACCAAGCTCTTCAGACTAGATAATGCCATCAGGCCCAGCTTGGAGGAAAGAGGTGCTATGCAACTTCTGCTGCTTCCGCTGTAACTCTAGAAAGCCTCACGGCATTCCTCTCTAGCCCTTGCATAGGAAGGTAGGGGGAGAGAGCCAAAGTTTTACTTTTGCTTTTTTTCCCTCCCTGCTTTCTTGCTGTGTGCATGCATGTGGGTGGGAGAGGCTGGGAGAAAGAAGGGTGAGAGCAACAGTAAAAAATGTGGTGATCCTGAACATCAACACGGAAGACCCCAGTGTTCTTCTCTGAGGAAGGAAGGGTTTCTGTTTCCCTTGTGGCAGAGTGACCCAGCTGGAGCTGCACTTTGAAATGAAGGCAGATGGGCAGTTCAGTTCATAACAGCTGCCGGGCTATTTTGGAATATCTCCTACTTGAAGATTTTTTTTCAAAAGAGAAAGGATGTTGGGAAGGGTTCTGGTTTTATCCATTTGTAAGACTCTGAATAACACTATTTGTACTTTGAGGTATAAAGGTACTGCAATTATCAGAAATTACTTTCTGCCTGACTGGCATGCATAAACAGATTTCATCTCTAAATGTACGTATCGGGCTCGTGACTTTAGTTTGTCATTTGAGAGAATGTGTCAGCCTTTCATTTCAAATTGTGTTGGCTCTTCTTTTGTCAGGAAGGACCTTTCTTGCACTTTAAGTAACAGAAACAAAGGCAATTAAAAATAAGTCAGCAAAAAGCAATTATCAAACAAGAATTAGGCTATGGATATTGCTTTGAAAAGACATTTTCACCACATTCAGAAAAAAAGATGAAGCTGTGCGTCATTCATACATGTTTGGTTTTTTTGTTTTTTTTCCCTTTCATGTTTCCTAAGTGTTGAAGATAAATTAGGGTAGCTATTTTCTGTGCAGGCAAAGTACAAGCTATGCCCCGGATCTCCAAATGCTTCAACATGTAAATACCGCTTCTGAAGGCATCAGGTCTTGCTGCAAGTACAGATTTATTTGCAGTCATGTTTGAAGGTTACTATGGTTCATTGACCCATTTAATTGTCACTCTCTATCCTCTGTTGCAGGCATACGGCTTTATGTGCATGTGTATTGAAGATGAACAGCTTTAACTCTCTCAGGCAGAAACATTCAACAGAGAAACAGACAAGAACCAAATCTTGCTGTGGGCATATCTGATTAAAGTTAATAGACAGGACCCATATATAATCATAATCATCCTGTGAACCTCAGTAGAAGGCTGTAACCTTGCTGTAGGACTGGCTAAAGGGAGCTATACAGAAAAGGTGAATACAAGGAAAGGCTCAGAGCAGTTGTTCCAGTGGGGCTAGTATAAACCAATATGAGATGGTTTTTTTACCAAGAATGGTGTGTAGTAGTTACCTGGGCCTCTTATTGGCTCTGGTTGCACTGATGGGTTACTTATGTACTTCAGCTCTGCCTGGTCATAGCCATAAAGAGCAAAGATTTAAAGATGGCCAGCACAAAACCCATTAGTCTCACAGCATGGTGGGGAGGCATAATCAATAGTTGCAGGAGTGAGGAGGTGTGCCCACAGTGCGACTGACTCCTCTCCCCCTCCCCCGTACCCTTGGAGGGATGCAAGTCGCAAGATAGTCTACAAATACTGTGTCCACCTCCCAGCACTTCAGTCACCTGATATTTGGTGGTACGGGTTCTGTGTACGTAAACTTGTTTACAGAGAAATGTTACTTGGCCAGGAGATGTGATACAGGCAGACAAAGTGAGTGAAGTTGGATAGTCTGTTAAACCTTCCAACTCAAAATTACAGGGTTGCAGAAGCTGCAGCACAACAGACTGTCATATCTGATTAATTATTCTGAAGAAAAGCTAAATACTAAAATAATGCAATGAGTAGCCAATATAATAAAGAGCACAGTTTACAGAATCCTTATTTTGAAGTTTCAAGAGAGTGAAATCTTTACTTTGGGCTTTTTTTTTTTCTGAGCTGCACAATGTGGACTGTCATATCCAATGTCTTGTGTAAGTTTAATATCTAGTCCAGTGATCTCAGAGAACAATGACATTAAAGGGTCTTTTCAGATTCTCTATAATCTACAGTTTTGTTTAAGATTCTCCCTCTGCTAGAACTATTTTCTCAACTAGATTGCCATCTTCTCATCATCGTACTCTCATTCGTTATACAACATGCCCTACAGTAACAAGGAATTTCATGTCATAAATCTTGCTTTGGGCTCTTATAATCTCTCTTGAGGCTCCAATTTACTGTGCATTTTACTGAATTGCCACAGCAGGAAGTTAGCTGATACTTTTAGCACAAAGGACGAGTGCTGATAGAAGTCAAGTCATGGGCACCCACACAAACAAAATTCAAAAACTGCTTTAAAGTTTATTCTGAATTGCCTTTTAATTAACTTCTAATCTTCCAAAGCATATTTGGATTTTTCAGGCTTTGAGATTTTCTGGTTAAGTTTGAACCAAGTGCTACCAATACAGTGAGGTGTTCTTGAGCTAGTAGATAGCTTGAAGCAAAAATGTGTAAAGTTTTGAACTGTCCCCAGTGTGAAGTAAGCACTAAATACTAATGATAAAATAAAAACACAGTATCTAATACATTTGTACATCCCAAACATGGGCAGGATGCTTTTCTTGGTAAGTTCATAGGAGGCATCTTGAATGTGGAATGTCAATCCAGCTTGAAGATTTTGAGTGTGTAGTTTGTGTGCTTAGTTACTGCATTTGTGCAAGCAAATGAGGGACAGTGATCAAAATGTCTTTGTCCGTTTTATTTGTGACTGATACTGAAATCAGTGATGATTTTGTTGGCAAAGTATGAGATTTATCACAGCATCTAGAGGTTTGATGCATAGTCTAAGATAATTGTCCTGAGTTCCCTGTATAGTTAAAAGATGCACTTCTAGAGGGTTATTGATCCCTTCCCAGAATAGGAATGAAAAATAGGCAGAATTACCTGTTAGGTGTGCCTGTTTACTTCTATTGGTAATAAATAGGTTGTACACAGTGAATTTAGGTTAAATGTCGAATGTTCAGATGTATAAGATTGTGTAGATTGAATGCTACAAGGCTCACGGTGAGCATGGGCTAAGCTCTCTATCCAAGTTATGAATAATCCGTCCCATGATCACTAAGTGGGAAATCGGCTGTGGATCAAGAGCAATATGTTTAAGAAGGCCTGGTTGTGGGCTATCTTAAGAAATGCAGTTTAGTCCACAAAGAAAGAGCTTTGCTACTCAGGGGGTTTTCTATTTTTTCTTTCTTATATACCCCCCCCCCCTTTTTTTTTTTTTTGTAAAGCATGAACGACTTATATTTTTAGGTTGAGAGGAAATGATTCCTCATTTCTGATTTAAAAAGGACTTTGAGGCAAAGGAATTTGATTTAGTTCCTTCAAATACTGGCTTAGCTTTTCTGCCCTCTTTGTCCTGATGTTTTGGTGCCTGGCATGGTGTTTTATAGACGTTTATATAACGAAGGTCATTTATCTGAGGCAAGGTACAAGAATGCATTACAATTGTAAATTCCCTTAATTGTCCTAAAGCAGGGCTCAGAGCCTAGACAATGGAAAATCCTATTGTTCTACATCCCTGAGAGACGTGTGAATAGAATAGAAGTATATGGATGTGTGGATTCTAAAGCTTCAGTGTAAGAATGATTCATAAATAGGTTTATTCACTTGTGATACACCAATCATCTGTGAATTTACTTATAGGTTTTATTTGGTAGACAGTTACCTTAAACATACTTGTTATTTCTAGTGTGACTTTGCCCCTTGGACTTTACAGAAGTACAGTTCAGGCCATATACAATTAAGAAAATTCCTATTATTAAAGCAATGTATTTTTTCATTCTGTCAGGAAAGCTCTTTCTATCCCACACTCTTTTTGGAAGCTAAAAGATACCTCTTTTTCTTCCTAAGTATCAGTACCTGTAATTCACTTTAACTTAAGCCTGTGTAAACTCAATGGGGAACTTGGGAAAGAAGTGTCCATTTAAATAATCCCCATCACTAGTTTGTTGGTTTTTTTTTTTTTAATTCAAATTGTTTGAATAACTATCCACTGATACAGATAATCCCTCTCACCTGAGAAACTACATACTCTTAAACTTTAGCAAACCCTGTCTGTACCACTGAGAGGAAAATGTTCTGTACTCATGTAGCAGGGGGGCAACATGGTACCCTGGGTGGTTAATAGCAGAAGTAGACATACATGGAAAATATCTCCCTGTTTCAGAAATACCCTGTCTTTGAACTAACTTCAATTTAGATGAAAAGCCCAAAGTATCTTCATCTTATTGGGAAGTGATTTAATTTTTATTTTATACTAAAATAAAGCAAACAAGCAATCCAGTTTGGCATGGAATTATTTTAATGGGCCAGCATGAATTGTGCATAAAGGGCAATTTCATTTAAGTCCTCTTTTTGTTTCAGAATGGAGAAGAAAAGGAATCTCAAGAGATGGATTCCTGGGTGGCACAAACTGCTGGAAGGTCCCCACCTGCTGAAGGGTCTGTCCCACCTCCCCACCTTGCTTGTAACCCGTGAGGTCTTGTCCTGGCAGTGACAGCCCCACAGCCCATGCAGCTGAAAACAAACCCTTTTTGTTCTTAATTTCCAAGGAACTGTTTCCAGGTGGATGGGCTAGATGTCCTCACTGGTTGTGCAGGTGCACTTGAAAACCAGCTCATGGGAAGGTGTCCAGGGAAGAGAGGGCAGAAGGACACTACCCTCTTCAGTAACAACTTCATCTCCTCTAGCTGTAAGCTGCTTCTGAAACTGTGTGCTCCAAATAGCCCCAAACCCACAAACTGAGCCACCATCTCGCAGTACCTACTAGTCACTCCACACATCTCCTGGTATGTGTACAGCTGTCATGTTTACAGGCACAAATCGATGGTTGTGTGGCTGCCAAGTTGTAAAATGGAACTGTTAATCATCAGGAGCTAATTTACTTCCACAATTATGTTATTTATGTGCAAAGAAGAGGAACCTGCACCTGTTTTCTTGTGCAAATAGACTATGTGCTTGTGACTTTGAGCTCCAAAAAGTAGCACAATAAATGGAAGATATTTTCTGTCACTGCCCTCAGTGCTTTGCAGAACCAACCTGCTGTTCTCCTGTAGGTGCATGCTTGCTTCTGGGGTTTAGGAAGATGCTCGCTCAGTGCAGCAGGGGGACAGAGTGAGTAGAGCATGAGGAGACTGAGAGGGACTCCATGGGACAGCAATATGGGGTGACTTTCTCCAGGAACTTCATGTAAATCTCTGTGCTGCCACTCCCTGGCCCACAGGGATAAAACTCTGTTAGATGAAGCAGGCCAGCATAGTCTCTACCCAGTAATCATGGAGGTGGTTTGCTTTAACAGTGGCTTCTTCTCAGGCCTGAGGACAAGGGTTGAGATGGACGAAGTGAGTAATAGAGGAGGATCGGACAAGAGGACTTCTTGTTGGTATATTTACATCAAAGTATAAAGAAAAAGCTTTTTGCTGGTGTAAAAATGATTAAGAAATATGTTTCCTAACTAATGTTTATTACATCTACAAATGTTTCTAGTGTAAATCTGGCCTTGGGCTGTTATCTGTCTGTGTGTGTTTCATCATCTTGTGCTTGTCTGTGGAGTTGTGCCAGCATTCCCCAACTGTTCAGTTTTCTGATATAAATCTAAAGAGCCTATTAATGAAATGCCTGCCAGATATCATAAAGATGTTTTCCACATCTGGTTGGACTTCTGCAAGCTCTTTCTCTCATCCATAAGTCACTAACTTTCTGTTTGATGTGATAAGTGACCTGTTTAGTCTGTTTTTCCATTACTTGTGGTGTTGCACAGTAGGCAAACCAGGGAGTGCTTTTTACCCATGGGAGTGTGGATATGGTAGAGCTCAGGAGCAGCAGCAAAGCCCTGTGTTTCCTGGAAGCATTTTTCCATAATAGGAGGACTTCCTACTCTTGTCTCAGGGGTAAAGATGTGGATGTGGCATCTTGCTTCCGCATCCGTTATTTGGGTTTTGTGTGGGAGAATTCCCTGGACTTTGGCATATTTTTAAAATTGAAATGAGGAAGTGAGATGAGGACTCAGCCTATAAATTTTAGAACAGGAAAATGCAATGAAGTTTCATTAATGGGATAGGGTCAGGAGACAGTGCCAAGAAATCGCTGTGGTTTCTTCTCATGATTTAATGGACAGTTTGATTGATGTTACTGTACATGAACAAATTTATGTGTTTATAACAAATTGCTGTTTAAAAAGTGTGTTTCTCATATAAGGTATTAAAGTAGGGCAGGTTAGTAATATAGCACTTGCCAGAGGTGTCTTCTGTATTTCCAGCTGGATGTTTGTCAGCAGGAATGTATCACATCCCATCTAAAAAAGCACCACAAAAAGACATAGAAACATAGTACTTTTTAATAAACAAATGGTGCACTTCTACCTGGCTGCAGGGAGGGTTGTTTCATAGGTTTCCTATGTTCCCTATTTGGTGTAGTGAATTTTCTGAGGAAACTTTGAGCAATTTCAGGCCAGTGGTACTTGCAGAGTACCGACAACTATTTCTTACCTTCAGAAGAGCTTGTGATGAAAGAGAAATGGTTCAGATATATTGGGAAGGGCAAATCCTGCTCTAATTGCAGCGAGCAGGGAAAGCCTGCTGCTGTGCTCACCTGGGACCTGAGATGGGCTCTTGGTGCCTATTGGTGGATGCAGAATTAGGCTACAATGCTTAGAAACTTCTAGGAGTCTGTGTGACATTTCTCTGAGTAACAAATGAATATACTACTGAAAATGAAATGCAAATGAATGAAGCATTTTAGTCAGAAACCTAGAGACGGTATTTACCTGAGGAAATTCACTGTAAGGGTAGGAGTTTTAGTTATGATTTTTTTTGCTGCTGATTCAGACACTTTCTAAAGCATGCGCTCCTACCCTCAGTATGGGGAAAGGGTGACCTGCTTCTCTCCAGATGGATTGCAAATTTTTTGTTAGAATGATAAAACTGAATCTCCTCAGAAATCTTTGTAGAATCCATGAGGAAGCAGATACAACCATCAACACATCCATTAGCAAAGATTTTGGTGACTTGAGCAATGAGAGCTCCCTTGGTATCTTCATCAATACCAGAGGTCAGCCTCGATCAGCTCATGAAACAAGGGGCTGCTGTGGGCTTTGTGAGGGAAATCCGCCTCTTGAATGGGGGGTCTGTTCGGGCCAGTCATGTGTTTCTGGCTGCAAATTTGGTCTAATATCACAGTGTCTGGAGTTTGATTTCAGTGGGAACTCCTTACATGGGAAAATGAAATACAACTGGCTTCTCAGGAGAAGTAATTGGAATCTAGAATGTAATGTGAGGTGAAACCAAGACCAAAAATTCTTACATCACCTGAATTTTCTGTTTCAGTTTTCATTTATTACTTTTTGTATTCTGTTTTTAGTGGGTTGGACTGAGAATGTTGCTGAATGCTTGCTCTGGTTGGTGGTGGTACATTAATGTCCTGTTGACAAATTTATATTTTATAATTAAGTAGTTGTTGAAAACTGGTATTTGCGTTCTCATAGGCGTTAACCCCTAGATATATATTTTAAGGGTGAGATCACAGTAACTCCAGGAGGGGACACTGGAAAATCAAAAGGATCCAAGCTACTTTCCATTGAAAATCAAAATGCTTTTAAGAGAAATACTGAAAGTCATGATGCCAAACTTGGTCTTGGTGTAAGTCCAGTCCTAAAGGAGACAGCCACTGCGGTGCTCAAACTGAATTGCCTGTAATATGCACCCATCTTGGGGCGAGTTCACTTTGAGGTTCAGCCTTTCATTAAACTCTGGGGTGTTGAAACTCCCTATTGCACGGATCATGAACTAGTCAGCTGAGGAAAATGAAGGAGGCCAGGTAAACCGGGTTTGAAGGTGGTCAGCAGATGGATGTGAAACAATCCCTGTACTGTAAGAGTACAATCCCCTTCAAATGCATAATCTGTTTCTCGTGAAAGACATGTGGCCCAGTATAGAAGTTTTAGGTCAACTGATTCAGTTAAAGATTAGCCTCGATATTCTGAAAAAGAAGACTGTAGTTACTTATGGACTCTAATTCCTTATAAAGGATTATACTGGGCACCGCACTGCTGCTACAGTGTCAAATCTTTTTGTGGGTATGCTAAATTAACCTTTGTAATAGAAAAGCTTCTTTTGTGCTTCCAGTCAAAAGAAGAGATGGTTTTGAGTCTTTAACAACTTAAAATGCCAATGATTGGGATCCTAATCTAAAATTCATATTTTTTTCTATTTCTTCTTAAATCATGTTCCTCTACTATTTCGCAAATGAGTGTCCCGCTGTGTTCTAACATTGTGTGCAGGATACTTAAAATGGAAATCTCCATCAGAGGGGCAGGAACAAGTGCAGATAATGAGAGGGAAGGTACTGTAATTAAAGGTAAAGTGATTATCATTTGTGAAATTATGTTTGGAAAAGTGACTTTAACAGATGTAATGTTAAATCTCACAGTCATGTAGTGAGAGGAAAGGCTTCAGTTTTAGGTAGTGGTATATGTGTTGGTACCTGTTCTCAGATGATGAGTGTGTGTTTTGGATTGTACCTCCCTCAGTATTTATGGCAGTGCACACTCTTCATGCTCCTCTATAAGTTTGTGTAATATTCACTGTCTCAATCTTGAAACTCATGATGAGCTGACTATTATGAAACTCTGACGAGAACCCTTTGCCCTAGAAATCAGGTCAGAATGAGCTCACACAATAGAAATTTTTGGGATGGAGTTGCCATGTGATGTTCTGTCATGTTGAACTGCTTTGCAGGGCAGACAGGGAATAGAGACAGACACCAATGAGTACTTTACTCTGTGTACTACTTGTGGGACCTGGTGAAGGAAATCCTGTCCCAGTGGAAGTCAATGACAGGGCAACTTGGCCAATGTGAGAAAGAGTTTCTTAGCTCCATATGCCTTCTGTGTGTGGTGAGTGTGTGCATAATGCAAATCATTGGTGGTAAAGTCCAATGTTTGAGTCCCTATTAGGTTATAGGCTTGGGAGGCAGCTGGTTCTCATGACACTTAAGGGATAGTATGAAGGACTTCCACCCTATAGATCCCATCTAGTGAATATTGTCATGTTTGAAAGCTCTAATCTCTTCCTTGTACTTTTCTTTCAAATGCTGATTTCTGAAATGCGGTGACATTGGTGTGAGGGACAAACTTGTTAGACCTTGTTGGGGTGCCATGGACTTCTCTCCTCAAAATAACTGTTCCTTTTGATAGGTTATCTTTGCTTTTGTTCTTAGGACTCGCTCCACAAACAGACAATGTAAATACACTAGTGGTTTAATACCCATGATATTTTGTAGCTTCCAAACAAGTTGTTTGGTCGAGGACAAGCATTTAGAGTGAAGAATTACTAGCCTATTAAAAAAAAGGCACTTGAGCAAACTGTTATGTAGATACATTTGGTCTGTTATCATTTTCTAGGACATTTGCCATGAAAACAGTAGGATCAAATATTTCAAGAGAGACTTTTCACAGCTACTGCTTTTCTCCTGGTCTAGGGAATGGTCAGAGAAGAGTATTGATTGTGGATCTGGGAGATCCCATGGCAGCATTATGTTAGTGTTTTTGTGCAAAAGTTTGCTCTCTGTGGCATTGAAAGGGTGTTAACAGAGACTAGAGAAAGAAGAAAACTAGAATTCTAAGCAGGGATAAAAAGAAACCAAAAAATGGTGGCGCGAGGAATAAAGAGAAGATAATCTGCCATTCATTTTCTAGGAGCTTGCAGATAAGGTGATTTTTTTACAGCATTTCAATGTTCCAGCTACAACTTACGCTAATGATAATCACAGCACTGGGATAGTTTATGTGTGACATATAAATACTGCCTGCATATACACCAGTGTGGCAAAATGAATTGCCCAATCCCAGCACGGCATGTAAACAGATCTTCCACCCTTCTGTTTTGGTTTTAGTTTAATTACAGAAACATTTTCAACATATGAGATTGTTTTTTGACACGTTTCTTACTATTGAAAGTTTTAATGAAAAGCACTGGTAATTGCATTAAAGTAAGGAAGTAAAAAAATGAAAGAGATCCTGAAAAGTCTAAATGCCTGTCAGGGTACAGTCATTATGCCTTCAAATGGGAGTCATGCAAATGGATACAACTAAGCCCAAATCTGGAATTCTCGTTGGAGTCCAGTTTGCTTACACTTAAGAGTGACATGGAGTTTGGGGCTTTAAATTAAGGTTTATTGGCAAAGGTAGCTTATTCAAGAATAAGGTGAGATATTTGAAGTTGGTGGTGTGGTTATTCTAGAACAGCTTCGCCTGAGGACATATTTACTGTGGCATGATCTTGTGAAATCAATTTATCTAAATGAGAAAAAAAAAAAAAAAAAGGGTAAGTTCTTAATCTGGAATAAGCATTTCCCTAGGAATTATTTTTACAGAGTAATTGTGGTCAGTCTCCCTCACTAGACAAACCTTTATAGCTCTTGTGTAATGTTAGCGGTGGAGTATTAGATACGGTAATGGAGACACAGACATCCTAGTACCATACTCTGAGAAGACACTTAACAAATGACAGCAAGGTTTCTTTGCCCTGTTTGACAATTTTTCTAGAGTGAATCAAGAGCGTGTGATCCTGTAATCCTGCCATACTACTTGTGTAGTGGGAGGAGGCTGCTGCTCCCGTTCAGAATTTGGCTTTTGATAGTTATTGTGGCATGCTGATCTTAGCATCAGTCTCTCAGTAGGTTCCTGCTTACGCCCGTTTGTCAAAATTGTTTAGAGAAAATAAACTTTCATGGCCCACCAGATGTGATCATGAAGGGTTCAGTGAACTTTTCTTTCTTCTTTCAGGTTATAAGACCCTTTTGAAAGGAATTTCAGGGAAGTTCAGCAGTGGAGAACTTGTTGCAATTATGGGTCCTTCAGGAGCTGGGAAGTCAACGCTCATGAACATTCTGGCAGGATACAGGTCAGTAACAATGAAAATCCTAAGTAAGGTAAGGTCACCTAGCCTGATGGCTTCTTGGAGACAACAGCAGCAGAAGTCTTACCCCAGTGTTTGTAGAAAACAGATTTTTCACAGACTTTGAATTAGATTCTTATTGCTCATATTTTTTCTCTTTATCCTGTACTGGTTGCTTAGGATTTATCTGTTAGCAAGTCAGATCCAAAAATAGGAAGCAATTTAAAGTCCAAGACACCACAATTTTTTTCCTTTCTAACTGTGTAACAAATCTGACTCAGTGTCTTCTGTTCATAATGCTTTTAAATCACATTTTATAAGCACTTGAAAAAAAATTACCCTTTTTAGTTGCCACTTTAATAATGTTGATGTCCTCTTGGCCGAACTGCGAAGTGTGAAGTGACAGTGGTTCGTCTTCCTGAGTCCTGCATTATATAGCCAAAGTGTTTCTGTGTTATTGTTATTAGGACATAAGGAACAGAATAGAAAAACCTAAAAAAAATCACTTAAATGGCTTGATTTATTTTCAGACATTCATATAAGACAGCACACATTTTATACTAACTTCGAGTAAAATTTTCCGTAACACTGCGTGATGCCTCTTATGAAAGAAAGTATAATCATGAAGTAAATTAGTTTCTATGCACTGTATCTGTTTTATTCCATCGTGGGCAATAATTACCTAAGACTTCCACATACTGAGGCCTGTGGCAGCACAACTGAAGGCAAGAGTCACCCCTGGTTATTTTCTTGACTCGTTTCAGAGAGACGGGAATGAAAGGAGAAATTCTCATCAATGGACAACCTCGTGACCTGCGCTCTTTTCGCAAAGTCTCCTGCTACATCATGCAAGATGACATGCTCCTTCCTCATCTGACTGTTCAGGAAGCTATGATGGTGAGCTTTAGTTCTTGCTCTAGTTTATTGGAATGGGAGAAAATGGTACTGTGCACATGTTCTTACTCCTGGTAGTGCCACGAGCCATTTTCTCTATTTGATCCCACTCAATGAAAGTGCTCTTACTTCAGTGATGCCTTGAATTCCATTTCAGGCTCATCCTTCTAGTTGTCTGATCTTCTTTAGCTTCATCATTTTCAATTTGTGACCAGCATTGTGATTTGGAAGAAGATCTAAGGCTGTACTCCTTAGACCTCCCAGAGAATGGAGCCTGCAATTCTGCACAGAGTGGGTCTTTGTAGGCACCATTTTTTTTCTTGGTTAAGTAACCTTGTCTCACTTTCTCTCCATCTTCCATGTTCTGATTTCAAGGTGCTATTTTGACTTGAGCACAGTCTCTCTGCTTCTTCTGCTCTCTGCTCCTTCTACTCTTTTTTTGCTTTTTCTTTAATAAAGGCATTGTATAAAATCTCTTCCAGTTCTTCACAAGAAAACAACAGGAACAGAATAATCACAAGACTACAGGCAGCATAAATTATTCTTACTGTCTTTAATAGAATCAAGAAGTTTTCTGCTTGCCAGCTTGACCAAGTCTAGAAGTGCCTGTTGCTCAGTTTGAGAAATGAGCCACTTTTTCCTCAGAGGATGTTATGAAAATAAGGCTAGCATACTGTATGCTAGCATCAATTCACAAATTTTAAGGCCAGAAAAATCACTGTAGTTTTTATGTGGCTAGTTTTCTGGAAATGTTCTTCTTTGTAAGAAAGTTTTTCTTCTCTTTTGTTTATTTGAACATTGTAGTCAGAATCCTGTAGGACCGCTTTTGTAGAAGTGGGCCCAGATGATACTTGTTGTCTAAATTAGTCAATCAAGGCTCTGACAAAAATGATTACTTAACAGTTTAATTGCTTCTAATAAAGGTTAATCATAATGTTTTGTGGAGCTGCCTCTTAGAAGAGCATATGACATCTGTAACAAAATTATTTATTTCTGTACTCATTTGTTCAAATCCTGGAGAATAGCAGTGTTTTGGTCATTCTCATGATATGAATGAAGCACAAATAAACTGTCATTCTAGCATTGCCTGTGAAGTTAGTGGCTATGCAAAAAGTGTTATTCCTGTCTTCCCCTAAAGCTCTTTGGCTTGCAGGATGGCCTTTCTTTTTAATATGCTTTTTGTTAGATGCTGGAGTGATTCTTAGGTCAGATTATACTCAGTCACCTACTGCACAGGCATCTCTGATGCTTGTGATTTGAACACTATAGTTTAATTTAAACTTTCCTGACTGGGTTGAAAGAAGTGGTTTAAATGGTACATTGGGATGTTGTGCCTGAGGCATCCACTCTAACTGGTTGTTGTGCTTCAGACCAGTTCAAAATCAAATTCCTTTGTGTCACATTCCAGGTGTCTGCTCATCTGAAACTTCAAGAGAAAGATGAAGGCAGGAGAGAAATGGTATGTATACTGTCCATCAAACTGAGAATTTCAGGAATGCCAAAGAAGTCTGTGAAGTGAGCTCTGTAAAGCAGATATTTTTATCTAACATTGAATTGTGTTGGTCTTGTAATGATAGAAAAAATCCTGAGCTCAAAGTTGACAGGTATCATTATGAGGGACCATTTACTACAGTCTATATAAAGATTGCTTTCAGTATGAGACTGAATAGATAATTGTAAAAGACCTACTGAGGTGAATCCACAAGTTTTGTAGGATTCCTTTCAGTGTACCTTAGCACCATAGATTCTCTTACATGCATGTGTGAGGGTTCAGGCGTCTCGTGTGTGGTGAGAAAAATCAGTCATGTCTGGCAATGGTGAGCATAGCCCTTAATTTTTCCAAGGACTAATGAAAAACTCAGCAGTTCTTGTAACTGGTGCAGAAATATCTTTGCTGGTGTTTGAAAGTGTTGATCTTTATGGCTATGCTGGTGGCCATATTGTTGCACTAGACAAGTCAATGCAGTCACAGTTAAGATACAGACTAATGTATTTTGAAGCTGTGTTGGATGACTGAGGTTTGGACAAGTGAGAGATCAGTCTGAAATACTCACATGTGTTTTCTAAAACACTGGGAATGAGTTTCACAACTTACTCTTGCACATTTACTAGACTGTCCTGCTTCTGCCTGTGGCTGACATGGCTTTCCTGGGTGGGAGAGAAGTCTTGGTGTGTTATTGCCCATGGAGACCTATATAACCCAGCTGGACCTTCACTAGGAAGCGTTCTCTCACCCATCTGGTTACCATGATTCCTGCCCATTGTTTGATCTGACACAGGGCTGTGCTTTTGAAGAAAATACCTTGAAGGTGTGTGACCAGATAAAAAGGCTTCTGACATGTTAGCTTGTGCATGAAGCAGCATTCTCAGCTGAATTTTGGTTACCGCAGTTATACTTCGAAGGGCTGGAAATGTGCGCTTTCTACACATTTATTCTGCACTTGAAGTGTGTATGCCTGTGTATTCCTAAGGACATTCAGAGCTCACCTGTCTCTGCTGGGGTGGAGTTACCAGGGCATGCTGAAACCTGCGAGAGGAACAGTTTGGTGCTGCACAGCATGTTTTAAAACCACATACACCCTCAGAGGATAATGCCTGGAGCTAAACATAAACAAAAACTCACAGCACTGGTGAAAGCAGATATGGTTCAGGTTGTTTAGAGAGTTGTAGCTCGGAAAGTGTTCAGAGGTGTTTTGACTGGCCTCAGGCTGTGTTTCAGTCTACCTTAAGACAGCACCAGCAAGGAGACAGTGTGGTCTCTCACACGCTGCCTCCTGAAGAGGAAGCCTCTGGGATGTGGGGATTGTGCTGAGGGCCAGTGGGGCTCACATGAGAACATAGCTCCGTGGCTAATGTTGAGATTTACCTTCCAAGAAAGCTGTCTGGTCCTTCGACCTTTATTAGGGACATGTATGTTACTCTAGACGGGTCTTCTAATGGCTTAGTACCTCGGTTGTCCTGCCGATGAAAAGGGAGTTACTATTGGTATAGGAAGCTTCCAATGTTTTTGCTATACTTCTGTAAAATTCAAGTTTTATGCTTTCCATAATTTTTCAGTGTTCTTTTTTATAAATAGAAAGAAGGTTGATCTTTTCATTTTGGTGCATTTTGTGCTCCCAAAACCATGCACTGAGGAGACCCTTTGCAGGCACATTAGGAGATCTTGCAGGTGACTGGAAGAAGCCACCTCGCAGGACTCAATTGAAACCAAGTTGTGCAGGAGGAAGGAAGAGATGAGGAGACACAGGAGTGGGAGTGGGAGTGGAATGTGGACATGAGAAAGTTGTGGCCTGTAGTCTCAGGAATGTGAGAGGCTTCCTGCTTTTCCCCAGGTGTCAGTTCATTTTTTTTAATCCGATGGAGGCCTGAACTTCCCTTGTTGGGCTTAACCATTTCAGAGGAGTCTCTTTTCTAGTGAAAGGCACCACTGGCAGTAGGTGGCATGTGATTCTGAAATAGAGGTTTATAAAGGAAAAGGCAAAACTGCTTCTGACCCACCTGAAGAAAAGTATGCCTGAAATGTGAAAGCTATGGCAACCTCAAAGGTAGAGCAGCCACTGTTTTGGCTGTCTTCTGTTTCTATTTCCAAACTGGAAAATTCAGCATTTCTTCAGTCTCTAAGAATCCTTGAAAATCAGAAAGAGCTCCAGAGAGGGAAACTTACGGGAATCAACATATGTTTGGTAGCTTAAGATTGCTTTGATTCTCTCACATACTTTTTTTTTTTTTTTTCTTTTTAATGAGCGAAACACAGATTTTGGGGTTTTTTTAATCAGAAAACACATTTATTTAGAAACAGCTGTTAATTTTATTTATACTTTGAAAGTCTTAATTCGCTTACACTTTAATAAGTTAGGCTGAGCAAGTTAATTTACTGGTTCACACTGTCAGTGTAATTACAAACAGCTCTTTGAGGAAAAAGCTGTGCTATATGCATTTATTCAACACATACTAGAAAGGCAATCATTTTCTGGCTAGTGTTACTGGCTTGTGCTGGACTAGATCATGCATTTTATTGTAAATTATGAGATAAATGTTTATCATAGATAAATTTTATGAATTTATGCACTTGTGTTGGGAAGATTACAGATGCTTCTTTAAAACAGGGACAAGTGAAAAATTCATCCAGTGAACCATAGTTTGTTTCTAGTTGACCTACATTGTGCTGCGCCTGTCCCGTAGCATCCTTCCTAGAGATAAAGGGAGAGAGGTAGTTGGGCTCTTCTCTCTGAGAACAAAGGTTAGTGAGTTTTGTTATTTTTTCTCCCACTCTCACTGAGAGAGGTAGCTCCTGGAAAACAAAGTCAGGACAAGTGAAGGGTCAGGCCCTGGTTGATCTAACCAATTTTTACCATATTAGCCACCCTTTCTCACCCTCCACCCAGGTAACTATTACTTTAAAAAATGACAGGCTCCTTTTCATATACTTCAGTGAAGTATTCAATGTGAGGCTTGCTTTCTACCTCTTATGTGGTAGAGTTTTTAATTGCTTGACCAGTGTAGCTTGTATTCACTCATTTTTATGTCTAGGTTTTTACTGATGCCAAAGAACTATTTTCCTCATGTAGGGCTACCAGGCCAGATCTACAGTCACTGAAACAGAAAAAATCATAGCAGCTGGGATTGTCTGCCTTGTGCTGCAGACCCTGAGACAAGCTGTGCCCTTCCTGAGGCTGTGCCTTGAGGAAATCCCAAATATCTGCAAGTACATGTGACAACTGAACTGGGTCTGAGAAGAATGAAAACACTCAAAATCAATGGCTGCATTTTATAAAGAGTAAGCTGTGAGGAACAGATGAGAGAAGAGCAGGTCATGGCTCTGTAGAAACCACTGATTTTTTTCTTACACAGTTCTCCAGTCCCTTGTAAATAAAGTCTAGAAGTTCAGCTGAAATCAGCTTCTTGGTTGCCTTGTGTAATAACTCCTCATGTACTGCAAAGCTCTTTTGGTATCAGTGGGGGGTTCTGATACCACTGAGGGGTTCTATAGAAGAACTGATTGTCACTCCATTTTGACAGGCAAGGCTTCCATACGGAGACAGGTCATGTCAGACAAACAAGTAGAATTTGGGTCAAAATAGGAAATGGTAGGCTGTTAAGCCCCATTGAATCTAATAAATGCTTAAGATCCACTTTGGGTACATTAGATGGAAAAAGCCTTTGGTGTAGGAATCGTGAAGCAAAGTCATGAGGTCGTTTACGTTCTCCAGGAAAATCAGTAAAGAGGCTTTTTTTTTTTTTGTGCTAACAGGTTTAAATGATGCATCATTGCGTTTTCTCTAGGTAAAGGAAATATTGACAGCCCTCGGATTGCTGACATGTGCCAATACGAGGACTGGGAGTCTTTCTGGAGGCCAGAGAAAGCGTCTTGCCATTGCTTTGGAGCTGGTGAACAATCCTCCTGTCATGTTTTTTGATGAACCAACCAGGTACTTCAAGGCCAAAAATTAAAGATAGGCAAATATTGCTATATATAGTAGAAGAGTATTGCAGAAAGGTTTGTCACCTCTAAGTCCTTGGAAAAGGCTCGTTTTGTGTTGCCTGTAAGTACTGAATAAGACCAGAAGAAATAATTTGATTTAGGTACTTAGTGCCTTGGGTCACTGCTGTAACTGATGGACCATGGGACTATAAATAGTTTTTAAGGGAGATACAAACTGGAACAGGAAGGCAGAGAGAGAGAGGAAATTACTTTCAGATGGTGGCATGAGTTTTGTTTTTCAAGAAAAGATAACTTGACTATAAGCATTTTAAAGTGTGACTTTTAATACTGAGTGTAGCATATTTAGAGTCAAATTCTGTGATCTGTCTAGGAGGAGACTGGGAGAGCTATGAATATGTATCTATTCATTAAAATTGGGAGCATTTAAATCTACAGTCCTAAAATGTAGAAGTCCCCTAAGGCAGCTTTGAGAATACTCTTTAGTTTTCATTCTGAGGCAGTCTTCCAACTTAATTAAAAGACTGATGGAGAAATACAAGCATAAGGTTGGCAGATGATAAAATTAAACTGCTACAGAGAAAATTCATAACAGGATAATAGTGAGAGACCCAAGTAGCAAATACGTGTGCTAGTTTTGAGTGGTTCCTATGGACTTGTGCATGACAAAGCGTTTCTTTCTTTTTATTCAGTGGCTTGGATAGTGCATCATGTTTTCAGGTTGTGTCTCTGATGAAGGCTTTGGCGCAGGGTGGCAGGTCCGTCATCTGCACAATTCACCAGCCCAGTGCTAAACTGTTTGAGTTGTTTGACCAGGTAATAAACTCTTTATGTGTGTTTTAGGTAGGTAATGCTTTCAAGGCTACGCTATTTTAAGTAAAACCAGGAATTATTGTAGTTAATTATAGAAATTGAATAAATAAGAGCAAAATATCCTTTTTTATTATGTTTTTTTTCTTTGTCTCTGCCTGTTTCCATTATTTACATGTAGCATTTTAAAATAATCTGGCTGGTATGTTTGTTTGAAATTAGGATTATTGCGCTTCTGATTTTCATGCCTTTACCTACCCCTGTTCCAGGGCACAGGGCTATCAGTAAAGTAAATTAATTGAAGTAGTTTAAAAGCAAGAGAGCTTTAGTGCCAATGTCTGCAATGTTACTAGTACACATTCTCATCCTAGCTACACAGTTGTAAATTTAGAAGAGTTTATTCATGTGAAATAATCATAATTGAAATAAAGTCTGTTGGAGATCTCTTCTCTGACCTAACAACAGATGTAGACCATGTGTGTTTAGGTTAGATTTAAATTTACTTTAATCTTGTTAGGAGATTTAAATTAGACCTGTGAGAGCTAAGAGAAAACCTACTACACCTTATGTGAACAAGCTCTTGCAGATTGCCAGTCTGGCAAGGAGGTTTATTTAAAGTCAATAGTGTGGCTAAAAGTAAGAATAATCAAGCTGTTACCTATGGCTGGGCTGTTCCACCTCTCATTCTGTTCCTACATTCACCAGCCTCATCTCTCAGCCCAAAATATCTGTAATATGTGGAAATTAGATGTCTTGACTGTACAGTTTATTTCCTATTTTCAGCTTGTGTCTGAGGCTGGAATGAGTCTCTTTTCTGTGTTAATGTGCTTTAAGTCCTGGTGAGAATGTTTGCAGAATTCAAATCCTTAGGTATTTCATTTCCCATTAGTTGTAATTCCTTGCAAAGCTAGTTCCAAGTGGTGACAAATCTTCCCAAGTTGTTCTTCCTACAAGGACAACTAGAGGTCATTAGGTTCGTGGATTGTTGTCATACAGATAGCAGGTTCAAATACTTTGCTACTATTTCATGGTTTTCTTTTCCTTTTTTTTTTTCTTTCTTTTTCTTTGCCTTGTTTTTCAGCTCTATGTCTTAAGTCAAGGTCAATGCATTTACCGTGGGAAGGTATTAAACCTGGTCCCTTACCTGAGAGATTTGGGTTTGAATTGCCCAACCTACCACAACCCAGCAGATTTTGGTAAGATCCATTTGAGTAGTTGATTTAATTTATGTTGTATTTGATTAGCACCTTCAGGGTAATGGGGGCCGTGGTGTGTTTTATACTTTTGTACATATATATGTGTATGCTTGTGTACATATATGTACCAAAATTCAAAATAAAAATATTCGATTTTTTTCTAAGTAATTTGAATGCCATCTAGTGGTAGAATTTAGTGAATATCTCTCTGCGGTGCAAGTCCAGGTCCAGGAAATGAAAGATGAAACATATTGTTTAGTGTTTTACAGTAATTAATCTTAGTGGCTTTTCAAAGTGGCTCCAGTATTCTGGTTTTTTGGTTGGTTGGTTGGTTGGTTTTTTTACCTTGAACAATACCAGTGTGTTATTGTACTGCTAATAGCATTGAGAGTTTTTTCATTGTTGTTTCTTAGTTCCAAAGAAGCAGTAATTTTTGGTACTAAGACAATCCCATATTCACTCCCTTTCCTCTAAAATGGTTCATTTAACTTCCAGGATGAAGAGAACTCCCTGAAGACTTATAGAAAGATACATTTCAATTATTTGTGTATACATATGAATCTGCATGTGGCATTTTAGAGCCTGTTTTAAGCAGAACTCCTGTTTCTGTCGGTGCAACAGAATCAAGGGGATCTAATAATAAGGCCTGTAACGAATCAGTAGAGTAAACCAGTAACTTACCTTCTGGTTTGTGTAGTTATGGAAGTAGCATCTGGTGAATACGGAGACCAAAACAGCCGGCTGGTGAGGGCGGTACGGGAGAGGATCTGTGACACAGACTACAAGAGAGATGTTGGTGGGGAAAATGAGTTGAACCCCTTCCTCTGGCACCGGCCCTCTGAAGAGGTAGTTTGTACATCACAGCTACTGGGCATGGCTTGGGCTGGGAGCGGGAGGGAGAGAATTTAAATCCTCAGTCAATGGAGGAGGTTTCTGGGCACGTTCGGCTGATGAGAGCAGGGTTTTGTAAATGAAAACTAAGCAAGATACTGCAAAGAAAGAAGTTTATTCTTTCATGTGTTTCCGCAGGATTCCTCTTCCACAGAGGGCTGCCACAGCTTCTCCGCCAGCTGCCTAACCCAGTTCTGTATCCTCTTCAAAAGAACTTTTCTCACCATCATGAGGGATTCGGTAAGGCTGCCTTTATAATAACTTCAGTAGCAAAAAGGTCAATTCAGTTGGTTGTGAGGAAGTGTAGGACGCCTTAAAGGCCCTGCCCAACAGCCTCTGCATAAAGATAGTCACAGAATTTCAAAGGAAAGAGACTGATCTATCAGTCTTGCTATTAAATATACCATCTTCATTGTGAACAACAGTTTTCTTCAGAGGAACTCAGAAGCCTAAAAACCTAATGCCTAAATCCCCTCTGTGCTGGCAGGTCCCTTATACAGTTAACTGTCCTACTTAAAAATGAGTGGGAGGTTGTACTGGTATGTCAAAATATTAGTTTTTCCAGAAAATTCAGGGTGGCAGAGATGATAATTTCTGTGTGATGTAAGGTTAATACTTTGTTTTTCCTTGTGAAATAGAAAATGGATAAATAAAAATTTAGCTCCTCTGACGAAAACAGAACACTTCTAGTTTTATAAATTTAATATCAAGATGAAGTAAGTGTCATAATGAAACTCTTCATTCCCATGCTAAAAAACATATCTCTCACCTTTTTTCTTAAAAATAAGCAATCCCCTTAAAAATGCGAAACCCTGCAGTTTTCATGTAAGTCAATTAAATGTTTTGTGTGACCATTGTGTCCAGGCCTCTCCTGTCAGGTAACCACGGTATTTCTTCCCTTTCAAAAAGGGAAATGCTGTATTGAGTGCCATAGTAAAAGCAGTCAGCTGTTGTCCCTAGTGCTCTGGTTGGGAAGATATGGCAGAACTATGTTATTCTGATGGTTAGGGAGCATCTTCTTATTTCCAGACCACCTTTCTTATGCCCATTTGTCATAAGTTGTTCTTGTGCCTTGCTGTTTTAGATTATAGCACATTTGTCATTCAAGGATTAATTAATTGCTGAATTTTGCCTTCCTGCAATCTGGAATGGTTTGCACATCTGGTCTAGTACCAAATATTTGGTCAAAAATGAACTGACATGCTCATGTGGGAGGGCTGTTGTAATCCAAAGCGTACATACAGCTTCACATTCTCCATGTTGCTCAACTAGCCGATCAAGAATGTCTTTGGTACACATGGAGGGCACATCTCAGATGTGTTCAAGCACTAACCGTGGATCATATGGTCCTGAGCTTGTCTCCACCAATGGGAAACTGTAACTTTTTTTCTGATGTGTGGGTGGAAAAACAGTGTTGTTTTTAAGATTTTTTTCTTTTTCTGGCTCAAGTCTAAAGGCTAATTTATGCCTGATAGAGTTAGTTTGGTCTATACAAGCCTGAAATACCTTCTCTGCCTCACTTCTGCTCTGGGAAATTTATCATTTAGTGAGAGAGACTGCTTATCCTGGTGGAAGATGGCCAATGGCTCCATGACCATGTCAGACAGTAAGATTTTATGTTGCAGCATTTGCAGTTCCTGTCCTAGTTTACAGGAAGAAATTTTCTATACTGTAATAGGCGTGTGTCTGATTCACACTGGGAAGCTCATCACTGTAATTTTCCTTAGCTGAAGCCCAGTTTGCCAATAGGAAATTAACTTTTCTATATACATTCTTCTAGACATAAATACTCCTTTTCTGCAATCTGTATATCTGATTTCAATCATATTGCTGTCGTTTTTGAGCTCAGACTTTCTGATCAGAAATACTACTCATTCCTTGTTTCTAGGTCCTGACACATTTGCGTATCACCTCACACATTGGTATCGGGCTGCTCATCGGCTTGCTCTACTTAGGCATTGGGAATGAAGCTAAGAAAGTCCTCAGCAACTCTGGCTTCCTCTTCTTTTCCATGTTGTTTCTTATGTTTGCTGCGCTCATGCCAACTGTCCTTACATGTAAGTGCCAGTCGTGCTGCTAAATCAATGGAGATTGCAGTAAGCTGGGAGGGTGTTGTAATGTATCTGTTTCGTGTAAGATAACATTTGACTGGTGCTTCTACTTCTAAGACAGGTGTGGGGGTTAATCTTGCACTCACTGAACTGCTGTGTACAGGCAAACAGAGACAGGCTTGTCCAGTGGCACCTCTCTCTCCCCAGTTTTGGAAGTGTTTCTCAAGCCTGACAGTTCACTGTTGCAGTCCTGAACTGGAATTTCCCCTTTTCCTAAGGTGCCCGTGCACCTCAAGTGCATCATGAGCTTGTATTTGGTCTTAGGGAAGCTGTAATAAGTTCTCTAGGACCTCTGAATCATGAATTCTGCATAAGATCAGTGTATTCATGTGGTGACAGAAGCAAACTCTTGCAGTATGGACGGTTCCATACTTCCTCTGGGAGCACTGTTTCTTTGGCTTCCGTGTTGGACCAGAGGGCGTAACCAGAGTCTTTAAGTTCTAACACCATTTTTATTTCAAAAAGCCACTTTGAAGGACGTTCACATTATCTGAGTAGACTGGTACATATCCTAGAGAGTGACTGTCTCTCAGACTTGACCTCTACCATGTCATTGCAAATCATACAAACTGTTGTTGGTCTATCAAAGGCCTCAGAGTTCCAGTCCCATTATGGGACTGCAGCAATTCAGGATTAGATATGCATAAACTATGTTTTTGTGTTCAAGAATATTGCACATTGACAACGTGACTTACTGCTTTGTGTTCTCTGCAGTTCCTCTTGAGATGGGAGTATTTCTTAGAGAACATCTGAATTACTGGTACAGCTTAAAAGCCTACTATCTCGCCAAAACCATGGCTGACGTTCCTTTTCAGGTATATGCTCTACTCTTCAATAAAACAAACATTTAAGTTAATGGCAAGTCCACTTGCCAAGAAGATCAATAGTGGTGGTTTATCCATCTGAATAGTGGAGAAACTGCCTGTATGTGTGTGCTGAAGCTTCAGGTCCAAAGTAAACCACCTTAACAGTAAACAACAGGACTTTACGAAAGCTGAGACCTGACACAATATTTTTTGGATAAATGGTTCACCATCTTTGGGTTTGTACAGAAGGGGAATTGGAAAGGGCTGTAAGTGAGCAGGATCTGTTTTCTAAAGTTCAGATAGTAAGACAGATATCACAGTCTGCAGCGGATGTATTTATTCTCCTCAGCCTTGCCTGTCATGTCATGGAAAGGCTGAGAGCTGTGGATTAACTAGGACTCCCTGTGTTTTTGTCTTATTCAGAGTAACAGTGAATGTTTGGCTTCACTGGCCTAACTCCAAGTGTATCTCCTTGCAGATCATGTTTCCTGTGGCTTACTGCAGCATTGTGTACTGGATGACTTCACAGCCCTCTGATGCACTCAGATTTGTCCTCTTCGCAGCCTTGGGAACCATGACGTCTCTGGTGGCTCAGTCACTGGGTCTTCTCATAGGTGCAGCCTCTACATCCCTTCAGGTACTGGTGGTGTTTTGTGGTCTCACAGGAGCCCTGCTGTCCCATAACACTGACAACTTCACTGTGACTGCTGCTGCGTCCCCACGACATTTGTTGAGAGATGATGGGAAGAAAGTTGTCTTGGTCAGATATAGCTACTTTATGCTTCCTGCTCGCATCAACTTAAACAGCATGTACATGCAGCGGATCTGAGGCTCTTAAGTTCCTTCCCCATCTGAATGGGGCTGTGCCTGCCCTGCTTGATTGGGTTGTCACTGTTCATCCCAGGCTGCACAGGTCTTAGAAACAGCAAAACTGAGCAACTTCTGTGCATGTGGAGGTAGGCCATGAGGATCAATAGCTCAGGAGAGGGCTCTTCCTTACACATATGTTGCAGGAGGCAAAGTAGGAAAAGGCTTACCCAGAGACTAAACCTCTGCAGAGGAAAGGATTGAAGCAGCTCTTGGCATGACTGTCAGACTGGGAGCTGACCATGTGACTCCATTCTGCTTCCAGGCAGGTCTGCCGAGGTGACCCGTCCACAGCAGAACTGTTTTGTGGTGTACATGATAAAGGATGATGTTGACATTAATATGCATTGATGCTACCAAGATTTCTACAGTAGAAGACTTAATTCCCTCTCTGTGCCACCTTGTGGATACCAGCATAGCCATGTTCCATGATCCCTGTGCTCTCCCAAGAGATACCTGTATGGCCCTTTGCCCTGGAAGGAATGTAGAAAGGACAGGCTGGAGCTGGGCCAAGATCTATCTTCTCCGCCAAAGCCACCCAGCTAGAGGCGTTCTTCATCCTCTTTACCACGTTTCAGGAACAGCTCAAGCTACTGTTCATGTAGGGTTAATGAGGAGGGAGGTCTGTGTGTCCTCAGTGGGGAGTGAGTGAGAAAGGATAATATTTAGGAAGAGGGGTCTCATACCCACAGAAGCAAGGGAATCAGAGTGCCCATCTTGCTCTGTGAACTTCTTGGTGGATTCAAGTCCTTTTAAAGGACAAATCTCAGCACAGCAGCATTGTCAACTAGTAGAAGGGTTTAGGAAGAGGAGAGGAGAGGAACTCCTTTTGCTACACTAAGAGCATCTAACACTTCATTCCCCAAGAAACCTTGTCCAATAAATTCAGTAATTTCCTGGTATTTGGGACTGTGATAATTTTGGGGAGTAGCATTGTAAGAAGGCCTTGAATGACATTGCTCCTCACTGCCAAAAGAGTAAGTTTTCCTTGCCTATTAGGATTTGGCACAGAACAGATGGTTTGCCATAAGTCTGCTATTTATAGGCTAATTTCCTCACTGGATGTCAGGACAACAGATGAAAGAGCAAGCTAATTTTAATTTTTTACCTGGCTGTCTGACAAGAGACTGTCTATTCCTTCTCTTCACAGGTGGCCACTTTTGTGGGTCCAGTTACTGCCATTCCTGTGCTTCTGTTCTCTGGGTTTTTTGTCAGCTTTGACACCATCCCAACATACCTCCAGTGGATGTCATACATTTCCTACGTCAGGTACTGCTACGGAGGCCATTAACCTCCCATCTTGGAAATGCTGTTTGCCTTCACTTGTTTGGTTATATTGGGTGCCAGAGAGACTATGTTCACAGCACACTCTTTTATAGATGTGGGTATGATGTATACCACATTACCTCACTGCATTTTATGTTGTATGTGATGTGAAATAAATATGAACATTCAGTACAGATTATCAGCTGGAAATCCATGTCAGTCCCCTTGAATTCAGTGGGATAGCACAGCATGCAAATAACCTGCATTTTGCAATACAGAATTTCTGAAATAAGAGGGGCAGTATGCCCAGCTGAAAAATTGATGCCAGCACCTCATTTTGGAAGAAAATTATTTATAAATCACTGTTCTGTCCTAGGTAGACTTGTTGGATAAAGACCTGTTTTTAAGTTTTACCATAGCACTGCCACAAGAGGCATGGGATTTGTGTCATTTGTAATCTAAACTAGTATTTTAAGAACCATAAGGCACTTTATATCCTATATCTGTTGCTCTCACTATCTGAGACAGCTATCTTAAGATGGGTTGATTGCCATCAGGAAACCTCTGGAGCCTAGCACAGAGGGATAGTTTAGACTAGACACTTAAATGTTTATAACTGAAATTATGGAAGGTGAATTTTACCATCTCCCTTTTCCCTGCCCAAGCTGCACTATTACTGAGAAAACCCAAACTAAAATATCCTCTCATTTAACAAATGAGGTCTTACCTTGAGATCTATCAAAGATCAAGAGACCACACCCCCTGAATTAGTTGCTAGAATTCAAGATGAGGCTTTAAACCATTGTCTAGCCCATGTGGGTTCTCCTGGAGCCGGCAAGATCCATCAAATTCATGGAATCTATGATGATCTATCTTCTTGCAAAGTCAAATCCTAAGTGCACCCAGTGCCAGGGGACACATGGGAACTGTGGGTCTTTAGTGAAACTAAAGCACATGAAGGAAAGAGGTATTCTAGACTGATGCCAGTCTTAACATATTTCTGACTTCAAACCATAATTGTTTCCCCATTGCTTGGTTTCAAAATGTAGAATTAATGATGTCACTTTTAGAAGGGGAATTTCTGAATGTGAGCTGAAAGTACTCTGCTTTGTATCTTAAAATTTTTCTTTGGGGAAATTGCACAATGCACTAACTGGGAGCTGTTAAAGGGAAAACTTCTGTCCTTGTTCAAACTTATGTAAAATGCCAGTGACATGTTATTTTCTTGATTGCAACAAGGATAGAGTTTGCCCTGAGACCTGTCAGAATGGTATTGAACCCCTCAGTGTTTCCAGCTGAGGTCTCATAGGGATCATATCGCTGGTGAAGTACATCTAAACACATCGTCAGGACTTTTCCTTGTAACCATCCTTCTTCTTTCCAGATATGGGTTCGAAGGAGTTATTCTTTCCATCTATGGACTGGATCGAGAAGATCTGCATTGTGACAAAGATGAGACTTGCCACTTTCAAAAATCAGAGGCCATTCTGAGAGAACTGGATGTAGAAAATGCCAAACTTTACCTGGACTTCATTGTTCTTGGAATTTTCTTCATCTCTTTGCGCCTAATCGCCTATTTTGTTCTCAGATACAAAATCCGAGCAGAGAGGTAAAGGAAAAACATCTAAAACGATGCTGTAGGAAGATCTTTAGTCATGCAGTAGAGGGCACTTGACATTGTCTCACTGTGGCAGGCCAGTCTCCAGTGCCCAGCTAGATGCTGGTATGACCTAGCCGATAGAGAACCACAATGGGATAGTGGACATATAGTGTTAAGCCAATCAGTCCAGTTGGGTTGGGTCACGTTTTCATTACACTTTCTAGCTTTAACTAGGAAGAATAAATAGAAGGGAATTTTACGCTGCAGAATATCAATACCGAGGCAGTGTAACTGTAATAAAAAAACCTGGCTGCAGGAACTTTCCTTATGAAAACCAATTTCGTGATAAGGTAATACTAGTTTTGGTAGCCAGAATAGTATAATATCATCTACACTTGACAAGGTAGTGAGATGCAAAATGGGAAATGCAAAGAAAATAGTATTCTCTCATATTTTTAAATTCAGAGTTTCATCTTTGCAGTTTTCTATGTATTATTTTGCAATTCTTTCCAACAGAATTACCCCTTCTGGCCAAAAGTCTGTAAATGTATTAATAAGGTGAAGATATCTTTTTAATATGGATACTTTTTTAAAACATACCTAAAGTGATTCAAGTCATTATTTTTGTTTCTGTCTAAATTTAGAATTCTGGTGCTTTACTTGTTGAGCTGGTCTCATATCTGGAAACAGTAATGATAAGAGGACAAGGCAGATTCTGAGTCTGCACTAAACCTGTGGTCCATATATGGAAGCAACAATAGATAGCACAGGTAGTCAGACATGTTCAAGCTGTCGCTGAATGATTGAATAAACATTCATTTGCAGTATCTTTTAAATCCTCAATATTTGTGATATTTAAAATACTAGCTTTGCTCATTATCTGTTTGATCTACCTCCTGCGAATGAAAAAATGAAAGCACTCCAGGGCTCATTTTTTTTTCTTAAATTGTGAAAGCAGAATCTATCCATAAAGCCTGAGCGAATGTTAAAGCCTGATGGAATGCAAGAGTTATCCACAGCTCAAAGCCTGGGGTATTGTGTTGAAACACTTGTGACTGCTTCATGAGGCAGCGTTCATTATATCTGCAACATGCTACATGTAGGACTCCGCTCAAAATATACCAATGACCTTGTAATACTGCAGGTCTAATTATGCCAAGCAGCTTTGTTCTCATCCCGAATTCTACATGCACGACATGGGAATTAATTGCTAATTGACCTAAACACCAATTAAACAGTTAAAAGAAACATACATCTGTTTTGCATATCTCACCTTTGTGAACTTGACAAGAGGGAATTCTCTTTCCAAGGTGATGGGAATTTTGTCACTGATTTTCATGTGTTTGGATTTTCAACCCAAAATGAAATTGTGGGGCACATAGTCATGATGGACACCGTGGTGAACTTCTGTGAAAATTCCACTACCTTCTGCCATTACTGTGCATTTACCTCTGAGTCAGACTGACAAATTCTATAAATGCATTATTCCTGTCAGGATGCTAAAGTCTTGTAGACTGGAAGCAGCTCGATGTCAGCAAAAACCCTTCAGGAGCTCAGCAGCTCATGACAGTAGATGAAGAGAGACCTTGCACATCTGCTGGTCACCAGCCATTGCAATTCACAGACTGCTCTCAAGGACTCCATGGCTACATCTGTATTAGTAAATTAAATAGTGCCAGGCCTGTTTCTCTTAGTCCTCAGACAACTGGGGCAGATAGGAGTGGTCCCTGTGCTGTCCTAACTCCTAAACGGAGCCCAGACATTGTCTGGAAGAGCTCTGGCTGGGCTGGGCTGGAGCTCTGCCATTTAACACTGAAGACATTTCTTTCCCAGTTTTCTTGTCTTGTGCCGAGGCTCTGTTTAATTTACCAATACAGACGTAGACCGGGTGTGTCTGTTAAGCTCAGGGTGCTTTAATTAAACCCAAGTTCTGGAAGAATTTAGGTCAAGTCACATGCTTTAGGAAGTTTAGCTGAACTTTCCCTGAAACTAAGATTAACCTGTGAAAGCAAGGCCAGTCTTTACTGTATAAGAAAAAAAAAAAAAAACCAAACAAAACAACAAAACTCCTCACACAACCTTATTGCATAGTTTTGTTGCTGTTTTTTCACAAAAAGCTTTTATACAGCTCTGCAATTCTTCCGCGCATAAACACAAGCAGGTATGCACCTATGTGGGTGTCCGATATGAGAAATTAAGAATGCTGGTTATTCTAAATAATAGTCATAACTGTGAACAGTTTTTAAATAAGTCACAAGCTAAAATCTCTTGGCACAATATGCCTTGATTATTTCAAAACTCTCAAAATATTTGTGAAGATTACAGGCGGTTCAAATGCTGTTTGGAAGCAGACAAAAGGCAATGTTTGCCAAATTGCTCTTTTGTTGCGCACTGCTGGTTCCACTGTAGGCTACCTGAGTATGGAAAACTCTGACATCCACGGCATTAAATACCTTCAGGTTGTTGTGTTTACCAACGAAATTTACCAAATACCACATTGAAAATCCATTGCAGGGCACCAGATGAAGTGACTTTGCTGACATTTCAACGCTGTTAGCTTACACGATGGGCATGCTATCCTCTCCCATCTAGAGCAATTTAGCAGTATGGGTTCCTTGGATTCTGTCTTGTTATCTGTGCCTATTCCTCTGCTGTAGACATTATTATTTTACCTTTTTAGTCTGCAACATATCCTCCTGTACTGTAACTTTGTGGTGTTATGGTAGCCAAAAGTCTGGTTCTCCACTGATGCTCCTGAGAAAATGCATGCTCTGAAATATTTTTTGTCTCTCCTTTTTTTGTTAGATATGCTTTTTCCCAGCCATCTGCTGGTAGCATTTAGCTGAAAGTTACTATTCTAAGGAATACTTTCAGATGGCAATATCCCAGTAAAGAAAGAAAATTCTCTTGAAACTCAGTGCTACACATAAAGGACTTAGTTCTAAAATTAACTAATGATAGCTCTTTTGTCACTACTGTGAGACAGAAGTGTTTAAAGTCCATCCCAATTATGTTATAATGTACTGCAAAGATTTTTAGCGTAGTCTCAGCTTGGCTTTTTCTTGTTTATGTGGAAATAAATTCTAACAGGCTGTTATAAAATGCATTCCCAGGTTAATGGACTGAGCATGCATGTGCTGTGTTGTTAAGCAACCACATTGTGAAGCTCTGAAGGCTTCACGCAGAAGAATAACGAGACCAGCAAGGTTCTAAAGACTTCAGATCCTCAATTCATATAGCCATATATAAATAGCCATGAACTGGTTGAAATCCATGCCATTATTACCATTCAAACCAGTCACAGTCTGTCTAAAAGTTGTGTAAGAGGCTAAATGTATCTAAAGGTTTCTTGAAGACTGAATGTATGATTTCTCTTGGGATTTCAGAAAGACTTTAGTGTTGTTGGCCTCTTTGTTTTATTTTGACTTCTTTTGACATATTGCTTTGGTTACTGTGTGCATCAGTTAAGACTTGAGGTGCTTCAATTTTTTTTTGTTGTTTTTCTTTGTGGAAACTTGCATACAATCTGAAAAATCCTGAAAGTTTTTTTGAAATAACTTAAAACATTATAATTATTATTACAATTAAATAAAAGATTTGGAAAACAGATTCTACTCGCATAAGAAATTGAGCTAATTTCATCTTTATAGATCAAAGGGAGTAACGGAAGAATATCTGGTGCTGAAATCGTGTTCACTTCTTAATATTTGGAACCCAAGGTATGTTTTTTTAGTTAAAGGAGAAGAATATATATACACATAATAGGGAGAACCTGTTATGTAAGTGGGAGATAATGAACACTTGAGTCCAAGTGCTGGATATATCAGGTGACTGGCATTTCAATCTGCTCTTGTGTCAAGGTCTATGTTGTCAACAGAAGTGAATGTTTCACTAAACATTTTCTTTCTGGAAAGGAGTGTGGTACATACTGACGCGTACCACTCCTGTGATCCTCACAGAGGAGGTCCTCTCTGTCCTGTTTACTCGACACTAGATGGATGGGTTTGGCTCTAATGGGATCCTTTGAAGCCCCATTCCAACGAAGTGCTTAAGTATCTTAATAACTTCTTACATCTGCATTGTCTCATGTGAATAAAAGGAAAGACTAATGTCTTTAAGGTGAAGTCCAGGCTTAAATGCTTTGCTGGGTGAGGGCTGTATTGCACAGGAAGACTGAGATGTTGGCTGTCTAAACAGACTCGAGACTATACTGAAAAATCTGTGTGCTTTGAGTTAGTCTTTAGGAGATTACAGCTTTACAGTGATCCTGAATTAATCTTTTCGAATCACGAAATACTTCTTTTGAGGGGAAGAGGAGAATGAAAATCAAGCATGGAGACAAGTGTATATTTTTATGTATATTTGTTGTTGCTTTATGTAATTGCTTTTGTTATCTGCATAGTTTAGTAGGGTAAAATGAAATTTCTGGTTTTTTTCTCTCTGTACCAGAAATGCCAATCCAGGACTGCTTTACATTTGAACAATGTCAGCATTCCAAACTAAGCAGGAAGGGCTCCTAATTAATTATTTTTCGCTGTTAGCTTTTATTGTCATATGAATTTATGCTTTTATCTCCTGCTCTGTGGTGATCATATTCAGGAAGAATAACAAAGGGCAGAGGGAGAGACTTAAGGTGCAATTACGATGTTTCCAAACAGAGCTCCTCAGAAAACATGAGTGAGGAGGGTGCAGACGACACCTCTTTCTGCACCCTGATGCACCTTCTTCCATGTTGCCTTTGCTCCTTGAGCTTCAGGTCATGTCTCGTTTGGTGGCCATAGGAGACAGGGTCACACGTGCTTGTCCTGTGTCAGGCAGGAGAGCCCCAGCACCGCAGGATTGGTCACCAGCTCCTTCCCTGGGGTCAGGTCAGTTCTGTGGGGGATTTTTGATATCTGTGGGATCTGCTGTGGCACTCCATGATCTTAGTGAGGCAGAAACTGCCTTGGAGTCTTCTTCACGGGGGTTGAGCACAGTATTTTCTTTCCTGGTCTGGCACTGGCTCTACTCTGGTGTATCCTCATTCACGGAGGATTTTGAAGTGTATCAGCTGTCTTGGGTTGAGTGAGATGTAAGCACAAGCTCAAATGCTTTTCCAAACAGAACAGTTCTTTTGACCTGTGTTTGTTTTGGGCCAAGGTTTGTGAGTTATGAGTGTGGACATGGCTGAAAAGGACATCAGCTGCACGAGCAGCAGCCTGGCAAAGCTTCCGAGTGCATGGGAAGAGCTCGGGGTGTGGGTGGGCAGCCGCAGCGCTGGCCAGCCAGTGAGGATCCAGGCGTGGAAATTACCTGCATGCTGCTCTTAACTGTGGATAACATGGTCTGGCCAATGAAATTCAGTTCATTTCCATCAACTGGATAGTGTTTTTGGAGATGGTTTATCTCACGAAACTATAGCTGTGTAAAAATGAGAGACCCGGTCTAAGTTAATAGTCTACTTTTCCCTGTGATAAAAGGATTGTTGTTCCCTTTAACATTCACACAGAGCAGCAAAGATCCCTGCCAAAAGCAGGAATATTAGAAAACGTTGAGGTTGGTTTTGGCAGTAGCTGGCCTTAGGCTCTTCCAGAGCAGGGTGACTGTGATAGATAACCAGTCTGTATTTCTGCAGAGGGGATCTCAGTGGTAGCTGCACAGATACTGTCCCATGTGTTGTTTTTTTTTCCTTTAGAAAATTATCTTCTTATGTGCATCCCATTTTCCTACCAGAACAGCAATTGCTCAGAATTTCTTTCCTTTACTTCTTTATGAAAAGCTGTTTCTAAAGTATGATAATTTGAAAAGCTGTTGGGAACTAGAAGCAAGCAGAAAATGACACTATGTCATATCCTCTGTAAGAACTGGTGACAGGCTGATCGTTGCTGTGCCCGTGACACTGCCACACAGCACTAATGAATGCATAAATTAAGTGCTGAATGTCACCGAAGTTAATCACAAGCTCTGCTGTTCATGGACAGGGGTAGTGGTGTTTTCAGGGGTCACCTCCTACTGTCTTGCTCTCAAATACCTGTTTTCATAATGTATAAAGAGATTGTTGAAATGTATCCCACTGAATGGTTTGTATAAACCCAGATGTCATTCTGCATATTACATGTCCAAAAGTTGCAGGTTGAGCCTGCAAGCATAACAAGTTTCCTTTTAATTCTGTGTGTATGTTACGGTATTTCTGCTTCTATACACATTTCATGTAGTTTGTGAAGGAGTAGTAGTACTGCAAAGCACAAAATCTAGTTTCAATGATTTTATTATTTTGAAATCTTATCATGAACCATGACTTTATGCAGTTGTCAACTGTATAACCTTCCTTCAAGAGAATTAGATTTCTGTTGAGAGCCATTGCCAGCACAGTAAATCAATGGGTGACCAGTCAAAATATGTGTCCTTTGGCACAAGAAATCCCCAGGGCTCAGCCTGCATTCTCTGCATTGCTTATGCCCTCAAGATCCATCTTTTGTCAACCCATTTTCTTTCTGGAGGCCTCCATGCAACTCAGCCCATGCTTACCAATTCCTTGTGTCCTTATTGCTAGATATTTGTGGTTGCTTTCCATGTGGCGTGTAAAAATGAGCTGCTTGGGAACAGTGCGAGGTAGGCAGGGGTAGAAGGGTGACTTTCAGACTTCTTTGAGCTATGGAATACCTAATGTGCTGGATCTATGGGTATGCTTTACTCTTTCAAGTAGAAAAAAATAGAAAATGTCTATTTAAGCAGATTGCAAGGCAACATGGAAGTCTTTATTTTTCAGGTTGATGGGGATTTTTTACATCAGTGACATCTGTGATGTCTTTCTTTCGAACCCCATTGTAGCTTATTTTAGTGGCCTGTTTAGGGTAATCATTATTGCAAACTCTTTTCTATTACTTCCAAAAACAACTTTTCTGACCTCAATAATGATTGTACCAACCTTTACAAATGTGAATTAGTTTTTGAGCAATTTTAAAAATATGAAAAAAAATGTTCTTAAATTACAGTATAAGTAAATTAAACTTTAGGAAAAGATTACATAGATATATCTAAAAAGAAGACAAGTCCTGCAGAGTAGCCAAGCCTCTACATGGGTCAGTAAAGATTTGTGAAATACCTTATCTGATTCACTTTATTGTAAGGTACTGCCCTTGAATCTGTTATTGAATTATTTAACATTTGTTCTTTTGTTTTTAAAGCAAGAGTCAATGCAAGGTATCATTTTAAATCAGCGTGCTAAAGTGTGCATATTCTGTATATCTAATACGTCATTGCTGTCTCTGGTTTCTGTAATGCATTTGCATTACTATGAATCAATTTTATTATGCTTCTCTAGAGACTATTGCTGCCTGCACGCTGTGATATATTTGCACTGTTGTAGATATATATACACATATATATATATAATTAAATAAACCATGTATTTTTCAGGATGCTTGTTACCTTTGTAGTTTACGCTTAGCAGTACAGTGGACCTGAGTAAAAAAAGTGGGATGTGGGGCATTCTGATGATATATTACAATAATAGAGAAATCTTTGTATATTTCTGTATACTTAATACCTGTAAGAAGAGATTTGTATGTGCATTATTTTCCAAACTAGGGCTTTGTTTTCTGAGACTTGAGAACATTTATGATAATGTAACCAAAAAAAAAAAAAAAATTCAAATAAAGCGTTATTATTTTCAGACAGATGCCTTTGTCCCTGTTCTCTCTCAAAGGGAAGTGGCAGGTGCGTTGGTAGTGATATGTTTTCACTGCCTGCTCCTGGGTTCTGGAAGGACATTGAATTGCCTGTTTCATTTGTATATTGTGGTGGTTTCAGGTAACTCGCAATACAAGTAGGTTACAGATGTATGCAGTAAAAATTCTTTAAAACATTAAGTACAGTCACATTGGCTCAGAGCAAAGGTCTATATTGCTCGGTACCTGACAGCGAACAACAGCACTGCCAAAAGAAGAGGGCAAAGAACAGGGGGTGCATCCCTGACAAACCCTACACAGGTTGAGGACTTATTCAACCAGGGGGATTTTCTTTGTGTTTTCTTGCCTTTGATGGATTTTCCTTCCACAGATTGACCTGCTGTTCATCTGGACCATGCTGCCTGCAAGTGTCAGCAGATGTTCCCCATGCTCTTTCATTACAGGAGGCAGTAGAGGATCGTTCCCTCTTTACCTTCTGCTCAGCACTTTGCAGTGTACAGATTTCCTCCTCCATTGTTCCCAGCTAAAGAGAAACCATGTTTTATTCTGCCAGTCAAACCTGTCCGGTCCTCATTTTACAGGACACCGTTCTCCCTTGTTCAGCGACAACACCCATGCTATGTTCTTCTGCAACCTTCTGTGCATTTCTGTCTTCATGAAAGGTCTCTTCAGCTAGTTCAAAAGGCCAATATTTTTCTTCTCTTGTTTCTCCTGTAGATCCACGTTGTCCAGGAAATGGCATGCTTACTGTTTCTGCCAGTGTCCCAAAATGCAGTCCATGAGGTGTTGGGGCTGCTGCTTCCCATTTTACTGGTAGGAAATCTCTTGGGCAGGAAACTCAACCTGTATAAGGCCTCAAGAAGAGCAGTGTCAGAAGGAGGATTTCAGTGTAGGTGTCCCTTACTTTGCCCTATACTTTGGCTTTGTGGCTTTTCATGCTATTAAGCTGTTTGATTGTGTATTGGACTTCAAGTCAAGCGTAGACAACATGGCTGTCCTTGTGCCACCCCTCCTGACTACCACGGCAACAAAATTACCTGCATTGGTCACCACAGTTCAAGGGTAAGAGCCATGACTTTTACAAGTTAGTTAAGCATCCAGTCCTAGGTAACTTGAGCAGTGATGCTCAAAGGATTAATTACCCTAAGGACGCAATAGGATTGCATATTCCAAACTGGCAGCAAGAGAATTTTCTGATGATAACAGAGATCATAGTTGGTGTTACGTTTTATAGACCTGCAAATAATACTAGGTTGAAGGAATTATGGTCCCAGAAACTAGATACCTCCCCATGCCAACTGGCAAGGAAAGAGGAGGAACAAGACTCCTTTGTAGCCCGAGTGGCAACATAACATGTTAAGTGTTTCACATTACAGTTTATGCTATGAAATAACCCAACCATAAACTTCTCATTAGTAACGCTGTAAAAATTAATATACCTCACATGCGGTTAACATCCACTGTGTTCTCCAAATGGATTCATAAAATAAAGAGCATTTGAAAGCAAAGGACAGTTTGTGTTGTATTTTCTAATAGCTATCAATTTAAAATCTGCTTCGTAATGCAGGTTGGAAGGCATTGGAAGCCAGGAAAGCTGCTGCGGTAAGAATGATGGCCTCTTTCAGAATGGGAGAATACTAGGATCTGTGCAGTGTCCAGGTGAGCAGTGAGCAGCTGTCATGCTGTCAGTCACCAGCACTGACATTTTAACTTGGAAGAGCCTTGACAAAGGGCTTGGCAGGGAAGTGTACATTGCAAGCTCTATTTAGGGCAGAAAAGTTGTCAAGGGCTGGATTAGTTAACTTGGCACTAATTGCATCAATTTCTTTTTTTCTAATTTATTTTAAATTTCATAGACTCATTTGTTTTTTTTTCTGTGCCTTCAAGATATTTCAAGATTTGTGAGTTTTATATGCAATGTTAACTTTGTGCAACGGCACTGCTGGATACCTGGCATCTCAGTTTTGTGGCTGTGCCGACACACACATAGGGGTCATCTCCTCTGGAGACATTCAAGACCCACCTGGACACATTCCTGTGCTATCTGCTCTGGTGAACCTGCTACAGCAGGTGGGTTGGACTAGATGATCTCCAGAGGACCCTTCCAACCCCAACCAGTTTGTGATTCTGTGAAGGCTAAGAAGGAAATGAACACTTGACCTCTTCCACAGATAGAAAACATTATCAAAACATGAAGCTGATCCGTTGTCAGCCTCTGACGCTATTTCACCCCACTTCTTTCTAGCACACAGACATCCTCTTGTTCCACTGCCAGGTCATCTTCTCTTTTGGGCAGGTTGAATAAAGCTCCACCTCTTCGTAGGACCTCCCTGCTCATCCACATCTGTCGAGTCAAATATTAAGTAGATTTCATGGCTTTAGCAAGAGTCCCACAGGTGCTTTTTGTATTTCTGCTGTGTAATGATCAGGAGGTAGCCCCAACGTAGTTACAAAAGAAACAAAAGCTACAGTAAAGCTTTTGATTTTGCTCCTTCTGTTTATTGAAAACCATCTAAGTCTTGGTGAAGCATCCCTTGGATGGGGTGTAATGCCAAGTCTGAAAAAGGGTAACAAGCAGGGGAAATCCTCCTTTGTGGCAGGAAGGAGCATGCATCCTGGCTGGTTTTCACTTGCTAAATTTACCTTTCACAAAGCTTCCTGGAAACACCACAGGCCAAAATAATCAAAATTATGATAACTGCTTTGGAACAACTGTCAGTCTACTCCTGTGTTTAGTCAGACCCAGCTAACTTCCACAGGCTTTGAACCCTGGGAATTTCCTGGAGTTTCTGCAACAAGTTCAGCAATAAAGGTGTTTGGCTCAGCTGCAGTGAAATATTCTGATTCCAGAATTCCAGGATTTAATTTTAATTGTAGTATTTCAGTGTTAAATCCCTCAAAAATATTATTTTTTTTTTTCCAAAACAACCTTTTGCTATGCCCAGAGATGGAAACACATGTGGAAGGAAGCCTGGGAGACCTAACTCAGAGACAGATGGGAACAAGACACTGAGAGAGTCTGTCTTTATCTAGTGTCTTCTCTGAGGGAAATTTCTAGGTACCGCCACTGGGTGTATGAAGGCTGCTCACAAAGCACAGAAAGTTATTACAGCTGGATGAATAGATACACTAGCCTCCAGCAGAAAATTACTTTGTTTTCTTACACTGCTCACCTCTGACAGGCACACAGAAATTTTACCATTCCCAAGCTGGATGGAGCAGCGCCAAATGACTGTGAACACTTGAACAAACCAGCATCCTCTTCGACAGCATCTGTGAGTGTTAGTTCTAGCACTTGAATGTGTTGCACCTTGCAGCACACATATTTTAAAGCAAAGTCTACCTGTTTGGCCACTGTCTTCCAGGACCAAGGCCACATTTGTAGTCTCATCCTCCCATTGTGTACTTGGTGGGGTGTACTGGGAGAGGGACCATGTATGCAGTCTTAGATAGGTGGGCAGCTCACTGTTTTGTATGCTGACACTGGCAGCTTTCAAATGCTTTACAAGAAGGTTCAGATGGGGAAAAAGAATTCTACAGGGTAATAATGGACTGTTCTGCCCAAAGAGGACTTTTTTTTCTGGCAGAGAGCTGCTTGGGAAACTCTCACTTGAACTTTGCTCATGAGGAAGGTTTTGCAACCCACAACCTCAGAGCAGTAAATCTCCCTTTTTGAACTCAGCCTGGCAGCAAGGGCAACCTCCTGGAAACTGAATCTGGGTCTCAAGATCATAGTTCTGCTTGGTTTTAACACATGGAATCAGATTTGGTTCTTCTGTCTTACCTTCTGCTATCCAAGCTGTTTAATGGCATCACAGTCAAGTTTTCAAGCTTTAGTAAAACCAGTAGCTCATTCGAGACTTTTGGCAGAACTGTGCAATTTAGCTGCTCTCAAAAGAGGAAGATTTCAGTTTCTGTATTCTTTTTCACTTTGGTTTAGCACCTTGTCTGAAACCTTTCTTTTGAATGGAAGCTTTGCTGGAAGAGTGTCTGATACTAGCTGTAGCAGGAAGCAAACCCTTTCCAGAGACATTTGGGGATGGGATCCGAAGTAGGTGGGTACACTAAAATACACATTTTTGGAAGTGTTTTCAGTTATATCCCTTTTTCACGTTGCTACAGATTTGTTCTATGTTGCTAGCATCCATCTGCTCTGAGGTCCTTGTCTGTCCTAGTTTTCTTCCCGGATAATTTTCCGTGTCAGCCAAATACAGCTTTCTTGCATCGCTTCAAGATGAGAATTATTTCTGAGACCTTTTCCTTGGCTACAGCTGCTTTAAAAAAATGTAGAATATCCTTAGTCGCTGGAGAAGCAAACAGACAGTCAATCTGCAATGTCAAACATTTCAGCCTTTATTAGAAGCTGAAGCATTGGTTGCACACAGCTGTCGCTATTACAGAGACAGTTTGGGACTGCCAGGCATTTGTGATTTTAAACGTCATCCACGATCTGCGTAATGGCCTGATTAGCACAAATGCTTTGTGTCACAGAGAATTGATCCCTGTTATGGTAGCACCTTTGCTGACGAAAATCATATAGCTGACCTACTTTATTTTTCCCGTAGAAAGCTATTCAGAACTTTGTTTACCTATTCAGCACTGGCTGTACAGCAATGTGGGTACACAAGCAGAGTTGCAGAGACACAAGGGGTGAGTCTTCATTTGAGTTTCTCATATTCGCTTCTCAGAACTGATTCACACTTGTGACAGGCCTGCGTTTTGTTAGAAGAGAAGCTTCATTGTACGCTCATCCTGCCCCTCCCCCTAGACAACCCTTTTGATCACTGATGGACGGGGGCTGGATGAACACATGAAATGACCCAGCGTGGCCACCCATGATTCTCAAAGTGTTGTGGGTGCGCTGGGATTTCTTTCCATTATACAGTTTAATTGGGTAAAGTAAGCAGCCTGAAAAACTAAAAACAGTTTTGAAGTTTCTAAGTTCTCTTCCTGGTACTGGATAGAGCTACATGCAGCAAAAAGAACAAGAAAGATGAAAAAGAGACAGAAAAAGGCAGACTTAATACAGTCCAAAATGTGAAGCTATTTCAATCTTGTTATCTAGTGTAGCTTGTTGATTGATTGACACAAAATAAATAAACGAACTGCACATATCTACTTGTGTCTATCTGCTGGCCGGACTGTGAGCTCCAAAAGGCAATCAGCTGCCAGCAGCCACGATGCCTGTGTTCCCATGCAGTGACTCGTCTTTCTTGGGCCTCTGCCACCAGATCAGCTAGGAAAGCTGACATCGAGTCAGAAATCTGTGCAAGGGCAGTGGTGTTCCCCAAATCTTTCTCCCTCCTGTCCCTTCAGTGGCTCTCTTTAGCATCAAGAGACACTGATGGGAAAACCCAGGGAAGGAGAGCAAATACACAGAGCTGCTTGTCTGGACACCTTGTGAAGCCGGGTAGGGAGGAAAGCCTTGCTGGGCAGTTCAGTTCACCCTACAGGGGACATCTAAATCAGCCAGGTGATTTCGGCCCAAAGGTTTTTCTCTCTGAGGGCTGTGAACAGGGCCCATGAGGACTGATTCAGGTGTGGGGAGCCTGCAGCATCACCCTGAAAGCGAGGAGAGGAAGGTCCCTCCTTCTATAGTCACATCTTTGCAGGTCCTGCACACTCTCTGTTTCAGGATTTCACCTCACTCTACCTGGGCTCTGTCTGCTGTCTTCAAATCCTCAGCAGCTGTGGCTTTTATTCTGTTTTTGCAGCTTGTTTTCTCACACACCAAAAAAAAAAAAAAAAAAAAAAAAAGGTGTTAATTTTAAGAATTCTAAGTAGTTTTTTTCAAGTGCTTTTGAAGTGCTTTTGGGTGAATGTAGATAACAGTGTACACAGGGAGACCTCAAGCATTTACTTACTGTAAATTCCCAGAATAGCCATTGTCCCTTAGAGCTTACTGATGATAACAGACCCACGGATGTAACTACATAAAAGTAAACACTGAATATTTTCAGTATTCAGAAGGGCGAGTGGCCCCTGTGAAGCTGGGTATCAGCTAACAAATGCCAGCAGTCTCTTGCAAGTATGAAGTGTAACTAACACCAAGTGCCGTGTTCCTTTCGGAAGTGTCAGTGACTACTCTCTCCTCAGCAGGTTGCTAAGATGCCAAATTTCCTGGGAAACAGAGAAATACAGAATTTTAAAATAAAGACAGCAGAGAATTCACAAATTGTGTCTCAGTTCTTTTATTACAGTGAAAACCTGCTTGGTACTAGCCTATTGAAAGAATAAAAGCTGCAAGTAACTTTTCATCAGAAAGGAGTCAATCCAAGGTAAAAATGACCTAGAAATCATAGCTGTTGCAAACTGTAAAGTCTGAGTTGGGACTCTCAGCTGTTGTTTCCCATTGGAGTATGTCCAAAGATCGGAAGGTTCTTGATGGAAGTTTCTCCTTTAACAAGCTGGGGAGGTAAAGAGGAGAAGCAGATTAAGGGACACGTTTTCTTCATAAATTACACAAAAAGTGTTTTTCCTAGATGCAAGACATCAAAAAGGCAATTTTTTAGCAATTGCTTCCTCACCACCACCATCCATACATGTGTTTTCCTAACTATTATTCAGATAAGTAAAACCAAACTATGGTGAATTGTTTCCAGGAAGAAATACACTGTGAGGCAGGTTGGAATTGGCTGAGGCTATTGGCTATTTACGTTATACATACTGAAAGGTCAATCCTAACAAAAAAAATGGAAACAGGGGATCAGAAATTTCTGCAAGGTTCATTCCACATTTTGAAAGCAGAGCCTTTTATCTCTTGTGACAAAGTAGATGTGAGTTTGGTAGCTGCACCTCTACCATCATGTCAGCTGAGGGCTTGAGCTCACATTTGAGCCTGGGCTGCCTGTGCAGCCACATCGCCCACAAGTCCCTGGCTCAAATGTGGCAACACCCACCCCTCTGCAAGAAGCCGGTCTCTTTAGGGTTTAACCACCTCCTTCCTGCTTACACCCTGGGTGAGGAAGCCCTGCACCCACACCGGGAAGGAGATGCTAATCATCTTGCTCATTACCTTGAGCATGGCCTCCTGTCACTCTGGGCTCACAGAGGACACCAGACCTGGGCACAGCATGGACCCTGCCAGGAGCTGTGGTGTGTCCATGGGGACATGGGGGACAATGTCTCATGCAAGATATTACCTTCCTCCATCATGCGGTGGTAGAAGCACCAGGGGACACCAGCAGGATATGCCCTGAAGCAGCAGCCTTTCCTTTCGCACTCCTGAGCCGTGATGCCGGGGAAGCCACAGTTTATCCTGATGGGAGCATCGTTGGGACATACTTTCCTAACTGCATAAAGTAAAACAGAAGGAAGCAAGGAGGCCGTATTACTTTATGCTCCATTTACCTGGTGGCATAATTCACAAATAAAGGGCAGGCCATGAAGGTGAGGTCAGTGAGCAGACATGACAGCCATGATGACCTTCTCCACACCAATTTCAGGCAGCAGTTTCACCCAAGCTCTTACCAATTCTTAGGCAAATCTGAATAACAAGGAGTGAGGAATTGCTGCTGTGCCCCAGAGGCCAGAGAGGACAAAATCCACCCCTAGAAAAGCCTGGCAGGTGGCAACCCAGCTTTACCTTTCCTAGATCCAGCAGTAGAGTCAGGAGCCGAATGTCTCCTGTAATGGTACTACAAACATTAGACTCAGACCAGGGTATATTTGTGACCTGACCCAATGCTAACTCCAAAGCAGCCTGGCTAATGTGGAGAGGAAGATCCTGTCTCCTCTGCATATCAACTTGAGTTATGGAAAGGAAGCAGGTCATTTAAGAGGAAATCACAACTCATGCAGGCAATTAAAAGTAAAATCACAGGTAAAGAGGTTATATTACCCAGCCTGAATAATTCGGTTTTCCTCTCCTGAAACAGTTCTGTGCAGAAAATCAATTATATGAAAATGACACTGTAAGCTGCTGGCATTTGTTTTTCAAGAGTTTAATGAAATGCAAGCAGCGTTCAAAAGCGAAATTACTTTCTTCCTCTGACAGTTCTGAGTCCCTTTGACCAATCTGTATTCATATCAAGTTCTTTTATCCAGTAACATTTCCTTGGCGACTTTGCTTCCTTCCATTTCAGCTGTGCAACTGCTGAGATTGCCCTGAACTTCTCCTAAGCAGGAGTTGCACAGTCAGCCCAGCAAGTGTAGTTTACTTTTAGCAGGTATGTAAAACATACACCAAATCCTCGGAGGGCTGGAACAGCAGCTCATACATTTTCTGAGGAAACAAATGCAAAAAAATGGAAGTAGGAGTTTAGAAGCTTTAGGGGGAAGGATCTAATGGAGAGAAGTATTTCCCTGGGATATTTTAGAAATTCTGTTGAAGACTGGGAGAAAAAATGGGAGAAAAAAAAAAAAAAAACACCAAGAGGAATTATACTGGGAAACAGAAGGAAGTAGCAATTATCAAAACAGACTGGAGAAAAGGACAAAAAACCTAGAAGTTACAGCATTTAGTGGTTTTTTGTACAGGTGCCAAACAGCTACAGATGGACTCATCTACTCAGGACTTTCTAATTTCTTTGACATTCAGCACTAAAGTCCTCCTCTGCCATGTAGAAAACCCATGCAAATAGGTGCTGAGGATCCCTTTCTCCACCAATTAACCAGACCACAACTGGCAGTGAAATTATTTTAAACAATCAGCATGGGTTATTTGATAACTAGAAAGCTGAAGAAAGAGGAAATGTCTTGTGTGAAGAGGCTGAGATAGAAGACTGATGGATAGGCCAGGTTTGACTTCGCATTTTGCTACCAGTGATCTTCTAATAGAGGTTTGTGCCCCCTTCATTTGGCCAAGAAGAAAAGCCGAGCTGCTCCCCGATTGTACACACTCCTGCATAATTGAACACTAGGTAAATCAGTGTTTCTGGCAGAGATATTACCTTTCTTTACTTTAGGAGCAAAGCACCAGGGAACACCGGGGACTGAAGAATTGAAGCAGCACCCAGCTTTCCTGCACTCCACTGCTGAGATTCCTGGGTAGCCGCAGTTCCTCCGCTCCCTGGGGGCCTGTTTGCACTGGCATCTTGCTGTTCAGGACAAAAACTGCAAGTTACTGGCTGTCAGTTTGCGCATTTGTTGGCAGAAATTAATTTGTCAGGTGTACATGGTGAACAATTATTTTTCTTGAGACTCTGTCTGTCTTTGCAAGTGTACATGACCTGTCGCTTGCTTAGACCAGAACTTGTGCAATTTAAAAGCTGCTTTTAAACTCCCACCTATTTCAGTAAGGGCTGTACTCCAGCCTTTTGGAATCTGTGGCCTCTCTTAGAGCCAAGCCAGTCCAGCATGCTGGAGTCTCTGGACTTCAGATAGACCACATAAAATGGTAAGAACCCATAACTTCAAAATGTCATCCTAGTGAATGTTTGCTGCTTTGCCCATCTCATATGAAGAAAGAAAGAGTTAAGAGTCCAGTGGATATTCAAACCACAAAATTTTTGCATTATTGTCAGGCAACCATAGAAACACAGGATTACATGCAAATAGTTGCAGCTATACTTTTAACATTTTAAGTCTACTGCATAGTCATACACAACCAAGAAATTCTAGAGATGTCCCTAGGTGTCTGCCATTGAGTTACTTGCTTTCCACTTATTGTCTAATGACTTGTCTTTTATTGACAAGGTAGATAGCCTTCTTTGAATTTGTATTCATGTTGCAAAGTAGAATAAAATAAATGTCAGAAGACTACTCAGGCAGAGCTATCTCCTGTTCCAGTCCTGGTCCTGTTCTATTGAGCTCCTGGGCATGTTTGTCCCTCTGCCCATGCAGCAGGTTCCTGGTTATTCCACCAACAAAAGAGCTCACATGCAGTCTTTTTTATTTTGCCATAGATTTCTCTGAAAAAAATTAAAAAGTAGACTCCAGCTTTGGTAATAGCACCAGAGCTAGACATTTACTGTCTTGATATATAAACTGGAGACGCACTTTTGCTGCAGTTACAATCGGGAGGATCAGGCCCACATACAAACCTGTGAACACAACAACAGATGAAGGTACTTACTTGGTGGTGCCTTTCCCTCTGCCAAGGTGCTGAGGGCTATGATGAGGATGGCGGAGAGCACGCAGACCACTTTGAGATCCATTGCTCGTGGAAGGCAGGTGGAGGAGAGGTGCCACTCTCCCTTGGAGCAGCTTGTTTTATACATTCCTTGTGTTTGCCCAGCGAGGTCTGATAACATTGTTCAATCTGATGCTTCATCCAGCCGTTGGGTTTTCTTTTGTTTAATTAGGAAATGTTGCCATGCACATTTTGATATCTCTGAGATAAATTTCTAGGCTCCTGTGAGCTACTGATCACGTATCTATTACGTACCTATAGATACATATCTATTACGTGACTCCATAATATATTAATTGGACATTACTGCATGTCTCTGGCAGCCCCAGCTGATTCCATTGCCATTAGTGTATTTCAGACCTCTGTGTTTATCTTCAGACCTTCACTGTTTGCCACTACTGAAAAACACATTCATATATTTCCTATATGAGTGTATCTTCTCTGCCTAAACTTTTCCCTGGCCTTAAGGCTTTGGGTTATGCTTGCTCTGAAATGGGTAAGGCAGGAGAGCTGGAGGTGTGACACCTCCAAGCTTCAGGAGACCACAGGGGGAACCGTGCTGGGGATCCGAGAACTGATCCAACAGACCTGAAGAAATATAATATGTAAACAGAGAAAGTGGAAGCTGTGATTGTGAAATACTGAGCCTGGATGAAGCCACTGTTTGTTTCCAGACATGAAGCATTTACATCAGTGTGGAACAGGAAAAGAAGTTAAGATCAGGGGAGAAAATAAAAATCACTGAAGAGAGACAACAGCATAAAGACTTGAGAAAGGAGTATCCCCTCTGCCTGTTCCCAAGAGCAGACTATCGCTTTGCAACCTGTCCAACACCACAGTCACATGATTTGCCAAAACCAAACTTTTGAAGCACCATGTCTGACCTATTAATTTCCTAATTTCTTTCCTCCTGGTTTCAAAGTTGACCTCTAACACAGCCTTTGGGCTCTGTCAGGACAATGGGCCTTGTGTCTTGGACTACCCAGTCAGACTTTAATCTCCTTTTTGGACCTTTTCCTGACATTTACTGTAACATTTCTTAACTTCTAGCTACTTCCCAATGCTTGAACACAAGCAGAGCAGTGCCAGGGAGGGGGAAACAAGCAGTGGGATAGTGGGACCAGCTCCACACCCTCTCCAAATGAGACACCTGCAGAGCGGGCAGGGCTGGCCACAGCCCTGTGGTGTTCTGCCTTGTCCCTTTTCCATGGGAAAACACCAGGGAATTATTCCTGTTCATTTCCAGAGAGAGGATTCAATGCATCTTTTTTGATCTTTGACAGAATTGTGTCTTCATGCCTTTGATTATGATACACGAGTTTGTTTTGTACCTCTTTCCTTGAAGAAGTTCAAAGTGAGAATTTTTAACTTCTACAGTTGTGTTTTGAAGCTAATTTATTTGTTGAGAAGTATTTTGAACCCTGTGGGAGGGATTTTGGTCTAAAAGGGAAAAAATAACTGAGATAATTTTCTTGCTGTTTATCTTATTTCTTGCTTTATGGACTTTATTTATGTTCATCCCTATTTAATATATTTATGGTGCCTCTCATTGAAAGTTACAATTCATAAACCAGGCATTTTTTTTATCCTTCTATTCACAAGATACCAAGTTGCAGGCAGAAAAGGACAGTGCTCCAGCACTTAGCAGTTCATGTGACAGCTTTTACCTCCATCACTGGGAGAAAATGTCACTTAAAAAATCCAGTTTTCTCCTTACATGCAACCTCAACAGTGCTCCCAAAGGCTCACAGTGATGCCTGGTCCAACAAAGTCATTAGCAATTTTTCCATCAGCTTTCTTCTCACAGTGCGGGGGTGAGTTTGGCTGAAATGTTGCTTGTTGTTGAGAGAAAAATGGTCATCCTGAGCAGGGGACGGTGCTGCTTTCAGACCTCCATGGGGTTCTCTGTAGATTATCGACCCATCGCGTGAGTCAGGTGAAACTGTTGATAACATTTGTCCCTCCTGCCTCTTACTGGACATTAATTAAGTCCTTATCTGCGGGCTGTCACCTCTTGGGCCTGATCCCAACTGCATGCACAAAGGCAAATCTACCACTGAGCTTTTGCTGCGGAAATAGCATATGATTGGCATCTTAAAACAAACAGGCCAAAAGAAATAAGCTTCTTGTTTTCTGCCAGCGGATAACTTTAAGATCTTCAATATATTTATATAGCAAAGCCTTGAAAATTATCTGGGGTTTCCCTGTAAATGTGTTTCCTTTCCTGAGGCTGGTACCTATCTAGACTTTTTGGTAACTCAGCATAGAGTGCCCAGGCTTTGTCCATGGTCAGAAGGGGCTTGGAGGGCTCCTTCTTCCTCTCCAGCCTCCGGCTCCTCCCTCACCATCCTCCTTCCATCCCAGGGGACTTTTAGCTGAACTGTGGTGCATTTGCTTCCTTCCCAGCAAGCACATGGAGAAATCACCATGGCTGGTACAGACCTTCTGTCAGTAACAGGCTCCAGCTGTGTATTCTGATACTGCAGAGCTTTTAAAGGATGTGAGTAATGTTGTTGTTTTTTTTTTTTTTTTTTCCTTTTCCCTTAAAAACAAAGAACTGGCAACCAACTGTACAACTTAGTTTTTCATCTTAAAGGAAGCCTTTTGTCCTAAAGGGAATTTCCTTCTGAGGTAACTGTCAGTATGAGTGCTGACCTGAGAAATCTATCATTGCATCAACACCACTGCATGTGAGCCCACAAAATAAGCCCCAAGTTTTGAGTGTTCCCTAAAATAAATCATCATAAAAGAGAAAAAAAAATGAGACAAAGAAGGGGAGAGTCTTCAGCAATTTTGCTCCTCCCAGCTGTGCAAGGGACACTTCGCAGGGGGAGACACTCAGGTGCAGGGATAGTCTGACAACACCACTTAGATGGACCTCACTACATGCCACCCATTTGCTGCAATACTGTTTTTTATGAAAGTGTTTAATACTGGTTTTTATGAGAGTGTTTCTAAAAACCACAGCAATGAGCAATACTCTCCTCCCTTATTGTTAGGCTTACTGTTTGCCTTGCTCTGATAGCCCCTGGTGCCCTGCTGTATCTCCCTCAACCCCTTTTAGAGGTACACAGGAGGTGGTGTGGGGAACAGGCAGTACACATGCCTGCTCTCCCCCACAGTGTGGCCTGTAGGACCATAACATTTAAAGGGTCTATTTTTCAGTGTGTACTTCCCGTGGGGCCCATAGGCCCACTTTGTGGGGCTGCTCTACCATGAGGAGTTATATGGGCGGTTTGTGTATGGCACCCACACAAACCACCTCTGTGTGTGTACACGCCAGGTACCCACACAGTGGGCAACTGCTGCATCTGTGGGCAGGGTCTGGGCTCCCCACAGGGGGATGTTCATCTCAGAGTGCATCTCTGAATGAGATGCTGTGGTTGGAATTAGGTCCTCAGCAAACCTTTTTGTTTTCAATAGGCAGATTCCCACGTGTCGCTTGTCCTTACAAGGTGTGGTACAGTGATGAACTTCCTTGCTGCTCCTGATAAAACCTAAAGAAAATTAAGTACAGATAAATAAACTAGGGAGCTGGATTTGGAGCTGCAGCATACAGCGGGGATCCTGGTCTAATGGCAGATACCATTCCAGTCCTCCCCAATCCCTGACACAAACTAGAGTTACCTGGAGGTTGAAAAACTTGTAATAGAATCTTTAAGGGATGTTGCAGCCGATTCCTGTTGTTCCTTGCTGTTCTGAGCTTGAACTCATTTATTTCAGTGTCAAACACATGTGGGAACAGGAATTTTAAGAGGCCAGCAAAGTTGTTGGCATTGTGCAGGAGTGTGCATTTGAACTCAAGCAAAATTACCAGGGAGAGGTTCCCAGTAAGATTCACAGCTCAATGCCAGTAATAAGCATCATGGTCTCAGATTTCTATTGGGCTTCCCTAACAGAGGTTGTTCTCTAGCCCACATAGGAAATCCCTGTGTTTTTGAAGCTTGAAGGTCAATATTTTGAGTGTGTGTGGGAGGCATCTAACCATGTTATTTTTAGATATAGGTCTGTTGTAAAACATGCACAAAAATTTTGTCTCCCACAAAGCAGGCAGGAGCTGTGCTGCAGCTTGGATGTGTCCACGCAGAGCGGTACAACCTGTGGTGCTTGCTTGGGTCACCCTTGTTGGGCACAGATTGGGGCTGGTTTTCACTTTTCCTGTCAGGGTAGCCCCCAATTCAGAACCAACCAACCAAGTGATGCTTCACAGGAAAGCTTAAAAATACCACATCTAGGAAAACACAGCCAGACCTAAATAAAGCACATGAGACCCTAAAGGCTGCAACTGCACATGTTGTTAAATATAGACTGAAGTATCAGACAGGTGAGATTTTTAGGAAAAGTTAAAGACTCATTTATATCTGTAAGGCCCTGGAGTCCAGCCAGAGGTTTTGCAATGCTCCAGTCACATGGTTGCTGCTTGGCTTACTTTTGCATGCCACACTAGAGAAAAAGATGTTGCATAAAAACATCAGCCATCAGAAGAGGGGCAGATATGTGTCACTAGGGAGAACAGGGGAAGAAATGAGTTAGGAGAAATTGGATATAGAAAGGAATCCTGTGACCCTTACACACCCCTAAGCTCAGATGTAGGTTACTGCAGCAGCCAGTGTCCCACCACACTTCTTGTCTCCACAAGCTGCTAAACTCACCCTCAGTGGAACCAAAATTTTAACAGGTCTGGAGAAGAAACCACAGGAAGAGAGAGAAGCATTGCCCTGTAAATGAAAAGAAAAAAAAAAAAAAAAAAGGAAGAAAAAAATAGTAGAGATATGAGGTACTATATGGTCTCTGATAACCTGTTGTGTAAGGTGTTGATCCGTGCTTGGGAGCAGTGAGCCAACCCTGGCATTTCTGATGTAAATGAGAGAATTAGCCTCCCACATATTTTAACCAGGTTAGTTAGCACAAAAAAGCCCTCAAATCATGATGCCATCTGTCTATCTACCAAATACCATTGTGGATTCAAAAACTGAACAGAGAAAACTGCATCTTAGTTCTGGGAATGGACAGTTCAAAGTAACCATTGAGATTCACAACTTTGATAAACAAACTTTGATAAACATACCTACCTAAAATATACTAAAGCAGGTGTCAAAACTGACTTTAACCTGGTGTGTACAGTCTCCTTCATGGGATTTTTGTAAAAGAACATGTCATTTCTACAAACCAGAGGCAGTGCTGGAGGAGAGCTTTTGTCACATTTCTGTGGCCAACATTCTTGCACAAGGTAAAATGAAAAAAATAATTATCTGAAGTTAATCAAACATATAACTCAGAGCTGAGTCAATTCTAAAAGCCTGAATTTCAACATCCAATACATTGCAAAAGGTTTTGATTGCAACTGCAAATCTCGGTGCCAATTTAGAAACACAGGTCCAAGCCTATTTTCTTCATGCTTCTGGGTTCTCCAAGCAGCCCATGATATCTGCATTGCCAGAATTAGGTCCTTTTTTTTTTGTGTGAGCACCAAAGCAACACCGGAAAATGCTTATTGTCCTGAGACGAGGTGGCAACCAACCTGTGAAGAAGAGAACACATTGGTTTTAAGTGGCAAGGCAGGGAAATATGTGTTTCATTTATTTTCTAGACCCCATCAGTTTTACAGTGACCTAGAGAGGGGGAGAAACCCTTGAACTGGGCCTGAGAAATGCAGAAAATCTTGTTCAAGATGTGGCCATTGAAAAGCCTCTTTATGATAGCAGTTGTGACGCGTTCCAGCTTAACATGCCCCAAGCCATCAAAATGCTCAAATCCTGATCTAAATCCTGACTTTCTAAAAAGGGAAACATATAAACCAAGGAGACTTATTAAATGGAACTTACAGGAAGAGTAAAATGGGTGAAATGTTTGCAAACAGCAGGGTGCTATTTAAAGACACAATATGAAAGACTCGGAGTAAATATTTACCATCAAACAAAAAATATGAAAAGGGTATCCTCCGGCATGCATAGAGACTCAGAATAACTAAATGGCAAAGTAAGGGAAGCTACTAGAAGAAAAAAGACTTATTTCAAAGCCAAATACATAAAACAAAACCAAAACCAAAACCAAACAAAAACCTGACCACAGGAAAAGTAAAATCATAAAGAGGTAAACAAATAACTTCTTTTAAAATAGGAGATGAAGGTCAGCAGTCGCAAGGAAAGGAGAGGATTTTTGTTGTTCATGATCCTCATAAATGATCAGGAAATCTTGGTGAATAATGAGGTGATGAATACACTGATGATTCAGAATTATTTTTCATATTTTTCAAAAGTGCAGGTAACCGAACAGTCGCAGAATTATCTTACAAAACTAACTATGTGATAAATGGCAAATGAAAGGCAGAGTGGGTTACGTGCAAAGCATACGGAGAAAGATTAACCCAACTATATATAAAAAAAGATAGGCTACAAATTAGCTATTGTCACTTTGCATCACTGTGGATATGCCATTTGAATATTCAAAGTGTCAAAAAGGCAAATTGAGTTTCCATAGTTATTAGGAAAGGGACTGAGTACAAAGCAGCAAACATAATTTTGATACTGCTGCAATCCCTGCTGCTCTCATGGCTGTATCACTTTGTGATGTTCTGGTTGCCCCAAGTTAAAAAGGAGGAAGTATCATTAAAAGAGATGCTTAGAAAAGCCCTCTGGTTCATGAGAGCAATGAGCTATGAAAAAGGTTTTTTGAAGAGTGCAAGAATCTTAGAAACTAAGTTGTCACAGGACAGACAAAGAAGTTTTCTCCTGGATAAATAACAGGGTAACAAGCAGAGGGTGGGAGCCAGTGGGTGGTTTTCCCTGGAGGGAGGGGTCACAAAGAGGCTCCTGCAGAGAGTTATGCTGGGACCTTTGCAGCTCAACAAACTCACAAACATCTGGAGGAGGAGGCAAGAGGGTAACATTTGTTGACAACACAATATTTCTGTGGTAGTTAAGATATGGGCCAATTGCTCAGATGGATTGTATGAAACTGAATGACTTCAGAATAAGATGACAGGTGATGCTCAACATCTGTAAATATGAAGCAATGCATTCCTGGGAAAGGAGCAATTCTACCTTTTCAGATAAAATGATAGGCCCTGAGCTGATCATGATCACTCAGGTGCATGTGAGTGCGTTGTAAGTATGACACGAGCATATGGAGGATAACAGACAGTTTTATGAAAACACCAGCTCAGTGCTTAGCAACCATGGGAAAAGTAAATTGCAGGTTAACAATTATTAGGCAAGGGATAGAGAATCACACAAATTCACACTGTTGTACCATCTTACAAGCACACAGTACCTCCACTTTTTCATGCCATGTTCTCAACCTCCAGCCTGTAAAATGTCCTGTGACAAGGACAATGGTGTGAGATACCATGCACACCAGAAATGACCACATACGCTAAGTTTCTCCAGGCTCTGAGCTCCACACAGGTCACAGGAGGCATTGTCTCATCTGATATAAAAGTCTGAGTGGTGGGTCAGCAGCAAGTGAAGGAAGAAGGTTCTTCATTGAGTAAGTGGGCATCATGTAGTTCAGCTGTGGAGCTCCCTTCTGCAGGATGTTGAGGATGCTAAAACTTCACACAGGTCTGACAAATGATTGGATGAAGTAGTTGAAGAAAAATTATTTGGGGCTATTAAATGCCTAAACTATTCATTTGTCTCAGGAAATATCTAATCTGTGAATCACTGGAGGTTGGAAGACTATTCTGTGAAAGTATCACTGCCCGTGGTTGGCTGGACTTTAACTAATGTTATTCATCATTTCTCAGAATAGAACAACCTGAAGAAATTTAATAAAATGATGACGCAGGAGTTGTAAATGAGAAGAATACAGTGTATGGCTGTATTCTCTCTACTCCTTCTTAAAGTTTTCCTGTAAGCACCTGTAACCAGCCATGCAAATCATGGGGAACTGGACTAGGGATGGATTTAGATTAGTCTGGCTCATCCTATAATTTTATCATTGCATGTTTTGATTTTCATCATCTTTAGGACCATCTTTTCAAACTCTCCTGGAACGATGAGTTTAATCATCTGGCGAAAGTTTCAAGCTCAAAACCAAGATAATTTAATTTAGTTTTAATACCGAATCTGGCAAAAATGTCCCAGTTTGGAGAATGGAAAATTCTGTGATGAAGGGGAGGGGTTTCACAGATGCTTCTGAAATTCGCCAAAACTCAAAGCAAACCCACCCCAATGGATTGCTTGTAATTACCAGAGGACAGGTTATTTCAGAAAAGTTTTGCCGTCATTGTTTCAAAAGCGAGTAGCAAAAAGATGCTGCCTAAACTGCTGTCTCCAAATAATGGCACGAACTGGAGAAGGCTCAGAGGGAGGTACACTGTGGCTGGGTCTGTAAAAATATTAGAGGGCAGAAAGTGACCTAGGCCGGCTTAGCTCAGCTGCTAGCAAAAATTACCTACAGTGGTGCCAGAGTGGAGTCAAGATTCCACTCAACTGCTTTTAGCAAGTTTCAATTATTTCTCTTTTCATTGATGACAGTGAGTGGAGAAAATACTGGCCAGCAAGTGTTTCTTCAGTACCAAGTAACTGCGGTTAAAAATAGAGGGAGAAATATTAAGTTCTAATATTAGCAAGAGTATATGAGGATTAATGGGGAAGCTGCCACAGGGGAAAACCGTCTATATAGTTAAATTCTTCAAATGAGTTTACTAAATAATTGAAGAAAAATGTAGAAAGAAGTAGGAATTTCAAAAGAAAAAAGAGGTTAGCTATAAAATTCCTTCAAAACATTCTTTTAAAGGATTTTAAATAAAGTGACTATATGAAGTGCACTGTAAAGTTTGAGTAAGAATCTGAAAAGGAAAAAATACTTTCCTCCTCTCAAAACTATAAGATCTTAACAATAACTTTTTTTCTTCTTTTTTTTTTCTGTATTTTTCATAATGCATTAGTGCAGGTGAGAGCATTGCAGAAGCCACAAAGGTATTTAGCTCAGGCCTAGACAAGTGCGTTGCTGTCTCCAGCTGGGGTGAAGGATGCCATGCAGGTAAAATAGCACCTGAGGCTGCCCTTGCTGCATCTTTCCTCATTTAACCTGACAAAGATGATGCACCAGACCGAGCTATAGATGAGCTACAAGAACTACAGCAAATGTACCCAGCAGGATGAAAATATTGCTCATTAGAGTTGTCTGGGTTATTTTTTCAACATAAAGTTTCTTCAGGATGAGTAGGTTGAAATAGATGCCTGTGAGGATTGCTTTGGCAAAACACTGCTGTGACAGTTTTTCCCAATCTGAAGGTGTCTGGGGATGGCACAGACAGCAAGTGAGAAAGCTCTCTGCGAGCTCAACATAAAGTCATTTGCCACAGTTCCTGGAGGGAAAAAATCCATCAGGCTTTAAAAACAAACAAACAAACAGAAAAACAAAAATCACAGTTGGTTCATGAATTCAGTAACTCTGGAATAACCAGCAGCTGGGAGTATACTAGAAGCAAATGGCTGCTGTGTTGTTGTGACCGTGGAGACCGGTGTCCAGGGCCGAAGGAAGCACAGCTTTGCTCTTTTGAACTTGTTGAGGGGGTGGCACCAGCTCAGTCTTTTCCCCTTGCATATAACACCCTCCCTCAGATCTGTGAGGCAAAGTGAGAGCTAAAGCCAGAAAAACCCTTAATAGTGGGAACATATGGCCTTTTGTTTGCAAATAGGAAAGCAATCAAATTTTTATGATAAAATATGTTGCTCACATTTTCTGTATATGTCACACAGACATTGTAGTAGCCCAAGAGGACTCTCACGTTGGATCACTGGATTAAATCTCTCATTTGTAGCACAACAAAGTAAATTGTCAAACATATTTCTGCCCACAGTAGCAAAACAGAAATGGTTTCATGCCCATAAATACAGGGAGGAAATGTTAATATTGCATTAAATCAAGCAGCTTCCCTCTCTGTCATATTTTGCTTTTCAGAAGTGAGATCTGAGTTCTCAATGTCTCTCTGCTAATGGAAAAACTCTGAAAACTAATTAAAAAGTCTTTATTCAATGGGCTGTGGAGAATTTATAGTGGTGAAACTGTCTGTGTCGGACAAATACGTTATTGATAGTCCAGTGGGAGCGAATGCTGAAGAGCCTACAAAGAAGAGAGAGAGAAAAAGGAACTGGGTAGTACACTGCGGGTCGTTTCAGACAGCTGGGTGCTGGTGTGTGGGGAGGCTGAGGAAGGGAGAGGGCTGGGGATGTGCTGGTGTCAGCACTAACAAATGCTGCTCCAGGAGAGGTTTCGACGAGAGAATCGGAGATGTCCTGTGGGCTTTTACCTTTTCTCAAGGAAGGGGCTGCATCTGTGATTTTGGTTGACCAAAAGGGCAGCAAACCATTGCACAAGGCATGAGTGTCTGGTAACGTTAAAGAAATCTTCTTGACCCTAGGTTTCCCGTAGCATAGTCTCAGACATCTGTGCTTACAGAATTGATTTAATAAAAACTAAAAAATTAATTGAAAATTATAGCAAATAAATAGTCCAGGCCAGGTCTCAAGGGGAGTGACTGTGAGAAAAAAGAGGCTTGGGCTTTTAAATTGCCTCAATCTATGCACCTCCTCTTCACATGTCCTTCGTGCACTGTCCACATGCCTTTCAGTCCAATGGTAATTCAGGGCTCGGGCTTCTTTGGTTTCTTATTTGATTCACTTTTCTCCATCTTCCAGGCAGCCTTTTACTGTTCTTATCTTGATGGCTTGCAGCCTCTGATGACAGTATTGTCTCTTTGTCTCCTGGTACCAGTCTTCATGGTTCCCCCACCACCATCACCAAGCAACCAGGTTAAGATAAGTTCACAGCTTGTGGCTTGGAATCCCAGGGGGCTAGGCCACTCACACTAAGTTTGGCTATTCTTGCTAGAATAGGTTATTCAAACAAAAGAATACAGCTAAAACAATAGAATACAATTTCAAAGTTAGTTTGATTTAACTTATTCTGCAACAAGTAACATCACAGATCTCTCCTGAAGGGTGAAGGCAAATACTGAAGCAGAGCACCAGACCATCCTGGACACTCTGTTACCTGCAGTGACACTTGGCCACCCTGGCAGTCACCAGCAGGTAGCGGTTTCCTGAGAGTACACACCAGAGCCTGGCTCAGCTCCAGCTCTGTCAAAGGCTTTTGGGGAGTTCAGGAGCTGCTGCTTCCCTGAGACTACCCCACATGGTAGGGGACTCTGGGAGTGACCTGCACCCTGGGCTGAAGGAGGACAAGGCTGCTGGGATGGGCTATGCACACAGCCCTGGCCGTCCCCTGAAATTTTTCCTCTTGGTCCCCAGGAGCTGTGGTATCTGCATTATAGCCCTTAGTGGCACTTTGTTCATAGATAAAGGCATATTAACCACAACTAGGATAGACAAGGAGTGCTGGTTAGATTCAGTGACCTGTTGTAACAGCCATCAAGGCTTCTGGATGGCCTTCTTCAGCAACATCCTCTGCACAACCACATGTGTGCAGAGGGCAGGTTTTGCCATTGATGAACTTCATGGAAACCTGGTGGACTTCAGGCTGGGTCCAAGGCATTTCTCATTTCATCAGCCAGAGATTGAAGACAGCTTTTTTCTCAAAGTGAAACCAGTTTTCCCAAAGCAGGAACAGGCTCTTGCCCAGCCATTACAGGCATGATCACGCCAGGCAGGCAATGGAAAGCAGGCCAGCCCTCTCACCAGTCCTGCCCCACTGAAAACACTTTCTTGGTGGCAAATGTCCCCCTCACACCCTTAGAGACCTGCTCTGTCACATCCTGAGCTGGTTACTGGTGCACAGCATGAGCACACAGCACTTTGCAATGGCAGAACTCATTGCTGACAGCAAGGTTGAGTTACATATAAGCTGAGCGATGAGTTTCTGGTTGTTGGAACCCACTGTTACTGTGTTCTACAAAAGTTGTTTCTGTGTTTTAGTCTTGGGCTGGCTGGACTTTGTTTGGAAAGGTTCAAAACCTCTTACTTCATCTCCCTGATAACAAAGGAGAGCTTTAGAAATGTGGAGAACATGAGGCCCCTATAAGAAAGGGCCTGATTTCTGAACAAGCCAGGTGGCCTTACCTTCCTGCCAAATGCCCTTCTTATTAGGCAATAGGATCAACCACTTTCACCTAATGCACATTCAATTGTTTGAGTTAAGGAGGCTCACCTGTAAGGGGAAAAACTGAGAGGGGAACTATGTGAGTCAGAATGAACAGTCAGAATGAAGCCTCAAAAGTTGGGAACCCCATCCAGGTGCCCTCACCTGAAGGGGTTTGCATTTTTGCCCTCATTCTCTACTCTAGCCTGGACTGGAGGTAAATTCCTGGCTCAGTCCCTTTGCCCCTCTAAACTACTTTTACTTAGTGAAATTACATTAGTAGTAAGAAATAGTTTGGCTAATAATTTAATTCAAATTATTTGTTGCCACCTATACAGTCCCTGATGTTTGTGTTGGGATCTATTCAGAACAACTATTATGTAGTAAGTGCCTTGTTTGCCATTCCTAAGTGTAGCTTTATACAAACTTTGATTAGATCATTCTCTGCCCAGTTATGGGAGCCAATGCTCTGGTCATAAATTTTCAGTGAGAGGTTTTCTTCCCGTGCTGTAACTGAACTTGCCTGCTGTAATTGTGTGATGTAACAAAATGATTGCTACTTTAAGGGCTAATTTGGTGGGGGTTTAGTTGTTACATCAATCTCAGAGATTTTCTGTGTTCAAACCAAATGATCCCTATTGTTGGTCCTTGGGAAATGAAGACCTGGAGATGGTGTGAAGCAGTGACCCTGGTGAGATACCTTCAGCTTAAATGTTCCTGAAAATAGTAGATTCCCAGCAGACTTCAAGTGGAAGATGCCATCAGGACAGATGGGAGGTCCTGCAGAGGGAAAGCTTGACAATGATGCTTTCTCCTTTTCTGAAAGAGCCTTCCTGGCCCCAAAGGCAGCAGGGAATGCGAGCTTCACTGACTTTAGATGGCTTCAGGATCAGTGCTTCAGCTCAGCACAAACATTTGGTTCCCATTCACATCAAATGGATCATCCTGATGCCAACATGACTTTCTGCTACTGGTTTGTCATCACTCATTTCATCATTTAACAGCAAAAAAGAAAACAAGTTTACATGTGTTCTTGAAGAGGTAATTTCTCTGCTATGGTCATATCAAAATGGATGGATGAGGACAGGATGAGGACAAAAGACTTTATGTGCTCCATCTGTCATCTTTCTCTTCCTCTATGATATAGAAATGTGAGTCATCTATCTGTAGGACTGACAGGGAAAAAATAAATCCTTAAATACTCTTTGCTTCTTTGTCTTTATTTTCTCTCTTTCTTTTCTTGGTTAACTCAAAGTGGCTCTGGGCATATAGACCTCAATAAAGCAGACGTGCTTTAAATCCTGTGCTTTGTTACAGCAATATTTGGCCATCCCTGTCTTGAACTCATTGCTCTCCCATGACACAATGGGAAAGAGGAGGAGAGAAATAGTTTTCTCTTAGTATTCTTTTATCTTTTTAGACTTCTTTTTTTTTTTTTTTTTTTTTTTAATGTCTACATGCTTTAATGGATACTTGCTTTAACAACTTCATTTTCCTGGTTGCACTACAGGTCACCTTTCAGAGTACATGTCACCTGAAGCTCAGTGTGGACCAGTGATTGTTTTATAGGGCTTGATGTGACTACACCTTACAACTGCGGGGAAAAAAACATCACAGCAGAAGGCTTATGTTAGCATTGCTGCCTTTTCCCTGCTTGGGCTGGTGGCTTTTAATCTGATGCATCCTAGACTAGTATCCAGAGAAACATGACAACAGACTCAGGCTTAGAGGGTCAGTCACCTTTTCACCTGACTTCACAAACCAGAAGGCGACATGGGTATGCCAAGCCTCTCCATTCATGCTGGGTCAATGCCCATTCCTGAAGAGACAAGGTTGCACATACTGGATCAGCCCTCTGTCCTGAGATTTAGATATCACCCTCTTCCCCGAGGTCTTCCCTAGTCCAGTTTGTTTGGAGGACATAGGCAACAAGCTCCCTCTGCAAGAAAGGTAGAAGAGGAAAGTAGATTTCAGCAGATCCTTTGCCTCACCCCCTTTCCATTTAGTTAAACTTAGAAGATGTCTTTCCTTCCTGGTCCTCCATAACAAGCCTCCTGGCCCTAAAGTTAGCAGAAGTGTTTTTGAGGTCTTGCGCAAGCTGTAGGGTAGGGTGAATTGTCATAGAATCATTTAGGTTGGAAAAGACCTTTAAGATCAAGTCCAAACATTTTTCAGAGTTGGAGTCATGGCAGCAGACCCCCTCTGAGATGCAAGACCCTTGCAGGAGATGGGGAGAGATGAGGTCACAGTGTTTGCAATTGGCAGATTTAACCCTGCACACAAAACACAGCTCTGCTGGCCCTGCCTTTGTCTGCACCAACACCTTGCAAGAGAGCACAGCCAGGGCCTCAGGCTCCTGATGCTTGAGGCTGATCATTTGCTTCTTGTGCTGTCTAAGACTTGTTTCCCCACTTCCCATGAAAAGACAAATGTCCACAGGTAAAGCAGCAGAAGTTCAGATTTAACCGAGCCACAGGACAGAAGCTGCAGCAGCCATGGCTGGACCCTCCCTGCCTGCCCCCTGCCTGCCCCTTGCCTGTCCCTGTCTGTCCCTGCCTGTCCCTGCCTTCCCACAGCCCTGAACCCAGGCCCTTCCCTGCCCAGGAGAGCTGCTGCAGCTCCCCAGAGCTGCTCCTGCCCTGCCAGCCCACAGGGTTGAGTAGGAGTCAGAGGTCTCTATTTTTTCTTTCTAAATTGAGCACATTTGAACTTAGGAAGCGTGGATCACCCAAAGAGCTGTTTCCTGCTTTGTGAATGAGCTTTGCACTCCCTCTTCTGGCACACGGACCAGGTGTGCAGGAGGAGGAAGAGGAGGGACAGTGGTGGTTGTCCCTTGCAGAAGGGCTGCTAGCTCCTTGTAGGTGCTGGCAATGCCGACCCTGCCTGCTCAGCTCTCCTCAGCCGCCCCCACCCACCCATAGGGGCCTCAGCTCGTCTCTGCAAAGGAAAACACTTGCCGTTCTTTTGACAGGAGCCTCCTGCCCCAGCTGCCTAGGTGCAGATCCCGGTGGGAGGGTCTCCTTAAGCACAAGCCCTACTCTGTGGGCTATGTTGGGGAAAATACCTTGATGGTGCTTGTTTGTGGATTTGGTCATGCCAGGACTCGATTTGGTTGTCTGTACCTCTAGTGCCAGCCGCACTACCCTGTGGTGTCTATGACACTCCTGCATGCTGGTCAGTGTCACATAGGACCTGGGGGGGTTTGCTATAGGATCACCCAACACCCAGATATGAGTGTCGAATCACAGAATGATTGGGGTTGGAAGGGATGTCTGGAGGTCATCTACTCCAACCCACCTGCTAAACCAAGTTCACCTAGGACAGCTTGCACAGGAATGTGTTCAGGCAGATTTTGAATGTCTCCAGAGAAAGAGACTCCACAACCTCCCTGGGCAGCCTGTTCCAGTGCTCCAGCACCCTCAAGGTAGAGAAGTTTCTTCTCATGTTTAGACGGAACCTCCTGTGCTTCAGTCTGTGCCCATTGCTCCTCATCCTTGCATTGGGCACCACTGAAAAGAGTCTGGTCCCATCCTCTTGGCTCCCACCCTTAAGATATTTATAAGCATAAATAAGATCCCCTCTCAGCCTTCTCCAGGCTGAACAGACTCAGCCTCTCTTCCCTGTCATGTTCCCTGTGCACAGGTAACACAACACTGTTTGTTTAAGCAGGTCCTGTAATCCACGCAGTAGGGGTCCCAAAGGGTCACTCTCCTGTTTCCCCCCTCCCCTCCCTCCACCACCAGCTGAGCACACCAGTTCTTGAGCCACCCCACAGCTCTCCAGCTTGCTGCAAGAGAAAGAAACTGATTGTTTCTAGTTAGTTCGTGTACTTAACGGCCTCAAGATAGGATTGTTTCTCTTTGGCTTGGTCCTGTGTGTGGATAACCCTGAGTTCCTCCCAGCACTTGTTCTTGCTACCCAGCTGTGCTTGCTCAGAGTAGGAGATCTCTGCTATAGGCACGCAGAGGCTTTTGATTCCCCGCTATTCCCAAGTACCTCCTCCCACGCCACAGACCTAGTAGATCAAGCACCAAGGTGGCACCACACCACAGCCTGTCTCCTTGGCAGGACATGAAAAGTTGCATGTCACCGGGCTCTGGCGTCAGCAGAGACAGGGTGGAGGAACAGCCTCTCCTTGGCCCCCCATTTACGCCAGGGCCATACCTGCTCTTGTTGCTGTGCACATTGGCAGGCAGCCAGGCACATACCGATATGCCATATACTGCTTTCCTTCAACCTGTGGTGTTGTGAAATTGACCAGAGAGCGACAGAGCTGCAGGTGAGCTGATGTTTAGCTGACCTTGGGATCCATTCTGCAAGGTCCAGCATGGATTTTAAAATGCAGATGCACCAGTGTTGAGCCCTCACCATAGCACAGGTCTGGGAGAAAGCCAGGGACAGAAAGGTCTACCATTAAAAACTGAGGAGAGCTGGTAATGCTTCTGGTAGATACTCACCACCTGGAGACAGGCCTGAAGCACCAAGGCACGTCTGGGATGGTGCGGTCAAAGCAGCACATCTGTTTGTAAGCACTGTGATGACTCTGTGATGCCTAGAAACCCGTAGTTTTCCCTTTCTTTTGGGTGCACATCACATTAGTTATAGCCTATCTAAGGAAATCATAAGGTAAACAATATATGTGTGTACATACATATGTGACAGAAATAGGCATACAAAGTCGTACATACATTTATATAAAAATATATAAATCCAGAGAGATATATGCATTTTTTTCCTAACTAATCAATGCAGCCACTTCAAGGTTGCATTTGATACTTGACTTGCCTTGTCAAATATCAAAAATAGCTGTGAACTCAGGTTGTATCGCCTTCTGCTATAAATAGGCCCAGCGCAGGTCAATCCTTTAAGCAAAGGGCTACTTAAAGAAGGAGGTTAGGGCCTTGACCTGCTATCAGAAGCAGAATATGCTAATCTTCACAGTTTCTCTCTCTTCACATTAGTCCCTAGCACTTCTCTGCATATGACCGTAGCGCTGCTGTGCAGACTGATGTGGCTCTAAAGTGACACTGGGCTGCTCTGCTTCCCTGCGGAAACAGCCTTGTTGACAGGGGTGGCAAGTTGTAAATATCAAGCATTAAAAACTGGTGAGGTGTAAACATGAAGCAGGGTATGACTGAGCTGTAACATGAGAGCGATGCCACCAAAACTGTGGGCGATGTGTCAAGGTGACACAGACAACAGTCTGTGTGAAAAGCGAAGGGGGCTCATGTGCACCCACAATGACAGGTTCGGTCAGTGGTGTGCCTGCCTTCAACCCTGTCCAAAGGGGCTTTTCCCCATCATCTGTCAGAATTGATCTGCTGCAGCTGCCTCACTGAGGACGCCCCAGGGACCAGAGGTTGAGCTGGAGCCACCCGTGCCATACGGAGGTCTGGATCCTAGCAGTTGGTTGCACCTTGTCTTGGGGCTAACATCCTAGCTCCTTTTTCTCAGATTTTGTAGGGTACTGCCCATACACTTTGTACTGCTGCCGCCTGAGAGACCCTCTGACTGATCCTGTGTCTCTTACATTCCTCTGCCAGGGGAGATGAAGGCACCTGCATGAAGAGTATTTCTGAGCACTGTACAGGAAAGATTATACAGGATAATGCCATAGAAACATTTAAATGAATCTTATTTATATTATTAAATCTAGATTAACTAAACATTTAGAAAATCTCCTTTACTTCTGAATGTTGTCTTATTTTGGAGTACATTTAACTTGGAGAATGGACATTGGTCAGACCCTTTGTAATGTAAACCTTTAGGGATGTTCCCAATGCCATTTTATTTTTCCTGATGTCACATACATAACAGAGTGAGGAGCATCCATACACAATCTGAAAGCAGCTACATAGCTTTACTCCATGAGTCTCTGCTGGCAGAATGGGGGTGCTCCATTTGAGCTGCTGAATACTTTAAATCCAAAATTAAATCTGCTTTTCACCAACTCAAGAAAGAAAATAAACCTGCAGTAATTCCTGATCAGCTTCATAAAAATATTAGTTTTGAGCTGCTCAAAAAACCTCGCTGCAGGGAAAGCAAACTTGACTGTGACTGCACTACCACAACCAAGAGAAAGATAAATCATTGGTGTCCTGATATTTCCCCTCCCTCCTTCTGACAGAAAGACACTGAGAGTATCTTAATTTGCTGTGTCCACCATGTTTTTTATGATCCCAGACCTAATTAGGTTATATCTCTGCACATAGCCTGACAACTATGAGGATAATCGCTTAATATTCAGCATTTTTTTATAATGAAGCAAGCCCCCTATGAAAGGTGTTACTTAGCAGCACTCCTAAATGGTGCAGGCTAACCGAGATATCTTGATTTTATATCCAGTACAACTGCTGGATGCTGATATGGAAACTCCTGGGCTTACTTCCTGGGGTGCTGCTGAGCCCCCCAGCCAGTGAGGTGGTGAGGAGCCAGAACAACATCTTCTTCACAGCTGTCCTCTACCTGCAGACTTTAGGTAGGAAGTGTGTCCAGAGAAAAAACAAACAAACAAAAACCCAACCACTTCTGAGGCTTTTATTTTATATCAATTGTGTTTGTTCAAATAGTCCCATTTACATTTGCTTGAGGAGTAGCTTTTTGGTTGGTTTATGCTTTTTGAGTCACTCTTTATTAACGTGTCGTTGGCACATTTAATGTTCCATAAATAGGTAGGTTGCTAATCTAGGGCAAAGGCTGACAAAGATACCCCATTCAGTGTCAGGTCTGTGTGGCGGAGAGGTTTGACCATGCAGTTGGTCCTTCACACCAGAGCTAGCCCAGCTCTCGTTTATCTGCAAGTGTGTGTTCTACCAGTTGCTAAATAGTTATCTTTAACATGATGAATCACCAAGTCAATGCTTTTATGTGTGTATACAGCAATATCTTTTATTTACTCCTTAAATTATGCACGTGGTGGGGAGCCTTCAAATAACGTTCCATTCAGGGACAAAGAGAACAGGGGCTGCAAGTGCTGGGAAAAAAAGCAAGGATGGGGTTTTCTTTTTTAGCGAGGCACATAGGCACAGAGTCAAATGCAAATGGGTTTGCAGAGGGGCTTGTTGTTACCCTTCCTTTCTTTTAACAATGTCTGGTAGATATGTGCTTCCAGGTATATGGCAGGGGGGCTTGCTGGGGGCCTGTTGTTTATATCCTTCCTGGATAGCATACACAGGTTATCTGTAGCACTGGGGAAAAATGGGGTTATGGGTCAAGTGGAGCTGCACTTCTGCCTTTTGTGCTGCAAAAATGTCATCAGCAAAACAGTCTGGAAAAAGTCAATTTCCCCTATATGTCTGTGGTTTCTGTTGCTTTCCAGGCACTTCTACAAGGCCCGAGGAAAGGTATTTAAAACATTATGCTCATCGCAGTTGCAGGCGCTGTCCATAGGGACTTACAAAGGCTCAGTCAACATCACAGAGCTGGTCATGTCAGTATGGTAAAAGGGATGACCCTGCTGCCCGCTGCCCAGTGTAGGTGGAGGAGTTACCCCAGGGAGGCACAAACTGGGTGCAGGCAGCCCTCAGGGACAGGCAGCCCTTGGGAGCAAGCAGCCATCCCAGGGCTGCTGGAGGCCTTCCCAAGGGAAAGGCAGTGGTGTGGGCACTGGCCTTCTCCTGGGACAGCCCTGCTCTGCTGTAGCCTTCACACTTCAGTGTGTGTGTGCGATTTATGAAATTCTAGTGAGTGACAAATCCCCAGTGACATGCAGGTCTCCATAAAGACGGGTCTCACAGTGGTGTCCCTGATGCCCCACAACAGGATGCTGGCAGTGCTCAGAGAGCTGCTGGGAACAGCAGTCACCACTCTTCTCTCCAGCTCAGCCATGTTTCAGGCAGGTGTGAGCAGCTTCAGGTCCCAGAGAAATCAGTGGTCAGCATTTGCTTACTGTCCCATGGTAATGTGAAAGGGAATTAATTCATCATCTGGAGCAGCCTTTCTAAGTCTCCTGTCTCAGTCTGTTAGTGACCAGAGGGGGATCTGCACAGCAGCTGCCAAAAAAAAGAAAAGGAAAAAAATCTTTAAAAATAGGAACATGTGCCCACAAGTACAGGTGGGTGAATAGAGAAAGGAAACTAGCGTAAATAAAGAGTCATCTCTACTTGCAAATTTAAAAAAAACATTTTGACTGCACGTTGCAGGATGTTCCGTAGCTTTGTTTAAGATGACTCTTTGGCCCTCAGATTCAGAAAGGTGGGAAATGCCGATCCCAGTGCAGCGCACACACAGTGTATCTGGCATTACACATCAGTCAGGGTGGCCAGCAAAAAAGACCTTGCGTTTGGCAGTGTGTAAACTGAGGTGCTCCCAGTTTGCTCTGCCTGCCCCTGCCAGCAAGCGCAATAGCTCTGAGCCCCTTTGATGGAAGCAGGGGCTCCACCATGGGTGTCGTCACAGCCACCTGAGGCAGCGAGATGTGCTCTGCCTCTGCAGCCACTGACCCGGGCTTGATTTTCTCCGTGGAGTCCAATCTCCACCAAACACACCCTTTCAGGGTGCTCCTGGGCTGGCAGTGCCTGTAAAGTCGACGGAGTGCCAAGGTCCCAGAGAAATGCTGGAAATGAAGCACAACCATAAAGCTCTTTAATTTTTCCAGGTGTTTGGTGGTGGTGGTGGCTGGCTGGCTTATTTCAAGCCTGTCTGTCTTTTTGAGGCTTCGTTCTTTTCTCCACAACACCCAAGAAGACAAACCACTGAAGGCTTGATTGCCCAAGGCCAAAGGATAAGGTGGCCAGCAAGGCTGTGCTTGCCCTAGGAAGAAGGGGTGCAGGGTGCCCAGACATTGTGGCCACCAGAGGGGGCTGTGTATGGCTCCCCCTCCCTGGAGTGGGTGACCCAGCTCTGTCAGGCTTGGCACCTGTGTCGGGACAGTAAGAGAGGCTTCATCCCATAGGGGTGAGGAGTTGAGGAGGAGGAGAAGCTGCTACCTTTGGGAGGGAATGAAGGCTTGAAGCTATCCCATGTCTTGGGGATACCTGTGGGGTTTCACCTGTTTTTTGCCCTCCTCCTGCCTGGCTTCCAGGTCCCCTGATGACTCCTGAACCTGTCGAACATTTTAAATGAATTTGAGAGAGAAATTGGAAGATAAACTATTGAAGCAGCCATACCAACTTCTGACAAGTCTTGTGCAAATATGCAGCTGGGAGGAAGGAAGAGATCTGAATAACTGTCCCCATTGAAGGAAAAACAGGGAGGTTTCAGGCTATGGTTTGGCGTCAGCAGATCAGTAGTTGTACTGACTCGCTGGCTGCTGCTTGTCCTGCCTCCTGCCCAGCCACATCCCACAGGCAGGGGACACGAGGGGCAACCAGGGGAGGGAATGTGTGTATTTAGGAATACAGAGGAGTGAAGAAAGCTAGGGGCTTGTGAGGCAAGAAAGAGGTCTTGAGAGGTGGAGAGGATCTAGGGGTATTGCAGAGGAGGTGCTATAAAAAGCAGGGATTATGGTGGTGTGGGTGGAGGTGGGGACGCAGTGCCATGGCAGGACAGGGACTGCAGGCTCCCACTGACATGGCCCTGGCTTACTCCTCCTACAGGGAGAAGCAAGAAGAGGAGGTGAAGGAAACCTTAAATAGAATCATAGAATAGTAGAATAGGTTGTGTTGGAAGGGACCTCGAAAGATCACCCAGTTCACACCCCCACCCTGAATAGGTGACTGTCTTTCCCTTCACTCTCACTGCAGCCTCAGCTCAATGAAGTAATTTCTTTCTGGAGAAGCTTAACTTGCATTTTCCTACCTGCTTTAAGGGTTTATTTAAATTAAGCTATCTAAGGGGCACCTGAACATGGCAAATATCTAGCACTGGGTACCTCTACAGAAGTATTTGTATGTGAGAACTATATTTTTCCCCTGAACTCTGTAAATTATGAGGCCATCCTAATCCTAGTAAAAGTGCTAGTAAAAAAAAAAAAAAAAAAAAAAAAAAGTTTACTAAATCTCTAAATAAACTTTTTGCTTTCTGCCATTGGTGAGTGACACAAAATGATTTGTAGTGAAACTTTTCTTTTTCACTGCTATTATTCAATTATAGATTCTGTCTCAGACATGAATAGTCTAGCCAGGTAGCTGAAGATGTAGATAATATACTGCTTCACAGATCTTTCTGGATCAAAACCAGCTTTGCAGTTATACCTTGCTGCTATTCCGCTGTAATTCTTTAATATATTAAATATATCAAATATATCTTTTTTAAATACATCAAAGCATGAGAAAGCCTGAGGCCATGATTTCCAGGGCATCCCGTACTGTGAGAAGCCAGCAACACCAGCATACAGCACAGCCACACAGTTGGGGGAGCCACAATCAACACTGACCAGAGACCTGGGCAGGCTGGTGGATGCTCTGACCATTCTCCGAGTGCCTGGGAGTCCCCAGTTCTGCTGGGACAGTTGCATCTCCCCAGTAACCTCTCCTCAAATAGCCAAGAGTGCGATGGGGACCATAATGGTGTTCTCATTGCCCATTTCTGGCAGTTGAGGCATGAACTGTTTAGTCAGTTAGTTTTGTGGTTTGTTTTTTTGTTTTTTTTTTTTAAATGGAGGATGTTGGCAACATTTTGAGGTATGCTGCCATCTGCTGTGGGCTTGATATTATCATAAGCATTTCAAATTCATTTCTAATAGAGGTAATACTGCTGAGAATAAGGGTGTTCAAATAGATGATACGTGTCAGTCACACTAGTTGTAAAAAGAGGATCTAACACTCTCATTTGACTGTCTATGCAAAACATACTTTAAAAAATGGGAAATCTTTAGAAAAGAGTTATAATTTACCGGTAATTCAATTTTTAAGTACAAATTATTTCCTCCCTCAAGCACTTTATGCTGTGGTACTTCAAGACAGTCTTACTCTTTACTCTTCCCTTCTAATATTTTACTCCCTCACTACCATCCCTCTCTCATTTGAAAGCTTCGGGGGGACCATATTTATTTTAAGATGTCAGAGAAGAAGGCCGCATTCCCACTACTCCTCTTGGGAGCCACTTTAATTTAAATCAACAATAATTAAGCAAATCCTTTCTTGGGAAAGCCACAGGTAGTCACCCAGCCACCAGAGCCCCACCAGCCTGCCCGCACCAGGCTCTGCAGGGAACAGTCTTTGAAAAGTGGGTGCACAGGGTAGCATCCCACTTGCTTCAGCTTATTTGCGTTTATTTAGTCCTCTGCTACAGGACTGAAGCAGTTGCTTTGGCCTTCTAAGGCTGCATTTTATCAAGCTTGTTTTCACCATGCAGCTGTACCCAGCCCTGGCTATGGGGACACAAAGATGTGTGCTGGTAACCTCAGAGCAGAATTTATGTGGGTACCTGTGGTGAGGCCAGGCTCCTCACTCAGCTGCCAGTTATGTGCTTGCATTTACCTTGTGTAAATGCACTCTAGCATTAGGAAGTATGGGATCATTAGTTTTTTTGCTTTTGCCCATTGCACTTTGAACATTCATATTGCTCAGACTTGCAGCTACCAAAGTGCTTTTCAGAAAAAAAAAAAAAAAAGTTACAGAGTCAGTTTTCTTTTGATTGGGAAAAATTGATCTGAGCATTTTGTGCCATCCACAAGGCTACATTTTTACCTCTCTCCTGCTGAATTTTGAAGCAAGCTGTTCAAAATCCTCCCTAGCTAATCAGCCTAGATGTTGGGGTCACAACCTGCTGTCCTCTACTGGGGCTGGAGTTCCACCAGCAAGAAAATGTGTGACAAAAGCAACAAATCTAACTCTGAAGCCTCTGTTTGAGTAAAATACAAAAAAAAAAAAAAAAAACACCACAACCAGAGATTAAAGGCAATGATTTAGTGTGCTCTTTCAGTTCAGATAAGAAAGATTTCCTTGTACCTTCCCTAAAGTTAAACAGCTGAAGTAAGTTCACTTCTTACTGTGCTTTATGTAATCTCAGGCTCCTGCTGCTCACACAAGTGATACTGCTTCTCACAGGGCTATTTGTTGAAGAAAAGAAATTTGATCTGCAAAACTTAAAATAGTACTACACTCGCAGAGATATTGGAGAGTGTGTACCTTTCAGGGATCAAACTACGTTTGTCATCGCAGCACTTAGAATGCAAGATTTCAACCTGCTTTCCTTGGATGTTGAAGGCCCTCAGAAAATTGGATCAGCCAGATCTACTTTTTTTTTTTTAATTTAATGTTCAGTTCTTGTATTCACACTTATAGACTTACACGAGTCTTGACAGTGAAGCAGTCTCTAAAAGCAGAGCTGTGTGGCATCCCCGCCTCTGCACAGTGATTGCTTTCTGGTGAAAGATGTGTTAGCTTGTTAAAAGCATGTCACCTCTCAGAAAACACTTCTGCTTTCTCAGACACCAAACTTAGGCATTTGTTTTTATGCTTATGTCTGTGTCTTTACAGAAATTGCCTTTTTTATTTGTACATCTCATGTGGAAAAAAAAAAAAAAAAGAACTTCACATTGGCCAAAGGAGAGTTTATCTATGTGATATTTTTCAGCCTGTTCAGGAAAAGTGCATTTTGAACACACGTTACATCTGGTTCATCCAAACTTATCAGCTTTGTCTCAGTTTCTGGACTTAAACGTCATGATGACAGGAAGAGCTGATGAATGGCAAAGGAGGTTTGTTGTTTTTTTTTTTCATCTGCTGGACATTTCCTGTGAAGTTATACGCTGGATTAATTTTCTGAGAGTTTATTACATGTTGATGTGAGCTTGCTCCACAGGCAATGCATACAAGTGGGTTGTATTTCTGAGGGATACTACGGCTATAATGCAATCCTATGTCAAACCAACCCTTTTAACCAGTGATCTGAGTTCACTAGTTAGAAAATGCTTCATCAATCCCACCTCTCTTTGAATAATACACAATGCTCAGGTCTCTATACAACCCTTCCCATAGCAAATGTCCTAAAACCTTGTGTATCTTCACTTGTGTTAACACAAAGAAACATGTTAATATTGTGATTTTTTTTTTTTTTTTTTAAACCTCTGGCATGCATGTCAGTGTCATACATTGGGGAAGGAAGATCCAGCTTTATTGAGAGACTCTTTTGTATTCTGCCTATATCTAAAACACCACAGCAAGGGGCATAACAGAAATCAGAAAGAAAGTTTTGCAGCTCTGTGAGCCTGGGTTAAGTCCACCCATAAGTGCTTGCCGTTGATCTGGGGGTGGGGGCAATGTGTCTTTCTTCTTGTTGGTAAGAGTTCACTAGCTTTCTACATTTTGGATTGGATTTCTTTCTAATATAGAGGCAGACCACAATGGGTATTTATTGTACAGTTTTTTGTTTGATTTGGTTTGGTTTGGTTTGGTTTGGTTTGGTTTGGTTTGGGTTTGGTTTGGTTTGGTTTGGTTTGGTTTGGTTTGGTTTGGTTTGTTTGTTTGTTTGTTTTAATGTAAATAGAAGGAGTTCAAAATGAATTTTCAGGGGTGTTTTCAGAAATATGAAATAACAGCTCTGTGAGCTCAGGAAGCAGTGTCCTTATCTCCAGACTGCTGATAATACTAAAACATGAGCCATGTTGAGGCTGTGAAAATGTTATGATAACAAACAACGAACATTAAAACTCTGGTTCTGTCTAGTTGAAATTTACCATTTCATTCCAGTTTTTGTGTCAGCTTTGCAATAATGCTTCTGTCTTCTTTCCAACAACATGCCATTTCTGGAAGTGCTCTTTCCATTGCATTGCAGTTTCTTTAGCGAAGGTGAAAGATATTGATTCCATGTCCTCTAAGATCAAAGTTTGTATCCACAGAGGAACATGGGGGTTGACAGTTCATACAGGTTTGCTGTTCTTTCTCAATTTTGACCTAATACGTTGCAGTGAGAAAAGAGTTTCAATTCCACTGATGCTTTCTTGCATCAGTGATGGGTGACAGTGGTGATGCAGATACTGATTAAGAAGCATACAGACTGCATGTAAAACCACATTTCAAGAAAATCAGCAGCCCTTGATCAAACGATAAGATCAATTTTGGCTGATATTCAAAAACTCTGGCGATACTATCCAGCATTCAGCCTACCTAGTCCCTGGCAGTCAGTTCTAAAATTGACGACTTTCATCCCAGGATTTAGCAAAGGACAAGTACAAAATTATTGGACACCTTCCAACTTAACAACATGAGGCTGTTCTACTAAAATCGCTTGTAAAGCAGGAAACCACAGCAGCACTTCAGATATTTTGTCCCTTGCCTGGCTGGCATCAGTTCATCCACACCACTGATGTCACCAATAGGCACAAAGAGTGTGGGATCTTCACTGTCCTGTCTGCAGAGAAAGGGAGGGAAAACAGGGAATGTGAGTGTATTGGTGGACTGTACTACATGATGTGAGCTGGGGAGTATTCAGTGGCTGTTGCACTGCATGGTACATCACAGGTAGAGCAATGGGTTTGGCTCTCTCGCCTATTGAAGGCAGTAAAGAAGATCCTCTTCCTTTAAGCTTGTTCTGTAATCTCAGAATTTTTCAGTAAAGTTAAAACCTGCATGTTGTTCATTTCAGAGCTATTTACCATAAGGAAACACCTAAGAATTCAATTTTTAGAGACTTTGTTCACAGTCACATTATAAAAGATTTGTATCCAGAGATTTTTTCTATCATAAGAAGTTGACTATACTTGCCAAATGCTCTCCAAAATCACCAGCTGCTTGCTTCCTGCTTGCTTTATAGCTTCAAAGGAAGATGTTGCTGCCTGTGCAACAGAGCATGGGCCTTATATATGAGTACTTTCAGGAAAAAAAGTATTTAGAAGTCAGTTCTTGGAAGTTAAGTACTAAAATAATAGCTTGCAACCTGATCTGGAGGTTCTTTAGTCTTTTGCTCATAGTGCCTGCAAAACTGTATCATGATAGCCCCCTGGGTTATCAGTCTCAGCACTTTTTCTACATGCGAAATTTGTAGCTGACAGTTGATGCACATGCCCATCGCCCAGCATCCAGCTGCCTTTTCCACTCAAAATAGCCTGATTGTGCAACAGTTTTCATTAAATACTGGTTCCAAAAAGGAATGGTAAAAAGTAGTCTATGAAGATACAAAGCCCAGAGCAGGTGTCCAGAAGAGTGTGGTGGGTCCTTCTGTGGGACTGGAGCGTGATGCGGGTTTTCAGAAGCCCAGCACATTGCCACTGTCCTCAGGTCTGCAGTTCTTCTCTCTGAGAAGAAAAATCAGATGCACATCTATTCGGATACTCATGTTGCCACCTATCAAAGGGAATGACATTTTTTCCATGCTGCACTAGGGTCACCAAAGGAACCAGGGGCTGCTGGAGCCAGTTCCTCAGCTGAAGTTCTCCAGAAAAACACACCACCTTGGCAGAAGAGGTGTGCTCCAATTCCCATTGCGTGCACTGTGAGCCTGAGCAAATGCCATCAGCTTGTCTCACCACTTTAGTTCACTGGTTCTCAGCTTTGCATAAGCTGAGACAGGAACATAAGGCTCATAAAGAACTATGGTTACAGGGGATGGAGGAATATAGCAGTAATAATGCTAGATACTGCATACTGCATGCATGGGATACATGCATGCAGCAAGCTAAGTAGCCTTTGAAAGGGTTTATTTTGTTTCCTCTTAGTTGTTCCATTACTTTTTTTTTTTTTTTTTTCTGGGATGGGAACCTTTCATGTCTATTAGATTTAAAAGCTGAGGCACAATATTTCTCAGACAGTAGGTCACTGGTACTTCCCTTAGTGCTAGAAACGTTTTTCTTTCTCCCTAGTGGGAGAGCTCTTCAAAATGGAGGCAGCAGAAATTCTGTTCAATGTGTTGGAGAAACATCTTGCTAAATGACATCAACTAATTTCCACCGTAGTGGAAAGCAAGTGCTTTGCACTCACAGGAGAGAGCCTTTAGCAAAATGTTTGTATCCTCCCAAAAATCTGAGCAACAGAAGTGCTTTATTCATGTTTCAAAACTGAAAATGGAAGATCAGAAAACACAAATGCCTCTTCTTTGATCATGGCTTGCATTAGATTATTGGCCCTGATGGCTGAGCTCTTATAAAGCCAATTTCCAGAAAGAAAGCCTCTAAGGGCATGCTGATGGCCAAATTCCTTATGTTGCAATTTTGCATCTCTTAGATCAAAATGGATCTTTCTTCTAACTTGTTTGCTAAGCTTGAGTTATGAGAGTCAATTTTGTCTGAAGAAACTTCTGGAAAGACCAAATGAACCCCAGTCCATGGTGAGCAATGGCAAGTAAGAGCAGATCAGCACCATTTATGAGAAAGTAACAAGGTGGATGGATGATGGTAGAGTGGTGGATGTGGTCTACCTTGACTTCAGCAAAGCATTTGACACAGTCTCCCATAGCATCCTAGTTTCTAAGTTGAGGAGATGTGGTCTGGACAATAGAGTAGTGAGGTGGATTGCAAACTGGCTTAAGGAGAGAAGTCAGAGAGTGGTAGTCAATGGTGTGGAGTCTAGTTGGAGGCCAGTATCTAGTGGACTGCCTCAGGGGTCAGTACTGGGGCCAATATTATTCAATATATTCATTAAAGATTTAGACAAGGGAATAGAGTGTACTATCAGCAAGTTTGCTGATGACACTAAGCTGGGAGGAGTGGCTGACACACCAGAAGGCTGTGCTGCCATCCAGCGGGACCTGGACAGGCTGGAGAGTTGGGCGGGGAATAACCTGATGAAATTTAACAAGGGAAAGTGTAGAGTCCTGCATCTGGGCAGGGACAACCCCAGGTTCTAGTATAGGCTGGGGAACGACCTATTAGAAAGCAGTGTAGGGGAAAGGGATCTGGGGGTCCTGGTGGACAACAGGATGACCATGAGCCAGCACTGTGCCCTTGTGGCCAGGAAGGCCAATGGCATCCTGGGGTGTATTACAAGGGGGGTGGTTAATAGGTCGAGAGAGGTTCTCCTTCCCCTCTACTCCACCCTGGTGAGACCCCATCTGGAGTATTGTGTCCAGTTCTGGACCCCTCAGTTCAAGAAGGACAGGGAACTGCTGGAGAGAGTCCAGCGTAGGGCAACAAAGATGATTAAGGGAGTGGAGCACCTCCCTTATGAAGAAAGGCTGAGGGAGCTGGGTCTCTTTAGTTTGGAGAAGAGGAGGCTAAGGGGGGGACCTTATTAATGTCTATAAGTATATAGAAGGTGAGTGCCATGAGGAGGGAGCCAGGCTCTTCTCGGTGGTAAACAATGATAGGACAAGGAATAATGGGATGAAGCTGGAACACAAGAGGTTCCACTTAAATTTGAGAAGAAACTCCTTCTCAGCGAGAAGGTTGTGGAGTCTCCTTTCCTGGAGACATTCAAAACCCACCTGGACATGTTCCTGTGTGACCTCACCTGGACATGTTCCTGTGTGACCTCACCTAGGCGTTCCTGCTCTGGCAGGGGGATTGAACTAGATGATCTTCTTGAGGTCCCTTCCAATCCCAAACATACTGTGATACCGTGTGATTATACTACGATACAGATCTGCCAGGTGCAAGCCATTACCTTGGTTCCATTTTTGAAGGCACACTAGCTCTATTTTCTTTCCATCAGAGTCCATTAAAGAGTGTCCATGTTTCTATGCTGTGGTTGAAAATCCTTTCTGAGAGTATAAATTGATTAATTAATGTTTCCCAGTGAAAAATTATAACATCTTAGCATTTAGCTAAACGAATATTTAGCTGTAATTTTTTTTTGCCCTTTGATCACTTCTTTAAAATAGAGATCTATGCTTTCCATGGATATGAACTCTTCATCTGAAATGTCTGGGCTTCTTAATCTACAAATGAATCACAATGATGCCTATATTTGGGGGGGAGGAAAAAAAAAGTAATATTAGAGGTCTGTGGTGCATTAGGAAAAGTGTGACCAGCAGGTCAAGGAAGTTATCCCCCCACTACTCTGCCCTGGTGAGGCCGCATCTGGAAGCACTGCATCCAGTTCTGGGCTCCCCAGTTTAAGAAGGACAAGGAATTACTGGAGGGAGTCCAGCAGTGGGCTTTGAAGATTATTAGGGGCCTAGAGCATCTTTGTTACGAGGAGAGACTGAGAGAGCTGTGTCTGTTCAGCCTAGAGAAGAGAAGGCTGAGAGGGAATCTTATTTATGCTTACAAATATCTCAGGGGTGGACATCGAGAGAATGGGACCAGACTCCTTTCAGTGGTGCCCAATGATAGGATGAGGGTCGGTGGGCACAGACTGAAGCACAGGAGGTTCCATCTGAATATGAGGAGGAACTTCTTTACTTTGAGGGTGCCAGAGCACTGGAACAGGCTGCCCAGAGAGGTTTTGGAGTCTACTTCTCTGGAGACATTCAAAACCCACCTGGACACATTCCTGTGTGATCTGCTCTGGGTGAACCTGCTTTAGCAGGTGGGTTGGACTAGATGATCTCCAGAGGTCCCTTCCAACCCCAACCATTCTGGAATTCTGTGATTTGGAAATGTTATTCTATCTTCTTTAGCTTTGTTGAGTGACAGATAAGCATGTGATAGCATAAATCTTAATGTGTAATATAGGTTGTGAAAACAGCATGTGTCTTACAGTGTACAGATGGGAGACTGAACTGAAATTACACATATAACCTTATTTCAGGCATTTCCTTGTCTGTGAATGCTTGATATTGGCACTTCAGTTTGAGGAGGAAATCTCACATATTTCACAAATTAGATGGGGGCAGGAGTGGTTTCCTCATGTGCCATTGTGGTGGCACAGGCAGCTGTCAGGGCTGGGGGCTGTATTGCTATTGCTGGTGCTGGAATAGCATCATTGCTATTCTTTCCTTCCTTCCTTCCTTCCTTCCTTCCTTCCTTCCTTCCTTCCTTCCTTCCTTCCTTCCTTCCTTCCTTCCTTCCTTCCTTCCTTCCTTCCTTCCTTCCTTCCTTCCTTCCTTCCTTCCTTCCTTCCTTCCTTCCTTCCTTCCTTCCTTCCTTCCAGCAAACTGCATGCTAGAATAGCAGCCCTGGCACCACTGTCTGTGAGGGCCAGGCTAGAGCAGGATGGAACGTAGACTTTGGTGCTTAGGGTAGCTTTGCCATGAAGCTAAGAAAATGACAACTGAGAGCCTGTGCATAGGTGTCCACCTGTGAACTATGTGTCTGGGTTCCTACCAGGGCAGTGGAAGACAGTTCACTTGCCTTACACATGTACTATCTTGTGTCACTTGAGGTGTCTTAGTGCACTTTGTTTGATCTCCAGCAGTTGATCTGGAAAGTCTCAGATCTCCCACAGATCCTCTGTCATATCTACCTGAGCCATTGCAGGGTATCTGAGACATCCCTGTGGGGATGGTGGATACAACCTAAGGCTAGATACAGATCCTTGCCTTTCTGCAGGGACACCTGTGGGCGAGGCAGGACAGCCTGAGGTCTCTAAAATGGCTCTAGACGCCTCTGCTTAGGCACCAGGACCCTTTCTGGGAGTCAACCTGAAGCACAACAACCCTCCCTGCTCCACTGGCTGAGCCTGGCATCTCTGGCACCACTGGAGGGATGCTGACAGCATAGGACCTGTTCTCTGGAGAGTGGCCCACCCTCAGGCCAGGGAAAGGTGTCTGCAGTGTCCCCCCACCTCCTTGCGTCTGCAAAGCAACAACCAGAGATGGAGACACATGGCAAAACCTGACCTCCATCTGTTCGTGTATCCAATCGAGAAAGGAGGTGGTTCGGCTGTAAACACCCGGCTTGTTCTTTTCTGCACAGCCCACTCCAAAGCTGGTGGTCCCCACCAGCTTCCAGATACTCATATCTTCGCATGCTAAAGGGCCTCCACTATCTCCCTGAAGGACAAAGAAAGAAAACAAACATTAGTGCCTCAAAAAAGGAAGGGAACTGTCTGTTTGGGCAGATAGAGGAAGAAGGACAGCCCAGCAATTCGAAGTCTCCTGTTTCTGCTCTGTTCTGGATCCTCAGAAAATGATATTTTTCTTTCCCCAATTAGCTGTTCAGTACAATAGAAACAATGTTGAAGCCTGCTATTAAACAACATTTAGGTGTTGAGGACCATGTCTGTCCTGCAAGGCACAGCATTGCTAGTCTGTGGTCTCCATGCCATGGTCTTGTTTTCTCACAGCTGCTTCTCTCAAAAAGCTCGTAGTTGTTGAGCTGAGCTAAGCCCAGGTTCCAACAAGAAGCTTATAACCCACCTCCTTTCCTGCCTGCTCCTGCACACAGTCTCACACATTGCTTTTCTGGCCCTTCACAGACACTTTACTAAGCAGATTCAACTCACTGGACTCACATCTAAGTACTGAAAACTAATAATTTACTTTGCTTGGACAGTTTCCTGCCCTATAAGCAACAGAGACAGTACAACAACAACAACAAAAAAATAATAATTTGAAATAAGCCTGTCCCTTTGGCAAGTAGGGCTCATTGTGTCACATGGAGCCATGTGCTGAGTGTGCTGCCTTTGGGCAGCTCTCCCAGCCTTAGTGACATGCTGGTGCTTGGTACCTTGCTGGGGAAGTTGTGCAAACAGACACTTAAATTAAGATCTATGCAGTTAATGCTTTTGCTTTGTCTTGTCCCATGCGTACTTGGGACTGAGAAAATCTAGAAACACAACATTCTTCTCCAGCCCTTGCTCTTCATCTATGACTAGCTAGGTGAGTCCACATTAGTGTGTATGGAGATGAGACCTGGCACTAGGTGGGGACTGTCACGATTCTGACAGTGATTTTGAATCATCACTACCCTGTGTTGTAGAGGATTCTCTGATCCATTGCTACTGTGAACCCATCTCCCTCAGAGTCATTACCAGTCCTCCGAGTTACTTAAACACCTCTCCCTTTTTTCCTTCCCCTCCCTCAGTCTATTTTTTCCAAAATCACACGCTTCTGCTTCTTTATCAGTATGTGCTTTCACTGCTTTTCACCATGGGGTTTCTACACCTTGCAGGTCTCCAGAGCTGCTCACAGTGCAGTGCAGAGGCCACAGCCAGGGCAGAGAAAGGATGGCACCATGCTGTAGCACAAGGGAGAAATTAAAACAATGTCTTAAGTAAATTTGGTTTCAGAAGCAGCAGATACGGTCTACAGAAGAAATATAAGAAGGGAATTGTAGCATATGAATGCATGCAGTCAGTGATAGATATTCATTGTAAATAGAGTAAATGGCACAAAACTAAATGTTTGCCCAAGAAAAGCCTGGGAGTGCCTTCTGATAGCTTATCACTCATGTTTTTCCATTTCAGCTCTTAATGAGCACAGTTACAGTTTGGAAACTTCCATACCTGGCAGGTGTCTACCCCTCCCTTTAGGAAACCAGCACAAAGCATTGAAGAAGTTATGATCCCACCATAGACATCCCTGTGATTGCAAATTGCATTAGAAATCAGAGGAACACCTGCATAATTCATGGTGTCAGATGTATCACCTGTTAAAAAAAAAAAAAACAAACTAAAAAAACTCTCTATCCTTGAAACTAATCTCTAATTATAAACAGAAATTATGTTAGTATATGAAGAAAAGGCAAGAAAGGGTGAAAGAAATATCATTAAAATGGCAGCATCAAGTAAGGAAATTAGGTGTCTCATCACTTACAGAATCCAGTGACTAGCGACTCTATAAAGTTGTGGATTATCACAGTATGTAATATAAAGCTGCACATCATATGTTTCTACTTCAAACTAGACAGTCAATGACAGTAATGAACTTAAAAGCTACTTGGACACTGTCTCAAATACTAGTCTCACAATTTGTTTTGAATTTATCACCTGTTCTGTCAGTCAGCAAATCATCTGAAAACATCTGATTTATTTTATAAATATCTATTTTATTTTATTCTGAGTTTGGATGGATCATTTCTACAAATTTGAGTATTTGCACACTGTCTATTTTATGTGGTAAACCTTGCTTTCATTTTTTTCCCACCTTTTGCTATTGTCTGTAGTCAGGTAACATACTGTTCTTGTTCTCTGAACAATGGGAACATGTTAAAAGAGATTAATTGGAGAATTATAAAAAACAGTGACCTAAGAATTCAAGCATTTTCACACGAAAGTGATTCAGTATGTATTATTGATTAACATGACCTGTGAGTCATGGTAAACAAAAGAAATAATTCCCTTTTCTTTGTGCCGTTATTCACAGATCCAATTTCTGCATCATCCACCCTGCCTGAAAATGCATACATGCTTTCTCTTGAAAAATGCACGGTGGATTCTTGCATTAATGCTGTGCTTTCTATGCATTTAGAAATAAGTCTTCTTTTCAACCCCAACTATTCCAGTAAATTTAATGCTGAACAATGGTCCAACCAAATCCTGTATTTAGCATATGTGAGACGTTTTCATGTAGTGCAAACAACAGCAGACCATTTAAAATACCTCCTTCCACAGTTGCTCCCCATCCTGATACCCAGCACATTTTCCCTGCTGGGAACTGTTCACCAAAATTAGGCAGACAAATTGGCTCTATGTGACCTATTAAAAAAAAAAAAAAAAAAAAAAAAGAGAGAGAGAAAAAATATAATTGCTTTTTAAATTAAGCAAAAATGTTGGCTTGTGGTGAACATGTTATGAATACCATCTACTCTCCACATAAATAGCCTGGCAGTTGTGCAGGTCTTTTGTCATTTGGCCAATACCAGAGGTCTGAAACAATACCCACACCAGGCCTAATTATTTTCTAGTATAAAGCAATAGAAGGAGGTGTTGGCAGGTGAATAACCTGAAGAATGAGCAAACAAGAAATGCACTATTTATGCAGCTGATGGGCGGGCAGATCAGACCCCAGAGAAATGGCCATGGCTGACCACAGCACGACTGCATGGCACCTCCTAACAGGTTTTGTGCAGCAGCATGTACAAAGAGCCATGTTTGCATATCTCTGTCCTCTTCTGAAAGGGCAAAAAGACGTCTGGGGTGGTCTTGGCATCCCACTCATCAGCTCATATAGTTTCAGTGCCTCTGTGCTCCAGGGGACTCAATGCCATGCAATATAATCAGTGATGCTTGCAGGGAAAAACTGTGATGTGTCAAGATGAGCTGACACTGAGCACAGGGAGGGAAGATACAAGGTATCATTGGGCAATCCCTGACGGTTTGCTTCCCCCCAGTGCAATGATCCTAACTCAAAGCATCAAGGCCCCAATGTGGAGCCTCCAAGGCCCCCAGGCTGCCCTCCTCACCCCAGGGCATAGTGGGTATCAGTCTCAGGTACAGAGCCATTACTGTTCTTGAGAGCCTCCCAAACCTATTCCCAAGCAAAAGAAAACAGCAATAGCAACAAAAACAACAACAACAACAACAACAACAACAAAAGTCAAGCTTAATTTCCATTCAAAGTGGCAGTTTAAATTATTTCACGAGAATTGATTTTGGAACTGACAATCTAGATGCATCAGAGAGAGCCAGCTCCCCTTTGCAGAGAGCTCACAGTGATTAGGACATATTGGCAGGTGATCATTTAAATTCATACAATATTATTGTACATTATTTCAGTTCACTAACTGTGTCAGCTGTAGGTAGCATCCTGCTGAGAAAATAAAAGCAGTTTTAATTTAAAAGCATCATTATATTTGAATTGCCTTTTCTTCTCTTTGCAGTTTTAGCTTGATTTTCAGCTTTGGACACTGCTGGATCTCCCTATACTCACAGCAAGGACATGATAAAAATCTCTGTGACCTCCAAGTACAATGAGGTGGGGTGTTTATTTTAGATAGGAAAAATATTTAAAAATAATAAAGTTAATGTTTGCTTATTATTAAATGCCTTCAGTAAGCCAATACTAGAATGAACTGGGAGCATTTTGCAGAGCCCTGTGCCCACGTTGTTGCTCTCTGTGCCTGGATATCGAGTACAAAGGAGTTCCTGATATTGAGATCTAGGGACTTCTGCTGGGGTAGTCTGAACAGGGATCTCTGTCTTGCCCTCACAGCAGCAGACTGGCTATATCTACACTACGCATCTCTCATTGCCCTTAGAGGTGGTGGGGATCTGCTCAGCTGTCCTGGATCAGGCATAGGGCACCAACAGACATTTCTCTGTCTGTACTAGAAAGGACCTTTCTCACTTTCGTCTAGTAAGGTGAGGAAGTAAAGTGAAAGCTAACAGAAAGAATTACCATTGAGAGGAAGTGTTGCTGACAGTTTCATCAATGCTATATCGTTTCCCATTGTCTTGGGTTTATAATTTCGATGGTATATAATTTTTTCCACTGAATATGGGTGAACCTGGGTGTCTTGCTGAGTCACAAAACCAACCTGCACACTCCATGAGCTCGGCAAGTACAGGCTGAAACAAAGAGGTAAGAGAGAGTGAAAAACCTTCAAGAAAACCTTCAGGTTTTCTAATTGTCTCCCAGGTTTACAAACCATGTAAAACTCTACAGGCAAATACCTATAGTCAGCTCTATTTGCTTACTTATCTGTTAATATTGGCTATGTTTTGTGTCTAGTTTCCAAAAATACAGAAAGGGTGACTAATCTTAGTAACACACTGGGTCATTCGTATATTATCTGTGCAGCTTTCTACAAACATGAGAGTTTTACATTGGCCTACCTATCTGTCCTCCTATGTGACTCACAGCAGTCAATGCTACTGCCTGACATGTCTATGCTCAGCCATCAGCTCAGCGGCACTTGTGGCAAAGTGTTTCCAAGGGCGAGGCTTTCCTTCTGGAAGGATTTTCTGCCCCCAGTTGATGAGCAGCCACATCTTTCAGCCTCCAGCACATGAGCAGCTCCTCATCTCTTGGCTTCACCCTACTGGGCTAACAGTGCGTTACTGGCCATGGTGGGAAAAGGCTCCAGAGATGTGGGTTGTGTTGCCAGCTCCCATCCCCCTCAGCTTTTGAACATGTCACAAGCAACTGGGTTGTCGGGGACAGAGCTAAGGACAAAAGTCCTAAAATGCTGAATTCCTAAGTAATTATTTTCATGGCAACACAGGGCTTTACATAGGATCTGGGACTGGGGTTTGTCTGTCCCATCTCTTCTCTATACTGGGTATAAAAGCATCCTACGGGACTTGCTCAGAAGCAGGCATCTGTGTTGTGGGTGCATAAAAGTGGTCAGACAAATCCTATTTTAGCTGTCTAAATGACTTTGGTGAAAGTGGGCTGGAGTTTGTAAGAGGGAAAAGAGCTCTCCTGCACTATTAGCAACAAATGAGACTGCAAAACCAAAGAACTCATAAATAAGAGAGAGGGCTACCTTCACAACTACACAAAGAAGAGGAGTCCAAATAACTGTTTAGCATCTACTACTTCAGCAGCATAAAAAGGAGCACTGGATATGTTGTAATGGACACTAAGCGCAGTACAACTCTCTGACTACCACTGATTGATCCTGTCAACTTGAAAAGGATCATGAAATTTACTTAGGAGCCCCAAAGTACCAGAGCATCCAAGTAAAAATTCCTCCTGAGCTTTTAACTCACATGCAATGTACAGAAGTGGCAGATTGGGATACCTAAAGTCTAGCATTTAAGTGTTGTTTTAAGCTAATTTCCCAGGAAGCTGGAAGTGTCCGACATATCTGAAAACTGGAGCCCCTGATCTGGACCACTTTTTTGGGGAGACTCTTTTTCAATAGATACTTGCACTTGTGCAAGAAGAGAAAGAGATGTTTTAGATGTTACAAAGCAATCCTATGAAATAAGGATAACCTGGACTGGCTGGAGAGTTGGGCGGGGGATAACCTGATGGAATTTAACAAGGGAAAGTGTAGAGTCCTGCATCTGGGCAGGAACAACGTCAGGTTCCAGTATAGGTTGGGGAATGACCTATTAGAGAGCAGTGTAGGGGAAAGGGACCTGGGGGTCCTGGTGGACAACAGGAGGACCATGAGCCAGCACTGTGCCCTTGTGGCCAGGAAGGCCGATGGCATCCTTGGGTGTATTACAAGGGTGGTCAGTAGATCGAGAGAGGTCTTCCTTCCCCTCTACTCTGCCCTGGTGAGACCCCATCTGGAATATTGTGTCCAGTTCTGGGCCCCTCAGTTCAAGAAGGACAGGGAACTGCTGGAGAGAGTCCAGCGTAGGGCAACAAAGATGATTAAGGGAGTGGAGCACCTCCCTTATGAAGAAAGGCTGAGGGAGCTGGGGCTCTTTAGTTTGGAGAAGAGGAGACTGAGGGGTGGGTGAGTGCCACGAGGATGGGGTCAGGCTCTTCTCAGTGGCAAACAACGATAGGACAAGGGGCAATGGGATCAAGCTGGAACACAAGAGGTTCCACTTAAATTTGAGAAAAAACTTCTTCTCAGTGAGGGTAGCAGAGCACTGGAACAGGCTACCCAGGGAGGTTGTGGAGTCTCCTTCCCTGGGGACATTCAAAGCCCGCCTGGACGCATTCCTGTGCGACCTCACCTAGGCGTTCCTGCTCCAGCAGGGGGATTGGACTAGATGATCTTTTGAGGTCCCTTCCAATCCCAAACATACTGTGACACTGTGATACTGTGAACCCAATCTCTCCTGCAATTTATTTTTAAGACAAAGTACAGTGCATTGGCCTTTTGCAGTGGCCCCACACCCAGACCTGCTGCAAGCATGGTCAGTGGGACACTCTGAGTAAGATGACTTAGGAACTTACTCATAGACGCAGTGGGCGGCTGTGATGATCCAGCGCGGGGTGATGACAGACCCTCCGCAGAGGTGATGTCCCTGGAACTGCAGGCTGACCTGCCAGGGCCACTGCCGGGGGGAGGACGCGTTGCCCCCCACAATCCGCGGCCTGTAGCTGGCCCGTGTCCCACACACTGCCAGAAAGCAAAGGTTACGGTCCGTGGAGGAAACACACTCATGGTTTTGGTCACCTTCAGCCCCTCTACTCCTAGCCTTGCTGAGTCTGGGAGGTGTCCGTAGCAGGACTGTCCCCATTCCCATGGCCCACATCTCAGGCTGTGGCTGACCCCAAAGGTTTCTCCTCCCCGCTCCCATCCCTACAGCATCGTGAAAAGCAGCCAGCATGGGGGCCGTGGGGCTCACATCTTCTCTCCTGGAGATGTAGTGCTCAGCTGAGTTGCAAAACCCACTGTTCTGCCCTCCTTAAAAGCACAGGGCCCCAGGGGTATACACAGGCAAGCTGAAGCATCTCCTCTTCCCTGGTGATTATTTTGCTGTTGTGTGGTTTTGTTGTCATTTGTTTGGTTGGTTTTGTTTTGGTTTTGTTCTGTTTTTACTTCTTGTAACCTGATCTGAAAACTAGCTGACATGGAGAGGTATGGGATGGAAGTTCAAATGTTAAGACAGAATTTTCCTTTTCTTACCAAGAGGTCAAAGAGTTGGAGTCAAAATATCAGTCCATGGACCCCACTCACAGTCCTTACATGTCTGCTTCCTACTGTGATTCTCACCAAAACACTCCTGCTACCTGATGCTCCAAATCTGCCCTCCCAGCCTATTCTCACTTTCTGAAAATCTTTTAAATTTTATACAAGAAATATAATTTTTCTTTGGTGTGATAAATTGATGGCATAGTATGCCCTGAGTATACCGTTCCTCCCACTTCCTGCCATGCAGTGGATGAAGGACAGTTTCTTATTTTATTCTCACTTTTCCTGATTCTTACCCAAACATTTTAAGATGATCACATTGCCAGAAGTGCATTCCTCTCTAAGATGAAAAGACAGTGCAGTATTAGTTCCAGTCCATAGATACTGGGTTTTTTTTCTATATTGTTTCATCTTCCTATACAGCTATGTGCACATAAATATAAGTAGCTCACATATTGAAAAAGATACAAAGCCATGTACTAATCCAATCTACGTAGGCCATTTAGCTGAAGTACTCAAGTTAGGAGCTTAGACACCATCAGGAGCCTACAGACCATATGTTCCCCTGCTGAAGAGTGGTTTGCTTTTCTGTGAGGGGAGGCACATCAGCAATTTTCAATATGTGATCTGTAGTCTCCTTGGATCCATAACTTGCTTCTCAGTGAAAGGTAACTAAGAAAAACAAGCAATTGTCAGGAGGAAGAAATGGACCATAAAGGGTTCATAAACCCACTGGGAAACATCTAGAAATCTGTAAACTGAAACAAACTGCATCACAATGGAAAAGTATAAGTGTCTGGTGTCTATCCATTTGCAAAAAAAAAGGGATCATGGGATAAATAGGCTTTTCAAATAGCTCATTTTAAATGCTTCGTTGATTTTAATGGGCCTTGGATCGGGCTCTGAATTTGCATTCCAGCAAGACTCCTACTGAACCTTGGTCCATGATGCATAACAACACCAACCACTTACGAAGTACTACATGCCTGAAAAAATGGGCAACAATCTCAGATGATTAGTAATTCTCCTTCTATTGATTGCTTTCTTTCTGTCAGGATGAACAGGTTGAGGCATACCTGAGGTTTGTTGCATTGTGAAGTGATGTCACTTGATCAACTGAAAACCAGTGGCTGAGGGATACAAAATGTCTTTGAAACTGTTTTTCAACTGCAGCCACAGGCAGGTAACCTGAACTCACGTAACTGCAAATAAACCATAAACACAACTTCCTCAGACAGCATTTCAGTAACCTGTTTAAATAATTCAGCGGTTCTGCTAATGAAAACCCAGCGTAGCAACCACAATAATCGGATTCTGACACTTGATAAAGTAATCCTATCCTCCCCAAGAAACATTTCCTATAGTGTGCATGTATTTTTGCTATAATCATGCGTGGAAGACATTTAACTGGCAGTGAAAATAAATTATAATTCTAATATTGCAATAAAGCTTTTATTGCAACAAGTTGACACGTTACCCGAAGAATCAACAGGAACATTGCCTCCTTTTTCTAGAGTTATGATTTGCAACAGGGAGGATGAATAACTTGTAATTTTTTTCTTGTCTTTTTTTGTTGAACAATTGAGATGTATTTTATCCAAAAGGCAACAAGAATGTATTTAAAGACACTTTATACTGCTAACTATAATGTGCAGAAATTAGAATGACACCATTGTAAGAAGTAACAGAGCATCATTGCAAGTCACGACTTCAAACTCTTTCTCAGTTGTGTGAAGTTTGTGAAACAAATGGTGCTTTGTTCAGGAATGGGATCAACCCGGTAAGAATCGCCTCACCAGGATGTTCTCTAATTTTGCGGTGGACCTTAATTCTTAACAGATGTCATGACATGAACTGTTTATGCAGTTTTCCTACAGAGAAAGTAAAAGAAATGGAAAATGATCATAAGATTTTTAGTGCCCCACTGACAGGCTGTATCACTACTAGAGAGACAAACAGAGTCCAGGCACCCCTACCCCATAGCAAAGATTTAACCAAACCATTACGTTTAGCTGTCACCCAGGGTTTATAACAGTAATAAACGGTATTTGCAGTGCACAAGTATTCAGGGCTATTGCCTGCATCATCCCAAATCTCTTCAACAGTAGCATTCACAAAGGTGGATTGTTAAGTCATTTTTTCTTTCAAAGTACAGACTAATATGAAGTTTCATCAGGAATATTAAAAACCTCAGAGTTAGTTCAAAATATCAAATAAAGTTTCTTCCATTTTGTGTTCATACCTTGAGAAACCCAGGTGTTTGCAGGTGCTATTTCCATACTCTGCTTTCCAGTCATCAGAGCAGACTGTTCGCCAGGATCCAGAAGTGAACACTTGCAGCACTGCTTTCTTACCACTCAACCTGACTTTGAGATTTAGGAGAGGAAAAGCTCGAGTGAGTTGTGAAGAAGAACCACCAGGTACACAATAGAGTCAATGTGCCTCTGTGGCATCTACATTTCTTGGCTCACTGAGTTTTTACTACTTGTCCTTTCCATCACTAGGATCCTTTGACAGAATTTTTCTGTATGTGTTTGTTATTTCCCCTCAAGGAAGAGAACCAAGGTATGCTGAGCTATAACAGCCAGGAGAAAGTCGTCTATGCTTATGGGAATGGATCAGGGATGGTAGCTCTAATGCAGATGGAGAAGGCTATCTTGCCCCTTCAGTGAGCCCAAGCAAGCCTTGCTGATTGCAGTGAGCTGGAGCTGCTGATGCTTGTCACCAAGGAGACCTATGATCAAGATAAGTGACAAAAGGTGGTTGACACCACCTGAGCTGCCCAGCACAACCAGAAAGGTGAATGCACTTGCACCCAGCCACCCCTGGGCTGCCATGGACTTTCCTACCTTCTTCCCTCTGTTGAAATCGGGCTGACATGTCTGGGCTGATGGGCAGGAAAGGGCTGGGGAGATGCGTGGGTTGAGAGCTCATATCCCAAGGACTCCCTCGTCACACTAGCCTGGCTCTGCTCAGCACAGCCGTTTGCTGTGGAGAGCTCTTCACACCAGCCCTGCACAGGGCTGAGCCAACCCGTGGAGCCAGCATGGCTATAAGCTGTACTGTATCCAGCCCTGTAGTAAATGATGACACCAGCCAAGAGAGTGATGGGGAAACACTGCAGGAGGCCCAGGTACAGAGTCATCACCTACAGTACCTTCATCCTGCATGTCACCATGTCCTCTGCACCCTGCACCACAGCCACTGTCAGGGTGCAGAGCCACAGCGAGCAGGAGGCACCTGGACCTGGGAAAGAGCAGGTCTACATGGTCTCCCCAGGGAGAAGGGAGGCCACGCACATGGTCACTGGTGGACAGGGGTTTCCCTCAGGTGCCCATAGGCCAGGGCTACAGCACTGCAAAGACAGATAAGAAAAGCAAATATATCGCCCATAGTTTCTGCAGAGGCCCAATGTCTCCCTGGGGAAAACATGCCAAAGGTTGACAGAATTGTGTGGGGTTAGCTGGGGTCAAAAGCTCATGGTTCCTGTCATTCCTCGTATTGCTGTGCTGCCTCCTTACTGCTGGGTACAGGAGTCAAAATTACACATGTACTGATCTAAAAATCAGTTATTCTGTTTACTAATATTTCTCTCCAGTGTCTGCAAACACCAAAGTCATCTTCCATAGCACAGGACAGAGATGGACTACTTAAAATGGCACTGTGATGCCTGAAACCATTACAGAGGGAAACTCAGTCACAGGGGTGTGCATTTCACACATGAAGCAGAAAACTCTGCAGTACTCAATGTACAAAAGGCAGTGCTGATCTCTCCAGTTTCTATATTCCTTAAGGTATTAACAGGCTTTTGCAATCTTCAAAACTGATACAGTGCAACTGTGTTCCAGTGAATACAGAGGGTGCTGTATATACAGACTATAATGCAGTGGTGATATACCTTGGAGGCAGAGAAAATGCCAGCAGTCAAGAAGCACCTTGACTTCTAAGGGAGAAACATGCCTGATATGGCAGTAACAATAATCAGCAATCCTCATATTTCTCTTAAGAGCAGTTTGATTTCTCATAAACTGTAAATCAATACCTCAGGGAGATTGATTCTCTGAAGTGATGATTTAGGTAAGCCATCAGTGTCTATCTTTCTTTTCTCACCCTAACTCTTTACAACATGCATTTCTTGATGATGTGCCAGATGCTACAGGAGGAGGTAGGAGGGACTTATAATCAAATTTAAATTACCACATCCGTACTCATCCTCCCCTTCTTTACAGTTGAAGACACCATTGCACCTGGCTGATTTCTGGATACACTTAAAGGATGATCGGCAGCGAAACTTCCCAATGCAGTTGTATTGGACTAACAAGAATGAAAGAAAACAGGGTGATGAAAACACACATGGATATTAATTTAACACTTCTGACTTCCATTATCTGGCCATATTTCTATCTTGCTAAGCAAAAGACAACTCCTGTACTCTAGGAACTTTTGAAATTCAACCTGGATGTTGCTACATGGTGCTGCCAAACTCATTTATTAATAATGACTTCTAGGAAGAATCAGCCTTGCTGTCTGTGCTGTCTTCCCACCTCCCTCTACCCAGTTTATGTTTCACTCCAGGGCGAGCTTCTATCTGGTGCGTCAGCCCCTCAGCAGCAATGCAAGGAGACCCTTGCAAAATACAAACAGTGCACTCCCTTCCTGAGGGGATGCCTCAACCTGTAACAAGCTTATCCCTGCTATAGGTGTGCAGGAAGTGTTCTAGCATCAAAGTATTTGGCACCTAGAACTAGGCAGGTCACACTTCCCAGTCACAACTCAACTCATTCTACCTTTCCTTTTCCTTTGCAGAAGTTGTTTGTGACAGGGGAAAGTTCTTTATTTCTTCGAAAACAAACTTAGAGAAGTGAATTACAGCAGAAAAATATGGTATGTGCTACCTGAAGCCTCCCCCAGTTTCTAAACTCTTAGCTCAGCACCTGAGATGAATCAGTGAAGTTTTACTAGAGAAAGGTTTCCTGGAGCTGTGGGTTGTCCAGTGTTGTAAATATTACACCAATCCTCTCATGACTGCCAGATCTATTTTATCCCTACATGTAAATAAAATTTAAAGCCATCACATCAACAAGATTTTTTACTTCAGCATACAAGCCACAGTAGCAGTTTAATTCCATTCTAAGTAAGAGGCTCATGAAAAATTAAGCATTTGAATGGTTAAGTGAGACCCTAATGAATAACTAATAGTACTCACCACCCAGGCCAATCGCAACTGCTAGGATTACTGCAAGGAATAAACCACAGATATATGGAAAGTATTTTAGGGAGACAAAAACATGGCACAACGAAGTTGGTTCGATATCTCCTAGAAACCAGACAGAGAGAACAGATTCTGTGAAGTTAAACCAGCTTGAGTTTGCAATGAAACAGATTTATCTGTTATTAAACTAAGTGGCAGTGGTAACCCCTGCATGCACTTTGGGAGCTGACCTGACCTGGAGGGGTTCGGATCCCCCGGCTCAGAGACTGAGAAGGCTTCAAGTGCTTTGGAGCTGGCTAGTGCTCTCAGACACCTCTTTAGTGTTTGCCACGCAAGGTTCTGAATCACGCCCTTACAGAACATCTGGCCTGTCCTCAATGCAAGTGAGAATGTGAGCTCTAAATTTCTATTTTTGTGGGCTACATCACACTGTGAGCTTTACAAGTATATGAGCACTTCTGAAAATGTAAGTCGTGGAATAAAAACGTTTTGTTTGTGTAATCAAACCTGTGTGCAGGATACAGGTAGAGTGTCTGAAGACTTCAGAAAGCTCAAGTGGACTAAAAAATTCTTGCAATAGAAACAGCAATGAACAAACCAGTTTGTCTTCTCCCTACAACCGTTCCTATCTGTGATGCCTCCTGACTCTTGCTGGCACCAAGCCCATGGTCCCAGTGCTCCCTCCAGCTGTAGCCCCAGCTGAATGCTGCTCTGAGCACTGTGGGACAACTGAAACACTGGGACAAGGCTGGAGGCCACATAGCTCTTCCTTGTGCACTGGGGAGCTAAGTCCCATGCGTGCTGCACTCCTCCAGAGTCGGGGTAACAGAGGCATAAGAAACAATTAAGAGGAGCACAAAGATTCAAACAGGAGCGGGGATATTGGAAAAAGACAGGACTCCAAGAAGGAGGAATGTCACTGGTCCTTTTAGACTTGGAAGGAAGGTTAGCTGACAATGATAGAAAGCTAAATTTGTCAAAAACAGGACCCCTAAACTACTCATGAAATATATGGGAAAAGGCAATCTGTCCAAAGTTTTGCTATAAATACAAGGACAGAAAGATGCATCTAAAGTCAAAATATGCATTAGAAGTAATTGCAAGACACGTTTCATGAGCTGGAGCAGTCCTGCTCACTAGCCATCTCCATGGCTGACTGCAACTTAGTGGTATTATCATCCTGGAATACAACAACACTTTCCACTCAAAATAATGAATGGTTCATTCATCATTCATTTCAAACGTATTCTGATACACAAAGGGCAAACTATGGGAAAAATAGTATACACAACTTGGTCATGGGTACACACAGAAACTGGCAGAACCTTGTCTTTCAATTTTAATTCATGCAGCTCTTCACTCCCTCATTCTTAGAGCCTTGAATTTGAGATTGGCAGACACAGTCAAGGATGAGGAGTGTTTCCCAGTGCTTATAGACTCACAAGCAAATCCCAGCCTACACAGACTCTTCTCAGCAGTAGCTGAATAACTGGTTTTGACAGTGGAATTGGTGTCTGGTACACTGAAATTCTTGGACAGCTGTAGTAGCTAATGGACTAGAAAATTAAATTGCTCTATCTTCATCCTCAATGCTCAGCCTGCCTCTGTTGAAGTTAATGGTTATTTTTGCTATGAAACCTATAGGAATATATTCAGCTGTATTTTATATTCAGTTTTTTAGTGGACCAATTTCAAGGTGGGTAAAATTTCAAATAAGCCATTCAAAATTGTATCTGAAAAGCGTGGGCAAGTATTTGCTATGTGGCTGAAGTGTGTGAATGATCTGTCTGTGAAAAATGCTTGCGTACGCAAGCTGACACAAGATGTGATCACCTTTTAATATGCGTGCAAAACTTCACAGCTGGGGGAGTGAGGCTGTGTTTCTTCTTCATCTAAGTAATTGCCCTCTCTGACTGAGTGCACAAGCATAGTTTTGCAAGGCTAAAGACCTGCCAGTTAGATAACAAGGGTCAAAAAGCTGTGCAGTATCCCTACCAGATCCATCTGCAGTGGGGTCCACTTTTACTTGTGGTATGCAGAAAAATCTTTTGAAGGAAAACTGAATTTCTGGTACTGGCAGTTCATCTTCTGTCACAGAGATGATTTCAAGACTTCCAGAAGTGGTATTTGTCTCTTGTACCTAACTCAACGGGTTTAAAACACAGAAAGGAAAAAAAAAAAAAAAAATCACCTTTCAAAATGTTATTGTAGAATCATAGAATAGTTTGGGTTGGAAGGGACATTCAAAGGTCACCTAGTCCAACCCCTCTGCCATGAGCAGGGACATCTTCAACTAGATCAGGTTGCTCAGAGCCCCATCCAGCCTGGCCTGGAATGTCTCCAGGGATGGGGCATCTACCACCTCTCTGGGCAACCTGGGACAGTGTTTCACCATCCTCAGTGTAAAAAAATTCTTCCTCATGTCTGGCCTGAATCTCCCCTCCTTTAGTTTAAAACCATTACCCCCTGTCCTCTCGTAACAGGCCCTGCTAAAAAGTCTGTCCCCATCTTTCTTACAGCCCCCATTTAAGTACTGAAAGGGTACAATAAGGTCTCCCTGGATCCTTCTCTTCTCCAGGCTGAACAGCCCCAACTCTCTCATCCTGTCCTCACAGCAGAGCTGTTCCAGCCCTCTGATCATTTCTGTGGCCTCCTCTGGCCCCTCTCTGACAGGTCTGTGTCTTTCCTGTGCTGAGGGCTCCAGAGCTGGAGGCAATTTATTATATACTTGATGTTCACAAGAGGATCTCTTATAACTAATTTACCAGCAAACTACTGAAGTTAATTTTTGTTCAAATTTGTCTAAGCACAGCAGCTGCTTTTAATAACTCACACTGGGGGTGTGAATCCATCCCTTGCTCTTTAATTGCAATAGGAAACAAGAGAAAGACTAAAAAGTGTATGACACCTGCACAGCACCTGACAGGATTCTAATGCAGGGGCTCACTGAATTTTACTCCAGAAAACCTTTGATTGCTTTCTGCACAGTAAAAACAATTAAATCAGGCAACACTAGAATTCAGCGTAAATGGATTTGAAATGCTAATTTCTGACTCTGGTTCTCCACACTGTCACTAGCAAAAGGAATCAGATTTTTGAACTCACAGTGGTGTGAAACAGGTTCAGATTTGTTAAGACAGTGGAGCTTGTAAGCTGTAAAAATAGCATGTTTGCAGAGTCAGTCCCAGAAAATCCTTACAATGACATATTTTAGACAAAGAATACATGTTTCGTCTGTGACACTATATCTTTAAGTAACCTGGAAAATCTTTTCACCTTTAAGCAAACAGGTGCAATAAGGTTTCTGCTCTTTCATTTGATAAAATTTCATGTATATTTCAATGAATATAGATTTTATATATTTATATATAAAATTTTATATAGAATCTGGTAACTTTAAGGCAAATAAAAGGACAGCTTGCTGTGCATGACTTTTAAATATTAAAAAAAAAAAAAAGCACCTTCTAACTGTTGCATAAGTTGTCCATCAGGAAACAAAACAGCATGGTAAGGAACATTACATGAAAGCACTGATGTATTTAGAGAATATCGCATGCTCCCAAAGCTTCACTCACCTCTTCCTGAGAAGTCATAGTTAAAAGCAAAACTGTTTTCTTTCTTCATTATCAAAAGAAACCAAAAGGAAATTCTGAGGTTGCTAAGCCAGTCTGCTCTGGAAAGTTTTTCGCTGAGCTGCCCACAGCTGCCCATTCAGTCATCTGTTGCATACAGCATTATTATGGCAGCAGCTTGTGAAATTCAACCTGGTGAGGGGTATCAGGTAGCCCCGGATGGCATGGCTGTGGAGAGGGGAAGATAAAAATTCAGTACACTTTTTAATTAGCCTAAGAGTGTCAGGTAATATTGTAGTATTTGCAAACCTTTCTGTAATCCCTTGGCAAAAGAGCATCACAAACTGTACAGGCTGGGGCTTGCTCATCTTTTATCAGAACTCATGCAGCTGAGGAGACTGCGGGTGGGTTGCCCAAGGCAGAAGCCCCAGGTGCTTCATGTCTTTGGCATGCAAGGCCCACAGGCTCCCCTTGCTCTTTCTTTACTTGGTTTAGCCTTTGCTGTGTGCTTGCAACAAAGAGCACACTTAAAGAGGGTGTTTGAAAGAGACACATGGTTCAGTTATGGATAACTTTTGTAATTAAATATTTCCCGGTATCTTGGAAGTACTTTGCAAGCAGTATCTCATGTCTCTGAAGAATCAATTAATTCATGCTTTGGGATTTAGAAAATGAAAATGGATGCTCAGCTTCATAAAATGCTCGAGAGTAGTAATAATGTGGCTTATTTTTTTACTAAGAAGAGAGATCAATAACAGAGGGGAGGGTGGAGAGAAGAAGGAGGAGGGGAGATGAAACAAAAAGCCGTGGCATTGCAAGTGAAACAAGGCTCCTGAGAGGCCAGGGAAGAAATGAAGGTTTTCCATGAAAAAAATCATGTCCCTGGAACATGGTTGTGATGAGGGAAGCTGTTCAGTCCCTTCGCTGTGCACAATGGAAAGTGGCACTTCTATAGGAAAGGATGCTACATCACGATCCTGTTAATTGTTCACATCTAGGCCATGACATCGAGAGTTCCGTGTCATCTCTTACCCCACTCTTTCAGCAGCCTTCCCTGGAAGTGGGAAACACAGGGGGAAATTTAAAAAAAAGAAAGAAAAAAAAACAAAAACAAGCAAGCAAACAGACAAAGATGTAGAAAGAAAGCTGTACCTCTTGAGTTGCTTACAGTGCTCTGATGTTCTCCCTACTGCACTTCAGAGAAAAATGGTTGGAGAAGCAGCCCAAACTGGCCAGGTGCCCCAAGTGAAACTTCAGCCAAGGGGTGGAAAGTGACAGCTCATTTCAGGGGACTTGGAGCTCATGTGACCCTTTCAGTCCACGGGGTGAGATGTCCTGTCCTCCGCAGGCAGCAGTGGTTACCTTCAATGAGGACAGCTCAGGACAAAGAAAATTTTCTTCAACCGTTTCACCTACTCTGCCCACACTGGAAACCCTGAGAACCAGCCAGTGCAGCTCTACAAAGGCTCCTGTGGTGGAACTGGCACCACCGGAAAGGACAGGTTTCTCCCTGATGCCACTCTGAGCTGCACCAAGCCCAACTGCAGGGGGCTGGATGGGACATTGAGTTTGACCTCGCACAGATGGCCAGCTCATCACCTTTGGCTGAGAAGACCAAAGCAGGGGTGATGCATGATAGGGATGGGAAGATGTAAAAATTGAGCCCAAATGTAAAGAATTGGCTTGCGGACTGACTTCTTAGATGCTGTAGGAAATCCCCGCTCACCTCCTCCATGCTGCAGTAGCAGCTCAGTTGGATTTCTCAGCTTTCTGAAGACAATTTTAAATGAGACGCTAAAAGATCCCTTCTCAGACCCTTCAGCAAGTCCACCCTGACTGTGGTTTTTATCTTTGGACTGGTAATCTTGTTCTCATCCTGGTGGATGAGAAAAGCCCGCTGATAGCTTTTGGGTTTCTAACTACCCTAAAACAAAAATTCAGAGATGCAGATGCTACGAAAACAGGATGTCAGCTTTTGTCAGAAAAGATCACAAGAGGTTAGGGGTTTTTTTTTGCTTTAGCTGCCTCATTCTCTTTCTCTCTGTCTCTCATTTTCTCACTCCCCCCCTCCCTCACACTCTCCTCCCACCTCTGAATTTCTGTCAGCACTCAGCACAGGGTGAGGAGAAGAGCGGAGGAGATGGCAGTGGCTGAGACTCAGCTGTATGCAAAGGTCTCCAACAAGCACAGGAGCAAAAGCACCTCTTCACTCCTTGAGTCTCTTCTTGCCAAAGGATTCCCAGCTCATATCGCGTGAGTAATGTGTTTGGCTGCCTTCGTGCAGCGAGAGGTATTTAAGATAAAAGAGGTATTTCTCATAAGTTCTTGACAGTAGGCGGTTTGCTGTTTTCATCAAGAGGGCATGCTGCACCCTGGGGGTAATGTCCCTATATAGGGGTCAGACCTGTCCTGCTTTGAATATCTTGTAGAGCATTGTCTATTGATCATAATACAAAAGTAACCTCCTCTGTATCTATTTTTGTAAATACGGTGTGTATCTGAAGACATGCCTTTCCACTTCTTCAGGTTGAGAATCTTTGCAATTAGTTAAGAAGTTGATGTCCACAGTTTGCTCTTGAGATATATCCTCTATCATTTTTCCTGCTTATCACTGTTACAATGGAGTTAAATGTGGATGTAACTTCTATTCAAAGTTTTTTCAGGCCTGGCAATGATCTCCTGCTGGATCTTGTCACTGGAAACTGTTCTAAAAGAGTAAGCTTTCCTTAACAAGATGACTCATAAATCTGTCAATTTTTCTTCCTGTCTTGAATCATGACCTTGTTCAAAATCATGTCTTACCTGGAAAACGTAATTGTAAAAAATGAGGAGCTATTCTTGGAGAACCCAATGGATGGGAAATTAACCAGTGGCAGCTAACCAAGTTAATAAAAAAGTGGTGGTCACTCCTCCCACAGAGACCTCTCTGGTTGGACAGTGAAATTCTGGGAAGGATTTTCCAACTTCTGAAGGGCGAGTGTAGACATTTCATTAAAAAAAAAAAAAAAGTATTTCTAATGTCAAAGAATCCCTCATGAAAATGTCTTAGAAAGGAGAGCACCATGTCTCCTTTTTGACTGAAAATTGAGCAAGTTGAAAAGGCTCCGTTCATAAATGCTGTGGTGCTTTTTTCAGGAACAGCTGTGCTTAGCGAGTCAACTTTAAACACTATGGGCACAGCTTACAAGGAAACCGGGGGTCCCTTGTTCCCAGTTATGCACAGTGGAATTGTAGCTGTGCAGCTGAAAACCTGCCTCATCATTTCTCTAGTAATACTATAAGTTTTGTCACCCCAAAGTAATAGCAGTTTTCAAATTTTTTGTCCTCTATGTGATATTTTTCAAATTCCCTTCAAAACACTTCCTGCAGTTGCTGAGATGGCTTTTTGCTTCCCAAGCCAAAATCAAGCAGCAGTGGCAGAAGTACTATGCAAACTGACATAAAATTACAAAATGCCCAAAACCACTTCATTTCTTAATTTATTTGCTTTTATTGACTTTAAGACCTTCAAAATTTTGATTTCATATTTATAAAATCTTTCAGCTGTCTCCATAGTTCCTGGATTGAACCATAAACGAAAGTATTGAAAAGTTGTTCTTTTGAGATGTCCTGGCCTGAGAAAAACGAGGCTGGGTGGAAATATCTACAAAACCTTTCACAATGCAGAACCAGCATGCCAAAGCAGCATTTCCCCAAAGAACAAAAAACAAATGTGTGAAGATCAAGCCTAGCATCAGATCAATAAAATGGGCCGCCTCTGGTGCTTACACAGAACTGAACTGTGTTAGCAGCTTCTGCTTTTGAGAAGAGCCAGTTTATTCTTACTGTAAAGACACTGTTTTTAATGCACATTTTCAATGGTTTATTCCTACTGTCTATCTGAGAAAAATTTGTATGCACTGAATTTGTTCTATGCATTATCTTTCAATCTTCACTGCTCATCTTGGAAGCATAGGATGTCTAATCACAGCCTAATGTTCTCCTGCCTCAGCTCTACAAACCCCACTGGAAAACATCCTGTGGCCAACATATATGATGAGATAAAAGGTGGGAACAGGCACAGAGAGGAGCCCAAGGGAGCAAGGACGTAGTACTGAGCAGTGTGACAGTCTATTGTCTCAAGTCTTGCTTGTCTTATTACATTTACAATTTTGCAGACCCTGTGGTAAAAAAAAAAAACAAAAAACCAAACCTGAAGTCAAGCTCCATTTGGCTTCAGGACTGTTTGCACAGAGCTTCTCTCCAAGTGGGAGGATTCTCTCCAAGTGGGAGGAATGGTGCAACACAAAGTGGTGAAACACTCACTTTGAGCTGTAAGGAGTGGTTGACAAAGTCTGGTATCACTGACCGAGCAGCAACAGGCACTGACACTTCAACAGGATATAGCAAGAAGGGCTGAATGGGGAGAACGACAAGAACACAGATCGTTCGTGTTTGATGTGATGGAGGAGGGGGAGTCAACAGAGATGTGGAAAGAAATTGTGCAGTGTTCAGTCACAGAGGACACAGGCTATTTCAGACCAGCTAGCTCATGGCAGTTGATGGAGAGGAAAGTTAGAAGGTAAAGCTTGAGTGCAAAAACTCATGTTAACCCTCATCCATGTTGAGCCTCCACTAAAGAGCCAGGCATGGTTGCATATACGCATAAGTACATTTAAATGTTTTTAACAAGCCCATGTGTAGTTTTTGCTCTAGAGGGAAGACAAAAGTCTAGAAGGAAACACCAAGGATGAATCTGAGTCCTGCTGCTTAATGCACTCATTGCACTGCAGGTGCATGCACAGGTGTCACAGAGATGAATGGAGGATAAAAATGTGAGGAGACTAAATGAATCAATGCCCTCAGGACTCAGTGGCCAGAAAGGATGGTCTCACAAGAGAAGCAAAGAGATGAACAGATGCCAAGTGATTCAGCAGGTTTTCGTCTATGTCTCCATTTCCCCTTCATGTCTCTTCTGAGAAGGTAGTAGGTGTGTTACAGGGCTGGAAATTGGGTGCATGGGTGCAAGTGCTACTTTACCGCTGGAATCCTTCACCCATCCCCTAGCATTTAGTCACAAAGACTTATCCATGTGAAGTGCGTAGTTGGAATTTTGAAAGCTCTAGTGAAAAGAGGAAATGTGAATCAAATCCAATCCCAGAAAACAATAGTTTCATTAAGAGAGACAAATGTGAGATACTGTCCCTCATCTTGGACTGAAGTGATGGCTTAGGTCTGGCTCTCTGCTGGCCTATGGGAGATCCTCAGTCCAGATTTTCAAACACCAATAGAAGTATGTTTTGTTTTGTTTTGTTTATATGTAGGGGCTTGGGCCTGGTATCTTGGACCAGAATAGTTTCCTATGTACAGAGCAAACCCTGCTCTTACAGTGTGTGGATGGATGGTTTCCCCAGCCCTAAGGAAATCCATATAGCCAATAGGTCTCCTAAGGAAGCATCTCCAGAACACAAAGGTTACCAGTCTTCATGAATTAAAGGCTTACAGTGGAAAAAACTTCAAGAATGTTAATATTTCCCAGAAATGACTTCATTGTTAAAGGTCTTGTCTGTGCTGGAAAACAGACTTGGTGACCACAGCACGTCCATTCTTTACTTTCTAGGAGTTTTCTTTCTGTTATTCTGATTAATCCATTTTGGTTTGGTTTGTTGGTTTTTTTTTTTTTTGTAGGCAAAAAGCTTTGGCTGCTACTGGACAAAAGACAATAGAAGATGCTGCAAAATGGTAAGTACCAGTGATTTTCAAGGAACGCTTTGGCATTAAACCTGGCTAAAAACCCTTGTTCATGTGCTGATTCTGTCACTGAATTTGAAGTTAGCTGCCAAATGAAACCCCTGTATCTGAGTTCTTTTATTTATTTGTTTATTTTAGTTCACGCAGAGAAATGAAGAATCATATTTGTAGTTACTATTGGAAATGAGGTTATTTGCAGAAGGTCCAGAGTAAATAAAAAAAACTGGGGAGGAAAGGAGAGTCTTGGGCAGAAGCATCTACTTTTACCACAGTTATGTTAGTCAGTTCATGGGACTGGCTGCTCGGGGCAGACACTTCTCAGTTTTAAGCCTCCTGCTTATTTGTGGCTGTGGCTGCCAAGGTCTTCTCACTGTCTGTGCAAGGGGCTCCCGAGTTCTGAACCAACATTGTGGGCATGCACTGGGGTACATCTGGGAAGGTTCTAAGAGACACCCATGGGGCAAATGTCCTCACACCTCATGGTATGCACCTGTGGGCAATGGGCACAGGCCCAAGGGGGAAACTCGGACTCTTTATCCCAAAGAAAAGGAGGAAGGTAACAGGGAAAATATTTGTAAACCCACAGCTGCAGTTACAAATCCGTACAGTAAAAACATGGGGTTAAATGATAATGGCTGAAGGACATTCTTGATCCCTAGAAAGTTTGTTCCTCTGTACGAGGACTATAGGATATTCGTATGTTATTCATATGCTGATAATTGATTCTTTTGTTTTAATAAACCTTCAAATTAAATCCAGTCTTTCCTTGCACTTCTGTTTTTTGTTGTTCTTTATTTTTTTTCCTTTTAATTGGTTTGATTGCTTTTTTCTTTTTTTCTGTGTATGTGAAAAGCCAGAGGAGACATGGCATGTTCTTCCTCAATAGTCAGGGGTGCTACTATGGTTTCTAGCAATCACTCCCAACCCCACAGCTGCAAAGCCAAACATACAGCACATGAAGAACAAGGTGAAGGTCATAATCACATGAGATACGAGCTCCTGATCTTTGCTTGTACATTTTCTGATTTGTCTTGTTTGCTTTTATTAGGGCAGAATAAAAAGGCTAGCTCTTTTGAGCATTTTTTAAAATCTTCAGTTAGCTTTCGTTTTGTCATTCTTCAACATTTTCTGCCCATTGCTTCTTTTTCCTCCTCCGTTCTTCTGTTTCCAGTCATGGAAAAGGGGAAAAAATAACACCCCCAAAAAAACCCAAAATTCTTTTTGTTGTCTTTCATTTTCAGACGTTGAAAGGTACATATAAATGTAAAGTACACAAAAAATAAGCAGAAAAAATAAAACCATTCTCCATTAGCACTTCAGAGAGAAAATTTCTAAGGAGCTTTGATTTTAACTTTTCACTTCTAAGAAAATAACCACCTTGTATTTCCTTTTTCTGGTCTCTACTATGGATGTCTTCAACCACAGAAAACAAGAGTAAGTGGTGCACACACTCTCTGCGATATGCTCTTCATTTCAGGTTGCACTCCCACTGCAATGATCCCTCTTTGGAAGACCCAATCCCTCAGGAGTATGCTCTTTACTTATGTCCAACCGGCCGTTTGCATAACTACCTGGAAGAATTTTGGAAGGAGAGCAAGCGCCAGTGTGGAAAAAACAGAGCCCACGAGGTTTTTCCGCACGTCACTCTCTGCGATTTCTTCACGGTAAGGCACAAAAGATGTGCAAGGGTCTAATATCAGCTGCTGGTGAAACTGGGCCACCTGCAGTTGTCTTATCCCAGAACTTCTTGGTGATCAAACTGGCATGACCTAGGTCCAGGCATGTTTTCTTAATATTTGAGTGTTCAGCCCCTGTGTAAGCACTAGGGGCTTTCTTCCCACCACCCGCTTTAGCTACCCTCCTTAGGCCTTGGCATACCTAAAAATTGGATGCTGGAGCCAGTGGGATACTTCAGGGCTGCTGAGTGACATGTGTTTAGCATTCCTCTAGAGCAACATCAGTCCAGGCTGCACATGGACCTGCCAGCAGAAAGCACTACTCCCCATATCACAGTGTCACAGTATGTTTCGGTTTGGAAGGGACCTCAAAAGATCATCTAGTCCAATCCCCCTGCTGGAGCAGGAACGCCTAGGTGAGGTCTCACATGTCCAGGCGGGTTTTGAATGTCTCCAGGGAAGGAGACTCCATAACCCCCCTGGGCAGCCTGTTCCAGTGCTCTGTCACCCTCACTGAGAAGAAGTTTTTTCTCAAATTTAAGTGGAACCTCTTGTGTTCCAGCTTAATCCCATTACTCCTTGTCCTATCATTGTTTGCCACCGAGAAGAGTCTGGCTCCATCCTCGTGGCACTCACCCTTTGTATATTCATAAACATTAATATGGTCACCCCTCAGTCTCCTCTTCTCCAAACTAAAGAGACCCAGCTCCCTCAGCCTTTTTTCATAAGGGAGATGCTCCACTCCCTTAATCATCTTTGTTGCCCTACGCTGGACCCTCTCCAGCAGTTCCCTGTCCTTCTTGAACTGAGGGGCCCAGAACTGGACACAATATTCTAGATGGGGTCTCACCAGGGTGGAGTAGAGGGGAAGGAGGACCTCTCTCGATCTACTAACCACCCCCTTGTAATACACCTGAGGATGCCATCGGCCTTCCTGGCCACAAGGGCACAGTGCTGGCTCATGGTCATCCTGTTGTCCACCAGGACCCCCAGGTCCCTTTCCCCCACACTGCTTTCTAATATGTAATTTCACAGCCTATACTAGAACCTGGGGTTGCTGCTGCCCAGATGCAGGACTCTACACTTTCCCTTGTTAAATTTCATCAGGTTATTCCCTGCCCAACTGTCCAGCCTGTCTGCGTCCCGCTGGATGGCAGCACAGCCTTCTGGTGTGTCAGCCACTCCTCCCAGCTTAGTGTCATCAGCAAACTTGCAGATGTCGGCAGGCTTCAGATACCATGCCCATTGCTGCATTGATCTAGGATGTTGAACTTTCACGGCCAGGGCAGCAGTGGCTGCCTTCGGCCAGCTCTGATGGTGACAACGTTATCAAAGGATGTAGATAACTATGGTATGGTGCCTACAGGAAACTCAGGGAAACCCCTGCCTTCTTCAGAGAGCCCCAGGCAGAAGGTCACTGCTATGGTGGTGTGTCCCAGTCTTCACCCCTTCTATTGAAGTTCGGATGTTGTAAATATGAAAGAAGCAGAACACACAGGGATGGAAGGAGCAAGGGGAGCCAGACTGGAGTACAGCAATGCAAATGATTATCTTTGTCAGTAATTTAACATGGAAGTTAGGCTCCTGAGCTGGACTCCTGGTGAGCTGTTTTCTGGTTCTAGAGATGCTGCTGTTCTCCTAGGTGGCCTTCTGAATGCTCACTAACCATCTAGAGAACTTCCCAACTGAGCTCCTTCTCCTGCATAGGTGAATCTGCCAGTATCAGCAAAGACCGTCAAGAAGTTACTGCTCTGGAAAAACTCTACGGCCGCCTGAAATCCAGTTTTCGTATGTTGATGGTGCAGCACATGAACATCAGCTGCAGCTGAGATGGCACTGAAACAGGCATGAGCTAGAGCAGCTGGACAAAAATTTTGCTGTTAGTCATGCTTTTGTGCTAAATCATGCCACTAAGTATAGACAGTGAAAATGAGTATTTTGTTGCAAAATATCGAATAGCACCCTGTGGCCATTAATTGCAACTATAGAGAACAAAAATCATTAACTAATAACAAATATGCTTTTGAAAGGTGTCAATTTTAAAGGCCTGCCCCTGGAAGAGACAACTGAATTGCAACCCTCACCTTGTACGTCTCAGCCCCGTTTCTGGTAGCATATTTCTAGGGATAAATGCATCCTTCAGTGCTGTTCTCTGCTCCTTGGCTGACCTGGCTACCTTGCAGGCAGAAAGCAAGACACACTGACCTGGCTCCCACCTCCTTCTCCCCACCCAGCCCTCTCCTGTTTCCTGACCCCCCATGTCTTTTGCAGCTCTCAAACTCATCAGGCCCAGAGGAGCCTGCTGCAGGGCAGTCGTGGTGCAGGATCCCACATCCCCATCCCCCCACAGTCCAGTCTGCCCAGGGTCTCTTTGGTGCATCGCTCTTCCCTGTGGCCTGAGACATGCTCCAGAGAGAAAGACGATCTAAGCAGGAGGAGCTCTTTTCTCTCTTCTGCTCTTCCCCTTCAGCAGGCTGACCCAGTGTAAAGGCTAAGCAGAGCAAATAACCCTGCAGAGGAGAACAAAGCAGCACAGAAATGGAGCATCATTTGTGTTCCTGTCTTTGGCTAGATGGCACAAATTCCGTCTTTGTCTCTTCGCTGCTTAAATTGCTTAATTGCCTTTTTTTTTTTCTGGCAGCATGGCTCTGTACAGTCCCTGAATTTGCTGTGGTTAGAGCATCAAGGATCATAATGACAAAGATGCCTTGTGAATTTTGCTAGGTATGTTGCTCAGCATCTGAGATCTTCAAGTTTTAGCAGAAGCCATTTCAGCTAAGGACTGTAGGATAACAATAACAAAATTCTTGCTTGAATTGAAGAAAGAAATAATGATCCCTGCCTCATTTCAGGCAGGTTCTACTCACCTGTCAGACGGCAAAATCTTTTGGATCTTTCCTATGCAGGCTAGATACACCTTCTGGGAGAAGGCTCCATCTCCTGTTATAGCACCAGGATACTGAGCTGATCAAACTCCCCAATATTACTGTTTTTAATACCACGAGTTTCAGGGAGGTTCGTAGATGTGTTTTCTTTCTCAGGAAGTCTAATGTACACAGTATTTTCTGGTACTCCTCTATAACACAGGCTACAACACCGGCTGTTGAGCCAGTCAGTGAGTAAAGCCTGCTCCTCCTCTGTTTACTTTCAGTGTGAAGACCAGAAAGTGGAAATATTGTATGATGCCTTAAAGCGAGTTGGTGACAGCTTTTCACAGTGCTTTCCTCCATCCATTTCTCTGTCACTACATTCATCCAGCAGCTACCTGGGCTTCTTCATTGGTGACAGCCACGCAAATATCCTCAAAGAGTTTGCTCTGGCATTCTCATCAGAGGCTTCAGCCCTGGCAGGTAGGACCAACACCAGAAGAAAGATGGGTGGGTCATAGCATAAATGTTTAGGCATGATACTGAAAATTTCTCCTGTGTCTCCAGGGAAGCTTAGTTGATGTTTTACGGTCAGCAAGCACCTTTTCCTCCTGCAAATTTGAAAATAGCATGGCTAGGGGAGCATGTTTTAGACTTTGAAGACACAGTGCTTTTGTTTAGAAGCTGAAATGGTTGTCTGTGTAACTTCATATGTCATTGATTGGGATATCCAAGATGGGCAGGGATATAATGCTCCCTGTTCCCAGGCCTCCATCCCCACGGTGCTATGGCTCAGCCTGATGGTCCAACTGCATCCCTGAGAAATAGGTCTTAATCCCCACTCCAGTGACATCCAAGGGAAACTGTATCACCAGTGGAGACTGCAGGGACACAGCCCCAGCATAGCTTCATCTGGGAGAAATTAGATTAATACATCTCAGACTGGGAGAAGAATTTTTTTCTGCCAGCTGAAGCCAGAGAGCAAATCCAGTCCAAATTTGCGCATTATTTTGGCATAAGTAAAACTGTGACGTTCTGTGAAACCATTATTCAGCAAAAATATGATCTACTCTACTAATAATTACTATATTTCATGCATCATGCAACGCATGTAGCATAGCATAAGACAAGAACAGCTTTAAAGGATCTTTGTTTTTATGTTGTGAATGATTGTTTCATTCCTAGATTGCCATGTGAAACCCTGCCTAAAACAGCTGCACCTTACCTTGGCTCACAAGTTTTATCCTCACCACCAGAAGACTTTGGAACAATTGGCGAAGTGCATTAACCCAGGGGAGGCCTGCCAGTGGGTAGCTGCTCTCTACTCACGGGACATGCGTTTTGTGCATTACCAGGTACTGTCATCAGATATATTTAATTTCCTGAGTCCACTGTCAGACTCTTTGCTAGTCATCTTGCCTTTTTTTTTCATGAGAAAATCAGTGCATGCACAATACAGTATTTCAAAAAGCATGGCTGTTTCAAGTATCTCTTTGGGTTCAAAAACTGTGCTTGAATCAGTAGAAGATACCTTTATGGTAGGCTGCTTGACCTGTGTGTCAGCAAGGTCTAATTCCAAACTCCAACAGAAAAAACTAATCTTACCATGATATGAGAAAATAAAAGAGACAGAAAATCAAGATCCTTGAATATTTACTAGGATTTATCAGATCACAGCTTTGCAGCAATATTCCATTTAGCAAGATTAGTTTTCTTGATTGTTCCAGCCATGGGGAAAAATGCACAGATTAAAATATCAGAGAGCAGAGCACAGTTCTCGCTGATGGTTTTCTGCTTAACAGACTCTTAGTAACCAGTCAACATTTTTCCAGTTCTTATTTCCAAAAATAAATTATGGAATGATCCAGATTTTTTAGTCAGATCAGTATATCGCTTTGCCACAAGCTTCATCTTGAATTTTGGTCACACTCAGGACAGCCACAAGCAAACACCAAAACAGCTGATAATGCTTTTGCCATGTTTGCTTTCAAACAAGCCTGTACTAGCTACAAGAGAAAATGTATTTTCATTAAAAGCAAGTGCCTATTTTTATACATAATGCAAATGCAGTAATGTCTTCCTTTTTCTCTGCTGAAGTGCCATTAAAGAGCAGGATGCAGAGCGGAAAACAATACCAGTCAGTGTCCAGTAGAGAGCTGAACAAGCATAGAATCATAAAATCATCGAATCATCAAATCATAGAATAGTTTGGCTTGGAAGGGACCTTCAAAGGCCATCTAGTCCATCCTCTCTGCCATAAGCAGGGACATCTTCAACTAGATCAGGTTGCCCAGAGTCCTGTCCAGCCTGTCCTTGTATGTCTTCAGGGATGGGAAATCACATAAACCACTGCAGTATGTGCAGCAGTTGGGCACTGGGCAGCAGTCTGACCCCACTGCCTGTGTCCCCCAGACGCTGAGGGCACTCTTCCAGTACAAGCCCCAGAACATCGACGAACTCATGATCAACACTGGAGACTTCATCTACGTTGACCCGACGCAGCAGTCTGATGTGAGCGAAGGCTGGGTGATAGGGACCTCGCATCGGACCGGCTGCAGGGGTTTCATTCCTGAAAACTACACTGAGAGGGCCAGCGAGTCAGACACGTGGGTTAGACACAGGTAGGCTGGGTTTTCATGAATGTTGCTTTTTGGTATCCGCTTTTCCTGCTGGGGAGCTGTGTCAGCGTTCCTCCTCACTATAAGCTGTGGGCTGCCAGACGGGAGCTGGAGGTGTCGTGGGCAGAGGAGAGAGGGGCCTCAGGGGTCTGGGTTGGATGCTGAGATTCCTGAAAGAAAAGACATAGTACACACACTCATAGACACCCGGAGTTCATTAGTTCATCTGCTGAAGGGATGACCGCTGTTTGCTCTTGAACAACCTGAACAGCCTAATTAATTTTAAAAGACCATATTCTGCCAGGCAGGCCGAGCCTTCAACCTGGCTCACTGCTTTGTTCTTTTTTTTTCTCTCAAGTGCTGGCAAAGCTAACTTGAAAACACACAAAGGTTACTCCACCACCTTGAGCCCACCCTTTTCTTGTTGATTTACCCTTTATCAGCAGGCATCTCCCTGGCTTCCTGCACTTTGCTCTGCAGCTGCCAGTGTGCCTGATGCTACTTGCAGATTAGAGCTGCTTTTTCTAAGCAGGGAGGTGTAGGTACACTTCTTGCTGAGTCCTCAGAGACAGAGAGGAGGCAACCAGGTAGTATTTCCTGTTTGAAGATCATACTTAGCAGGGCTACACCCAGTATATGTAATCAGTTTGTATTATTAACATTTTAGCCTCATTTTTACTGGGAAAATTCTAAATCAAAGCCAAAGTGAAGTGTATTCCTAGTCTGCAAAAAATATCGAATAGAACATGAATCCTGACTTATATGTGTCTGCAGACAAAAACATCATTACTTAAAAACCCCTTCTATTTGCGTGTGCACCCATATGTTTGTGTGTATGCATGTTGCTTCTACTTTTTCTACAGGGAATATGTTTTTGTAACAGCTTCGAGATTCTTCACCCAAACTGAAAATGAACCTAATATAAAGCTGAATGGAGAAGTCCATAACCCTAGTACCTCAAGGAACGTAACCAATGTACTTTCTGTTCAGGTAATTGTGGTTTTTTTTCAATTTCTGATCTTTGTTATGTGCTTTTACAGGTGTACTGTTAATTAAAAGTATTTAGTAAATTTAATAGTATCTTCCTTTCCCCCTCACATTTTCATGTTATGTTGGAATCCACATAGAATCACAGAATCACAGAATGTTAGGGATTGGAAGGAACCTCAAAAGATCATCTAGTCCAATCCTTCAAGATATATATATATGCACACACATACTCATACACTCATACTATATAGTATAATGTCTCATAAATATCATATAATGTATTTGATGTGTATTACTCTTTCCTTCTTTCATAAAACTTTCTGTTCCTGTCATAATAAAACAACATACAAGTTCTCTGCTCAGGTTTCTCTGTGCACAGCCTTACTGGGCAAGCTGTTCAAAGGTATGGCAACAAGTTTGACAAGTGAAATGCAGGAACAACTTCCACTGACTTTTATACAGGTTCACAGCAGAGTAACAAGCAGAATTAGATTCATTGTTCATTGTTATTTTATGTTCAGGTTCTATGGATGTCACCTTGGTGGTTTACATGGTCCCAGATCTTAGCACAATTAAATGTTTCATCTTCTTGTGTATTTTTAGACACATAGCCAATGCAAATAACTGCATAGAACTGCAGTAAGAGAACACATAGCTGTAAAGGTTGGCAGCACTGGTGGGATTACACTTTTGTCCCAGTTTCAAAATCAACATGTATAGTTTTTTTCTCAGGTTTTTTACTGGCCTCCTGTTAGGAAGAACAAAACAAATAAAGACTCTGCTTTTTCACCTGCAGCACGTTTGCACTTGCGCTGCGTTATTGGCTCTGTCAGGGATGCCGAGAGTCCTTTCTGGCACACTGACATGCTGCAGAAATCCCTTTGGGTTTGCTGGCCCCATGGCCTTTCTTCTCATTGTGCTGGGGGATAACCCCAGGTTCATTTGTGTTAGCATTAGATAAACTTGAGGACACCCTGAGGGAACTTTCATCCTGGGCCCTACGAGGATGCTGTTCATACTACTGTAAGACAGAAACTTCTGCATGAGTCACACGTCCTTCCACCAGCTCTAGGTTGCTCTTGGCCTCTCTTATCTAACTCAGATCTGTGGCAGAGTCACCACGTGGCCCAAGGAACATGCTTTGCAGATGTGCATGTCTCCAGTCTAGGAGTTTCCCCAGCCTCTGTGTTCCTCCGAAGCAGAAAAGCAAGACCACAAAACCTTAGTTTTAAACCCCGATCTTGTGGCAGTTGATTCGTGTTTCATGGCAGAAATGCAACAGTGTTTAGAAGAATACATGACTATAAATCTCATGCCACTTCTTAAGAATTTCCTTCTCTGCTGCTGCAGATACACATCGCTAACCTCAGTGCTGCAGCAGTAATGCTGTGATGAGTTACTGATGAAAAAATTTTAAAGGCTTTTACCTGTTCCTCTTTATCTTCTCATCTGTGTTTAATGTGCATTGTATGCTAACCTCAAACTGCTTAGAACTCATTTGTAATTCCACACAATCGGAGTAAAAAAGTGGCCTCAGAAGAGATCTGCATTCACTGTTGATTTGGCCACACAGTTATAAAAAGTGTAAAAGTAGTGTTTTCATCAGGAAATGAAGAACAAGCTTGGTGTAAGTCCTGGTGTAGGAAGGAGCATTACCACTTGAATCTTAGCTAGTTTCACTCTTTTGTTTATACCAACCATATGATGTACATTAAATTATAATTTCTTCCCACACTAAAATTAATAGACCTGTTATCAGCACTACCTTTCACTAGTGTAAAAACAGAGTTAAAACTTAACCTGTGGCCCATGAAGGTCAGGGATCTCTTTGCCTTCAGTGCAGAGCCAGTCAGACTTACTATAGTCTTAAAAATAGGCATCTATTATAGCAGCTTCTTTCTCTCCTTCTCTGTGCTTCCTTCATCAGGCAACATCCAGGAATCCAGAATTTTCATGCAGGTCATCATAGAATCATAGAATAATTTAGGTTGGAAGGGACATTCAAAGGTCATCTGGTCCAATCCCCCTGCCATGAGCAGGGACATCTTCAACTAGATCAGGTTGCTCAGAGCCCCGTCCAGCCTGGCCTGGAATGTCTCCAGGGATGGGGCATCTGCCACCTCTCCGGGCAACCTGGGCCTGTGTTTCACCACCCTCATTGTAAAAAATTCCTTCCTCATGTCTGGCCTGAATCTTCCCTCCTTTAGTTTAAAACCATTATACCTTGTCCTATAGTAACAAACCATGCTAAAAAGTCTGTCCCCATCTTTCTTACAGCCCCCATTTAAGTACTGAAAGGCTACAATAAGGTCTCCCTGGAGCCTTCTCTTCTCCATATATATATATAATATCATATCAAAAACCCCTTTTTACACAGCTGTCTCAGAATGCCACCCTGCGAAGAGGAGTGCTGGTGATGCGCCACGGGGAAAGAGTTGATCAGGTCTTTGGCAAATCTTGGCTTCAACAGTGCTTGACTGCAGATGGTAAGATAATTGAAGGATCTTAGCAAATCAGAACCAAAATCCACTAACCCCAGCAATGGGTACAAAAGATTCAGTCTCCTATGTCTAAATGTAAACACTGTCACAAAAGAATGAGTAACATTGCAAGTCAGGTACAATACTGCTTTGACATGCATGTGTTTCATAATGTCCAAAACTGCTTCATGTTTATATTGGATAACCTCTGCAGAACAAGCAAAGACCTTACGATACTGACAGATATGTCTCACCGACAGATGTACAAAACATAAGGCCTCTTCCACTCATTACGCAAGGTGGTGGTTGACAGGCCCCTGCGTCTTTCCATGGTTGAGTCAGAATTGCGGTCAGTTGATCAGAGTCACAATACGTCACTAGTCAAACCTGGGGAAGAAGAGCAAGAGCAAACCACGGCGGAAATGAGGTGTCAGCACTGACTTGAATTAAAAGATTAGTTTATTGTCCCTCTCTCTTAAAAGAAGTATGTTTTGAGGTGAAGAAGGCTGACCCAGCATAGGGAAATATGTGCCAGGATGAAGGAAAGGGACAAGCAGGTGCAAGATCGGAAGGAAGAGCTTTATGCTGAAAGTCTCTTTTGCTATACTGAAGATCTACTATATTAATTGTGCCAAATTCATGCTAGATAATGAGGGTGATACCTTCTGGCTGCATACTCAATTAATTGGTTTTGTTTTTATTTTGTGGAAATGTTGGGGTTTGTCATTTTGGCAATGGTGACAGAATATCGATACGGAGTGGATTTCTCACCGTTTCCTGTCCCCTCTCTGTTCCACCCTATTTGCTCCTTCAGAGCTTGCAGAACAGGAGCTATTTTGTTGGGACAGGTGATTTCCCAAGCTAGTGTTATGACCTTAAAATGTGATCTCTTTAAGGTAATAGCAGTCACGGCAGGGGTTTTTCATCAGTGAGACACTGACAATGTCTGTACTGCTACTACAGTAACCCTCTAGGCACGAGAGTCAGGCACTGCCCCATGATCCCCCAAACTGCTCGGTTATTAGCTGTGTCCTTGGTGTGGTCTCGGCTGATGGCAGCTCCCCATCACCCACACCATTTCCAGGCGAGGTTTGAGGAGGTCACAGACCATAGTCCATCCCCAGTGGACAGATAGTGTGGGTGTCTGAGGTAGAGGAAAGAGAGACTAGCTCCTTGGGCAGATGCCCCGCTTCATTATGTGCCCTCATGGCCAGAGAACAGGCCTTGACCTGTTTCATTTGCCCATTAAGATGTCACTCTGAGCTGAGTTTTCAGAACTAGCCATCCAACCATTCAGAAGAAACTAAGCCATTATAACAAAATGCCACCTGTGCATACAGCTGCTGCCTCCCTTGTGTTGTGACAAAATGTCACACCTCATTTCAGGAAAATACTACAGAGCAGATCTGAACTTCCCTTCCATCCTGCCGAAGCGGAAAGACAGCATGAAGCATTTTGAATACGATCCTCCTTTATCTTGCTGTGGTATGTTCCAGTCAAGGCTTATAGGTAAGCAGGATGATATCCTACTGCAAATGTAAGGGCTTGAGAAGCAAGCTTTCATCATCTGCGAAGTGTTGTTCATATTGGCTTTGCAGTAGAAAAACTGCCTAGCAGCACTCGTTATGATAACCCTTTTCTACGGGCAACCTCTACAAGATCTTGTTAAATAGAAAAATAGAGGGCAATACTGGTTGCTCATCTTTGAGACCCATTCTGCCAGTTCCTGGCAAAGAAAGCTAAAAGACAGAAGCTGCAACACTACCTGTGCCCTGCTGCTTGCCTGCAAGGGACTAATGTCTCACACAATTGTTACTGAATGGGCAGTGAGGAGTGAACAGCCTGGCCAGAGGAACCAGCTTTGTGGTCAGCAAAGTGTGGTCACCTAATCACAGGTGCCTGACAGCTGGGTGGTACAGGTTAGTCTGAGTCATTTCACTCACCAGACGAAGTTGTTTCTGCTCTGTGAGCAAGTGTGCCTGACTGTGACAATGCAAGTCTGATGTAAATGCTTGTCTGTGATGATGCAGATACATGGAGACAGACAAATGCCTAACTGCTGTTTGCAGATTTGGAGTGAATCTTCCATAATTATCTTATTGACACCCATTTTAAACTTGCTTTTGCCACCAGAATGAGCATTTTAGTGAGCTCATTCAGCCAATAGTAGGAAAAAATGAATAGAAAGGGACTGTCAATGTACCCCATGTCAATGAAACTAAAAAGCTTTAAGTTGTTTTTTGCAGAAAGTATTTTGTAGTACTTTCTCGTCTGTCGTGATCTGTTAAAGAGAAACTCACTTTGCTGTTCCCATCCAGGGGAAGCTCTGCTGGACCAGGAGGCGACCGTCAGCTACGTGTACTCGTCACCTGCTCTCCGCTGCATACAGACAGCTCAACACATTCTGCAGGGTAAGGTATCAAGAAGAGACAGGTGTTTTTGCCATGGTGAAAATGTCTTCCTCAAACTTCTGTGAAGTCTCTGAGATGAGTAATTAAGAAGTTGTATGACTTTGAGGTTATTTATTGTTGTATTTAAGCAAGGAAGACAAGGTGGTTTTGTCTAGCCAGTAATATAGGAATAAATCTGCTGCCGTGTGTATGGTCTGGAGAGTACTGTCCCATTAATGCTAGTCCTCGCTAGTTAAAATGGGATCTAATGTTACATGAAACAGAGGTGTTTCACATCAGGTTGAATTCAACATTAGTAGCTGCTCACCAACTCAACACTGGCACCTCTTCCAGAAGATATTATGAGCCAAAACCCAAATGCTTCTGGTGCTCTGAAGGATATGTATGTGAATCAGGGAAGACAGGTTTCCCCTGAAAGCATTTGCCTTTGGAAGCCAAACTGTTCTAGTTCCTTCTTATTGCAGAACCTCTTTCCTTCTCCTTCTCCCCCTCCCTCTCCCTTTTTTCTTTTTCCGTGTCCAGTCCCCTTTGACAGGTCTGTCAGGGACTCATAGCTCATTACCATGTTTACATCAAAATGACAATATGAGTGCATTTCTTCTGGGAACTAGTGCCACTGAGTAACCTCTCAAGAATAATCAACAAAATAATGTATTTTCAGAAAACAATTTGATTTCTAACACTGCATGACAATTATTACCTCGCCAAAGACCACTGAGCAAAATGTTATGTAAAAATTGTTTAAAAAATTCCTGTCTAAAGTTTATTCTGATTGCAACATTACTGAGGTCTTTTCTTGTGTTCTCTCCTGTACCTTGCAGATCATCACAAGCGAGCTCCAGAAATAATAATAATAACAAAAACAATATTAACGTAAGAATTCATAGTGCCTTAACATTACTTAGACACGAATATAATGTTGGCTTCATTTAATCAGCACACTTCTCTTTTGTTTGACAATAAGTAATTATTTTTCATTAATGAAAATATTACAGCAAACAAGGTAGAATGTACAGCATGAATGTAACACTTCAAGTGTACCTTTGTCTTCTTAAATACGTATTGTTCTTGCAGGGCTTAAATTAGATCAAAAAGTCAAAATCAGGGTGGAACCAGGATTGTTTGAATGGACTAAGTGGGAAGCAAGCAGAGTAATCCCAAACTTCATGACTGTGACAGAACTGGCAGAGGCCTCTTACAAAATAGACATAAGTTACAGGTAATTGCTCCACATCTAGCTGTTAAAGCCGTATATTTTTTTTACCTGAGGCATTTCTTCATATTTTTATTTGTGATAAACCATTATGAACACTGCAAAAAATTGGTGATTCTGATCAAATTCAAGTCTGCACGATCTGTTCCTAAAATATGAAATGCTATTAGCTGTCTTGTGCCAAGACAACTTCACTGCTCTGACACAGACACACACATAAGCTTGGGAACACGCACACATGTCACACGGGGGTGCACATGCACAGACATCTGACACTTGTGGATGGAACCAGCCCTGCTCTGGTGTTGCCATCAGATCCACCACCTTAGGTCCATGACTCGTCATGAACTGCATATGTATACCTGCATTATAGGTATTAGCGTCAGGTACCAGGAGTTTTGTTTTTACCTTTGACTCATGCAAAGCACACTTTAGAAATATGAAGAGTAACCTGTTGGGTAAATAAGATGCTGCTTTTCAGCAATGAAGAAATGTGACTTTAGAGAAGGCCAGTAAGCCCTTTGTTTAGAGTCTGCAGGGCAGCAACAAGAGGTCTGTCCTGCTGCAGAGGATGAGCCCAGGCTGGGAGTTGGCAGGGAGCACAGCTCCATGCCTGAAACATCACTGGTTTGTGTCACTGGAGCAACAGCTACAAGAGGAAGGGAAAGTGGGGGTCACCCTGTGCAGCCCAGGGCAGAGCCACACAGGGTCTGGAGAGAGGGAGGCGGGACAAACACCAGCCAGCTTTCGTTTTGGGTGGAGGCAGGGTAGCAGCGTTTCGCTATAATTGATGTTTGTGCCAAATTCAGTCAGGGAGGGGAGTGGTTTTAAGTTGCTCAAAGATTACTACAGTGCTCAGCAAGGACTTTTGGGGGCCCTTACAACTTCATGGTGGCGGGGATTGATGCCTCTTCTGAGTGCTAGAAAACCACAGCAGGGCAGGAAATTATAAGCCTCCAGTTCAGTCTAGCTCCTCATCTTGCTCACAAGCCAGGCTGCTCTGTGTTCGCAGTGCACAGCCAGATCCAGGAAATTACTCAGCTAATAAAAGTGAGTGTCTCTGGGGTTTCCCACATATACAAGAAAGGGGGAAAGGAAATTTCTCATGTCTTAATGCAGTTCTTACAGCCAAGAAACTGTCATCATTTGAAATTGCATGAAGGAATAGGATCCTTCATTTTCTTGAATCATAGTGCTTTCTGGTGTGTTTTACCACCAACTGACTGTTTTCTATAGTACTTTTTTATAAAAAAAATCACTTCCCTCAAACTTCCACAAAGAAAAAGGTGCAAATGCAGAGCAATGGGAAATTCAGAGGGAAAGCTCTGAAGCAGTGCAAACTACAGGGTTCAGACCCCTCACGGCTCACTCAGGTCCAGGAAAAAATAGGAAGGATGAGCTATGAACTTGCGCATATGATGCCAGTTTCTTCCCATCACATCCAGGGTTCAAAATCCTCAGGTCTCAGGGACCAGCTTTACTATATTCTACCACTGCAAATGACAGCCTTCAAATAGGTTAAGTCCCTGATCATTCCCTATCAGCAGTGGACCTAACCCAAACTCTCCTGTTTCCAGTGCCGCTAAAAGGCAATGTGAGTGGTGCCGAAACATTCGCTGCCCATGTGTTGTGTGCTCAGAAATCACCTTGATGTTTGCTGCACCCATTTGCAAACGTCTGAGTTGGGTGCCTAGACTGTGATGCTTAGCTAGGAGCCTTCTTGTGAGTGGAAAGAAGGGGACCCTCAAGACAGTGATTTTCCATCTTAGATAGCCTATGCCAAACACTTAAGATGGCATGAAGGGGCTTGCTTGTCCCCATTGACCTGGCCAGATGCTTGAGTTGTAGGTAGCTAAAGTTGGTTGAGATTAACACTGCCTCTCTCTCCTCTCATGCTGTCACAGGAGCAGAGGGGTGGTAGACACTCCCTGTCTCAAAGCAAGATAAACTCTGCCTTTGCCATTCCAGTTGTTAAAGACTGCCAATCACAGTGTAAGCCACTTATTACTTTCTTATTCATCCTTTGAATGGAGGACAGACCTTTCCTTTCCTCTTCACGACAGCCTTTTGCCGACTATCATTATGTCCTTCTTCAGCTTCTTCCTCTAAGCTGTACTGTTCCTATCTTCTCTTGTAGGCTGTGCTTTCTGGATCACTGTTCACTGCTCCCCTCTGGATTTTCTCCTGTTAGTCCTCATCTTGCACTGTAGAACTCACAGATGGACACAGCACTCCCACCCAGACCTTAGCCTGGGCTGAGCACCCCTGTTGCTATTTAGCCTGGAAACCGCTCAGGCCAGTGCTGGGAATGCTCAGTTCTACTGTAGAACGACTGGTTCATAACAGGGTTAATACTGAAGGAACTGAGGCGTCAACAGGACAGCACATTAAAAAAAGAAAATGCAGCTCTGCCAAAAGGCAGACTAGTTTTGAGTACTTCAATCTGGACTTCTCCAGTCTGGCCAGGATTAAAATTAGCTACAATTAACAAACCATCATGAGTTTTTCACATGGTTTTACCACCTATTTTCTACTGTGGTTTGTGCTGGATCAATGTATCGAGGACTCACCTGCAAAAGTACACTGTGACACCATACCTTACTACAATATATTCATCAAATCTTTCTCACGCCTATTCACTGAATAAGGACACAATCAAATCAGGGTGAGGGGGGCAGCTGTTTGTAGGAAAAAAAATAACACACTGCATTGTGTCCCAACATATGGCTAACAATATTTTCCAGCCATAGCAGTCAATGTTTCCCCTTCCAGAGAAGACAGGTTAAGAAGATTACATGGAAAAAATAGACAAAAACCAGAAGAAAAGCTCAGACACTTAGGAGCGGTACATTGTGATTAATGTCCTTGGAAACACTTTTTTTTAGCTCTGGGAGTGGAAGTCTTTACTACCCATTCGTCCAGCTAATGCAGATATGCCTCATTTGTTGTCGATTTTTGTTTTGCTTTTCTTTGTTTATTAAGGGGATGAACACTCATATGTGTGATTTTGAAAGCATTCACACCATCAGTGTCTCACCTTGATTTGGACTCAGTCAGGATTGCTAGAACTGGGCTGCTCTGCAAGCCTGCAGTCCACACCTGGGCAGTGGTCCTTGCCAACAGAAGTGCTCAAAGCACAATATTTTCTTAGGCATGAATCCTGCTTTAAGTAATCTCCACTGTAAACAGCAAGTTTTATTAAAGTATGGGTTTCCCTGCATCTGGTGCTTTATAAGCTATGAGATTTAACCATAAGATTTAATAGAAATTACTGTGGGGGAAGCTAATGCTCCATGCAAGCTGAGGTAACAATATGACAGCCAAGTCAGTAGGTAAACCTATATCCTTTTAACCAAGTGCCTTTTCTCTGTTGCAGTCATTCAATACTGCTAACAGTGCCCCCATAATCATCTAGATTAACATATATTTGTGATTTTATTGTCAGGGGTAACTTCCCACTCTCTTCTTTGGTACCATCAGAAAGTTATGAAGAATATGTAAGCAGAAGCTCTGCAGTTATAAAACAGATCATCACTGCCTGCCCCAGCAAAGGTAAAGGTTTCAGATCTTTGTATATTCCATAAGACACTTTCAGTAACAGAAACAGGCAGAGATTTTCCAACAGAAGCACATTTAACGTGAGTTGTTGGTGTTATACAGAGCTTAAGGTAGTCTCTTAGTCCTTGTCCTGGCCTACACTAAATCAAAATACTTGCAATTTATGGAACAGAAATGAAAAAGCAAAATTAAAAATAAGACAGTAGAGTACTAAAATGCAAGAATATACTCTTTGCTTGATCTTTCTGCGTTGGAAAGTAGCTCAGCATAAGATAATATAGGTTTCTGGAAAGCTTTTTTTTCCTCTTCTCCTAGCAAATACTTTCTCTTGCTAGCTGGCATGCCTACAACACACCAGGCTTTTTCTGATCAGCACAATACACCCTGCCACATTATCAAAGAGGTCTGCCAAGATCAACAACCCTAAAAGAGCCTCATGCTGATAGGTAACTTGACAGTACTGCAGCTCCCTAACTACTCTTCTTTGCTTTCTTGGTCTGCCAGGAGTCATCCTCATTGTGGGCCATGGATCTTCCTTGGCATCTTGCACTCGACCTCTGATAGGGCTCCCTGCCAGAGACAGCAGTGACTTTGCCCAGGTGGTACGAAAGGTGAGAAGTTTTTTCAGCAGGAAGTTTTCTTTTTGTTTTATTGTACTTTTAATTAAACAGCAAGACATGCATATAATGCATGCCAATACCAATGGCATTAGGTTTTTCATTACAAAGGGAATCTAATCTAGTTTTAGCAAGGTCAAGAGAAGGATTTTCTCCTGGTGAATATTATATGACTCGCAGCTAAGTCCTTGGAGAACTACATGCAGCTCCCCTGGAAGGTCAATGCCAGATAACACCTAAAGGCAAGAGGCACGGCTAGAAACCTCTCTATCTGGAGCTAGCCTCCTCCCTTTAGCAACAGTGCTAAGAGTCTTCCCTCTCCTCCCCACGGTGTTGGGAGTGTAACCTGCAGCTACATTCATTGTGTCACTCTTTAAGAAGCTGTGTGGTTTTCCAGTCACTCTAAGTTCACAACTTTGGTGCTCAGCTACAGAATGGAGAAGGGTGTTCTTGTCAGCTTCACAAGTGGGGCCTGTGCTTGAGACATGGTCGCCAAGGATTTTTTTTTTTTTAATTTGCGTATTATCACCAGTTGGAGAATTCTTCACCCCAGTTTTCCTTACCATCAGCCTTGGTATGGCCAATCAGAGAATTCAGTCTTTAGACATATTTTTACTACCACTATCAGTGCATAAGGAGTGAAAACATTTTGATCATCAGATCCAAGTATGGCTGTGGGGTCATGACACAAGCTCTGCTATTGCCCCACAGGCCTCCAGTGCGGTTTTAGTTCATTTCAGAAGTGGCAAATTTTCACAGTCTCTCTTCCCAGAACAGTCTGCTCTCTTCTGCCTCCTTCACATCAAAGCAATGACCCTGCTAGTAACTCTGTTGGTAAATTCTTTCCTAGATCCCTTCACTGGGCATGTGTTTCTGTGAAGAGATCAAAGAAGAGAACAAATGGCAGATGGTCAACCCACCAGTGAAGACATTAACTCATGGAGCAAATGCAGCGTTTAACTGGAGGAATGGTATCATGGAAGATTAGAAGGCCAGCTCTGCCTTCAAAGTCGTCAGAAAGGAGACAAAGAGATTATGGTTCAGCACAGTCCAGAGATTCATCCAGAAGACTTACAGAGGCTGTAAAATACCCTCTCTGAGTTGTCAAATAACAGAAAAACACTTCCAAGTTTGGTGGCTGAATTTTGTTTTTATTTCAGTGGCTGAGAAGAAATAACCTATGAAATGGTGTGCAAGTGAGCAATAATTCTTCTGGTGGTGAAGAAAGTACCTTTTCACCTTTTCTGAGAGTACCAATATTTAATGAATATGGAACTACCCGATTATAAATTCCACTGCTAAAGGCGCTAAAGGCACTAAATCAGATAATGTTGTGTTTTCCAAGATCAAAATACATCCCATAAGAATTGCTTTTTTCATGCACTTGGTTATTTTCAGACAAGCAGAAAAACTGGGACTGAAAAGAAGTTATTTGCTATCCGAAGAGGAAACCAGCTCTACCCAAAGCCACTGGGTTTCCTGTTCGCTCCGACAGTTCTGCAAGAGCAAATACCACACTGACTATTTATTTACCTCTTCTACAAAGGAGGCCCATTTTCTATCACAACAGCTCCCCACTTAGTGATTTCCAAGTGATCCATATTGCACAAGGGACTAAAAGATTCCTTTTTGAAGAAAACCGAACTGATTGCTTTATTGTTGCTGGGACAAAGAAAGATGCCCTGCTTTACTGTACTGGTGACAAAACCGTGACGTGAGCAACTCTAACTGCTGAACACTTCCTGAGACGGCACTCGCAGAACAGCAGCTTGGCTTTGTGCTGTTCCATGCCAAATCGTATAAACAGTGACACACCTACTAGATTGGTCACCCAAAAGATCTCTGTAGCTCTTCTCTTGTTGATTTGTTTAATTAAGGGAACACAGCCCTAAAATGTTGTGCACAAACAGGTACATGCCTTCCCACAGTGTGTTTTCCTTTCTAATTTTCCTTTCTAGTTATCCTCTCATATAACTAACTCTGGGGAAGCACAAGCATTTCTTTCAAAGAAAGGAAGAAATAGAGGTTTCTTCTTCTCTTTTAGCGTGAGTAGAAGTGGTTTCATTTTCACTCTTCATCTCCCTGCTCCTTCTTGAAATATGTCTGCATGCATGTCACAAGCCATCAGAGCATGTCATAAAATCCATCCAACATTCAGGTTTTTGGGCTGAGAGGTATCTGACAAGAACCCTCATCTGTGAGTGTGAAGATTTCATATCTCAGGCTTGCACCTGAAATTATTCATTTTGACTTTCTAGCTCTGGTGAAGTTGCTTGAGCTCTTGCTTTTCTGACAGCGCTGTGATTTTAAAGTGAAAATCAAAAGCCCCAGGGCCAAGAGAGGAGCACTTCAGTTAGCAAGCAACACAAGGAAGGGCACAGGACTGCATCGCTAGTTGCAGCTTGAGCATCTGAGCTGGGTGGCTACAGACAAAACCCTGGAAAAAGGTAAAAACTTCAAGTGCCATCACAGCCCCTTGTTGCTCCAAGGGAACAGGATGCCACCACAGCACTGAGAAGACCATGATTTGGCTACTTCTCTGCATCTTGTCCTGTCACGTACTTGCTGTTAGCTGAGAGGGGTGGGTGTGGTGAGGGATGGTTTTGACCTGACCCCTGAAGGCAGTGGCAAGGCTCCTCTGTGGTCTTCAGGAAGGGCTGTGAGTCAGAGGTCTAGCTGAGAAAAGGAAATACGATGAAAGAAAATCAGCATGTAGGGGAAGAGCAAGATGATGAGGGAGGAAGCAACATCTCTGCCTTGTGCTCAGCCATGCTAACAGCAATCAGCAAGGGTCTCCCACCACATTGCTTGCACCCTTGGGCTGGGCTCAACCTTGCCACGGGGGCAAGCCCAGCCCTCGGTTGGTGAAAAGCAGACCCTCTGGGCTGCTTCCTCACCAAGGAACCTGTCCAAGTGGGAAAGGATAGGGAAATGGGGACAGCGGGACAATGGGGGTGGCATGTGGCAAGGACTTGGCCCTAGGCATAGCACATCTCCAGTCACTCCCAGGAGGTTTGACCTCAGTGCCCACAAAGGAGTCAACTTCCACCTCACAGTGCTCCTGTGGATCTTTCCTCTCTATGAAAGCTGTTGTTCTTTTGGTGTGATTTGCTCTGATTTCATCAAGTGATTTCAAGCCATACGACAGGTGTCATCTGAGAAGCTGTCACCCCAGACTAAAACCCCCATGTGAGAGATGGTCCCAGCTCTAATCAGGGCTTGGAGATGTGCAGTACCAGGGTTGTGTAGTTGTTGGTGTGTGTTTCTGGGTCAAGCTTTTGCTAGGGATACAGCCTCTGGATAGGGATCTGGCTCTGTTTCAACACGTGATAGCAGCGGCACTTGTTAAAGTCCAGGCTACCATTATCCCTCACATCTGAAAAGCTGCAGTCTGTGTCCCACGTTTCAACCTATCTGCTTTTGGCCTTGTGAGTTGCTCCAGCCTTGGGACTGATCTCTCCTCTCTACATGAGAAGAAACATAGGCAAGTTGCAGGGACTATATTTCTTCTCCGGTGGGGCACATGTCTATACAACTATATTGAATAAGAGGAGGTCTTGAGCTTGGTGGCCCCGGCGTGGAGGCTGGTTGGGTTGAAACAAAAGCCCTGATGAGGATAAGGATGGGTGGGAGTGATGGTGGTGCTCCAAATGACTCCTGCTGCTCTAATGACACACAGTGAGAGCAGTGATGATGGCACACTGCTCACGTGGGGAGAGAGCCAGGAGCAGATAAGGCGAGGCAAGTGAGACGGAGTTGGCACTAACTGACAAGAAAGAGAAAAAGGAAACTTCCTTCAGGAACAGGAGTCTTCAAAGCCATTTAAAAGACTGTCCCTTTTTAAAGCATGATTGGCATAAAATTTCAAGTGCTTTCATGAGAAACTTTCCCCTATTTTTTTAGGAGTAAGAGGTTTTTTCTGTAATACTCTTATCTATTAATCCTAGATTGTGCTGCACATACCAGTTTAGGTTGAGAATCTGGGCGTCCTTTTAAAACACCAAATAAAACACAAAATGACATCTCTGCCTTCACCCAATGGCATCAGAAGTACTGTCAGGGTGGGTCTGTTGTGAAAAGTAACTTGTAAGAACAGCATTGTCACCTTCCTTGGAACAGCTTTCCTACATTGCTGCCACCATGTGCAACACAGCAATGGAATACTCCTCTTTGCTTTTCACTCCTTTTGGTCTCCAGAAGTAATGTTACTAAAAGCCAGTTTAAAGCAGTCTAATCCTGTAATTGTGCATCAAGTTCCTATCTAAAATGAGTACGTGCAGGCTGCCCTAGAGGCAGGTGTTGAGAGGGGAGATGGACATGGCTGGGGGAAGTGCCCCTGTGGCTGGCAGCACCTTCCTTACGGGTGAGCGGAACATGGGGGAAGGATTCAGCCAGTACGCCCAATCTTGGTATTTTATCAAGAGGCCCACAGAGCACAAACAACACTATTTGCAAACTAAATATGCTCAACAGGTAGATTGCTAAGACACTTCAGTAATAAGCAAAAGAAACGGGAAATTATTTTCCAGTTTCTTGATTTTTTATTGCATCTTCAAAAAATAGATGTTGCTTTTCTCCATTGCAATTTTCTTTAATTGGATCTATTTCATTACAAAGTTATGTACTTTAATAGATGCTTTTAGTACTACCTAAAGAATCAGAATGTTTTGTTTATATCTCAAAAATTGAAAATATATATTCTTTTGATAAAGATATACAGTGACGTTAATATATGGCGACACCTTGTGGGAAAACACAGCCTCAGATTTACAACAGCTTAGTAAGATCTGGTGTGATTCAGAGATGGGGAGGAGGAGCGGCACTTTTTTGGTTTCAAACAAGAATGCTCTTTACATGTTGAAAGCACAGTAACATAGAAGTTTATAATGTCTGGGACTACTTCTAGGCAGAACTGCTTGGAGAGACACTTCCGCCCAGTTCTTCTGAAAAACAAGATAAAAAAAGTGCTGCGCATGTGTTGTTCCTGATTTTTCCAAATCTTTTTCATTGTGCCAGTGTTGATACTCCTGCAAGACAAATGTGCGATTCTGCTGACACAGAACAGCAGTTATTTCTGTTCAGTTTGCACAATTTTAAGTCATCAGGTGGGGAGTAAAGCAGTTGAGTAGACTTTTGGCTGTCTTCTGAGAGTTTTGTTATGGAAATGCTCTGAAACAAAAGGAATTTTTTTAAGAGTGTATGCAGCTGTTTATTGTGAGTTCAGAAGGAAGTATGGGTCTGGTCTTTATCTTTTAATGCTTTCTTTAGTGGGTGATTAAAAATTAAAATGTTCATGACCCTTTAAACCTGAGAACAGCATGAAAGCTTCAAACAAATAAAAGATTGTACTATGGGGAATACGGAGGAGTTAGTGAATAATTTAATTTTACAATCCATTTTTTTGTGGAGATCACAAATGGTCTGGACAGCACTTCAGACCTCTCGATTCCATCACCTAGTTAAAAGAAAAACTTGGAGAAAAACTGTGCAAAACCCCAGAAGGCAACGTCTCCTACCTGTATGGGTGCAAGGAATAAAAACAAAACAATATCGTTAAAAGAAGTTAACTCTATTCACCTGAAAGTGCCTCCTTAATGGAACTATTTGTGTAATCAAGTGTTTGGAAAAACAGGGCCTAAATCTGTAGCATTTTGGCATTCAGATACTGCTAGTTTGGAGAAGAAAGCAAATAGAGATGCTACTAACACACACATGCTTTGGAAAAATGGCGTAAATTTCCTTAGCATAAAGTGGATGAAAGAGGGTAATGCTTGCTTTATGCAACAGCTCAAACTGGTCTTGGTTCCCTTAGCATCTGTGTTTGTAAAATGAACCTCTCTCCAGATGTGTTTAAATAATTTGCATTTTCAGGTGGAAACAAGTGCACTCCAAGACCTTCTTGGTGTGAGAAGAACCACAGATGTCTCCTTTAGCTGCAATGAACTCTTATGACCAGTTTCCTTGTCAGTTGCGAAAAAAGTCCTATCTCTGGGAAAGAAGCTCTGCAAGTTAAACATGACAGGGTCTCCTGATGTTTTTCTAAGACATGTGGAGCACAGATACTCTCAGCACCATTTTTCATATACAGCTTTATATGTAGGAGAGAATTATCCGACTCTTTATTTTGAACTCATAATGTCTTGTATGTCTTTAATATACCAAGGTCAGATTGAATGAGGCTGTGAGCAACCTGATCTACTGAAAGATGGCCCTGCTCATGGCAAGGGAGGCAGACTAGAGGATCTTTAATGGTCCCTTCCAACCCAAACCATTCTGTGATTCTATGATTCTGTGATTTAAAGACAAAAAGCTGGGTACCTGCATCAGTACCAGATATATATGTTAAAATGGTCCAATATTTTTACACAGTACTTGTACCAACTTTGGAGTATACTTTGGACACCAGAGTGATAACCTTAGGATGAAGAGGTGAAGGGAAAGCTTCAAAGTCTCAAGTTCAACATTATATCCTTGTATTAGGCACATTGGTTTTTTCTACTTTATTTAGGAAAATGTCTGAAAAATGGCTGCTCTAATACTATCTAAAATGGTCTTTCTTCATTACCAAGAAGTGAAGAGGCAGAAGGATGAGTGAGGCTTAGCATACCTTCGTGCAACAAGTTTTGTCAAGGGTTCCTCACTCTCCAAGATGGGGATGAAGGAACCACTATTAACTAGTTTCCAAATTTTCCTTAAGGTATTTCTGAAAAATACAGTTAAATGAAATGTCTCCTCTGACAAAAACACCAGTGGTTTCCAAAAGGAGCAAGCCATCTTCTTGGGAGCACTTTTTAGCACATTAGAGTCTTCCACATGTTCTTAGCTGCTCTTGGTTGTATTCCAGACAGGATGGACTTTTTGCAAGTATACCCACTGGAGGTCACTCATGTACTAATAAATGGTACAGTGCTGGCTGCTGCAGAGGAGAAGGTAATTTCATAAATCATCCAAGAATTAACTCAGCTTGAACTGAAAATTACTTTAAAATGGAAATGAGTTGGGAAATATGCTGTGTAGATATTTCTCAAATTTACAGTAGAATGCACTAAAACTAGCAAACAAATGATTTTTAGATTTTATAAAAAGACAAAAACATCAACATTAGAAGCCAAGTTTGCTTTCATCTAGCGACAGTAATAATGGCAATGCAGCACTTCTCTTTGCCAAAGAAAGCAAAAAGAGGAAAAGATAACCATCTTTAAAAATACTCACTGAACTCAAAATCAGTGTGACAAGAAATTGCAAACAAAATTACATGTAAGATAGGAGGGCAAAGGTCGCATGGGAATTTTCTCACTGTGACATATCTGGTAGGAGACAAATTGCAGGGAGAAGTAATAAATTATGTCATATGAGTTGTTTCCTTATCTCTACTTTCTGTTAATTCATTTTTACCACTAAAATTCTGGGCACACCTTTGCTGAAATTGTGAGTTGTTGAGAAAAGGAACTTGCTAAAATGTTTTCACTTTTTCCCCTAAATAAAAATTTTAGTATAGATTCCCTGTTCTGATGTGAAGAATAAAAAAAATGCAGGTCTTGTTTCAGCAAGATCAGTACAACATCTTTTATCCCAGCTGGGCCAAAACCAGTTATTTTACTTCAAAAGCATACTGCTTACTGGCTGGCAACTCTCTACCTCTGGCTCTAGGCCCATCAGCATTCATACCAATTTTTTCACTGTATGAGTCAATGAAAGTCAAACAGATACATATGTTAATAATTAAGGTATTGTTTACATACTATCAGGAAAAAAAAATATTTCAGAGCAGCTTTATTCACCTGCATAAGAGAAGAAAAGCTCTGTCCATGGCATTTAGTGTTTGCTCTGCCTTCCTCTCTACTTTTAACTTACTATTTATATAATGTCATTTGATTCTGGTGGCTTCCAGGGGACTTCTACAGCTGCTGTCTCCTGTTGGCTGCTTCCTGATTGACAGGTTCTCAATTTAAAAGGAGCTGCTTATTCAGTAGCTAGCTGCCTACTGATAAGAGGGTGCTGGACTGTTTTTTGTCTGCTGTTTAGGGATGCTTATTCACCTGGGAGATGAGAATACAACAAGCAGAGCTTTCAGTAGTTTGTGTATGCTGGGGAAAAGCAGAAACTCTCATGCAAACAGTGTGGGGCTGTGCAACACCAGCGTAGATGAGCTGATCTCCAGCATCAGTGAAGAAAGTACCCTTGGCATGTCAGTGGTGACAGCCTAGACAGGGCTTGGGCAGGTGTCTCACTGGGGCTGTGGGTGATGGGGTTCTCCCCTGTAGCAAATGTGTGGTGGTCCAGGTGCTGTGTAACCAAGGGCCTGCAGAGGAAGATGTGCAGGCTGCCCACTATTAAGGAGTGTAAATGGGATATCAGGAGGGTCTCCACAGAGTTGAGAGCCTGAGGTGGAGGAATGTCTAGGGGCTGTGCTGGATGGAGCAATGTACAGGGACTCCCCTGAGGCAGGTTGCTGAAGTTCGTGACTTCTGACAGCAGGGGAAATGTTCCTCCTCCCTGCTCAGACCTGAATACAGAATTGGTAGCCATAGGAGGAAAACATAGCCATAGGAGGAAAACAGATGCTGCTAAGGGAGGTTTCAGAGCCAGCTGTGTCCATCTTGAACAACAGCAGCAAATGGTAGCAGCTGGAGATGCCCTTCTGTAGGGAATAAAGAAACTTAACTGCTGACCAGATGTGCTGTCATGGGATGTTTGTTGTTTGGTAGATGCCCAGACACTGGGTGTTGTAGAGAGATGGCCAAGGCTCATCCAGTCCCCTGACAATTACTGCGCATCAGTGTGACCATCACTGATGCTGCTGAGGGACACCTGGAGCAAAACAAGAGTACCTGTAAGATTCTGGGTGGCAAAGGAGATGGAAACCCAGAGAATGTCCCATTGATCCTCCATGGGAAGAGGTCAGGTAGGAAGGGGCACTATCCTGAGAGGTAACAACTAGTTGCATGGCTGTTGCCGTAGGTAGTGCTTTAGTTTTCATCACCATGGGTCCCTCTTGGAGGAACAAGGCGATCTAATAAAGTGGAGTAAGAGTGTCTTCGTCAACAAGTTTGTAAATCTGGTGATGAGAGACTTAAACTTGATCCCTTGAAGAACAGTGAATAACTATGTACACTAAGTAAAGGAATGGAGTTCAGAGATGGGAAGGATGGTGAAAGACTCAGGGGCTCAAGTGATCTTCTCTTCGCTCCTTCCATCTCAAGTGATCATGTGGGGTGGAATGGGAAAATTCAGTCTCTAAATGGTTGGCTCCAAGACTGGTGCTACAGGCAGGGCTTTGGATTTTTTGATAATGGCTGGTTTTATAAGACTCCAGTCCAGACAGTGTTACGCAGGAAAGGTTTATCTCGCAGGGGCAAAAGGATGTTGGGGCAGGAATTGCCTGGGCTCATTTGGAGAGCTTTAAACTAGGTTCGAAGGGGGATGGGGCTGTAGCTGGGCTTATCCCAGTGGGGCAGCATTCTAAAACGGATGAGGACCGGGTGGCCTCCTGTGTCCCTAGGGAGAAACTGGTGTGCTCTGCTTGCTCCCTGAAATGCCTGTACACCAATGTGTGCAGCATGGGGAATAAGCAGGAGGAGTTAGAATCCTATGTTCGGTCAGGAGATTATGATCTGGTGGTAATTACAGAAACATGGTGGGACAGTTCCATGTGAGAGAGCAACTGCAATGTACTAAATTCTGCCCAGGAGCAGATGAGGAATGAGTTGAGAGTGTATGGGTCAGGATCAAGGGACAGGCTGGCAGGGGTGATACTGTTGTAGGTGCCTATTACAGGCCACCAGATCAGGCTGAGGAAGTTGATGAGGCCTTCTATGCACAGCTGAGAGTGGCCTCACAGTCACAGACCCTGGTTGTTGTGGGTGATTTTAGTTTCCCAGATGTTTGCTGGAAGGAGCATTCAGCCAGCCAGCCACAGTCCAGGAGGTTCCTACAGTGCATTGATGATAACTTCCTCATGCAGATGGTGGAGGAGCCGACCAGGAGAGGTGCACTGCTGGATCTCATCCTCACTAATAAGGAGGGTCTGGTCGAAGCAGTAAAGGTTGAGGGTTGCCTGGGTTGCAGTGATCATGAGATGGTGGAGTTCAGCATCTTGTGTGGCAGGAACAGAATAGCAAGTAGAATTGCAACCCTGGACTTTGGCAGGGCTAACTTCGGCCTTTTCAAGCAATTGCTAGGGGAAACCCCATGGGCAAGACTGCTTGAAGGAAAAAGGGCCCAAGAGAGCTGGATCGCATTCAGAGATTGCTTCTTCCATGCTCAGGATCAGAGCATCCCCACACGTAGGAAGTTGAGGAAGGGAGCCAGGAGGCCTGTGTGGTTGAATAGGGATCTGTTGGGTATGCTCAAGCAGAAGAGGAGAGTTTACAGGTCATGAAAGCAGGGGCTGGCCACTTGGGAGGAATATAAGGCTGCTGTTAGAGGATATAGGAAGGCAGCTAGGATAGCCAAGCTGGTGAGAGGGGTCAAGGACAGCAAAAAGAACTTTTTCAAATACATAGCAGATAAAACTAATACCAGAGGCAACATAGGCCCACTGATGAATGGGGTGGGTGCCCTGGTGGCAGAAGATACAGAGAAGGCAGAATTACTGAATGCCTTCTTCATCTCTGTCTATTCTGCTGGAGGCTGTCCTGGGGAGCCCCGTACCCCTGAGATCCCGGATGAAGCCAGGTCAATGGAGGAGTTTGCTTTAGTCGATGAGGACCGGGTTAGGGAGCAATTAAATAGTCTGGACATTCATAAATCCATGGGTCCAGATGGGATGTATCCATGGGTACTGAGGGAGCTGGCTGAAGCCATTGCTAGACCACTCTCCATCATTTTTGCCAAGTCTTGGGAAACGGGAGAAGTGTCCGAGGACTGGAGGAAAGCAAATGTCACTCCAGTCTTCAAAAAGGGCAAGAAGGAGGACCCAGGTAATTACAGACCGGTCAGCCTCACCTCTGTCCCTGGGAAAGTAATGGAACAGCTTATCCTTGGTGTCATCTCAAGGCATATCAGGGATAAGAGGGTCATTAGGAGCAACCAGCATGGCTTTACCAAGGGTAAGTCATGCTTGACCAACCTCATAGCCTTTTATGAGAATGTAACAAGGTGGATGGATGATGGCAGGTCGGTGGATGTGGTCTACCTTGACTTCAGTAAAGCCTTTGACACAGTCTCTCGCAGCATTCTCACAGCTTTCTCACAGCTAAATTGAGGAGGTGTAGTCTAGACAATAGAGTAGTGAGGTGGGTTGCAAACTGGCTTAAAGAGAGAAGCCAGAGAGTGGTGGTCAATGTTGCGGAGTCCAGTTGGAGGCCAGTATCTAGTGGAGTGCCTCAGAGGTCAGTACTGGGGCCAATATTATTCAATATATTAATCAATGACTTGGATGAGGGACTAGAGTGTACTATCAGCAAGTTTGCTGATGACACGAAGCTGGGAGGAGTGGCTGACACGCCAGAAGGCTGTGCTGCCATCCAGCGGGACCTGGACAGGCTGGAGAGTTGGGCGGGGAATAACCTGATGGAATTTAACAAGGGAAAGTGTAGAGTCCTGCATCTGGGCAGGAACAATCCCAAGTTCCAGTATAGGTTGGGAAATTACATATTAGAGAGCAGTGTAGGGGAAAGGGACCTGGGGGTCCTGGTGGACAACAGGATGACCATGAGCCAGCACTGTGCCCTTGTGGCCAGGAAGGCCAATGGCATCCTTGGGTGTATTACAAGGGGGGTGGTCAGTAGATCGAGAGAGGTCCTCCTTCCCCTCTACACTGCCCTGGTGAGACCCCATCTGGAGTATTGTGTCCAGTTCTGGGCCCCTCAGTTCAAGAAGGACAGGGAACTGCTGGAGAGAGTCCAGCGTAGGGCAACAAAGATGATTAAGGGAGTGGAGCACCTCCCTTATGAAGAAAGGCTGAGGGAGCTGGGGCTCTTTAGTTTGGAGAAGAGGAGACTGAGGGGTGACCTTATTAATGTTTATAAATATATAAAGGGTGAGTGCCATGAGGATGGAGCCAGACTCTTCTCAGTGGCAAACAATGATAGGACAAGGAGTAATGGGATCAAGCTGGAACACAAGAGGTTCCACTTAAATTTGAGAAAAAACTTTTTCTCAGTGAGGATGACAGAGCACTGGAACAGGCTGCCCAGGGGGGTTGTGGAGTCTCCTTCCCTGGAGACATTCAAAGCCCGCCTGGACATGTTGCTGTGCAACCTCACCTAGGCGTTCCTGCTCCAGCAGGGAGATTGGACTAGATGATCTTTCGAGGTCCCTTCCAATCCCAAACATACTGTGATACTGCGATACTGTGATGGTAAGCGAATGGGGCAGAGTGATGGGAGCAAGGTACCTCTTGGGCAAGATAAAACTAGTCAAAAGGGGCCCTGCCTTACCTATATGTATACAAATGGATCCAGCCTAGGAAAGAAAAATGAGGACCTAGAAACTGCTCTGTGTGTAGATGCAGAACTGAGTGACATTCTTGGAAAACCTGAAACATGGCGGGACAGTCCACACAACTGGAGCTCTCCAATGAATGAAAGGTTCATTGGTAAAAATAAAAAGGGAAAATGAAAGGAAGAGTTCGTTTGCCTGCCCTGAAGAAGCAGCTTGAATGTTGCTTGGAGTTCTTCTGTACTATGGATAACATGCTGCTTAAGAGCTGGTGGATCAGCAATGATATAAAGTGTGGCATAGTGTCAGGAATTTGTTACAGACCCACTTCCTCACCCTGATCAGTAGACAGTCTCCTTTGAACAGTTTGAGAAAGGCTACAAGTTAAAAACAAACAAACAAAAACAAAAACAAACATGGGACTAAGCTGAAACACACACAAAAAAAGTGGTAATATGCAGAATACACTGAATAAGTAGTAATATACAGAATATTCTGAATTTTGTATCAGAAATAGTATGGCAAGCAGCACTAGGGAAGTAATCATCTGCTTGTACTCGGCATTGGTGAGGTCACATCTCAAATATTGTGTTCGGTTTTGGGCGCGTCACTACAGAAAAGACACCGAGGTGCTGGAGAGAGTTCAGAGAAGGGCAATGAAGCTGGTGAGGGGTCTGGAGCACAAGTCTGATCAGAAGCAGCTGAGGGAACTGGGGCTCTTTAGCCTGGTGAAAAGGAGGCTGAGGGGAGACCTTATCACTCTCCCGTTGGCCTCTTCTCCCAAGTAGGTAGTGATAGGATGAGAGGAAATGGCCTCAAGTTGTACCAGGGGAGGTTTAGACTGGGTATTAGGAAAAACTTCTTCATGGAAAGGGTTGTCAGGCTTTGGAACAGGCTGCTCATGGAAGTGGTGGAGTCACCATCCCTGGAGGTGTTTAAAAGACACGTAAATGTGACACTTAGGGATATGGTTTAGCAGTGAACTTGGCAGTGCTAGGTTAACAGTTGGATTCTATGATCTCAAAGGTCCTTTCTAACCTAAAAGATTCTATGAAAATGGAAGCAAAAGCAGACTACAAAGGGAGAATTTTAAAACACTGTACCAGTGTTAGGAAAGCAAAATTCAGTTTGAATTCAAACTGACAAGGGGAGATTTAGGGCAACATGAAGAGTTTCTGAAGCTACACGAATAAAAAGAATAAACAAGGAAAATGTGGGTCTGTAATTGGTGGTCTGGTGACAGAAGATATTGATGAAGCTGGGAAACCTAATGCTGCCTTTGCCTTTACAAGCTAGATCCCCAGGTCTCTGTGCCCAGAGGATTCAAAGAAGAGAAGAACTACCAATAGCAAGAGTTTGCTTTTACAAACTTTTGAGGAGACAACTTCATGAATCCAGGATAATTCCGTACTGATTTCAACAACTGACTACCTGCTACATGGAATAAAGAGAGTTACCTTGAGACTGCACACTCTGAGATCGTAAAAGTTTCATAGATATTTATTCCAGACAGAACAGTGACGGAAGTGCTTATTCAAAGTATCTTAACTCAACCTTCTATGAATAAAAATATTGCAGGTTTACTCTAATAAATGATGCACTCTGAAATTTCCTTTTCTTGGCTCTTTATCTTTAGATGTATCCAATTAGTCTGCTTCCTTTGATTCATCCTCCTAGGTCCTCTAAACTAGTAGTTGCTGTGGAGGTGAAGGAAAAACAGGACATAGAGACATATCTTATTATAAAATAGTGGAAAATAATCCTAGTAACCCAAAATATAATTCTAGGACTATTCTGTCTACTTCAGTCATCTTTCCCATTACCTTTCATTGCCAATACTTGAATTTAACTGTTAACACACTGTTTGTCAGCTGCCAGACAGACTCAGTACACACATACATAGACTGCCAGCTGGCCCATGCGTAACTCTGAAACAGCCAAAGAATGTCTCCTATTTAGACAACTATCACAAAAAACATGGAGCAAAAAGGATGGTATTCCTGTCTAGAAAAAATGATGGTAATGTGACAGAATACAAGGCTGAAAGAAGCAAAATTTTGTTACATCTGCTTTTCACATTATGTGTATTTTCTTCATTTTGTCTTACTATAACTTAATCTTGTTAAACATAAAGACAAGAGGAACAACATGTTGCCAAATTAAATATGGATGCTGAAAAATGTATGAAATCCAACTCTTTTATACTAGAAATAAAGAGCTGGAAGGAACTGTGAGAAGATCTATCACATTCCTACGTTTTCATGCATTGGAATATATGCTTTCTCTGACAGGTACTTGGGTCCACTTGCTCTTTTATTTTTCCTTAAAATAATAATAACAATAATAATTTTTAAAAGGAATACCAGGACCGCTTCATTGTGGCAGGCCAAAAATTTGTTAGAACAAAGTTCAGTTATAAATAGTTATTTGAGTCCAAGAGACTTTGAGGCAAACCAAGTTTGATGAAATTTTGCCAAATCCACAGCAGAGCCATGCAGGAAACCTGCTTGGATTTCTGCTGGATCTGATCCAATCCCAGGGATCCTGTGAGATGCCAGTTCCACACACCAGCTAGCTGGCTAGTCTGCCCTGAAGCAGGACTGCACCTTCAGAGGTAATGAGTAAAAAATGAGAGCAAATTAACTATGAAAATGCCAAGAGCTCGCCTAAATGTTTAGTGTATCCCTCCAGACATTCTCACAGCATTGAAGAGTCTTTCTGATCCCTATGGATAGTGCTTTGTTTTGATTTATTGTAAAATGGATTGATTATGAATGGATAAATTTATTTCATATTTTCATCCACCAGATATGTAATCTTGTAAATGTTAACACAATAAACACAAACACCACAATTTGGTGGAGATCCATAGGCTAAATATGAGTAAACATAGACGCATCCTTTTGTTGCTGCTTAGTAATTCTGTATTCAAAAGAGGCTTCTGAACTGCCAGGAAGAAAACCTGAGCATCTGAACTCCAGGTTTCTTTGTTTTGTAAGAGAAATAAATCAACCAGGGACTGTTCAAAACATAACAGATAACAATACCTAAAATTTGTTTCTTCAGATTTGTTTTGCCTGCTTTTTAACTTCAGTTGAAAAAATAAGAATACACAGTTCCAGTCATGAGAGAACAGTGCAGTGCTCAAAACCCCTTGCATTTCCCAGGGTCTGAAATTTTCTCTCTCATTTTTGTACAGAAAAAAGTGTTTGAATGCAATCACTTAGAAATTCAGCCCTACAGTTGCTGTCAACCGAACATGCATAGATAATGCTGCACAGAGGTGTCACTTCTGATTTGTACTGCTACAATATATGAACTCGACTACTCAAAACCAGTTTACATCTACAGAGGACTGCCCCCCTTATAAAAGGTAGAGATTCCCATGTTCTCTTTGGCTTGATAATGGACCTCTCAGCAGCAGCATGACTTCAGCTATTGACATACATAATTTCAGACCCTGACTGCTAATTGAAGAATGAGAGAATGAGCATGCATTCCCCATTCCTCACCTTGATCCTCCTGATCTTTGTTTTCTTCTTCCTCTCTGTTTCCCTCATTTTCCTCTTCTGCATCCCCTGCTGGGCTGAAAACTTCACTGGATGCTTCAGGAAGAGAAAGCTCATCATCCCTACCCTCAGCAGCCTCATCAGCGACTGAAATATGAGAAATTAGAAATACCAAAGTAATTTTTACAAATTTGCACTCAGCCATTGTTTTAATGCAGTAGCTAACAACTCTTAATGAAGCCTGCAATCTCTATTCATGTGAAAAATACCACAAAATCTTCTGTAACTATTTAAAATCAAGTTTGTATGACAGGCCATTATAGAAACTAAAATGATTCACAGGCTTCCTAAGACAGTTGTACCTAACTACGCTATGTAAGATAAAACAGACATATATATTTTTTGTACAGATTATGAACAGGCTTGGAGGTTCCTAACATTCAATATGTGGTAAAAATTATAGAGGGAAAAGAAACCAAAAAAAAAAAAACAAAACAAAAAAACCGCTCACACCACTTGATATTAAACCTGAAAAATACTGTTTGAGGGGATGGTCAAAGCACGGAGTTTCCAGCTGTCCAGCAGAACAAACCTGAAATTGTTGGTATTATTTTCTCCTCTTCAGTTACTGCTTCTGCTGCTGTCACTAGGGAGACTTCTCTGGGAGAAGGTGGGTTTTCCCCATGTGGAGTCCAGAGCGTTAATTTGGCAATTTCCGATGCTTTCCATTTTGGTGCAGCAAGTAATGAGGGTTCTATTTCTTCCTCATCCTCTCCTTTATCCTAGAAGATAAGTCATGAAATCCAGCATCTCATCTTACAGGTATTAAGGGAATAACTAAGATGATGGTTCTGTGCACTGAAACCACTTTATCTGGGCTCAAAACAGCAATCATGTGGCCTTTTAAAGTTTTAGAGGTGAAGGAACTTGAGCAGCTGCAAAATCTTGGAAGAGAACTACAGTTTGAACCTTGATTATGTCAGATGGCTATTACCAATGATCAGTGCTTGCCAGTTTGCTTTCTTTAAGGTAAAATTTTGTCTCCCCCTTAAAAAGAATGGCTTTAAGGGGCCTATCAACTATGTCTCCTCTTCTATGCCTGCCTACAGTGTAACAGCAGCAAATAAGAGCTGACTCTCTTGAGTAGATGCTACACTGTCTATCTGACACAGGAACAGAGTGGTCAAACAGCTCTTTCTGCCTCAATTTTTGCTTAGGGAAGATCACGGAATGGATCTAGGAGACAGTGAGGTACTGCACAAACCTTATGTTTTCGAAATTTGAAGAAAACATTTTATGTAAAAAAAATATGCTTTATTTTACCCAAATATGAAGGAGTCTTTGTAATGGAATCATTACCTCCACTGCAAACCGATATATTTGAATTTTCTTTAAATGGGCCTTGTTCTGCAATTACTTCAGTTAAAGAAATGAGGCAAAATATAATCTTACTTTAGTGACAGCACTGCCCCTTGATTGACACAGTCATTACAGCATTCACATGAAAATAAATTCTTGTTCCTGAGAGTAATGATTTTCAGAAGCTAAGCGCTTAACCTTGGGTTCTTAAATTCATGTTTAAACTTCCACATCAATGGCCTAATATTCCAAAATCAGCACTTCCAACAATTCCCAAATGAACCGAGGATACTAGATACACATTACTTTGTATACTCATATGAATCTAATACTTAATTTGAGGATCTCTTGTGTTAAGCCAAAAAAGTAAAACAGTCTCCATGTTTTGCAAATCTCTGTCACTAATGATAGGTTTTATTATTATTACTCTTTTGTCTTTGTCTTAAGAAACAATTGCTGCACTGGTGAATTTTCAAAGAGTGTGTAATGGGAACTAATCTGTCTATCAACAGAGGTAGCAAGCTCTACCATAAAATGTGGCATATTTTCTTGAAATCAAATCAGTAATGTTAAGTTATATTTTGCATCATATTAATCAGAAATATTTCAAAACATTCCTGCATGAAGAGAAGGAAATATAGGCCCTAGTCCCAGCTGTTCCCTACAGTTATTAGGAGCTGTGGATAATAAGCTCCTATGAGGACCAGGAAAACAATGTGACATATTTCCAAAACATGAATCTGCTGAAAGTTACCATTTGTATCCATAGCATCAAGCAATTCAAAATATAAGAATAAATATTTTGAATTGTTTTCTGGTGTTCAGAACAAAGTGAAATACAGGCTAGGTGTACAGACAAATACATCTACATTCTTTTGTGGTTTGAAACTTCAAATGTTGTGGAAGGTCCTGATTCTTCTAAACAACTGGTTTTTGACTCATTAGATTGACTTTAACATCAGTATCTGTAAGACATTTTATAGATTACTGAACAATAGATTTGATTTACTGAGTTCCCTAATATTAAGTATAATCTGCATTATTTCATTTACCTGCTCTGTTAGTATGTATTCACCATGCTGTTCACATCCAATATCGAAGACATATTTGCCACGACCTACAGGCTGCACAAAGATACATAAAATTCAGCAGAACTATAAAGTTAGTACATTCTAAGCATGTAAGTGTAAAATATGCTTTTCTACAAAATACATAAAATAGTTAACAACAATATAGTTGAAAAGCAAAGTTACAGAGAAACTTGGCATTCTGTCCTACAGATTAATTCAGTGTCATATGTTACACTTATGGTACAAGAAATACTAGAAAAGATGAGGAGCCTAGCTTCTTATTTTAAGTGGAAAAAGATCATATAAAGGCAATTCTATGCTAGCTGTTCAGATTAATAGAGAGTTTTGCAGAACACTTACATTTCCATTCAAATACCTGCCCTTAAATCTATGGTTTAGGTGGATAAGTTCAGCCGCTCCTTCCTGGTTTCCATTTACCCAACCACCAACATACTTAGATCCTGTGTCTTTATAGACATATGTACCTTGCCCATGCCTAAGAAGAAAATAATAATTTTGCTTTATATTACTGAATATTAAGAATTTAGGATGTTGTTAAGGTATTTAAACTGTATTATTCAAGTAGATTAAATGACTCAAGTTGGACAAAAATGCCAAAGTCATCCAGTAGCACTTGATTGGCTGCAACCAGCCACACTTTGAAAATAACCTTTACATTTTAATGCCATTGGGTGACTCGAAACATCATTGTGAGAATGAAACAAACCTATTGTGGTCACGCCATTCTCCAGTATAGGTGTCTCCATTTGGATATGTGTACTGTCCATAGCCATGTCTCTGGTCATTTACCCAGTCTCCTTTAACAAGAACACAACAAAACCAGAGTGAGATGCAGTATATTTCATAGTGTGATACGGTGGTCAGTTTGTGAATTTATCATACGCAAATTATTGGAGAAGGAAAAGAAAGCTATGACATCATTATGATTCCTTACCATTCATTAAACTAAGCTCTTGATCTTTTTTCTTCTCTCTGTCCCACTCTGCAAATATTTTGGCAGCTGCCTGATCTTCCTTTCACTCCAAACACATTTTGTCCATCACAGTCTACTCCATTATCTTATGATGAACAGAAGGAGCCCTGTAACATCCTGCTCCTATCTTTAAATTTGGTAATAAGTATTACAGTTTCATTAGATAATGTGACACCTCCACTCAAATGAAAAGGGGGACTACTACAATTTGACTCATTTGCTCAAATTGTCCTGACAGTCAGGGGACATATGTACTCAAAAGGATGCTAGATTGTGTGTCTTAATTAATCTTCTGTTCAAACTTAAACAAACAAAACCAAACAAAACCAAACAAAAAAAAAGCAACCACAGGTGGATACAGTCCTGTAAGGCAAGAACTGAGTTGCTCTTTTTGCCCTTTGCTTCTAGCTCTCACAGTGTTAATGTTCTTTCTTGCCCAGCTTGGAAAGGAGGAGGAAAATATTGTCCCTTGAAGCTTAACTGATATTCAGAAGGTTTTGGGTAATACTCCCTAGGACAAGGGAAACAATGCAAGTTTCAGCTTCTTCAAACTTCAGAGGTATCCCAATCCCTAAGTGTTCTAATCAGTTGATTGTTTTTTCAGGATGGACCTAATAAAGTTCTAAAACACTTTGTACTGAACACAGTCTGTGGTTCTAATCATCACTCAGAAATAAGTAATTATACCCTCTTCTACCAAGATGGCAAGAATAAACCACTACTAAATACCACACTTCTCAGAAAAATCAATAAATCCCCATAAATAAAATAAAACACACTCCTCAGTGCTTATAGTAGTTAAAAAAAGAAAAAAAAAAAGAAAAAAGGAATTAAAGGAAAACATTTTGTAGCAAATTTATCTTCCTAAAATAATACTTTCTCCAATTCACCTAACTCCTTGCATTTCAGGGGAGGGGAGAGGAAGGTCTCCTGTCAATTACAGAAATCCTTGCAACTGTATTCAGTATTTTACCTTCATATTTTGATCCATCTGGATAAAAAAAGATACCCTGGCCATGCTTTTTGTTTTGAAGATACTGTCCAATGTATCGAGCACCATTTTTAAATCTGTAGGTCCCCTGAAAGATATTTGGTATAGACAAAATACTTGTCAGTTCTCACGCTTGTGTCAGTATAGTGCCCAAACAGAACTATTGAGACATACACACAACCACTGTCTCCTGTCACTGTCTTACCTGTCCATTTCTGAAACCATGTTCATATTCTCCATTGTACGTATCACCATTGGGTAGACGAGCTTTCCCATGGCCATGTCGCTCACCTTCTGCATTGCGTTCACCATCATATTCCTGATGAAATGTGACAAAAAATTAAATAAGATGGCTAGACCTGACTGAATTTAAGCTAACTAGACAGAGGAAAACAGGTCTTTTGCTCAAAGCTCCTCCAGCTCAGCTTGAATCTGAGACTGCTGGAGCAGCTGGCCAACAGATGCACTGCTTATGCAAACACTCTCCTCAGACCCTGGCACTCAGAGGTTTTCCTTCCCCTTCTGACACGCTACTGGAAAATATGGCTGACTTGTTTTCGTCCAGTGGAGAAAGTCAGGCGGGTCCCAGCCAAAAATGGTACAGTCCCACGTCCGAAACCCCTGCGCCCAGGAAAGAAGCGGCTCGGCAGCGCCTCGACAGCTATCCCAGGCTCGGCACGGCCGGTATACGGTATTTCAGACGCCGTGACCGATAACGTTCACTCTTCCCTTCCTCGCTGACGCTCCCCCACCCCCTGCCCGGGGCGCCCGTAGCCGTGGGCCTCTTCCCGCCCCGCTCTGCCCCAGTGCCCGCGGCGGCGGCCGGGAGATGGGGCAGGGCCGCCTCTACCCCGCGCTGCTGAGCCGCCAGCGGCAGCCCGACCGGCCCACCGGACCCCCAAATCGGCCTCGGCCTCCTCAGCCTCCTCAGAGCTCAGGTCCGACATGGCCGCGGCGTCACCGTCACCGTGGCAACCACGGCGCGTGGGGAAGGGCAGGGCGGGCGGGGCTCGCGCTGCTGTCCCGGGTGCTGAGAGCAACGGCCGGCCCCGCCCCTCACGGCGGGGCGGGGCAAGGGACGGGGAAGAGGGCGGGGCGGGGGCGGGGAGTGGGTCTGCCCCGCACTCTCACCGCTGTGGAGAAGCGGCGGCGGCCGGCGGTGTTACCGAAACTGGAGAGTGTCGCCTCCCCAAGCGGCCTCCCGGGCTGCCTGGTGGCTTTGGGCTCGGAACTCCGGAGAGGGCTGCAGCAACCCGCCCTTCCCTCGGCGCTGATGTCCCTTCTTGGCTTCTTGGCGCTGAGCTTTGCCCGACCTGTGCCTTGGTGGTCGTGAGACAGGCTGCTGACATCAGAGATGAGACCTGGGACTCCTAGGTCTTCCAAGAGCTCCCAGAAGTTTGGCTGGTTTGGCCTGTAAACAAAATTTTAGATTTTAAAAGCATTCCTGCATTTAGATTTTTTTTTTTTTTTGTCACGTTTAATGATGTTCATAAATTGCAGTCCATGGATCTTTTTCTATGTTATGAGTTTCAGGCTGATGAGCCTCATTGACGTGCTCCACAGACCAGACGTTTCCCCCTGGTGAATCCTACTGGAAGTTCAGCACGCTCCTTCAATGGGAGCCAGGAGGCCAGCGGCATTGAGCTCCAGTCTGAAATCCCACAGGCATCCCACAGCTAACTTGACGGTGCACATCCCGTGGCATGGTTAGAGGCAGAGGACCCACATGTACTCATCAAGAGGTGTCACTGAAACCTGCTTTGGCTGTCACCAGCACACCTGGGGCACTGTAGTATTGTTAGTGGTCAGGTTCTGCATTCTGGGACGCTTTGAAGAGATTCCCTTGTTTGCTATGAAAAGAGCAGCAGAAGGGTCCATATGGATGAACTGGGGGTCAGGACAGAGGCGGGAAATGCTCTACCACACGTCGCTTCTGGAACTTAGGCACTGGAAGTCATCAAACCACTGGGTTGTCTTGGCTGGAAAATCCTGTGTTTCTGCATAAACGAATGGAGTGCGAGTTACCTCTCCCGTGATTTTGCTAAGTTGCACTGAACTGCTGTGGTGACAGGGGCCCTGTGCAGTTCTACGAGAGTTACTGGTGAAATAGCATAATGACGAGTCAGTCAGGTTTTTACATTACTTAAATGTCTTCTGCTTTCACACATACAATTACTTTTACTTCTACTATTTTTTTTTCTACTCCTTTTACTAACTATAATTCTCAATTATCTTAATATGTAGGAAATCATCTGTATTCTGATTTTTCTCCAAACCCCTTTACTCAGTCAGCCTCAGCAGTGATCTCTGATGACAAGTTCACTCATCTCAGCCGGTCAAGAGCCTCCCATACTAGCATGACTGCAGCTAAATCAATGCTGGGAGGCAAGAAGAGGGCTCTCCTTCCTCAAAAGGCCAAGAAGAGTGGAAGGGAGTAGCTCACAAGGAACAGGAGAGAGGATCAATAACACCCCATATGGAAAAGACCTGTTTTGCATTTCATGTCACTTTTTTTTTTTTTTTTATGTTTCATATGTTAGCTGCTGTATTCAAAGCCAATCACTCTTCAAAATTATCTTATTTGCCTCTCTGCAACATAGTGCTTTGTTATCCTTTGCAGAGGAAAATGCCCTAAAAATCTGCTTTGGCTAAGGGAGCTGTTGGTGACTGCATCACAGCTCATGCCCACCTCCTGTAGATCTGGAGGACGAGTTGGTTTGGTGAAGGCAAGTGGTACTTCACTTCTCTGCAAAGCAGCAGCTTCACGGTGCATGCAGGAACCTGTGGGGACTCAGGGCTTGCCAGTGGTACAGGACTCAGGCAGATCCCCTCACTATCATTTTGCACAGTAGTTTAATAGCCAAGGTTTCACAAGAGGAGCCCTGTGAGGATACATGTGGTAAAAAGCTGTTAGCTAACTAGCACTGGGCAGAGGAGGTGATGCTTCTGAGGTAGCACAAGGAGTGGCAAGTGGTTAGAAAACATGGGAGGGGTCACCTTATACCATAGGTCAAAGTTTTAGCACCCGAACCAGAAGAAAAACAGGGTTGTCTTTATACAAAGATACATCTTAGTTTTCATAGGCAGGAATCTAAATAGCCACTATTTAAATAATAAATAAATGATTTATTTATTTATTAAGATGTGTCACTTATTTGGAATATGTATCTTTTTGCTTACAGTTGGGCAAAGATGAAAACAAAAAGAGAACTATTGCTAAATACCATTGTGTTCTTAGCTCATAGGAAGTGTTTGGCCTTTTGAGTTAACACCCAGTTACTAATTTGAGAGTACTTTATGTCTGAAACAAGAACACAGAAATTAAATTTTCTTAGCTGCCAGAGCTCTAAGAAGCTATACATTTATTAACTCAAAATTGGATGGCTATTTTTCTTTCCTGTACATCTCCAGCATTTGACTACAGAAGCTTAATTTGCATAATGGCTGTACTGATAATAAGTAACTGCAGAGTATGCAACACACTGCTCTGATTGCTTACCTCCTGCAGAACTGGATATGAGTGCGTATTATCTGATATACAGTCTGCTCATTTCCTCCTTTCTCACTCTTGATTATGCCTCAATTCCTTCTTTCACCTAAGGATGGCTAAATTATTTTATCTATTATAAGATAATGTCTCTAATTATAAAACCGGTTACTTGGGCTGTGAGTGGCATATTAATTCTAAGCAGACACTGTGGCTCAGAGTTGTAAGGGAAAATGTTTGGGATGCATATGGAGGTGCTCCCTGTTAACGACAAAAATAACCAGATCTGGCTTTTGAGTTCAAAGTTCACGTAGCCCAGGGGACAGCTGTGATGCAAACAGGACACAATGACAAGCCATCAAATACTCTCCCATTAATGATCACTAAGTGTTCAGTCCTGAAGGAGGAACAGTTCACTTCTCCTGGGAAACAGCCAGGAACTATTGCTTTATAAAATTTAAACTGCTCTGAACTTAGAAGTGGCAGATTGCACAAATGTCTGTGTGTCAGGATCCCATAGTTTGACCTAAATGAGGGAGGCATCATTTAAAGCTTTCTATACCTAGAAACTTGTTTTATGAGGACAACTACAGACTATATGGATGCATATAATTAACAACAAGGAGGATGTATTTTGTAGTTTCTGGTCTTCCATATGCATTTGGGTGTGTTTCAATGCCAGATTAAAGTCAAGCTATACTATTGAAAGAAGGGCAGACATCATCCTTATTTTCTTGTTCTTTTTCCTTCTCTGTTGAAGGACTGACAGAATACCATAAATATCCTTAAGGTCTTGGCTGATCTTATATGTAAATTTCATTTGCCAAAAGGCCTGAGAATGTCCGTGGCTGTGCTGAGGATGTGCTCAGCTCTCACTGCTGGCTCAGCTGGCAGCTGTTGGCACCGGTTGCCAGTCACCCTGGCAGGAGAGGGCAGAAGCTGCCACAGCTGTGGGCTGCCCTGGGGAAGCTCCTGGTTTGCAGTTTGAGCAGAAACCCCATACGGAGATGCAGCTGCAGAGAAACCCAAAGCTCTTGCTGCCGGAGGTTCTTACAAAGAGGGAAAGACAGCGACATAGAAAAGCAAAAAGCGGTGAGGCACAGGACACTGTAAGGTGCCTCCTGTGGGAGAGGACAGCCCTGGTTGTCCTTTTATCCTGCTTTGCAGGTCCTCACTTTTAATTTCGGCAGAGAGCATCTGTAGGGAGGAATGGTCAAAAGGCACTTTCGAGGCCCACTACACTCCCAGCTCTCCTTGGACTTCACCCTGTGCTATGAGGGGGAAGACTTTTGGCAGTGTTCTCCACACCCCCAATTCAGAATGACGCCAGATTCTGAAACATCAAAATCCATTGTAAAATGGGAACTTTTCTCTGCACAGTTCTTTTTAAGGCAAAATGAAAGCTGCTTAGTATGTTTGTAAACCAAGTAAAAATAGCCTCTATTCGTGCACAAAACCAAGCCAGAAGAACAAGTAAATGACCTTTCTAGCCACTCAGTTTACAACTGCCTTCTCCAAGTACCATTAATGTTGGAATATCCTGAAAGCGAGATGATTAGGAAAGAAAAGTTTGCGTGAAAGCCATTCTTGAAATACCAGTAATATTTTTTTTTGCATCATGGTTAAACACAACCTTTCAGTTCCCTCCTGCAGATTATCCAAGTGAAAGCATTCTGCTGTGTTTATACCCTCCCGCCCATTTCTCTGACCTTACTGCTCATTTTGAAGTACAGAGCACATTCCATTCTTCAGACATATGGGAAAATTTTCAAGTTTTTCTTTTATATATGGAGTCTCCCTTTCTACTAAAGTGAAATAGGAACAGATATAGGTCACTTCTATTCCATTTTGGAAATTGTTGCTAATGTCTTTTCTCTATACTTTTATGACAGCGTTACTACTGCTGCCAAGAAAGCAGTTTGCATTCCTGGAATGAAAGGATATCGTATGGTCAGTATAAGAATAAAGCAGTGTTAACATTACATTTTTCTCTGCTTTACCTCAGAAGTGGGTTTTGTTTCATTAAATAAACAAAACCCCAAACCTGAGCTTCTTTATTTAAGCATAGTTTGTAATGTTGTAAAGCTAAATCAGTCCAATCCTTTTGTCCATACCATCCCAAGTCCTAACCTGGTAACTCAAAATTAATTCAGCTGAGAAGAATGAAACCATTGGAGTAGCTGGAACTAATCTGCTGCCTCCTTATTCCTGTCAGCTCAAATACCTTTGTACTTCATCTTCTTGTACATGACTTGCAAGGCAATTGCTTTAGTGTCAGCTCTCTGTTATGGTCTGCTTTCTGGTTTATCATAGGATTTGTGACTGTTCTGGTATTTGGTTTCTACTAAAATATGCCTCAGTCCTCCCTTCTCATATAACTACTTTCCAGTGATCAAGTCTGCAAGCAAGGAGAAATGAAGTCTGTCAGTAGTCTTCCTGCCCATTTCATTCTGTTTACTCCTTAGCAATTGTTTCTGTAGCCATTTCTTGCTCTTCCACTCAGCTCTCTGGGCAATTTAAGAAGAGCAGAAATAAAGCCAAGAGAAACTCCTGTTTCCTGCTGGAAGCAGAAATAAATTCTTCAAGATATGTTCCTCAAAATAGATGTTCTTCTCTTGCAATGAAAGATGGTCTATATATTGTTTTACAGGTTCCATTTATAACAATACAGTTTGGTTGTGGTTTTGTTTGTTCGTTTTTCTTAAATTCTGTATTCTCAGTACATTCTTGTTTATTTTTCTGCGAGCAGGTGGCTGAAGAGATGAGAGTTGATCTTGGTCTCTAACCAGGGAACTTCCAACCTTGCCACAGGGCCACTGATCCCTGTACCAACAGGTCACCTGCCACAGCTCCAGCCAGGACTCCCTCCAGTAGATCCTACCCCATAGACACCACTGTTGCTATAACTGCATTTTTACAGGTCTTTCCTTAGACAGCACAGGGTGTTTTGGCAGTTCCACTCTCCACCCCTCTGGAAAGCCTTGGGGAGAGCTGGAGTAGCACACTGTCAACATCCTGATCTCCTTTTTCCAATTGGAACCACCAGCTGATAGGCAGCTCCAAGGGGGTTCAAATAATTGCCATTATTCCTACACGTCTCCTGCAGTCATAGCAATATCTGCCTTTATTTAGGAGGTCTGGAGGCTGTTCTACTGTCCCTCCCCTTCCATGTTCCACATGGTACAAGTTTTTTAATTTATAGGTAGCCTGTAGTGGTCAAGTACCATCCTGCTCTGGCTGGGGAAAAAGTCGTGCTGGAAAAGTGGTCTCATCTACTGGCCTGTTTTCCTAAAGCTACCAACTCTCACTAGCTTTCTGGCAAGCTAGATGTGATAAAAGTACTAGTTGGGAAAATATGTAGTCATATTAGCATGGCACTGTGCTGGCACTAAAGTTTCTCATCAACCAGCAGGACATCCTGTGCTAACTCAGCTCTGTAGCTTCTAGAGCACAGCTGGCTCACCTCCAGCCCTTTCTGAGTGTGGCTACAGCAGGGCTACACCTGTCTACTCCCAGCCATATAGGAATAACCTTCACAGTCTCCTTCTTTTATGGCTCTTCTGGATAATAATTTTTCTTTTGTCTGCCGTAGCTCAGTGGCAGGTTATATTTGGATTGCACCCAGTGTTGATGTGAATTGCTTATACAATATCCCAGCTGCTCTGTTGGGAAAACAAAGCATGTAAAACTAATGAAGGAGAATAAAAGCTGTGATTATATCAGTCCTGAGAATCCTGCTACTCGTGTGGAATAAAGTCTAAATAAATATTTGTTTTTATATAGCAAAATACTATTTAACAATCCATTCTTATGTAAAGAGGTTATGAACTTTTCTGATCCCCTAATACAAAGAGATCACTCAGTGGCTAAACAGATTAGCCTTTTCCATCTGTGCAATTATGAATCATAAAATATACTTGTGCAACTTACTGGAAAGAAAATAAATAGATTAATCAGCTAAAGGATGCAACAGTCTGCATTCAGACCTCTGGTCAGCCAGCATCACCTATTCAGCAAAGGAAAAACTATGCTGACATCCACTGACTTCAAAGCGGTTTGCAACGTCAGGACTTGAGGAGTTAAGAGCACCACTCGTCTTCACTGGAAGTAAAATTTAATTGTCAACCAGGAAATCAGATTATCTTTTTGAGAGGAACACCAGCAGAAGCATACATAAGCATCTGTCAACTCATAAGTCTTTACTTCTGTTTGGTTTTGCAGACAAGAACACACCCTTTTCTATTTCCTCTAGTATGAACATTGCCAGAGGCTTAGAAAACCGAGCTGCTGCCACGTTTCCTACCTAATACAACCATTTACAGGACCATATCCTTTATTTGTATTTCATTCTAGAAAGGAACTGGCAACATGTCCTTCCTGTTCTTCTCTCTGAGGCTCTAGATTACATGTTATTTAAAAAAAAAAAATTTGTGTTCTGTTTTTTAACCGTTTACTCCTGGCTGTGGACTTCCTTTTATCTCTGGCAGACATCTGGCCCTCCTTTGATAACTGTACACTAGGAGGCTGTTGTGCAACCAGAGGCATGAGCTCACGCTGCTCCTTCTGTGTTCTCACTTACTTGACGGCTTCTGGCAGCTGGAGCTGCTGGTGACCAGCACTGGCACAGTAGAGAGAGCAGCTGTGCCAAGTGTGGCAGCCAGCAGGTCCCAGTGATGTCAGAGGAATGGATTAGGAGAGACCTTTATTTTAATGGGAGATGCAGTTTCTACTTTAAGTAGGAAAAATATCAGGGGAGTTTGTGGCTGTTTGGCTCATGCTTTTTGCAAGTTGCCTGTCACTGAAAATTTAAAGATACTCAAGCAAGGTTAAATTATTTAAGTAACTTAAAAGAGCCAAGACAAAATAAAATTAAAAAAAAAAAAAAAAAGAGAGGATCCTACATGATGAGGACAGTTGTCATGATTATTTGAGATGGCTAATCATGTATACAAACAAATGCACTGCCATGGGCCTGACCTTTTCTGCTGTAAAGAGACAAAGCCTCATTTTCGCATGTGCCTGTGCCAAGTCAGAATAGATGGTGCCTGGGTGCCTTCCTGTGCTGCTGCAGAAGTGCAGCCACATGATTCACACAAATCCCTTTTCCTAGGGGAGCATTCCCTGTCTAGTTTTGTCTTTGCTAAATCGTTGATATAGAAGAAATGACAAACATCAATATGCATAGATGCTTTGCTCTGTCTGTAATTACCTCATCTATATCTGACCTTAACGTGTGCTTTTCCACCCTAGAGAACAAATGCTCCCTCCATAAGACAGTGGTATTTCTGCGATAAGCCTGCTTAGAAGAATAAAGAGGCTTGAAGTATTTCCTTGTTCGGTTCTTGCACCATCACATGTGGGACAGCAAACGTGAAGAGCTTAAAAAGCTCTGAGACATGCCTGTCTGTGCTCCACCTCCAAGTGTTAACAGTCAGCTAAACATAGTCCTACTGTCCAGAGCATCAGCCATTTCAGCTGAGCTGATGGAGCTCTGGGGTAGATGATTTTTCGTTTGGATTCACAAGGGACACAGGACTGTACTGTCCAAAAGCTGCTATGCACTGTCCTTTCCCCAAACCCTGGGTGAAATTGTGGTTTGTCTTACACTGCATGATGGTTCTGTAAAAGCAGTGCTAATGTGAGACCTTTTGATGCTGAGTAGTGGCTTTGGCTTTTATTTGTGAACCAAAAATAATCTCCTTAGATTGCTGATAATCAAGAGCAGTGCATTAGCTTTTCAAGTAGGAACTTTGTAGCATTTGGGAAGCCAAAGTGAAGACTTTTTTTTTCCAAGCTTTGATTCACTACTTACAAACCTCAGATAGAAGGATGTGAGCCTGAGCAGGAATCAACAACAGCTGCTCTAACACCCACCTGCATTGCAATGGCCTGGTGAAACTGCCATCCTGGTTCCGCAAATGACTGGAGAAAGCAAAGGAAAATGCCACTGGGATCATGGACCAAAGCTGAGCATGTGTCTAAGTGTTTGAAATGTGGGGCCTAAGTAATTTCATACCAGGAATCAAAGTATCTTTTATTGGAATTACCAGCATAGGCAGTGCAAGAAGAGAAGGAAGAGACAAAACAAAACAAACCATTTTAGTGAGTGCCTTAAGTAGGTGGCTTGTGCCAGGCAGGTGATACTCTACAAGGGACAAACAGTTATACAGATAAATTAAAACCTGCATGAGGTAACTGTTAGAAGCTATTCAGCTTTGGATGAAATAGAAGCATGGCATTACTAGCACTGGTGAGATAGCCATGATAGAGGAATACACCTGCAGCTGCAAGTATGCATTTATATAAATAACTAAGCTTTGAAACATACACGTTTGTTGAAAATGCACTGCAGTGTGAGAACACCAGAAGGCAAATAAAATAAATAAATACTTTTTTCTAAGGAGTGCCACTGATCTTTTCCGTCAGTTTTTGGAAGACCCGGTGTAGGATTTCCTAACATTTGCGGTTTGGCAGCAGAAATATCTTTCACGCATTTGACGCGGGCAGCCGAGAGCACTGCAGTACAGCACCTGTGCACACCTGCCGGGGCCGCGACCGGCCTGGGGATGCCGGGCAACGGCGCCGAGCCGCTGCTCTCGAACGCCTGGGAGCGAGAGAGGCCGCTAGAGCGATAGGTGGGTCGGCGAGGTCTGCGGGCAGCGCCAGCTCAAGGAGCGGCTTTTGTCTCCCCGGCGGGACGGAGATGGGTTCCCCCCGAGGAGCCGCTGCCTCAGCCCCGTGGCGGCAAGGCCTGGGGAGCGGGGGAGGCCGGGCCGCGGTTCCCTCCGCAGGCTGCGCCCGCCGTTACAGAGGCGGCCCGTAGCCTCTGAGGGACGCGCTGCCCGCACGGACCGGCCCGCGGCGCGACTCCTACCGGCCGCCACGGCCCGTCCCGCCCCGGCGGTGTGTCCCGCTGCTCGCCGAGCCTAGCCGTGGCGCGGCCCGCCCTGCTACCGCGGGGCGCCCTCCTACGCCACGATACGGCGGGGAAGGGCCCGGGCAGGCCGGTGCCGCCGCGCAGCTCCCGCGGCCGGGCAGCGATCCGCAGCCGGGCTCGGCGCAGGCCAGGCAGGAAGCAGGAAGCTACCGGCGGCGGGAGGGCGAGAGCGGCGGCAGTGGGTAGGCTCGGCGGGCGGGGGACAATCGTGCACCTGCCGTGCCGGCGGCGGGGGCGGAGCAGGGGCGTCGCCGCCGCCGCTTCCCGCGTGTGGGGTCGCGCTCCCCGCGGGACTGCTCGGGGGCGGCGGCCGCGGCCAGGCGGGGGGTATCTTGGCGCGGCGGCTCTTCTCCGCTGGAGGCGTTGGGAGGGTGGCTGCAGTGCTGCAGGCGCTCAGGCGTTCACCGGCCCCGGCTCTCCGTTTTCTTTTGTTTTGCTTTCCCCATTTTAACTCTTCGAGGCTGGGCTTGTTGTGTGACCCCCTCGCCTTCCTTCGCCCTAGCCGGGCCCCGGAGAGGATTGGTTTGGGGTCACCCCTTGGTTTAGTTGGTAGCGGAGGGGACAATTGTGAGCTTGTGCCCCTCCGAGTGCGCGGCTGCAGGCAGGATCCCGCTGCCCGGTGGTAACCCAGAGGCACAGACCAGCCCTCAGCTGGCGTTGAACTGCCCGAAACCTCTTCAGGGGCAGCAAGCGGCAGCTCCCGGAGGCCGCAGCCCCTGGTACCGCTGGAGGAGAGGCGGGTGCTGCCCCTGATCTGATCCCGCGGGCTGGGTGGGGGGGCTGTCCCCGGCCTGGCTGGGCGGCCGCCCCGGCTGCCACCGGGTCATCGGGAGTGCCGTAGCCCCCGGTGTGGGGCGGGTGGTCACGCAGGGTCCCGGGACGCAGGTGTGAGTTTGCTGTGTGTTCACGAGCTCTCTCATCCCACGTTGTTAAGCTGGGATTAGCTGTTTTTTGCTTTCTGTAGTAAACAGAAGGAATATGGCCGTTAGAGGTCCAAAGCTGATGGATTTGGCAGTTCATGGCTCAGGTGCTGAGCAGTTGGGTGTTAAACCTAATATGCATTAGATCTGCATGTGCCTAAAGGCCTTTTGAGTCCTGAAGGGACATCCTGATGAGGACTCCCCCCCATCTGCATATACAGAATTAATTGTCTGCCCTCCAGGGGAACTGTGCACAGCGGGGCAGGAGCTTCTCTCTGTGTCCCTAGTATGCAGCGCAGCTGAGCCAAGGTTTGCAGTATGATTATTTGCAGTGGTAAACGCCAGTCGCGAATCACCATATTTTCCTGAAACAGGGAGGGAGCTATGTTTCAGCCAGTGCAGCAGGAAGCCTGAAGAAGCAGTGTAAAGTTTGGAAGGTAAATATGGACTCAAAGTAAGTACCAGGATATTGCTTTATGTGTTGCAGTACGGCAAGGAGGAAGCGAAAGTGTTTGTTTTCGTTGTCAGGTAAAATAGTTGCTGAAAATGAGAGAATGGAAAAACAGTTTGAGTGATTCAAATGGAGCTCGTCCTTGGGCTTCATTAGGAGAACGGAAATATAAAGGATATGTTGGTAAACTACCAGTTATATGTTGTAGCCTGTTAATGTAATTTTTGGAGAATAGCTCGGTTTTAAAATCCGTTTGAATCTACAGCAGGATGTAGTCTTTGTAACCTGTTATCACAAGTTTTATTGCCAGAAGTTTCTTTGCTTTTGTAGAGGAAGTTTCATTTCCTTATTAAAAGCACATGAATGTCAGAGGAACTTATAGATATATGAGGGCAGAGATAATCTGTTGATGAGTAAATGAGAAACTCAGGTCTCTCTGCCTGTGGTAAGTAAAATGAAATCAGCCCCTGTCAAAGAGAGTTAGGCTGCAGTTCACTCAATGCTGCTGGTAGTCCAGTCGCCTTTGGGACTCTGGATTTACGGCCAGGATGCTGTTAGGAGGTGGTGTGAGTACGATCTGTGCAGCAGGTGCACAGATGTGCAACCTTGTGTGACCATTTGGCATTGAAACCTCTCTGTAAGATACGTGAAGCCTTTTTTCTGCTTACACTACAGCTGTTAAATAGTAACTTGCTAAACAATTACTTTTCTGTGATGACAATTACCTTGTCCCATTATATTTTAAGGGAACTGTTTAAAGAGGTTTATGACCTCAGATTTTTTGTTCCTTTTTGGTTTCTCACTTTTTTTTTTTTCCCAGTAAATGAATGTTACCTCACTTAAAATGTGACCAGTTAAATAATAGTTTTGATGTTTGGGATAACTGTGAGTGAGGGGAGATGGGGTTTGTGATCACCCTGGAACAGGTCTTTTACTGCTAGAAGGAAAGTTCACTCCTCTGCTGGACTGCTTGTACCTACCTCTCCTTACCTTTCTTCTCCCACTTGAGCTAGCCACAGCTCATTTCAGCCAAACATGACATTATTGACAAGCAGTTATTTGTTTGAAATTAGAGTGCAGCTGACCTAACTATCTGGCTGTGGCTGTAAGGGGCAGTCCCACCTTTAGTCCCTGCCTTCATGCTCCTACTGCTTTGGATTCATTCTAGATATTAGTTTTGTGGCCAGAGAGTGAGTTAATATTGTCTTTTGGATCAGTTGTTTTTCAGTGTGGGTTTTCTGATAGATGAGCCACCTGAACCATCACTATATCACTACAAGGTCTGACATGGAGACAGGGACCTGCAGCTGGGGTTGGGAGAGGGGTGAAGGGTTGCCCTTTCCCTAACCTCTGCAGCCTCAGGGAGGAGGTAGGAAGCTCATGTTGGGTGGGAATGATTGCTGTTTTGCTGGTTAATTGCACAACCAGTTATCTGATTGGGGCAAGGGGGAGGAGGTGGAACATGCCAAACAAGATTAGCAAGTCAATTCAGTTTTAGAGGAGGGAGGTGTCAAGCTGAACCAGGACACTGTGGAAAAATTAAAGGTATGACAAAAATGTGTAAGCTTAAGGGAGCAGACCCTTGATCTTTTGATGGAAGACTCTGTTAAGTGAAGAGGTGGTAGTTTTCCTCCATTCCTGGGGAAAAAGCCAATGTAGATAGTGAAGCTTTCAAGTTTTCAGCTTTGATGCAGCAGATGCTGTATGGTATTGTCATTCAGCTGGTGGAGGAGGAGTAGTTTTGGTTTCTGTAGAAAGATGAGAGAAGAGAGGATCACACCTTTGCCTGCCCTGTGCCAGTGTCCAAAATTCCCAGATTAAGACACACCCCTTGGTCTTGGCAGGTGTGTTTTCCTCAAAGGAGATTTTGCTGTAGCTCTCCTCCTGTTGTTTACCAGGAGAGCTAGTCCAGTATTATACCAGCTTCCCATCAGGATCGTGGCTGTGGCTGGTGCTGCCATTGGGCTACCAGCAGGGCAGGGATTATGTTGCAGACCATGGTGTGTTATTTGGCATCCTGCTGGGGTGGCTCTGCTGTTAGCACACAGGGAGTGAGGCTTGGCTTGCCCGAGTTGCAGTCACACCTTTTGCCCACAGTGCCTTTTGTCATCTTACTCAACAGTTGGCTCAGGCTTGCTGAGAAATAACAGTGCAGGTAGTTCCTGCTGCAGTACCTGCAGTAAAGGGTACTGTGCATCTTTTTCTGCTGAGGGGTTCAGCCTGAATTTGAAGAAACAGGAGGAACTCTGCAAGATTTTAAACCAAACTGAATTGATGCTGCCACAGTCTCAATTTTCCCTTCTTGTCAGGTATACACGTAAGCCTGCCTTCTCCTTGGGGCTGGATGACTGTGTAGGGAGCTCAGGTGGTGGGAAAAACTTTTTTTTTTTGCTTTTCCAAATCTTCTGACAATGTGGTGCTTTGTGCAGCACTGATACTGGGACAGGGAAATTAGGCTGGAAGAGAAAGTGTTGGTCATGTCTTGCTGACAGCATTGTTCAGCAGCACCGCTCAAACTGGAGGAATCTGTTCTGGGCTGACAACACTACAGTAATTTTTGAACAAATTTCAACTTCATGGATGTTTCTGATGTGTTAAAATAGATCTTTGTGAGGTGGGGAATTGCCTATTTGTAGTCTTTCTGGGACAAAGGCAGAGTGTTTTGATGTCAGCTGGCTTTGAATCATGTTCTAAGTGCATCTTTTCCTTGTCTCCCCTATGCTGTCTTCTCAAAGTAGATTATACATTCTAAAATTCAGAAAAGGCTGTGGATTTATATTGGCTTAAAATTCTCCATTGCATTTTTGTTGTCTGGAAGGTTAGTTATGGTAATTACTTGTTTCTGAAATAGATAATTGCTGATTGAAATGTTATTATTAGAAAATATTACAGTAACTTGATAAGAATATTTACTTATCAGCTTCTCCTGTTTGAAGATCAGCAATTAACAATTGCCACGTTGTGACTGAAGGTAAAAGAAACCACCCAACACTACAGGGAGATCAGCGCAGCAGCATATCTTCCACATTTGTTAACAGCCTACCATCACACAGCTTTGGGAGGATCTTTTTAACACATTCTGAAGGACAGATAACGTTGTCACGAGCACGTAATTGTGTCATCTAAAATTTGATGCCAGCTGTAGAGTAGATGGCTCAGCTTCCTCTTGGGATTCGCTTCATCACTTCATTTTCACGGGATCAGTGGTAAGTCTGGAAGTATGGTGGTGATCTTTGTTTTGGGTTATGTGAGTTTGTGTCTGGGGATGATGATGCTGTTGCCTTGCACTATTTTTGCTTTTTTCATTGCTTAATATATACAGCAAGAAAATATAGTCGGTTGTATAGTAAAAAAATATTGCTGAAATTTAAAAAGTGACATTTAAAAAGACAGACCCTTTCTAGTTAAGTGTGCTAGAGAGTAAAGCCTGTTTTCCTTTTCTTTGGAAGGTATGTATTTGAAGGGTTACATTTCAGATTTGTGTTTTCAAACTCTTAGTTGGGAGGGGTGCTTGAGGTTTTCTTAACCAGGATTGTATCTTCTCCCTCATAGTTGGATGTATAATATACAGTTTTATGTCGTGCTACTGTAATATTAAAAAAAAAAATCTTGGAAGTTGGATGGCACCAGTTCTTGTGCTTTCTGAGATAGAATACTGAGGCAGTTCTGTATGAATAACAAAAAAATAACAAATGAAAGACCAAGCGCTTCCCGTCTGGGCAATTTTATTACATGCTTTCTCTAGTAAAGCAGCAAGGATAAAATAATTTCAGTTTTACCAGTTGTGAGGATGTTTTCAGTTATGGTGGCAAATAACTTGTGGGGTAACTCACTCTCTATTTAATGACTCTGTGAATATGCCAGAACTGTAAAACCAGACCCTTGTTATGTAGAAGTTTATAGAGCAGAGAATGATTTAAAATTAGGGACCATAGTAGGCTGTGTGATATCAAATCTTTATATGTATTTATGTACTTTTATTTACAGATGTTAATTTTAGGGTCAAGGCTACAAGCAGCCAGTAGATACACTCCAATCTCTGTGTATTGTTAAAAGCACAAATCCACAAAACACTCTCCTTCTTGAACAACTGAAATATGCTGCAGGTAGAGAATAGAATAGATGGGATTATCTTTGTTTAAAGCTTGCTGTGACAGGGAGTTTGAGATGCCCATTTAATACAGATGAACTGCAGAAAGACCCAAGGATGACAGTGGAGGCACAAGGGAGAATTCCTTCCCAATCTCAAAGCTCGTTAATTATGTCCGTGTGCTGCAGCTGACAGTACACACAGTCAGTGTCAGTCCCCTCGTCTATCTCTAGAAATGGCTGATTTCTATTGTTACACAGGAAGGGAGAAGTAAAACAAAATCCTAAAACCAGTGAGGAAGGAAAGAAGTAATAACCCACAGTACCAAAACTGACAATTCACCAAGCCATCATTTATGTGCTAATCATACGGGAAAAACAGATGAGACAGTGAAATGTGAAATCTGATTGTCGGTGTGTTTAATATTGAGCTGTCTTTTAACAGCTCCTAAAGGAAGCTTGCAAAGAAGGCAGATCAGTGCTGTGGGCTCCAGAGCACTGCCCTGTGGTCCTGCCCATAGGGGTGTGGTACCCAGCTGGCCCCAAAGCCAGCTCAGAGCAGATGTTGTGAAGCAGAGTAACTGCTGGGGTGGTTTCTCTGGCCGTTAGAGAATGGGGAAAAAGTTGTCTTCCACTGTTCTAAGGTTGTCAATGACTTGTGTAATGCTTTTGTGTAACTTAAAGCTAAAAATAAATATGAATTAAATAATCTTCAAATACTTTGCTTCTGTATTGTAGGTACAGAGCCTTCATTTTCTCTCTCACTTTCTTCTTGTACGCCAGCTTCCATTTATCAAGGAAACCTATTAGTATAGTTAAGGTAAGCAAGGTTATGTCCTTGTTTAAACATCCTTCTAATCCTATCAAACACGGAAGTAGTCATCTTTTTCAGCAGTTCCTTTTGTGACAGCAGTGTTAAACTTTAACTTGAAATGGTTTGAAAGCTGGGATACTGATGAAGTTAGTACACAGTGACATTTACTTGATAAATTTTAGTGAGCCCACACCTATAATATTGTGTAAACTTCTAATCTTCGACCTTAACACTTGAAACAGCTGTGCGTATGCTAAAGACTATTCTTGTGAATTAGTCTAATTATAGATATTTAAGAGCTTACAGGTTTACGTTCATATCTTTGAGAAAAGTTGCCCATAACTGATGAGTCAAAGGTGATAAAAATCTACTGGCACTTACAAGACTGTTCCAAGTACTGTTGAGCATCATAGTACTAGTTGTCTGTACACTTGGGACTCTGTGGGATTTTTTTTTTTTAATTTCTCCTGTTCCCAATGAAGCTGCTGGCAAAATATTATCTAATTCTAGGTTTGTTAATCTAATCTTTGGCCTGTATAACTTGCTAAACACAAATCAGATCTCCCAGGATGCTATTGTAAATAACTGATGAGTAACAGTGGGCAAAGTAGCTTGATGGTAGTGAAGAATTTTGAAATTTTGCAGTAGCTGAAACACCAGTTCACTATAGCATGTAGTTTCTAACCACATAATTACTCTGTCTTGTAATGGTGGCTTCACCTAGCAAACTACCAAGCAGTTGATGATGGCTAACAATTTTACTGGTTTCATTTGGTTTGACATGGGTTCATATAGAGCTAGAATTGTTAAATTTGTTGCTGTATCACATTTAACAGTCACAAGTTAATTTTACACTTTCAAATTTCCTTTCTGTATCAGGGAGAGCTTCATAAACATTGCGCTGCTTCACATGAAGTTCAACTCAGCTCCTACAAAGAATATGCTGCCCAGATTCAGCCTGTCAAAAAGCTGTCTAATATATCTCGGTGTGGTTGGGAGCCATTTGGTAAGTGGTGTTTTTTTGGTTTGGTGTTTTTTTGTGGGTTTGTTTGTTTTGTTGGTTTTTGTTGTTGTTTTTTCATAATAATGAGCTGGTATTCATAATTAGATTGTCTGCCTCTTGCTGATTCTTCTTCATTCAGGAGATGTATATGGGAGGAGTGTTTTGTTTTCAGTGTTCTCATTGACTCTTCCAAAGACAGTTGTGAATTACTTTATGGTGTCTTTCCTACTTGAAGTCACTTAACCAACTTGTGTTATTTTAGCTGTTATAGCTATGAGATGGTTTCAGTAGATCAGTTTTCAGTCAGAAAATGGGATTTGTCTTTAGAATGTCTATTAAGGAAAAAAAAAGGGGTGAAGAATAAAATAAGTCATTATAATTTTCTGCTTTTTTCCTTCAAGGTCCAGCAATCATTTAAATGAAATTACTTGGTGTTTATCTAAATTGGAACTTTTCAGAGTCCCTGTCTCCCAGAAAGAATATTTTTTTTCTTCACATTTTAATGGAGAAAAATGTGAGACTTTATTGTGGGATAGAGTTGACAACTTACTGAATAGCTTATGAACCTGGCCTTTTACTTAAATAGGAAAATACTTGCCTACTAACAATTAAATTTGAATTTAATTGTGTTTGGATTTAATGGAGGTTTTGAATCATTCATTGGCACTTTTATCACTACCAAGAACGTCAGTGGAGTAGAATAGTACATTCTGCCAATGTGCCAGTCTGCTCCAGTCTATCTAGCCATCCATTCTAATTATTCTTCAATTAGAAATTAAAAAAAAGAAGTCCTACTCTGTTCAAAGATAAAGATCTGAGCCCTGGGTTTTCTGTGGACAGAAATCTGTGTATTAACTGCCTACTGCAAGATAATCAGTTTGCTGAAGTTATTTAGTCCCACAGGTTTCTAAATACATTGGGATGCAGTTAAATTTGGTTGCTTGCTGTTGTTCTTGGACCAAAGAGAGACTGAGCTTGCTCGTCTAAAACACTAGTTAGTTTTGTTAATGGAGACTTCTGAGCTCCAGTGTCCTTGTTTTTCATGAATACACATTACTGCAAAGCTGCCCCTTTGGGATGGCACTGTAGACTTGTTCTTTCCGCTCTGTTTTTGAGGCAGCGTGGGTGGCAAGCTGCGAGTAACACTGAAAGAAGGAAGGGTTTAGTGACTGTGACTTTATTCTCTAAGTCATTGGGAATTGTGGTTCCTTGCAGATACACAGGGTATGAGCTCAGGTCTCTGGAAGCTAGATTTGGTGTTTCTTCCTAGGTAGAGTCCTGTTCCCTCCACCTGGCCTGCAAGTCCCATTTAGTTGTGATTATGGTCACTTGCTGTACGGAGCAGAAACCTGTTGTTTTTAAACAAGACTTCTATCTCTGTGCCTTATGAGTAGCTGGAAAAGTAAATGCAAAAGGCTTTAACTATTTCAGAAAATCAAACAAAACCATATTAAGCTGATTCCTTGAAAACCTATATCATGATGGAGTTTTTTTAGCCATTTTGACTTTTAGGACTTGAAACAATTGCAACACATCTTTCTACTTACTGTAGAGTCAGTTAAAGTTTGGATTTTCTTTTAAGGAGCCATAAGAAAAGGCCACCTTGTTAATAATTCGTGTTTCTTCTCTTCCAAAATGCTATTTTGAATAAAGTGGAGTTAAGAATGGACCTACAAATGTAGTTTAAGAAGGACAAGGAATTACTGGAGGGATTCCAGTGATGGCTACGAAGATGATTGAGGGCCTAGAGCATCTTTCTTATGAGGAGAGACTGAGAGAGCTGGGTCTGTTCAGCCTGGAGAAGAGAAGGCTTACAAATATCTCAAGGGTGGGTGTTGAGAGGATGGGACCAGACTCTTTTCAGTGGTGCCCAACAATAGGGTGAGGAGCAACTGCCACAGACTGAAGCACAGGATATTCCATCTGAATATGAGGAGAAACTTCTTTACTTTAAGGGTGCCAGAGCACTGAAACAGGCTGCCCATGGAGGTTGTGGAGTCTCCTTCTCTGGAGACATTCAGAACCCACCTGGACACGTTCCTATGTGATCTGCTCTGGGTGAACCTGCTTTAGCACGTGGTTTGGGCTAGATGCTCTCAAGAGGTCTCTTCCAACCCCAACCATTCTGCGATTCTGTGATGTTTTCCTAATATGTTGCAGCAAAAGGGTCGGTTGTGGGAGTTTGGTTTGTTTGTTTTAATAAAATGTGTTTTGCAAAATGAATACTTGAGTTTAAAAGTATCCATTGAAAATTAAATGTCAATGCATGTCTGCTAACATTTTTCTTGTAATATGTAAAAATAGTTGGGAAGTTATTGGTACATTTAAGCTGATAATTTGTTTTGATAATTATTCTTAGATAAGAACAACTACAAACAGTTACTGGGAGCACTGGATTACTCATTTCTGTGTGCGTATGCAGTTGGAATGTATTTAAGGTAAATCTCACTGTCTTGGAAACCTCCTTCATTGCTTACTGTTAATATATGTGGCTGTACTAGTTCTGAGATATTGTCCTTTCCCACTCTAAAGTTTCTCATGAAGAGAAGGAGAATTTGAGTGTAATTATCCCATCTATGTGCTAGTTGGTGTGGAAGAAAATGCATCATCTTGAGTCCCCAGTGGTATCGTACCTGTTGGTATGTAGGCAGCTTCCTGCCTGGTCCCGTCCTGGCTGCCTTGTGCAGGAATGTCTTCCAACTGACAATCTAGCCTGTCTTCCCTTCATATGCAATATGAAGCAGTATGTGCTGAAATCTACGTTGCCAAAACTTACCAGTCTCCCAACTTGCACATGTAGACTAAGCTGAATGTCCTGGCTTTCTCTGTAGTCAAAGGACAGAAGCAGATGCCAGGACAAGGGGTGATGGTTTTAAACTAGAAGAGGGGAGATTCAGGCTAGATTGTGAATTGGAAGATCTTGAACTAGATCAGGTTGCCCAGAGAGGTGGGAGATGACCCATCCCCGGAGACATTCAAGGCCAGGCTGGACAGGGCTCTGAGCAACCTGATCTAGCTCAAGACAGTAAATCACTTGCAATGTGCTTCAGGGGAGTGTCTCTCCAAAAGATGGTTGTGCAGATGTCAGCATGTGGCAATTAGCGAACACAAAAAAATTGTTTGTTTTTCCTGTCAAGTGATAAATATTGCTCATGTGCCACTCTCAAGAAAAGCAGCAGTTAAGAGTGAAGTTTATCCTCAGTCAGAATTAAACAACACAAATATATTCTTTATTTGTCAAGACTTGGGGTATGATGTGATTTTTAATTGTTGCCTTTCTTTTTATTTCTTTTCACGCTCCAAGTGGAATAATAGGAGAACGGCTACCTATCCGGTACTATCTGACAGTCGGGATGCTTGCCAGTGGACTCTTCACTGCAATGTTTGGATTGGGCTATTTCTATAATATACATAATCTGTGGTTTTACATAATGGCCCAGGTAGGCACAATGTTGTTTAGATACTCTTGAGTTTCCATGGTGCTGTTTAGTGTTGTACTGGCTTTTTATTCAGTTGCCAACAGTGATTAGTGGTTGGATGGGAGGATGTAAATCCTGACACGTGTTGTCATTGATGACAGGCAGAAATGATAGAGTGGATAGCCCCAGGTTTTTGGTGTTTTGTTTTTTTTTTTTTTTTTTTGGTTTTTGGTTTGTTTGGTTTTTTGGTTGTGGTTTTTTTTTTTTTTTTGTGTATGTAAGAAATCTGTGAAAACAAATCAGTGTGTTTCAGTCAGTGTCAAATCAATGATTAAATCTTTGCAAGCTTAAGTGTGGGCGAGTTTTAAAACAAATGTGGTTACTTTTGTCAGTCTGCCAAGACCTGAGTGACACACCCTGGCTTTCCCTGCAGGAAAACTACATTTATGCTGCTAATGATGAACAGTCTCCCACATCGGTGGGGCTGAGAACAGTCAGCTTCTGTAATGAGATTTCATTGTGTGAGATTTTTCATAGCACTTGTAGATCTAATTGGGCATCACAAGAATGTTTACCATTGACCTAAAATGGAATTTAGGTCAGGACCAGGATCCAGTTGGCACCTCTTAGTCATTTTGGACAGATCTGCACCTCGTGCTGCTGCTGGCTTTGTGTTATTGCAGCAGCACTTTCACTGCCAGCATGTTTGCATGGCATTGTGCAATGGGACACACAGCAATGCTAGCTGGGGAACTGTGAGCTTTTATAGACATTTCACCAAGTTGTCCCTTCAACCATGTCCCTGCCCCAGTGCTATTGGCTTATGAGGCTTCCAGAACACGATCCGGCTCCTTTGGGTTTAAGCTAAATACTTCTACCAACATCACGCTGCTGTGTTGCGTGGTCTTTGAATCCTGTAGTACCAAGGGGGGGTCTTGCACCACCAGCCTAGTTGGGTTTTGTTAGGTCGAGTGAGGTTGTTTTGTTGCATGTTCAAATGCTCACTGTATATGGGAATTGGCATGTGATCTTTGTGTTAATGTGTAATTCTAAACAGGGAGCTTTTTAGGAGCTGAGATGAGTTATGATCTGTGCAACGTGGAGGCTGAAATAGTTCTTACTTCAGCCTGAGTATAAGTTAAGTTTCCCCTCCCAATTTATCTACATGTGTCTGTTAAGCATTTTAAAGTTAATGATCAAACTTATCTGGGCTGCCCTGAAGCTTTATTTTTTCCTATTTGCTTTGATTGCAAACATGCTTTGCTATATGTTCAAACTGAGATGAGTATTATGTTACTGTTTGAGTGTGGGGAATTTGTTTCTCTGTTCAGTTCAATACAATGTGATTTTTTTTTTTTTTTTTTTTTTTTTTTGTAAGCATGTGATTGAATTACAATTTCCTTGTGGTTTAAATCATAAAATAATTGGAGAGACATAGGTAGAGGGAGGAATCTCTGGAATATCTGCAAAACACTTTAACTCGTTTATTTTTGGAAAAGAATGCTTTCAAAACCCCCCACTAAACTTCTAAATTCAAAGCATTTGTGTAGGCTTGATTTTCCCAATGCAGCACTCAACAGGAATCGTGTAGGGTATGTTTGTTATAGGGTATGTTTATTTATTGTTATTTTTGTATGCTTTCAGATAGCTAATGGGTTGGTACAAACTACTGGCTGGCCGAGTGTTGTTACGTGTATTGGCAACTGGTTTGGAAAAGGAAGGTAAATAACACGTAATCCAGGGTTCTGAAAGTACAAATCAACATGTTCTGGGCTTTAATATTATAGTAATTTTAAATATCTTGCTTTTACTTCAGTGTTTTTTTGATATGAAACAAGCAGTTAGGTAGATCTTTGAGAGGAGTTTTCTTTGTTACACTGATTATTTTCTGTATCAGTTTGAAATATTCTCTCTCATGTCAAAACAGTGTTCTGTCGGTGGTAGCTGTTTAGTCTAATGTTTAATTTTTCAGATGAAGTATTTCAGAATTACATTAGGAATAATACATTACATTACATTACAAATATTAACAGTCTAAACCCACTTTTAATAAAGGCTGTTATTATGGCATTTTAATGTGGAATTTTTCATGTTGTTATTTGTGTTTCAAAGCAGTTGTGAGGGTGTAACTCTAAAAGTATCTTTTTGTCTAATGCCTTTTTTCCTAACACACAGAAACTTGAAAATGTAATTGAAATAAGAAAATACACATGACAACTGATTTAAGCTTTCTTTTTGCCAGTTTCTTTAAATATTTTTTTTCCTTCATCCTGCATAGAGATCACTCATAATGTTTATTATGTCATACCACACAGGAGTTTTACATAAATTTTTCAAGAGCTGCATGCTTAAATCCATTGGTTCTGGTATTGGTTGATGCATGTAGCGTATAGTAATGCTACTGAAGTGCCATCCGTTGTAGGTACATACCATTGATTGAACATTATTGTCAATTGGTTCAAGAGAAAGACATGAAAATTAAGTATATGCTTTATATATAAAATCGTGGGATAGTTGAGAAGATGTAGGCTCAGACTAGTTTTCTGTAGTCCCTACAGCCTTTTTGGTGAATGTTACAAAATGCAGAGAATGATAACCATCGTACAATACTGAACAAAATTGGCAAGTCTGTACAAAACAAATACATTTTTTCAGATTTTGCTTTGTGCAAAAGCAACAGCCTTTACTTTTACAAGGCTGCGTAGTGGACTGGTGGATAGGGCTCTGATTTGAATGTCTGTGGTCTGATTCTTGATTTTGCTACAAATTCCATGAAACATGAGCAGACCTCTTAGGTACTGTTTTCAGCCAAAGGAAAAGATTTGGTTTAGTCAAATTGTGTTGTTCCAGATAAACTCCTGCTAAGGGCAAGGCAGTTTCCCCATGACTTACAAGGAAAAAAATACCTGTTAGCTGTCATGACTCCAGTATGATTTTTGTGGTTTACATTTGCTCAGCTGGAGATATTCTACAGCAGTTCTGATCTGGGATTTCCAGGCAGACAACTTGATGTGCCTGTTAGCCAAGCATGCACAGGCGTTGTCTTCCACTAGTGCTTAGCAAGTCCAGAATGTGATCAGAAAATACTGAACTTTCTCTACCCATCCTGCACAGATTGCTTTCTTCTGCCTGATGAGTCTAACATATCTTGAAAGCATCAGATTACTGGTGCAATGTGTTTGCAGGAAGATTTTCATTCCCAGAAGCATCAGATTTAGTTTGCATATGCTACGCAACATCTGCATGCTTGTTTTTATCAAAGAAACTCACTTGTTCTCTTGAGCAAGCCCTAGTGGTGCCTTTAAATGCTGTTAAATGCAGGATGAGTTCTGTCATGCACAGAGAAGTATTTAGAATGCTTCTATTAATATTTAGGTGCCTCGAAATTGCCAGATGGAAGACTCTAGCATAAATAAGTGGTCAGTTAAAGAACAATAAGATTGTAAATATTACACTAACACCGCAGATAAACAATCACTTTTTATACACTTTTCTCAAGATAGTAATGTTTATTGTTGGAATAATAAGAAATATTTGTGGAATTTTTTTTAAATGCAGGAGAGGTTTGATCATGGGAATCTGGAATTCACACACGTCAGTGGGAAATATCTTGGGATCCTTAATTGCTGCTTATTGGGTGTCTACATGCTGGGGTCTCTCCTTCGTGATGCCCGGTGTTATCATTGCTGTGATGGGGATTGTTTGTTTCCTGTTTCTTATCGAACGTAAGTGCTTTAATGGGGTAGAACCATGGAGGGCTCATTATGGGGGAGGAACACCAGCTGTTTAAGCTAAATGACCCATGCAAAATATATTCCTCAAGCTGTGCCAATACTTAAATAACTTTTTCCTGGAACACTAGACAGAGAAGAACCTGTGTGCATGTAAAGAGTTCATACACTAAAACTCTGGGATACCTGAGACAGTAACACTTCTAAGTTCAGTCCACTGGCCTGTCAATACTTCTCAGTTTCTATAAATTGTTCAAGTGTATCTTAGCAGAATGCCCCACCTGGCTGCAATGTATATTCTGTGCTGCCATTCAACCCATGCCATCCATTTTTTGTGCTATGAAATACAGAAATCAGCTGATAGAAAAGGTTTTGTCACTTTAAATTAGAAATTAAAAAGGAATGCCCTGTCTTGTCCCTACAGAGACTCAGAGGTATTAGTATGAATGTGCATTTTACTGTAACTGTCCTGTCTTGAGAAGCAGAAAGTTCTGCAGAGATATCTAGAATGCTGTAGTGAGCTGGACTGTCAGAATAGCACTTAATGTGGTCGCAGGATGAGAAGGGTACCATGAAGCACCCTTTTCTTTCTCCCCAAAGCTACAGTTACATATTTCTACCAGGGCTGCTTCTGTGTTGTCTGTACTGTTGATTTATTGTTGGCAAATTACACTACTGGTTTTTCAAGGGAGATTCGTTGTGCTTGTTTTCACTGTTAAATATGTGTGGTATTCTATTTCAGATCCTAAAGATATAAGTTGCTCCTGCACACCATCCAGTGTAAGTGAATGCTGCTTCTGTTTTTTTTCCACCTAATACGTGTGTTTATTATGATAGTTCTGGAAATCAGGTAATCTGCATGGCCCTTTTGTACCAGGCTGTTATAACTGAGCCTATGCTTGAGGGAACGATAGGTCTTCTGTGCTTCACTGGTAAAGCAGCAGCTTACTTTCTATCAAAGCGATGTGAATCAATATGTGAGTTTGTTTTAACCAAGATTTGGCAATAGACTGTATTACTACAGTAAACCAAGTAAAAACTGTTTGCCTTTTTTTGGAGGGGGTCTCTTGATTTCCTCCAGTCTTCCTGGCCATCTCCAGAGCATTTTGACCTGTTTCCTGCTGTTGCATTCTTTGTGTAAGCACGACATAGAGAGATAGCTGCCAGATATATCCTGTGAAGGGTCTCACTGTTTGAGAACCCTGTATTAGGCATTGCAGTAAAGAGCAAACAGACCTTTTCCTGATGTACCATCAATGACCCCTGCATCTGTGGGTTTGGGAATGGAAGGTGAGATGTTCCTTTGGATGGAGGGATGGACAGTAGGAGCACATTACTAGGGAAAACAGGAAACGAGGGATGGATATGAAGCTGAGATGGAGAGGCTGCAGAAGTCAGTCGGTCTGACAATGAGCTTAGTCATGGTGTAATATGGCCTGTATTTAAACAAAACTGACATTAATGAAGAGCTTTGAAAAGGAGAGAGAAATGTTCTCTGCTTAGTGGTATCTCTCATGTGACAAATCAATGCTTTAGTTTTTGTGGTATCACAGAATAATTTAGTTTGAAGGGACCAGACCTCTGGACATTGTATGATCCTACTGTGTGTTTGTATTAGGCCAAAATTTGACATAGGATCAAATTGCTCAGGGCTTGCCTGTCAAATTTCTAAATCCTCAGGGATGGAGATGTTGTTTATACATAGATTTTTTTTAATATTTTTTTTTTTAATATACACTGAGGTTTTTAGAATGCAATGATCACACCCTTTACTGGCATCAAGGAAGTGAATCGCACTATTGTATGAGAGCTTATACTTCGAGGGCTTAAATTTTGGCAAGGTAGTGAACTTCACTAAGCTATGAATGTACTATCAACGCACACAAACTGCGGAACTCATACTGCCTGGATCATGAGGGAAAATGCGACTCTCTGGACACAAGAGTCTGAAAATCCAGCATCAGAGATTGACTGTTTAAGGCATTATTGAAGCAGGATTGAAGTGTATGTGTGTCAAATGTCTAAGCTTTCTCTGGGTTGCTGAATATTGCATGTATACTTCCTTGTGCCATTGTGGCAGCAAAACTCAGAACTTTTAATTGTTTCTAAAAGGAAAGTTTTCTCTCTAAGTATTAGTGTAAAGTTGTTCAAACACTATTTTAAAAGTAGGTTGGAAATCATTAAGCTTTGGTACCAAGATGTTTGCTCAATGCATTTAAAACAAAAATTCGAAAGATACTTTATGTATTCAACATTAAAAATGTAGAAAGCCGTGTCAATGATGAAAAGATACACCTTAGAAAGCTTTAGCTAATATGTGGGGTGACAATTCCTTTCTTGCCTCATGTAGCTATGACCCAAGAGGAGAGAAGCAATCCAAATAGAACAAGAGAAAAATAACAAGGAAGGAAAGGGAACAAAAAAAGAGCATTAGGGAGACCAACTGTGTATAATTTCTTATAACAGAATGTCATCTATAGCCTCGTTTCATTTAGGAGGGTGTTTGCAGGTTCATCTCTGATGTTCCATCAGATTCTGGTACATGTTTGTCTCTACTGTAAGGAAAACCTAGAGCAGTGTGTTGCTCCAGGCTCTTTCTCCTGTGGCTCCCAGGGATCTGTGGGCAATCAGACCTGCCACATTTTTAGCGGGTTCTTTGGAAATATGGTAGAGGGAGATTGGCAAAGAAGGTCTTAAGGTCTCCCATGTGTGAGTACAAATCAGGGCTGTTGGGGAAATTGTTGGAGGGAAGGTCCCAAGGGAATCCCACCTATGTTTTTATATACTAGAGGATTATACATGGAGATTGTTTGCATATGTAGGTGTATGTGAATTGTACCTTCTAGTTGCAAGTCTCGCAGGTAGATTGTACAGGGATAATTGCTGTTGTGTTTTTTTTTTTATCCCCGTCTCCCAGTAGTTTCAAATAGATGTTTTTATACATTTTAAATGTTTTCTTCTTAAATAGGAACTGGAGGTGACTTTTCTAGTCTGTGTTATCTCTTCTTTACCAGTAAATGGATTTTTTTTTTTCTCCTCGTATGGAGTTCTCCTGATAAAGCTTCTGAATACTTTTAGTGGTCCTATTCTTAGTTTGTTACTGTGAGATAAGGTGTGTTCACAAGGCACTCTCTTTTTTTTTTTTTTCATATAATTCTCTTTCATTTCCAAAAGGTAATAGCCATCAAGTGACAGAATATTTTAAGTGACTGCTAGAGAATCCAAACAGGAGGCATTTTTTTTTCCTTAGCTTTTATATAGTTTAGAAATGGTCCTATGAACATTTCAGCTGCTGTTTATATTACCCAGGGCATAATGTTTACAGAATTTGCTGTTAAGGTTTATGGAAGTAAATGTTTGTTATTTGTTTCAAATACACTTATACTGGAAAGCATAAATAAAGAGTTCTGCACAATATGTTGCTCGTATGTCTCAAGGAGCTGGTATAGAAAAACTTGACATTTAGTATCTACTTGCCATTATATTTTTAACAAAAAATTAGTATTTTAGGAGGTTTTTTACATTTCCATTCACCACCTTTTCCCCAAGTCCCAGAAAGGGGCTGTCATTTGACATAATCTTCTCTAGGACACCAACAAGATCACAGCTCCAGGCACAGTCTCATTGTGTAGAGATGTGTTTGACCTTCTGTTTCCCTGGAAACCTTGCTCTTCAGAGCAAAAGGCATCACTTCTTCCTTCCCTATTCCGTATATTCATGTCTGCAAATCTCATAGGTTTATAAAAGTGCTCTCCCATGGGCATCGGACCTTTCTCTGATTAGAATTTACCATTGTCTTGGGAAGCTGTATTGCATTGAATTGCTCAAATACCTCTCTTCAGACCTGTGTGGTCTGCAAAGTACAATGGATTTTAAATCCGTAGTGAATAGGGCTTGCAGCTTCTGTTTGCTGCAGGGAGGGTGGTTTTAGAAGTAAAAGAAATTAATAAGGTAAGAATAGAAGTTAAAGAAGATCTACAAATGTAGGTGCAGTAGTGACCATGTCTGATTGTAAAGAAAAAAAATAAGATTATTAACTGAAGGAAGGCTCATGTAATAAAATAGACTGTGATATCACTGGGAACAAAAAAATTTCAGCCATGTTGTACAAGGGGTAGAATTTGCAGGCTAGCATGAAATGCTAGCTGTCCTTTTTTGCTCTGTCGTTTCAGTGACAACCTGAACAACCTGTGTGCTTTGGCAAATAGTTAGAAATATCTTTTTCTAAGAAATTAAAGAAACATACACACTTGCTTTGCTTATAAAGTTGTAGTATGTCACTTTGGACCTATGTCTTGTTTAGGTGCCAGCAGCTCTGCCAGCTGGTGCCAAAAGCCAAACCTCATTGTGGAAGAATGAGGCCAGTTAAATTTAAGCACAACTAAAATAAATGCTCAACGTGAGGGAAGGACTTAGGGTGGATTTAGATTAAGATTTATCGATCAGATTCATCTCTGTGTGATATCACTGTCTTGGATGAATTTGATCTACTGTTTATTTGCAGCATGATCGTGAGCCCAATATTTCTACAGAGTTTGTAGTGGTGAGTAATCTGATTTCACTGAGTTGTCCAGAAGGCAGAGAGCCAGGCACAGAGCCTTGCATGTGTGGTTCTTTCTTCACTGATTTCTTGGGCTGTGGTTCTTTTGCTTGTCTTCACCTTGGCTCTGCTTTATGAACCTGAAATTTGTACTCAAATATTTGTTTTGAAACAATAAAGTGCATTTAAATGCTAGCATTGGAGTCTTAATCTATGACTTTCCAAAAGACTAAACCTATGACAAATCCAAATGAGAAGCCAGTGTGCTTTATTAAGCATTGGTGCACTTTCATGATGAAAGTTAAAAAGTAGGTTTAATTACTTTTGTGAAATGTGATTATTTAGAACTTTTTTTATTGCTTATCTTTTCTCCCTGGAGTTTGTTTGTTTGTTTTTTTTCATAAGCAAACACATTAGTTGCAGCATGCTCATACAGACCTGTCTTTATGTGCCAGGAACTTTCTTTAACCTGACTTTGCATTTCCAGAAAACTTAGCTCTCTTCAGCTCCTGTGGTAAAGTACGTGTGCATTTATAAGATACCGGGCTGCAATTTTTATATTCTGAAGAGGAGAAAGAAGTCTAAGAATTAGATGTGTAGCCTCTCAATCGAGTCCTTATCCCCAGACATTTCCTCCTTACCACAGTAAATCATGTTTTTGACAGTCAAATGTAAAAATCTTTAGTTTTTTCTCTTCTGAGCTGCTGAATAAAGGTGTAGATGACTTGTCTCTAGATAATGGATTTTCTTCCCCATAGGTTATTGTAAATCACTTTTTTGACAAGAACCTGGTTTTCTGTAAGATAAAATTTAAAAATCTGTTTTACCAGGCCCCAGGAGCTTCAGTGTTGTTTGTTTATTTTGGGGAATGCATTCCCACGACTGCTTGTGCCTCAGCTCTGCGTTGAGCAACAAAAATACTTTATCCTCAAGCCTTAAAAGTTTTTTGCCTTCTTAGAAGGATCTGGTTGATGAATTGCAGTTTGTCTAGAGAATACTGCAATACATATCCTTCCATTTTTGGGGGGAAGAATTACCTAGTGATAAATTTTGAATTAAAATGTTCTGTGAGGATGAGCATTCTTTTTTTATTTGTGGTGGTGGGTTTGGGGGGTTTTATTTGGGGCAGGGTTTTTTTTGTGTGATGTTGGTTGGTTGGTTGGTTGGGGTTTTTTTTAATAATAATGGCATTCAGAATGTGGTTAGACACTTAAACATCCCTTAGGAATGTACAGTGCCTCTTGTGCTCTTAGCAGCAGGTTGTCCCTCCCTGGCTGCAAAGCTGCTTCATTCAGTGGACAAACCTTATTGTTCCCAGCAAATCTTTTTAGACCTAGGATCTCAGAATGATGTTTTCCAAGGAATGCAATTTTGGTGTTAACTAAGAGACTTGTTAATAAGTAAGTATAAAAAGCAGTGTATTAGTCTAGATCCGTCTGGGGCCTGGAATGCACCTGGTTGCCTCAGTTTCTGTACTGAGCGTGCTAGAGGGGCACAGATGCTTCACCAACCTCCCTGCTCACAAGAACACAGTCCATTTCTGGGTTAGAAGAATACACCTACCATAAGCTAAAGGGATAAAATTTGCTCTTAAAATGATAGGGAAATGAAGAAACAAGGTTTTCCTGAAACAAACTTCTGTATTGCTACTAAGATCACCTACTTATGAGAAAAAAACTAAGTTTTCAGTATCAATGAAAATTCAGTAGAGGAAAAAGCAGCTAAGTATTTTAAGAATGGCATGACTGTACTCTAAATTCAGTATACTCCTTCTTTATAAAAGTGTGAAGTTAACCTTCAAATAAATTTGTGATTGTGTTTTATGCGCATTGCCATATGCCTGCATAAGAACTTTAAAAACCCAAAATACAATCATTACAGGAAAGATGCACCATTGGGGGTTATGTTTATGTTACAATGCACAATGACTTTTGTTGCATAGAAATGATTAATACTAGTTAATCCTTTAAAAACAAGTAACAAAAGTATAGGGTGTTTTGTCTTTTTTTTTTTTTTCCCTTTGATTTTTTTTTTTCAGAGTTCTAAAACTTTCCTGAATGGTGAATCTCGATTTAGAGTCCAGATGCCAGCCTTAAATTCTAAGGAAAACAGCAAGACACAGGTAAAATGCAGCATATTGTTGTAAAGTAGTATAAAAGACTTCCTAAAGCTCACACAGAATATTTACAGTAGATTTACTGTTGGTAAAGATTGTTCTTCCTTTTATAATGGTGAAATATACCTCCCTTTTCATACACAAATATAACTTCAGGCAAGAGGACTAAGCATTATCTGACATAAATACTGCCTAATAAGATGAATAAGGTAGCTTGCTTACTCAGTTGGTCTTAATTTGTGATCTTCATACAATTGCAGCAGAAATAATGTACCACAAAAGATTTTCAAGGTAGCCCATTTGAAGTCATTAAACTACTTTATGGTGTTTGTCCCATCCTTGCAGTCTCACTTCTCTCCTTTTCTATGTAATAGATGTATGTGTGTACAGCATTATGCAAGAAGATGGAGAGTTCTAAATATGAGACATCATTCACAGGGATCCTGATTAAAATTTGTACCTGTAATGCTGATAATTATCACAAGAAACTGAATTCTGAATTTGCCAGTTCACAGGTGAAAAGACAATTTATCTTATGATGGACATGAACTGAAAATTTCCATTTGAAATTTTGTATTTGTATTCAGTACACTTGGCACATCACATCCTGAAAACATAACTTTATTTTTTAAACGTCTTTCAGACTTTTAAAGGAAAATTGAAGCTTCCTGTTCTTTTCATTCTTTGTGCATAGAATAATAAGTAGCGTTCACAGGGTATAATAACCAGTGTTGATGAAAAGGTTTTGAATTTTTTGTTAAGGCAGCACTTTACTCGTAATTTTTATCGGTCCATCTTAAACCCTCTCTGTACTGAGTTTATTCATGTTTATGCTGAGCTGCCCGAGAACAGTCTTCAGCCCAGAAACCATTTGTCAATATTATTTCACAGCCAGCTGGAAGATAAGGGGGAGAAGACAAATGAGTATCAGTAGCTGTCTTCAGACACGTCATGAAGACAGAGCTAAAATTGCAGTCAGCAAGTTAGTTAACAAAGGTTCATCTTCTAACTCTGCTCATACCTCTACTGTCAGCTGGTGCAAAGAGTCTGCATAGCAAGTGGGCAAGGAAGATGTGCCCCTCTCACACTGACCTGTGGGCAGGACAGAAACAGCAAACCATGAGGGCGCTTGCTGGCAATCCTCTCAATATTCTTTTTTTAAATTTTTTTTTTTTTCTAACTGCACCACTCTCTGCACCTTGCCAGCTGGATTATATGTTTGTCGTATGGAGTCCTAACAAGCTTTAAGAAGAAATAAGTAAAAACCTAAAAACCCTTGTTTATCACTCTTTGGGACTCCCCTGATTTTCTGCCAGTGACAAAATAGAATATTTTTTTTCTGTAAAGGGGAGTTAAATCTTTGCTCTTTACAGCGGTTGTGTTACAGTTAGGCTGAGCTGATTATTGCAGTCAGCTTTTGTGCTGCACAAACAACAGATGTTTTGCATTTATGAGCTGGTCTCCTCCAAGTGCAGTGGAATGGCAGTTTTTACTGATTTTTCATTGACCTCTTCAATTACTGTAAAAAGCAAGCAAATATTCAAGACATGCAGTGATTGAAAGCAGAATGTCCTTTTGACTGCGTGACCTTGAATACCTCTGTGTGTTCATTACTGCTTATATCAGGTTGGCCTCTTAAAAATTACACAAAATCGAGGGATAATGAATCTGTCCCCAGAGATCAAGAGTCTGCCGTATGCGTAATCACACTCTGTGACAAGCTGGCAAGGCTAAACAATGTTATCTCTGGCAAGCACAAACTACCAGTTTTATTTCTTATTTAATGATGTGCAGTATAAAAATCCTACGTTGTTGATAAAAGCTTCCAGCATGAGTTGCTAAGAAAGTTATTCAGCCTTCGGTGACTTCCACTTCAATATTTAACCCCCTCTTCTTAAAGAAGCTTGGAGCTCCCTGTATGAGAAAAGTGCAGCATTACCCTCAAACAGTCTTGGTTAGGTTTGCTGTGCAAATTGTGGAAGAGGTACTCACCTAAGACACTATCTAGACGTGTCTTCCATTGAATCCAGTGGGGAGCTTGACTATATGAACACCTTTCTCTCTTTCTCTTTTTTTTTTTTTTTCAAATGTTAGTAGCTGATGGTTTCAGTTGCTGCTGTAAAAGTAGTTCCAGCTTTGAAATTGCTTCAGTAATTCAGGAGATAAATATTGATGATGGTGGAGTGACTCGTGTGCCATGTCAGAGGTCCCTAGATGTTTTTCTGGTCTTTTAGTTCCCGCTTCATCAGGGTGCACCATCTCCCATAAGTTCTGCATCCCATCTACCAACCTGTACAAATGTTTGGATAGCTTCTAAAATTATAAGAAGCACCTGGGCTTAGGTGCCCGAATGGTTCCCTAGTGTTTTCTCTTAAATAGAGTTCTTTAAAAACAGAATTTATTTGGAATTATGGAGTGTTAAATAGGAGGATTGAATCTGAATTTGTCCAGCATTTGATTTTTTTTTTTTTTCTTTCTTCCTCCACCAGCTTGCCAAATAATAATCAGAAAGTTTTCATCTTTGTAATAACTATGGGGAATAGAATGCATATGCCATTTTATCTTTACCAATCTACATATGTGAGGCTTAATTCTTTACTAACATTTTATTCAAAAACACAAGGCTTGGGAGAAAGAAGACAGTATCTAGAACACGTCCATAGCTAGTAAAAGTATGCAACTAGGGAAGCTTCTCAGCAAGCAAGTGAAGGTGAGGACAGCTGATAACTTGCTCCACAAGTAGCCTTAGCAGCCAGTGCAATTATTAGAGTAAAATCCTTCCCAGTGCTAGAAAATAACTCAGAATTCACAACTTAGGTGTTACTGGTAAACTCCAGGTTTTTATAATTTGTGGATTGTGATGCTCAAATTAAACAGACGTGAAAAAATAAGGAATTGCATAACATAAAGCACACTCAGTATGCATAATTTAATTGGAAAGATGACCTGTATTTAAATCGGTGAATAAGATGATGTTACAGTCTGAAAAATGAGAATAATATTTGTACAGAAGGAAGATAATTCATGCTTTTATACAGAAGTGCGTTGTACTACTCAGTGGATTGTCAGTTTTAATTAGACCACATTTATGTAGTGAGGTAAGGGAAGACTGGAAATGATTTTGTTCCATTCAACCGTACTCCGTTATGCCACAATAGAACAGAAACTTGATTCCATAATAGTGTATGTACATTCAGACATAAACAACCAGGCTTGTTTCAGCTGATATTCTGTCTGTATTCTGTGTATATCCAAATAAAAATATTTTTAAATGCTGTAACTTTCTGTGATTAAAAAATATACAATTAAAAAAAATATTTTGGAATTATTTGATTCCTTGATACATATTTTGATACGTTGTTCCTTTCTCTTTTATGTGGTGTTGCTGGGGGAAATTGCAGGATCCCGAGATGCAGCATTTGCTTATTGACAGTGAAAATTGCAGTGTATCACTGGACTCCAGCACTGTGGTCACGGGGGAAGGCAGACATGGGACATCAGCTATCAGCTTCCTCGGGGCCTTGCGAATACCTGTGAGTACATACGCTATTCTTGTCTATTCCTCAAATAAATACGTTTTGCCTCAGAAATCATATTTTCATGAAGCTCTGGATGGAGTGGTAGATACATTTAGCTTTGTGTTACAAGCTTTGATTGGCAGTTCTGGTGTATATAGGGTAGAGCAGATTCTGGTATACATGACAAGATGTGCTCCTCCCAGAGCAGGAGTGAAAATCGATAAAAGTGTACTTTCTTCCACAGTAAGCAGATGGCTCATGCTGATTGGTAGCATCTTAGAATCATAGAACCACAGAATACCAGGTTGGAAGGGACCGCAAGGATCATCTGGTCCAGCCTTTCCCAGCAAAAGCACAGTCTAGACAAGATGGCCCACCACCTTGCCCAGCTGAATCCAAAAAGTGTCTAATGTTGGGGAATCCACCACTTCCCTGGGGACATTATTCCAGTGCCTGATTGTTCTCATTGTGAAAAATTTCCCTCTTGTGTCCAATTGGACTGTCCCAGGGAACAATATGTACTCATTGCCCTTCATCTTTTCTGTGTGACTTCTTGCACAAAGGGGAGCCTCCATCATCCTTGTTGCCACCCTTTAAATACTGGAACATGGTGATAAGTTCTGCCCTATGCCTTCTGTTCTCGAGGCTGAAGAGACTACAAGAATCTAGGTTCTAGTACCCATGTAAACTTTTTTTGTTTTGTTTTTTCTTTTTTTTTGTTTTTCCTTTTTCCTGTTTCTTTTTTTTTTCTTTCTTCCCTCTCCCATTTCATTGTAACTAATGTTAGAGCAGCCTATAATGTAAAAGTTTATTGGTCTTAGTTAATGACACATGGGTATTAGAATGGAATAGCAGGCTGAGTCTATAAGCACTTCTCTGCATCAGACCTTCCTTCCATGGCTTCCCTTTTACACTCCTCAACATTCTTTTTAGAAGCTTCAATTTTAAAATTTCTTGTATGGTTTTTATTGAGAAGTTTCAAACAGCCTAAACATTTGGACTGTTGGTAAAAGGAGAGAAAGTTTTTTTAGATTAGAGACTGTTATACTTGGTTTTTCTCTGAGCTTGAAGCCTAGCAGCTTCAGTAGCTTGCACAAGTAGAATTATACGCACATTGATTTGGACCAAGCACAAAGGTAGAGGAGGAAATCCTGAGCACCCAGCTGCTGTGTTTCTGCATCTTCTCATCTTGTTCAGTCTGGCCCTTGGTCTCAGCTGTTTTTCCTGTGACAAAGTGGAAGCAATGGGTAGAAATGGGTAGAAGAGTTGCTGCTGCTGCCACCTGGAATTGCTGTAACTCTGTGGTATTTTTCCTGCATGTTGCTGGGGAGGATCAAAGCTGTATGTGAAATAGAGCAAGCTGTGTATGTGTGTTGTCCATGCAGATAACTGCAGTACTCTGTATCAGAGATTTAAGAAATACATGTTCAAACAAAAATATGTCAGATGGTGGGGGGAATGAAGATAGGTTGATTTGGCAGCTTAGTTGCAGCTCACTGCAGTAAGTATACTTCTCGTGTTCCCAGCAAGATAGAGGATGCAACAAATTTTAGTGGTTTAAATAGCCATGTGCCTGTCTGTAACATACTTTTACCACAAACTGATTTGAAATGTATCATACTGGTTAACTGGCTTTTTGTAAAGAGTTAAACAATAAGGGAGAAATCTCAGACCCATCTGAAGAAAGGATCTAAAGAACAGAAAAATTTGCCCATTTCCTTGGAATACACTCCAGACCTGCTATAATGCTTTATAAAAGCTCTTTACATGAGGAAAATAAGTGAGGCAGGTGTCCCAAACAGCATCAAGTCCTTCCTATTCATTTTAGTGTTCTCTCTTTAGTCAATTGGGTACCATTGAGTGAAAACAGATAAGTAAAATACCACAGTCTGCTCTGATTGTAAGCTTGGTTGTCAGGGGAAGAAGGCTTTTTGGGAATTCTTGAGAGAAGATAAAAGCCTAAATGCTTCTTGGAAATCATTTTCATAATGGTCTTCAAAAGCAAATAGCAGCTTCTATCAAGATACTAACTTGCTGTTTTCTTTGTTCTCTCAGGGAGTCATAGAGTTTTCCCTTTGTCTTCTGTTTGCAAAGCTGGTGAGCTATACTTTCCTCTTCTGGCTTCCCCTCTATATCACAAATGTAGGTAAGTATCACAGTGAGGAGATGCAGGTTTATGATTATAAAGCATCTGGAAATACGAGCTTGAAATACATAAGAAAATAAACATTACTGCTGCTGAAGTAGATTCTTTGCTACAGTAGCAGGAGAGTTGTAAGTCACCAACTACCATATTTTGCAGTGCTATTAATTCAGTATTATGAGTGGGCATTTTCAAAACAAACAAAAAGAACCTGGCTTATCTTCAACAATTCCAAGTATCAATGCTGTGGCTGTGGCTCTTGCAAATCGATCAAAGAGGTTTACTTTCTAATAATGCTTTCATGTGATTGAAGTGCCTTATTAAAATTTATACCAAAAATCCAAATGAGCTTCTTCATCTGTTCAGTACTGCTGTTTTGGTTTGTGCTGTATAGAGCAGAGAAAGGAATTCTCCCTAGCCAGAGAAATACATGTTTTTGTGAGTCATGATGTGACCTTTAAACCCCCAGCTAAGAAAATAACTGTACTGGACAAGTCTGGCAGTAACAACCAGCAGAGAGAGACAACTGGAACACCCTGTGAAAACACACAGAATCATAGAATGGTTAGGTTTGGAAGTGACCTCTGGTGATCATCTAGTCCAAAACACAGAGCTGTGAATCCTGTAGCTAAAGGCCATTGTGTGTGGATTCCAAATAACCAGTGCTCCTGCAGGACTGGCTACCTTGAAAGCAGCAGACTTTTAGTAGAGAGGTTAATGATATTTACCACAGTACTGCCAGCTGTGCTGTGGCAAATGTTGGTGAGGTTATGGTAGTGCTGGACACCACTGCCTTAGCACATGCTGCACTTCCAAATGTATTTCAGAGGCTTAAAAAAAATACCGAGAGGGTTAGAAATTCAGTTCATTTTGAAACTTCACACTTAACATAACGGGACTTGGATGCCAATCTTCCTGATGTACTTTTGGAAATCTTACCCCGTAGCATATCAGTAACTACATTAGACTAAATGTAAGTGTGTGCGAACAGTGATCCTCACTGTCCATGGCAAATGGTGGAGTTGAGGAAATCATTGTCTCTTCGTAGTCCCCATAAACTGCGCAGTGTGTGTTGTGCCAAGCAGGGTGGTCAGATGATGAAAGAATGATGAATATTGCTGATCATGTGATGGAGGACTCCAGGGTGAGGCTCTGTAACTGATGCAAATATACGCTAATCATGCTTTTAGGGCAAAGAGCCTCACGAATATTTATTAACTGGTTATGAATCTGTGGCTATTCACAAATGGGAATATTGTTAGTCTCAACAATCAACAGCTCTATTGCTTGGACTGTATCTACAGTTAAAGTGGTAAGATCTCGTGTCTTGAGTGTAATTGCATTCAAAACACTGTATTCCTGGATACCCAGTTGTGATACAGTCTTATTTGTCATATAGAGTGACAGCATATGGTAGCTTATTCCTGTGAACAAGCAATACTGCCTTAAGATGTCTTTAGCCTACCATGACCAGATGGTGTTGAGTTTTCTACATTTTGTAGTCTGGAAGTAATACAAATGTTTTACTTTGGTTACTAGAGCATCTTGATGCCAAAAGAGCTGGGGACCTTTCTACACTGTTTGATGTAGGTGGAATCTTTGGTAAGTTTTAATATTTTATCCTTAATCAGACTAGTTTGTGAAAAACTGAAGCGTGCACAGCTCACTTATATTATTAGTTCTTGTGCCTTATATCCGCTAAAGAAGAGTGGTGGTAAAGGTACTAAGTTGGGAGCTGGGTTGGTTGTTGGAAACCTGGTGAAGTATCATTAAATTGAACAACTCACAGTGCCAATGATATTGTATAGTACAGACTGTAAGAGTTAAGTATTGTGGAATCTTTTAGCTCCATCAGTTCTGGCCCATGTGTCTTGGTCACACTGCCTATCAAAATATCTTCCTTTTGTTATTCTAACATAGTAGAACTATCTCAGCTGGTACAGTTGTGTAATTTTTATGGGCACAGAGCCCACAATTTTATTTAGCTGCAGGTGGCTTTTTTTTTTCTTGCTGCCTCATATAACTGTATGCAATAAAATTGGGAGATTGTAATAATAAGGATGAGACCATTCCATTGCAATTTGTGAGATGACCACAAAATAATAAATTTTTATGCCAGTGCAGGCAGTATAACTCACAATAAAAAAAGCATCATCATCTAGGTGCCCAACTGATTTGGATGACCTGCCATTCCCCTTGTGCTTCACCCACTTCCCTTATGGAAATAAGCCATGTATCAGTCTGTTGGAAAACGATGCTGATGATGGAGAAGTTCCACTGGATCAAGAGCTATGTAGACCCCAGTGGTTCATGATGCGGGTGCCGAGGTGTGTTGCAGTTACTGTTCCAGTCTCGTTCTGGGTGTGACTTCTGCCATTTTTGATTGGTCATTTCATTGCCGATTTCTGAAAGCCAGAGTTAGTGGTACCTTAGAGATGTGGATGATTTCTTTCAGCAGCATCTTATTCCACTGTGAATACAATCTTAATAAGGTACCCTATGCTGCACAATACCGTTGGCATTGGCATTTAAATTCAAGTGGGATGTGAGAACTTTGGAGATGGGCAGCTGTGAAAGGAGAGGCAGGCCCAGCAATATTTAGGAATCCAGAGAATCCAGGAAACCTCCTTTCTTTTTCCCTGTACCAAATTCCCTTTATATCATTTTGGCAGCTCTTTCCCTCAGGCCTTCCAGCCCCCTCCTGCCACATGATCCGATTAGTACTTCTGTGTACAGTCATTGGCAAACACGAGAAGTAGGGAACACTGAAGAGCTTGGAGAGACTGCCTGGAGAGAAAAGCAAATATTGCAATTGTCTCAAGATCTAGAATAGGTAATTTCCCCTAGTTTGGCTGTGACAAAGGCAGGGCACTTGAGACACAAGTTTATGATTGCATATGAGGAGTTGCGACCAGTGAGCAGCTGGGCACAGCTGGATGCCAGGGTGCAAACAGTGGAGTCACGTGGCACCTGGTGAAAAGGCTTTTTGCGTTCAAAAGCTGCAGAACAATGACTTCTAAATTTCTTTCATCTCTGTTCTGCCCCTGGCCCATCATCTGGGATAATTGGTTGGCATAAACAATGAGGAAAAGCAACTGTCTGCTTCTGTTATCTTCCAAGTCAAAACCAGTTGGGTTAATAAGGATATTGCTAAGTGCAAATTATGTTGTCAGTCTTCTCCTCTGTGCTGCTTTGTACATTAAAAGTCGTCCTATTGTTTTAATCTAGGCTGAGTTTTATGAAGTATAACTGATGTCTCTGTGTAAAACTTGCACAGTGTTTTCCTCACACACCTGTCTCTTCTTTCAGGTGGAATTTTGGCAGGCTTGATTTCAGACAGGCTGGAGAAAAGGGCATCAACCTGTGGAATGATGTTGTTGCTTGCAGCACCCACAGTAAGAGTTTGTTCCTCTCTTGTAGCTGTGGCTGAGTCTTTGACAGCATTTATTGGGAAGTTCTGCAGATAGCGTCATAATTTAGATGCAAAGAACTCAGGCTGGGTTGAAAGCCAGCTTGAAAATCTGAGCATGTGAGCAAGTATAGACACTGGGGCTGCCTTTACTGAACAAGCAAACGAGTCTAATGTATTACTTGTTAAAGGATTATATGGAAAGTTTGTCACTCTCTTGTAAAATTTGATGTTCAATTCTTAGCTGGGATTTTAGGTGCTCAAAGGCTAAAACTTCTGTGCTGTAATGGTTGGAAAACTGGCAGTTGGACATATGAGATGCATTTTCCTTCGATTCTCTTGTGAACAGTATTCTGTGTTGTGTTGAAACTGGCAATTTGAGAGTTGAAAATTGAGTGGTCTGATAACGCGACCCTTTGGAATATTGGGGAATAGGAGCATATACCTCATCTCCTTCCTCTGTCCAATCAAAGAACCAACCTACTGTGATCTAAAAGGATGTAGTAAAACCTAGAACTAGCTTGCACATAATACCAACCAAAATATTTTACAGTTAACGTGTAAAATGGGGGACCTAAGATTAGTCCTTAAGTTGGTATTCAACATGTTTGGTTTTTCTTCTTTACAGTTGTACATGTTCTCTGCAGTCAGTAAAATGGGCCTTGAGGCAACTGTAGGTGAGTATTTTTTAATTCTTTTCTGCCTGAACATTTCACTTATGATCCTTTGATGCTCTTTCCTATTTTGTTTTTTGTTTTGTTTGTTTGTTTGGGTTTTTTTTCTATTTTTATTTCTATTTTATATTTTCCCTGAGAGGAGGAAGTATGGAATCAAATTATCTAGACTTTGCCTTTCAGGCTTTTTACAGAGTAAGCAAAGAGGCTGGGAAATAAGTAAGGGGTACCCTGAGAACAGTGATTTAGTTAATATCATTAGTCTTCTTTCTGGAGCTTTTTGTGTCAGCACAGGCTTTATTATATTCGGTATGCCAAATGTCAGAGGTGGTTAAAGACTACTTGTACTAGTATTTGACAGCAACGTTAACTTTCCTTGTAGAGGCTGAATTCACTTGTGGCTTTCTATCTCAAAACAGAAGTTGCAAAAAGTGCCAACAGCAGTGTCCCACCTACCTAAAGGCCTTGTTAAGTTTTAGGGCCTTCTGGTGCTTGGTGCTGTACAAGCAGAGTAGAGGCTTATGGGTGACTCCCTGTGAGCATCCCCTGCTCTTAGGGACAGTTTGATCAGATTTTCACCTTTCTCTGACCTACCAGGATTAATAAAGGCCCTGGGGAGTGCTTTTTGACTCAACTCCATCTCATGTTATATTTGAGAATGTACGTCATGGAGTAAGCACTGCAGGGAGATAGGAATATATGTTGCATTTCCTCCTTTCCCAATTCTGTAATGGGCTGAGGGAAGCCAGGGAAGGCTTAAACTGTTGGAGAATGACATGCGGTGTCATCTGCTGTTGTTATAGTTAACAGTCATCCAGGCAACTCACATTTTTCCATTTTTGTTCAACTTGCAACAGTGATGCTGCTTATCAGTGGTGCCCTGGTGAACGGCCCTTATGCACTGATCACCACTGCTGTCTCTGCTGACTTGGTGAGTTTGGCTTCGCCTCTGCTTCCAGTTTAAGAGCTTTGGTCTCCAGAGAGAGCCCTTTGACTTCTGCAGGGGCAGCATTGTCCCAAAGTAAAAGGACAAGGAGCTGGATGGGCAGCATTGAACCTGGCCACTGAGATTGTTTTAGAGTTCACATGTTAGTAGGAATGAGTGTCATGACTGTGAGGCTTCTAAATTATTCTTACCTACTAACAAGACAACCCAAATCTTACAGATGACACCCCAAAGTGAATGTGAAGGTAGCATGCAAGGCCAAGTCTCTGTAGAGGTGCCTTCTCCCCTTTTATACTTTGCATCTTTAAATGAGGCAAGGGCCTCTATCTGTTTGAGGGCAGAACTCTGTTTGTGTGAGAGATAAGCTGAAGACTTAATTCCCATCAGTGTGGAAAGCTGTATGTGGCACATACCTTTATTTTTGCCCATGCTACCCTCTGCCTTTTCACGCACAGTTTCTCTGGTTGCCAGCACTTCCAGCTGGATCAGGTCAGTCAGTCACAAATGCTGTGTGAAAACTTTGACCCTGGTACCTTTCATTAGCTCAGCTTTGGAATGTTGCTTTCAAAGGTCCTTATTCCTTAAGGCACCAAGCAAGAGGCAAAACTTGTCTAAAAACAGACTTTCTAAATATAGGAGAATGACCTGTTGGAGAGCAGTGTAGGGGAAAGGGACCTGGGGGTCCTGGTGGACAGCAGGATGGCCATGAGCCAGCACTGTGCCCTTGTGGCCAGGAAGGCCAATGGCATCCATATGTATTACAAGGGGGATGGTTAGTAGGTCGAGAGAGGTTCTCCTTCCCCTCTACTCTGCCCTGGTGAGATCACATCTGGAATATTGTGTCCAGTTCTGGACCCCTCAGTTCAAGAAGGACAGGGAACTGCTGGAGAGAGTCCAGCGCAGGGCAACAAAGATGATTAAGGGAGTGGAGCATCTGCCTTATGAGGAAAGGCTGAGGGAGCTGGATCTCTTTGGCTTGGAGGAGACTAAGGGGAGGGGTCACCTCATTAATGTTTATAAATATGTAAAGGGTGAGTGTCATGAGGATGGAGCCAAGCTCTTCTCGGTGACAACCAATGATAGGACAAGGAGTAATGGGTTCAAACTGGAACGTAAGAGTTTCCACTTAAATATGAGAAAAATCTTCTCAGTGAGGATGACAGAACACTGGAACAGGCTGCCCAGGGGGTTTGTGGAGTCTCCTTCTCTGAAGACATTCAAAACCCACCTGGACACCTTCCTGTGTAGCCTCATCTAGGTGTTCCTGCTCCAGCAGGGGGATTGGACTAGGTGATCTTTCGAGGTCCCTTCCACTCCCTAACATTCTGTGATTCTGTGAGAAGGGGCAGGACAGAAATCTCCAAAGGTCTTCTGGAGCCCTGTCCTTGTCCTGGAGGTCTTGGCAAGCAAAGAAGGCCAAAACGCATTGCTTGTTTTATCCTTAACCTTGCTGAAGGACTGCTAGCTAGAAAGAAGGGTCTGACATTACAAGATCCCTACCTGTCCTTTGGAAAGTGTTGAAACTGCCAACTAGTTCCTCAGATGTCAGCAGTTAAACAGCTGACATGAGGGTAATGGTTTTAAACTAAAGGAAATAAGACTCAGGTTAGACATGAGGAAGAAATTTTTTACAGTGAGGGTGGTGAAACACTGGCCCAGGTTGCCCAGAGAGGTGGTGGATGCCCCATCTCTGGAGACATTCCACGCCAGGCTGGACGGGGCTCTGAGCAACCTGGTCTAGTTGAAGATGTCCCTGCTCATGGCAGGGGGGTTGGACTACATGACCTTTGGAGGTCCCTTCCAACCCAAACTGTTCTATGATTCTATGAGCAATGTAAAGCACTAATTAGCTGACAGTATTCTCCTCAGTGTACTAGAGATAAAGGACTGTCTCTTGTTAGCAGTTCTCTGAGCTATTCAGTTTTTCTGTCTTTTTAAGTCACTCCCTCTATCAGTTGTTTTGTTCTGAAGACCTGGCTTCTAAAACTTGGACTGACCAGCTTCTTTTGGCTCAATAATTCTCTGAATTAGCATTTCAGTATATATCCGTAATTCTGGTATTCTAGTATTCCTGTCACAGCAGTGATCTTTTTTTCCTGTTGTTCCACAGAGCTCTGCTATCTTAGCAGATGGAAAGATGACTGTGGAAACAGCCTGGCAGCAGAATGCAAAGCTGAAGTGCCATCCTTGTTGCTTGAATCCACAGTGTGCAGACCAGAAAGCTGCTTGGCTCCTGTGGTTTAAATAACGTAATCTAATAAAGGAGAACACTGTAGGCAACCAGTTGGTGGGGTAGAAGGCTTCTTCAAGTAGTGATAAAAGGGTTTGAGCTAGGATATTTAAGGCACCTTCGCAATGTACATCTGATGTGGAAGTGTGTGAGCTAAATTGCCATTTTAAGGACTTTTTCTGAGTTCAGCTGAGTGTACTTCTAAGCTGTCTTTGTTATTTTAGGGTACTCATAAAAGCCTGAAAGGGAATGCAAGAGCTTTGTCCACAGTGACGGCGATCATTGACGGAACAGGATCTGTAGGTAAGCCAGAGCTGTAAGGTAGCCTGCCTTAGCTGTGGTAGGTTAAAACGAAGGATCTTTGAGAAGCTGGGCTCTCTCCAGTTCATATTTTGCCAGGACTTGGTACAGTTTTGGAAATGGGGAGAAGAGCAAACTTAGCCTTAAACCTCTCTAGTGGTCCCACACCTGAGGGAAGGACGGAGGGAGGAAGAGGGTGGTGGACTGACACTGGGCACAGGCAGCAAAAGTAGATATCATCGGGCTGTTTCTGAGATCATGTGTGTTTTGTTCATGCCCTCCGCACTGGCACATGAAAGGGAAAATTGAGTAGGTTTTAGCCTAATAGCAGTTGGGCATCTTGTTGAGCCAAAGGATGGCATTTCTCAAACATCTAGCCTGCCAGCTTCTCTGTGTCAGGTTTCCTATTGGCTCGCAGCTGTACCAGTATTGTGCTGCACTTCCTGGGGCCTTTAATACACACGGTAATACTGAGTTAACGAGGTGGAGAGACTGATATTCTAACTCAGAATAACTTATCTTTCAGCATACTAAATCTTACATTGCATCATTCTGACGATATCAATATTACATTTTAGGTGCAGCTCTGGGGCCTCTCTTAGCTGGTCTTATTTCTCCATCTGGTTGGAACAACGTGTTTTACATGCTTATGGTGGCAGATGCATGTGCCTTGCTAGTAAGTCTAAAACTATTATTCAGTTGCTGTGTATACCCTTTGTGCTAAACTACCTCAAAATGCCAATTTTCCTTTCACAATTTCAATACTCCATCTTAGAAGAAACTTCCAATTGTGTAGCAAATTTTCAATTCAACAGCAATGTCGCTCATTTTGAAACTCTCATTAAATTTTAAGCAAAAGTGCATCTTAATTCTGATGCTCTTCAGTTTCTGAGCAAATATACATCTGTCAGTTGCTGGCTGAGCAGGTAACAGCAGGCATAACTGTATAAACCTTCATACGTAGATGTGAAAGATGCCTCAGATTCCACTCGCGGAAGAATTCTGTTTTCTTTAAAGCTGGCTTAGCGAACCGGTAACAAATGCTTTGCTACATTACTTTATAACCAAAATCACCACGATAATGAAACTGTTGAAAGTTAATACATCACCTTCTCCAGATGGGCCCTAAAACTGCTGTAGTGTGTTAGACGGAAAACTGACATCCTAACTTTTGACAGTAACCAGGAGCAGATGTTTAGGGAAAAGAAGTGTGACACGTGCTCTGGCTTAATACAAAGCACATCCATTTTCTTTTTTTTTTTTTCTCCTGTTTGAGGTCCCCTATGATGGATAGGAAGATCTGAAAATGTTAAAATGTTGGTGTGGGGTTTTGTTGGTGTTTGTTTGGTTTTGTGTTGGTTGGGGGGTGTTTTGGGTTGTTTTTTTTTGTTGTTGTTGTTGTTCTGATTTACCCTGCTTTGCTTTTAAAGACTGAAGAAGAGTCAAGATGAGGCAAGGCAAGTCTTGCTGTACCTTTGAAGTTGATCTTGCTGCCCTCACCTGTAGGTTAGCCTATAGGTTATGTTTTTGTATTTGCCATGGATTTCCCCAGCAGATGTCATTACCAGCTTTGTTCTCCAGCAGAGCAGAATGCTGCTGTGACTACCTCAGACATGCCCTGCAGTGTCACCTTCTTTTCCTCTCCTTTTGAAGTCCTGGGTAGAAGTGCTCATGAAAGGGCAGAGTGACCATAAAACACTTCAGAAATCCTCCTTCCTCTGTACTGACTGTGGCCAAACAAAACTCTCTGCCTGCCCATCTTGCACCGAGGTCTGTGCTCCTGCAGAGAAGCTGATGCCAAGTGTACTGGGTCACTCTTCCCTGGCACAAGAAAAGCAGAAGGTCTTGCTTTGAGTTATGATTGAGGCTTTTTTCTAAATTCAAGTTAAACTCAAACTTTTAAAGTAAATTTTTCGACATTTAAGATGTGAAATCTCTGGAAATTAAGTTAATATATTAGGTAGGTTAACAGCTGAAGTATGTTCCAGCTGGTAGTCAGCAGCTCTATAAATCCTGATTTGTACTGGTTTCAGAATTGCATATTCCGTGCTGCAGAGTGAGGTTTCAGAGGTTGTTGTAGTTTTCCCAAGTAGACTTAAAGCTCTGCTTCTTTCTCTTTTACAGTTTATTAAAACCAAATTTTAAAATCCCACATTTCTTTGCAGCATCAGTAAAAATACCTTTATAAAGTTCTGGTTTTGAGAGCATTGACTCTGCTGTTATAATCCTGTTTTTTGTTAACTCTTGTTCTGCTTTTCCTGTTCTTTGCAATGCATCATATAGATGCCTGTGTTCAACTGTTATTTCTTCAAAGATATTTGGAGAGGCTTTAGCCTCTTATATGGTGTTCGGTTCTGTCATGCTTGGCCACTCGCATACCTCTGAAATGTTAGGTTTAACTTCTTAAAACACTGATACTTATAATAGTGAAGAAACTTCAATTTATAACAGTGGGACTCTGAGGATAAGGAAACCTGTAGCAGTGAGGAATCCTGGAAGTTCTAATTCTGTCTTTTATGTACATGGGAGTCATGAAATTTTGTTTGTAAAATCACTTTCCCGAGTACTATCTTAGTACACCTTTTAAAGTGCGCTTGAAAGTCCTGATCCTACACACGCAATTAAACATGTCTGACTTCACTTGTCTTGACTAATTGAGCAATTAGAGCTTTTCACACACACAGCTGTTTTTCAGAATAGCAGCTGAAATAGTTTAATGCTCCAGAATTTCTGTCTGCCATGTTTTCTTGAAGTCTTGGGTTCCCCCTGCTGGTTTCTCTATACATCTGCTTGTAAAGTAACTTTGGAAACCCATTCTGGTTTTTACAAAGAAATTGTTCTCTCAGTTGAAAAAGGGAATTATTTTCCTCTTGCCTATTCATTGTGAAAGCTCCTCTTCCAAACATTGACTGAGCATCTCTAAATGTTTTGGTTTTGTTTTTTTTTTTAACTGAATTCAACATTACAGGGTAGTGTTTCAAGTTACAAGCTCTTTGAGTAAGTGTACGTCTTATCCTGAAACTTACCCATACAGATATACGAATGAGCTATTAACATAGATACTGTGTCTGTTTTTACAGTTCTTACTCCGTCTTATCCAGAAGGAACTTCGGTGTAACACAGATCATACCCTGTAAGTGTTGTGCGCGGCAGTTGCTTTTTAATGACAGTTTAAAACCGTGTTACTAAGCCATTGCCCCATAATACCTTGATGTAGGCTCAATGCGTTAAGGTTTCTGTATGTCCATTTCTGTTTTAATTTTGTTTCAAAAGAGTAACCTCATTTTGATGTTTTCATATAATGAATATTTTTCTTTAGAACATCTTGATTTGAAAAGGATATTTCTCTGTCACAGTCTCTTAGTTATTGTTTGTTTTTTTTCCCAAATATGTAATCATCCTGGTTTTCATCATGGAGCTTGCAGATGGGGAGTAAGCAGCTATTTGATTGCTTGCTCTGTGTTTTTTATTAGTGTCAAACATAACTTTTTCCAAAAGGTCTCCTTAAAGGAAACGGTGACTCTGAATTTTGAATTGAGGGTGCTGGGGGGTGGAATCTACTGAATCAATGAGATTACGCTTGCCTAAGCAAAATCTAAATTGGGCCTCTTGGCTGTAGAAAAGTAAAAGGGATAGAGAATAGAAAAATGCATGGCAAGGAGAAAATCCTGCATTTTGAAGTTAGTGGCTGTTAAGCCTCACACCTCAGCTTTTCCTGCCTGATTGCTATTCTTTCCCAGGTTCAAAGAACACTGAGCTAAGAGACCAGATTTGGAATAAGGGCTGCATCAGTGATCAGAGTTCTTCCCTGAAGAAGAACCTTCATGGAATGCATTATTCTGTATTTAAGATATTCTGTTTGGTGAAGAACTTCACACATTTATGGGAAGCAATGTGAGAAATGCAGCTGGTAAATCCCTGAAGCTCTTATTTTTGCACATGAATAAGTACCTCAGGATGGCAACTATTCATCAGATGAAGAGACAGGAACTTTTGGAAGATTTTAGCAGTGCGCCTCAGCTGAGCCAAAGAGAAATACCAAGTGCCTTTTTATTTCTTTTGATAGGATGTTTTTAGTTAAAATGCTGAACTGCGTGTTTTCCAAAAACAAGTCAAAACTAGAGAAGGAATGCGAAATCTTAAGAATCTAGCAGTCAAATGTCCAGTGTCAGTGAGTGAAGTATGTGTCCCTAATGTCATCTTGTGCGCATACAAGACAATACCAGCTGGTTATTCAGATGCGCTGCTATCAGTATTTTTAAGCTGCTCAGACAATAATAACCTCACCATATTATTAGTTTTTAACTACAGTACTACTTCTAATCCCAAGGACAACATCCAGCCTTTCGGTAGGTAATGAAATGGGATTTACTGTTGCGGTGTACTGCAGTTAACAGTTTTCACAGACTCTCTGGATGGATGTTAGTCCTCAATTAGGATTGTGCAAGAAGGAGTCCTACGCAACAAAAAAATAGACTATGAGTCAGAATTTTCATTGGAGGGCTCTAATGATTTTTGGGGCATTATAAACTGGTTGTACAAATGTCACATAATTGTTGTGCTGCTCCTCTAGCCTGGGCTGAAATGAGAGGTTGTTCCTTTGGGGTTGGAGAGAGCTTTCAGCACAACAGGATTGAAGAGATGAGCTGCTTTAGTGCCGACTGCCACAGCGATCTCTGGGTCCTCCCTGCCTTCGGTGCTGGGGTGTGCACATGGAAGTCGTCATCAGAGCCTTAATAACCAGGAATCTTTCAAGTGGCTGGTTTCAGGTAGCTCTGAATTTTAGATTCAGGGCCAAAATATCTTCATATCAGAAAATAAAAATTATCTAGGTGGTAGGTTGTAAGAGAACATTTCACGAACTGGTGTTACCCAGCAAATGGACAGTTTAATGTCTTTAAAACATATCATTTTGTTGTACAGCTATCTTCTTATCTCCTTTGCAAAACAGATGTTTCTGTGTTTGGTTTTTTTTAATATGTATAAAGTGAAAAGGATTTTTTTTTGTATGAGGTGTTTATACTTAGATCATGAAGACAAGATAATTTAAACTGTGTATTATTCTTAACCGTATTTATTAAAGCTCTAGGCATATGTGTTGTTCTGAACTACGCTTTAAGTTTTGTGAAACAATGCAGTAGTCTTAACACTTGATTAACAGAACAGCACTCTCCAAAATAGTCTTGTAAAATCTGGGGAAAGGTCTCGTCGGCTGCTGGTGTTGTGTTCCGTGTGCTGGCACAACACTCTGTTTCCAGGGCTATTTTGTAATTGTTCAGTCTTTGATCAGTTATTTCACTGGTTTTATTCTGCGTGTACTTGATGCTTGACTTGGACAGTACAAGAGTGTGTTCGTTTTTAACTATTTTGCTGAACAGGGAAGACCTCAGTCCTGCAAAGACATGAGGAAGGTACCAAAGTCCTTGCAAGTGGACGCTCTACTTCAGCCCTGAACCTCCAGTTACATAGATGAGTGGTTAACCTCTTGTTATATCTTGTGTAAACCTGTAGATACTAGTGCGGATACTCAATGTCTGCATTTGTAAATCTGTGCTGCGTTCGAGCTCTAGGCTGTAGTTAAATGTGACGGAGCGCTGCAGCAACGCTATTTGATAGGACCTCCATCCCAGTGGTGTGTCACCGTGCCCCTCACTCGGCCAGGCTGGCCCTGGGGGACCGCCAGTCAAACCAGGGGATGGGTCTGGCCTCTGATGCAGGGAAAAATAACACCACAATGCCAAAACAGCTGTACTGGCACAACTTCCCTGGCTGAGGGGGGATGGCAGACTTCTTTAACTGTAGATGCCAATCCCTTCACCGTACAAAGGTATGTAGAGCTATATACTAATTCATCAAACAGTTTAAACTCTGATGCACTCAGATTTTGTGAGGCTGTTCCCCATGGGCTGAAGTCTTAGGTTAAAACACTTTCAGTTGTATTTTACAGTCACAGGTTGTAAAGATATTTAAACGTGTTTGGGGTTTTACATGTTTTAGTTGTTGGGGCTGCTGCTGTTATTTATTTATTTATTTGAATAGCTTTTGCACTGCAGTGCCTCAGGCATGGGATGATGACAGCGTTGGAGGTGCCAGGCTGAGTCCTTCCTTCCATCGATTGTAGGTGTGAGTTAGGACTCTGAGTGTGCCAATATCTCCTTCCCTGTTAATGTGCAGCATTTTGGCTCTTCCCAGCTACGCATTTGTAGGACAAAAGATAAGGATTTGTTTTCCTTTCTTGACAACCCTAGAAGTCCCCCAGGTTGTGAATAAACTGTGTGTTTTGTTAGTATCGGGTGTCAGTATCCGTTAATCTGGAAAAGAAAAAGACTGACAAAATTGTCTGTGTAGAAATGTGAGTGACCAGTAGGTAGAGGCAAATTTAAATATGGCTGCAGGGTTTCTTTGTTGTTTTTTAATGCTGGTTATTGTGAATTGTATCCATTTACCATCCTGTGTCAAATAAAAACAGATTCTGCTTTAAAAAGAGAAATGTTGATTGCTTCATCTTTTACATCTCGTGAAGAAATGCTCCATTTATTGGTTGGAAGGATAGATATTCCTGCTGGGACAGCACTCCTATCCCTTGTGAAGATAATTAAAATGGTTCATTCGGAGAAAAATTAGAACCTTTTGTTTTGGTAAACAGTGCTCTTCTCAAATTGAACATGCAATTTTTTTCATTTTGTGGATTGCACAACAGCAGTGTTTCCAATCAACTGCATCAAACGGGTATATCTACCAACTTATTTTGGTCCAGTAGGGAAGGAGGATGCTCACCTGAGTCAGGGATGGAGTCCAGCTCCTGCAGCGTAGTTTTAAGGTGACATTTTTGTTGTCTACTTTGCTTGCCCTTCAGTTTATATGGAATTGAAATGGAAAAGCTTAATCTTTTCTCTCTACCTCTATCTTGAACAGTTCTTGTCTCGATTCTGTTATGATTTTTGATGGGCCTTGTGGCCTCTACCAGAGCTACAACGTCCACGACAGATGTGCTGGGGAGAAACTACTTGGAAAGGAAAACAATTTCTGGTTAGAAAAAGGTGTCTGAGGGTCTTGGACAGAATTTCTGATCAAAATACACCCAAAATGCCTCCCAGGAATAGGCAGATAATGGCTGGGGCATCTTATAAAAGAAAGGAGGCTGGAATCCAGGTTTCTGTTCTGCCCAATTCAGAGCAGGAGCCTCCAGCAGAGGACTTGTACCCTCATGAGCGCCCTGGCTCTTGCTGGATGTGCTGCAGTGAGTGGAGGTTTGTCTCCATTGTGTGTAGAAAGGGTTTATAGGGTGGAAAAAAATAAAAATAGGCAGTAGGGAAGTTGGTATCTTATTCAGAGGTCACTTTGAGACTTCTTTTGCCTTTAAGTTAAACTTCTAACTTCTTCCATGCACTAAAATACACCTATTCCTACATGTTTTTTTCCAGTTAAGAAATTCCAGAGAGATTCTGCCACCCGCTTCAAGGGGTTATTGCATGTATTTCTGGCATAATATCCTTGGAATAACAGTGGGAATCCTCCACATGTGTTTGTGCCAGTGTCATGCTGCCTCGAACTTTGGCTGACCTTGTGTTTACACTGGGAATCTGTCTGGTTGCTGCTGGGGGGTTTCTCCAGTGAGGTTGTTTATATGAGAACTGCTGCTCAAAATTAGGTAGGTGTAAGATGGTATAAATGAAATCAGAGGATGTTTAGAGCTGTTGGAGGTTAACTGGTCTTCATGTGGAATTAATTTGAGGAAGATTGTTTACAATCCCATCAAATGATGAGGCCCGGTATTGGTAACTATGGTGTTCCCTGGTCTGAATGAAATTTTATGGCCTGCATATTATATAGGAGGTTAGATTAGATTATTGCGTTATTTGTCCCAACCCCAGAGCTTATCTGATATGATGTTCTGATTGCTGACTTACATAACTTTCACCTTACAGCAAGCCTGTTTATATTTTTGTTTTGCTCTTGGCTCAACCAGCCAGGCGATGGTTCGGACTCTTCCTCCTGCCTTCCCCTTGCTGCCTGCCGTGCCTGTGGAGGGGCTGCAGGCAGTTTGCCGGGAGGTTCGTCTCTGCCCGCTCTGGGGCTGCGGTAACCTTGAATCACATTTTCTGCCATGCCGAGATAAAAATCTGTCATCCTTAAAAGCTCGGGAGGGGGAAAGAGAGGATTTAACTGCTGGTGTGCTTCAGCCTCCTGTGCCCAGTGACCATAACATTGTGTTATGTGCCTCGCTGCCTCAGAGTTTAATAAACTTGATTGCTACAAAATACTGGTTGTTCCTTTCTTTGTCTCCCTTCTTTTGGTTTCCTTCCAGTTTGGAATAAGGAGAGAATTAGAGAACATCATCAGCTGATGCTCAGAGCTTATTTTTATTTTTTCCTCTGTGTTTCTCTCTTGGTGAAGTATGCTGGTTACCCTTCTGCTACAGTGAAACTTTTGCAGCTCTGCAAACTGTGAAGACAAGAGCCAAACTTTCTTCAGGCATATTTCAGAGAACTTACTCATCTCCTGCATCAGATTAGCTGTCAAAAATGTGTTGAAAGTCTCTTTTTTTGCTGTACTTACCAAGAGGATTTTAAGGATGTTTTCTTCACCTCCTGATGATACTGAGGTAGGGTTTCTCTCCTTCCTTCTCTTATAAAAGCAGCCAACAAATATTTAGCCACATTTCCACAATACTCCCTGTGGCCCTGGTGTTTGTTTCAGGCAGAGGAGGGCGCTAAACTGACTTAATGTGTCCTGCCACCTACATATAGATACTGGAACGCTGTTAAAAGGCTGACACACCAGGTGATGTGTCTCACTTAGATGGGGGTTGCAAAAACATTTCCTTCCTGAGGGCTGATTACAGTCTTTGCTCCAGGCTCTTCCAGCCATTCAGAAATGGAAGACAATTAAGAATTCTTTTCATTACTGTTCTATGCCACGGCTTCACATTGTAAGGGACTGTCTTTCTGGTTGAGAGTTGATATATATAATTCCATGACAATCAATATGGATATGAGCACACACATATAGAAGATCCTTGCTTGTGGCTGTTAAATATCCAGATGTAAATAAATACAAATTAGCCTGTTGGGGTTTTTTTCTCCCCATCCCCACTGGAGAGGTGTATCTGGATGTCAGTTAGGTTTAAAAAAAAAAAAAAAGAAAAAAAAAAGGCAAAGGGAAGTAAAGTACCTGTTAGTATAATTCAGCAGAAGGCAGCATTCAAGAGCTTGAACAGATCTCATCTAAAGAAGAGCAAGGGCTTTTGTGTATGGAAAATTGGCTACAGATTAAAAAACGGCAATGCAAAGACAGAAGTGATGGTTCAATTTTGGAAATGAAAAGAAAGAGGAGGACATCAAATGATGTCACATAATTAAAAGGCAGGGCATAACTGGGGTGCTATAGAAATGTGAATGTGGGATGGGGTAATGGTAAAAATGCAAAGGTGGCAAAGCACAAAAGAATGGAAAGCTATGAAGAGAGGTGAAAATCTGGTGCTGGGATCCAAAAAAAACAGGTGGGGATAGAGCCACCTCACTCCAAAGGCCCTGCATGCTGAGCGTTGTTTGAAGGTGGGAAGGAGGGGGCTGCTCTCCCCATCTGCCCCTGGTGGGCACCAGGCTTGGGAGCCCCAAGGGTGGTGTCCCCATGGAAGAGGACTGGCATGGCTGGCTGTGCAGGTGGTCAGGTCCTGGGTCACTTCCCACGGGTTATTCAGGCATACATAACCTGTAAGATCATAGAATCACAGAATTGTTTAGGTTGGAAAAGACCTTTAAGATCGAGTCCAGCTGTCAACCTAGCACTGCCAAGTCCACCACTAAACCATGTCCCAAAACACCACATCTTACACGTCTTTCGTACACCTCCAGGGATGGTGACTCAACCACATCCTCGGGCAGCCTGTTCTAGTACCTGACAAGATACCTACGTCTTATGGCCTGAAAAAGCTTCTGATTTTTCAACTGCCAGCGGGTTCATTTGAAGTCTGGCATTTTTGTCCTCACATCTGTACTTATTTTTTTTTTTTACTCTCCAGGAACCAGTTGGCTCTTGTGCTTGTAACAAACGCCTGTGAGGGTTGGGGTGATGTCCTGTCTTAGCACTGCAGCAAACAAGGGCTTCTACAGGTCCCTGTGGAGCTGTCATGAGACTTGCATCCAATAACATTCAGTTGATTTTTCACTTTTTGGCATCTGTGTGTTCCTTTGTTTGTGTGGTGGCAGGCTGGACACAGGCCTGGATGAGCAGCTAGTGGAAAACCTGAGTGGGGCTGACATTTAGGATGTCCTTTTCAGGCAAGGTGCAGGGCTGTCCCTATGAAGCTGACTTTGAATTATTTCCATCATCTTCAGGTTACCGCAGTCACTTAAACCTGGGCTTGAGGCTAGAGCTAGTGCTTCAAAAATTAATGTCTTGGAACCAGAATTACTCTGATATTTGCATTTATTTACCATCAGGCTAATAGATTCTCATGCTCTAATCACGTTTATAGTGTGTTTTTTTAAAATACAGCAGAAAAATTTGAACTAAAACTTATTTCTCATTTTCACTCATCCCTAGAGGTCACTTTCTTGCATAAAGCTGGCCCTGAGCTTGTAAGGTTTCTCACAGTCTCACTGGATGTGGAATTTGTATTTGCTAGAAAATTGCCTTTTTGTGGCCTGCCATCTATGACTGAGTTAATGTTGGTTTGCATTTTTTTCACATAAAGATTCACAGAAGGCAAAACCTTGGCAAGGTGTTATTGGATAGACGAACTGCAGCAGGACAGGGTGAGGTAAGTTTCTTAACCTTTCCCAACTGTGAGCACTTTGGCAAATGTACTCACATGCTGCAGTGAAGGTGTCATCCCTTCCAGACTTTACACCGGGGAACCGATTCCCCTTTTGCTCGCCTTGCTCAGGATCAAGCGTTCAAAGAACACAAAAATTTTATTTAAGTCTTTGCCATCTTGAGCACTGAAGTTTTTTAGTTCAATCTAGTACCTAGATCCTTAACAGGTGCCCTGAATGTCTTAGGTTATTCAGAAACCCATGCTTCCCACATCGAGGCCAGAACTCAAAGCAGCAGCCTGCGTTCATATGCCAAATCAAGAGGGATACAGATGCCCCTTTGTGTGTGTGTTTATAGATATTTATACATATGCACACATGAGTCACAGCATGAATTGGGAACAAGCTGAAAGGGCTGGATTTCACTGCCCAATAGGCGCAGGGAGTCTAGATCAAAAGACAAGTGTCAAAATGATGAACAACTTCTGAGTTCTCACCTTCTTTTTGTGATGCAAAGGGTAGTTGGTATAGGCAGCCCATTGTGGCTGAGTGACGTACAGGAAAAACGTTTGGAAGGAGGGGGTTTCTTCTGAATCTTCTGCCAAACACAGTGATGTTATTTCTGCTGCAGAGGACAGAGTATTATATTTGAGTCTGAGTCACCCAATTTCACCACAGACCACGTGAGACTTCAGCTTAATAAGTACAATAAGTTCTGAATCTATTCTTAAATTGCTCTGATCATCTGGTAGGAAACAGCTGAACGTTGCGTCATTCTGTGGCAGAATCTGCAGGTTTGGTTTTATACCAGTAGGTGTAACAACAGGATTTGATTTAGCCATCCTTCTTAGAAGTCTTTATAAAGCTTCCTCCTGGTTTTCCTCTGGCTGCAGCTTTCCAGTTACATGAAAGGAAGAAAGCATGTTAACAAAGAACAGAAGAGGTCACAAAAATGTGTCAAAAGCATATTCTCTCTCCCAAATAGAAGCTGAAATGGCATGCAGGGTCACCCGTACTGGGGTGGCCATCACCCCCCACCAGGTGTAGGTGCGTTTGGCTTGGTGCCAGCTCTTTGCTTTCCTGTTGGCTGTATTAGGAGTTTGGAAGTAAGAAAGTTTGTTCACTTGCTTGGCAGTGAGGGAAATCCACTACTACAGCTGGTCTGCGTGTCAGCTTGCAAAACAGTGCAGTTGCTGAAAGTGGAGGGAAATAGAGAGAAACCTGCTGGTTTCTCTGCTCTGATTTTTACAGCAGCAGTTCTCAAAATAGGGGTGACCAGCTGAGAAAGGCCTGACAATGTAAGTTTTAGGACTGATATCTGTATCAAAGCTGCATTAGACAGGCTAACTTCCCATATGTTTTGCTGTCAGGCAAATCACAAGACTCTAAATTTACCCCAGATTTCATCAAACAATTTTTTGAAGAGGATGAAATCCCTCTCCAGCAAAGCACCTGGAAGTGGTGAGAGGATGAAATCCCCCGAGCGTCTAAAGCAGAACTAATACATCTAGTTCTCAGAACAATTTTTACTGTCATTTGAAATGAGACCTCTTGGTAGAAAGGTTACAGATTATTTAAGTTATACAGTAACAGGGAAAACAAAGCTCCTTGTATTTGCCTGCTTGAAATCCTCTAATACAATAATGCATCTGTTGAAGCAGCATCTAAATGTCATTTCTGTGTGTTATCACAAAGGAAATGTTATACGTAAGCACAAACTGGTTCCTATACACAGGTTTTTTTAGCCTTCCCAGACCCATAAAAGCAGCTGAAATAGATGATTAGCAGCTCCAGTAAGTTTATCTTATGCATCCCTGTAAACACCAGGAATTGCCTTCTCTGTTGTTTTTGCTGTCTCTGTTTTTCAAGCACAGTTGAAATTATCCATGTAAATGGGTTCTGTTGAGAACAACAACAACCATGAACAACCCTGTGATAAACTGTCTTGCCAGTCTTATTCTTTCAGGACAAAAAAATTGATCTAGTAACCACTCAGGTGCTACATGACTTCCCAGCAAGTTTAGTATTCTGTGGCACAAGTCTATTTTCAAGCAAGTTTGTCCGAGCAATTACTTTGTGAATTACAGTTTGATTCATACAGAACCAAATCCTGGGTCATTTCATGGTGTGCAGCCTTTGCTGGGCTCTGCCTGTGCAGGTGCCTGGGCTGTCTGTGGCAGCTGATGCTCTCTGGGGAATGCACTGGCTGGTGGAGGCTGGGCCAGGGTGCCAAGGGCCAGATGCTTTCACAGAATCACAGATTGGTTGGGGTTGGAAGGGACCTCTGGAGATCATCTGGTCCAACCCACCTGCTAAAGAAAGTTCACCTAGAGTAGATCACACAGGGATGTGTCCAAGCGAGTCCTGAATGTCACAAAGTGATCCCAGTGATGGATTTGATGTCTTGGGAGAACTCGGCAGAGCTTAAACCTCCTCACGTTCAGAATATAAAGCAGAGCCGCTTGCTGAACCTGGCAGGCTCTCAGGTGATTAGGTCAGAAGAAACGTGGCGCAGATGCATCCAGAGAGCAGCAGCAGCACTGGGGAGATATTGGACTCCAAAGGTGTGAGAAAGAGCGTGTGGCTTCTCTCAGGTAGTGATGGGATGTCTTAATCTTGTAAAAGGTTTGGATATCCCCATGAAGATCTCTGTAGAAATTCCTACAAACAATGTTTAGAGATGCAGAAATGGCTAGTAATGGTGATTTTTGCATGTTGCAATATGATGCTATAACAGGCTAACTTTTAATTCATGATAACCACTGTGTCTCGGGGGGGGCGGTGTGTGTTTGGAGGTAGGGGTAGCATGTTCGTAACATGTGCCATACCTTAAAGAACTATAGAGGCTCACACAGGCACGTGCATCCAACCCAAGCACACACCTCTGAACAGCAGCTCCTCAGCAACAGGCACCATTCTTCAAATAAAACTCAGGTCTCTGTCACTCACTCTGGGAACTCAGTGTGATTGGTTTGGAGGAGGGGAGAGGGCTGTGTAGAAGACAAATAGACCAAAAGCACCATTTTATTAAAGGCAACAAAGCAATGTGTTGCCTTTGGCCTTCTCTCTAGTAAGTCGAGTGCTCGTATGCTCCAAAGCAAGCAGGACTCGGTGTCTCTGCAGGAATCCTGTTTTATTGTGATTCTGGCTCTGTGGCTTTTCTGCTGCTTGTGGGCACCGTTCCTTGGGCAGAGGGAAGGCAGAGAGCTGGTTGCACTGCTGGCAGGAGAGATAGATGGCAAACAACAGGGAAACTGTGCCCCTCAGATGAAACGGGGCAGGGAGAAGAGTGTGGGATATCCCCAGCCATGGCACATGAAGACACTGGGGCAGATAGTGGGGAGCAGAGCGCTGATCAGAAGAGATGATTATGATGGAAGAACAGCAAGAGAAACAAAAATAAAAGACCAAAAGTACAGGGAAAATATGTGGAGTTGGAGAGAAGAGCTGGACAGAAGATTGTACCCTTTTTAGTGGAGGGCTGTTGGGTTTTTACTTGATTTCTGCCTGTTTACTTTATTTCTGTATGTTCTTGATCTTTTTAGTTTCTTGTCCAAAACCTTCTTTGCTGCCTCTGGGAAGTTTTTAGACAGTGGCTAAGATTCAACAGTGCATTTTCATCAGACGCTTGAGCAGAGGAAGAGGTCCAAGGCGGGAAAAACTTCACATCCAGTGTACAGTTTATGTGGAAGCAACTGAAGGTGAGAGGATAAGGATTTAAAAAGAAAAACCAAAACCTGGGTGAATCCAGTGAAATCCATTCAAAGAAGGATGAAAGGAGGAAGAGGAGGATAAGAGACTGGGAAGGAGACATGGCTTCCTCTGTATTGGAGCGTGATGGGAGAGGAAAGCCACTCTGTAAGAAGCCAAAAGCCAGCAGCTGTCACACCAGGAGCCCTCAGGGACGGCCAGAAGTCTTGTCCCTGGTAGATGGTCCCTGAGCTGCTTTTCTCAGTTTTTTCTCAGTTTTGAGGCTAAATACCCGCTATAGAGTTAGCCTCAACGTGGTGACGCTGGGTCTTTCCCTGTGCAGGCGCTAGGAAGGAAAGCCCTGGCTTGAGTTTGTTTTCTTTACCTCTTGCAATAACTTGGACTTGAATGTTCACACCTCAAAAACAATGTTACTGGTCTCAGTGTTCACTTGAGGCCACTGCTAAGAAAGGGGGGGTGCAGGAGAGGAGGGGACGTGTGGGCTGAGACCCAGCACCGTGGTGAGAACTTGAGCCGTGCAGGACAAAATCCAGTGGAGGCTGGAGAAAGGGTAGTGAAATATATTTACCAAAAAAAAAAATAAAAACTGTGTGAGACGCTCCCTTCCCCCATATGCTACTTCCATTTCATTTTCTGTAATACTTCGGTGCTGCCCTTTCTCCTGACCATACCTTTAATTTATTATGTTTACCGTTTTCTTCAGGAAATGGAATCGTCTTATTGCATGAAAATCTCAGTTCAATTTTGTTCCTTAGTGAAAGCTTCTGGCTTTCAAAGTTGTAGAGGAAAGCTCACATACGTGACCTGGATGAACAGTGAGGTTCAGAAAATACGAGCCAAGTAAAAAGAAGAGCCACAAATGTGTTATTTGAAAGCAGATGCTAATTATTTCTTATCCAATCTTTCGAGATTCTTTGGTCGTGACCTATGATTTTGAGATACAGTGACAACTTAATAGAGAGATGTGTGATGGGTGATTGTCTAGGTAATGCTCCTGGGAAAATGCATCACTCAACTCAATGTAGCTTTGGAAACTGCAAGAATAGTTAAAAACTTTCCCATTTCATGCAGCCTTCAATATTCTGGTGGAGCAGATCAGGCACTTTCTCAGTGCTACATGAGGCTCCTGTCATCGTTTTCACACAGTGTCTGTGACTCTGTTCTGGCCTCACACCCTAAAAGCTGGGAATCTTTAAAGTCTTTTATTGAGCAAATGTGCTTCTGCCCATTAGTGGAAACAACACTGAATGATCTGTGCAAACAGCAAATATAAGAAAATATGTACATTATAGAAAAATGTTATATATTTTGAGATATCTGGCTGTCTATGAAGATCAGTATTTTTAAAATCACATTAAAATAGAAGGTCTAAGATTTTATGTACTGCAAAGAAATTGGCAAAGTCCATTTATGCTGACCCCCCCAGGAATTCATGCAGCTAGCTCTGATTTTTATGGGATGCAGTTATGATGTATTTGAGGTACAATCTCCCACCCAGGGTCCAAACTTTGCCAATGCACCTTGCTTGCTGGAAGGCAATCCCAAGTAGGGAAACAAGTATTTTGCAGCCATTCCTGCTGATGTGACACTGTCTTGGTGGTGTGAGGAAGGGGTGACTGTCAGTGTGCAGACGAGGAGGCACCCAGGGCTGAGTCACAGATGCAGCAGGGATTGCCTCCTGCTCTGCTCATGTCAGGTCTTTAGCCCAGACACAAAAGTGCAGGGACACCCTCATCCCTCAGGCCCCACACCTTGTGAGAGTGTGAATATGCCAGGCTGACACTGATATTAGCAACCCTTCATTAGTCTTTGGGTTGCCAAGATTTTGGAGTGTCTGGGGCCTGCTTGTCAGAAAGATGGAAATAGCTGATTTATGTTGAGTCACTGAGCTGCTCAGATGGCAGTCTCCCAAAACAGACATCTGAAGTAACTTCACTTTCCTGCACCATGTAAAATGCCAGGCAGTTTTCCCCAGATTGAGCCATATACTGCTTCCCTCCCATTTGGGAGCACAGGCTGCGGGACCTCACTCAGGCTTTCCTGCCAAGAGCATGAGCCAACCTTATCCAACAGAGGGAACTGACTTTTCTGCTTCTTGGCTATCACACCTCTGAATGATCTAGCGAGTGACTCCAGACACAGTTAATTTCATTTATTTTTTTCTCATCAGCTCGTGAAAGTTCCAATTGTGTCTGCTAATTTCTTCCATAACCTTATGAAGAGACAGCTTTTATAGCTGGGCTTTCCCAGATGCTCTATACCAGGGATCCAGTCACGCTGATTGCCTGTGTCATTAACAGCTACTTAGAGTTCACGTGTGTACGTACGTATGTATTGCGTACTTCATATTGTATACAGCAGTGCCTAGGGAAAGTTTGCAAGTCACTCGCATACTCTTGGCTCCATGCTGATACTCTAAATCATAGAATCACAGAATAGTTTGGGTCAGAAGGGACCTTCAAAGCTCATCTAGTCCAACCCCCTGCCATGAGAAGGGACATCTTCAACTAGATCAGGTTGCTCAGAGCCCCGTCCAGCCTGGCCTGGAATGTCTCCAAGGATGGGGCATCTACCATCTCTCCGGGCAACCTCGGCCAGTGCTTCACCACCCTCATTGCAAAGAATTTCTTCCTCGTGTCTAGCCTGAATCTTCCCTCTCCTAGTTTAACGCCATTTCCCCTTATCCTCTCTTAACAGGCCCTGCTAAAAAGTCTGTCCCCATCTTTCTCATAGGCCCCTTGTAAGTACTGAAAGGCCAGAATAAGTTCTCCCTGGAGCTTTCTCTTCTCCAGGCTGAACACCCCCAACTCTCTCAGCCTGTTCTCACAGCAGAGCTGTTCCAGCCCTCTGATCATTTTTTTGGCCTCCTCTGATCCCTCTCCAACAGGTGCATGCCTAGGAACAGGTAGCTGGATTGCAGATATGGGAGAGGAGTGAGAAATGAAGGGAAGAGGTGGAAAACAGAATAGCACAGAGAGGGAAGTGAGCCTGAAAATCAAGCAGTGAGGTTGCAATGGAACAGAGTGCAGCCAAGGCTCCCCCTAGGGAGCTCGCAGCACACTGTACCATGGCATAGGGCATGATGATGCCTGAGGTCCTGCTCGCCACTGGCAGGGAGAGGAGGTGGTGCAAAGAGCTTTTAGCAAAACCAAGATGTAGAGTTGTTCGCACTGCAGCATTGTAGGGCCTGTGCCAAGGACATGATGGTAGCACTGCAATTAAAATAAATGCTTGTGAAAGCTGAGCTTCCCCCACACCCAGCTGGAAGCAGGGAAAGGCCATGGGTTTGCACCCCTGGGACATCTTGAGGAAATCAACCTGTGCACCTGCCAGGTATTGCAAGTGCTTTGAAAAAGAGATTACTAAAAAAATTTGCTGACATAGAACTGGAGAAATAAGTTTTTTTTCCTCAGTGGATAAAAGAGGAAAGTAAAGAAATGCCAGATGCTATAATGGACACGTGTTCATAAAATGGAAGGATTGCCCATGGCTTGAGACTACTCCTCTTCTTCAAGCCACTACTGGACAGCCAGACAAGTGTTTTTTAGTTAACAACATTTCCTGTTTTTGCCTTCCAAAGATTTGAGCCTATTAACTGGTACATGTGAGTTTTGAGACACAGGTGAGAACTACTGGCACCAGTATTTTAACAGTTATAAACAGAATAAAGGCAGTATTATCCCCGGGGTGGCCAGCATTGTCAGATTAAAGAGCAAGGCTGGTTCCTGAGTGAGCAATAACCGTGTCTCCAGCCCACAGGGCTCTATATCTGCACTCTGGTGCCCCAGACCAGCCACGTCAGGAGATGCGGCAGCTTCCTTCCAGCCCACATTACTGGGGGTTTGCCATGGAAACCAGGTTGCGGGCAATTATGCTTGCACCACGTGGGTTGGGGCTGGGGCTGGAGTGAGCAACAGACCCAGAAATGGGGCTAGAAGCAAGAGTGAGGTGGAGAGCTGCACTGCTGCGTGGTGAAAGCCCAAATTCAGACTTTCAGGGCCTGTACAGACAAGTCATAAAAATGTCCCAACATTAATAATCAGTCATTCTGTAATTAGCTTTAAATACGATAATTTCCAGGACTGGTCCTGTGGAAAGCTGGCAGTGTATAAAAGAAATGTGCAAAGAAGCAAGCTAAAATTTCTGTATACAGCAAGCCATATGCTTCTCATAGGCTTATGGAAAGGAGCGAGGGCTGGACTGAAAAAGTTCATCATGCTCTGCAGTAAGCATGGTGGAGGAGCCATCAGTGTAGCTGTTAACAGCGTAACTGCCATGGAAAATTAATTCCTGTACAGACTCAACCCTGACTCACGGGTTTGTGGGGGAGAAAAATCTTGAAGCAGGAGTGGCAAAACACCAAAGATAGTGAAAGGAGGGAGAGAAGTTTCAGTGAAATAGAGAGGGGAGAAAGAGCTGGAAGAGTGAATGGGAAACCTTTCCAGCTCCAGGGGCAAGCAGACGTTTTGGTAAGTTTGAGGGAAATAATGCAGAGAGGTAGAGCAGTGAGGTGAGGTGAGGTCCTGTGGAACGTGGAGACAGACAGACACATGCAAGAGACCTACAGCTGAGGGAGGGGACCTGCAAGGGAAGGGATTAGTGGGCAGAGGAAGCAGCTGAGAGGCTTAGACACAGAATAGGTGAGGAAAAAAAAATATTTTCGAAAATTATTATTCTTTTCTTCTGGGCAAATTTTGTTCAAAATATATCACTGTCCTTAAAATACTTGGCTCAAGTCCTGCTCCAGCTGCCCACCACCTTCTCATGGCTGAGCTACAGCTTCCCAGTCCCAATGACCCATGAGACATTTCCAAATACAACCTTAGACCCTCATCAGCTCCTTCTGAGGGCATCTAGGTACTCTCCATGCTTTGCACAAAAACTGAAGGTTTTCCTTCTCCATTCTTGACCACAGGTATCTCTTCCTGCCCTTCAGATGGGGCGACCTATTTGTTTGCAGCCCCACACAACCTCTCTGGCAGGGTGCAGGCAGGGGCAAGCACCACAGGCAGGGCACCGGGAGGTCTCACTCCATCATGAAGAGCAAGGAGACTCAAAGTGCACCAGGGAGTGAGAAAAGAGGGTTCAGCAGTGACTCATGTAAAGGTGTTCCTCTGAGAAAAACTGAACAGGAGATCTTTCACTGAAAGGTTTAACTTATCCGGCTTTTTTTTAATCTGTCTAAATCTCTTTGAATATTACCACCCTGCACTCCCCCAATTTGGATGTGCAGCTGCTCGCAGCAGGTTGCAAGGGGCACTCCGTTTCTTGAGTGCTGCAGGAAAACTAGGGTTTAGAGATGCTGGGGGTCATAGTCTGCAGTGGGTGCCACCATGTGAGCACAGCAACTTCAGGACTGGTGAAGTGAGCTCTGGAAGCCCCATCCCATGGCTGTAAATAGGTGACTGGGATGGATGGGGATGCTTCAGAGGAAGGACAGATTTGGGGAGGCAACTGCAAAGGATGTTGCCACCTCAAGACGTATCTGACAGGGGCAGCTCCCCAGAGGGGCCGCCCAGGCCGATAGTCCATGGGGAATGTGAGCAGAGGCAGTGGGACATGCTGTCCCTGCCTTGTCCTTGACAATTCCCCGCCTCAGTCGCTTCCGTGTGGTTGCAGCCATGGGCAGGGGGGACAGCGTGGATGGGGATGGTGCCATGCCATCTCATGCCATCCCTGCCTGGAGAGCGGCCAGGCAGCTCTCTTCATCCCTAAAGCTTTACGCTCACCCTTTAAGTAGGGTTTGCAGCAGGTGGTAGATCTTGACCTATGTAAAGACAACATGGATGTTTTGTGCCTTGACAGAAGTGAGTCCAAGTGCAAACCATGTGTGATGTGATTATCCTACAGTTACACCTTGGAAACCCTAAAAAGCTGCCTTTGCACCACAGATGTGGAACAGCCGCTGGGACTGGGAGACAGAGGCACCTTTTTTACTTCTTGATAGCACCCACCAGGGTAAGTGACATCTGGCTGGGGCATTGCCAAGTTGTCAGGCCACAGGCTCAAGTCCCAGGAGCCCTCTGGAAGCATCACTACTTCTAAGCATTGGGTGTACCAAGCGCTGTGTGTTGGACTCAGCAAACAGCTTAGCAGAGAAAACAAAGCAGACCTCTGCAGCACTTGAGGTGCTGCCTGTGATCTGGAGCACAATAGCTTCATGCTGCACATAGCTGGTCAAAATGTTCCTTTAGGGCAAATGACAGAGAAACATTTTCTGGTGCTGTATTGCCAGGATCTGGCCCAGCTGATGGACTGTTGAAGGGTTTGATAAGATAGAATAATTCTTCCAAGTGATTTTTGACCTGCATTGCACAGCATGTAATGAGATAAGGGGATTTGGGAGGGTTAAACCAGCTAAAAGGAGGCAATTATCTCACAGAGCTGCACATCCTCTTTGATGAACACTGTCTTTTGCCACCTTTCAGACATGGGCCTGAGTTGCCATAATTTCTGAGAGCTCAGCTTTTGTAGGTTCACTTCTACATGAAAAGTTATTGAAAAGTGCAGTATCAGCAATTTTACAGCAAAGCAATTTTTCCAACAAGTATCAGTGTAACTAAACGGGGGTGAGATGTGTGCTGGAGCTTAAGAAACACAATTTAAGTGCACAGGGACAACAGATATGGCAAGGAGGGTGCAGAGGCAGAAACAGGATCATCACCTGGATTTCGGAGCCTGTCTTTTTGCTGGCTGAAGAAGCTGGTTGCTTTTTTAAGTGGAAATCAAAAGGTGGATGCTCACTGGTGTGACATTCTGGTCTTTAGATGTCTCAACAATGTGCAATCAAATCCTGCAATGCACCGGTGACCTTGTCTGACCACTCTTGGAGTAGGTCATTATGGAGACAGGTCTCAGGCACCTTCTCTACAAGATCAAACACCCCATGTACATTTCCTAGTGTGAGTGCTCTTGCTGCCTCTTTCTAAATGGCTGCATTTTTGTCATCATGGCTGCCTCCCTCAGGTATACACTGCTTGTCAAGGTCAATCAAATCACCTAGGAGTGAATAACGGTAAAATGGGGTTAAGGCAATGAGTAGCAGAGCAAGGTATGAAATGATCAGTCACAGAAGTCCTGACTGATGTACAGAAGCAGTGAGGTTGATGTGGAAAGGCTGTTGCAGTGGGGGAGGCCCACCTCAGAATAGCCATGGGCACAGCCTACAGCACAGCCTAGGCAGTTAGCCTTCAGGATAGCTTACAGGATAGCCTATGGGATAGACTGGAAAATAGCCTAGAGGATAGCCTAGCAGGTAGCCTCCAGGACAGCTTAGGGGATAGAGCGTAACACAGCCTAAAGGATAGCTTACAGGGTTGCCCATGGGATAGCCCTACAGTGGCAAGGTCTTTCTCCTGGGAGACTTCAAGTGCCTGCTCCAAGCTGGCAGAGGAAGGATGGGAAAGTGTTTTTCTTACGAGAAAAGACTGAGAGACCTGGATCTGTTCAGCCTGGAGAAGACTGAGAGGGGATCTCATTTACATTTATAAATATCTCAAGGGTGAGACCAAACTCTTTTTAGTGGTGCCCAACAATGTGATGAGGAGCAACTGGCACAGATTGAAGCATAGGAGGTTCCATCTGAATATGAGGAGAAACTTCTTTACTTTGAGGGTGCCAGAGCACTGAACAGGCTGCCCAGAGAGGTTGTGGAGTCTCCTTCTCTGGAGACATTCAAAACCCGCCTGGACACATTCCTGTGAAATCTACTCTGAGTGAACCTACTTTAACAGGTGGGTTGGATTAGATGATCTCCAGATGCCCCTACCAACCCCAACCATTCTGTGATTCTGTGAAGCAAAGGCTTGTACCTCCCAAAAGAGTCACCTTGCTTCTGGCTGTGAGAGCATTAGGAGTGTCACTGGCTTCAGTCTCAAAGGCCAGCCTGGCTCTGCAGTTAAGTTGTGCCTTGCTCATGTTGCAGCAAAGGCCTGGGGGTGGGCAGGGAAGACAGCACCGACCCTGTTGCCACAAGCCCAGTTCTCCCAGACTGCAGTGCCAAAGAGGAAATGTTTTTGCAGCTGCTCCATCAGAAGCCTTAGAAAACACAGAAAACTAACACTCACAGGACAGGCTGTTTCCAGCCTCTGTGCATGCTTGCAGCCCATCAGACAGCCTCTCCCCAGCAAGGATGGAGGAGCTGCTGTCTCCAAAGCTCTCTCCCCTCTGTGACCGAGCATCACCCACCACTGCTGCTTCAGCCTCCTACGGGCGCCGGCACTGCAGCGCAGCACAGACACACAGCAGATGGCATTTGGCATCTGCTCAGGGAATCGGCTGTCGGGTGCTTTGCTCCCTCCTGGTTTTCTGCTGTGCCTTCCCATGGGAATGCCTGTGCCAGGATACTTCACGTTCCCTTAAGTAACAAATTCCTTCACTCCGGGGGTGGTATGCACATGGCATTGGGCAAGAGCATGGGTATTACGCTTTCTTTGCCTGCTGCTTTTTCTTTCCATCCTTGTAATGATAACAGGAGGGATGTGGAAATTAAGCTGCTGAGTTTGGGCTGAGATGGTGCGAGCCCTGGCTGTGGCAGGTGTCTGAAAGGAGACTCCCAGCACAAGGGACAGCTGGGAGCCTGTCACACCACTTGCAGGGTGCAGGCAGCTCACCAGAAGGGTTGGTACTAATTAGTAATTACGGTCCTATTTCAGCATAAAAATGAATGGCATCTCTCACCACCCTGATGATGGAGGATTTTTCCCCTCCCCAACCCCCCAGGGGATAAGTGCCACTTGGTCTTGTGTGTATCAGGGGTTGGTCAGCCCCAGGGTCAGAGCTACAATATGAATGCCCAGCAGCTCTCAGCCCTAAAGCTAAGAGGGGTTGTTGCTATGGGAATGGAGAGGGCAGACAGCATCTGGAGCCCATGCCTTTCCCTGTCCAAGGCAGCTGGATTTGGAAAGAAGCAAAACTAAAAGGAGGTGGCAGAGAGAGACAGAGGCACAGCAAAATGCATGCATGTTAGAGGAGGGACCTTCCCAGAATGAGAGTACAGTGGGATACAGAAGAGCGGGGACACCAAACTGTCAGGCAGCGGTGGCTCAGCTTAGTAGGATAAACCTTATTTTCTGCTCTGTTTGACACTGGAAAAAAAGTCCAGTGAAAAGCCAGCTGTAGCAAGATGGGATCTGCCTCCTCAACTTACCGGCCCAAGTGTATTTATTTGGATATTGATGGAAGAATTCAAAAGGTACTTTTGCTGTTTTTCACCAAGTAGCGTCTCCGGAGGCAGCAGAGGCTGCGGGCTGTGTTTGCTGCACGACCTATTTTTGTAATGTGAGTTAGACGCGTGTTTTCATTCAGTACCGTTGTGGGCTTCAAATCCTTTTTTTTAAGGGGAGAGGGGAAGATCTTGAGTGGCTTCTGCTTTGCGCACAGATGTTTATTTAAAGGGGAAGGGGAGGCTGGCAGCAGGGGAGGGCTGGGCACTGCCAGTTCTCGCTGCTGGTGCGGGGATCCTTGGCTTCACAGCCATGCAGGCTTCGCCTCTCGGAGCAGCATCGCGACGTGTTTACGAAGTTTTGCCTGCGGAGAGGTTTTTCACCCAAGCAGCGGGAGCTGGAAAACACGGCGTGATGAGTTATTTAGAGATTGCCTGCCGGGGGGGGATAGCGATGGGCATCTTCCTCCCACCACGCTGAAGGGCAGGCAGGTGCTCGGCTGTTGTGCGATGGGGTGTGCTGCCTCTGCATCATCAGGGGGCTGAGGGGTCCCCCCCACCTTTGCCAAGTTGTTCATCAATGGCGACAGACATTAATGAAAACTTTCACTTCCATTAGCCTGCCTTGTTTGCTTAACCACGGTTCACAGCACAGGGGAAATTGCAGGAGAAACATATTCCGGCTGAAAGGGAGAGCTCGCACGCTGTCAAGCTGACAGCCCACTGCTTTTAAACAGAAACAATGCCGCCGTGTCTTTGTAAGTCAGCTTTTTCTTCTTTTTGTCAGCAGTTCTTTGGCCATAAACCAAATGCCTTTTTTGTGATAGAGTGAGAGAGGCCATGAGGCTCAAGAGCAAGTAAACTCTATCTTGCAAAATTCAAATATATCTCTCTCTTGTCTTCCTGCTCTAAATCTTCTTTTCGCCCAGCCTTGCCTTTTGTTTCTCCTTTAAAAAGGAACAGCAAAGATACCCTTTCCCTTCCCTCCCCTTTGCTGTATGAGTGACCGCAGAAACGAGGTAAAGGGAGAGATGATACTCACAGTCCCGTCCCGCCACACACAACTCCATTGCCTGTGGTCCCCTCTGCCACTTCCCTGGAGACCCACCACGGCTGCCAGAGTCTTGTCCTCAGGAACAAGACCTCAGAGAATCCAAATCTGCACCATGTTCCCCAGAGCAGCCTGCTCCTCTTCATCCATGTTGGGGTCTTAGACGTGATGGTAGTCCCTCTGCCACTGTGGTCTCCTCTGTATGGGTGGGCGGGAGTGTGCCGGCTCTGCTGAGCTGAAGGTGCCTCTTCTCTTTCGCTGGAGCTTAATGAGTTGGTCGCCTGGCAGCCCCAGAAGCAATGTTTCTGCCGAGCTCCCTGGCACCTTTACAGTTCAATATGAAAATGTTTCAGTATTTTGAAAGGGTGGCAAGTGTTTCCATAGATGCTGGTAAAGCACATTATCTGTCATTTATGCTGTTGTTTGTTTTTTTTTTTTTAAAAAAAAAAAGGAGAAAAGAAATAGCATTTCTCAGAACCAGTCTCTGGAGAGTACTTTTGACACTAAAAACACAGAAGAGGCACAATTGCATGAGCAAGCAAATGCGAACTCAGGCAGTATTAAGGGTTTTTTTACCTGATAGACATTATCTGTTTCTTCTGTCAGATGTAAAATTCCATCTGTGCAATGTTTGGAAGGATTCCTGCAGTAAAAATGCCATGTAAATGGGGTTCACCCAGGGGTAAGCAGGGTATATCTCAGATTCTCATGCCTCCTCAGTAACAACATCATTAGAAAGTAAAAAAAAAAGCTACCCTTAATCTTCCAAGGAATGCAGTATTGGAGGCTTCTGAAGGGAACTCATTAAATCAATGCTAAGCTGCTCATCAACCCAGTAATGAGGTATGAGCTCCATTATAACTGCACTTGTTAGGTTTGAAAGGGCTCAGTTCCAACTTGCAACTGGCTTGCTGGACATTGCAACCAGGCATCCTACAATAGCGCTAACTGTGCTGGCAAATATTCACAGGTAATTCTGTGTTTCCATGGCCTCATCCTGATTTTCTGCCACTGCAGCCACAGGGCATTCTACTGACTTCGGCAGAAGTTGTTTTGCCACAGCGCTGAGGTGAAAGAAGGGACACACCAGGCTCAGAGACCTGCACACCACCTCCCCTGGGAACCTGCACATTGCAGAGGAGCACTTGGAAGTGCTCTGCAACAGGAGCATTGAATTAAGCTAAATAGGTTTGTGTGTCAGCAGGTCCAGAGGGGCACAGTGGGAAAGGCAAAGGGACACGGTGGCTGTTGGAGTAGGGTTTGCTGTCTTTGAAACCATCCTCAGTGGCTGCTGAAATAAAGACAGCATCATAGAGTCATAGAATCATTTTGGTTGGAAGAGGCCCTCAAGATCATAGAGTTTAACTATAACCTAAGTCTAGCACTAAATCATGTTCCTAAGAACCTAATCTACACATCTTTTAAACACCTCCAGGGATGGTGACTCCACCACTTCCCTGGGCAGCCTGTTCCACTGCTTCACAACCCTTTCAATGAAGAAATTTTTTCTAATATCCAACTAAACCTCCCTTGGTGCAACTCGAGGCCATTTCCTCTCATCCTATCACCTGTTAGTTGGGAGAAGAGACCAGCCCCCTTCATGCTACAACCTCCTTTCAGGTAGTTGTAGAGAGCGATAAGGTCTCCCCTCAGCCTCCTTTTCTCCAGGATAAACAGCCCCAGTTCCCTCAGCTGCTCCTCATCAGACTTGTGTTCCAGGCCTCTCACCAGCTTCGCTGTCCTTCTCTGAACTCTCTCCAGCACCTCAATGTCTGTCTTGTAGTGAGGGACCCAAAATTGAACACAGGATCTGATGTGCAGCCTCACCAGTGCCAAGTACAAGAGGATGATCACTTCCCTAGTCCTGCTGGACACGCCATTCTTGATGCATGTGATCATCAGCAGTGCTGAGGCTGAGGGAGCATGTCCCAGTGGAAGGGTTGAGACCCACAACTGCCAGCACCATGGGCAGCCGGGAGTCCAGTGGCCTCCTGTGGAAGGGCAGCGGGAGGCTGACAGCAGAGAGGAGCCCAGCCCAGTGCTGCTGTGCATTACTCCTGTATCACGCTTGGGAAGCCTGGCCCTCACCTCAGTAACTGCCTCGGCTCCTGCCCTTTCCCCTTAGCCCAATCCTGCCTGTGCCCGCAGAGGCTCCCAGTCACTTGTCACAGTTTGATAAACTGACCTTTCAGAGGCATGGGAAGGCACAAAATGTTCTTCACCAAAGCTGACTGCAGGGGCAGGTTCTCCTCCCATGGGCAAAGTTGACTGAGTATCTCCCCATGCTGGGGAAGCAAAAGCTCTGCTTTCAGAGGGACACAAGATGACCCACCCTGTCCCAGTAGACACCAGCCGTGGAATTCCCCACAGGCACCTGAGCTCAGAATCCCCAAAGAGGTGGCTTTTGTGCCCACCAGGGTAAGGCTTCAAGCTGGTGTTATCTGTGTCCCAGCCACAGGACAGGGGATGGAGGTCTCCCATGGGGCGGCCACCTGTCGAGCTGGTGGAGGTAGAGCTGAACATGAAGCAAGAGGCAAAGGGGACAGCCAGGCCAGGGCTGCTGGAGAGGTAATATCAAAGGCTTTGTAGCATTACAACCCTGTGCCAAACCAGGGACTCCGTGCAAACCAGATTCAAAGAGGTCACTTGTTCTCAGAGCTGGTTCAAAAATGGAGTTACAGCATAATGCACTTCCTATCCAGTACCTATGTAAAGGGGATACATGCCCAGGGGAAACATGTTCTGCTTGGTTTATTTATGTTTAAAGGATTCTCTCACCCAGAAACACCCAGCAGTTCATTACCCACTTGCCTGGACACAAACTCCCTCTGCACTTCGCACGCATGCCTGGGACTTAGCACACCCATGAAACACCTCCCTATCCCACCTCTGACACAGCCTGGCCTGCTGCCAGGCAAAGGAGAAGAGAGCGGGATGGGGCAAAGCCATGGTCGTGTTTCATACAGGATAAGGTGATCTTGCAGCACCACTATGGATGGGGATTTCTTGTTCCTGGAGTGCCAATGGATGGGATCAAGCATCTAAATCCCCAACCTGTCAGCAGAGCAGTGAAGTTTGCTCTACAAAAACTAAGCCAGATCTGTAGTCTTATTTTCCTTCATAATTTTATTAACCCTTTGGGTGCGTTTTTATTAAAAATTCCTACTGAGTCTGTTTCAAATTAAAAATCCACCAGAAAGAAAATATTCCCTAGCCCATGCCCAAATTTTTTCCATGGAGAAACTGCAGGGGAACATTTTCTTCTGACCTTCAAGATTTAAATGGTAGCAGAGCCAAACCAGACAATGACCATATTCCCAGATGGATTCTTCATGGCTCTTGTTTTCAAATGTCACAGGTCTTTGCTTACTGAGTTGTAAGGGGTTCCTTTGACAAAAATGTTTAATTCAAGAGGGTTTCTGTTTCCAGTGTCTTAGTCAGCATCACATTTGTAACAAGGATGGAAAATTAGAGGGGTACAGAACCTGAGCTAACCGGAAAAAAAGAAAAGACTGCCGCCTTTGTCAAGGATTCAAGGAAATCACTTAGGGTGGTATTTTCTTCATCTTCAAAAAGCAAGTAAAGAATTTTGGAGCCATTTTGCTGGTTGAGTGAGTCATTCTGGATGCCAAACAGAGAAATGACCTTTTTTTTTTTTCTCAAACAAATGCATTGAGTTCAACTTTCATGGGTGTCTATTGTACTGGCCTGTGGAGCAGGACATGGGTCCATCCACGCCCATTGTTCCTCTTGGCCTGAGGTCCACAATGAACAGGACAAAACTAAGACCACATTTTGGTGCTGTGGTTATTGCACTGAAACATCACCACATAGGAATCATTTCTGTCATGTGAGCTTTTCTTTTTAATTAAAGCAAGAGCAACTGTGGTGTAGATGCCTAGACTCCAACAAACCCAACAGATTTTTCCAAAGCTCGCAGTGCTATTTTTAACATGCCAAACTAGATTCAGATTAAAACCAAAACACAGCAGAAAAATAACAGTGTGATGATGAGTTCAAGGTGATTAAATATTTTTTCACTCCAGCGAATCTCCCGGCACAGCCGGACCAGCATGCTCTGCGGCGCCCATGGACCCAGTTCCCAGGTGTTTGGGGCAATACCCTTTCATCTGCCAGCCATCAGAGGGGTGCACAGACGGGGGTTCACAGGCGATTGGGACATGGACACCTCCAGGAGCCTCTCTGCCTGGCCAGTGTTTGTAGGTTCCTTCCGTACATGGACAAAGTGATGCCAAACCCTCTTTAGCATGGTGAGGCATGAGTTTGTTTTTGTGGGATCAAGGTCATTTTCTTAGTGCTGGCAGAGCTCTGTGTGTGAGGGAAGTTGCAAAGGAGCACAGCCTGAATCTGGTCAGGGGTCTTGGCTCACCTTGGCTTTCTGATTTTAGCTGGCCCCAGTGAATTCAAGATGGCTGCTAGATGCTCTTGTTGTAAAGCAGCAAGAAATGAAGAGCAGGTTCCTAACATTCCACTACATTACAGCACATAAACATTTTAAAGAGTAAAAATGTCTTAAAAAACAGGCTTTTAAAAAACTGAGAGAAAAATGTCACCCCTGTGGCCTCTCTCATTATTACTCCACCTTCTTTTTCCTCCCCAGGGAGGGCTCCTCAGAGCATTTAGGAAGCCAAACCATAATTCTAGCACAGCTCCGTAATTCCAGCATAGCTCCATAATTATTCTGTACCCACCACTCAAAACACCTTGTTTACTGCTGTTTGTGTTCCTGAAGTCATACGCAGTCTGTTATAGTTATTACAGTTTATGCTCACGTTAGCCAAGACAAAGCATAGGTCTAACACTGCTACTAGCTTTACTGATGGATTCAGACAAGTCAACCGCAGTGACTTATGCTACTCACATACAGACTCCTTTGGCTTTAATACAAACAAGGCAAAACTATTTTGTTTCTGTCACATTTCTAGTGAATGTACTTCTACAGCTGCAAATTGGCCTTTCATTTGCCTCCCACCATACCTGTTTTTCTTTACTCTGTTAACTAACGTCACCCTTCTGACAGTCCTTTAATATACTATCAACCATGTTGTAATGTCAAACATTAATTTTGCGAGTAGTTTTGAAAGAAGCAGCCTGGCTTCATTCACATGTGGTGAGGACATTTAGTGCTAAAGCATCCTTATTATCTAGTTTATGAAACATTTTAAGCTTAATGCATCAATGTGCTACAGGGCTAATTATACTTAGCGCTACACTAGCAGCAACTGTGTGCTGTTTTTGTGTTAAGTAAAGCCAGAGCATAGACATTTCTGTTATTTGTCAAAAGCTGAAATACTTCTATGTGTGCTGCAGAAAATAAGAAATTTTTAGCTCAGCCTCTCAAAAGCAGCCGTGCTGGTTCCTGGTTACATTCTGCCACTAATCACTAACACTGAAAGACTGAATAGTAGCAATATGTCCCTTAGTGTAGTCAGGAGGTTGCACAAGGCTCTCTTCAATGTAACCTGGCTTCCCCTACGAGCCCCAGTGACTTTAAAAAGTAATGAGATCCTTCCTTGCTCATAGTGACCGAGACAACTCCTGTCATGCTGTCCCTCTCAATGGACATCCAAGATTGCCCCAAAGGTCACATGTATCAGTGTACCATAGACAGTTTCTCTTTTCTGAAAAGAGAAAAAAATCTCTTTTCCTATAGCACTCTGTTCAGGGATGTTGTAAGGATGGGAATTGCAACTTACCATATTGCTGCGTGTCTCAGGATCCTGATACATCAGCTCTGTCTGGTTTCTCCTGTATCTCATTTTAAGGTAAAGTATATAATTAGGAAGTTAACAGGATTTACCCTGCTTAACCGTTAACCATAGCCACCTAAAAGTTAGTGATGACTGCTCCAAGCTAGTCATACAGGCTCCCCCGTATTTGCTGGGGAGGCGGATGGTATCTCCAGAGGATGATTCATGCCATGTTAAACTGTGTTTTGGAGACATGTGGGCTGATTTGCCCTTTGGAAGTTGTCCTCTTTCTCTGCTGGCAAGAGAGGGAGTCTAGCAGAGCAACATGCATGAGATGCCAAACCTGTAGTTGGCTAAAGTTACATCAGACAAATCCCACCCATAGATTTCACTTAAGTGCCATGTTGACATGAACATTGCCAAGCCGCATCACACAGGTGCGTGTGAGTCAGCAGGGCTGTGGAGCTCTGGCTGGTGGAAGTAAAACATCTACCACGCTCCTCACCCTCTGACAGGAACGGCATTTGAAGATCTCGGAGGTGCTTCCATTTTTGCTCAGACTCTCAGCTGAGGGCTCTCATGTTTTCTTCCCCACACACGCACACACACACTTATTTTCTGTTCTTCTCTTAGAGGACCTCCTACTGCATCAAACAGATGGCATATTATTTTTAATATTACCTAACATTTGAAGCTCAGATAAACTGAGTGGTTTTCCAAATATCGACTGCTAATTAGTGCAAGAAATGAAAACCAGACAGGTAGTTTGGATATAGTTGAGCTCACACTATGCTTGTGTCTGAATTCAAAGCACAAGAAACCTGGAAGATGTTTAGATATGGGACTTCAGGTAAAGCTTCTGTTGGGTATTGGAAACTATGACTGATGTGTAATTTATTGCTATTTTTTGAGGAAGGCCTATTTGCTTACACATTTAGAAATATTAATTCCTTTCAGTGATTTCTAGAGAGTGGTATCTAAAAGTTCTGGATCCTGTTTACTTTGGATATGGATAACAAAGATCACTGGAGGGACAGGGGAAATCACAATGAAAAATTTCTTATCAGCCTTCTGCCTTAGCAATTCAGAAATCCTCCGTAAAAGCTGCTGTTACAGAGGCAGCAACATTTTTCACCATCCATGCAAGATACATAACTGAGTTTTACCAGACTGTTTTCTAACACACCCTCTTCTGATCTCATTAGCGAATGATCATCATTTTAGATTGTTTCAACTTGACACTTTCAGCCCTGACTCCAAACATTGCTCACTGAGCTGAATGAGAAACATCACCACATGCTAAAAATCTGGAACACAGCAGATTGAGCTAGGCAAAAGGAAGTAGGACTGGAAACTGAGGGTACATTGGCTTTGAAAATATTTCTGCATTATTTATTTAGGAATTTTAATGGGGGGGGGGCGGGGGAAAGAGAGAGACAATTCAAATTCTTGGAAGAAAACCCAATTACCAACGGCAGATCAGAATAGGATAACATTTGGGACAGGGTTTGCAGTTTACAGAGAGGATTAGCTGTTCTGAGGATCAAATATAGAACAGAAATTGGATTTGTAAACTGCGTTTTTACCCATCCTATCTGAAAGCAAAATATAATGTGATTAGCTGTAAATTGGTAGGTTACAGAGTATGCGCACAATGGACCCCTAGTAATATCTCCATCATAGTCCTTAATATTGAACTGCTCCTCTGAGTAGGAGAGCCAGCCAGAGTGACAGGGCTCTTAATCCCTGCTCTTTCTGAGAGGTGTTTTTAAATCCTTGTCCTCAACCAGAGGTGGATACTATGGATTAAGACACAATGGCCCCTTATTTCAGAGGAAGATGCTTCAAAAAATGCAGAACTGTATCCAGGAAAGAAACCAGTCCCACAGAAATGAGCTCTAGAACCAGGAACCAGGCATCCCCATGGAGTCCCACTGTCCTACTTTGCACTCACTGTATGCTACATCAAAATTTAATTTCCATTTGAAGAAGCCTCAGTTATAATTCATTCTGCTTTTCCCATCTTTGCTTCTTGTTACTTTTCAAGGCAGATGGACACCATTCCCCACTTAAACCAAATGGCTGCTTCTTGGTCTTGATGGAGACCCACCGAAACAATCAAACTAAGCGTTCAGAGAAGATTAGTTTTCCTGTCACTTTTTTCTACACATGGTAGAAGTTTTACTAACAGTAACAAGGACAGTTCTGTGAAATAACGTTAACACTCAAACAGGGGAAAGGAATTGTTTGCAGATGCTGTATCACTTTTGAGGAATACATTGTTTTCCTCCTGGCATAAATCCAAGGGAAATGTAATTAACAGGGTTTATATGTGGCTGATTTTCTTCATGGCATTTAGTCACCAATCTGCAGTCTGAAGGAGAGGCCTCTGTTTCCCTTTCCCATGCAGTGTTATCACTACTTTGACTCTGCTTGAACATGATTTTGGCTCTGCCTTTGCTTTCAGAAATGACATTGGTAGGCTGTAGAAACTGCGGTTTCCTCCCTTTGGCCTCTGTTAGGCTCCATAGCTTGGTCACAGTCCTGCCCTAAGCAGTGATTCTCCCAGCACTAGGCGTTAATGCAGGGAGTAAGGTACTGTGAGACACACTATAGCAATGGCTGGCCACCCAGGTGTAGAAACACAGGCCTAAGCAAGAGGATGACTGTGGGTCAGAGACAGATGAGACAGGTCTGAAGGGAGGTGAAGTCCCTCTGTGCTGTGAGTCTGGATCAGACCCACAAGCATTGCCAGAAAAGTATCATCATGGAAACCCAGGCTAAACAGCAATGGTTTCAGGCCATCTGTCCAAGCAAGGACATATTCACAGAACTGGGTAAGATGCTCACTTCTGCAGCTGGTGTCAACAGGGCTACCTGTCAACAAAGCTGCAGGTCAACCATCTTCCTGGTCATGGGAGAAACCCTGTGTCCCCGGTGGCTGAAGTGTAGCTGCAAGACCAGCGTCACTCTATTTGCCCTCATGTTGCTACTGTCCTTGCAGTGATAGTGGACTTTAGGCAAATAGGATTCCTATACTGTGCTGGACCCATCAATAGTACACAGTACTGTCCTCTCATCTCTACAAAATACATTCCAATCGTATTCCATCAGTACAGCTGACATCGACCTAATTGGGAACATAAACCTGCAGGCAATAACAGGAACAATTGCATACTCTTGGGAAATGTCTGAGGCTGCCTGCTCTGTTCTAGAACAGAAGGAATTTGGTCAGAAAAGCTCAGTAGGCTGCAATAGAAGAAAGCTTTGGTAGCATATGCTCTTTGATTTAAAAAAAAAAAAAAAAGTGCAAACAGCTGAGGACAACCATCCTGAGATGAGTATCAAAGTGCGGTAGGTGATTCACAAATCCACTTTTAGCAAACTTAAGTAAAAATACCAAGTATGGAAAGCTAAAAAGCATGCATGGAGACAGCTCATGATCTAGTATCTACAGTCTTTGTTTTGCTTCCCACACTTTCACTGTTACATGGAGTAAAAGGAAGCATTAATGTTTATCCTCAATGCATTGAAAGCTTCTGCTGCTTTCTATGAGTCAGGACAACTTTCTTACCTTTTATGTTTTTAAATTTATTTATTTTTCCATCTTTTCCTCTCTTATCTGTCCTAGTCAATAATAATTGATTTCCAGAATAAGAAACCTGAATACCTGAAATAGCACTCCTGCCATATCACAAGCCTTTATCGTCTGTTCAGCTGCAATTAACATGAGCTGCTCAGTTACTGCATGTACCGGTTGCTGTACCCTCTAATACTCTGTCAGCCAATTTTCACAGCAATCACACCAGTAGGACACTGTGTTTTTGCTAGTAGCAGGGTTTCATTCCTATTTGAACTTGACTGGCTATGTTTTATTGCTTTGATTGCTGCTGTATTTTAATAACCAAGGGTCATTCACTGGGCAAAATAGGTCTTTAAAACACAGACAGGCATTAATCCCACTCATTTGCCTCGTAGGCAATTACTAGATACTTCAGCAATTAAGTGCTTTGATGTTCTATAAATAAAAATATTGCCTAATGTAATCTCATCTGGGTTAGCAAACAGGGAAGGCGGGTGTGCGTGCACGTAGCAGTCACAGTCACCTCTTTGAGGTGACCAATATCGTTCTCTGCCACAAAATCCCTGACACTCCACTCAAGAATAAGAAGGCTCACCACCACCAGTGAAAACTGAGGTCTGATGCCTTAGAATCGCAGAATCACAGAATGTCCTGAGTTGGAAGGGACCCACAAGAATCATAGAGTCCAACTCCTGTCCCTGCACAGGACAACTCCACAGTTCACACCATGTGTCTGAGGGCTCGTCCAGTCTCTTCTTGAACACTGTCAGGCTTGGAGCCGTGACACCTCCCTGGGGAGCCTGTTCCGGGTCTCCACCACCCTCTGGGGGAAGAACCTTTTCCTAATGTCCAACATAAACCTTCTCTGGCACATCTTCCTGACATTCCCTCAGGTTCTGTCACTGGTCACCAGAGAGAAGAGCTCAGCACTTGCCCCTCCTCCTCCGCTTGTGAGGAAGCTGTAGCCCCATGAGATCTCCCCTCAGTCTCCTCCAGGCTGAACAAACCCAGTGACTTTAGCTGCTCCTCATACAGCTTCCCCTCCAAACCCTTCACATTCCTTCAGCATCAGCTTGAGTGTTAGTGCATTGCATCCCAGGTACAACAGGACTTAACCAGGCTGACTGGATTTTGCAGCATTGCCCTGACTCTCCCAGTACACCAGGCTGGTGATGTCCCAAGCTGTCAGCAGGCATCAGGAGTTCCTTGCTGGCAGAGCATCCTGCAGGCCCTCCCACAGCCTTGCCATTACTAGCAGCAGAGATTTGGGTCGATAGCACCGACATCTCCAGGTGAGGGATTTCCCTTTGTGACTGAAAGGCACCTTAGAAAAGGCACATGGAAACCATGTTACTGCAACACTATTACGATTTAGGAATTAAACCACTCAAAGGCCAAGACGGCTGGAGTGAGGCTGCAGGCTTAATTAACTCCTGGCACCTACACCTTTCAGAAAAGTTTAATTAGATGATGACATGCTATTTTTCCATTGTGGTCCTCACCTTGCAGGACATATGGGACCTATTCAACTGATCAGACCCAGGGAGGGTGGTAGCAGCCCCTATTGCCCTCAGCCTCTGCCTCCTCCCGGCAGCATGAAGCAAGGCAGCAAAAAGAAACCATTGAAAGGTCATCCCAGGTGACATGTTCCTCATTTTCTGAGTCACCAGCCTCCAAGATAATCTGTGGGCATGCACATCCCCTGTGGTGGATGGCAATGGGAACTGCACCTGAGAATATGGGATGTTACGGGTGGCCATGGGGATCGGAAAATAACATTTCCGGTGAGGCACCTGCAAGGAGAGGAGACTTTTGACCTTGATCTCCCTGTGCGTCAGACCTCATCTGCGAAGGATCACTTTCTCACTCCTCCTGAGTTTTGCCATTAGGTCTCCACAAGTCCCTCTGAGCTGCTGCATCCCAAGCCCAGTTGCTACTTCTTCTTCAGGATTGTGAGGGAGCTGATTTCCAGCCATGACCAGGGAAGCTGCCCCACTCCACACCACCACTGGCCCCCACAGCCTGCAACCACGCTGTTAACACCAACAACCCAGGACAAATCAGCCCCACCATTTGCTGTTGTGCATCTTTGAGAAGACAAGCCAAACTTGACTGCAATTAGGCATTTTATTTCCACAGCAGATTCAAAGCCTCCACTGCAGTCAATCAAAGGCACAGAGAGAGGCTTTCCGCCCCCCTACCCCAGCTGCAGAAGAGCTTCTCAATCAGGGAGCACTGTCACCCATGTGTCCTGATGGATGCAGGAAACTTAGGGAAAATGGTGGCATGGGATCATGTTATCAAAGGCTGTATCACAAGGGGATCAAGGGGATGCTGTGTTCCCAGACCTACTGTTCCAACAGTCTTCTGCACACAGGGGCTGCCTGGTGTGAGTGGAAGGGCAAGGCGATGAAGAGGTGTTTGGGGGTGTGGGAAGGTAACAGTGGCAAATTTTGTAATTCAAGGTCCAAGCTCTGACCTAACAGCAGGAATGATACAACCTGATAGTCGTCGGGAAATTTGGCACAACCTGGGGGGAAAAACCTTCTCGTCTGTTGAAAGTTGCCTTAAGCTGGTGTAGTCGAAAATGCAGTGCCCTTTTATACCATCCAAGGGCTTCCACAAATCTGGGATGTTTTCTTCTGAATTCTGGGCTCTTACACCCTTAATTTTGCAGTTGTTATGCTGCAGCAATACTGCGTTATGAGATACCTTTTGCTCTCGGTTCACATACATTATTGCTCTACTTCTGAACAGCACAACCGGGTCTCCAAGGCTTGCTTACTTTATCAAAAAAAGCACATGTATTAAATAGGAATAGAGAAATATTCCAGCTCACAAGTCAAATCAAATAATTGAAGTGGCAGGATGAGCCTTAAAATTAGCCCAGTTCACACCTGAATAGAGTTCATATCTCACTGCGAACTAACTGTTCTTTCTCTTTTTTGTTTTTCCTTTTTTTTTTTTTTCCCCTGCTGATGTTCTATTTGGAAGGTGATCTTCAGTAAATATTGCAACTCCAAAGATATCATGGACCTCTTCTGCATTGCAACAGGGTTACCAAGGTAGGTTTCTCTTTTCATTTGTGACATTCAGTTCACTTTCATTCCTCTGCTTCTGGGGACAACTTAAAGACAGGTCCCAAGTGATTCCTTTATCTGTTATTCAGGCTTCTCTCTTGTTCCAGTCTACTGGAAGAAGAAATTGGGGCAATCCAAAGAGCACCATCTGGAAAAGTGGATAAAGCTCTGACAGGCATTGAGCCACTTCAGTGCCGGCTGTGCCTGAGGAACAGAGTGGAATAGAGTAGAATGGAAGATATGTAGTCTAAAAATATAACTAAGTGTAGAAGCCCAGCCCTGAGTGCACACAGGTTGTGTGCACCTACCAGTTGTACCTCAGCACGACATTTTTGCCCATATAGACTGAAATATAACCATATGTTTAGAACCTGTTTTTTAGGAAAAAAAATTAAGAACAATGAGAATCATTGCCACTAGGTGATAAACTTTCTGTTTAGGTACAGTGCAACTTAATCCTGAATATGGGATGGTCAAACATGAAGTACTCCAGCAGAACCATTTCATAGAACACAAATATCCCCAAATCCATTGCCCAGGCCAAGTGTTTCCTAATTTATGTCATCCTGCAAAGTCCAGGCATCTCTCCTGCTGTAATTGCTTGTCGTGTTTGTTTCTCTTACCTTCAACATAGAGAGCAGCATCTAACTTAAATCTCTGTGTTGAGAGAGATCCAGGATCAGGTGTATGTGTGTGTTGGGGTGGGAGAGGCTGGTGCATGGTGGAGGGTGGCTTGGTGTAGCACCCAGACACTTCTGCACCACCTCCCCAGAGCAGTGGTGCAGGTGCAGAGGGGAAGCCCCTTAATCACATCTAGAAGGGGACATCTGCCGTCTGCATAGGGACCTTGAGCAGTGCAGGTCAGATGCACAGCAGAGTGCAATAAGCCATAGTCCTTACCTTTGTACATACGGGTTTACAATACAGGAAAAGCACAGAAATAAAACCCAAGCAATCTTTCAATTATGGGTCATTGCTTGACTCCAGCTCCGGGGGCTGAAAAATAAAATTATCTGTATTGACTCAGAATTTGCATGAACTGCTGGACAGAATTAATGACATTTACTGTTTATCCTGGCTATTTCCTCCCATTTGCCATTAGAGAGGTTTATAACTCTCATTTGCCTATGATATCAAGTACTTCCACTCTATCACCCCGGAAACTTCGTTTAGCAGTTTTAGTCATTCATGAACAGAGTGTTCACTGCATATTTTTCATTTCATTTTCAACAGAAGACTTTTAAAGAATGTTGATTTCAACCACTTTCATTTCTCGCTCCTGGAGCCATAGTAAACCTCCAAGGCTTACATCTGAGTCTATGAGATCACACCTAGCACAATATTAAAAAAAGGTGCCATATTCAGCAAGATATTTGTTTTGTTTTCATTTTGCTAAAAGAGTAACTAGACAATTCCAAGACATTCAGAGCACCAGTAGTCATTTGTATAGTGTGAGTCAATACATAGCCAAGTCAATGTTTCACAAAACATAGCTTTTTAATAGAAACTATTAGTTGATGAATCATCAGAATACATGAGTTAGCAGGGAGAAAAATCTGCTCTGAGATAAGGATGATCACACTTAACATTTTTCTGGAAACCTCTCAGGTAATTGATGTGGGTGAAACATCAACACTACCCCCATCCGATGCTTTTACCCTTTCTGAACCAAGGTAGAGCAGGTCCAAGACAGTGCCAGGCCAGGTCAGGTGCGCTGCAGGAGAGAAGTTGCCTATGCACCATATGCAGCAGCACAGGATTTCAGCCAGCATTTCTAGGTCTAATAAACCTCTTTCAAACATGCTTTTCAGGAACACAACAATCTCCCTTTTGACGGCAGACAATTGCATGGTATCCATTGATCCAACCATGCCTGCAAACTCGGAGAGGTAAGCCTTGCTGCAACTGGCTCTTCAAAAATGTGATCGAGCCCAAGGGAAGTGGGAGTGGTTGCCTGCAGATGCCTTTTGTGTGTAGTGGGGACTGAGCAGCTCCCTGGAGGGAGATGACAGTAAGAATTGCATGCTAGCTTATAGCTCTAATGCCTGCTGGTTTTGAAGCTTTTTAGTTGTCATTAAAGTAGGAGTAACTGTCCGAGGAAAAAGTACCATTTTTAAGTATTTCGTGTAGAACATCTGTTCTCACTCCATCCTGTTTGCTGTCAAGTCTTCCAGATCCTTTGTTCCCTCACTCCTTTATTGCTCTGTTAGGACACAATCATGACATTACTTGTAAAGCGAAGTCAAAGTCTTTGATGAGGTTAGGCCTCTTCCATGCTGGCTTTGGCCCTTCCCACCTCCAAGTCCCTTTCTCTTCTCCTTGGCTTCTTGTTGCTTGTTCAGCCTGGCACTTTCAGTTTCACCCTGACTGCTCACAGTAACTCCTTCCGCTATTGCATATTTCATCATTACTTATCACTGGCATTACTCTCACTGACACTGTGTGTCACAGCCCCAACAGCTGGGAGAGTTCTACTGCACAGGACGGTGCATGAACACAGAGCGAAAAGATGTTCCCCACCATTGGAGCTCCCTTCTGACTTGTAAAATTTCCTCACCATCTCAGTCCACAGGCTATCAAGGCTTACCAAAGAGGAGGGATTTTTACCATGTTCATTGCGTGACTGTACAATACAAGAAGGATCTTTGTATCCAGTTCAGTAGTAAATCGAAGGGTCATGTGTTCATAAAAAGTGCCCATTGCATATGCAAACAGACAGGTTTTAAGAGAGCTTAAAATACATTCAGGTGCTTCTTTCCTACTTCTCAGGGAGTATGGATGTGAAGTACAACCTGCTTTCTGAGTCTTGCTAACATCAACCCTCCCTGACTCTTCCAGGTCTCCATACAAAGTGATACCTGTCGCCACAGGGCAGCTCTCAGGTAAAACGATCCTTTTCAGCTGAATTTACTAACACTGAATTTGAAAACATTTGTGCATGGAAATTACATGGCTATGATGCAAGAAAGAAATGTGACAGTGTCATGGTTGTAGTTATGGCAGAATAAGAAGTGTTTGATCACAGTGTTCTGGAGAAAAGTTAAAAAAACCTCTTTAGATTTCAAAGTATTTGAGAGCGGGGTGGAATGGCTGGGGTTTAGGGGACTTCACAGTGCTTACCTCTGGTCCAACTCAGCACCACTGGTGTACTGGGGAAAGTGTCACATGGAACAATGGGTTTTTTCAGGCAATGCAGATGATGTTTGAAAGCCCGTCCTGCAGTGTTTTGTTAAACTCGTTCACTGCTCAGCAAAGCTCTGGTGGAAAGTTGAGCACAACATGTGAACCCCATGTTATTTCCAAATGGCTGGAGAACAAGCCTAATTTCTGTTGTGGGCATGGTAGCTCCAAGCATAATAAATACATAAATACACCTGACAAGATTAAAGAAGGCCTGGATGAAATAACACATCTGGAACACATTCCCCAGCTCACCACACTGTTGCACTCCACAGGCAGGACTGAAGTGGCACTTCTACCATTTCTCTTTGCCTACCAGTGTCATGCTCAGGCCAACAGCTTTCAGGCACTGGAGCAGAGCACTTGCTTGAGGCAATTCCTGTAGAGCATCTGGCTCACGGTCCCTCTCTTCCATGCAACTGCAGTATCTCCTGCCTCTCACTCCAAGGTAGCTTGAGCAAGAGCCCTGTACATCATGGAAGTGCAGGGAGAGGCTGGCTGCTAAGACAGGGGCTGCGGGATGATAGGAGATGTCAGTTGGGGACACATTTTGAAGCAGTAAAATGAGAAGATAGGACAGAAAAGGGCCAAGACATTAAAATTATCTTGGAAACATGACTGTGCAGACAGGAGGGAGCCAGGAAGTCTGGGGCTGAAAAAAAGTAGTTTGCAGGAATGGTTGAGGCTCTTGGGACAAGGGCAAGGCAGTTTTGCTGGTTCCACCTCATCTTCTTGCTAATGCTAATTGCAGGTCCCACCTCTTGTTCTTACTTAATCTGCTGTGTTACACAAGAAAACATAGTGTCTCACAGCACTGTCTTTTATTAGATAGGGAGGTGCAGGGAACCAAAGCCATTGCTTGAGGTAGCCACGTCCACTGCAGCAAAAACATCTGTAGGAGAAGGGCACAGCAAGGCAGTGTAGGAGGATTTTGGGGTGGACCAAGAAGCAACAGCAGGGAGCTTCTGCATGCAGAGAACAAAGGCAAAGAGAGAGCAAAAAGAACAAAGAAGCAAGGAAACAAGGAAGAACTTTATCACAGTAAGATTTGTTATAAACCATAAACAGGTCTCATGTCAGTGATTGCCACTGTTGCCAGAAGGCGGTAGTCAAAGCTGAGGGATGTGACTGCTAAGGGAAGCAGTCTCCTAAACTATTTCCTTATTGCAACAAACTCTGCTGGAACGGCATCACTCTTCTGATCCAGGAGCAGACTATTTGCATTATCAGATCAGAAAAAGTGGGGTCTTAACAGGAGCATGCGTCTCCGTGTACCAGCTGGCATGGGTAACCAGCAGCCATGTGCCCAAAGTTGGAGAAAGACCTGCGAACAGGGCCAGTAGGGCTCTGCTGGGGAATGTCACTGTGCTATACCAGCTGGAAAGCTGGTCGAAGGGCTTTCTAGAAAATCTACCTTTTTTTTTTTCCCCCTAACATGAAACTAACTGTATATTTTTATAAGACCATGTATGACTTTTTGCACTCTCCCAGGGCCCTCGTTTTTCAGCCCAGCTGACAGCATATGGCTCTATTTTGTGCAGAACACAGCCCACTGTGTCAGCAAGGTCTCTCTTCCCTCCCTGCACTTTATAAAACAAGGATTTCCAAAAATCTAAGCTGAAAAGGGCAAGAAAAATTCTAGCCGTAGGTTGCCAAAGCATAAGTCTGCTATGGAAAGAGGAGGAAAGTTGAACTGAGTGTGATGGAACTAATGTTCCTTGGTATCTGTTTCTCTTTCACATGGGTTGTCATTAATCTTAAGCATTCCTGACATTTTGCTGAGAGTAGGAAGAATAAACAGAGTGGGAAGTTGTTCCTCTTCATTAAAAGAAAAAAAAAACAGTTCTGTTCTAGCCTTCACTTCTTAAACAACTTTGCCTGTGTGATTCTGCTTCCTGAAGCAATTCATCCAGACATCTGTCAAAAAAGGGGTCACCCTGATTTTCACAGCAGTGGGAGGTAACACACCTCTTTTCAGCAGTATCCCAGGCAGCTGGAAAAGACTAATGCTTGCCTCAGTGGAGCAAAGTCTGTAAAAGGTGGGACTGGAAAATACGATCCTTTGGGAGGAAAATACAAGCCGTGGCTTTCATCCAGCAGAGGAGATATCCACCAGAGTCCTGCTAAGAAACCGTTCTTAATTTCCTGGCCATAGTCCTGGGACAGGGTTGGAATTAAAAAAATTATTATTCCACTGAGCGTCCATTGGATGCAGCAGCGATTGCCGTATCACAGCGGGGTCAGCTGGCTGCAAAGCAAAGGGGGGCCCAGATGGCCGGCTCTGAGCCTGTGGGGCCACTGCATCACGTGCCGTCCACCATCCCATGGCCCCGGATCAGAAGGCATGTGGCTGTCCCAGAAGACCATCAAATCCCCGGTCCAAAACCCTTCCTTCTCTCCAGGAGGTTTAAACTCCCAAGCCTATAGAATGGGCATCTTTCTCTCTTCTGACAGCAGAAAGGCTCTAGTCTGCGTCCTCATGGTGGAGCAGGCTCAAAGCTCACAAACCAATAGCTTTGTTGCAGCTGTAATTAGCAGGGTTCAGGCAGTCTGTGATATTGCTGGAAATACCAATTAAATGAACAAATCCTACTGGCAGCACACTTTCGAGAAATAAAATTGAAGTCTGTCATGTTTCTGATAGTGCAAAAAAGCTATTGTGGAGCTCGAGTTAGCCTGACCCACCACGGTCCTAAATGGGGGAAACACGCACAGGGGTTCTCCTACCTCTCCAAAGTTAGGGCAGCGAAGCCCAAAGAATGACCCTTTCGAGATCACACCGCGGATGTGACCTGAGAGAGCATGAGATGTGCCAAGTTTAGCCCCAGCTCTCTCTGTGCCTCTGTCCTCAGTTTGTTCTGATGGTTCCTTCAACACCAGTATCCCCTCATCCTTGGGGAAATGGGTGAGGAAACCCAAAGAGAGCGGTGGTCGATGGAGATGGAGGCCAACATACAGGGAGAGCTCACCACCTGCCACTCCTTGCTCAGCAGCCTCAGTGCCGGGGACCCCTGCCAACCTCAGAGCTGCTTGGTCAGGCTGAGGCTGTAGGCAGCATCTTCACCTCCCACTTTAGTTACCGTTCAGTTATTTGCCTTTTCAACTATCAAGTTATCTCATACTTGCAAGGAGAAAAACACACAGTCTCTCCCCAGGGATATTGGCTTGCAGAAGGAGAGGTAGCTCCACCAAACCTGTGTAGCTGCCTGCTAGGAGGCCCACATCTGGATTGGCACTAGCCCTGCCTTGACCACCACTGAGCCCACCAACGGTGTGTACAGCTGAACCAGAGGTCTCTGGGGACTGCTTTTTTCCCCTGAATGATTAAATACACAAGATCTTGTGCAGATTGCTATTGGTAAAGCAACAGAAGCTTGTCACTGAGCCTAAATCTTCTTATTGTGGCATCTCTTTGCCTTTTGGAGGCATATTCACACTCGCAGCTCAGGCAAGAGGGAAAAGGCAGAGAGTGTGAGAGAAAAAAACCCTCCTGCCTGCTGCTCCCTACACACATCCCACGTGGATGTGTGCAGCAGGGTGGGGGCAACTGCTCAGCTGCTTCAGGATTACTCACACAAGCAGGGACTTACATGCGGCAGCCCAAATTAACCTGGACTGTCAAGTGAATTCAGTGCTCAGTATGATGTGATTCACGGTCGTGGGCTTGGGCTTTAAGCACACCCCTTTCTGAGACTTTCGTCCACCTGGCTGTTTGTTTTTTTCTAAATTCCTCTGACTGCACAGATCCAAACAAACTGCAGAAAGGGAAATACAGACAGGAACCCGAGCCAGAGGCACAGGCACACGTGAGAAAGAGACCGTGTGGCAGGAATTCACTAGCCTGATGCTGGCAGGGAAAGGCAGAATCCTAAGCTTTGCTTGGCTACAGCAGAAAAGATGAGGGAAACCAAGCCACCGCCATGACCCTCTCTCTGCCCTCCCCATTCACACCCCGTTGAGGTTGGAAGGGTGGTGAGAGGAGCTGGGGAGGACAGGAGGATGGAGGTGGCTCCCCAGACGTGATCCTGGTGGGTAAGACAGGAGAGGAAGAGTCGCTGCCAAGCAAGGGTGGTGTGAAGCAGAGGGTGCATGTGAGGTGATTATAAACCATCTGTGTCAGTGGGCACATAACCTGAGTTGCCCTAGCATGTCTCCGTCTGGCAGGGAAGGTGTGTGCTTGCTGCCAGCCCTCTGATCTAGCCACGGCGAGGGCTGCAGGAAAAAGTGCTGCTGCCACATTCCCCCTTGCCTGCTTTCCATGCAGACCTGCTGGAGACAGGGCTGCTGAGAGACAGGGAGGGAGGGCAAAATGGCTCCTTGCTCTGCGATGCCCCAGCCAAGCTCCCTGCTGAGCTTCGGCCAGGAGCCAAAGTCCCCGTGCCAGCAGTGGGGGCGGGAATGAGCCATGGGAAGCCCAGGGAGACCTGGGTTGGCCTGTCCCCTGCCTGGCATTACGCTGTTGCAGCACCTTCTGGAGGGTTGGGTTTTTTTTTTTCTACTTTTCATTTGTCAGCTCTAAAATACCATGCGTATTGTGCAAAAATCTGACTTGCTGAACATTCACACTTGCACGCATTGCACATTCACAGTGCCGGCCGGGGGTGAGCTGAGAAGAGGTTTGCTGTTGGCTTTTGGGTTACTGCAGATGGGAGCTGGCCACCCTCAGCAAGGTGCACAGACTGCAGCTATGTGTGGTAGGATTTCCTTTTCCCTGAGGTAATTGCAGCAGAACAAAAGAAGCAACTGAGGGAAAAGGTAGCTGCGTGCACCTTGGGTATGAGCCCTGCCCAAAGGTATAAAAAAAGAAGACAGAGGGTAATGAAGGCAGTAAAAGGACACCTAGCCTTCCTGTTTCACAAAGGAGTGGACAAGTAAGACTAAATGACATTGGCACGATGTCTCATTTTCTTCAGAAGCAGAAGTTAGCAGAGGTCTTCCCCTTGGAAAGGAACAGGGCAAAGAAATGGATCTTTGTCTCTTTAAGATGAGATGAACTGCCACTCTTAGTCATATATCTTTACTGCACCCTAGGGTTATAAAAACATACATCTTCGTTTTGAAAGTCTTTTATTACATCCATAAACATCAGATTGCAACTGACTGTTCCCTGGATGAGAATGTCCTAGTACTCCGAGTGAGTTTTGACAAGGGGAGGGAGTGAAAGTAAGATTGTAGGGCTTTTTTTACCGGAACCGTGTTTATAGGGAACTTGTCAGTCTCTGGCATGCTACAGCCACTGTCAGAGAGCTGAGCGGCACTGAAGTGAGAGGACACGGGTTTCTCTGCTTTTTCTCGCTGTTGCATTCGGGTACCATCCCAGGTGCTGCAGACGGTAAGCTTTCCTCCTGTCTTAAATAGGATGCAACGTTTGGCTTGTTTCAGCGCTCGGGTTTTGTGAGAAAACTGAAAAATGGGTCTCTGTGAAAAGAATTAATCTTTTCATTTTCTCTGCTAGCCACTCCACTGGGAGTCAGATTGCTAGGGGAAAAAAAAAAAAAAAAGAGGGAATTAGATCTGAGATTTGCAGAGCTCAGAGTGCTTGCTCCAGTTTAGAGACATGGGGGTAACAGCCAAATTGTTTTGGCCAGAAAAGTGAATGCTCTTGACAAGTATTTTTGATATCTTTTATACCTGAGCAATTGCATATCCTTTCAACAGGTATAAGAGCTATTATTTAGAAATACATTATAAAAGCCGGGTTGTACTTTTGTCTGGTGTCTGGTGATTCAACTTGTGAGGTATCATGCTCCCTCAGGCAAGTGCAAGAAGCAGCTTCAGAAATACCATTGGGGTATTTCTACGTAGAGTATAGATGGGTGTTCTGTAATCTGCAGCATGTATATGAGGGCATGCAATGTTTCTGCTCCTTGACCATGAGAAATCAAGAGAACATCCACATTGCAGGCACAAGAACGACTGCAGCACAGTGCAGTTTAAATTGACTGGTGGGGGGAAGTAGGAGCAGCCTAGAAACAGCAGCTCACAGCTCAGCAAAGTGATTTATGCTTCCCCTGCTTGTGTGAATACAGTGTGGGCAGACTGAAAGATGAGAAAACACTGGTATCGTACTTCTTCCCTCCTAAAGCGCACTGTCCCTCGAAATCCGGGGTCTTATTTTAAGGACTCTCTTGCTTTTCCTGTGCTACTGATTACAATCCTGTGATTCTCGGGAAGGGGCTGGGGCTTCCCCAGGCTGACTTTCCCGAGCAGGCTGAAGTGCCCAAGCACTGGAGCTGGCAGCGGGATGTGGGGAGCTGCTGGCATGAGCACTCCCAGCACAGCTGCTGCAGCTCTGTCTGAATTGTGCTCTCAAGGGAAAAGGGGTTGGGAAACTTGTGCACCGCTGTGTCCACCCCATGCATGGGGGAGGGCAGACCTCATCTAGCAAGGATAATCACTTTGACATCTCACATTTCCTGAAGTTTATGCATGGCGGTAGGATTCTTACGAAATTGCACCAAAAAACTGGTCTCCAGGATAATGTCCTGGTGTAAATCTGAAAGGCAAACTGGGTTTAATTGTGTTCATAAGCACTGCTGTGTGATCTGTGGGTGTTCGGGGATGGGGTGCTGATGATGTAGGGGCAGTCCTTGTAAGCCAGACCTTTCAAAAGCAGACAGCAATTCTGCGTGTCCCACTCACTAAATGCAAAACGGGTCTCCTGCTTCTCAGAGACCCAGCACCCCTCAAAAACCTTCTGAGAAACTCTGACCATAATCTGCAGGCAGAGGATAACAAGTGAGATGAGGAGTCATTCCCAAACACTGCCACTGTTCAAAGGATCAGAATTACTTTTTGGCTAAATGTCTCATCATCAGAACTGGAAGTCTGGGGACATCACTTTGCGTATGGGTTGAGGGTGTCTTCTTGCCTCTGTCATTGTATGTTATATCTTCCTCTCGGGTTTTGTTTTTTGGTTTTTTTCAGAGAAAGAAGAATTGTTCCAGAATTTATTGGGACAGATTGCTGAGCAGTTCTCCAGGTAAGAAGCTGAACATCATTATTAATTTAAAATGCTATTTCTTGTATCGGCCTGAAGTGAAATTTTCACAAGAAGCAGAGGAACTTTTAAGATCTCTTTCAAATCCCACTCTTCCTGCCAAATTTAGGCTTGGTACACATGTTATTTCCTGCTGACAACAACACAGTAGTTTAAACCAAAAGCAATTTTGGCAATTATTTTTGATCTAAAAACGAGATCAACTAGTAAATACAAATATTCTTAATGTACTCCTGCCCTCTTATAAAGCAAAATAAATGCTTCTTCATCAAACAATCAAATCAACTGATTGGTATTACTTTTCCCTTTATCACCAAACGTGTCTCTCCTCCGAGAGGATTTCTGAACATCTGTACAGCTGCTTATTTTATTCCAGCTGTTTTCAATAAGACAAGTCAATCCCACCACAGCTCAGCAAATCACCAGAGTAACTCAAAAGGAGGAGGGCTTCAGAGTGTGCAGACACCAAGGTGCTGCTGTTAGGCGAAGCATTATCAATTTAACTTTGCTTCCCTGGGGGATGAAATAAGAAGTCACTCCCAAGAGGTTGGGTAATGAAGTGTTGCAGAGCCACAGTACATACTCAGGGCCATAATAAAATCATTTGTTGTTAATTTTTCTGAAAATTAAACCTGGGTGTATTTTCATCCCAAATTTTAGCGTTTCCATGGAATATTTTATTTTTCCCTATGGCAACTGCAGTTGGACTGATCAGCCCTCTGAAAAGTGTAGACATTTCTAGCAAATGGTCCTTTGTACCTTGGGTAGATACGGCACTAAACGTATAACATTAATACATGAGGGTTTTCTTTGCAGGGTTTTTAAAATCAATGAGCTGAAAACCGAAGTAGCTAATCACTTGGCAATGCTGGAGAAAAAGGTTGAATGTGAGTGTCCCTTTTGTCATATCGCGGTGGGAACCAGTGCCTCAGAACCCCTTCGCCTCAATGCCCCATTGTACTGCCCTATGTCCTGCTCCTCACAGCGCCTTCGTTTCTCCACTGGCTCATAATTTGGTCAGCACTGAGCCCCAAAGGCCACAGCCCAGCCTGGGGTGAGGCAAGGGGAAGGCAGGAGTGGGTGGTGGCACTGACTGGTAGAACGAGGCTGGGGAGGGTTCCCTTTGAGGGGCCATCCAGCCCCCCACCAAGCTTTGGGCCTGGGGTCACATCCTCCTGCTACCATGTCCCTGTAGCAGAGGGTTTCCACTACCCACCTCCCCGTCCCACACCTCCGGCCCCCCGCCTGCCCTACCACACCCCTCCATACCCCAGTCCCCCATCACCTCCCCTGCACCCAGCAGTGACACCCCATGCACGGGCACTGCCCCCTCAACATACCTCGGCCCCAGCGCTTGCTGCTGCATTTTGTAATTAATTAAAGGAGGGAAACGCAGCTGCCTTCCTTCTGCTTTAAGTCGGATATTTGCACAGGTCAAATGTGTTGTCTTGGAGAGAGACTTTCTCCTTTCAGAAGTGCATTTACTGTGTATTAAATGGTCGGGTCAGTCCTCACTGCTGACCAAAGCCCAGCGCCAGCACTGACACCTGACTATATTTCTGCCAAGTGTCATGTCAAACTTCTCCCTCTGCTGGGAAAGGACCCAAAAAGGGGTGAGGTCTGTCCCCAGAGCACACGTGCGTGCTAAACGCACAGCACAAACACAGTACAAATGCTGAAGCGTCCATGAATGGGCAGTGTAGCACGTGCTGCAATACAGCCAGAGGGAACATCTCATCATCTTGTGAGGCAGTGATTTCTGGGCTGAAAACATGGAGGTTGACCCCTCACTGGCCATATTGCCAGGCAGACTACTAGGCAGCATCAATTTCCTTGCTTGTTCAGTGTGTTAGCAGTAACACAACCATATTCAGTTACTGTGCAACAATCGAGTTAAGTTCATCTGGTCACAGAGCTCCTTTTCTGTTGTGGCTTGTTGTTTTTCAGTATATTATGCAGAACACAGTTTCCAGAAAGGCAGGGAAGGGATATGAATAGGGCCATGTTGCCCAGCCCTGTTTTGACATCAAAGACCAGATCCTTGCTGATATGCAGCATCTACTCTAGATGTACCTGCTTTAGCAGGTGTGTTGGACTACATGATCTCCAGAGGTCCCTTCCAACCCCAACCATTCTGTGATTCTGTGAATTAAGTCAGGATCCTGCAGAGTCTTGCCTGACACTCCAGCTGCAGAAAGCACTTTCTCACTGGAGCTGGCTGGGAAAAAAAAAAAGTTTCTGGGTCATGGAAGAAGTTGTTTTCTTGAGATTTCCCCTAACCAGAAGCTACCTTGACCCTGCAGCTGCTCAGTGAGAATGTTGCCTTTGTCAGCACCGAGAGGGAAAAATGTCCATACTCAAAGAGCAGCTGCAGGGGAACCTCACTCAGGGGCCACCCCAGCCACAGGCTCCCACTGCAGTGGGAGCCCTCTGGCGATGTCCCCAGAGGGGGCACTCCACAGTGTGCCTATACCCCTCACATAGACCTCTACATCAAGCCCAGGTAGCAATTCTTCCCTGTCTGCTTGGCTGCTGTTTACCAAGGCTCCACTAATTTATTCTTTGATCCAAAAGAAAAAGAAGAAAGAAAAACAATTAGCTCAGTCACTCTGCATTTTCTGTGAAACTTCTGACCAACTCCAGACCTTGGGGCTATGTGCCATGGACTAGAGCAAATGAGGCAAGCATTCCTGTGGGTCTTATTATCCCATTGGCAGCCCTGGCAAACAACTCTCACAGCCAGCAAGGGGCTGCTTTTGGCCACTAGCTCTCCCTGTAGACCCCCTAGGATCCCCAACTGCACCTTGTGCACACGCTGCCTTTCAGCATTGGCAGCCCTTGGCAGTGGAGGGAGATAACAAGGATTTTCATGCTGCTGCCAGCGGGGTAGAAATGTGCATTGACACTATTTGGCACTCTGCTGCTGGCTTAGGGAAAGCAGCATACCCAGAGCTGCTGTGCCATGCAGGTGAACTGAACTCACTGGTCCCCAGAGGAGGGTTATTTCCATAAGTGGGTCTCGCCGCTGATGGAAATAGCAGCAGATGTAGCAAATCTGCTGCCATTCTGCCTGAGCACTCACGATCCTGTCTCTGGCAGCCTCAGCCTGTGGGAAGGAGCTCCCTGGGTTGCCTGTCTACAAGTGCACCCATCTGCTTGAAATTGGACTTCCAGAATATGCGATGGAGCCAAATCTGAAACATTTTGAAATAATCTCAGGCTTTCATCTTTGAAAAGCAAAACTGTGAGAGAAAGGGAGCGTCCAGCCTCCATACTCGAGCTGGGCTCCCAGGGGTTGCTTTAAGAGCTGGATTCAGTCCAAGGATTTCTTTAGACAGCACAGGGTCTTTTCAGAAAGTATTTCTTACTGCAGAATAATATAATGGGCCCTTAATCAGTGCACATGACAAGGCCATTTATCATTTGTGAGCCAAATGTGAAAAGAATTGCGCTTTTGTTTTGCCTTTTCTCCTACCTCCTTTGGAGATCAATTTTCCACCACTTCCACGTGTGATCTCTGGGATTTCTTCCCCAGAGGGGACATGTGTGTGGGCATAAGTGCTCATGACAGCGCTACATCTGCACCTCACATAAAATGTTCTCAGATTCCTTCCCATTACTGCCTAGAGACCGCATCACAGAGATGTGTTCTCAAGCGGCCAAATCTTTTAACTGATTTTTAAATCCCACCTAAAGCTTGTGACTTCCCATTGGAAATTGTGTCCATGCAGGGCAAGCACTGGCAATGTCCCACAGCTTGACTTACTCTGCTCCAGTGTTTGCACAGCAGCCCACATATGAATAAAGAAGCTGGCAAAAACTATTTACGATTTGTAAGCACCTCACATCTACCTTAAGAAAATAATTATGTAAATTCTCTCCTCCCTGGAGAGGTTTTGGAAGAAAAATAAAGAGACGCAATAAGAGAAAATGCTCAGGGCTGCCATTTTGCACCATAACTCCTCTCTGCAGTTGCCTGCCCAACTACCCTGCTACTCTGATAGTCTGCTTTGCTCCTACTGCTTCAAATAGGCACCAGCCAGCACTTAGACAGCTTGGAAAACGGGCTATTCCATGAACTTCTCCTAGATTAATGCTCTGGGGTGGTACATAGCAGCACAGGACCTGCAGGTCCACTGCAACTTGTCATCAGCAGTTGAACCAAGTACCCAAAATGCACAGCCAGATACTCAGAATGAAAACATTGAATAAGCAGGACACCATATTGCCTGTATCATCACATTGTGATCACTCAGAGAAATTGCTTGCAGTAATGCTAGACAGAAGAAAAGTTCACCTGGAAATGGAATTTTTCAGTGGAGGGTGTCCCTGTAATCAAGCATAAATCAAAACCCTTTCCCTTTTCTCTCCTAAAATGTGGTGGTTTTGACTTGGTTCATACACCTCTCTGTTTTTCCAAGTTTCAACAGCAATTTTTGTTGTTACCAGCATAAAGAAAACAAAACTGAGGTCTCTACTTATCTACAGAGTTGTGCCCTTCCAAGGCAGTTTTTTGTCACTTATGTGCTACACTCCAGATAAGTGTGATTTTGACCATTATTTTCTAAGAAAGTGACCAAATACTGATTGTTCAATCGCACATACCCTTGAGTTCCCTGAACCACAGGTTGTCCATGCAAACAATGAGTTCAGTAAACAAATGAGCTGTGAAATGCTTGCATGCGAATGACATGTACTTACTAAATGGTGCTGTACTGTGTCCTTGAGCACACTGATAGTTCAATGAGAGGGAAAGAAAAGGGAGAATATCCTCATACTTGCAGTGTGTTAGGTTCTCACGGCTACATGGAATGAAGTGCACTGCTGCATAAACAGGCAATCAAACTTTTTGCCTTGTGGCTCTCATAATTACATACAGAAGGGGAATATAGGATTTTTTTTGTGCTGCATGCAGAAATAACCCTTGATTACAAAATTGAGTGGCAAAAAGAAGTGACAGATCATCAATACCTAAAAAAAAAAAAAAAAAAAAAAGAGAGAAATCATTAGAGCAAAACTTTTCAGTATTTCTCTCTCCTGCATTCTCACTTTAGTTTCTCTATATCTAGCAATGCCTCTCGGAGCTCTTTAATGCTCTGCGTGAACTTTCAAATTAAAATCTTTTATCTTAATGGGAATTCTAATCCTACCGGGACGTGTTTGCCTAGCTGCGCTTATCATCCCATCACGGGAGGGTTTTTTTATTTGCTCAGGATTTCCTTTCATTCGTGTTCTACAGCAAAGAAGTGAAGGCACTAGAAGAGCTGACTGCTGCTAACAGCCGTGGAAAAGTGGAGAGGTTATAGCCATTCTGTGAACTAAAATACTGTAGCTATTACCTAAAATCGGCAGTGGAGAAGTCCTATGGGTTTTCAAAACGTATCGCTTTGGCAGCAACTGCCTGTGTGAGAACTGGGGCAGACTGTAAGAGCTTGCTGGCTCAGTGGATAACCCCACTGTTCAAGCCCTTTGAAATTTTGCACAATTGTGAAATGAGATCCCTCGACTTTCGCCATGGTAACACTCATGTTGCTTTCCTTTCTTGACAGTGGAAGGCCTGAAAGTAGTGGAGATTGAGAAATGCAAGAGCGACATTAAAAAGATGAGGGAGGAAATGGCAGCAAGAAGCAGCAGGTAAGTTCTGCTTTGGACCTAAGCAAAGAAATAAGCATCTGGTTTCAAACCCTAATGCAATGTTTCTGCAGAATTATGTTACCTTCTTGGCTTAGAAGTAAAGGAGCAAGGCAACCAATAACGATTAAGGACAAGGGCTTTAATTTAATGTTTGAAGATCTGTAGCCATTCGTCAGTTAAAATAGCTTGGGCCACAGAAACAGAGAAAAAGGTCTTGCAACAGAGAGTAATTTTTCAGCAGACAGAAAGGGAATTCTTTACCCAGATTTACTCGGAGAAAGGGAATGGGAAAAGAACTTGCGCAAAGTGTGATGCTTGGTTGGGAACTGGCTAACACTCGAATCAGCCCCAATATATCCTGGGAAAATAACAAATAAATATGTAGCAGCTCTTCTAATTATGATCTCATGCTATTATAAAATATCCATTTTAAACTCAACAAGAAATTGGGAATTTACTTTCTGATTCAACGGCTTGCTGTGATTGTGAAGCTTGGTTTCACTGTAATTAAAACAACCGCAGAAAAAAATTGCATTTTGTACGGTATGCAGTCTCAGCTGGAAAGTCTGCCCCCTGTGTCACTGAAACATCCAATTAGGACAAACAAATCATCACTGAAAGATTATGAATACTTCTGGGAAGGTTGCTAAAGAGGGATATAGTGTGTTGCTCAAAGTGTGGATGAAGGGAAATTTTCTCAGCAAATGTTAACTATGCTATCTTGACAGCCTCTCTCTTTTTCTTCATTTGGAGTCAAATTCTCTGACCTTTAATCAAAGCTATTTCCTATTGAGGGCAATGAGAGATTTGCTCAAAGAATTAGGCTTTACAACGACTCGCTTTTTTAAATCTTGCTATGCAGATATGTCAGGAAGCATGGTGTTAATACATTCCTATTAAGTCTGAGGCCAAATTCAGCTGTCATATTAGCATAAATGCAGAGTAACACTATTAACCTCAGATCTGCTCCAGATTTATACCAGTAGGATGGATTGCAGTTTGCCCTGTGACTGCAGCATTTCTTGTTCAGGTGTGTGAGGAAATTTCATTAGAAAACTCAGAGCTCAGGTCGGCAGCAAATGCAAAAACATGTACTTTGATTCATGCTGGGTGTGATGTGAATAATGTGTGTTCCCAAGTGTAGGTCTTTACTTCAACTGTTGTAGGGAGCTGGGAGCGCTGCATTTACGAGCGTAGTGACGCACAGGCAAACAGGGAATTAAAACAAAAAAAATTAGTTGTGGCAACTGGACGTTCACCCAGTTGCCACCACACACACTTCAGGAAGTACGAGACTGTCCCAACAGCAGCAATGACTCATTCCTGTCCCAGATCTTGTCACCATACAATCTACATTTTGTAGTATAAACAGCAACCTGTTAACAAGAAAACCAGGAATGGGGAGTGCTATGTCTGCCCAGTGCAGCCAGCTCCAGCTGAGGTGTAGCCTTCACCATGGGCTTGTAGTGAGGTATGACAGCCACCAAAAGCCAGAGACCAGCATGGAGCATGATGCTGGAAAGCTGTGGTAAAAACCAATGCAGTGCCCAGCAGCAGGCAGGGCTGGGCACACCTGCCCAAGCCAGCCCGCTCCGAGCTCACACTCTGTAGCTGCTTTCACTGAAGCAGGAGTTTAATTTACTCTGGATCGCTTTGTGCCGTATCGATGTGGCAGCTACCTGTCACAGCTCTTCTGGATTGCCTTGAGCTGGGTCTTCCTCCTCCCAGCTGCACAAAAGCTCCTCCACCTTGCACAAAACTCTGCCTGTGATCAGCTGTTACCCTAAGGGCTCAGATCTCAGAGCAGTAGCTGCATGTCGCTTGGTTCCGTGTATAACCAGGAGTGGCTACAAGTCACTTTTTTTGCTATAGGAGTGGGGAGAGGATGCTCCTTGGTTGCTGGCCATTAAAAGGGGTGAGCTGTGGTTTCCTATTCCCAGGCAACCACAGCTCCACAGAAGCCATGCCCCAGCCTGGGGGTGCTTCACCCCAAAGCAGCTGAGCAAGCTCTCTTCCATTGGCGTGAGATATATGCATGCTGTGGGGGGAACAGAGGCATCCCAGAACAAGTGGAAATGGTTTTGCCCCTATTTAGACTTTTCATCCCTTGTGCAACATCCTTTGCTAGATAACACATTACAATGTCAATTAGGGTTCACATCTAAATTTGATTAATGTACATAAGTATGTGAGAGTGCATATATTGCTTCAATAACACCACAGAGTGCACAATTGTATTCTTGTACAGAGAGAGATTTATGAAAGTCATGGCTCACAGTGAATTCTGCATCTCTCCTCTTTAGAAGACCAAAGCAGCCCCACTTGCATCTCTTCAAATTGCCTTTTTTGCTGGTCTGCTTTTTGTGCTCGCCACTGGCAGATGCTAATAACATTATAGTGTCATTTAAAATCACAATCACTTGCAGATACTGTTTTACATTTACAGAGGTCTGACGCATCCTGGCTCTGGTGTGTTCCCCAGCACGGCAAGATGAAGGCTTTGATATCTTACTGCAGCTGGGAATTAGATAGTTGGCTGAACCTCATCTGACCCTGACAGCCAGCTCCAATTAGGGCAAGGAATGTCCCAATCTCACTATTTTAATCCTACTAATACTCCTCACAGCAGAGTTTTGAGGAAACAGCTTTAGAAACAATTAAGGCAGCTTTTCACCAACTGAGGATCTCCTTAAATAGGACAGAAAAAGGCCACTGGTTGAAAGCAGCTGACCACCATGATGTAACTTTTGCAGTAATCAGACAACACCATCAGAAATGACAGTAGACATCAGGAGAAAATAAAAGAGATTCAGACCAATTCCCAACAGAGAAGCACTAAAACCAGATGCAATGAAGAATATGTGAGATAATTTTAAAAGGGACAAATAACATCAATGAAATACTTGAATAGTCTTCTTTTGAGGAGTTTCTTTCAGCTTCATTTGACAGGAGGCTTGAAAAATGAGAAACAATAATCCAAATGTTAGGACTACAGGGATAAATGCAAAATGCAAGTGGATCAACCTCACATGACAGTTATTAAATCCACGTGATCAGCTACCTGGGAAACACATGTTGAATTGAAGTGCCATGATTGCCATGGGTTACACCACAGAGCTCTTTGTTTTATTGTGCCCCCCATGGCTGTAAGGCAAGGAACTGCTCTCATGGTACGGTACAGTACAGTGCAGTAACTTCGATGTTCTGCAGAGGCTGCAAGGCTGGTATGCACCTCCCATCATCATGGTCCTCTGATCAGGTGGGACAGGAGAGCTCTTCCCTATGCAGAGGAAGGAAAAGTAGATAACTGGCAGCAGGTGCTGGTGTTAATAACCAAGCAAGTGTTAATTACCTGTAATTGCTGGCGGTGGCTCAATTTCTCCAGGACCAGGGATTGAAGCAGACTGTGCCTGCCGAGCCTGTGCCTTGCTGCTTTTTTTCTTGCCTGGAGGGCTGCAAGTAAGGTGGTCATGCCATCAAAATGGATGGTCTTACCTGTGCTTTAATGAGGCCTGGAGCTGGGCTGCAATAAGCCATGGGCTCAGAGGGTGCCTACACCAGTAAATAAGCACAGGTATGGCAGTGTCCATGCCCAGCGTGGCCCCTGGCAGGGCTCTGCAGTCTTTGGACAACCATGCCTGCCATGGACAGCAAGCTACTCACTGAAAGTTACTTGGTTTAAATAGAAGTGGTTGGGTATCCGTGGATACATGCCTGAAGACAGACACTCCTTGCTTGAATTCAAATAGATCAAGAAGGGGCAACGGTGGTGTTGCACAAGGGGCGAAAATCCTAAATAGGATCACACTTTTAAAGCATTTGAGCAACACAACATTGGAAAGAGAGAGGCTGGGGAGTGGGGTAATTCTCTGAGTGATGCCTACTGAATGACCAGAGTACTTCCAGCATTTTTTGAGGCACTGTGTTTCTGTTCCCGTGATGTTAAGAGCTGAATATTTCATTTCAGGACTAACTGTCCTTGCAAGTACAGCTTTCTGGACGAAAACAAGAGGCCAACTCCCCGGCGGGATGTACCATCCTACCCAAAGGTACCGTGCAATGCTTGCTCTTCTAGCAACCTGATCTAGTTGAAGATGCCCCTACCCGTTGCAGGGGGGTTGGACTAGATGATCTTTGAAGGTGCCTTCCAACCCAAACTATTCTGTGATTCTATGATTCCCAGAATCCTACCACACACTTACCATCCTAACAAGTGCTGGTTCACTGTGCGTGGCTCCCTAGCCATCTACCTCCTCATTATTCTAAATGCAGGGCCTGATCCAAAATCCCTGGAAGCCAACGGAAAAAGCTGTCATTGCCTCCGGTGATTGAAAGCTGAATCCTCAGTAGCCTTTAATAAATGAAAACTCATTAGTGTTTGAAATGTTAATGAATATTTTGCATTTGTCAACATTTAACACTCTTTTGTTTAGTTACATTTGTTTATTCTCCATACTCATAGCAAACAATCAAAAATGGGCTATAATGTTATACTCTAATTGAAAATAGTGCTGCTGCCTGTTTTCTCCTAATGGATTATTTTTTAATTTGAAAAGTAATTTATGGAGATGCTTCACCTAGGGAAACAAAGAGAAAATGCGACATTGGATTCTCTCCAGAATGATTCATTGTCCCTGTGAAAATGAGTTAGTGTATTTGCTAGAGAAAACAGTAATGCTTGAAGAAAAATATCTACTGGGCAAGTACAAGTACAAATTCGCAGTGATGAATGAGGTTGAAACCATGAAGCATGCAGGATTTTTGGTCCTAGCACCAGCAGTCTTTGCCCACAGGAATTATTTAAAGCCACAAGATTATGTCTGCTCAGTGCACGGCTCAGACCGTGACAAAACACCAGCTCCCATATGTGCATACCAGTTTAACAGTGGACATCCACTTGCACATATCAAAGCTGGCTCAGCCACTCTGAAGTTCACGGGGTCCCGTGTGATGCAGGTGTATGATATGGACATGCATTCTTGCATATTTATCCTTTCAGAGCAACGGATGATAAGTTTTGCTCTTTATTCTCTCCTGCCTAGCAAAGGTAACTCTAGGTCTCTGAAGCAGACATCATGAGACTTAGATTTCTTTTGATTAGCTTTGAACCAAGAGGCTTGGGCTGCTGACACTGACGTGTTTTTATGAAACATATCAGTTCTAAACCAGGTTTTGTCCCTTGATAAGTATGTACGTCAGATCAAATTTTGATGCACTAGAATCTTGAACTAACAACAAGTGCTACAAAGAGTTGTACTGGCTGACTGCAGAGTAAACTGGTAGTCTGTATTTCTGTATTATCCTTAGACCAAAGATCATGGGAGTTTTGGTTTTAGGAGTCTGGGTTCTGTTTGACAGATTTGCAAAATTTTTTATCAGTTGTCATGTGCTGGATTATTCCAATGTCAGTGAGGCTAGGAAATTATGAGTACACTGAAAGAAGCTGTCAGTCTTATCAAATAACAAATCGGTACTGCTAATTCACAGCTTTCTTGCAGAACATTGTATTAAATGCACATTATATATGCAAATGCAAACTTCATTGCTTTCTCAAGAAGGAAAAGAAATTTTCAGTGTTATTCTTCCTTGGATTAAGTATCAACAATTTGATGGCTTGGAAAATTTAATTCACCTGCTCAATACAGTAAGCCCAGACTAATTAGAGACAGGTGTGGTAAATGGACCAATTGAAGCTACAAGGTTTTTGTGTCCCAGAAAGACTCTGATCAACAGAGTCTTTCAAAGATGGATTGGTACATATTCCTTTTTTTCATTTTGTATACAAATTGTAACAGGCAGATGAGCTTGATTTTGTTTTAAGCCTCTGAGCATAATGCTAAAAAATCACTTGAATCTTGCAGGCTGACAACCAATTTGAAAATGTGGGTGTTTTTAAAAAAACACTTGCAATGAGCGCATAAATCATCTGAAAGTAAATGTATCATACCCACCAGCTAATTTAACACTGTAAGCACAGACACTTCACACCATCCAGCCATGACTGGCTGCACCCAAATTCACTGATGCTCTGCAGGCAGCAGAACCAGTGTAGCTGGGGGCAGATCTGTGCCCTTTATATCCCCGTACTGGATTTACACACAACCCCATCCATGACGCCTCTGCTTCCCTCCCTTTTCTCCCAAACCCTCCACTTCCCTGCTCCGTAAGGGTCTCCGCTGATCAGTGTCCTGCCAGCTGGTACCGTGAACATCCTGGTGTGACCACGAGCAGCCAGTGGGGAGGGTGAAGAGGGTTGGGCAGTCAGAGGGAGAAAGCAGTTGGTTTCTCCTTGGGAAATATAGTTAAACCCCGCATAAATGCAACCCCAGGAGTCCCAAGAATGTGCCAATAACAGGTCCCATGCCAGGGTGGGAGACCCTCATTTACGCTGGCTGTCTTTTTGTCTGCAGTACATGCTGTCCCAAGAGACCATTGAAGCGCTTCGGAAACCGACCTTTGACGTCTGGCTGTGGGAGCCCAACGAGGTGAGGATGCCACTTTAGCTTGTTTAGCACCCTTTCTGAGAGCCAACAAGAGCCCTTTGAGATGGTCTGCAGGGTTTTTCCCTTTTTCTGTCCCTTACTCTCTATACTTTTTTATTTTCATATCACATCAGAATACAGTGTTTTTTCCTAACAGATGCCAGATAGATTATACTGATTATCATATCCTGACTCCTCTTTGTTTTTCCTTTAATTTCTTCCTAATAGTGGCCCACAACAACTATCATTACTGCCACATGAGCTCTCTAATACCATTTATCTGAACAAATTGATCCCTAGCAAAGCATATGCTTAAGCACATCATCAATAACTCAGCTCAGATCAATAAAGCAGGATGCTGTTGTGTGAAGCCAGGCAGATGTGATTCACAGGCAAGGTTTTTTCTGTGGTGTATTCCGAAGAGGTTGCAAGGCTGCATGCACAGTATATCAGAATTTTCTTCTTGCTTCATTTTCTTATTTTTCTTATTGCTATTGCTGTTTTTCTCATTGCTATTAGTATTATTCATTGTCTGCCGTGCGTGTTGCAGCAGGTTCTGGAAGACCCATGTGTAAATCTCTGTAGAAACTTGAAGAAAAAGGATGTTTCTGTAATGGCCAGATTATAATATAATCTAAAATTAGATCCAGCAAATACAAGCAAACCTCACTTAGGGAAAACGTAGCTGAGAACAGGCCCAAATCAGGATTTCAGTGTTGAATTTTTACCAGTCGATGGATTGGGTGGTTCTAGTAGCACCTCCAGCAGCAATCACCTTCATTACCTTCTAAATCAGATGTTGTGTGTACAAGTCATTCTGGCTCAGCACCTGAAGATCAATGTGACAAGGAAAAATACCCTCTACCCCATCCACAGTAACAGCGTACTTTCTTCAGGATAATTCATCTGGCTGGTAGAGTAACAAAAGGAATTTCTGATGGCTTTAAGTCCATCTCCCATTCACACAGGCTGGCAGAGTTGAGGCTGCTACTGTATAGTTAGTGCTCTCTCTCCAGCCCCATTTCTCTGTACAACGACCATACAACTGCTCAAGAAAAATGGCTCACCCCCAGCTTTTGAATGTCTGTCAGGTCTTTACAGCAAGAGAGAATTACGACCTGCCAGGTGGACCATAACACCGTTGGGTCATTGTTGTTCTGACTGTTAAGAAAGAATAGGGAGAGACAAAAACCATTATACACGGATTCTTGTGTGCTGAGCCATAGTATTTTAGCACAGTAAGTCATTCAGAGTACTAGGAAACACTATAAGGTGGCATGAACAAGACTAGCAAGAGAGTGCGGAGATTAGATGTGCCCTGCAAGGGCACAGAAATAAGTGCTGCTCAGAAATAAGATACTGCACAAACTCCGGTGAGCCGAGCACCATATGGGTTTATCTCACTCTATTATCTCTGCTTTATGTTTACAGAGAATATTTCAATTCTGTCAATGCTTGTTTAGCAATGAGCATTCGCCCATGTGCTCAATGTGCAACAGGCAGGTTATAAACCGTAGTCTTCTGTAAGCAAAGTGATTATGTTGTGCCCTGCAGCATCACAATAAATGGGGCTACGCAGCAAGATTGCCTTCTCTTTCTCAAATGCCCACTCACTTTCAAGCCTTAGAAGAGTCCAATATGTGAGCTTTTGCTGTTGACTAAGAAAGCTAAAAATGAAAACTGAGATTCTCATGTACTCAGGAGCTTTGGGATGCAGAATCACCCTGCCACCCACCCAAAACTCTCTTGGCAGCAGCTGGAGGGAGACAGGTGTTTCTTAAGGTAATTCAGCCCTTCTGGATGAAGTTTATTGTCTCAGAAAGTATTTTCTGAAACTATTGTGAAACGTACACTCTACATCAGGGATTAGGAACAAGACAAGTGAAATGCTGGCTTTGTGATCTGAGCACAATTCAACTTGTGACATGGTCCCTCAAGTCTTGCAGGAAAGTCTCTCTCTTCCTGTTCGCATGACTCAAAACCAGCCCCTTGTTCCTGCATGAACTATGTATATTCCCTGGATAAATATAAAGTTTCATTAGATGAAATCACTTTTCTGGAGAGTTTTTAAGAGCCTAAATAACAGAAACCTAACTAAAAATGTTTCCAAGGTCATATTTGTGACATTACTCTCCTCATGATAAAACTCCTGGATCAGTCTACAGCCTAAGAACTGCATCTGCTAATATAATGGCTACATTTCTTCCCCTGCAGATTTTGCCTTCAGAAATGGGAATGTAGATACATAAACTCCTGAACTTCTGGAAGTCTGTTCATTTCTGACCGGTGGCAGCTGTTTTGTGCCCAGACACATAAGATCAACAATACCTTTCTTTTGCGATATTTTGAAACCCAGAATATTGACCAGGAGTAGTAGTGCTAAACTACCAGCAACCTTCTTCCTACCGCAGAGCAGATGTTGTCTCAGAAGAGCAGCCTGCCTTTGCATTTCAGCTTTTGGGATTCATAGTTTCAGTTTATGGGAATGAAGGGTCACAAACCTGCTGCAGTTTTATAATAGGAGGTCTTTCGTTAATCAAGAAATTTGGTTAAGAGGGTGGATTTAGTAGCTCGTGGGAAACCATAAAGAAAGAAGATATTGACACATATCTGGAATAAACGTTTCTTTAAGGACCTCTTATTTTCTGCTGCCATTTTCTATACAGCTAGGATTTGATCTATTTCTGTACAGATAGGGCCTTTGGAGTCAGTGGAAAAACTCCCACTGATTTCATTGAGCATCAAAACATATCCCAGCTGAATTAGAAAAATGGCAATACCTTTTCATGAGAAGGAATTGCTGTGATACGTATGAATCACAATTACTAAAGAGAGCTGGTGTGATTGAAAGCCCTGCAGAAAACCTATGAAGTCAACAGCAATCTGTCTCCTTCAAAAAGCTTTCAGAACCTCTCTGTCTCCCCTCTTGCACTGTCTTTAATCATGCAATCTTTGAACACCTTTCTTTCATCTTAACAAGAGGGCTCTGCAATTATTCACTGCTTGCAAGGGGGAAATTCACTCTGCAATGTGTCATAAAGAAAAGTGATATTTACCAAGCCCATAACCTATCTGTTCCTGGCTGCAGATGCTGAGCTGTTTGGAACACATGTACCATGATCTTGGGTTGGTAAAAGACTTCAACATCAATCCTATCACGTTAAAGAGGTGGTTGGTAAGTATTTCAAATTACTGATATTTGCAACTTCTCCAATTCAAAAATCCATAAACAAAACATTTAGTCATGGAATTAACTTGACTCACATGAGTAATCCCACTGAAAGCAGGCAATCTATACAAATTCTTAAAATTTAAGCACTTCAGCCAATGTTTGCATTCTTGTGTTAACAGATGGCATTTTTTTAACTGCTTTACATTTGTTTGTTGAACTTTCTATTACTGAAATTAGTACATTTCCAGTCAATGCTGTCAGTACCTAATGTAAATGGAAATGAGTGTCTTCAGATATGGCCAAAAAAAACCCAGGATGTGCAATAATCATCAGATGTGCTAAATCACAGGGAGTAAAAGAGCAAGGCAGGAATGAAAAGGAATTGCTGAGTAGATAAGTAACTTCCTTTGCCTTGGTTTTTAATGCCGAGCATGTTGCAGAGATGCAAGACATGATGAAGATGAGATTGTAACAAAACCAAGATATCTAAAGAAGAAACACTGGTGTATTTCAAAATCAGTAAGTTATCATGTCCAAAAGAGAGCACAAGAAAGAATTTGCTAAAAAGCTGAAGAATATATTGGCTTTCTCAGAAAAACCCATTGCATTCCTAGAAAACTGGGGAACAGTAAATATTTTACCCATTGTTTAGAAAGGACCTGGGGACAGCCTGAGGTATTATAGTTAGTAAAACTTACATCTCTGCCTGACAAATTGGTTGAAACAGTAATGAAAAACATCATGATGTAAAGTTCATTATACAGATGTTTAATATGATTCCTGTAGCAAATAATTATATCTCGCTAATCTCTTCTAATTTACTAAAGAGTATGAACAGAATAGAGGGAATTGTTTTACAGGACTGATATAAATTCCCAGAAAGCCCTGAACAAATTCCACAGATTCAGAACATTGCGAGAAAATGCAAAGCAAAAGACCAGATTCATCATCTCAGAAAGTGTAGCGAGAGCATAAAGCACGTGGACACCAGCGTGCACAGGGCTGTGCCCGTCAGTGCTTGGGATGCTGCTGTTGCTGGAGCTAACGATGCATCAGGCTGAGCAGACAGTGGAAAAATGGATAAAATGGACCTGTTTTACTGTGTCTCCATAGAGGGCATGAGACTTACCTGGAATCCTATGCCTAGGGCTGGTCAAGTCTCTTTTAGGAAAACAGGATGACTATATTAAAAGAGACATAAAAAACGACCTAGACCTGTGAAATCTTTCCCTGAAGAAGACAAATGAAAAGCTCAGTATTGTTGACCTTAGGAAGCAGATGACTAGAAGGGGTGGGATGAAACCAAATACAATCAAAGCTATAACAGAGTAGTTAAAACAGAAAATTTCCTCCTCCTGTCTCACAGCCTGAAAATGTGGGAAACAAGGTGTTATGTCAGTACAGATCAACATGCCACCCACACATTACTGGAGGCAGCTTCCTGTTAGCTTGTATCTCCAAGTAATTTGTTAGCACCATCGTTTAAGACAGTCTTCTTCTGAACAATGAGGGGAGTTTATAATGTATTCTCTACAAAGGTAAGACAGGGTGAGATTTCCCTTTTTAGACACAAGCTTTGCAGAAAGCAAGATGATTAAACAAAGACCCATGGACTCTGCTTCAAACTGTGATACTTCCCCAGGCACAGTATGGGCATCAGTTTGAACTTAAGCAGGTGAGAAAAATCCACCTCATGCACGTGCTTCTTTTCTGGCTCACACATCCACTGACTACAGAAATGTTCCAGAAAGGGGAGGATAGAATGACTAATACGACCCCGTCACTCCAGCCTTTCAGCGTACTTAGTCAGGAGTCCCCTGGGATGCTCTGGACTCCACTGCTGGATGTATACTTTCTATCCATGAGGTATTGAACAGTGCCTGGGCACGACCACAGTGTCCACATGGAAGCTGTGAGATGCTGCCCACCACTTCTGAGCCTGTCTGTCAACTGTATGTGCCATTAGTTATTAATTTTAATATAATGTAATATATTTCTAAAGTCCTTGCTGCAGAATAATCTAAACAGCTTTTGCAATGAAGCCCCCAAATATTGAAGAAGTATTGAAAGCCCACAGATCTCTTGACCTCATCCAGAGCTTTGAGGCTTCCTAGAAGTCAGGTCCCACACTGAAGGGTTTGATCCTGATGGGGCTTGAGGACTCCTGAATTCACTATTCAGCTGGAGAAGGGGACAAGAATTTCATTCATGTCATCAATTTATTCTCAGTAATTGAAGCATGTGCATAAGGGCTCTCTAGGGTCCAGGCTACAGAGGATTCAGCAGAAGGGGTCCAGCAGGGCTGCTGATGCATGGCTGTTCTGTGCAGGACAGGACACCCAGGGCTATCCAATGTGTTGGAAGAATGTCTGTGGCATGTGTTAACCCATCTGTGCCAGCTGCACTCAGCTTGCCCAGCTAACAGCAGTGGGGACACATGGAAGGACAAGCTTTAGCTCGCACTTGTATTGAGGGCACATAGCCAGGATCTGTAGAAAGTTAAAATCCACAAAATCAGGCCCATGCACCTATATATGGCTAGATCTCTCCCATGCTGCCTAGCGCAGCAAATTCATACAGGTATGTTAGTGTACATGCTTTCACATCCTCACTTTGCCAAGTAACACATCCTGAAGTGCCACACCTGAGCATTTGCGAATGAAATCAACAACTACATTTCAGCCTTGAAGATTTCAAAGTGGCTGTTTGCATTCAGCAAGAGAGGGAAATGGGGATGTACTTTGAGTTCTTCACACACTCCAAAGTCACTGTTTAACCACAACATGGTTTGAAATACAAATTCAAGATGAGACCACAGAGTCCTTTCTCAAGACCGAGATGTGCTTGCAGCTGTGCTGGGATGTTTACCCATTGCTAGCTAGTGTGAGAAACTGCTATGAGCTTTACCTGCTGACAAATTTATGAAAGGCAGTAATCTCTCACCCTCCCCCAGGGAAACAGAGAGTGTCAGAGGGCCTTTTGTTGTCACTCTGTCCTAGCATAAAATAATACTGGGCTCCATAGGACAGCTGTAGGGATATACAGTGCTTCCAGGGAGGCTGGGAGGCATATCTAGTCATATTTTTATAAAGAAAAAGCTCTCTTGTCTCTGACTGCTTCAGTTCCTCTCTCCGCAGCTGTGTATTCATGACAATTACAGAAACAACCCCTTTCATAATTTCCGGCACTGCTTCTGCGTGACCCAGATGATGTACAGCATGATCTCACTCTGCAGCCTCCAGGTATGTCCCCACCTCAATAGCATCACATCATTTTCATCACGGGACACATCTTCATCCACTGAGCACCACGACACTTTTGCCACTTTTCTTGCAAAACAGGCCACCAGCTTGCTAGCAGGCGATGAGCTTTGCAGTAGCTGCACTTTTTCAGTCCCCAGGGAGAGGAAAAGGGTTACATTTTCACTGCTGACCGCCCACTCAGCCACCCCATCCCAGACCCCAACACCCAACACCCACACAGTTTTCTGAGGCTGCTGGCCAGCTACCTTCACCTCCTGGATATCCCAGATTTGTACAGTGAAGATCTTCTGACACTCTGATAGCGTGAAATATCTATGAATCAGATCCAACAGCCTCCTGGTCTGTGGGCATGGTCTTCATCTGTAACACAAAATGTTCCTACAGAAGAGATTTTCTCCAAATACATGCTTGCATCTGGGTGGGTTACTGCAAATAATGCCCTGCAAGTACTGTATGCAAGATTCACAGTCAGCCTGGACTCTGACCAAAACTATAGGCATCATTTATTTTCATTGACTGGATAACCTGTGTTTATATATTCATTTCATTTCTGTACAAGCGAAATTTTATGCAGTTAAAAAAGCCCTTTCTTCTCCATAGTTAAACGTCTCAGTTACTGACTCAAGTCTATTTTCTTGCCAATAAGAGTATGAAGAAAAACTTGCTTCAATGGAAGGCCATCCTATGCAGAAGCTGTGGGAATGCAACACTTCATTTTCCTCACTCTTCATAACTTTATTTAAGGCAGAATGAAATGGCAACTAAACTGTCTTCCAGCCCTTCCTTAACTAATCAGGATACTCAAATGACTTGTCAGAGACTGTACTAATATCTCAGTGCTTTTATATGATCTCTGCAGTAATAGCAAGTTTCAAGCAATTTGCCTCCTCTGAGCTGCTGTTATTTAATGAGACAAAGGCAAATCTGAGTCATTTTTACTGGAATGGAAGGCAGAATTCTCTTTCTTGATTGGAAGTAAATTGATCTATGGAAAAATACTTCATTTTGCTCAGATTTGCATTTCTCTGAAAAGTATATGTGGGTGGTTTTTTCACTTATTTTCAATTATGGGGATAGGGGAAGTACAAATCATAATACTACATTAATGTTTTGCATATCACAGGAGAAATTTTCCCAAATTGACATCTTGATTCTCATGACTGCAGCAGTATGCCATGACTTGGACCATCCAGGCTATAACAACACGTAAGTCCCTTTCCTTTCCTTTCCTTTCCTTTCCTTTCCTTTCCTTTCCTTTCCTTTCCTTTCCTTTCCTTTCCTTTCCTTTCCTTTCCTTTCCTTTCCTTTCCTTTCCTTTCCTTTCCTTTCCTTTCCTTTCCTTTCCTTTCCTTTCCTTTCCTTTCCTTTCCTTTCCTTTCCTCTCCTTTCCTCTCCTTTCCTTTCCTCTCCTTTCCTCTCCTTTCCTTTCCTTTCCTCCCCCTCCCCCTCCCCCTCCCCCTCCCCCTCCCTCTTTTCCTCTCTTCCCCTCTTTCTTCCTCCCTTCCTTCCTTCCTTTTTGGGAAAGCAATACCAGCTGGCATTTTGGGTAGATCAGGTTTTCCTTCTAAAAGCTTGAGCTGGCTATGATCTTCCCCCCAGGTCCCGCTGTTCATTCACATGTGGGCCAAGGCAGAGCTTCATGCAGAAAACTCAGGTCTGGGTTGGGGTTGCCAGCTGTCCTGGGTTCTATAAGGCAAATGCTTTTTCAGATTTCTGTTCCAATGTTTTCCCACACTCCTGAGAAAACAACGTAAAATGTGTTACAACTGAGAGGACATCAATTATTATAGCTCCATTGACTGAAATGGAATAATTACACTAAAATGCAAAGGGTGATTTAACTTACACATTATTTCATAATTATAAATCATGTGGTGCGTATTATTCTATTTATTAGCGTGTCAGGAAATTAGAATTGTTGACCCTTGGACAGTTCTATATGTGTGTATGTGTGTGAAAAAGAGAGAGAGAGAGAATCTAATCTATCTGTAGCCATTTATTAAATAAGGGCAGAATCCAATTCTGACTGGGATCAGCGAGAATCTCTCCATTGACATTAGCGGGAGGTTGAATGATTCTGTGTTTGTTTTATGTCATTTTACGCTACGGAGACTTGGTGAATAATAGTTTTTTGAAAACCTACAGGGGAATAGTGCCTGAGACCATGTTAAATAATATCTATCTTGTCTAAAGTCTGATTTGGTATTAACAATCAAAAAATAAACTGCAGCTAACTGAATAAGTATCAAAAAGAATGTAAACAAAAGTAAGCAGCATGGTTTAGAGCAGCTGGTGTGTGTCTGCAGGAGTTCTCATTGTTTTTCCTCACATCAGTTATCAGATAAATGCACGAACTGAGCTCGCAGTACGCTACAATGACATCTCCCCACTGGAGAACCACCACTGTGCTGTGGCTTTCCAGATCATTTCCCAGCCAGAATACAACATTTTCTCCAATGTCGACCAGGACCAATTCAAGCAGATAAGACAGGTATGAATGCTGCTCCCATCTGTGTCGTACAAACTGTTCCTGAAGATGTTAGCACACACAGACTCCCCTGCTGTACAATGCGAGCGAATCATTTTCCCTAGAGGGCAGGACTGAAAAAGCCCCTCACAATGGAAGGATCCAAGAGGGATTCTTGGAAAATTTCTGCAGCAGCACTCCCTGGAGTGTCTTGCTGAGAAATAATGAGTAGATCCTGGCTATGAAAGCCTATGACATTTTGGGGGTAGATATTTATATTATTGAAGAAGCCAATTAGTTCTGACTGGGAAAGAATTAAGCTCTCACGGCAGAGGTTTATGCTTTAAGAGAACATTTTATTAATTTTAAGAGGGACTTCAGAATGGGAAAATATTTACAATAGCAGAGCACTTGTACTGTTGGAAGAGGCTCTGGTGGACTGGGAGTCATCACAGTTATCTCTGAGACAGTGAACAATGCTACAATTCCAATCAGGCCAAAATTCAGTCTTAGTTTCCATGTTACATCTTCCTTACACACCAAATGAAAAGCAGACCAATGTAAGCTCAGATGCCAGTCTGGTTAGAGTTACTGGTGCATGCAAATGCATGGGAAGCAGGCATGGACCCAAAATGGATAGATCTGTATGGGAACCTGCAACTTTAAATTAACCACGTGTTTTCCCGTCATAAACTCTACCTAACAGAAGGGTACAGAGCTCCTAACACATTGGCTGCATCTGGGTATTTCAAAGCCCTTAATCCAAAAAAGACAAGCACAGAGGACATCTACATCTCCTGATCTTTGTCTCTTCCTAGAGCTACTAAGAGTTAGCAGCAAAACCTGTAGTGCTTTCTGAGGAGACAGAAGTGGATTTTGGCAGAATGTGGCTTTTAACATTCTGTTGTACAGTTTGGTTTTCCGCAATTAGTCAATCAGAAAGGAAAAAAACTCAATAACTCTGGAATATCTCACCAGTGTTACAGATTGATCCAACCATGGTCTTCCGATGCCATGAACTCTTTAGAGCTCTCTTCCAGTTTTAAGTCAGAAATTTCCCCCTTCATTGTTAACAGTGTAATTCATCTGAGGTGTTGTGTATGTAAGAAACACCCTACTTTGCTCTGCAATAATAGACTTTGTAAAGAACATCGAGTTAATATGTGAACATGTTTTCTTTGCTAGGGAATAATTACATTAATCCTGGCTACAGACATGGCAAGACATGCAGAAATACTGGACTCTTTCAAGGAAAAAATGGAAAATTTTGATTACTCAAATGAAGAACACATGACCTGTGTAAGGAGGTTTTGTAGATTATTATTCCTCTGTACCTAGTGTGAAAGCTTGTAGATTAACATCTGTTTTTTTAAAAAAACAAGATTCAATACACATTATCAAAAATGAATCCTTTCTACATCCTCTGCCCCACGCAAAAGAATTAAAATTTGGAACTGCTCTATACAAAACAGATTGTTCCAGCTTTAGAAATTCTGGAGACCCATCAAGAGAAAACATATATTTGCTCTGTCAGGATACAAATTCTTATTGTCCATTTCTGTGGACAAAAGGTATCCACAAGAGTAGAAATCTAGTCTACTCTACTTCCTAATTGTGTCATCTTCAACATCCAGGGAAGCCTCTCCCAGCCGCCTCTGAGTGTTCCACAAACAACTTAATGGTCATTTGTAGCCGAATCTCTTTATGCAGCAGATAAGTGCACATCCCACTGTGACACATCCCAGTGCTAGAGACAGGGAAACGGAGGCAGAGAGGGGATAAGCTATTTACACAGGGTAACTGAGAGAGTGGGGAAGAATCCAAATGACTTAAGATCTCTGATTTAATCCTAAAACTGTCCTTTCTGTTTGAAAGCATTGCCTCCTTTTGTATTGTAAAGGCCCAGATCCTGGATGAGGGAAAAGGGTTGGAAATAAGACTGCAATATTAAAGTATTGTCTTCTTTCAGCTGAAGATGATACTGATAAAATGCTGTGATATCTCCAATGAAGTCCGCCCGATGGAAATAGCGGAGCCCTGGGTAGATTGCTTACTAGAGGAATATTTTATGCAGGTAAGAATGAGGGCGAGATGCAGTTGCACAAATTGCTACTCTTCCTGAATCCCACCTCAGCTACAGGTTCTCTGCTGTCTGACAACCCAGGCTAGCTCTAGCATGGGAAGGCTTCTTTCACAGAAGGTTGGACGAGGGTGTCAGCAAGAAAAGCTGTTCAAAAAGAAAGTGAATGCAATTGACTGTAATTTGCAGGTGAAGGACAACAGCAACTTAGAAATTCTAATGCTATTACACTGAAGCTTTTCCCTGTGAAGTGGCTGCCTTGCAAATTCATTTGACATATAAATTATTTTCAAGCCAAAAGGGCAAGAGCAGTGACAAGAGAAAGTTGCCAAGTAAATTATATCAAATATCACACTGGAGCTAGCTTAGATAATTTTAATCATGTGTTCCAGAGTGACCGAGAAAAATCTGAGGGGCTTCCAGTGGCACCATTCATGGACCGTGATAAAGTGACCAAGGCAACAGCACAGATTGGCTTCCTGAAGTTTGTTCTCATCCCCATGTTTGAAACAGTAACAAAGGTAAGTCACTCAAGGCTAGAAACAAGTGAGGATTTGCTGAACTTCAGTGTTTGCTCCAACAGGTGTTAAGTTAGCCAGGGGAAAGGGGATGTACGGTTCACATTCTGCCTTTCAGACCATTTCTAACATGCATAGGTTAACAAACACAAAAGGAAATGTTGATATTCTCCCTCTTGTTTTCACCTAGCTATTTCCAGAAGTGGAGGAGGTGATGCTCCAGCCCCTTTGGGAATCCAGGGACCGATATGAGGAACTAAAACAGATAGATGATGCTATGAAAGAGGTAAGCTCTAAATATCTTATTGATAAAGCAAACCTTATGATTGAATAAGTCAAACATTATAATTTATTAGCAGTTTAATTCCAAAACAGTAGAGATGCTTATGGTACAATCATTATCATGAGAAACTCATTCATACACCTGGCCGGAGAAAGGCATGCACCACAAGCAGTAACTGTGTGCAAGAATGTGCCCTTGCAGAATCCACCATGCATGTATCATGTTTTCTCTCTCCGGCCACGTCTGCACTGCCTGACAGGACAGAGACGTGTGAGCAGATACCCCACATTCCCAGAGCAGCAGCTGGGTGCTGGCCCAGCTTCCCCCACAGCCCTCTGTGACACTGGGCCTTGCACACCTTCCTTGCATGCCTCTTTGAGTGCTGCTTTTCCCTGCCAAAGTAGATGACAAACCCTCCTCAAATGGGACCAGATTCTTTCCAGTGGTGGCCAACGATAGGATGATAGACAATGGGCACAGACTGAAACATACGAGATTCCATCTGAATATGAGGAGAAACTTCTTTACTTTGAGGGTGCCAGAGCACTGGAACAGGCTGTCCAGAGAGGTTGTGGAGTCTCCTTCTCTGGAGACATTCAAAACCCACCTGGACACATTCCTGTGTGATCTGTTCTAGGTGAACCTGCTTGAGCAGGTGGGTTGGACTAGATGACCTCCAGAGGTCCCTTCCAACCCCAACCATTCTGTGATTCTGTGAAACGGCATCACATTAACAAATTGATCCTGTAGACAGGATGTTACTAGTCACTCTGTCATTAAAATATGTTAGGAAGTGCCCTGGAGCATTAGTTGTGCTGATATTGTTTGTTATATGGTAAATGAAAGTTCATTCACTTGATCATCTCTGGGTAGATTAGGTGAATAGTAGCTTTCTGGTGTAAGTCCCACCTCCTCTCTAGTGCTTTAGAGGAAAAGCCCTTCAGCAGCTGAAATGCTAGGGCTGGTTAATCAAAGAGTACATGCTTTGAGGGCACTAAGTTACAAAGGAAAAAAAGTCTTCCAGGCATTCTGCAGTTTAGAGTGGAGCATTTCTCAGAGGAGGGAAGAAGAACTCAAATATGACTGCCAGACTTTCTGAGTCCTATTCATCTTTCAAGTTGAGCTGAGATTTCACTTCTGGTTTACAGAAACTGTCAAAACAGAAATTTCTTACAGTCTGATGTAGCTTTAATTATGTCACAAGAAGTCTTTGGAAAATAGGAGATGCCTGAATTCAGAAATATCCTGAAACAAGAGGAATTGGTTAATAATCCAAGAGCCCAGCACAGCAGATAATAGACTGAGTGCTGTTTACTCAGGTCATACAGCCAGAGCTGTTTGGATAAAAAGTTGCCTGTGATACACCAAGCTGCTGCCTGTTTTTTCCCGAGAAATGCTGTGCGTGCCTTGTGCAGAGATGAGTGTTAGACTCACAGCAGTGGTGAAAAGAGGCACTGTGTGAGTCAGGGGTATTAATGCTGCTTTGCTCTTCATTTCAGTTGCAGAAAAAGAAAAGTGAAAGTTTGACCACCAGCGGTACCGAAAAGTGAAACAAAAGGTCTCTGAGCAAAACACAAGCCCTAAGGTTATTCTGGTTTTGAGAAATGCTGTATTTGCCAAACAGATGTGGTGGCTACATTAAAATCCAGCTGGGACCATGTAGGCGGAGAGGTGGCAGGCAGGGAAGCCCTGCCTGCACACCTGCCTGCCCAGGCGCCTTGTCTACAGCCTGCAGCCTGCTTACACAGGTGCTGCTGCCATGGAACACCGAAGGCTCCCCTCATGCCCATTGCAGCCCCCTAGAAGGACTTCTTCCCCTGCGGACATTTCACAGGTTGCAGCATGGCCCAAATCTTCAGCAGATTTGCATTTTTGGTGACCACGCTTACCACAGTCTGTAGAGACAAAGCAGAATTTAGCTAAGGAGTCTTTTCTGGAAAATGATCCACTGGCATCCAAAAACAAAAGAAAAACTTGTTTTATTCAAGATACTATATATGTATGTGTACAGCAGTATGCTAATTACAGCATAGCTTAACAGATGCTTATATTCGGACAGGGGTCCTGGCATATATTTTTGTTTGCCTAGGAAGCCCTAATGACACATTTCTCTGTATTATTCTCTGAATTTTATAGTGTTCACAGTATATTCAGAAGCCCAACATAGTGGATGCAATTTTTTTTTGTTTTCTACACTAGAAGAAATCAGAAGAAACCTTAATGAGTTTGCAGGTTCGCTTTGTGGCCTGTTCCAGCTAGAGTTCACAGGAACATTCCGCATGAACAGAGAAGGGAGCACAAAGCTGAAACCACTGTGCAAGCATATTTTTATCCTCGTGAATGCAAAAAGCAACAACAAGAAAAACCTTCAAAGATGTACAGTTTTGTTTTTTTTTTTAACTTTTAAACTGATCTGCTAAATAATATATTCTTCTACAGAAATGGGTGTTGTACTTGTTTTCTTTTGTATATGCGTTCACGTGAGAACTGTCTCTGTTCCTAAAGCCAAATGCTTTCATAATGAATACAAGGCAAGGGGCTGTAAAGGAGAGGGGAAGGTCGGTTCTCGTTAAGAGGGGAAACTTTAGAAACATTTTTTGCAGTTTACTTGTATTGTAAGGGCAATAATGAAAGAGCTTCACTTCCCTTGATGACTTTGTAAAGATTAGGAGCCAAGCTCTGCCCGGAGTTGCTGACATGTGAACAGACAGCAGGCAATACTGTGATCAGCACCTGTGCAGCACCTCGCCAAAGGGAGAGCTGGAAGAAATCCCATTTCCTTGTGCCCACAAGAGGTAATTCACGGCCATGCTGCTCATCCACTCCTGATTTCTCCTGCCAGGGAAAGGTTGTCCTTCCTGAGGGTGTCAGCAGACAGGATCAGTTCCTATCACAGCACGGCTGCTGAGACCAGAGACTCACATGCACCATGGCTTGCTGGCATCCCCCCCAGCAGCCACAGGCACACAGCCAGCGAAGCATCACACATGTTGTTCTGGTCCTCCTTGGCTCGGCGCCCAAGGCTGCCCCATCAGCTTTGCTGCATGTGTTAGCAGTAAGGGTAACACCAGTGCTACACTGCTGTGAAGTCCAAAGCCACGCATGTTGTCTTAGCTTGTTTTTCACGAAGAGATGAGCAGGTGGTGGCTAATCTTTCACCCCATGACCCAGGAAACACCTGAGGAAGCTCAGACTTTCTAGTAGGTGTCTAGCAACCAAGCTCACTGGTGAACAACAAACCTTGCCTCCTGCTCTGGAAATTCATGCATATTTTCCTGTTTGTTTCTGCATGTCAGTTCCAAGCATAACTCTTTTTTTCTCTCCCAGTACTATTTCCCATGTTTGTTCTCTTTCTTTCGTACAAATCTGTTTTACTTTAGCTACTCTCCAGCCTCTCAGGGAAATTGCTGTTACCTTGAAATGTGCATCCTATTCCTGCTTGCACATTTCCAGAGACCCAGAGCAAACATACAGCTAGTTCTCTCCGCTGGTGCCTCTTTCTGCTCAAGCTGCCTTCTCCTTTAAAAAACATTTTGTGTGTGTGGTTTGAGGCTTTCTGCCGCAAACTGGAAAAGGGTCTGCTCCCTGGATTTGAACAGTCCTGGGGGATCTCAAGGGAGATGGGAAGATCCAGGCAGAAGGTCAGCTCCAAGCTACACAGGCATCTTCATGAATGGATGACCTAAATCCTAGTTTTGCTTAACCTCAAGTTTCTGATGCTTCAAAGTTGGATCTGAATTATGTGGTTTGGGCCTTTCTTCTGTTCTAAATCTTATAATCCAAGTACACTGTGACCAAGAATGTTCTGCTATGGAATTCTTCACTTATTTTTCGCAAGTAAATCAAATTAACCGTTTCCATTCAAGCAGACTTCTGTCACAAATCAGCTCCCAAAGCAGATGTGCTATGTAGGAGCTATAAACAATTGCTTGGGATATGCCAAGTCCTGCGTTGAGCTAGTTACATTAGATGCTGTAGGAACTTGACTGCACCCTCTTCCCCCTAAAACTTTTTAAGAATTAGATGCTGATAGCAAGTTCTGTTTCAGCTGGAAGGATTTTCTCTAACCATAAACCCTAATCCAACAAGTATTTATTTATGTGCTTAACTCCCACAAGCCTAGTCATGGACCCTGGCGTACAGTAGCGAATTGCACAGTGCAGGCTCCCTAGCTTTCTCTAGCAGAAGTGCACGGGAGTCTGAGAATTGATGGTGCTCAGTGCATGTTTTGGCTCCATCATTCTTAAGAGTAACCCGAAAATGGTTCACTGTAGTGAGATGATCAGAAGGCTTTGGCGAAATCCTGCTGACTTTACTGGATCCGTGTCAGAAAGGTGGAAAAGGGAACGCAACCCGTCCTTGGGGCTGCACTAGTGACTGTCCTGATGCTGTAACGTGCTGTGCAGCTCATTGAAAGAACAAGCAACATCCAGGCTGCTATTCACAGACAGCTGTAAAAAACACCACAGGCAATCACAACCAGCTATTCATATAAATGGGAATACCACAGCATTTTTTAAATTCATTTGCTGTTGTAATATTAGATTTCTAAGACACAATCCTCCCAACCTATGTTTAACCAAGGGGTGTGCAAGGCATTCTCTCATAATTCTAGTTTCTTATGCTTTTTCCATAATATTTGATGCTGTGATTCATATGCAAATTAAGAGATTTGAGAATCTTGGCAATCAGCCCATTAAAATGTCACACATTTTCAGGATGACATTTTGAAACTACATTTAGCATGAAAACGAAGGTTTTTGAGGCAGACAGACAGATGTCTTAAGTGTGATTTAATCTTTTCTCTCCCTCATTCAATGAATAAGAGGGAATATTATATATCAGTGTTGTTGTTTCAGCTTATGGTAGGTGCCTTACAAAGAACTTTCTCTGATATATTGCACACATCTTTTCAGCATCACAACAGTGCCACATGCATCCCAGCCTTACATTGTTCCTCCTATATTTGTGATCAAAGATTAACATGAAACAGGTTATAACTATTCCATGCGATTTAACTTGGAAAACTAACAGTGAGCCCTGGGATTTTACTTATTTTTCTCTTTCTTTTTTTTTTTTTTTTAATTATGAGATCACACAGCCCTATACTCTCTTTGGTTTTTAGTATGGCTTTCATTGGATGAAACTAAGACTGTAACTGCATGCCCTGGGAAAGAAACAGATTTTTAAAATGTGAATACCCCCACAGCAGCCAATTTGCAATGAAAATTTAGTGTGTGTTAAATACACAGGTTATGTAATGCCAAAGTAGTATCTGTACACGGAAATTGTTAATCTCAGTGCTGCCTCTGAGCAGCAATAACAGCAGCATCTGTTCCATATGGGAGCAAAGCAGAGTGCTGGTGCAGAGTACAATGCCAGCAGGAGAAGTACTGTCAAACAGCATTCAGTTCTCTTTAAACAACAGGCTTTTACTACAATCTACCCCTTCTATCTGGAAACATCTGAAGAGCAAGTCTTACCTTTCTGTCTGGTTTGCGGCATTAAAAGTACATATGCACTTCTTTTTATCCTCCTAGCATACTGTTCTGCTTTGTTTTGAAGGTTTTTGTGAGAGAGCAGGCACAGTGGGGCAAATCACCTACGCTACTAAAGTAAAATCTCCCCCTATTTACCTCTTTCTCACACTATCAACTCCTTGATTTCCCTGTGGCAAGGCGAGGGTGTATAAACCAGAGCAACATGGCTGTTAGTGACAAGAACCACTGAGCCCCAACCTGCAGGAAAAATTTATGTGAAAGGACAGCTCTGGCATAGGGCCAGCCAGTTGCTGTTCTGACTCTTAATGTAAATAAAAAATAAAAAACTCTCCAAGAGGTTGCTCTGGAACCAGGCACATCTCAGCTCCAGGCTGTGGTCCAGAGGACACCAGGCAGGTCCTGCCCTGCTGAGCCACCTCTCTGTATGCACAACCCCTGCCATGCAGCTACCTTACGATTAAGGCTGTTCAGCACCATTACAGCGGAGCAAAGACTTTCTAAAGTGCGTTTAAAACTGCTTGAATGCTGCTTTTCTAGGCAACATGGCAGTGCAGTGGGTGATGTCAAGAGGATGGGATCAGACTCCGTTCAGTGGTGCCCAACAATGGGATGAGGGGCAACAGGCACAGACTGAAGCGTAGGAGGTTCCATCTAAACATGAGGAGAAACTTTTTTTACTCTGAGGGTGCCAGAGCACTGGACCAGGCTGCCCAGAGTGGTTGTGGAGTCTCCTTCTCTGGAGACATTCAGGACCCACCTGGAGACATTCCTGTGTGATCTGCTCTGGGTGAACCTGCTTTAGCAGGTGGGTTGGACTAGATGATCTCCAGAGGTCCCTTCCAACCCCAACCATTCTGTGATTCTGGGATCTCTCCTTTCTCTCAGCTCACCAGGGGAGTGCCTAGGCAGAGGTAAAGTTCGTGCTCCAAAAAAACACTACACTGGAGTCCTGGTATATGTGGGGCTACCATGACAGAGCAAGAATCTAGTAAGTCTCAATAATAAACACAGATCTGCCACTGGTTTCAAATATCCCCTGGGGTGAGTCACCAAGTGAGGGCTTCCCTCTCTTCCAAACAGAGACTCACCTCTGTAAAGCACCTTGTGGTATTCAGATATAAAATGCTCCTCACTGCAAGAACGAAGAGTTACTATTTTCAGAAAACACTATTTCACAGAAACACCTTAGCCAAAAAACTTATTAAATGTTCTCATAAATTAAGAAGCTGTAACAGACAAGTCAAACATCACTTTCTTTGTGCTAGTGTTGAAGTAGGTCTGGCTCTTTGCTAGTGAGAAGCCAGACTTCTCACTATCACACACACACAAAAAAAGCTTTCTGACTATTTTGGCATATAGCTAGGAATTACAGGTGTACTTAGACAGATACATGCACACACACAAAATGACTATCTGTAGACATTTTTATAATATCACTCTTGGCTCTGTTGCAAGACAGACTTAGGACCAGGAGGGTTTGGAAAGTGTAAACTGTTCTTGCCACAGCCAACATTTGCTATAATTTCTCTGAGGAAAAAATCCCCGTTTTCCAAATTGTGTGAAAGCATGCTTTCTGCCTGAGTGACACACCCAGCAGATTCTCTGCCCTAAAGGAAGCTCCAAGGTGACAGGCACTTGGAGCAACTGTTTCTTTCTGTAAGAGCTTGCACTCAGCTCACTGATGCTGTTCTGGGCACAGGACAGCTGGGACACGCTCCAGACTGCAAAATGCAACAAGAAAATCAACATGAAAACACACAAATCTTCCTCAAATCTGTGTGCCAAAGCCATGCCTTCCAGTATGCTGAGTTAATAGCCTGGTTAATCCCTGCAAGCCAGATGCCTCTCCAGATGCCTCATCAGAGATCGTTCATGTCGCCAGAGAGCTGTCAGGTTCTGCAGCCACCCCATAGAATGCAGCAATGTTCTAAAGCACCCATAACTACTGGGCTTCTATATGGACAACTAAGCTATAAACTATTAGATAAGCAAGCATCTCAGTGGAAAGGCGGATCCAGACCTGTCCCTCTCCCAGCCTAAAACAGAAGAGTACACTGAGTCGAGCGGATGGGCAATGTGGTATGGAGACATAGCATTGCCTTATAACTTTTCAGCCTCAGTTTTTTTTCAGGGTTACTCAGCTAGGTTTAGTGTTTAGCTGTGCACAGCTTGCTCCTGGCATGGTGTCTCCAGCTGTTCGTCTGCTGCCTGACCTCCCCTGCTCCCCGCATCTGAGAGGTGAAAATGTCCCCCCCACAAAGGACTGCTAGTGACAGACGCATTCGGCTCTGACCACGGTGACTCTTGTGCCCAGGAATGACAATCCTCAGCAGCCAGGACTGCAAGGGCTTCAACACAAAGCTAAATGACTAGGAAAGTGAAGGCCACACAAACGGGACTTTTGCTCTGAGGCCATTCTGCTCCTTGCAGCTTCATATCTGGGAAGCTGGTTCAGGTTGGTTTTTGAAGGGGAGCTTCTTTTTGGGGCTGGATGGGGGCCTTTTGTCAAGCACTTTTTCATCTGGCCCTGCAGCACTTGGTCTGCTTTTCAAATCGATGTGCTAGAAACCTAACAGCCATGTTTGCCTACTGCCACAGTCAGTGCCTGGGGATCGGCCAGGCTTTCTGTCACACAACACCTGCCTTGTCAGGCCAGTAGAATGGCACTAGAGGCTGAAACCCCTCTTGTATTTTAATTTTAAACATAGCCTACAAGTGGGCCCGTGGCTCTGAGAAGTGCGTGGTGAGGCAGAGCTGGTGCCCACACCATGCATGGCAGCTTAGCAGCAGCCCCCACAGCATGGGGGCAGTGGCAGCACAGCCTCACCATGGGCCTCAAAACCCCCGGGAGATGGCAGGGAGCAAGCACTGGGCTCTGGTAGAGGCCCTGAGCTGCTGCCGGCATCAAAGCACCCCAGCAGCCCCCACAGGATGAGGTGGTGGGGGAAGAGGGAGCACAGCACCTCTGGGCTGCCATGGGAGCTTCTGGGCTGCCATGGGAGCTTCTGGGCTGCTGGCTCCAGCCTCCCCCTCAGCCACAATTGCCCCTGCAGACGAGAGGCTTCATTAATGAAGAGAAGGAAGGGAGCAGTGGGGAAAAGCCTCAAATTCCTCCCTCCCTCCAACTCCTCCTCTTCTGCCATCCCCAAAATTTTTGCACTAACTTGAAAGCTTGCACCTTCATTTTTTGTACTTAAAAATCCTCAGGTAAGTGAAAAGACCATTCAGAGCAATGTTTATGTGTTGCTTTTTTCTTGAGTAATTATTTCCCTTCCAAAAAATGTTAATTTCAGGCAAAGTCATCCTTGAAACTAACAAACTCTCAACACCCCTGTTAGATTTTTTCCACCATGTTTCTTCACTCTCTTTTGAAACAATTTGATTTCAACCCACAGGCGATGCCAAGACCATGCTGGGATCCCTCCTCTGCTGCCCCCAGGCACTGCGAAGGACGATGGGCACAGAGGATGGAGATCAGGATGAAAGAGCTGTGATAGCAGCGGGTAAGTGCCTCGCACACTGGTGGAGACCAGTGCACCTCAGGGAGCAAAGAGCCTGGGGCAGGTACTGGTGGCCCCAAAATCCACTTGCATCAGGAGTCTGGTGCCTCCTTCCCCACCGGCACTTGTTTCCCCAATGCTTCCCAGCACTGTCCAGGGCACCAGGACTCACAGGGTGCTGCTGGGGCTGACCAGCAGGGTTTCCTGCAGGGAGACAGCTGCTTATCTTAGGGAAGAGCTGAAGAAATATGTTCCCAAAGGTTACAGGGTAACAATTCTAAAACATTGTGTACTGCAGAAAGTTCACCGGGGTGATGTGCATGTCATAAATGACAATTTCATTTCTTCCAGGCGGTATTTTTATTTTCTGTCACTCAAGACTTTGATCCTTCTCGTCATGCTGGCTACTGTCTGTGTTGCCAAGGGCAGATCTCCAGCTGAGGTGACTCATCCCAGCTTCTTCGTTTGCAGAGGACATGCCACTCACTTTAGGGAAGGTAAGCCAAAGTGGAGTCACCTGGTGCTGACAGAGGCTGGCCATCCTCTGCCAGAGAAGGGCAGGGAGTTTCATCTCCATATGGAGTCTGCAATGCAGCCAGAGTCCAAGGATATCCTGGCTTGTAGGACTTCACTGGACAAAAAGTACAGGAATCTCCCTTATATTTATAGAGTTTCATTTTATGCTACCAGTCATTTCATTTATTCAGCCTGCCTGCTGATTTATTCATTGACCTGTGCTTCATGTTGTCGTTTCCACCCATGCAGAAAGCATCAGCTGCTGCCCAATCTCTGAACAGTGCTAAGAACCTTCACAAAAGACAGGGCTGAGAGGTCACCAAGATTCATCCCCTGACAAGTCCATTCAAAAGGCAGCAAAAATGTATTCTTATGCCTACATCTTATTTTATCTATATATTTCCTTAACTATCCTAAGGAGAAAATTGTGAACACTCAGATTGTGGCATCCACAGTTTTGAACTGCACTGAATTACAGGCATTCATATAGCTTCATTTAAGTGTTCTACAGAATCAAGGCTCAACATGGGTCTTCTGCATGAAAATACATTAAATTGAAAAGGTTACAAGCTGATTAATATAAAAAGTTTGTACCAATTAGTACGGTAGACTCTTCCTTTTAAACATCAACTATGCTGGTTAAATCCGTAGGCTTACTTTTTTCAGAACAGATTTCCAATGTAATAATGTTATAACACCTCTGAATTTATCTCTAGGATAAAGGTCTTTTCTCATCCCAGTTGTTAAAATTTAACTAGTGAGACAATAATCATCTTGAAAGACACATGGAGGGGGAAACTGGTGGCGTGACTTACAAGAGGAACTCAATGTCTGCAGAGCAAAAATGGTGTTTGCAGACTGTAAAAGATAATAACAATGCCTGCAACATTATTTCAAAAAATAGGTGAATCCTGCTCTGTGCTGCATGGGAAGATTTTCTCTTCATACAGTGGGGTCAAAATCAAAGCCTGTGTCCCAGATGGGGTTTCCTCGATGTTTTGGGTTTTTTTGAGTCTTGCCTTGTTTGGAGCTCAGTAAGAAGTTAAGTTTCACCACCACAAGCTATGTCAGAACTCACTCTCTGAATGCATGTTTACACAGTGTGGTCTTCCTGAAGCTGCAGGTAGGTGCCTCCAAGTAGTTACCTGGAAAGTCCTTTTCTCTGTAAGCAAGCCACGTAACGAAAAGCAGATAAAAGCACCTGGATTACCCCAGGTATGTGTGCACATTTTGCCCTTACTCTACTATTCCAACTGTTGTTGTATTTTTACCACCAGCTGATTTTTACCACCGTGGCAGCATAGCCACAGGTGCTCTGTGCCATTCCTTCCTTGCCCAGGGGATGAGGAGGTGTCACGATAGGTATTAGAGGGTGATCAGCAGCCAAACCCTTTTACCATTTCCCTCAACGCACAGCAGAAGCATTTTGGTCTGCAAGAAGGGGAGCTCATGCTCCAGTTTGTGCTCCCAGCAAGACCGGCCTCTTTAAAGCACCACAGTAGCGCAGCTCATCCATTTTTGGGTAGCAGACACAGTAATGACCAAGGCACGATGCCACTAAGGATGACAGCATGGCGTTGACCTTGATGTGAGCACTAACACACAGGGAAGCTGGCAGCTGCCAGGGCAGGGTTAGGCCCTGCAGCAGGGATGCAGCTATAGCAAAAGGAATAGCAAACACGGCACCCCAAAAATCCACATTCCATGGCCCCAGCTTTACCCCAGGCATTCCTGGAGGGGTAAAGTGTCCCAAGTTTGAGACTGCACATTGTCCAGAGAGGTGGCAGATGCCCTGTCCCTGGAGACATTCCAGGCCAGGCTGGATGGGGCTCTGAGCAACCTGATCTAGTTGAAGATGTCCCTGCTCATGGCAGGGGGGTTGGACTAGATGAGCTTTGAGGGTCCCTTCCAACCCAAACTACTCTATGATTCTGTGATTCTACATCTACTCTGACAGAGCTGCTGAGACCTTCAGGGGGCATCAGGCTGGGGAAGGACGGGGGAGTCCATGCAACATGTGCCTCCCATGGCAAGAGCTGGCACTGTAAACCCAGAGAGAGGTATGTCACTGGCACCCCTTACCTAGGCTTTGCATGTAAAGGACAAAACTGGGGACTGTGTGGGCCCTGACTAAGGAACAAAGTGCTGGACACTACTGTCAAGTAACCAACAGAGAAAATAAGAAGCACTGGTCACCCAGGAACAGGAGTTAAATGACCTGATGCTGTTGGTGTGTTTTTCAAGTTGTAATACAGTGCTTAATAAAGTAGGTTTGGCAGTTAGATTTACATGCACATTTGCACAGTAGCCTCATCAGACAAAAGTCCAATTAAGCATTCAGTACATGCGAGAATGGCAGATGCACAGGCCTAACAGGTATATCATTTTATACTACGTGGTGGCTGTAGTGTTTACATCAGACATGATTATACCCTTTTCTGCCCAAGTATGGATTCATTAGGTTGCATCAGCTCCATCCATTTCCCACATTGTTTGAATCTAAAAGCTTTTATGTTCTCCAGTTTCGCATTTTTTAAGAATTATATTATTATCTACTCTATTCCATTAAGAATCCCTTTTTAGCCCATCTAAATGTATTCTCATATACAGAAAAGCAGCATAATAACAAGGAAACATATAAGAGCCTGACATTTGTTTTCATGCTGGTACTTACAGTTTAAAATGTCCTAAAAGAATATTAATGATGTCTGTCTATTCACAGGTGAAGGGGACTAATCATTTGGAAGGACTCTCCATCTTTGGAAGTGTGCTGCACCAAGCAGGCCGTTTCATTATCCTTTGGCAAAACACATTAGAATCTCTTGGATGACACCAACCTCAGTTTCCTCACTCCCAGCTACACAAATGCTGCATTAAAGAATGGCCAAGGGAGGATCAGAGAAGAAAATTAGGCAAAATTTTTACATATTTGATTCTTGAGGAGTCAGCAGGGTGGCAATAAACAACTTCTGTAACCATCATATATCTGTAAAAGCTGCTGTTCACTTTAAACATCTGCCAGGAATACAATTCCATAAGTAATGTGCATCAGCCACCCATAGGCTCCAGCTTTGAGCGGCACCACAGGTGCAGCTCCCCAGAAAGACAAGCAAGTTGCACGGCCGCTAGAATCAGAACAGTTGAAGATACAGCCAATGCTTACCCTCTCAACACTGAGACTACCATGAATTTTTTCCAGTATTTTCTTCCACTAGATCAAGTTGAGATAAACCAGCTGGCAATTTTACAGTAATCACAGATTAGAGGGTCTCCCAGATGGGTTTGGCTCAGTTGCAACCCTGACCTCAAATCTTAGACTTTATCTATCAAATCTGAACACCACTTCTTCAACCTAGCTTTAATAAGGGCACTTCTACATTGGTTATCCATGCACATAAAACAGTAACATTTCATTAGAAACCTCTCAGTTTAAAATTCATGCAGCTTTGTCCAGGGACAACCATGTTCCACCAGGAAACAAACATCTGTAAGGTTTAAATGGAAATGGGTGTCTCCTCTTCCTAGGAGAAATTAGAGCAGGTGTCAGTAATTCTCTTTTCACTTCTAATCCCACATATTACTTTCTGCTGGAATAAAACTTGATACCTGGGTAGTCTCAAACTGCTGGACAGTCTGTAAATTTTAAGAGAAGCATGGTTTCTACCTCGAGGAGTTGACTGCATAATCTGAAATTGGACATAAATGAATTCAGATGGTAAGAGAAAGGAGCAAAGCTTTTTGCTTTTTGCCTAGGATGAGTGGGCAGATGACGGCAGAGCTCTGAGGATGCTGAATATTCTGCAGCAACAACGGACTCCTCCCACCCTCATTCCTCATGGAGGTCCTACTCATTAACCCCAGTGTGCGAACACAGCACCGGTGCCATCTTTGGTGACCAAGACATCTGAGAGGGAAGTCAGGAAAGTCATAGAGATGAAGAACCCAATCAGTAAAACACTAATTACTTTTCTCCATAATGAAGTCACCATGCAAACCCAGCTGAAGTTTCTTCCTTGGCTTGTGGCCGTGACAGCCACAGCATGTTTCTTCTGCTGTAGTTCATGAAAGATGTGCTGATTGCAGCAGTTCAAGCCATGGCAGAGCATGCAGGGGCTGATGCACCTGGACAGAAGCCTGCTAACTGACTGTATATAGTCTATAACTATATATAGTTATTTAGGGGTGATCTGTTTTCTTCTCAGAGGAGCTTGGCTGAAAGCTCAGATTCAGAGAGACTTTCCCTTCCTCCCCTAGATCTGGCTGGGCCTCACTTTACTCCTGCATGCTCAGCTTATTTGTTGATTTTAAATAAGGATAATCTAGATATGCTTTCCTCCTGAACTACGTAATTTTATTGTAAGTGGATGAGCTGAGCTGAGCTGAGCTGGGAACACTGTGCTCAGCTCAGTTAAGCGCCAAGAGCCCATTAAACTCACAAGGGGGACACGGCAAAACAAACGGGGGCAAAAACCAGGCTGCCTTTACCCTCCCCAGGAAAGACTTTTCCTGTAAATGGGGGTGTACTTGAATAACCACAAGCACATGAGCTGGAAATCAGTGACTGCTGCTGCCTAGGGAGCAGGGCAGAAATGTCATGACCAGGTCACACACACACACTTTACCACGTCCCAGGTGAGTAAGGGCTCATTAAAGGGTGGTGCAGCTGCGCCTCTTCCAAAAGGAGCGGCCGTTCCTCCTGCCAGGGCTAGAAACAAGCGGTCGGTGCTCAGCTAGGACCGCACTCCCTATGGTGCAAGGCCCCAAGGGACCTCGTTCAGCCAGAGCAGGCTGGGCTGAGCCTACGTGACACCTCTCAGGAGGACAGAAGTTTGCTCTGTCCCAACAGGGAGCCCGCCCAGGGTAAGCTGGGGGTGGGCAGTGGCTGTGCCGCTTTAGATAGCGCCCTGCTGCAAACTGGGTGGACCAGCTTGGGAGCAGCACTGCCAGTACAGTGAACTGGGAACCTCCTGAGAATTACAGTAGTTGCTATTAATTCATGCATGGATTTCCCCTCTGCTATCTAGATAATGTGGCAGTCTGTTGGGCTTCCCAGCAAGCATTTAAAAAAAAAAAGAAGAGGCAGGGTACAAAAGCCTCTTGCTTTTTCATTTATCCAACCCATTATTTTCTGTGCCTTCCTAAATATATCCATCACTTGTTAACAAGGAAGCAAAAATGGAGCAGCAGCTCTTCCACACTGACACATCCAAATGGAGCTGCTATGCCCAAGCTGCTGCATCTGACCAGCAAGTGCTTTGAGTTTTAAGCCATTACTCTTTCTGCAGAGGACTCTCTATAACTGCAAAGGTAAAACAGTCAGGAGAATTTTTCTCCTTTTAATTCTTTTTATTGTAGATCCTACCTGTGCTGGGTGACAAAACCAAAACAAAAAAGAGACAGCTGAAACTTCCTCCTGGATGTAACCACAGAGGACAGAGAAGGGACAGAGCCTGATTTAACATAAATATTTTTGACAAATAATTTGAAATCTCATGTACTTCATTTTGCATTGAGCAGAGGGGGACCACTGATGTCTTTTGTCCTAATGTGGCACTGGTGTTCTCTCTTTGTTTTTTTTGTTTTGTTTTGTTTGGGATTTTTTTTTGTTTATTTGTGTGTGGCTTTTTGTTTGTTTGTTTGGTGGTGGGTGGTCAGTTGTTTTTTGTCTTTTTCTTCTATTATTTTTTCCCCTCATATCTACTTTTTGGGTTTGGGAGGGGTTTTTGTTTCCAGGCAGTGGCAAGAGTGGGAAGAGGCTGAAAAGCTAGCCTTATGACATAATGACAAAAGTTCCTATGTCTTTATATTAAAACAAGCAGGTAGAAACTATTCTTCTCTCTAAAGAAACTTCAGGAAAACCAAGAACTACTGGTTGATTTTTTCCTTGTTCTTTGTAGATGTTGCCTGACACAGAACAGTTCTGCCTTGTTTACAAAACAGAATTTCTTGGTGAGGTATTCCAGATATGCAGTATATGCAAATCTTAAGATAGTGACTTACTATTAAAATTATTATTTCCTTGAAGATAATAAGCCTTCATTTTCTAATGGCTGTTTTATGGCCTTAGATATCATGATAAATTATTATTTCAGGTAAATCTAAACGGTAAATAGATAATATTAATTACTGCATAGACCAGGAAACAGGTAAAAAAAAAAAAATCAGACCAATGTTGTTTTTTATTTAAATAGCTGGTGTGTCTCATCTTACCTTTCTTGAGCTTTGGAATATCAGATAGCAAAAGAAGCACTGCAACGTGAAATACTCAATTACAAAGGGAAAACTCCATGGGGAAATCCAAGACACCCAGCATCGCAGAAAACTAACTAGAACTTATATTGGATGCTGCCATCTTGACAACACACTGATGAGAAAATATAGTTAACACAGTTTTTATTTAAAAGCACCAAACCCTGGTGGGTCATGACACAGCTGTAAAGGTAGTTAATCAAGCTACCCGACGAAAAATCTGCACAGACGGAATGCCGAAATGTATGTTTTAATCAGCGTTTTTCACACTGAGTACTGTGTTTCATAACTGCCTCTGCCCAGTAGGCATTTAGAAAGGATTAACAGCAACAGCTACTTGCTTACGCTGAACTCTTTTCTTAACGCCAGCCTATACTGCTCCCTGGCTATTGTGCAGGATTTAGGTTGTCCCCTTCTCTTCCCACCACGACTGACAGAGGTCAAGGTCACAAGTTGTTTAATGGGTGTTCTCTTCCCACGTACAAGTTAAGTCAAAAGGATGACAGTGAGATACAACACAAGGTATGGTCTCCTTGCTTTGTGTTAGAAAGCACTTTGGGTCTCCTGATAATGGTTTGGATTTTTTTGTTGTTGTATTCATATATGTATGACTAGGTCTGACAGTCCAAAATTAAAATTTCCACTCCAGATGAGACCTTTAGATTCTTCTTTGGATCCCTATGGAAAACATGCAGAAATACTGTATCCTGCTTGTAGACATAAATCTGATCAATCTCAGAGAAGTGAACAAGCATACAAGGCTTTTCTATTGAGAGCTAAAGCCTTGCTGTTTATAGGAGCAGGGGGGCTCTGCAACTGCATTTATGTCATATTTGCTTGTACCCATGTTTGCGTCATGCTGATTCTCTGTAGTTAATACATCCACCTATCGTGAACTGTTTGAGTTAAAAGTTTAATTGAACAACCAACAGTACCAATGAGCATCAGTCCAATGAGCATCACTCCCACCGATTTTAATAAACTCTTGTTGAAAATCATGGAGACTCGAGGCTGTAAGTACTGATTAGAAAATGCAGGGTAGCTGCTCCCAGATGTTCAAGTTATGCACCCAGGAACACCTGCCTTATGCACGCACAAACACATATCCATTGTCCCCATTAACAAAAAAAAGGAAGGTGGGGAAAATAGTATTAAAAGAAATATGTTACTGGTGCTGTGGGCGGTCTTGAACACGAAGCATCAGGTCACACAACACGTCTGTGTAAAGGTTACTCACTGCTGTGGTCCAGCCTCTGAGGCACCCATAGCCAGGGAAGCTCAATTTGGAGGTGAGGTCTGACGGATTTTAGCTGCTAATCACTGCAGGATGCAGTGGCATTACGCTATGGGCTTGCTGAGTGTCACACACCACACGTGAAACTTGCACCATCGCTACTGGTGGTGAGGTGCATTTGTGCCCATGCTGGGCATGGTGCCCCCAGCACTGGCCACGAGCTGCAATACTGCTGCTTGGGGACCTCAGCACCAAAACGTAGCTGGTGTTCAAAGGCACCCAGGAGAACAGCCACTGCCGCAGCCCCTGCTGGGGTGGGTGACACAGCCTGAAGTGAAGGGTCATACTGGGGAGAAAAGCAAAGACAGACAAAAACAATCTTAGTGCAGAGCAAAAAACCTGAGTGTTCTTGTTTTGAGTGTCAGGAGTGGAGATCCGTGCAATCATGGGCTCCTGCTGGACAGTGCTCTGCACCCTGCTCCTCTGCTCAGAGCAGCCACCTGTCCCATCCGTTAGCACTCATCTGGGAGAACTTGCTACCCACACATTCATGCAGCTGTGCCCTCAGCCTGGCCTTCGTGTGCGGGTCCCTGCATTCTGCGGGGACATTTCATTTCCCTGCAGCCCTTGTTTTATTCCTGCTCTTCTCCTTCCAGAGTCACGTTAGTCCCCAAGAGCTTTTTATTTTTTTCCACAGAATTTCTACTCTGAACCTAACCTGACTGAGAGAAGGGGATGTGCATGTCACTGGGTAAAAAGTGCTGATGAGGGGTATCAAGCAATCACCTACTCTTCAGGAGTGGAAGAGCCTTTACTTCTAGTTCTGACAGGACTTTCCAGAACCCTGGAGTCCAGAGGTACCTGATAACTTCTACAAACAAACTGGAAATTGAGATCTGTTGGCCTCTAAAGCCGTTCAATTCTCTAACCATTTTCCTTTCCAGTCTCTGCATCTACAGCTATTGACAAATCATGTCCAGCTTGTTTGTTCTCATTTGTGAACTGTCACACTCAGCTGAGTCATCCCAGCCTCCTTGACACCGCATCACCAGGACTGATGGCAGCAGGGACAACCAGTAAGAGTTAAGCCCATAGGGCTTCTCCTTTTCAGATCAAAGCACTTCATACAAAATATTTCAGCAAAGAAAGCTGGAGCAAACTTTGGAGTGTATCAAAATTAGCAGCAACTTTTTATTAGCCTAAGGGTAAAGCAACTGTATTGTATCAGGATTTGTTTCTAAAAAAGGAAAGGAACATTTTTGTTTACAGACATTTCTGTTTATAGAGTAAATTTGCTTTCGAAGTTGTGTTAAAAATGTGAGGATTGTTCTAAAGCCTGATACTGGGCTGTGTTTGATTAGGATTCCTTCCCACTCTGTTCAACAATGTATTGTTGAAGGGGTTTCAGTGAAATCCCAGCAATGGAAATAGGAAGCATGTGTTTCAATTTAAAATACTGGTGAAAAGAAACTCACTATTGCTTCAGCGTTTTCCTTCCCTGCATTTCTAAAGGCTCCTTGGATAGTCAGTGCTCAGGGAAGAAGCAGAGGCATCACACAATCCCCATAAAAAGGACTAGTGCGGTGTGGGTGAACTTACATGGCCTACAAATACCCCTTGCAATGGTTTGAGGGTCCCCCAGTTCTGCTCTAAAACTACACCCTAGCTGACCCGTCCCCTTTTTGTCAGGCACACACACACACTTCAGTTCAAGTTCAGAAAATAAACACAAACAAGTGACATCAAGTTTAACCACCAAATAGTTCAAATACCAGGGAGAGGAGTTTTGTCTCTTTGTAGCAGTGGCATTCACTCCTTTTTAATGATTGGTGTGTGTCTAACCATTTTCCATTCAAGGTGTAGGCACACTACAGGGGATTTAGATGTTCCAGCAAGTTTCCTTCCTCTGATCACCTTTCACAGGCCCCTTCAAAGAAGTCCACAGACACACATGGCCTCACAACTTAAGCTCAGGAACTAGTGCCTGCAGAAAAGGAAACATGAAATGGAATACGAAAATTTGCAGAAAAAAGAACAAAAAGGTCTGAATTGCCTGGCAGGTATCACATCTCATGTCACTCCCACACAATGTGATCTGTCATGAGTTCAAACTTTGGAAGAAATTTTGGGTTTCATCCAGGACAGCAGGCAGGGCGAAGATCACAAGAGCACCTCACAGCCAATGAACATCACTGCTGAGGTCTATCCTGCCCTGGGAAAGCAGCTGGGGAAAAATATCCCTCAGGGATAGGAATTGCCAACATGGTAGTCTCTTATCCTTTAGAAGTGTAAAAAAGACCAAAATTGGAAATAATCATCTGATGACATGAAAAAAAGACCTGCCTTTGGCTCATGCCATCACTTCAGAAACAGTTATTACCGCATGACGTGCAGAAATGATCCAAACCAGACTCCTGCTACAGATTTAAATTCTGAAAATTTTGCAGTTTGCTACATATATCTGCAGTAAAGAATAATTTCTTCACCAACAGCCAGCAAAAAGGCCAGTTGGAGCTTTCTCCTCCTGTCCTGTCCAGTTTACAAGCAGTGTGACTATTGCCCTCGTTTTGGTAAGATCATACTACTGAATTTGTGCACGACCAATCTCCACACCTGAACAATCACAAAGCTGCACCCTGCAGCTGGGGTTTCCTTAATTGCTTTCCCAACTACTTTCCCTATAGCCCCCCATAAGTTAGACGAAGAACTACGAAGTTTTAACAGCCACCATCATACAGCAGGTATCTCTGTCTCCAAATCACCTTTCAGAGCCATAATATCAAGCACCTCAGATGGCAATTTCTCATCCTTTCTTGAGGACCAGGAGAAAAGTGCATCGCCAGTGGTGTACTGCCTTATTTACTGCTCCAGATACGGTCAGTTTCATCTCACACATGTGACTGTTCTTCAGAAGACTGAAATTACAGGGTTTCAGAATCCTAGCTTCTAGGGAGCTGAATTGCTACACGAGACCATCATATGTGTGGATGTGACACTGTGTTCTTATGTCATGTAACTGTACATGTAGTAGAAACCTACTTCACATTTATTCATGCCAAGGCAGTTGCTGCTTGAACTCAGGCTTTTAACCAGGACAGACAATACCACTCTTAACACTTCTCGATTTTTGTCCAAAGAGACCTTTGCCAAGGCAGAAGTTTCTTTATGAAAATCAGCAAAAGAAATCAGACCCTGGAGGTGCTGGACTGGCCCTGTACTAACGCATGCAGTGCTCTGTCCTTAAGGAGGCACTTCCAGACAAAAGGAATGTGAATCCATGTAACATCCTACAGCACAAGACTCATGGCCTCTGGGACACACAATAAGGACAAGACTGCAATTTTGAGCAGATATAATCAGCGAGTTCTGCTTCATTGCTGAATATCTGATATTCTCAAAGCAAGCTACATCTCAATGTCTCACACCTTAGTGTAACTAAAACCTGAGTGCAAAAGTTTTATAGCTGTCCTCTTTGGAGTATCTGGACACTTATAGAGAGATCTAGAGAGCTGTTCATGGTTCATAGGCTAATTCTGAATACTTTTAATGGATTGTACAGATTTCTGTGCTCGGTTTTATGAAATACATTAAATTCATATAGACACAATGCTATCTGGTAGATGAATGCATGTCTTCTGCCCCATGATGAAGCAACAAGTGATCCCAGAAGGCTAACTTTTCAAAAAGATCTATTTCTTGGCTAATTGCAACATGAAAGAATTATTGTTGAAATAAGCACAATGCACCCCAAGTTTTGCTCATAGGTCTCTCAAACCATTCTCACAGATACACTAGGATCGTATTGCAACAGAAGGATCTTCCAAGAACTCAAAGTTGACTGACACATTTTACTTTTACTTTCCAGTACATAAAAATCTATTTTGCACTTCTTCCTATAGAGATATACCACAAGTAGGAAGCAATGGACTGGAAGCTAGGCAGGATCCCTACCATAGGAACTGAAGGTAAAGGCTAAAAACAGAGATGGTGAAGTCTCAGCTAAAACTTTTCATATACAGCAAGAATTTTGCTACATTCCCTTTCCCATAGCCAGGTGTACTCAGTTACATTAACTGACAGGTCACCTGAAGAGTTAAAAACAAACCAAAAGGAACAAACAAACAAAAAATAACATCAACTTTAATCAGTACACTTCCACCTGAAGAAGAAAGCCTGAACACAGCAGGCAAAAGAGAAAAACCTGTGTCAAGGGCAATACCATCTCCAATATTCATATATCATGCATTAGAGATTACTAGGACTGAACTGCTAACAGTTGTATGCTGCTAGAAGCTTCGGTATATTGTAAATACATTATCTGCTGCAAGCCGGATACTGTCCATATCAGGCTACCCAAAAAGTTGAATGTGAATAAAAGTTTAAACCACTCTTTTTCCATAGTTTATTTTACATTTAAAACCAGTCCGCAGTTGGATCAGTTCCTTTCAGCAAGGCAGAAGTTACAAGCTAACAATAGGGTCATAGCGATGGTTCTTCACTCTTCATCTTTTTTGTTTGTCCATTCGAACCACGCTGAAGTTCCTTCCTTTTCTTTTTCTGCTGTTGTAACCTTTCCTCTTGCTTCTCTAGGTAGGTGGCTGCGTTATCAAATGAAGCCTTGTAGAGACTGCCATAGTGGCTCTCTTTGCCAACAAAACCTGCAATTGGGCAAAGCATTAACACAAGATTTAATTCCCTCAGAGGTCTCACCAGTTACTTCCTGTACTGTAATTCTAAATAGGGGCATTTCAACTCATTTACTGTGGTCCTACCCACTTTATTAAATATCAGCATTTGCATTGTGTAAGCCTGATTTGTGTTCATAAGCCTCTGTCCTGCATTCACACAGCCAAGCATAGCCTCCATTTTTAGGCTAAAAAATTCGCACCTGACATTGAATCAAAGAAAGCACACAGTTCTCTTTACATGTTGGACAGTTGCAGATTTCAAGGCTTCTCTTTTTAACATAACTGCTGTTGCCCCTTACTTGTTAGACATGCCATTGGGGCTGTTCCCCAAGACCTAAGCACTGCAAGGGGTGTATGCTACCTAACCATTCTTAGCTGACTTGTGTCCGAGAGTATTAACTTAAAAGGAGCACAAAGAAGTAGATTTCAAACAGTGATGTCCTACAGCGCATACACATTTCTAAATATTTCCCCTGATAGTTCTGTTACACCTTCTGTGAATTCAGCATAATATTCATCACACCATCTCCAAGACTGTAAGCACAGACAAGTTCAACAGGAAACAAACTACTATCCAAAAAAACCCAATCAGATGGTTTCTGTAAAGAATACAGAACGAGACTAGCTGGCCAGGTCCACATTTCTAAAAATTGTTGAGAGTGGTACTTGACAAGCCAGTTACCTCTAGTTCTCTTTGTATTCCTACTTTTTACCACTTGCAAAAATTCTTGATCTCAAAGGGCAAATGCAAGGAAATCTGGTATTTGCTAGGGTTTAGTCCTGAAGCCAGTGTGCTGTTCCACAGTACCGTACATACAGTATCCCTTGCTGGTACTCAGCAAAGAGCACGCTTCAAGGGCCTTGCATTCACAAATTAACCAGTTTATTTGGCCCTGGCAAAAAGTGTGTGCTGTCAGTTTGAGGATTCGTGCTACTCTCCACTTGATCAGTCTGCACTAAATCTGGTTCTGTCTTTTGCTGGGATCAATTATAACAGAATATATAACTGTTCCAACACGTACTTCAAGGTTGACCTTCGCATCTTAAATCCTACAGAATCAGCAATCAGTAGAAAGAAGTTTGTAAAAGGACAATAAGCAGGCATTAAGACTGGGTTTAAACAATATAACGATTACCTTTTTAAAAAGAAGTAACTATCTTTTCAAGCACTAATGATACACTGGAATAAGTGCTCATCAAGTGAGCCTCCCCTTACTAATTAACAATAATAGACCCTGTCATCCGAGCAATCCTCCTTTCCCAGCTGCAGATGCAGCCGGCTACCATGTATCACAGTAATTTGCTACGCTGGCTAATTATGCTCAGAACCTCTTCCCCTGCCTGCTCTTTTTACTTCTTTGTTGCTCATTTTCACTCAGACCTCACATTTCTAATTATCTGCCAGGCTGTAACTATCAAGTTTGCAAAATCTATATGCAAACACTCTCTTTTCCAAGAGAGTACCTGCCTTCCTTTTAGACTTCAAAGACTGTGCCAACTTAATGATAACTTAGCAACTAACTTAATGACAACAACAACAACCAACTTAATGACAGCTACACCAAAACCACCCAACAGTAGATATTGAGGAGACTTTACATTAGACTGCACATTCCTGCAATTCTTCCATCTTTAACATTATGATCACCAAGAACTGACCAAAAGGCTGGTGGGGACTGCAACAGCTTTTTTAGGTAAAGTTTGCAGTCTCCCAGCAATGTACAGGAAAGAAATTTCAATTAATTAACTCTCAATGCATGAAACATCCACTAGCACATGCCACAACCCTTCTCTACCCTGCAACCACCACTGCTGCAACTTCAGCTTCTAAATGAATTTGGGTGATGTTTAAATACAAAATATCCTGGAAACATGGGGTGCTTCTGAACTAGTAAACCATGTATGCTTTTTCTGCCAGAGACTGGGGGTAGATCACAAATCAAGAACAAAATGAACCAACGCTGACACCAATCAATTTCATCTGTGATACCATCCAGAGTCACACCCTCCAGCCACAGCGAGCTCCACATCATCTGCCTTGCCAAGGTGGACCCGCATGGCCCATCTTTACAGCAAAGCTGCTCCTCCCATGGCTATTCTATACCTACTATCTTCACTGTACTTTTGATAAAGTGTCACACCCAGGTAAGGGACACGATGACAAACACCACTGTTCGATATCACAGCAGCAAGACAGGCTCCAGCAGCTCTGTCATAGGGTGATATATCTATATCCCTCTGATAAGGTGTCTATGTAAATCAGTTATAATGCTGTAAATTCAGATTTAATTACCTACATCATTTTGTGATAACAGTAACCTAAACACACTTCATGATCTACATTAACTTCCATACCAGATGCATTGATGAAACTGAGAAAACAGAAAGATTAAGTGACTTCAACAGCCAGCTAAACTGACCTGAACTCTAATTGTCCTCCTAAATCTTATGCTTTAGCTGTAAAAACAGCATTTTCTGGGCCTTTCGGCCAAATTTCTCACCTTCAAACACTGTCCAGTTGTCTTGAAGATATTTTGACATCTTCTGTAATCCTTTGTCGTCAGTTACTTCCTGGGAAAACAAGGAACACTGCATGATATTTTGGGAATAAACAAGCTCGTGTTTCACAGCACACTGAAAAATGCAGCAGCTCTCAGACAACTACAGTGAAAGTGTAAGCCCTCCATGATCTCTCTTAGGCTCCTTTTTTCCAGGGTAGCTACAGAAACCTGGCCTGAGATTGTATGTTCTGCTGGGGAAGCCTTGCAGCTTCAAGGAATAGAAAATGGATTCCCACTTATTAATATGTGAGGAAAAGAAATATTAAAAGGAACACTGAAGGGTCAAAGAACATCCTTAGAAATTTCACTTAAAACCATTTCACAACTATACCATAATTAGCTGGATATTTACAAGGATAACAAGTGGATATCCAGTTGTTTAATAGGCTATTACAGAGAACTTGATAGCACATCCCTCAAACTTAACTCCCTGTTTACAGTGAAAAAAAAAAATCCCCTTAATGCTCCCAGAATGCCTTGTCCCCCAAAGGATCCCTCAGAGGCATGCACAGGGAAGGCTGTGTAGAAAGCGTTCCTGAGCAAACCACAAAGGGATTTTGTTGTTTTGTGGGTTTTTAAAACAATCAAGTGTAGCACACAGAAAGCACGGGCAACGGTTTAAAAAGTACTGAGCATAACAGCTGACAACCGCTCTGCTTCATCCTGCTATGCCAGATGTTAGCTTTACCAGAGAAGAAATTGATATTCACAACAAGCTCTCAGCAGCTTTGCATTGATATGCAGGTGAGAAGTAGAATGAGATGTGTATCGGTGACTTTTTCTCAAGACATAGAGAAGTATGCCATTTCGCTTTCATGGAACGTAGTTTACTCCATTTTTGTTATAGCCTCAAGACAACACGAAACATTCATCCTGTTAACACAACAAAAGTATCTACCTTCCACTGTTCATCACATGGTCTGTACAATAGAAGAGGAGCTTCCTTCTCTTCCTGCAAAATCCATAGATCTCCCGTTTCCTCAAATGCAATGTCCCAAACTTTGTGTTTTGAAGAGATTTGCTGTCTGTAAACTAGCTGCTGGCCAATGGCATCAAGCTGAAAGATGTAGACTGTGGAAATACTTTTGAGAGGAAAAACTTAATTACCATTATTACCAAATCCACCTACAGCCATCACTTGTACAGTGAACTACAACCACCCACTCTAGTTCCAAAAAGAGCCAAAGCAAAGTCATTAGGAATTGCAAAAAATATTCTAGCACTTCAAGTGGTTTGCTTACATGATCTGAGACAGAAGCTGCAAATACCTAATACATCAAATTGCTTTTCAAGTGTTATATGAAAGTAAAAGCAGTCAGTGTCGTCTTCTCTTTAAAAGAAAAGGTAATAAAGGGAATTTCATAAAGATTACTAAGGATTTATATCAGGAGCATTGCATCATGGCACACTGGCCTACAGGGCTTCACTTGAAGGAATAAATAGCTGAGCACCAGTCAAAATAAAACAGGAATCACATGCCAGGGAAGGGAGGAGGGAATGAGAAGCACAGGAAACCTTGAAACAACTGAAGAACAGGACTCCGGCACTGCACTCAGCTCAACCTCTCTCCCTCAGCACTCACTCCTCTAATGGCCACAGCCTCTACATGCAGAGCTTCCTAACCTCCCTCAGACAGGTCCCCAGTGTGCCAGGCAAGACATCCTGGCTCCCTCCCGAGCAGCCTACCAGCTCTACATGATGGCCCTGTTCAGAAAAACTGGGCTGTGAAGTGGGAAATAAAAGCCTGATATGGAACACAGTGCAGCCCCTGGGCTAAGCGACACTGGCACAGCCCTCAACTGACATGGCTTCTTCCAGGACCAGTGTGGATATCCACGCAAAAGGTGTGATGGGGAGCAGTTAAGGCTCCTCAGCCTGGTGAAGGGCAAGTCCACTGAGTGGACAGATAAACAATTTCACTGTATAGGCAGCTCTGGCAACCTCTCCCTTTCCTGTTGGCAAGCTCTTGTCAGGAAGAACAGCTCCTCTGGCAGGCTTAAGACGCTATGGAAAGAGAGGGAAAAAGGGCTTTGTCCATCCCTGCAAGACATTTCCCCACCAGTTGGACTTGTAAGGTTCCTCAGTGCTGAGGCCCTTCAGCTCCCAGGCACCCTCTCCTTAGGCAAACACATATATTTGAATCCAAAAGACAATGTAGCCTCTCAGCAGTTTTAAACAGAACCCATTTATGGGAGCAGAATACGGTAACAGAAGTTTGGCTGCTAAATCGCCACTGCACCCTGAACAAAATGGGGTCCAAAACACACGTGTCAGGCACAGCAATTTAGGGAAACATCCTGAGCACTGTGCAGGGCTCTCATGCACCCTAGCCTCACATTTCCTCCCATGAGGGAGAGGCATCACAAAGACTGCAAAATTTCACTAAGCCAGGTAACCCTTGCACTCACCTCTGCACTCAGACCAAGTACAACAAAAACTCAAAGTCTCCCTGTGAGGCCACAGGAATGCCTGGGATGCTCGGAGATCCACCCCACCAAGCAGAATTGTAGAATAGTTTGGGTTGGAAGGCACCTTCAAAGGTCATCTAGTCCAACCCCCTGCCATGAGCAGGGACATCTTCAACTAGATCAGGTTGCTCAGAGCCCCGTCCAGCCTGGCCTGGGATGTCTCCAGGGATGGGGCATCTACCACCTCTCCAGGCAAACTGCTCCAGTGTTTCACAACCCGCATTGTAAAACATTTCTTCCTCATGTCTGGCCTGAATCTCCCCTCCTTTAGTTTAAAACCATTACCCCTTGTCTTCTCATAACAGGCCCTGCTAAAAAGTCTGCCCTATCAGTCTCATAGGCCCCTTTTAAGTGCTGAAAGGCCACAATAAGGTCTCCCTGGAGCCTTCTCTTCTCCAGGCTGAACAACCCCAACTCTCTCAGCCTGTCCTCACAGCAGAGCTGTTCCAGCCCTCTGATCATCTTGGTGGCCTCCTCTGGCTGCTCTCCAACAAGTCTATGTCTTTCTGTACCGAGGGCTCCAGAGCTGGACACAGGACACCAGGTGGGGTCTCATCAGAGCAGAGCAGAGGGGCAGAATCAAGTACTGCAGGCTTGAGGACTGTTAGGTCAGCCAACAGGTAAAGCTGCTATTGCCTTTGCAGGAACTGTGATGATTTTAGTCATTATTCCATTGATTCTTACCAATCACATAGAATGGCAACATAACCACCTTGACAGCAGTACGTTATTCTTGACACAGGGTATTTCTATTAGGAAAAGAAAAAGAAACATCCTTGTAAGTTAAGACCATTTATGGGCAGAAAATTCACATTCCACTTCATGTCCTAGCCTTTAAAATTTAGCAGATGTCTTAATTTACAGCAAGTTAAGCAACATAGCTACCTTTAAACTGCAGTCGAGTACATTTTTGTATCAGTGTTTGCTATTTTATGAAGTTTTCCACACTTCTCCAGTCACAGTCATCCAGAGATCAAATGAAAAGGTTTCAGTGAACTATTCTTAATAGACAAGCTGATAACAGGTGAAGGAAAAGTACACCACCTTCAAACATTCTCTCCTGCAATGTTAATGGCAAACATATCAACATTAAGCCTGCTCTGCCAGGATATCGCACTAGCACCTTAGAGATTATAAACACAAGTCATTAGCTGCTATGTGTGTTAAAAGAACAAAAAAAAAAGCAGATAGCGAAGCATAGCTAACATCCTTGCTGTATTGTCTATTTTCAATCTGTGTCTGAGTGAAGTCATATAGCTTAACAGAAAATGTGTTCTGAAGAACACAGCAAGACTGCCTGAGGCCATTTTCCTCATTAAAAACAAAGCAAAAACACCCCACACCACACTCCTAATTTAGAAGATATATAGTTTTATCTGGAAGAGAATCGGAGAAATGCCTTTGCTGCACAAACCACACTACTTGAAATATGCAACAACTGATTTGAGGCTCCTTGAGTGGGAAGTAAGAACTTGGGAGGAGCAGAGAAACCGCAAGAAGATGCCCCAGAGCACTTTTTCAAAAGTATCTGTTATATAATGCGAAAGACAAAACTGCAAAGGCAAAAGCCTGGTTCTCAAGTATATTTTATAAGTAGCGATAACACCAGCACTTCTGATTAATAAAACCTTCCTAACAGAGAAGCAGTGAGTTATTCCCTATAGGGAAGGAAAAATACATCTTCTTGACACTCTGCTAGCCGAATTCGGATGCATCCTGAAGTCCTCTTTCCTTTTATCTCCTTTCCAGCCTTCAACTCTTTCCCTAACACGACACTGGTCACTAGACAGAAACTTTGGTTCCCCAGGTTAAGCTGAATTTGGGAGTAACCACAAGATTTTTACCCTTTGAGCTACCAGCTGATGTTGTCAGGGTGCTTGTTTTGGAATTTTGTAATCAATGTAGGAAAGCAAAACAAGCTGTACAGCTTCCAAACAATCAAGCCAGCAAGTTTAACACCAGAAGCTATTTTGCCAACAGTACATGATACAACTACTAAAAGATAAACCAACTGCGAGAAAGTTAATTAATGGTATAAATATAGCTGAAAACCAGGGTTACACAGTGCATCTCCAGCACATGAGAAAAAAAAATCCATCGTGTGATGCAGTCTCATGGGGGGGGAAGCAAGAACAACGGCATGCACATACCTTTCACTTACATACTGAATTGCCTGTTTGGACAGAAGAGGAGCACTTTATAGAAAACATTAGCAAAAAGATGATATATTTCAGAGCTCTTGGGAGCAGATGGGACTAATGTTGCTACTCTGCAGAAATACTAAGTTGTTACTCCACATTTAGCATCGGGACCCAGGACTGCTGTTTAACACGGACATAAAAAAAGCTTACAGTTCCAAATACCAAGTAATATGAGTGTGCTGAATCAGAAAGCTTCTCTGTGAATGCAAGCCAGGTGAGTGCAAGCCCCAGAGTAGTATCTTGTTCAAGGACAAGGCTATGAAATCAGTTAACTTAAAGAGCTACAAGAGCAGTCTGTAATAAACAGATGTTCACTTGATACTCTCTGAACTTATTCAGCATTTATATGACACTGTTATCTGCCTGCCAACGCCTTAAAATTAACTTTTTATGTCATCTGTGAGAAGACGTGACCCTATAAAAAATTAATGTACTGGAGCACCAGGGTAGAGTTGTGCAATTTATGTTCTGGACTTTAAACAAGCTTCTTCTGTCAAGAGGATCAGATTAGGTGAAAGCTCCAAAGCAGGAAAAATATTTGTATAGCACTAGAAAATTAGAGAATTACTCCCATTCTGGTGGGAAAACGAGCTGAGGATCTGCAACCAAACAGCTGAAACCAATCCTACATTGCTCAGAAACACTCCTACATTCCCCAGACAGACACATATTCATCATCTGCCAAGCAAAATAAGGCCACATTTATGTGTGCACATGACCCACCATTACTATGATTCCATTATCATTGTGCTTCAAGTTGCATTTCAAGCTTCAGCGCATTCACAGTGGTTATCAATGGTAAAAAAGAAATAGAACACGAACGGAAAAGCACTTATATCCCCACCTGATCTCTGGTTGCCAGAGTCACTTGCAGACAGTGTGCTAGTTACAACCTACAAAGCACTGACTCAAGAGACTGTTCTCTTAAATTCAGACTATAAATATCACACTAGATTGTGAAGATGATCTTTGATACAACTGGATACACAGCACGACTAAATATTACCACCAGACACCATCTCAGGCATTTCTAGCACTACGATGCCAGCAAAACACAAGTCTCCTTTCCCCTTTGGTCCTGCTGGCCCTCAAGACAGTAATCGTTCTGAAAAAGGTACATATTGACAGCAGTGTAGCAATACAGCACAAAGGTGGCAATGCACTGCATTAAGGCTTAATTCTGTCATTTATCTGTCTGCAATCACTGGGACACTGCCTGATCACTGTTCAAGTACGTACAAGCTCCGGAAGAAACCAAGTCTTCTGTGCCCCTCAAGCATCATGCAAATTTAGTGTCACTGAAGACAGATTTTAAAATGCCTGTAAGAGTGGGCAGTAAGCAGAATTGCACAGATTCAAGGAACAGGCCAGCCTGAGGCTTCCAAGATCACCATTAGGAGAAACACATGGCAGTGGACAGAAGTTCCTGCTTGAAGCAACAAGTTTTTTTCCTCTAACATGTATTAGTTTATCCAGTGCTACATCCAAAGTTTATTATATAGTTTAAGATTATTTTTTAATAAACTTGTTTGTAAGCAGTAGAGTTAGGATTCAGTGTGGAATCAAGCACTGTTAATTTACACTCAAGCTATCTTACTAAATGCTAAGCCAGTCTGAGCAACAAGTAGCATTTTTAAAATTAATAAGATTCCCCACTTCACAGCTGGTTGCTTACTAGTCCTTAATGATCCAATAAAGCCAGAAGGCGAAGTATTTTAAAATAAAACCATTCATCCCTCCAAAAGAAACACCTTGCAACACTACTGCAGACATGGATTCGATGGCTTTCAAACTATGTTGTTTCCACAAAACACTCTCATTTGCTACTTTTGAACACAAAAATAAAACAGTTTCACTGTGAAACACCCAGAGCCACTCATTTCCAGAGGCTATATCTGCTCAAGTAATTCTGTCGGTTTGCCTCAATCTTAATTCTCCCTTCCTCACTCAAATCCTGCTGCATCCAGACTATAAGAGGATACCAACTAGATGGGCTTGTCACCTAATATGATACATCTGGTTTTTTACTTGTGGAAAAAGAAAACAAAACAAAAAACAAACCACAACCAAAAAAACAGTAATAGCTACTGCAAAGATTTTGAGCACTAAACTCAAGCTGAAATGAACCAGATACCTTCTGAACGTGTATGAGAAGTCTCTGGCACAGGTGTTTTTTAAAGTATACGTAAAAGTTCAGAAGTAGGTTAAATTGCCAGTACAGATACTACCCTGAATTCCTGCTAACAGGAACTCTAGGACAAAACCAAGATGTCCAGTATCTCAGCCTTGAATGCTCTGATGCAAGTGGTTGCCTTCCTGCGCTTATGTACAGACAGAAAGCTGCATGTTATTCTCCAACACAAAGAACAACTTGCTGATGTCTTCTGTACAGAAAAAAACCTTGAGTTGTCACGTCTGTCCCTAGGAGCTTGGTCCTTCCATGGATTGTGCTCCAGTTCAGTAACTGGGAATCTCACTAACAAGATCAGGCCAGGCCTACACAGACAGCAAAGAATCTCAGAGATCCCCAGGAATGGCTCCTGACTGCACACCACACTTCAACCAACCAAAACCACAACAAAACACAATGGAGGAAAGACAGAACTTTTCAATTCAATTTCAGCCTGAATAAAAATTCCGCAGTGGATTTGCCTCAAGAGCTGTGCACGGTTACAGGCTTCCCAGTCATCTAACAACTGGGAGACAGCTGTGGTCTTCAGAGAGAGACAAGTTTTTATATATTCACACAAAAAACACACTCAGCATGGTGGGTGGTAAAATGGACAACTCCCTAATGACCCAACAGATTAGAAGCTTGCTAATCTGCACAGCAGGAACAAGAATGAGTGCTGTTTCACTGCTAATAGGTCATATGCCAATTCACGTGACAAGAAGAACAAAACCAGAGATCAAGTACCACCAGAACCACTGCTCACATCAGATCAGCATCCCAAATCACGGTAGCACCCCAAACATGTACATAAGACACCAGTGATGTACAGGCTTCAAGTTAAGGAGAGCTCCTAGGGTAACCAGTTTTCACACAGGACTCCTACATCTTAATTTTGGACACTGTCCAGCTTCAGAACAACCCAAAGGAACAAGCCCAGTGTTTTGACTCCCCAGGGCAGTACTGTTGCAGGTGATTGGTTACAGATCATAGAACTACAGAACACCAGTTTGGAAGGGACCACAGGGATCATTTGGTCCAACCTTTCTTGGCAAAAGCACGGTCTAGACAAGATGGTCCAGCATGCTGTCCAGCTGAAACTTAAAAGTGTCCAATGTTGGGGAATCCACAACTTCCCTGGGCAGATTATTCCGATGGCTGATTGTTTTCATCATCGAAAATTTCCCTCTTGTGTCCAACTGGAATTTCCCCAGGAACAACTTGTACCCATTAGCCCTCATATTTTCCATGTGACTCCTTGTAAAAGGGGAATTTTCTTTGTAGTCACCCTTTAAATACTGGAACACTAGCATCCTAGTCATTTGTGAAGTGCTCTTTAGATAAGATTGTGACACACTGGCATATTGGAACATAACAAGAGCCTGAAAAGCCACTTGGTGCCTGCACATGGACACACCTTGGAAAAGATCAGAACACCCTTGTGACATTGACAAATGTAAAGAAATAGCTTTAATATGACGTTTTCCACAAAACACCGAAGCAGCAAAGACAAAAGCTTTAGACTGCAAAGTTGCACATCAAACTGTCTCAACCTCACACTCCAGGAAACAAAACTGAATGGAGACTTATCTAATAACAAGTCTTAACCTCAGCTCTGCTGGGAAGGGAAAGGCAGCAAGAATACACCTGGGGTCCTTTGGGAACTTGTTGGGAAAGCTTCACTTGCAAAGATAAATCATTCTAGAATTCAAGGTCACAGAAATTAGCACAGTGAACCTGAAACTTCCAGAGGGGCAACAGGGTAAACTCAATAACCTGAAATTCAGATTGTGCAGGAACGCTTTGTGGTTTTCCTATGCTACCTGAGCTGCTACAGCCAAAACAGAACACTGATGGCAATGAAGAGGAGAAAGTTATCCTGCTCTTCTCATCTCACACTTCATGAAATGAAAAGCTGTCAGGATCTGCAAGACAAGAGATGGCATCACCAGAAAGAAACACCAGAAGATGCAGACAGCTCACTTAGCTACTGTAAAAGCCTAAGTGCCCTGTGGCTGCTCAGCTTGTCACCCACCCTGCAGGGCTAGGGTTGGGCACAGGAGCCTGTCTCCAAGCTCCCTCACAGGACCAATTCATACCAAGAATCTCCTAATACTGGAGAAGATTAAGATGTTAGAAAGCACAAGCAGCAGCGCAGCATTAACCCCGAGGAACAGAGAATCAACCTTGTGGTGCCCTCTTCTCACCACATTACGGTGCTCATGGCTACAGTCTGAGGCACGGGAGATCACCTGCATGTTACAAAGCTTCTTTTTGCTCAGATGAATTGCAACTTTAACACTTGAAATTTTAAGTATTTTTAAAAGTGGGTAATTTTTTAGATCTTTCCACTGTTACAAGACAGTTTCCGGCTAAGAGACAAAGCCACCTGTGTTTTTGGAAAAAAGTCAAGTGAAGGCTTTGTCCAGCATGTCGAACTTCTATTTGGAAAGAATCACAAAGAGCTTCTTTTGGTCACTGTTTGGCACTTTCTAGAAGTGCACACAAGACAACGGAATGGATTCCACAGACTTTCTTCCCTTCCCAAGATCCCAAGGTATTGTAACAGTTTCCAGGTCTCACATAACTTCCAAACCCGCTGAGATAAGGGAAGCACCCCTAACAAAATGCAACAAACATGTCTTGGAGTCACAGGGGTCAGAAGGATAGCAAAAGCACTAACACATATTGATGTACCTGGTCAGTTTTGGTAGTCTCTGGCCCACAGATACTACTCAGATGACAGCAGTGCACTTCTTCTCCGCTTTTGTACTCCCAAAGTCTCAGAGTCGAGTCCTGGACAGATGGAAACAGACACAAGTACTATTATTAACAGCACCTCAGGCAGAGAGACGACTCATGGCCTTCAGCTAAATCAAATTTCCCTGAGGAGCTTCTCATAGAAGTTGCTAAAGAGTCACTTAGTTGAGACCTCACATTGCAGATAAAGCATTAACGTATTTTCCCCCTCCATCCTAAATTATTAAATCACGCTAATTTTAATTCTCCTTTTGAAGTGGAAATTGGGTAGTTGGAGAAGTGCATTTCAAGCCTGTCTCAAACAGCCCAGTAATCCATGTGCTCAGCGTTTTAATGGCAATTCTTTCAGGTTGCCCTTCTCCACCCCCACTCTTGTTATCACCCAAACTGTCATTTGATTTAGTAACCTCCCAGAGAGAAGCTAAATACCTCTCTGGAAAAACAGAGTCATCAAAGAGCATTTGCTAAGAATTAAATACAGCCACACACAGCACTAATGCTAGAGTCGCTTAAAGAATAAGAGGAACAAGAGACAAGAGCCTTGGGGAAGCAAGAGCATCAGCTGAAACCAAATGTTAAGAATTACTACAATTTTCACATCTTTGCAGAAAACATTATCTGTTTCCTATGCGGCTTTGGCAGTCTGGGAAACAAAGAATATAGTTTCCTTTCTTTAGGCTGACTCCATCTACTCACTCTGTACAGGTCTGGTAGAATCCCATTAATTTAAGAAAAAGGCTGGGGGGAGGGAAAGGAGGGAACACTCCTTCAGTCCTCATCCAAGCACTGAGCAGCACTGCATTGCAATCTCTATAAAACATGCACTGGATGTATTATGAGGATATAGAGACAAGGATGTAATTCAGAACCAGTCTCACAGGCGAAAGCAAGTGGGAAGGCGAATAAGGATCAGTTTTCTCATCTTAAAAGCTCTAAAAAAAAAAAAATACATGAACCTAAGGCTGTTAATTCTCAAGACACTCATTATTATGGCAGGCTGACGTAATATCCATTTGCTTCAAAGTTGTTTAAGTAGTCCAATGATTAAAGTTTGTCTGTGTTCCAAAGCAAGAGTTAATGATGAAGAACACCCAAGGTCTTTGCAATTTCTCCATTCCAAAGATCTTAATAAGAAGCTAGTCTTGCTATAGACACAGTAAATGGCTTGTACTATCTAGCAATAGAAGGGCTTAACACTGAACAGAAAGTTGAGAAAGGGGGGGAAGAAGAGAGAGAGGAGGTACGTTGAAAACCATGAGAGTTTTTTTGAAGTATCCCAAGGAATTTAGGGGAAACGCATGAAAAAAAATGGTTTAAAATCCTGAATTTTCAAGAAAAAAATACATATCTTTTTTAAGAAATTTCAATACCTACCCCAGAAGCTGACAAGAGCAGATCAGGATAGTTGGGTATTACAAGTATTTTACTCACAAACCTAAAGGGAAAGTAGTGAAAAGTTGAAGTCTCTTGCATGACACTCTGGTCTTTCAACAGACAAATAGAAAACACCAATTTCAAATAGAACCTTATAATAAACAAAGAGATTCTCCACATCAAGCTAATTACAAGGCTCTGAGCAACCTGATCTAGTTGAACATGTCCCTGCTTATTGCAGAGGGGTTGGACTAGATGAGCTTTCCCTTCCTAGATGAGATGTCCCTTCCAAACCGAACTATTCTACGATTCTAACACAGACCTAGCTGTTGTTTAACGTGATTTGAGGAGATAATAATTTATCCAATGAGGCACAGTGAAGAACTGCACACGGTAACTTGTGCACACAACAAACTTACTCTTCGTGTCCCAGACAGTAGGATACAATACAATAAGGAGCCTTTGCCAAGCTGACTCTGATCTTCTCATCTCTGTCTGCAGTTAGGATATACTGGTCATCAGGACTCAGTGCCTGTTGGTAAAGGGAGTGTTTTAATGCCCAGTAGTTTAATGCTTGTTTTTATGCAATTCTCCCTAACCAGAGGAAAATAAGATAAGCAGTAAACTTTTTCTCCTGACTCTGAATGGCAGGTACAATCATTAAACCACACTTTTCCACCAACAATGGAAGCGTAAGTCTTTATGACAGCAACTTTCTCGCTAAGACAAGCAACACTGACTACTGAGTTCAGTGAAAGCCGCTGAGCTTCAACAGTACAGGCAGAAGTCTGACTACATCTTACAAAGAAAGAAACTTATCACATTGAAGAGCTCAACTGACATGACAGACTGGATGAATTCCCATATACATTCTATCACCAAGTCTTCTGTGACTGTAACATTAAGACTTCTTGAACACACACACTCCCAGAATAGATAATCCTGTGGTAAGCTTGCTCCACGGACACAAACCCAATAAGAAGAATTTAAGACCATGTACTCCATTTATATTAAAAAAGACCTCCCAAATCGGTGACAAGAGCAACAACGCCAAGACTCAAACGCAAGACTCAAACACAAGCAGGAACGTAGGTTTGCACACTAACTTACCACATCCAAGAGCAGAGACAAGTGACCCAGCTCAAGTTTTCCATCTGCTTGGGGTTCTGTTATTGAGTAAGAATAGAGATCACCAGACTTGTCTGCAACCAGAATCTTATCATCTGCAGCTGTAATAATCAGGGAAGTACATCTCCTGTTCACAGACCTGAAAGAAAAATGGCATAGTCTCAACAGGTCTGGATGGCAGCTTCACTAAGTCTGGATTCAGACCCAGTTAAACCAATGAAGAGAAAAGCTCTCAGATGCAACATTCCTGAAATGGCAGCAATGAGAATAATGTTAAGGGAAGGTATGAGGCTGAAATAGCACTTTTGAGTCCTATTCAATGACTGAACTATGTAATAACAAACACCTGAGGGCTGGGAGAAAAAAAAAGGAGAGACCTTTAAGGCTGCATTTTGCTTAGGTACATCCTCAACTGAGCATCTTGACTAGGTAAGAACAATATATTGTACTTCAAGTAAGAAGACAGAAATTCCAAGATGTTTTAGTGACTGTTTAAGGGAACACCATAACAATGGGAAAACATATAGGACAAGAATGCCTACAAACACAATGAAGGCTCAGGCAGCACAGTTTCAGAACAGGTTACCTTGCCAACACAAGAGTCTTGCTTCAAGTTCATTGTACTGTTTTTGATCTTAAATACAAAGATTCAAAAGTTTCCCTTGTCTGAAAAGAGCCGTCTACAAAATCCAGCACCAAGCGAAACCTTTTCTACAGTTTGCCACAAAACACCAATGCAAGATATATAGCTCAACTTTGGCATTCTTTTCTTCATGCAGAGACCTTTCTGCCTGTATTCCAAGTTTCATAATAGGAGGCAGTGATGCTCCCCCCAAAAAACAGCTGTGGTCCTAGTTGATCTTTTAGCAGAAAATTGAAATATCAAACAATTACCCAATCCCATATTAGGGGCAAGACATACAGGGCAGGGCAGCAGGGAAGACGGAATGCAGAATGAGCAGAATCTGCCATTTCTCATTTTGCTGGTGATTACTTACTCACTACAACATTAGTTAAGCCACCAAAGGTCCATCATGTACCCTATACACACAGCCAAGCTGACAGAGATTCCTTTTCCTTTTGCAACCAGGGCCTCACATTTGTCAGAGAGCAAGAGAAGCACAGATGTCACATGCTCAGGTACTTCCTCAGGAACTCCCTGATGGTCCCCTTTTTCATAGACAATTGTCACAAGCAGCAGCAGAAAACTTGTAACCGGAGGACCTCTGGTGGACAGCTACAGACTGTTTTCTCGAGAGGACTGTACTACACAAGGGAAGCCGTTGGTAGTATCTCTACAGATACAGTTTTAAGAGAGTCCACAAACTCGCCAAAACATCACCTCCTCCAAATCAACAGAAATAGACAGTGCACTCACTAAACTGCTCAGTATCATTCTTAAAGGCCCAACCTTACATGTTCACTAAGAGTTGGGTAAAGTTTTAGTTTTTAAAGATGCAAATGTTGTATTTTGGAATAAGAAATAAGATTATTCCTTTCCTTGGCCAATAATATAAACACCTGCATTCCCATTCTTGGTGTGGGGCACACCGCACAACATTTATTGACAAATATCTTTGAATTCCCTTGAACATTAAGTTTGTTTGAGCAAATAAAAGGTTAAATTAAAAAAAAAAAAAGCTTAGTGATAACAAATAGCAACATCCCAAGTACTGCTGTTTTATAACTCTAATCAGCCATAACTCTAGAACAAAGTGACGTGCACCATCCCGCTTCCTTACCTGACGCTAACACATTCCCATGAAGGCGTCGTACGGAAAAGAATGAGACGTTTGCTGTCATCTGTCAAGGCAAAATAATCTCCTGATGGAGAGAGGGCAAAAGCTAGGATGTCATCACTTCCTTTATCTGTCTGTTTTCCATCCTGCCTAATAGAGAGAAGGGGAACAACAAAGTACAACACTGAACGTGTTATTTACGCTTAAAATGTTGAGCCAACTTGAACATTAGTGCAAAGAAAAAGAAAACTCATATAAGGTCTACACATATATCAGAACCTGTTTAAAAAAAAAAAAAAGCTAGGGTGTGTGCTAGGAGATCTTGATACAAATTTAGAGGAAAATAGTTAAATTTGCTACAGGTAAAACAATACCCAGTGATTAAATTTAAACTAAGAGAAAGACTTTTTCGGGTTTTGAAATATCATGACGTACAGAACGGACCTGAAGTAGAAGTTATGTAACTGGTTTGTTTGTTTGTTTGTTTGTTTGTTTGTTTTCCTAACTGTCTTAGATGGGCTAATAAGAAATGCAACATTTTTCCATAAATGTCTTGACTGAGAAGAGCCATACAGAAAAATTTATTATCCTACAGATGTTTTTCTAAAATAGAAAAAGGTGTACAGACTCCCCTCTGGGATGAAACAGAAACAAAAGAATACCTACATATAAAGACATCAGGATTAGCAAAAGCAACGTGGCCATCACTTGATCAAGGAGTCATCCCATGACTTTCTTTTATTATTTTCACTGCCACATAACCTCAGAAGAAGATGCACCATCTAGGAAAAGAGCAGATTGCCTAAGCAGATTTTCTCACCCTTTACTTCCTAAGGTCTTCTTTTCCGCATTGATGCAATCGTACACGAAGAGACTATCATCACTGCAAGTATAAAAACAACACATTAAAACCCCGGAACTAGAACAGCCATGAGCTTAACTATGAAGAGTGACAACTCCTTTGTAACGCAGCATTATTTTGCAGTTATTTGTGCAACAGGCCCCTATCTCAAGGAACCACCTGTGCTACAGATGTGGTAGAAGCTTAAAACTTTGAACTGTGAACACATGCAAAAAAAAAAAAAAAAATCTGTTGGCAAAGTAATCATGATATTTCACTTCTGTCAGAATTAACATATTTGTCACTAACATTTACCCTGCTGTTCATATACCAACAATGTTCACCTCGTGCTGCATAATCGTGCCACAAAACCGTTGAGGCTAAAAAGCTTTAAAGTGACATTCAGTAACGGGAAAACGTACACACGGAGCCCCTGAAGGCCTGCGCTGGGCCTCGCAGAGCCCGACCCGAAAGGCAGGCACGGGCAGAGCCTCCCGCAAGCCCCCACCACCGCCCCCGGCTGCCCGGCAGGAGGCCCAGGGGACCTGCGGTGACTTCCCAGCCGGGTACAGCCCCCGGCAGCGGGGCGGCCTCTGCCGCTCGGATCTGCGGTCCCGCCAGCCGGGCCCCATCCCGCACTGACCCGAGCTCCCTGTACCGCGCCGCCAGGAACCGGCTGCCGCCGCCGGCAGCCATCAGCGCCCCACAGAGCGCCAACGCCGGCCGGGGACCGGGGCTGCGGCCCCCGCTGCCCCCGCCACCCTCCATGCGTCAACGGCGCCACGTGCGCGCCACGGCCGGCGCAGGGTATAGACGTCAGCGCCAGGAAACAATGACGTAGGGCCCGTACCACGCCTGCGCAGTGGGTGTGGGGAGGCCGTGGGGGCGACCTGTCATAGGGTTATTTTGGTTGGAAGAGATCCTGAAGATCGTGAAGTCCAACCGTTAACAAACACCGGCACTAAACCATGTCCCTAAGAACCTCATCTGTGTGTCTTTTAAACACCTCCAGGGATGGTGATTCCACCACTTCCCTAGGCAGCCTGTTCCAGTGCCTAACAAGCCTTTCCATGAAGAAATTACTCCCTTATGAGGAAAGGCTGAAGGAGCTGGGTCTCTTTAGCTTGGAGGAGACTGAGAGGTGACCTCATTAATGTTTAAAAATATGTAAAGGGTGAGTGTCACGAGAATGGACCCAGGCTCTTCTCGATGACAACCAATGATAGGACAAGTGGTAACAGGTACAAACTGGAACACAGGAGGTTCCACTTGAATGGAAGAGGAAACTTCTTCACAGTGAGGGTGCCAGAACACTGGAACAGGCTACCCATTAAGGTTGTGGTCTCCTTCTCTGGAGACATTCAAAACCCACCTGGACACATTCCTGTGTAACCTCATCTAGGTGCTCCTGCTCCGGCAGGGGGATTGAACTAGATGATCTTTCAAGGTCCCTTCTAATCCCTGACATTCTGTGATTCTGTAAGGTCTGATCTAAACCTTCTCTGGTACAACTTGAGGCCATTTCCTCTTGTCCTGTCACTTGCTACTTGGGAGAAGAGACCAACACCCTCCATGCTACAACCTCCTTTCAGGTAGTTGTAGACACCAATAAGGTCTCCCCTCAGCCTCCTTTTCTCCAGCCAAAATAGCCTCAGTTCCTTTAGCTGCTCCTCATCAGACTTGTGCTCCAGACCCCTCACCAGCTTTGTTGCCTCCTCTGAACTCTCTCCAGCACCTCAATGTCTTTCCTGTAGCGAGGGGCTCAAAACTGAACACAGAATTCTAGGTGCAGCCTCACCAGTGCTGAGTACAGGGTGACGATCGCTGCCCTAGTCCTGCTGGCCACACTACTCCTGACACAAGCCAGGATGCTGTTGGCCCCCTCGGCCACCTGGGCACACCGCTGGCTCACACGAGTGCCCGAAACACACACACCTGCCCCCGCTTCCTGAAAGGGGAGGAGCCTCGCCGCTTAGGCCCCACCCACCGGGAGGTCCCGGAGCCACCCCCATCTCCGCGCAGCACCGCCTCGGGCTCACGTTAAGATGGCGGCTTCCTCGGTGGTTGGCTGCGGCCGGGCGGCCACCCGCAAGGTAAGGGGCTGGCAGGAGCTCCTCTGGGCCGCACGTCTCCTCCGCGCGGTTGCTCAGCTCCTCTCGAGGGCACCGGTCACCTCCTTTCCACCCGGGCCCGTTGCGCAGGTGCCCGCCGCCTCGCCGGAGGGCACCTGCGCAACGGGTCCGGGGGTGGAAGTGCGCATGCGCCGTCTGCTCCTCAGAGGGATGGGGGGCGGGCATGGATTCCCCTTGGGGTTCCCCATGTCACTTTTGTCCCGTTCTGTTCACTTTTTATTACATGGTGCCTTGCAGGTGTTGCGACTGGAAGTCCGGGGTCTGCGAGGGCCGGCTCCGTCGGCCGCGCTCTGCACCAGACCCGTGGGCTCCGGGACGGCGCCGCCGGCAACGAGTAAGACGTTTGTTTCGTCGTGGGGTGTAAATAAATTTTAACGGGTGTTTCAGTGAGGACGGCCCCCTTTTCTGGTGCCCAGGCAGCAAGGTAGCTTAGCATCCTCCCCTACAGCCTCTGGAGGTTTCTGTGCCCAGTGGTGATGCCCAGACCGTGGAAGTTTATCTGCCCGTCAGACTAGGGAGTGCCCATCTGCAGTTAAGGTCTCTTCTGTTGTTTTTAAGTAGGCAAGAAGACCTTAGGAATACTCAAGGCCACGTCTCTAAACAGCCGGTATGCAAGCCAAGAAAGTGGAAGGTCATCATGTAGACAGAGATTTCTGTTCAAACCTACTGTGTAGTAAGAAAAAAACTCTAAGATTTGGTAGGAATGGGTCTTTGTAGTTTATATTCGTAGGCTATGCTACAGGGTTGATGCTTCTTTCCGGTTTACCTTCACCTGAGTATTAGTTGGTGTGGTGCTTGACCAGGCTTAAGGAGAGCTATCATTACATTTGTCTTAATATAAAGCAGCTTTGTAAGTTGCCTGAAATTTGATGTAAATTATTGTAGCATGTTACTGTTTTTAATGAGGTGCAAAATCTGGTTTTGAACTTCAGATGTTCCCCCTTACCTTTTGAAATGTTTGGATTATGAGGGTCAAAAAACATCCAATTTTGTAGAAAGAAAGACTTGCAAGATCTGAATATCTACTCCCCACAACAGTGTTGAGAAACTGCAAAAAACTACCACAGCCCTGCTGTGTTAAATTTAGTTATAATGCCCTGTAGGTTTGGAAACAAGGTGGTACATGGACCTGGGTTTAAATGCTGCAGTGCATTTGACATTTGGAAGTATTTGAACTGATTCTGGCCCTGACCAAAGTCAAAACATGAATACAGGGGATATTTTGTGCAAAATGCTGTTTGTAAAAGGGGCCTCACTCATTCACTGAGTAGGATTCCCATCGTGGATTAGAGATACAGATGCTTAAGCAGCAAAGCTCCATGGGACCATGTGTAGGAGCGATCAGACTTGTTGACACTGTGGAAAAGATCACTGAAGGAGTAGTTCCGGCTTCTAATGTTAGCTTCTTAAATGCCAAGACAATTAAAAGCTTGTTGTTCCTTTAAGAAAGCCTTTTCTGTAAGCTTGATTGAACAGCAAATCACTTTTAATTATTTTTTTTACGCACTATTTTAAGTGTGTTTGAGATGTACTTCAGCATCATTTTCTGGATTCATTGTCCTGCAGCTCTGATTTCAGAAGGTGTCAGGAGACTTTATAGGCCACCTCTTTCAGCCAGCTGCTTCCCTTGTAAATGGTTAAGGTTAGGTAAGGTATATAGGATGCAGCTGTCTTTTTCAGATTTTAGCTGGAACAGGGTGTGCAAATTTTTTTTGCTTTGATAAGAAGGTCATTTTACCTATCAAGTCAATGATGGGGAATAGACATGTAATTTCTGCATGCTACCTTTTGGAGCACAGACATGTTTTAAACATGTTCAAATAATGGTACTGATGTTACAAGCATCAGTGAAAATGCATCTGGCAATAATACTCTTGTTACTGATTTGGATGTGTTGTTCTTTTTGGCAAAATGATGCAAATACAGATTAAGTGGTACAAAGTTTGAAGAACCGTAATTAAAGTGTTTGTACTACTTGTATTAGGCTTTATGATTAAAAGCTGAAACACATACCTTTTCACATATTCAAATATGACTGTTTAAAGTATTTTTCCAGTAACACGTACTGTAAATGGTCAAGTTGGATGTTACCTGCCTTCTTGGTTTCTTATGATGTCCTAGCATTAATACTTCTTCAACATTAGCTCAGCTTTCACTTGTCTGTAATCCCTTTGGTCATTCTTGTGTTAGTTTGACCTTCCTGTACACTTCTTTGAAGAACTTTTCAACCCTGAGTGAGGTTTCCTCACAGGCTAGTTTCTATAGGCTGCTGTTTGGCTGTGTCAGTCTGTGCAGGGAGTCAGGCTTCTTTCGAAGGTGGCTGCTCATTCTTCCGCTTCCCCCTGCTCTCCCTCCCCACACCGCACCTTCTGGCAGAGAGAAGTATGTGTCAGAAATTATTCGAAAGCATTATCTGTATACTGAACTGATATTTTTTAAATTTGTACTTATGTTAAAAATTCTGAATTTTTTTCTTAAATACTTTGCTTTTTATGTATCTACCTCTTCTGTGATGTTTTCATTTGGACATTGCTAAAGACTTACTTCTATTCATAACTAATTATAGTAACTCCTTGGATCATACAAAGTATTTCCATAAAATATTATCAAGGGGGAAAACTGCAGCTAATTTATGTTCTTGTAAAGTAGATCTGGGTTTCCAAACTGTGCAGATAAATCTGCACAGTAGAGTGGAAATTGTTGAATTACACTGCTGGTTGGAAGTAGTGCAACTCATAATGGAGTTGGCTTTGCTGTAGCAAATTTCTGTGGGAATGTATCTTCTTAATGTGCTTCCAGTCCTCCTTGTCCTCCTGTTTTCTGTAACCACAACAGCATTCACTGTTGATCAGCTTCTTGAAGATACCATTGGCACAAACATCCAAGGGGTATTTGGTGCTTTCTGAAAGAACCTGAAGGTTGCTGCTTTCTCTTCGCTCCTTGTCTGAAGAATTTAGCGTAATGAAAGTATCCATGAGGGGAGAAGAAATAAAGGCAGGCTAACATGAAGCATTAAGAGATCTTCTAACATTTTTTTTGCAAAGAGGTCTCAAACCAAAAACAGGAAGTGGAGACAGTGAAGACTGGAGGAGATAAGATAATGTTAAACTGTGTTAGACAGTTCAGTTGGTAGGTCACATGGACACATACTTTTCATGTATGGCCTGAGGTATCTCTTATTCTGCTACTTTGTCTCTTAGGAGTCCTCCCTTTCTGCTGCTTTAGAGATAACTAATGCAAGAGGCTGGCTATTGCTATGTCTGTTTACTGTGTCTTCTGCTTTGCTGGCTTGTTCATAGACAAATATTATCTTTGTTGCAGCATATTTGAAGAGCTCGGCTAACAAGCTATCTTAATGTTCATCTGAGATAGGAAGATGTCTGTAAACCATTTTCAGTGATGCAGAATTGAAGCGCAGAGAAAAACAACTTTTGCAAGGAGGCTGGCCAAGCAAGGAGCAAAAGGCATTATCTCATGAGTTTCAGGATTGCAGCAGCGAAAACTGTTAAGTGCTAACTAGAACTCCAGTTTCTTAAAATGTCTTAAAACTTTGTTTCACAATGCCTGTATTTAGTATAATAACTTCTTTCAGTTTGCTTTTTGTACCATATTATCTCAGAAAGTTAAATTTTATGACTAAGATCACTAACTAACAGCAGTGTTGGATATAATGATGATAATCCTCTTTATGCCGTTTCCTAGATGTAGTGGGACCACAGGGACGCACCAAGCTGCTAGCCATCAAGGCACCAGCTGAATTTCCTAAAATGTTGTCTTCTAGCTCTCTCTTAGCATCTGCAGACAAAGGTGAGAGCATATCTAGTCCTAACCTCAAGGAAGCTTCAAAACCTTCTGCTGAAGACATGAGGATGTTCATGTCAAGAAAAACTGTGGTTGCATTTCCTCAGCGAGTAGTTGTTTCTTCTGTCAAGGAGGAAAATCTCACTACAGCTGCAACAGAAGGAGGCCTGAGGAAAGAGTTAGTTGAGGAAGAAACTTCATCTTCTTCTAGCTCAGATTCAGATTCTAGCTCAGATTCTGAGGAAGAAAATGATGGTTCAGAATTTGCCATTAAAACCAAAGTTGAGTTTCCTAGGCGAGATTCCATCTTTTCTGAAAACATAGCAGTAAAGGTATCTATGGTAGCAAAAGAGAACTTGTCCCAGAAATCCCGCAAAGAATATGTAACTAAGAAGAAGCTGCGCAAAACAGAAACTGATGTGTCTCCTACGAAGCAGGTCACGTTTCCTAAAACAGCAGTCAGCCGTGAAATGTCAAAATCCGAAGCAAGAGACCCCAAAGTAAAATCAACACCAAAAAAGGCAAGTCAGCAGAAGCTGGTCTTAGAACCAGACGTGGTTGAAAGCCAGGACCTGAGCAGTGTCACTCATAAATCTGATTATTTGGATAAAACGTCCGTTGGAACCCAAGTAGCAGCTATTCAGCTGAAAGCTTCATCAGTGACTCAGAAAGACAAAAACCAAAAACTCGTATCCAGAGGAGAAGAAAAAAAGGTGAAGAAGGCACAGGAATCAGAAGTAGTATCTGCTCATAAACTAGAAGAAGAGACTTCTCCAAGCACAATGTTGGTGACGGGCACAACAGCAAAGGAGGAGACCATTCAGGAAGCAGGAGTCCAGACTGGAGAAGGAAGCACAATAGAGGGTACAACTTTAAATTGTTTGAACTGTATTGATTCATCTGGGCTAGGGTTTAACTTTTTTAAAGGGTTTCCAAATATTTTCTGTTCATGATTCTCTGATGTTTATACTGAAGCTGACTGCGTAGCAGTCATTTTCTGGAACATAAATTCTTGTTCCTTACTTAATTGTTATAAGCGCTCAGTAACGCTCAGGTTCCAGTTATGCTGTGAAAGGAATCAGAAACGGGTATTGATTCTGAGATTGATAGGCTGTGAGTCATGTTGAAGTAGCACAGAGTTGACCTTATAACCCAGTTTTTATACTGAGTTGGAGAGGAAACAGTGATATGTTTTAGGAAAATTGCATTGTGCTTCATATAATCATCTCTCCAGCTACACTTCCATATCTAATGTACTCTTATTTACTACCAGTCCTGTTAACTTCCCTACTGATCTCATTCTGTATATTTCAATAGCAAATGCCCCTCTGTCCTCATCTGTGGTGGCTTACCATTCTTGCCTTTCAACTTAGGCAGCATACCATCCTTAAGGCCCCACTTCTGGTTGCTGCTTTGAATTCAAGAACTTGCCTGTTTGAAAGTAAAAGCGGCATAATCATAAAGCTGCTTGGATATCATCCTTCAGGTGATATCCTTGCAGGAAAGGCCCTGGGGGTCCAGGTGAACAGCAAGTTGAACATGAACCAGCAATGTCCCCTTGTGGCAAAGACCACCAGTGGTATCCTGGGCTGCACTAGGAGTGTTTCAAGCAGGCTGAGGGAGATGTTTCTTCCCTGATGAGATGCATCTGGAGTGCTGTGTTCAGTTCTGGGCTCCCCAGTACAAGAGAGACATGAAGCTACTGGAGAGGGTTGAGTAAAGGGCCGCAAAGATGATGAAGGGACTGGAATATCTTTCCTGTGAGGAAAGTCTAAGAGAACTCGGCCTTTTCAGTCCAGAGAAGAGAAGGCTCCGGGAAATATCATCAATGTATGTAAATACCTGAAGGGAGAGTTCCAAGACAACAGAGATAAGACTCTTTCCAGTGGTACCCAGTGACAGGACAAGAGGCAGTGGGTACAAACTGAAACGCAGGGTTTTTCCTGAACATCGAGAAACACTTTACTATGAGAGTGATGGAGATTTGGCAAAGGTTGCCTGGAGAGGTGGTGGAGTCTCCATCCATGGAAACATTCAGAAGCTGTGTGGACACGATCGTGGGAAGCCTGCTATATTTGACACTGCTTGAGTATTTGGGGTTCAACCAGATGACCTCCAGAGGTGTCTTCTCACCTCAACCATTCTGTGAAGTGTCTAACCAGGTTGAGTGACACCTAATTGCTTTTGCACATTGGTTTCCAGGATACAGTACTGCCTTCTGTTTTAAGGGGTTAGTTGGATCATAATTTGATCTGCTTTAAGAGTTGGTGGCTAAGGTTACCTTCTTACCTGACTGCAACTGAAATGCTAACATGCAGCACTGTTTGTAAGTGACATTTTGATTTGCTTGTTCCTCCTTAATAGTCATCAGCAGAAGCTTGCTTTAGGAAAAAAAAAAAAAAAAGGCTATCTTTATTTATTGATAGATGATGCTTTTCTCTCCATTCACCCACAGTGGAGCTCTAGATGCCTAAGTATTACTTTTTTTCCACATTGAAGATGATAGGAAGACTCAAAAAATGAGTTCAGTTAACTTGAAGTATGAGAGGGATGAGTTGGTCTTAAAATGTGCTGATTCAAGGTAAGGATTATGACACACTGAAGATCTATGAAGTAGCCTCCTCTACTCAGGATAAAGTTAAGCCCACGACACAAACTTTTCCTGCAGATCTGTATTGATGGGGTAATAATACCACTGTGCCTCGGACCCATCACCATCATAACCACACCAGCAAACCCCTTGTGGGTAGGACCTGGCTTAGCTGAAAATGGCACTTCTGCTGTTGAGCTTCTGTGATTCTGGGAAGGTGGTTAAGGCTATGACAGTGGGAAAGCTGTTGTAGGGTATGTGCTAGAGGACTCTGCTGCAGTGGCTGTAGGAAAGGTGGGGGTTAGTACAGGCAAGTTCACACCCTTTTACTGCTGGTGAAATGTCTTTGTGTGCCAGGGGGTAGCAGAGTCAAGCTTGGCTGCACCATGTTCAAGGGCATCACTGTTATGTCCAGGTGCATTTTGTTCTCTCTTTCTTTTGAGGCCTTGAGAGCAGCTACTACTTTTCCATGTTTAATGTTCACAGTTAATGATACCTTCTGTAACCTGTATTTCTGTCTTGTTGCTGTGTTCTGTTGTTCATCTGCAAACTGCAGCAGGTGCACTGAAGATGTAAAAGTGATTTTTCCCATTACAAACCTGGATGTTAAGGTGATGTCATCCGCTTTGTGGAGAAGGCATGCTAAGCAGTCAGCAAAAACTGCTAACTATAACTGCTAAGTAAATAGCAAAATATTAGCACGGTAACTCAGATATATACCTCTGATTCATTTAGGAAGAGCATCCTGTGAAATCCTTGTTCTTTAAGAGAGAAAGCATAGATGAGGGCTGAAGTATGGGGAGGATGAACTCGGGGATAAATTTTTTCCTTTGAGAAGTCAAGTACAGTGTATTCGGGCAGGAAAAATGAGATGCCATCTGCTTTTCTTCCTGAGCATCTGTCTCTTAATTCAGAACAACTGTCTCTTGCAGGTTGAATGTACACTTGCCTACGCTTGCCTGTTCTTTGGGCTATTTGCAGCAAAGACCGCATCATCTGGCATTTATATCTGTAGTGTTATTTCCTCTGCACTGTCTCAGTGGGAACTGAGCAGTAGGCACAGGGATATTTCCTTTCATAGGCTGTGTGTGCTGTTTTGCTGAAACCACGGCTTAATGCATTGTGCTTTATAAGCAAGTCTTGCTAAACGTTGTGGATACATGCTCTTGAACTGATAACATTACATTGCAATAATTGTCATAATAAAGGGAAATTCTGGTGTTCAGTTGCTTGAGTTCTTGTATTTTTATTGTAGACAGTTGTATTGCAAAAATAAGCTTAATACAATCTAACCTAAAACACTGCATATGCATTTATATTATGAAGCTTTTCACCAGATTATGCTTATGTCTGTCTTATTATTAAAACTCCGGGTATATGATAATAAATTAATATTGGGAGTAAAGTTTTTATTTCTTGCAATTTCCTTGGTTGTAAAATCAGCCTGTAGCAGGAGCCTTTTATGTAAATGGTACTGCCCGAATTTGCATAATATTCTAAAAGTGTACGAATTAATGTTGGCTTTAAAGTGGAATAAGGAGTTCTGAATAATTTTATTAGGTTATTCTTTCAGTAAGAAGAGCTGATACAAAGTTCAGATTATATTTAGAAGAAAGGAAATTTGCATCAAGGCTCTTGATATATTACTGTTGAGTATAACCACATTTGAAATTAAACTGTGGATATCTCAATAATTCCATCAGTTCTCCCCATGGAAAAAAACAATTTGTAAAGTAGTTCTAATAGCTGTATATCATGGTCTGACATGAAGATATATCATTTGTACTGCTTCTTTGCCTCTCCTGGCTTGCTAAGAATGTCACCTACTGTTCTGGCTGCAGTGAAAACCAAGGCAACTGTGAAAAAGACAGGAATATGTCTTCAAAATACAAATGAAATGTTCTGCCCTAGCCACCCCCAGCATTAGGTGGTAGTTTGGATTTTAAAACCTGTGATACATTAGATGACTTGTACTGATTCCTGTTCCCCTACTGCATACTAATGTGCTGCTTTAGGACCAGACAAGGTACCAGTAGAACTTAGTAAACCTAACCTTGTATTATAGCTGCTTTTTTTTTTTTTTTTTTTTTTTTTTTTTTGTTAACGTTGGCTGGATGAGGGATCTAGCAATATATGAAGGCTGACTCGGTAATTAAGAATATTGTCCTCTGGTGTGGCATCCTTATAGTCACCAGTTACTGTTTGTTTTTACAGAGACCCCAGCAGCTGCTGAGCCTGCTCCGGAAGAATTCGATAATTCTACCTACAAGAACCTTCAGCATCACGAATATAACATTTATACCTTTGCTGATTCTGTTGTGGGTCTTTCAAAATTCAGACAGCCTCAGCCATCTTCTGGAAGACCATCACCAAGGCACTGAAAGAACCACATTTAAAACAAATGCCCAGGCAGAATGATAAATTGTTCTATTTTAGCAATGTATTATAAATCAGATAATAAATAAATGCATGATAACTTATGTTGGTGCTTTTGAACACTTCTTATTCTTGGAGTCCCTTACTTCTTGACCTTTATGAAGGAGATGCAAAATAATCAGCATTGAGTAAAAGCAGCTTTTCTGCTTCTCAGTATATATTTTTTGGTGTAAAAAAGTGTCTCCAAAATTTGAAACTGAGCATTCTTTCAGTACCATGTCAAAGACTATAATGGCCCTTGTGCATGTGCCTGTTCTATGTGTGGCATGATTTTAATAGGTATTGTTACCATTGTAATGCAGCAGACTGTTCTCCTTGCACAGGAACATGTTCCCAGCTCTGAAGAGGTTATGTATACTCTGGATTTGAAGTTAAAATCATTGGCTGGAAACAGCCTAAGAAGTATTTTTCTCCTGTGGAAAGAGTGTATGTTTTGTGTTAGTAGAGGAATGTAAGTTTATGTTAATGTGTTTGAAACATCTCAAAATCTCTGCTGTTGTAAAGGGAGAACATACAACTTTATTTAATTTTCTGTTGGGGGTTCTAGCATCCAGGTTCTGCAGTAATTGAAGTAACTTTAAGAGAATCTCAGTGGGCAGTTCCTAATGAGCTATATAACATTGATTTAACTCTGAGAAAGTGTGTATTTCTATGGGTAGAATCATTTGCATGTAATTTTTAAATGTGATGAAAATAGCATTATGGTAAAATCAGCTCCTGGTACTAATTGTTCAGTGGGACTATGTTTCAGTTCCCACTTTTTTTTTTTTTCCCTCCACAGTAAAAGTAAAGATTGCTGTCCAGCTTCAGTCTTGCTCTTCAAAAAATGTGAGAAGTGAGGCATTTCTCAATGTATGTTATCAGCAGTCACAGTTGGTCTCAGTAAATTCTGTATTTCCATCCTATTAGTAACAGTCTTCTGCCCTCTGGGAAAACTGCCTTGATGATCACCAGCTGTTGGGGGTTTAGTTCCATTTTGGCTTCTTGTTCATTTTGGGGTTTTTGGAGTTAATTGGTCTTTGAGCAGTTGTACTTGCAATAGCTCCAGCATTTTCCATCACCTGTCTGTATTCTTTCAAGCAACAGAATATGCAAGATCAAAGGGAAAACAGAGTTGGCTTTAGGAGTCTATCTGGGTATTGGATGCAAATCCCTGGGTGCAATTAGCAGAACAGATATTTTATACTCTAACTTGGCAAAAATGTGGTAGGAAGGATCAAGAGGCCTACATCAATCTGCTGTGTAGAATTTTAAGTCAGAGACCTCTGGCAAGCAATTTTATTATCCTGTAAAAACTAAAAAGCATATTACTGACTCTTAACTATGAAACTTAAAAATCAGCAAATGTATAAATCCACATGCTTAGGAATAAAAAGCAGAAAGTCACTTTGAGACACCAGTGGTACCACGTACACTGGACTTGTAAAAGGGAAATAAATTTGCTGTTAACATTAAAAACATGAAAGAATGAGGAAAAGGGTCTTCCTTTATTAAGAGCCCACTGGAGGGCCCCAGTAAAGCTGCTGTGTTTTGTTATTAACTGAGACTCCTTTTGGTAATCTGAACCCTGTAGCATAGATCTGCATTGATGCTGAACTGTGATTGTTACCATTTGTCTTGTGATTACGGAAGGAGGCTGCAAATTGTCAGATAGAATCTAAACAGTAAAAGATAGAGGGAGTCCATTCGTATGTTTATGTATGTACTAAATCTGCCCACAGTAGCTGTGGCTGTTAGCTGTTTGGAGTTAAGACTTGTTAAAGTAGTGCCCTTTTTATTTCTAAGGAGGGTTGGTGTTGTAAACACTGAGTTAATCAGGGAAGGAGGAGTGGGTTGAAACAGAAGCATGTCTTGCTTTCAGTCTACTCCTACGCTCTCCTTAGCTGCATTTCAAGCAAAGGAGATCCTAATCTGTATTTGGGGTAGGTATTTTGCTACCCTTGTTTCACTATTACAGCAAAAAATTAATGGTGAATACCCTTATTTGTGTTATCCTGTCTCAGTGTCTTCCGGTGATCTTTGCACCTCTAAAATCAAGCTGGAAGTGAAATAACTTTGTAATTCTTCTGGTACATATGGTACGTCTCACATTTGTTCTGTTCAGTGAACCAGCCTGCTCCGGGAAGGGCGGATAATGCGAGGAAGGGCACCAAGACTTTTTCCCACTATTGGGTTTTCCTGGACTTCAGTGAAAAAGGATTCATTTTTTTTGTACTTGGCTATGATCAGCTATTATTGTGTTTGAGTCATATGCTAGCATTTAAATTTCAAGCAGGATGTGATACAATATGCTCAAATTTTGTAACATTAGTATCTTTGTCTTGCTGTGCTAGGCACTCGTCAGATACACTCAGGGACCTTGTTTTAAAGAAGATAGTAACATAATTCCTGGAAAACCTCAAATGGGATGGAAATTAAGTCTCAGCTTAGTTTTTGTGAAAACCAGCTCTTCAGAACCAGCACTTAAGAACTGAGGTTTTCAGTGTGTAAATAGGGTGTGACTATGGGAGTGCATGAAAATCTGAAAAGTGGAATTCACTAATTCTCATTAAAAAGATGAAGCAACTACTTTCAAAGGGAGTGGTTTTCAAACTTCGGGTCCTTTGATTTTTTTTCCTTTTTTTTTTTTTTTTTTTTTTTTTTTGGTGCAGCAAACTGATAATAAAATTACTTTTCATAATTTCCTTCCACTTAGATCCTTCAGAAGGGACTTACTAGCCCAGAAGGTTCTGGACAGCAGTTGAAAACCCACTTATCCAAGGTCCAGCAGTAGTAATGCAAGCAGAGTTTCTGGTGATCATATTAGTTATTACAAGGTCAAGGTTTTTTTGGTCCTCCTGGTGCTTCCTCTGGCATCCAGTCATGACAAACACTGCAATGTATACAGCTGTCTTCAAGATCTATTTTAAATTTGGGTAATGAGACTTTTAACTGAGTGAACTTACAGATCTTCCACAGTATATCCCCAACTTTCAACAATCAAAACACATTCAATGCACCTCACTTTGGTTTCCTGTAAACTCATAAGCCATAAAAATCTGCCCTTCATCTTTTCTCCCACCACAAGAGCTGCCACCACCTAAGCTACTTGTACAATTATGTAGAGTCTGCTCTTAACATGATGAAAAATTGTAAGTTTTAAGACTGTCTTGAGGTGATGTGCTGTTTTTCCTTCAGCTGCTCGCAGTAATGAGAACATGAGCTGAGAACAGTCACTAGGCTGTCCAAGTCTGCTGAAGATAATAGAAGAGCAGGACTTGTCAGCTTTATGCTGATCAGAATCCCACAGCTCATAAAGTGCTTTGGTGAGATTTTGCGGCTGTGGCATCTGGGAGGAAGAGCAGAAGAAGCTGGTGAGAGCAGCTGCTTGTCTGTTCGAAAGAGTTTTCATTCCTGGTGGATCCAATTGATGACTACTGTGCAGCGAGTAAGCAAGTAGAAAGCATGCTCACAGTATCCTGTAGCAGCATAACATTAAAATCATGCAAATTGAGGTTGGAAGGGAAGTCCTGAGGTGATGAGTCTTCTGCTCTGTAGTAGGTGCAATGAGATCAGGTTATCCTGGACCTTGTCCAGTTGAGTTTTGAATATCTTCAAGGATGGAGATCCTACAATCTTTCTGGTCACCTTCTCCAGCATTTGAACACCCTCAGGATTTATAAAACAAACAACCCAGCAAGCAAAACCTTTACCTGTTAGGTATCTAGTTGGAATTTTGGGGTTTCTGACACTGATCCTTATAATGTGCCTCTGACAAGCTTGGCTTTGCCTTTACCCTCTAAAGAGGCAGTTGAAGGTAGTAATAAGGTCTCCTTTTTTTTCCTCTTCAGACCAGATAATCTCTTTTCCTTCAGGCTCATCTTGTGCAACACTCTCCAGGACCATTTGCATCTTCATGTGGTCACAGTGGGCCCATGTGAGCACATTCTACTCTACTCTGTAGCGACACATGTTGCCTAAGTGGTCCCTGACTGTCCTCGCCATAGATTATGCTTCAAGGTATAACATGCTGAAAGGGGGTTCATGTTAATTTGCCTGATATTTAGTGTGGGCTCTTGTGTAGTGAATGGGAAGGGACCTGGGAGATTCCTGTTCCTCAAGATGCTACACTGTGACAGTAGTGCCGGGCAGGTTCAGGTCCCCATTGTGTCCTGCAAAAACAAAAAAATCTTGAGATTGTTCTTGGCCCAAGTACTTGCTATCTGCCTGTGATTTACAGCCCTCCTATGCTATTCTGTATTATATGCTGTTCTTTGCATAGTGACTTATACAAAAGAGCCAACACAATAAGGGTAATATAGGCACTTCAGTACAGTTCCTTTGAACATCTGAGTGATTGACTTTACAAGCATGGTGTTCTTGTATTGTGGCTTTGTTTGTTTATTTCTTTTAATTTTATCCTTTGAGAAAAACTCCTCTAAACTCTGGATGATTTTAATTAAACTTGTAGGACTCTAAGCAAAACATTCTGTCAAGTTTCCAGATCATCCTTTTCCTCTCATGTGGTTCTATTTCATGGAAGTATAAATACTTATTTAACTTTTCTGTGCTTTTGGTGCTTACATATTATCCTTAGTGTTCATGTCAGGATGATACCATGCCCAGTATCATCTGCACAGATTTTTGAGCTCACTTTTTTTTTTTGCATATACACATTCAGTTACATTTGGAAATTCATACCCACCTCTGAAAGTCTTATGAACTGTGGCAGCTTTGGGATAGAAAGGACTGTGTTCATTCATAGTTAGGGACATAAGTTTAAGCATGTGTATTTATGATACTACAGTAACCCACAAACTTTAGGTCAGTGTATGGAGCCAGTAGGTCGTCTCTCAAACTTTATTTTGGTCTCCTCTGCACTCTTAACAAACTTTTAAATGCAAAATATATCAACAGGAACATGGTTCTGTAAATCTGTAGTATCATCAGAGAATACAGCCTATATGCGTGTTAATTTCTAGTATTCACAGAACCCATGTCATGTGTCTTAGTTAAAATTAATGCCTAAAATTCTTGGCAGTAGTCATCTTTGTTACTCCAGTCTGACATGTGGTTCAAATGGCAGTACTTCTTTCAAAATCTGAGTGTTTTATCAAGTCTGGATAGATAGTTCTTAATGCAGTTAATATCCAGTAATGTAAAAAACGAGCTAATTAAGATTACTTGTTATTTCTTTGTTGTTGTTAATTGAGCTTTTGATTCTTTTTCTGTTTCTGTCTTACTTCTCCTCCTGGTTATGAGATGTTCTTGATATCTCGTTTGGCTGTTTGCACAGTGGAGATACACTCGCTTTCTAAAATCTGTGACAGGATCTGTCTAGCACTGGAGAAGGAACATGCGAGAGACACAACACACCTTGTGTTGTGTGCTAATGTCTTGTATCAAAGAACGGGACAATAGTTACTTTTCCCTGGAGGCTTGGACTTGAAAGAACCACCCCTTCATGCTTTCATTTCTCATTTTCATCCACTCCTTTTTTATTTAGGAAAAAAAAAAAAAAAAAGAAAGGCATCTCCTATGCTTCATTTAATTTAAAATTGTGCCAGACTAGGTCATTGTAAATTGTATTGATGTTTCCCAAACTCTCCTGGGGTATCCCTACAAGTGAGCTATATTCTATTGTTTGAGGACTGGGAGAAATGTGAGGGGAGCTGGAAAGAAATTCAGAATATAGAAAACAGAGGGATAATGTAGGAACTGAGACCAAGGATGGTCCTTATGACTGAGCTGTTGGACTGGCTCTGGATCATTTGTGAGACCCCTGGCTGCCTGCGTAACCACTGGCAAGTCGCATAATTTCTTGGGTTCTCATCCTCACTTTATAGATGAGGAGTTAATGGTCCCAACTTTCTCTTTGTACATCACATCTATTTAGCAAGCAATTCAGAATAAAAACTAGTAAAAAATGGGAAAGAGTTTAGAAACTCTGAGCTAGCTGAGGTTCTCCCAAGGGACGCAATGCTTATTAACAGCATGACAAAAATACACTTCAGATAGTCTGCGCAGAAATGCCAGCAATTTTGAAATTGCATTCAGCAATGGCAAGGCTGTTGAGATACAAAAAAAAGCTTTACAACTGTTCCAAATACTTACTAGTGGAAGACTGCTAACAGACGGGAAAAAATGGGGAGGTGTCCAAAACCAGCAATCCACCCTGGTGAGAAATCCAGCTGCTGGGAAGTGGAATGGTGCTGGAATTCATACCAGGTTGTTGTCTCTGGACACCAGTCAATGGACTCCATCTTTTATATCACCCTCCCATTAGCCATAAGGATTCAGTGTTTTTCAACTCCTTTTCTTGTGGCGGCTGGATATGGAAAAGGAGCTTTTTCTCTCAAGTCCTTACTGAAGAACAATTTCAAATCTGTTGTCCAGGAGAGGAACATCACAACTCTGCCCACTTGTACCTCCTCAAGGTCGCCGTTGTCAGACAAAAATCGACCTGTCTACCCTTCCTCCAGCTGCTTAGCTCCTGCTCTACCTTTGTTTACTGCTGGGCCCTGAGCTGTTTGTCTTCATAGTCCTCTTTCTCTCTGAATAACTTTAGGATTTACCTCTAGAATCAGTGAGTGCCTTCTTCTGCACAGTCTTGGGAAACCGGCTTGTTTGAAAATGTCGAGAAAGACACCCCATTCCCTCCCTCCACCCCCGCAAATTTGAGATGACTATAAAAAAAGAAAACCAAAGAAAGAAATAATTGGGAGTTCTTTTCTTTGATGTTGGTTGTACTTTTATGATTGTGTTTTTTGAGATTTTCCACATAGCCTCGAGGAATGGGGAAGCTATTTTTTTGGATGTTAAGATTTCAGGTAACAACTACAAGATTCCAGCTGCTCAGGCCTCGGGCTTCGTGATCCTCACCGATTTATATGTGCTAACGTTAAGAGATTTGGCAGCACTTCAAGCAAGTGAGCGAAAACAACGTGTTTATTCCAAGCTTTGCTCCTGCCCTTTGACTCGAGAGCGGCTGTGCGACTGGCCTGGCTGCTCAGCCCCGCTCCGCCGGAGCATGGGAACAGCAGGAGCAGCAGCAAAGATGCAGCTGGCTGGCTGCTGACTTTGGAAGACATCATTGCGTCACGTCACACTTGGTAAGTTATCTTTGCCACCACAAGAAGCAGGATTTCCCCCCTCCTTTTTTTTTTTTTATTTTTTTAAAGCTGGAGGTAGGTGCTTCACAAATTGACCACGGGGATTCCGCCATGTCGAGTAAAACATCCCATTCGTCAGTGGCAAGGTGGTTTTCAGCCCTAGAATGTGATGTTTTTCTGACCCTTAAAAGAAAGATCTCTGCTGGACACCTTTCAAATCCCCTTTAAATTAACTGTTTGTAACCTTAATAGGATTTTCTTTTTCATTTTTAATATGTAGACTGAATGGAAATATGAAAGCTAGCGCAAGCAGTAAAGATGGATTACCAGTAAAATAAGCAGTTTGGCCTCTGACTGCACAGAGGAAGCAGATGAAGTCAAGAAAACATTTCCTAAAAGTCACTTCTCTAACTGTAGAACTATTCTGATAGATGCTTCTTATTTGAAACCTACACTATTTCGTAGTTTACTAATCCACTGAGTGTGGAAGTGCTAGTTAACTGACATTTTGCTTCCAAAGCGATACTGATATTATGACGGGCACTAAACTGATACATGAAATACAGACCAAAAGTGAATGGGAAGCAACAGAGATGTATTTCTGAAAATCTAAAAAGATATTGCAAATTATAGATAGTGAACAAACATGAAATAGTATTCACATGCGCACAGGGTTGCTAGTAAAATTCTGGCTGTGGGTGAATCTCACGGAAAAATTATGATGGATTTTTGTCGTGCCAGACTTTCGCCTTGTCTCTTTAAAACTGTTATGGTGAAATTCACAGGAAGGTATGTCTTGCCTAGTTCTCATTTACTGTTGTAAAAGTATACATACGTAAAATACTCATTGGTAGGGAATCACATATGGGACTCTACCCTTGAAGTCACTAAGCTGGTGAGTATATTTTACACCTATTTATGTTGAGCAGGCTCAGCAACTTGCATGAGGAATATAATGTCCTGAAGGGCTGACTTCATAATTTGTGGCTGTATATATATTTCCTTCATGAAACCACATTTATGTTTCTTTATTTTCATTATTATTTTTAAGGTTTTTAACTACTCACAACTCCCATTTCTTTTACCATAAGCCCTGCTACCCCATGTTTGGTATTCTGACTTTTTAGATTTCAAATCTGGGTTATGGTATTGAGGATCAGGTTGCCAGCTGGGGACATCTGGATGGGTTTGAGATCTGTGCATATCAGGATCAAATCTCTTCACTATCTGTTTTGAATCCATGTTTTCATTCTTCCTCTGCATTTATTTCTCTTTGTTTTGTACCCTATTTGTATGAGTGTACACAGTCTTTTGCAATTATATAAAAATGGTTTCCTTATGCATGGTATGAATTTTTATAGCTTTACATTCACTTTCCTTCTTTCTTTCCATCATCCCATTTTGTGTTTAAATAGGTAGAATAGGTTAGGTAATAGGTACACAGGGACTGCTCCACCATGGACTGGAGCTCTCAGTATCTCTGTTAACACATGCCATAGCCAACGAAGTTTACAGCATGCAGAGGGAAAAGGTTATTGTTGGTGTAACTGAATAAGTATTAGGGTTAATATATAATGTATAGGTCTATGTAATGGATAGTTTTTATTCATCATAAAATGTTCAAATGACTTGCAGATGTATGACTGCTGCAGCTGTTGCAGACCTTGTAATGGCATTAGGCTCTGACTCAGAAAGGAGTTCGTTTGCCAAGAGATTCTGGCAGTGGCTATGGCTGTGATATTCCCATTGAAAAAAGTCTTGTCAGCAGTGGAGGTGGTGATACAAAACTGAACTGGAGTATGAGAAAGGGGCAAGGCTGGGTCTAGGTATGGCAGGGAAATGAGAGTTCTGACAGCTTTCCTTTTTTCATGTTTAACTATATCAGTAGCGTCCTATCACTACGTGGTCTACCAGGAGAGCAGCTGGAATTGAGAGTCACCACAGATTCTGGCTACATGCAGCTTATGTTATACTAATTGGGGAAAAAACACAAAACACCAAACCTTTGATAATGTAAAACTCTGCTCCCAGCTTCTAGAAAGAAAAAGCAAACTACAGTCCCTACAAGCAGATAGAACTGAATCTTACTGTTCAAATGCAGTCCATCGCAAAAACTGTGCAGCATGAGAGTTCAGCTACTTGCTGCCTATGGAGACTGTGCAGGCAGAGGATATGCGTGCTTAGCAGCCAAAGGAATGTCATCATCCTATGGATGCATACAGTACTCTGAAATAGTACCAAGGAATTAAAAAAATAAATCCCCTGCACATTTTGTGATTGTTTTCCTAGGTCTGATTGAAGTAAAGAAAATAATGAAGATTGACATCCGAAATAGACACACATTTTATATGTGGAATGTCATACCAAGATAAACATGCTGGGTTTTATACAACTTTTTGATTCCTGTGTGACTGGAAATGAAGCATGATCATTTTTAGAGCAGAATTGGAGAAGGCAGTGCAAAACAAAAGTACAGTTTTGACAAGGTTCAGTGGTATTAGAAAGTAGGACTAGAGGGAAGCAAACCCTGGAGACAGCTGAACTGTAAATATCTGAAATGGTGAAGGATCATTTTAAGAGTAACCTCTCAATGAAGAGCAGATTTTGTCACTGCCTTTTCTGATGCTTTAAACTATTTATGGAGTGTATGAGTTAATTATGAAATGGACTGTTACGCTGACTCTTGCTTTCTATGAACAGTTACTAAGCCATAAGCATTATTGTTTCTGGCACTTTTTGAAAAGCCTCTGGTGATTCCAGTGTGTTCTCTCTGACCCTGTTCAATGCCATATTTATAAAAGTAAAGCTAGCAAAATATACTGATTATTAAAAAAGAGATGCAATCTATATGAACTTCATTTATGAAATTTAAGAAACAAAAATTCCAACTCTTACTGATGTGACTTATGCCTTACATGAGTAAAAGAGAAGGAGTTGCTAATAGCTCTCTTCTCTGGGGCTCAAAATTCCATGAATAAGGGACAAAAGCCAGCCAGAATGATTGCATTGGCTGGTGGCTGGGGCTGTGAGCTGGGACCTAGGTCTCCCCTCTCCCTGGTAAGTGTGCTGCTCACTAGAGCATGGTTACTCTTTTAGTCTGGACACATCTTAGTCAGCAGTCTGCTGGAGGACTTTACCAAGGTCCCATCAGTGTCAAGCAGTGTGTGACAGCAGTGGGCTGTTGGGCACACCACGCACTTCACCCTGCCTCGGGCTGTGCTTCAAATCCCTCCTAAGAGCACGATGTGAAGCATGGACCTTTCCGATGGATGCAGGATGTGACTTGGCTTGGGCATGGGGTGTGAGAGGAACCAGGGTATGGTATAGGGCAGATTTTATTTCTGGTCTGGTTCTGGATTAGATGTGCTTAAATAATCCTACAGAGCATTGTTCCATCGTTGTCTGTGCTGGTCAATATATACTGTATGTGATAAGGAAGAACTTCAGTAATGGATGGGTGCAGTTCCTGTCCCAGGAGGCCCTATAGCAATGGTATGAGGCATGTGATCTGGAGATCTGTGGGATTTCATGAATCCTTTCTATGGGAGGAGGCTTAAGTGTCTCCCTGGAAATCTGCACCTACTCTGGGAAATAAGCAGGATGGTGCAAACCAAAAGAGCTGGAAAGTCACTGCCCAGCAGCTTCCAGGTTAGATGGTCCATGGGGGAGGTGGGTCTATATCCTCAGGCACTGCAGAGCTTTGGGAGCATGCCTCTCGGAGTGTGCCAGTGTGGCACAATGCATCTCTGTACTGCAGATCCCCAACCCAGGACTGAATTGGCCAGTCTTTCTCGGAGGAAGGAGCAGACCTTGGCAGGGATACAAGCTTGGATCCCAGAAGCCGTATTGCCTTGTTAGCATAGCGTTCAGTCTCAGGCTAATTTGCCTTTCTTCTCAGCCCACCAGCTAACTGGGACACAGCATGAGGTTGATATTACTTCTACTGCTTCCAGATCCAAAGCTATTTCATGCAGAGCCAGTATAGGGATCTCTGTACCTTATTGCTCTGCAAGCTGTTGACATATCCTTTCTTTCCTACAATGTTTGCTCATCAATAAATCTTAGGAAAAAAATGCCCAGAATGTTTCCTGTATCTCTTCTAAACTGTCAGCCCCAGGAGCTCCCAAGATACACCAGAGGAAGGCTGACCCAAGTTGTTTTCGTGTTTCTTACGCTCTTTCACTAAGCACTTGCTACTGGCCATTGTTGGACTCAAGGCAGTTTGACCCACAGGTACATGTGGAAGAAGAGACTGCCCTGCATTTAAGGACCGGGTGCCAGCTGTGTCCATCCAGGCTGTCATGTGTGCATGTGTTTGCCTTGCACTCAGATGACAAGAGCTCTCCATGTTGAGGAAGAGCCTGAAAGCAGTAATGGGAATGCTGCCCCAAACATCAACCATCAGCTGATCCCAAGCCTGGACCAGACGCCTGACTGCTCCAGAAGGGAAGGGCTTCAGCTAGGTGTGGTGGTAGGAATGTGTCACATCTGGAGTGAGAGGGTGGATGTGTGCCTGGAGGATATGGTCTAAGCACTGCAGTGTGGACCATCAGAAATGGGCTTGTCTGCTTTCAGCCCAGGAGTAAGTGTGCGTGGTAGTTTCCACAAATCCTGACTTGGTGGAGACAAGGACGGGAATGTTCGTGGAATGCTTCTGCCCTGGGCTTTTCCTATTTGCTTTTAGCTCAGTGCAGATGTTTGTGTGGAGCTCAGCTTTTCCTTTGCTTTGTGCAAGGAGCTCAGGTGCCCGGCTAGACAGTTGCATTAGGCAGCAAAGCACGTAATCCTCACTGAAGGCCACCTAATCCTCTCAGCTTAATGGCCTTCTACTCCTTCAGATACTCCCTTCTTTATTCTTTCTCTACTTGCTCAGCAATGGAATTCTTTCCTCTTCCATTTGCAAAACAGTGTTGGGAGCAGGCTGGCTAGCTGGCCACTCTCATTCTCCATTACCAACACCTCCTGGTCTTCTAGGCTCCATAAGCCCATAAAAGCAGCTGGAAGTAAATGAGTAATGGAGAGGAAAGACAGGTCTCTGTGGACTGAAGAAAGTGCTCTGTAGACCAGTGTTTGAGAACCTCTCATTAATGCCTCCTGGTTATTTTTTCTGCATTTCATTTCACCGAATCCAAATCCCGCTGAAGCCGGTGGGAATTGTTCCACTGACTTCTGTGAGAGTTGGATCTAGCCCCTGGTCTGGAAGGTAAAACTAGTCTCACTGGTTTTCTTTTATTTTGGTTGGTTTCACTTTCTGCTTCTCAGCTCACAGAAGGTGAATGCATTCATAGTCCTCCATGGTGGGATTCATACAAAATATTCTCTTTTTATGTTTTTCATAAAATAAAAATCAAGACGTATATTAGCAATTCCACCTCTGTCCTTCAGACTCTGGTTTTCTGTCCCTCTGCCCTGTTTTTTGCCCCCTTCCTTCCACAATGAGGTAAATGAAAATGTCTTTTTAAGTATAACACATTTTTGAAGAAACTTTGCAGTCAAACAACAAGATACTCTCAACTTTTGGCATCATTGAAAGCAGCCAGTTTACCCTCAGAAGGTAATCTGTTTATAGTATCTCAAGTGGAAAAAAGATAAGTTGGATTGTGAAAGATGTTTGTTCCATCACCGTGGAACTCCTCGTGCAGTTCCCAGGGCAAGGCATCGCACGTGGGAAGGTGACAGTGGATTTTTACATCACAGCTCAGTCTCAGCTGTACTTTTACGATAAGCTCTTTTTCCTAAAATAGCAGTTTGTTCAAATTAACATCTCTAATAGCAGAAACCGAGCAATGTGGAGTGTGGTACTGCAGAACATACAGAAAGGAACATTATCTTATAGAGCTTTGGGGATTTATACTCCAGATTGCCTAAAATTCTTTCCAAATAATGTGTTAAGATATTGGTAATGCAGTGACTCAACCACATAAACAGATGGAGTGAGTAGTATGCAGCCAGTGATTCAGCTAATGTACAGCTCTGGAAATTAAAATTTGATTTAACAAGGCGAGAAACATTAAATAAGATATTTATAATGTTTTCCTTTTTTGAAGGAGGCTTTAAGTACATTGTTTCTTCTACTGAACAGGGAGGTTGGAAAAACATAGGACAATAATAGCTCATCAGAAGGATGGCATCTTGATCCTCCCACAGCAACTCCTTGCAGTAGTACTGCACCGCAGTGCCAACTCTTGGTCTGAGCCCAAGTCCTGCTGTGGGACATGAGCTCTTAATTTCTCCAGGGGGGAGTGTTCCCAGCTGAGTTACACAGATCTCCACAATCTAGTTCAAGCAAAGCTTGACATTTATTTAGACTGAGTTAACTCATTAATTTCAGCTTTAAAATCTTAAAAGCCATATCCACTATAAAATAAGTCACACATTTTTCCCAGGCTCCTCTTATGCCACATAAAGTTGTGGCTGCAGATGCGAATGTGCTGTGCCTGCAAACAAGGCGCACAGAGGCTGCATTTTGGAATGCTCTCCAAACAGCCAGGGGACATCTAAGTCATTGACGTGTCTTATTACATACTTTTTTTCCCTTGGAGTGATGAAAGAAGAAACTGGTTTGCTGCAGAGGCCTCCTGTTGTTAAGAGATCAGGACTTAAAGACTCACCTGATTTTTATGGGAATCTGGGGGAAACCCTGCTCTGTTTAGATTATTCCAGTCTTATCACTACAATTTCAGCCTTTATGTGATAATTTATGAGCAAGATTATTGCCACCTGCATGGAAGCCCATCCCTTCACCTCTGTGTAAATGTTTCCTTTGAAAGCTTAATTATGAAAGAGTTGCTGAATACACAATCAAGAGCAATGACTTGAGAAGTCTCCTTTCCCTGGAGAGGTTAGATGCATATGAATGTTATATTATGCACACATTTGTAATATTTAGAACTTGGAAATTACTAAACCATGTCAAAGTGAGCCTACTTTGTCTAGCAACTGTATGTAGAATGCCGTTTTGCCCTCTAATACATTTATGCAATCCTATTATAATTAAATTGCAACTGAAAGTGTGTTTCGGAGAATAGATTTGGGAGAGTGCTTTTCTTATTTGGTACGACAGGATCTTCATAGCTTAGTATTTGCAAATATTTGCTCCAACTGTGAGGAATGTTCTTGTATATCCGGGACTGTTCTGAGTAACCGAGTAAGGTCCTGACCCTACAAACGTATCTGTGCAGGCTTTAAGCAATGAGCTGTACTTAATGAGCATATTAAATATGTACGATGTGAAAAAAGTAAGAGAATTTTGATAAACTGTGTATTCTGTTATATGCAGTTACCAGCCTAAATATTACAGAACCTCATTTTTACATACTTGTAACTTGGGAATACGAAATATTAAAATAGCATTTCGTTCACCCTGCCATGTAGCTTTTGCTTTTTTAGTTAAAAAAAGTAGCTGTGTCACCATTGCTTTAAGTGAGTACACCCATACCCATGGAAGTTTGTAGCATAAAACTACATCAGTTGTGTAATAATCCTTAGGAAGAATTTCCTCATGATTGCTGTCCTATGTCCTATGTATAGGACTCTTGTCCTTTTGCAGAACCGATGGGGGACAACACAGTTTGTTTGGACAATTAGAAACAAAGAAAGAAAACAGTACCTATCCTTCCCACCCCTCCCTTTTTTTTCTTTGCCTTTGTATCACTCAGCTTAGTTATAATGCTTCATTCTTTTCCCCTGCCGCTCTTCTCCTCCCAGCTCCTTCTATTTTCCAAATGTTGCAGACTTCTTTCTAAAGAATTGTAATTTTTAGTGCTTTTCATAAATCTTCATCTCGAGGAGTCATTTCAGTTGTGATATTTTAAAAATTAAGCTTAGCTTTCAAGCCTACAAAGGCTGTATCAGAGAAATGAAGATAAAATGAAAAGCAGAGACCTCTTGACAGGGCTTGGGAACAGTGCACTCAGTGACTTTAGAGATGGGCAGCTGGAAGGCACAAGTTAGATCAAGGGTGATTTTTAGTTTACTTTCTCAGGGGAACCAGGTTCATATGTTCATGTTATGTAGGTACAGGTATATTTGGGCGTATACTCATGTTGTTTAATAACATTTGAGCCCGTCAACTTACACCAGAGAGGACTGAAGCTGTAACTTTCATGAAACTAAGTTGTGGAGCAGGGAACATGTATCATGTACTCCCTGCATGATGGAAAGTCTGCAGCAGGATCTTTTACGCAACAGCATCCACTGACTAAAGAGAGACCTTGTGTACACCACAACTTTGGAAGAGATTTCAGTTAAAGTTTGCACCTTAGACCCTAAAGTTAACAAACCATAAGGAACCAGGCTTTCTTAATTCTGGTACTTGGAGGGTCACAGGCTTTAAGATCGCAGGAGTCAGAACTTTTATTGATACCATGAGAAGCGCAGGAGGTTTAGGAGGGTAAAGGATGGAGTAACCTTTATTACAAAGGAGATCAAGAGATGGAATTTCTGGGGTGAGGGGAACAGAGCAGTTGAGAAATTCCTACATCCATCATGTGTGAGGGGGGAGCTGGGGAAGAGGCAGTGGCAGGAGGGAAGAGGAAAGGGAAAGGGAAAAGGAAGGGGAAGGGAGGAGGAGAAAGGAAAATTCAAGTTGAGAAACACATTGGGCAAGATGTCCAGAAAGGTTTTGAAGATCACTGGGAGAAGAGATTAAATGGAAACCAAATTAGTTTGAATTTAATCTGTACTTTCTCAGAAGAAATCAGTGAACTCCTATCCAAAGAAGCGCAGGCAAGTCAGAAGGAGAACAAAGGGTTTGCAAGGAGAATAAAATTTGAAGAAGGGGCAGGTCTGGGCATGGAAACCAGTTACGTTTAAGCACTGTTTAGGGAATGTGTCACTAATGAATGTGTCAGGAATAATGAGAGATGAAACTTGTGGTAGAAGAACCCAGCCTGGCCACAGGAACTCTATTAGAGCTGTTGTTACACAGTGCAAAAGCAAAAATAGAGAAGAGGCTTTTATAAGATGAACTAAGACTTGCATTTTTAAAAAATCTTGTTTATATAAGTCATTCACGTTAACTTTGAGACCTGATTCACACATTGGAGCACTCTGGATTAGCACAATTCCTTTTATTTCCCTCTCTCTCTGCTAGGTGTACAAGTTCTTTCTCTGTTCACAAGCCCAACATCCACATAGTTCTGACTCTACAGGGGAAAATGGCTCAAAAAAGGCTCCAGGAGGTCTAGCGAGAAGATGAAATTATGGTTTTATTAGTGGACAAACAGTGTCAAGTGTGCACAGGGTGACCAGATCTCTGAAGACCAAGAACAACTCTGTTGGCTGAGCAGGGTCTTGACACAGCAGTTATGCTGAGAGGACTGAAAGCAGATCTGGCTTCCAGGAACATTTAAGTCGCAGTTTCTATTGCCAGACTACTAGCCAGATCTTCTTCAAGTGACTTGGCCCACAACAGTGTTATAAAAAACAAACTAGGCGGCTTGCTACTGTTAAATCAACAGGAAGAGTGGCATGGACCTTTAAAAAAATGTAGAGCATTCCCAGTTTAACGGGGTACAGGATAATCAAGTAGATTCTCAGCTGCTGTTCTGGAGAGGGACTGCAAAGCCTGAAACTAAACCTGCTTTGGTTTTGAGCTGAGCTTCCTGAGCTGAGATTTGCTCTGCATGTAGCAGCTTTTCCCACCTTTGCCCTCAAAGAAAGAGGCAGAAGTTGCTACGGTGATCTTTCAAATGTCTTAAGAATGAGGAGGAATGTGGAGATGACAGGTGACCTGAGTGACCCAACTGAAAGGTGTACATTCCAACCCAGAGAATCTGCAAGGCAGAAAATACAAAAATATCCCAACAGCAAAATGGATAAGCCGCAAGGCGCACATCTGTCAGAAAACACATTTCCCCCAATTCTCCTGCTCCTTAATTAAGGCCATTTTAAGGGAAATGGGGCATGTTTAACAGTGGCAACTGTGGCGGCCCCAGGGAGAGCAGTGGGCCAGGGCTGGTTGCCCCCACCTCATGGCTGCCGCCCTCTCCCCTCGTGGCGAAGCCACTTGGTATCTCCCTCCTCCCCCCCCCCCCCCGCCCCCCGAGGAGGTGGTTTCACCTCCCCCCTCCCCTCCGACCCGCGGGAGGGGCGTGGCCGGGCCCGCCCGGGCTTCCCCGCCTCCTTCGTCCATATTCATGAGCGCAAGCGGGGAGGTGACGGAGTAGGGAGGTGGCGGGCGGTCGCCCCGCCTCGCCGCTGTGGCGGCGAGGCGGGGCGACCGCCCGCCACCTCCCTGCCCTGGCCCCTGCCACGCCCCCTGCAGTGAATATTGATGAGGCGTGATGCGCGGCGTGGTGTCGTCTCGGGCGGCGCGGCCGGCGATTGGCCGGGTGCGTGTGTGCGCGGTGACGCGTGTCGCGGCGGTGCGGGTCCCGATTGCTGCAGCCGCTTGTCAGTGTGACGAAGATTGGCACCCAGGTAAGCGCTGTCACTCAAACCCGCTCCCAGCCAGCCAGCCAGCCATCCATCACGGCGCGCCCGCCGCCGCCGCCGCCGGCCGGGCCCAGGCGCACCACCAGACCCGGGGGGGTGGTTAGGGAAGGGAATTGGGGGGGCGAGCCCGGCAACGCGGCACAGCGGGAAGGGGGCACCCGTACTCCGCAACTGGCCCAGAGGGGGGTTAGGGGCGGTGGCGGGCAGGCGCGGGGAGGGGAGCGGGGGGAAGAGGGGGGGAGCGAGGAAAATTCTGGAACGGTCGCCGTGTAACCGTTGTCTCTTGTGGGCGCGCGCCAGCGGGGGCGCGCAGGCGCCGCGCGCGCGCGGGGAGGGGAGACCGGGCGAGAGGGAGCGCGGGCCGCTTGCTCGGCGCCGTGCGGAGGGGACGCGGGGCCGGGGGGAGGGGGGAGAAGGGCGGCGGGAGGTGGTGGTGGTGGTGGTGGGGAGGCGACGCGATACTTAAAGGGCCAGCGCCGTGTTGGCAGCCGTTCCTTGGGGGGGGGGTGGGGGGGTGGGGGTGGGCAGGGGCTTTCCGGCGTCCTCGCACCCGCCTCCCCTCGCTGCCGTGACAGGCGAGGCCTCGGCGATCCGGTCCAGCCCAGCTTGGGGAGCCCTCGCCTATGGGAGGGATCAAACCACCACGGCAGCTGCCTCCCCTCCGCACCTGCCCCTGCCTGGCCGGGTGCGGCCCGGGGAGGGGGGCGGCCAAGGGGGCGGCCCGGGGCGGTTGGCCGCAGCAGGCGCGCGTAGCCCCCGTGCCGGCGCCGTGGGGTGCCGGCGGGCGTGGGGTGGTGTTCCCTTGGCCCTGGTGCCGCTCCAGTGGCAATGCGGTCTCGGTAGAACCCGGCCCCCGGGAGAGCGGGGGCTGGCGCGTCTTCGGCTGTGCTTCTCTCCCCCCCGCCGCCTCCCCTCTTATTCATAGAAAGCAGATTCTGTTCCCGGCTGGCACTTGGGGCAGTGTGCGCGGTTCTGGCGTGAGATGGTTTCTTCCTCTTCTCTTTTTTTTTGGTGTGACCTCATTGTCTCTTGGCTCGGTTACGAGTAGAGGCTTCTTGACACCTAGACGGAGGCTTCCTGAGTGTTTACACAGCCGCAATTAGGAGATTGAAACTTGACGTTGCCCAGAGGCCCTGCTTATGATGTGTGTAAACAATAATAAATCAAGTGCTGGTTTTATCCTGAAATATTGCCTCAATTAGCCACATGTCCCGAGTCTCCGCGGAGTAGTCGTTAGCTTTCCCTCATTCCCACAACACCAGCTGTATGGCCCAGAGTTCATCAGTTGCAAATATAAGTAGTTAACACATCTATGTGATACTTCCCTCTATAGATTATTGCACTTTAAACCAAAAATGTTAAATATTGTCTGTTGTCCTAAATGAGAACGTATAATTTTAGAGACATGGTCTCAGTGCTAATTTTTTTTCATCTGCTGCTGCAGTTCGTGAGCCCTTTTTGTCAGTTTTGTCTAAGTAAAGGATTAGTATGGTTTTGGGAGGGAGATGAGACTCTAGGTCTAGTACAATACGCTTATAAGTGATTTTTTTTTTTTTTTTTAATGCCATGCAGTTAATTTTATTTTATTTTTAATCACATGCAGTGAAGAGCTGTCCAAACAAGATTCTATTTTGTCCTTGTCCCTATCTGGAATATTATGTGCACATTCTATATAAACAGATCACAGAATTAGGGAGCATGGACAATGTGTTCTTGTCTGTGGATGTTGGAAAATACTTGAGCAAGCATCCCATGGAGGCTAGCAGGAGGGTGTAGATAATTTTCAGTGTATGCTAAATGTCTCATCTAATTGCTTTTTAAAAAAGCTAAAAAATTCTTAGTCTTTACAAAAACATGCACATATAGTTACTTCATAATACTACTCCTGATTTTATTCTGGAGCGTGCACTGCACAAAGTTTCACCAGTCTAGATTGTTTGATTAGGGGAATTGTAACAATTACAGCTTAATAAATTTATGCACCTCGCTATTCTCCGTACTGTGAATATGCTTACAGATTGTTCCCTTTGTGGCTTATAAACTGTTTACGGTCTGCTTATGCTATGGGATTATATCCCTTTAGTTATGTATGTGTAGTTAAAGTAATATAGGTTCTGCAGCTGAGTAAGTGCTGAAGTCTTGAGTCCTGGTTAGTCCCTGTTAGCAGCATGTACAAATTTAATGGATTACACTGAACCAGGAAACAAATAGTTGTGATTGTAGCAGAAATCCATCTATGTATTTCCAGAGTTAGTCACTGCTAGAATATCAAGCAACAGCAAATGCATTTTGAGTGCATTTTCTAAATGGTTCTGTGAAATAAAATTGCAGAATTATCCTTTTCTGAATCTATGTGTAGCCATATATAATCATGACATTAAAGTTTGCAAAAACTCGTCAGAAAAAATCCCAAAACATTTCACATGTGTTCAGTTTGAAGAAACAGTTTTATACTTCTTGGTACGTCATTGCTTTTAATCTGTCCAAAATAAGTAATTCTGCTATTTTTTTAATGTATGTTCTATTTCTAGTTTATTAAGTGTATTGCGTATTTTCCATGTTGACTGTTACTGCTTTACATATTTTCTTGTAATCTTATTAAAGTATCCACAAGAAAACTTCAGTGTAGGTTCCGCTATGTTTTCTTAACACAAGTTTCAGCTAAGTGGTGAAAGGCATAGCACCATTTACTTTATTTGCAGGGCAAAGATAGGCTTTTATTTTGTATTTGGAAATTTCACTTTGTCATATAAAAAGTTAATCTAATGTTAAGTAATTTACAGCCTTGATTTGTACTTAATCTAGATACAATTTTAAAAATTGGTATTATCTTTTGAAGATTAAAAATAAAGTTTAAAACTAAGTCCTTGCAGTCTTTATAGAATCATAGAAGAGTTTGGGTTGGAAGGGACCTTCAAAGGTCATGTAGTCCAACCCCACTGCCATGAGCAGGGACATCTTCAACTAGATCAGGTTGCTCAGAGCCACATCCAGCCTGGCCTGGAATGTCTCCAGGGATGGGGCATCTACCACCTCTCTGGGAAACCTGGGCCAGTGTCTCACTACCCTGATTATATGAATAAAAAATGTCTTCCTCATGTCTAGCCTGAATCTCCCCTCCTTTAGTTTAAAATCATCATGCTTTGTCCTATCGCAACAGGCCCTGCTAAAAAGTCTGTCCACATCTTTCTTATAGGCCACTTTTAAGTACTGAAAGGCCACAGTAAGGTCTTCCTGGATCCTTCTCTTCTACAGGCTGAACAGCCGCCACTCAACCTGTCCTCACAGCAGAGCTGTTCCAGCCCTCTGATCATTTTTGTGGCCTCCTCTGGCCCCTCTGCAACAGATCCATGTTTTCCCTGTACCTGATGCTCCAGAGCTGGAGGCAGGACTCCAGGTGGGGTCTCACCAGAGCAGAGTAGAGAGGCAGAATCACCTCCCTCGACCTGCTGGCCACCCTCGTTTTGATGAAGCCCAAGATACGATTTGCCTTCTGAGTTGCTAACACAAATTGCTGTATCAGTCTTCCATTAGTACAACTGAAAGGAGTTTAGAATAAATGAAATATACATGTTTATTCTAAATACTTCAGTCCTATAAAATGGATATGTCTTCTAGAAGCTGTACTTTTATTTTTCAGAATTTTGTTTTCAGCTGTGTTTTTCTCATACGTTCCCTGTACTGTGAATGCAGTGCTGTAAGACAATGATAATAATTCTAAATGATTCTACCACAGCAAGTTTAGAGTTGTTTAGGAGCAATTCAATTTCCTGGAAAAGAGTAACTCTTCTGCTGGTGTTAAGCCCTGTACTAATGGCCAAGGGTGAACCATCCTCAGGACCACTACTGTGATAGTGGTTTTGGTTGTTCTGATGGTTCTGTTAATGTCCTAAAGGAAGCAAGATGTAGTCCAAATTGTACTTCAGAGTATTATGTAGTGGTCTGGGAGCCAAATGTTACCTCCGCAAAACTAACCCACTTGGGAAAGCTTACAATAAAGCATATGAATATTTTTATTTTGCTGTAAGTAAGACAAACTTATTTTGTGTGTCTGTGAAATTCAAAATTCTGCAAATGTTACTTCTCTCTTGCAGCAGTGGGTTGCTCCAGTCTCACTTGTTAAAAGAGTCTGTAGGCTTATAAATAATAAGTCTCAGGCAGGGGAATATTTTATCACAGCTCAATGCTGTACAAAATGTAAACTTATTGCTCTTCTAAGCAAGAGGATTCCAAGAGCAAGGAAAAATGCTGCTGATAGAGTTTTTTCTGTTGCTTACTTGCTTCCAGATGTTACCCAAGTATTTTACCCAGACCATTGTAACTCTCCCCAAGGTAATTGAATGCTAAAGTATTCATGTTTGTTAGCAGGTTCTTCACTTTGTTCAATAAGATTGTTTCATGTCATAACTGTAGAACATGGATATCATCAAATGAAACTAGGAGTGGGGTAGAAAATAAAGTAATGACACCAAGAATCAGAAAATACCGATCTTTGGTGTAAATGGCGCACTGGCATGTTTTTATGAAGCTGGCAAAAGGCACTAACTTGGTTACTCTGCCAGCAGCATGAAGATAACAAGTCATGTATGTTACTGAAGGACAAGAAGGAAGTTGATGTTAGAAGTGGAAATAAACTTTGGGTCTGCTTGTCATCATATGCTTGCTTTTCATTCATATGAACATGCCTGTTTGTTTTTAATATAGCAACTAAGAGGAGACCTCATGGCAGCTACAGCTTCCTCACAAGGGGAGGAGGGGCAGGCACTGATCTCTTCTCTTTAGTGACCCATGACAGAACCCAAGGGAATGTCAGGAAGATGTGCCAGGGAAGGTTTAGGTTGGACACGAGGAAAAGGTTCTTCCCCCAGAGGGTGGTGGAGCACTGGAACAGGCTCCCCCAGGAGGTGTCACGGCCCCAAGCGTCACAGTGTTCACGAAGAGACTGGACAAGCCCTCAGACACATGGTGTGAACTGTGGGGTTGTCCTGTGCAGGAACAGGAGTTGGACTCGATGATCCTTGTGGGTCCCTTCCAACTCAGGACATTCTGATTCTAACTACTCCAGTCATTTTTTTTTCCTACATGTGTGCATAAAAGAGCTATTTTCTGTTAAGCAGGCCATTTAAGTACATAGTCAAAAGGTGATTTTTGAAAATGGGTACTAACTGACTGTGATGATCATGTATTGTGCCTTAGCCTGCCATACCGTGGGTCTGTAACTGTCATCTGCTGCAGCTGACAGTAAATTCAAATGAAAGAGTAGAATATGATGGCTTACTGCTGGTGTACTGAAAGAGTGATCAATTTTTTTAGACCACCAAATTCCAGTTTATATTTTATGTGTGACTTTTTGGAATTACCTGTTTTTTTTTTTTTCTTGAGGACAGAGGAAGCTAGGAAATATGTCTGTACTTCACATCCTGCTTTTTTCAAATTACATAGTGAACAAAACAAAGGGAAAAGGATATTATAATACTTATTACTGAAAAATGAAGTTCAAGTCTTTCATATTAAAAGGAAACAGAGGCAATTATAAACCAGAAATTGGAGCATTACACATGTGTAGCACGCCTAGAGAATAGGAGAATGAAAATATGTGTGTTGTGTTGTATGCTTTATAGCTAAAGGACTTGACCTTCTAGGTAAGCCTATGATCACTTAATTTATGTTTTCTAGCCCGTTTGTGTATGTTCTAGGCTGCGATAATAGCCATGCCAAGAGTAAGGTTACTTGATTATTCTTTTTTTTTTTTTTTTTATTTTTATTTTGAGATGTTGTTTTCAGTAGCTTATTTCTTAGTCATACTGAAAATTGCTGTGATGAGTATGTTTGAGCAGAGTTATTCTGGAAACTTCAAGCTAAAATATCTCAGCATTTTGAAAATTACTGTAAGAGAAAGTAAATATGTTAATTTAAAGCAGAGGGGAAATGGTTGTTTGACTTAAGAGCCTGTCAACACTTGAGTTCTGGAATTTGGCATTGTGGAGGAGAAAGGGGAAAAGAGTGTAAACATTCATACAGAGCATATGGCTGTTCCTTGAGAAACTTCAACAGATTTTAAGCTCTTGAAAAACTGGTTCATGCATGTTAGTTGGCAAATATTTATTGACTAAGTATCTGAATATTCTATGTAACATGAGTGTCTTCCTGTCTATTGGTCCTTGCATGTCACCTGACTGTGTAGTCATCATCTGGACCAAGTAGTTCAGCATGCTATATCCCCACAGCAGTAGGTGATGGGTAAGTTTAGTCCTAAATAGTCTGTCTTTATTTGTGCTTCTCTCCCAACCCCAGAATACTTAGGCAGCAGTTGTACTCATGGAGGGATGAAGGCTGGTGTTTAGGGAGAGATGGGGAACAGAGGTTGAAGTTTGGTTGAAATGCAGTAGGCCCAGGAACCTAAGAGGATGGTACTTGCAAAATTACGAATGGTCAGAAGTGGGGGGGAACAAGAGAGGGCAAGAGGTGAGAAAGAGGACAAACTGTACATTGGTGTGGAAGCAACAACAGGGAGAGGTAGTACTAGACTGTAAAGCAGAAAGAACATGACTGGAAAAGTAAGGGAGCCTAAAGAGCTCTTCTCCCAACAGTTGTCTAGAACAGGGCATATCTTCCTTGAAAAAGCTAATTGAAAAAAGAAAGTAGCAATTCATTTTAGGGCCTAAACTTAGTAGCAAAACAAAGTTGTTCATGTTTCACCAGATGACAGAGTCAAAAGAGGGAAGATTCTTCAAAAGTTACTGACCGGCAGTGGATTTGACAGACGGTTGCAGGACCAGGATTTGTGTCACTTTAGTTTATTCAGCTAGTGCAAGTTAATGCTTAGTTCATTGACAAGCTTATTATTTCTGAAACCATAAGGGACATAAAAATGAAATAATTGACAACAGAAGATCTTAGTCTTGATGAAGTATTCAAATGCCAAAAATGTGTTGAGGGGATTTTCTTATGTATTCAACATCTTAAGTCCATTTTAAATGCAGTTATTAGTTAAATAAAACTCTTCTTCATCCTTTAGCTGTACTTCAGTAGCATTAGGAATTAATTATTTCATACAAAGAATAATTAGAAGCCTTTATGTTTTTATAATAAAAATGTTGGAAAACTTACATATGCTTAAATAAACTGCTTGTTAACTTTGTAAATAATTCAATAGCAATAAAGACATAGTGAGATTGCTGGTTTTTCTGTGTCTTGTTTATGAAACTGCAAAGTATAAACACAAAACAAGATTAATTTTAGTCATAGTTCATTGGGTGCTGATACAAATCATGATTAAAATAGGATTTCCTGTTTCTTTGGTTTAATTCTCCTGAAAGGATATGATAAAATGCACATCTCCAGAAGCGAGAGATTCACTCCACACTTCTATGGATATTCTAAAAGCTTCAGTGGCAAAGGAATGGAATTGTGTCTAGTACATATGCACGCTTTTTTTTTATCCATGTGGGGAATGCTGGGGAAATGTGCAGGGTGGAGTTATCTTTCTTTTTTTAAATTATATTGTGTTTGAAAAAGTAATTAAATATCATTAAGTAGCAAAGTTGTACCAGAATTGATTCCAGCTGTGGAATTGCTGGTACATGTCCTCCGGTATGTAAGGGGTTCTTGGTCTTTTTAATGCAGTCCTCTTACCATAATAGCAGCAAGGCAGATACTGCGCTGTCTTCTTGATTTTTGCGGTCTAAAACGTTATAATGACAGCACATTTACTTCTCTGTCTTGTGACAAGTAGATATGTGTGGGTATTATTCGTATGCTAGGCTTCACAAGCAAAAAATGTAAAGAGTCAGTTTGCAGTGTTAAGAATACAGAAGAAAACAAAACAACCCTGAAGAAACCTTCATTTACTATGTGAATATTAGGGGTGGATGAGGGAGTGATGGGAAGTATTTTTTGCTCCCTCATACCCTAATCCCTTGTGAGTCTTGGAGCAATTAAAGAAGGGAGGTTTCTGTTCCCCTGGTTTTGTTTTCCTTTTACCAAAATTTCTCTTGAGTTGCCTTAATTCTTTACTATTACTTTATAGTGCTAATAAAACAAGGTCAAATAACAGTGTGAAATTGGTAGGAGAAACTGAGATGCTGCAGGAAGTTTCTTGAATTTGAGAATCTTTTATTAGAAGAATGAGGTTTTCGTTTCGCAGAAGGTAGGAGAGGATTTCCTTCTGCAATTCCGAGACCTAGTGGAGGAAGGATACCTAGCATACTGAGGTGACATTATTATTTTATTACTAGATTGGATAGGATTCCTCGTCTTTCTTTTCCTTGTTGTTGAGAAGCTCTGTGGTAAATTGGGAAGTACGTGAACACGAAGCATTGTTATGCTTCTCAGGAAACATGCTGCTGTAAACACAAAAGATGTATGCAGAATCAAGGAGCTGAAGTTCTTCAAAAGACCCAGATGCCCTTAGTTCTGCGTTTGTTACTGTGCTTTAAGAAATTTCTATTGTCATATGGATTGTTAATATCCATTTTATGTTACTGCATATGCAATTTTAGCTTGTAAAGTGGCACATTTATTTATAATGTTTATTTTCATATTTTGTACCTGCAAATAGGAGAATTTCCAGAATTCCTTTAAAATACCAAAAGCAGAGTTTACACGAAGAATGAATTGATAAAGGAATGCAAATCTGTTCATGGAATGGTTTGTTGTTTGTCATGCTGTGTGACATTGTGTGGTGATGCTTGGAGCGTAGTTTGTGATATAAATACTTAGTATGGCTTGTTAAGTTCTGAAATGAGATTATATGAAAAGAGGATGCTATGAAAGATTAATGGGACAACAAAGCAGTATATCCAGTCTTGGAGAGGTCTTACTGAATACAGTTAGTGTTACGTAGTACATATGTTCCAAATCTTACAGGCAAAGAAAGGTTGATGAAGGCTGACAGTGTAGCCTGTATTTCTCAAGAAATACAACTTTAGTAGTGAGTTTTAATTTATTTTTAATTTTCAGTTTTTTGAAGTATAATATGCTATCGGTTTTTTAATGTAATCTCATATTCATCAAGATTAATATATAAATAACTTTATTGCACTAACAAACAATAAAGGGAAAAAAGTGACACAAAGTAAGATGTTCTGCTGCAGCTGAAAATTGATTTTGTGGATTTTTAGGGCTTGTCTCCCAGGGAAATTGACAGCATAGCTGTTGGGTAATAACTGTTTAGCTGTATCTGCCTCATGTTACTCCCTGAAGCTGGTATTACATTCCTGAACGGGAACATCATCTTTCTAAAAGTATAATGTTCTAAACAATTACTATACTTTGTAAGCACATAAGATAGAGGAAGTGGAAGCTACCTTGGTGCTGAATGAGCATGTTCTCATTGAGCACAGTTTTAATAAACTTGTGTACATCAACTTTACATTGGTTTGTTTGTCTTAATTTTACTGAATGCCTCTTTGTAGGCAGGTTGATGGAGATAAATAACCACTGCAGCAAAGATAGAATGAATCCCTAATTGCATGTTGACATATGTACTCTACATATTGCTTCATTATTATTACTTGAATCTGTAAATATATAAATGTATCTTGATCTTAATGTCTCCTAGTATGTGTATACGTGAATGTGCGCATCTTCGTTTCTTACGAGCTGACATGCAAAGTGAGAGAACGACCCAAAAAAGGTTCTTCTACACTTGAATGAACAAGATCATAAAAACCATAGTAGAAACTTCAGCTGTGATATGCAAGTTGCCCTTGGTTTTGGTTTCATAGTTAAGTATCTTCTTTGTTATGATACCATGACTTTAAAGCTTGTTTGCAAGAGGAATAAAAGAAAAAAAAAAATAGCAGTTCCATGTTTAGGCTCCACAGTACCCTGGTGTTGCCTCCATCCTTTATGAGGTATATCTCCTCCTCCCTGTTCTTGCCCCCACTGAGATATATGAGAGGAGATAACATGCAAGCTCGTATGTCTCGTGTTTTCTTGTCTGATATGTTCTAGGGTAGACTCTAGTCTTAGTTGCTGTCAAGTGTCTCTTGAAAGAAGGCAATATGACTGCAATGTCCTCCGGCTCCTTCTCAGCCAAACCTTTTCCTCTGCAGCATATTTCACCTGGGCCTGCATTTCTTCAGTACCTCTTTCTTCCTGCGCTCGATATCTCATATGCTGTCTAGAAACTTGCCTATGTCCAGAGTTTCAGCTGAAGGCTTTGCAGGCAAGGACTGTTTCTTCATACATGAAATATTTTTGGCTGACTGCATCTGGCAGCCATGGCGCAATCAGTTCTTTGCTGCAGTTGTTTCTGAATGAAGGGAGCAGGGTGGTTTTTTTTCAGATTTGCAGTAGTGAAGTAGTCCTTTATGTCTGAGCAGAGACAAGTAGATAATCCAAATCTATCAATCAGTGGCCTACATTCGGAAGATGCTATAAATAGTGAGAAGTCCTCTATTTGAAAATAGCCCAGTAAGTTGAGGTGGGTGAAAATGAGCACCAAAATTATACAAGATAAATAGTGTGCAAAGAAGAGAATCAGAGAGTACACTGTCTCCTCATAAGAGATTTAAGAATTTGCAAAAATGAGAGAAGCCCGTTATTTGGAAATAAAGGTCTTTGAAAGTTTAAGAGAAAGTGGTGAGAACTTTTAATGTGTCATCTGCCCTTTCAGGCTTCAAGACCAGGTGTATCAGTTGGGACCAAGACTCTTTCTAGCTCAGTATTTCATCTGTAACCGATGACTGAAGCATATACTGCCTTGTAACTCCTCAGACTACCTTCCCTGCTCTTTTAGAACTAGGTTTCATAAACCAGAGATGGCATTTATGTTGAGTGGCTCTTAGCAGCTTTTTGTTTTTCTTTGAATGTCTCTGGAAAACATTTCTTCTCCACTATGCATGGGTACGTTTTGGTTCTCAAGTCCAAACACCAACTTCATTTCGCTTTCAAAAATGCTGGAGTTATTCTCAATCCAGTTCTTTCGTAATTGGCAAAACTGGCAATGCAGGAGCTTTGTCTGTGTGGGAAATTGAGATAATCTGATTCAAGATCTCAGCTGTGTGTTTTAGCTGTCATATCATTTCAGATGGTCTTTGTGCAACATCAGTGTCTGAAACTTTCTGTGAGATAGTTTTGCAGACTTTTTTTTATTGCTTTTCAGCAGTTGTGTTTTCTAAATACATTTTCACAATCTTTGCTACTTTGCTTTCACAATCATTACTACTCTTTAAAAGTAGCTTTATTATATCAAACAGGTGCTATTAAATTAAATATAATTAAAGTAATTTTAAGTGGCAATTTTTTTAAAGCTTTTTAAAATTGCTGAATAATTCTGCAGCAGAACCTGTCTTCACAGAACACGTGATCCAAATAATGGCTCGCACCCCTTTCTATAGTCTGTTAGTTTTTATCATGTAGTGCATCATTTGATCATAGCCATCATTAGAATACATTCTTTGGTAAAATCAAAGCATTATTGTGGTGGAGATTTAAATTAAATAGTCTTTCACCTTTCTTGGTTTCATGCTTAATTTTTACAACACTAATTAGTTGTTCCTATTTGCATTTCATGGTTTTATTTTTGGGATGTGTCTTGTCTAGTCTATAGCAGATAGACACTGAGCTAGAGACTAAAATATGAAGGTTAAACAGCAAGTGAGTTAGCAGTTCGTATGTAGCCTTCTGTTACAGTTGTCAGCAACAATAAACTGGAGAAAGAATGGAATGAGGGAAAGTTCAAATAGTGGGGGTGGTTAGAGATTTCTAAATATGCAAAAAAAATGCAAAACATAAACAAAAAACTGATCAGTTTATTTGAACTTGGGGAGGGAACCACATAATAAAGCAAAATATTTTCTTTAATCATGTTGTCTCAGAAAGCATGATCTATGTTGTTGTCTCCTTCTGAATAATATTTCTCTGTTGGTTTTTAGGTTTTTTCTCCCCTGTGTTGTACATCAGTGGGATTCACTCTGCTGGAACAAGATAATGTCTCCTTCAACCCACTGAAGGAAAGGGGTGAGCAGCTTTCTCATGGCCAATATTTTATCTCCTTTAGAAAGCAGTGTGCCCTGGAAGCAAATATCAGTATGTATTTTGTCAAAAAGTGAAGCCAGTTCTTGATGCTTTTCGTGTGTCAAATGGGCTTGCTGTTTTGACTTTTGTTTCTTTTTAACTTTCTATGTGAATATGAGGATCTGTGTTGTAGAGCAAGTACCAGGACTAACATTAAATAAGAACGAAGAAATAGCCATGCTGAATCTGCCAGTCATCCATTTCTCTCTGAAGGACTTCAAAGGAACGTGTACTGGGGAAAACTAGAATGAACGATTACTTGTTAACAAGTCTGCTGGGTAGTTTCTTCCCAACCCTAAAACAGTTAGTGGTTGGTTTATACCCTGAAGCATAACTATTTATATCTCTTACAAACATCTGTTGTAGCTTGTATATGTTAAAATTGATATTACTGAAGTCCAGCGGCTTACTTACACCTTTTGTTAGTGTTACTGGGTGGTCCCTTTGTTCTTAATTATGAAGGAGTAAGTAGAGCAAGTGAGGAGTGATGTATGTTAAGTGATCGCTTTGTGTACATGTTTCAGCTGACCTTTAATCTCTTCTCTTAGGTACTCCTTAACTTGCATAAAGTCTCCACTTTTCCGATTATAATTACCCCTCTTAATTTAGCTTCCTTTCTACTCTACTTTTTACCTTCTTATTTTTATTAAAGGCTTGAATTTTTTTCCTTTTGCTTGGTTTTGCAGAACACAAGGCTTTTATGAATTCTGTTTTGACACAGATATCCATAGAGTTTCTGATTGCAGTTCATGCATCAGCTTCTAGTTTACACGACTGTAGACATTTCCTTGCTTTTTTCTCACACTTTGTTTTCAAAATAAATAGAATGAGAGTTAATTCTGTTCTGCATGAAGCAGACTGGCTGACTCTCTCAGCCTCAGGGTTTTTTGTTATTTGTAACTCTTTGATATAACACAAAGGCACAGTTTTCCTTCTACTCTCGCTTTCTTTAACAAAGGATAATTGGCATGTTTAAAGCTAAGTTGTCCAGAAGTCTTGTGTTCCTAGGCCCACTTCAGATACCTTAGGCCATAGAGTGTTAGGTGTAGCTGTGCTGGTTAAAGATGGCCCTGCTGCGAGTTGATAATTGCCACACATGAGCCAGAAATTACCACACTAATAGGTCAGCCAAGAGCAGGGGTTGTGGGAGTGCACAGCAATGTGCTTCAGATGGAGTCAGCTGGTTTCCATCATAGCCACCTTTAACAGTGAGCGGGTTGAACTGGCCTAGCTGACTTGATGCAAAAAGGATCAGAAATCATTCGCGTGTTCTGTGAGCTCAGTGGTAGAACTGTGGAAGTAATTAGCTCTGGCAGGGTGGCAGTGATAAACATCTGGGAGTGATACCAGCTTCATCTAGCATCATTGTTTGCAGAATGAACATCTGCTTAGGCTGTTTATCTGCTAACTAGAACTGGATGCTGTATCCTAAATTAGATTATAAAAGCTTAAAGTGTAAATACCTTTTCAGTTATTTTTCTTAATGTTTAACATAGTTTGTCTCTTACCACTACTGGGTAATGAGAAGATGTTTCTCTTTAGTGAACCATAGTAATTCCTCAGTTAATTGCCTCAATTTAAGTGTGTGATTAGCTCAATTTGTTCTTCTTGCTTTGCAGTAGTTGTCTTCACTAAATCTCATCAGTTGCTATCTTGCCTAATAGCTTAATCTTCTACAGTAATTGTAAGTCAGAGGGGAAGCTCTTACGGGAAATAAAGGATATACCCCTGTAGAGTTCTTTCCAGCCGTTCCCAAGGGACAGAATAGGGCAAAAGTCCTTCTTGATTAAGTAATCTGTGGATGTAGCTCAAATCTGTGCACCTCTTTCTTCCTTTGTGTGGCCTGAGGGATTTCCAGATGTGGAATGTCTATTCCTTATGGAAATTTGGAAGGAAGGGTTGGTCCAATTTGTCTGGATTCTCCAGAAATTCTTGCCATGTCCTATTGTCTTCACCAGTTTACATGTGTTATCTTTGTTGCTTCCCTCTCCGTGTTGTTCTTTGTGTCACTAATACGATCTCACATCCTTGCTTAACTCTTTCTTCTTCTTCTACAGCTGTTTTACCCCTTCTTATTTCCTCCTTTCTGACTGAGAAATTCACCTTTCTCCCACAGCCAAACAATTTTTTCAACAGCATTTTGTGAGGAACTTCTTCAGCTTCTGAAACAATCGCTGAATAATGTTTACTCTTTGTTGATATGCTCAACTGTTCTACTTTTGTTTTGAGGATAGTCTGGTCTGTGCTTTGGATATCACAGTCAGAATTAGATGTGTACATTTTGAGAAGGAAGAAAAGCAGCATTTTGTATGTGCCCTTTCACTCTATAAATACAGAAAGACACTAGTGCCCCAGTTATAAGCTACCATTTTTGAAAGAATATAAATGTTTAAATGTAAGGCAAATGCTTACGGGGCTAATGTTGTAGAATGCATCCCCTTAAAATATTTTGAAAGATATTTAGTATTTGCCACTTTATTATTGTGGCAAATGCTGATTTAACATTAAATGATTCATAGCTATATATATATATAAAAAAAAATTTGAAGTACTTCTATCAGTGAGTGCATTTATGTCATTCCCATTGTTTGTTGGTTTTTGGGTTTTTTTTGGTGGAGAAATCAGTAATATTTTTGGAATTTTAAAGGAAAAGATACTGATGCTCTGTAAGGACAGAGCAACAAACTAGAACCAGAAAATACTTTCATTAAAGCTATTAGAAAAACTCTAAATGCAGTCTTTACTGTTTTTCTCTGTAAATTGTATTCTTAAAAACCCCATAATGTAGCATAGGCGTTCCCAAGCTGTAGCATACCTTTTAGCTAATGTTCCACAGGCTACTTAAGAAGATACATGCGTACTGTCTACAGATAGAAACTTGTTCAGCTCTGCAAGCACATGGCCCAGTGCCAGAACCAAGATGTGCTCTGTCTACTCATATTTGGGGTTCCCAAGATGCTTTTGTGTGTGTAAAATGACAAAGACTCCCAAATAGTAACAGCTCCATTTAAGCTTGAGTGAGTGAAAATCGATAACGTAGTTTATAAAGGAATTCATTCTTATCTCATCCCAGGGAACTTCTCTGGTCTTTAAAGCTGTTTAAAACAACAACAAAAAAAATAGTAATGCTTAGGAATTGCACTTTGAAAAGATCTTGATGCAAGCTAAGGCTTGAGTTTTGTCCTGAGAAGTTAGGTCTGTCTCTGTGCCTGAAACTGTTAAGCAAACAAAGAAGGGACTCTTGAAATTTGTCCTATGTTTCATAAATGAAACATGTACTTCGAGACTATTATAATCTGTAGGGGAAAATATCCAGAAATGTAAACAGTGTTCTTCAAAATGATCATATACTGTGGTAGTATGCAATGGTGAAGGAAAGATTTAAAAATAGCTGGAAAAAATTGTAGTGATTTAACACACTACAATGAAAAAGTTTTGGTTTCAGATCTTTAACTGGAAAAAATTCTAAAACTTAGTTCTTTGATACTGACATAAGTGGAAGAGAGCAGAAAACTGAGAATTAATACCTGGATGTAATATTTTTTCAAGACATGAGCTCTGTCGTCTTTGTTAATTTGCAATTTTTTTACAATAGCTAAATATTAGGACTCCTGTGTGTCAAGGAAAATTGAGTTCTGTGGTGATATGTAATGGTAATAGCTTAATGAATTACATGATTTCAGTTGTAATGGCTGCTAATCTGACAAGAAAATGAAACGTAAGTTAGTAATTTGATGGATAAGCTCTATTTGGCGGTGAAGCTATGCCTTTTTATTTTTAATTACTGGATGTCTAACTTAAAAAATGTTTAACTCATCTCGGCACCAAACTCCAGATAATGGTTAGAGGTAATAACTTACATAAATTTACTCATGTTATAAATCCTATCAAAATTGATCTTTCTCAAAGTATCAGATGTCTATGCAAATGAGACTTCTGAATTCCTAGATCACTTTTGAAATTATGTAATCACAGAGATCCAGTTGTTTAAAAGCTGTTAGATACTGTTCCATTCTTTGTTGAGCTTTAAATGACTTGGATGGTAGTTTCCTGATGTCAGAAGCAATTTGAGACTTCAGTTTCTAAAAGGGATTTCAGGCCCTAACATTAGAATATGAGATTCTTACTCATAAGTAAATAGGGTATTCCTTAACACTTTGTACATCTGGTTCATTGGTTGTAGACTATTGTTATTTCAGTTATGGTAATGCTCAATGTGTTGTTAGCAGATTCAACGCACAGAAACATAAATTTTTGCTTGTTTCTAGATTTTATGTGTTACCTTAGAAGAAGTTAGTTAAGTAGTGCAAAAATAAATGCTAAAGTTTACTTGAAGTTTGTGAATGTGAAAGAACCTCAGCCTCTTGTTAAAAATCTTACATTAAAATATAAAATGAGACAATTGTTTGGTGATGAAACCCATTGCATTTTCCAACTTGGAGTTTGTTCTTTGGTTTTTGTTTGTTGAGAAAATGCACGTAACTGTCATCATAACTACTTGCTTTTTTTTTTTTTAGGTGGAGGTGTGCGTAGATCTTTATCCTTTTTTAAACTTTTAGAACTGGATTCCAAGTGGTCACTTTTGTAACTGACTTTTTTTTTTCCCTAGGAATATTTGTTCATACTTATGATGATGTGCCATAACTGATGTTTTATTAACCATGATGGCAACACAGACATTAAGTATAGACAACTATCAAGATGGACAACAGGTAAGTATGTTTTTCTTTCTCTTTGACCTAAATACAGTTAGCAAGAGAAAAAATACAGTGAATTCTTCCTTAATGCCTGTTTTGGCATTAAGTATCTGTTCTTGTTTGTAAAACAAGATTTTTAAAGTGATAAACTGTTGTTCTTTAATACTCAGATACTTACTAAAGGCTTAGCTAACCTTTGCGTGATTTTGCTTAACTTCCCGAAGAATGGTTAGATAAGCAGTTTTCTTCTGAATCGCCTCTAGATGGTTTGTGTGCTGTAATATACCTGTTTTTAGGAAAGTCAAATGGGCCTGCTTAGTGTTTTGTCTATCTGGCCTTATGTGTCTGCAGTTAGAATAGCTAGGTGGCATTTACACAGTTGTAGACTTGTTCTTGAGCAAGTGAAGGATAAATTTAGTTATCTAGAATTATATGCTACTTTGACTACGCTTAAGTTGATTAATATGCTGCAGGCTGAAAACTGTTAAAATACTTAAATTAATTTTAATGAGGTTATTGTTTTGAATTGCTAATTAGAAAGCTGGCCAATGAGCTTCCAGTTTCTTACTTCTGTTAATAAACAGCTAGAATAGTGTGAAACATACTCAGATATGTCTGGTCATTATGTTTCTTTTTTGTACAACAGACTGTATATTGCAACAGTTTGAATTGCTAAATTAAAATACTGTTAACTGGAGACAAGTCATGCCCTGGCCTGTACTCTGAAGACCCATTTTTACGTTACTGTGTGTCAGCCCTAAGCAGTCACTACTTCTGTCAGTACTTCTGTCAGCAGATGGCAACAGTGGTGAACAATCAGAAGAAAAACAGCAACTTTTTCCATATTTTATAAAAATATGTTTATCTGGTTGCAGTCTATGGTTATTGATTGTTGTTGTTTGCTTCTTTTATTCCCTCAGCAAATACATACCATCCTGTGACATGTCAGTGAAGTAATATATGTTTTTGTAAAGACCGGATTGGGAGAGAGCATTTTCATTCTATTTGTTTTGTATTTTAGGCTCTCAGTGATCAAGATAGGCAGGTAATTTGGGTGCCTGCTACTTTTGTAGTTTGGAAATGGCCCACAGAAAATAGCTCACAGTTTGAAGTGAGCTGTTTCCTCCTTCTAGTGAGATAAAGCCTTTTATTTTGCTCCTCTTTCTTGTCATTAGCCAAGAAATTAGTCCAGTAGTTGCATCTCTTTTTGGTAGCATCCTGGCTTAAAATTCATCTATTCTTGCTGAGGAAAGTTTTTGCAAAGCAGGCTGCTCTGTTGGGTAGGATACACTGGCTTTTTCTCAGTTTCTGATTTTACTAGGAGATGGTTTCGCCTCAACAAGTAATAAAGCACAAACCTTTTGGTTCTCCCAGACTACTTGTTGGGAACAGTATACATTCCTTTTGCTTATATTGTGTGGAAACACATTACATTCTGTCAGTCAGGTTCTCTAGTAGTTTCTGTAGGCCAGTTCTCTTCTCTGAGTGATGTGATATGTACATCTCATGGGAAAAAAGGGCATAGGATTTCATTCAGAGCACTTCCTTTATATATGTGTCAGTTCTGGCCACCTGGTGATATCTAGAAAAGTGTCTGTCTTCTAGTAGAAATAAAGCTTGTTAGGTTTAAACTAGGGGAAAAAAGATTGCAGTATATCTTGTCTTTGCAAAGAAATTCCCAGTGCTCAAAGGGGAGAAAACCGAGGAGTTTGGGTGGGGGGGTGGGAACTATGACTTTCAGAGGTTAGATCCCTTTGAGACCTTTTAGTCAGGAAGATATCTAGCTGGAGGTGATGGGAAAGCCACTTTCAGCACCTTCAAGGCCCCTCAAAGGCATTACAGGGCTCTAGTGCAATTTAGAAGGTGCTTGGTAGAAGCTGTGACACCGTTGTTTTTCCGGTAGTGGCAGATTGTGTAACTGTGTTAAATGGACTTGTAGAAGCAGTTACTGCTGTTTCCTCCTATAGCTTGTTATTCCTAAAATAATATGTTATTACAATATATACATTTGAGTGGTAAAGGTCAGGGAATGGTATGTTCCTGATAATTGAAAGATTGGAGGGACACAGAATATTTCATTTCTTTGTAAGAAAATGTGCATTTTAATGGACAAGAAAAGCTTCAGAATCTCTTTTCTTCAGTATCTTGATATAATGCACAGTAGGAACAAGAAAGAAAACTTAGGAGTAGAAATTTTCTGTCTGTTACTTTTGTCCTAAAGGCTTTTAATTGATGTATCCCCATAGGTTTTTGGGAGGAAAAAAAAAAAAGCCTATTTTTTGCTAGTCTATTCAAAAAATAGCCATATCAGAGATAAAGTGCTTTAACAACTTATTAATATCTGTCATTTGCATTTTAGAGCCGCGTGCTGAAACTTAATGTGATCTTTACCCATCAAAAAGTGTCAAGGACTGAAAGAGAGGTTTTGTTACTGCTATGACTGCCCAGTCATACCAACCTTCTGGCTATTTTTTTTTTTTTTTAGAAAACAGTACACTTATTTTACATCAAGCTCACAGATTTACTTAACTTTTTTTTTCTACAGATGCAAGTAGTAACAGAGTTAAAAACTGAACAAGATCCCAACTGCTCTGAAACTGATGCAGAAGGGGTGAGTCCTGCCCCTGTAGAATCTCAGACTCCAATGGATGCAGATAAGCAGGCCATTTACAGGTATTAATGTTCTGTCTTTTGAAGGGTAAAGAATAGAGGATGTGTTGTGTTGGTTTGGGTTTTTTTAAGCTAGTAATAAGTAGCTTGAAATCAGATTATGTCTAGCAAACTGTCTTAGTAGTTTGCGGGGAAAGAATGAGATCAAATTAGCTTTATTGGCAGTCTTCAACCAAGAAAAAAAAAATCCCTTTATTGTGGGATTCTTCAATTTCAGCATAGTTTTAAAGGGTATTCTAAAGGTGGCTGCCTTTCAAGCACAAGTGAAATTTAGCAAGCTACTTAGACCATTGAACTATGGTTCACTAGTTGTTATACTATAGTTTTTATCTTTAATGTGAGATTTTATTTTTATTGTAATTAAGTTGATCTTTACTCCCTGTGCTTTAGGGTAACAGTCTGTCGCCCAGTAATTAGCTCAAACTGGATTAAATGTTGATGTATAACAATACACTAATTTGAGATTTTCTTTTGCCACTCAATTACAATGAATTAAAGAATATGTCGTACCTTTTTAGCCTGTGATTGTTTATTTAAATATATGAAAAACAAACAAAACAACAACCAACAACAAAACAACACAAACACCTTTCATCATGTTTTGCTGTAGCCAGTGGTGTTATATGTCCTCTCCTGCAAGACTTGGCTTTCTGTTTCTTACATTGAGTGACTGTTACCTGAAATGAGCTCTAGATGTCTAACTTTTCAGTGGGGTACACATAAGTGAAAATACTTAATAATGTATTTTAACTTTTATTCTAGGCACCCACTATTTCCCTTGTTAGCACTATTATTTGAAAAATGTGAACAATCCACACAAGGCTCAGAAGGCACAACTTCTGCTAGTTTTGATGTAGATATTGAAAATTTTGTAAGGAAGCAGGAGAAAGAAGGAAAACCCTTTTTCTGTGAAGATCCAGAAACTGATAATTTGGTAAGTATAAGCTGTGTCTTTCATTTCTGAAACAGTCATCACATTTGCCTCTTCTTCCTAATTTCTTATCTCAGCTGGTACTTACAGTTTCTCCTCACGCTTTTCTTCCTACAAGAGATTCTTCTTCATGTTAATGCTGAAAACACTTTTAAATAATTTCTTCTGACCCCTTTTTCCCCCTCTTATCTATAAACTTACATCACATTTGTTTCCCATCCTAAACTGTCTGAGATCAGTGTACTAGAGATGAACAGAAACATATGCTTGCCAAAGCCAGGTTGACTCTGCAAATCTGTTGTACAGTGTCAAGACAAATATTTATCAAAAACATGTAATCCATGTAAGTTTTTCCAACTGGTTGGTTGGTTGGTTTGGGGTTTGGGGCAGGGGGTTGGTTGGCTGGTTGTTTTTGATGTTTTGTTTTTGGTTTTTTTTTTAATCAGGGTTCGTCTAGTTAATATAGGAGAAGAACTGTTACGAGATGAGCTTAGAAACTCTTTAACATATACATTTTTTTTCTTACATGTCATTGTCCCCTTTGCACATTCTGAAAGTCCTTCCTGTGATGAAGCTGTGATTTCCTCAGTCCCTTAGTCTCCTTGAATCACATCTCTAGAGAACACCTCTCTTGGCATGCTAGTTTCTAAACTGTCTACCTGCCTTCATCTCTTTAGAGTCATGTTGCAACTAGATTTTATCATATTCAAGAGTATTAGAATTATAGGAGCCGAGTGTTATGTTTTGGTTTTGAAAACCCGTTCTTTTAAGGGGACTGTGTAATAAAATGAGTCTTCATTCTTGAGTCTGCCTCATGGGAGAAAAGGCTCCTTAAAATATTTAAATGCAGAAACAAAACTAAATTGATGTGGGATTGTAAACAACAGAAATAGTAATGTTTTAAAGCTGGTATCTAGAAAGATTTATGTGGGCAAATAATATCCTATGTGGGAGGCTAAGGTAATGTACCTGGAGAAAACTCTTAAAACCAAGACTTAATAAATCTGAGATGCTGTTTAGAATTGGCAGAAGTGTTGCAGTGAACAGCATGTCAGGAGGGGCACATATTGTTGCAAAAAAGGTGTCAATTTTCACTGCTTTACAAGCAGCCTAAATAGTCATTTTGCATAACTTGATTTCTTTCTGAGCACTTTATGACCAATTGTTACTGTACTTAAGTTCTGGGAAGTTAATATTTAAATAGTGTCATAGAAAATGAAGCTACGGGAGTATCTATGTATAATAAAACCAGTGTGATAGTAAAGAAGTCTGAAGACAGTATGTTCTAGAATGAGGCAAGGTTTTACAGCTCTAGCTAAGGAGACCCAAAAAGTTGCCTTCTCAGCTACTTGTTACATCCTTTTAACTGCAGGTTGCAGTGCCCAGGATTGAAATATCATCATACATTGCATCAATTATCTTAGTCTATGCAAATATAAAGTCACCTTAGATTAAATCTTCTTCAAGGATGGATCAAGTTCACTTTGCCCTAATCCACCTGTAAGAGTGCTTGCAAAAAGTTCTTGCACAGCTTTGGCTGAGGAGCTGTTTGTATTACAGAAGCTTCTATTTTCAGTTAGGAAACATTTTAAGGCTTGAGTAAGGTTTTTGTGTTAGAAGGTAATCCAAAACAATGCCCTTCAGAATGGTGGGAAAGCAGCTAAAGGAGTGTAAAGATTCTCAGTCTATAAATACAGAATTGAAGAACAGTCATTGGGCACTTGGATCAAAGTTACAACTAGAAGAGAATTGAATCCCTGAAATATCAATTTAGTGTCTTAATCATTAGATTTTTGTGGGCAAATTTTGACACAGCTCATCTGATAAATATTTATTGATAGGGACAGTTGCTTAGTTTTCTAAGTACAAAGAAGCACTGACATACCTACTAAAACAGTTCCATGAATAAATCCTGTAGCAGAATCACTGTTGTAACTGTAGGAATTAAAAATAGAATATGAAAGAAGAAAACTAAAAGCAAGGGGAAATAAATGATCATTCTCTTTAGTTACTGCCCTAGTGTGAGCAACAGTAGTGTGGGGTGGTTTGCCTTTTTTTTTAATTTGAAATATGAAAGGTGTAACAAATTTATGAAATACTTGTAACACAAGATTAGTGTCTTACATTTGTAAGCAGAAATAAGTGCTTCACAATGATTATGAGATGGTCTGTCTGCAAAGAGTGTGACTGTTCTGCTGGGGTGCAGAAATCCTTGGAGACTGAGGGCCACTGGTATCATTATTTCAGGTCTTTTTTGAATCAGAGAGCACTTAGGCTTATTTGGGGGGAAAAATAGTGGGTTTTTTGAAGGAGAAAGAATTTAAATACTTTAAAGAGCCATTAGTTTCTGAGGAAGACTAAATGCTGGCTAAAAGCTGCAGTTCATCACAGATGGTAATTTGCACATGTGCAATATCTTGTGATACCTTTCGTTGTTAAAGAATGACTTGCATGCAGAATTCCCCAAATAACATACTAGTTTCAGGATATTGTGGTTTGGCCCAGGTATCTAGAAATCTGACTAGCAGAAATGCTTATGATTTTGGAAGTGCTTCTTTATCTCTTTCACTCCATAATATGTTTGGCTTTTTGTTACTGCTCTCAGTCACACCTCCAGAGGGCTTCTAGCACATAAACTGTATATTTGAAGGCACTGATAAAATTTTCCCATGGCTCTTTCTTTAAAGACTTTTTTGAATATACTTGCCTCCAGTACTTTACTCAAAAATGAGAGTTAGTGCTGTTCTACATGAAGCAGGTCTGCTGACTTGCTAAGCCTCGGGTTATTTGCTTCATCTACAACACTGGATTCAACACAAATATACTCTTTTCCCTTATCTCTGTAATCCCAATTTCTTTTCAGAAGCACATCTGAAATCTGGTAGTTGGAATGTAGTAGTTCTGGCTCAGTGGATGAGGAGAGAACGAGGGATGTGGTTTATCTTAACTTTAGTACGGCTTTCGACATTGTCTCCTATGTCACATTGATAAAATATGGACTAGATAAATGAGCAGTGAGATGGGCTGAAAACTGGGTGAACTGCTGGACTCAAGGGATGGTGGTCAGCAGCATGAAGTCCAGTTGAGGGCTAGTCATTAGCAATGTACTCCAGGGATTGATACTGGAACCAGTACTGTTTAACATTTTCATTAATGAGCTGAATGATGGGACAGAGTGAACTCTTGGCAAGTTTGCAGATGTTGCAAAACTGGAAGGAGTGCCTGATGACCAGATGACTGTGCCACCATTCAGAGATACTTTGTCACTTTTAGAGAAATGGGCAAACAGGAATCTCATGGAGTTCAACAAAGGGAAATGCGAAGTCCTGTATCTGGGGAGGAATAACCCCATGCACTGATACATTCTGAGGGCCAAACAGCAGTTCTGTGGGCACCAAGCCAAATATGAGACAACAATGTATCCTTGTGGCAAAGAAATTCAGCATACTTGGGCTGTGTTAGGAAGAGCATTTTCAGCAGGCCAAGGGACATGATCCTTTCCCTCTTCTTGACACTGATGAGACACACCTGGAGTGCTGCGTGCAGTCCTGGGCTCCCCACTGCTGGACATAGACATACTGGAATGAGTCCAGCAAAGGACCACAAAGATGATTATGGGACAAGAGCATCTCTTATATGAGGAAAGATTCAGTGAGCTGGGACTGTTTAGTTCGTAGCAGTGAAGGTCTGGGAGGTGATATTATCAGTATATCTAAATACCTAATAGGGGGATAAAGAAGACGGACTCACTGACTCTTCTCAGTGGTGCCCAGTGAAAGGGCAAGAAGATGTAAACTGAAACACAGGAAGTTCCATTACAACATAAGGAAAAAAAATTACTGTAAGCGTGATTGAATACTGGAGGAGGTTGCCCAGAGAGGTTTTGGAGTCTCCATCTTTGGAGATAGTCAAAACCCAACTGGACATGGCCTCAAGCAATATGCTCTAGTTAACTTGGCTTTGAGCAGGGGCGTTTGATTAAACAATCTCCAGAGGTCCCTTCCAACCTCAACTATTGTGTCGTTTCTGTGAGCTGATAAGTTTCCAAAGATCCTGCATGCCTTGACCTGCTTCACGTGCTTTTGGTTGTACACAAACGTTCTCTCACAGATCTAGTTTGCTTTGGTTGTAGATGAGTCTGCTGTGTTCAAATAGTCCTTCCTGCTGATTGACCTGTTTGTGATTTTAGCAGTATCATGTTTTATGTGGTATTCACCTTAGGTGGTGGACTGTACAAATTCAGCTGATCTTGCTTGAGGTGGATAATGAAGTATTTATGTCTTATATTTCATGGCTGCTGAGGTCAGTTCTATCTTAAACTAGAATCACATTGCAAAATCAAAACTCTTCTGGCATTGAACTCCTGTTCTGTAGTCGTATTGTTGGCCATGACTTTCTGTTACTACATCCCAAATGAAATCTGAGTGTGACTTGTCCTCTGCCTGTCCTGAAGATGGGGGACTCTGAACAGCTGACATTCTAACAGGCTGTTCAGTTTTTCAGGGGCAGTGAGCAGAAGAGTTTCTGCCAAGTTGTGAAATAGCCAATACAGTTTTCAGTCTCTTCTTCAGCCTAGAATATTGGTGATTGCACAGAGAAGGCTGGAGCTGGGCAGAGTTTTCTGCCTTGTGTCACATTAATATGTACATTTTCATATAGAATGAAAATCTCTTTTTAGTAGAGACAAATTCTAACATTGTGCATTATGTCTTCTGTTCTCGCTGGCCCTCCCTTTTGAACTCCAATGTTAAATCAACCATTTACTTGAAAGAAGGAGCTGCTGAAGACTGCTAATGAATAGGAGCCAGAAGGGTGGAGCTGTTAAGCCAGACAACTACTTGCTTTTCACCTGTGCTCTTATCTGACCCCAACAGAGTCAGACAAACAAGATGTAAATGCTTGCTCAATAGCAATCATTTAACTTGGAGCCACAGCTAAACTGAGATGAACATCATGGTACTATAAATAGCCAAATTCAGGTCCTGTCCAAAAAGAGTCACGAGTCTGCCTACTGTAAGGAAATTGGCCACAAATTCAGCTGTTGCAGATTTTTCCTTCTTTTGGAAGCAGCATTTAGAATGCAACTACACTGCTAATAGTCCAAAACAGTAGAATATCATTTCAGGCTCCATACTGCCTGTAGGCTAATTGACTAATAATAGAAATTGTGAAGGGTCACAGATACTGATTGTAGGGCAACTTGGGATCCTGACAATGTTTCACATTGTGCACTCACTTGAAATGCCTTGAATATTCCAAAGGAAAAGTTTGATTTTCATCCAGAGGATCACAGTGTGTTAATCTGGACGGCACAGGCATCAGATCAGTTTGAACAGAAAGGAAGTTCATTAAGAGCGATGTAAGGTTGAGTAACTCTTGGTAAACTATGGTCTGGATTACCATGTTACTTTGGTATTATGGTTCCCATTCTAAATTATTTAGTGGTTTCCTGCAGTAGAAGTATAAAGGATACTGGGAAATACAGGTAGCATCCACCTGAAACTTAATTTTAAGAACATCCATATATTGCTAAGCCTGGCCTGTAAAGCAAGTTTTGATAGAGGCATTCTGTTCTTTTTAGTAAACCACTCCAACAGCATCAGTTGGTGATCTTGAATTGACATGGCAAAGGGTTGTGGTCAAAACAGAAATAGTGTTACTGGGCCTTTCACTTTTTCAGTGTCTTTCCCAAGTCTGACTTCGTCAGATACACTGTCAAAATAGGATGTTTGCAGTGAAATGGATGAGAACATTTCTACAAATATTCGTGTCTTCTAGGTCGGGTAAGAACTTTGATATTAGGCTTCAGCATATTTAGAAGAGCAAGAATTTCTCAGAAGAGATTGTAATAATTTGGAAAGAGTTGGAAATCTTGTGCAAGGTTTTTTTTTCTTTTTCTTAAATGATGTTTCAAGGAACTCTGTGAAATTACCTGGATTAAGCATATTTTTAATTTGATTTATTCGTATGTTCTTATTTTTCCATATGCGCACTCATGTAATAAGGTCAGCAATGGTTTGTATTTAAAACCTGCAGCACTAAAAAAAAAATCCTACAAAATTGTGTTATGGCTTCCCTAAAGCCTCAAGTTTTATCTGAGTGGTGTATAAGATGCTTCTTTTCCTTCCAAGGAAAAGCGTATTGCAGAAAAATGCGACGTTCCATTCTAAAATCTGTCGAAAGAAAACTGAGTTAACTTCAGTGCTAGCTCCTGGACAGATTTGATCTGCTTGCCCTGAGATGTAGGAAGTCTTGACATTCTAGGTATGGCTTTACTCTTAGCATAGATTAATCTTCAGGTCAGAAGTAGTTGTCTTTGGATTGAAACACCTGATAAATACACAAATAAAGTGGCTTTTCTGTAGTAGTTATATTTGCTCTTCGAGAACTTTTGAAACTTTTACATTCCAACTCCATTGGCTCTGACCACACAGGTTAGACTATTCAGGAAGGTAAAAGAGAGAGGTACAGGTTTATGATTTTTTGCTGTAAATATTTAGCTCTTATAGATACACATGGCACAGAATATTATTTGAGCCAGAATTACCCTTTATCTTGGAATGTCTTCTACAAGTTTCTTCTGATTTTCAATAATTTTTTTCTCTTCTCTGATTCTTGGTCATGCTGTCCATGTCTCCACTGATCTTCTCTGAATTTGATATAAGTGCTGATTAGCTGCAAGAAGAGCTGCAGACCTCTCAATTTCAAATCCTAGTCCTTTTGGAAAAGACGTGGAAGCTAAAGGTTGTGCTCCTGTTTCACTTAGTAGACTGGCAGTGTGCTTTCTTTCCCAGAGCTTTAACTTCCTCCTTATCTCTTTGGATTGTACACATATGTGCAAAGTATTGCATCCACCTTAGTTGCTATATCGAGCACCAATACCAGAAGAGATGTGTTCACTGTTAAGAACCAGATCTTGGTGGTCTGTATTGCTAGCCAGATGTTCCCAAGTGCATGTGCTTCTTTCTGGAAGCATGCTCAGCTGTATACCCATAACATGGAGTATCATCTGTTGGAATTCCTTACACCTTTGCCCCTTTGACACCTCTGTCTCATTTTCACAGCTAAAACAGATCTTGGAATAAATCAATGAACCAGCTTCTCTTTGTTCTCCGTTAGTATCATTAGGACTTACAGGGCCAGGTTCCTCCATGTCTAAGAAGTTGTTCAGCATGAGTGTTTGCAGGTAATTTTTAGAGCTTTCACAGATTATGTGTGAAGACATTCAATACTTAACACTTCTTTGCTTACTGTTAACCTAGCCACTGCAGAAACATCATGTTCCTCAGGATGGTTCCTACCTCTCACATAGCTTCTGTTCAGAGTAAACTCTTCCTATATATGGGTGGCTTTTTAAAATTTCCCCACGTTCATAGGACTGTAGGATGATTCAGGTTTGATTACAAGCTCCAGAAGTGTGTAGTCCAGCCTCTTGCACAAAGTAGGGTCAGCTGTGAAGTCAGAACAGGTTACTTATGGCTTTATCAAGTCTAGAAACAATACAAAACATGTACTCTCACTTTTGTATTTGAACAGGACACTGCCTTTTTTGAAGACCCCCGAGTTTTTTGTTTCATTTGGGGTAAGGATTTTTGGTTCAGTACCCTCTTCTCAAAGACTGTCCTATAGAATTTTTAGTTTTATCAGGAAAAGTGGTGAAGTCATTTGGATATTATTGTCTGAAGAAGCCATGCTTTTGCATTTCTGAAAAGTGTTCTTGCTATTGTAATGTACAGAACAGTCCAATAAACATGTAGTCATACTTTTCCTAGCTATGTCTGGTAGCTGGGGACTCAAAATATGGGAGAGAGCTTGTCAAGTCAAAACAAATGAAAATACAATACCCCCTCTCCCAGAGTTAGTGTTCTTCTTCTGAAGATCTAAATCACCCCAGAAGGATTTGCTCAGGGAGGCAGGTGAGCTGTAAATGTACATATTTGTAACTTTTTTTTTTCCAAATGACAAGAGTAATTTGAGTAAGAAGATTACTCATCAGTCTGTGGAGATTCTCTCATAAATGTTGTCTACATATGTATTTGCTATATGCATATGTGCCCTGAAATCTGTAAGAAGTTGTGGGTGTATGTTTTAGATGAACAAAGATGAACTGGGGATTATTACTAAGATAGTGTGTTCTGTGCCCTTTGTACCATGTACTTGAGGCACTGAAAAGACAGCATGCAGGCACAATCTAAAGCAGTTTTAGGGCTAAAGGTGTCTTCAAATTAAATATATTATATATTTGTATGTGAATATGCTCTGGATAGCAGTTTTAGCAAGGACTAGAAGTTTTTCAATAGTCTTTCTCTCTCTGCTTAATAGTTTACCATTATCTCTGTTTACAACAGTTTCAATAATATACATATATCTCATGGTTACTTCTGTCTTTGTGCATATCTCTGGAACGATGCTCCAGGTTTACTTCTACAGCCGAAAAGACTGAATCAATTGGGTTATAAAAATTCATTGCTCCATGGTATATCCTACTCAGTAGCACTAAATAACAAAAACATGGTGGTTGTAGATTTTTAAGGTGTGCCTGTTAAGAACGTAGGAATGAAATATTACTGCTGCTATGATCTGTCTGGTATAATTTCTTTGTATTACTTTTGTTCAATATGAGTGATTTTGTCAGGAGTCCTTGATTCCCACCCCTCCAGTATCCAGCAAAAAGTTAACTTCTGCCAATAAATTTAAGTTTGGTCCACCCATGGTACAAGAGAGCAAGAGCCAAATAGCCACTATTAGTGTAGTTGTAAATGAGTAAATAAGTCCTGGTGACAGGCGTGGCATATTTACAAAGTTTTGTTTGCCTTCCTAACAACAGTAGTACAGCTTCCTGCAAGAATAGTGTGACTGTGTGTGGCTCTGCAGAAACCTGGGAAGTGTTATTAGTTCTTGATTTATGGTTAACTTTAATTCAGTTTTCACTTCAAGTATCAACCATAAATTTGAAACTAAATCTAAGCTGAAGAAAGGACTTTTATTTTTCCTCCAAACAAATGCCGATCATTAAATAATATAAATATGGGTAATGGTTTAAGAAAAAAAAACACTCTCCTGACTGAGCAAAACTAATCACTAGTGTGGTCAAATATTATGTGTCCAAAGCCATATTTTTGTTACCTCAGTTTAGGTTGAATGTTTCAGGCATTCACTAATATATGTGCTCTGTGTTGGTCTGCCACACATGAAGAACGTTACAGTTTAAACTTTTTGTCTCTGAAACTGTTCGGCTATCACAATATTACAGAGCAATTGGTAATAATTCTGAAAGGAGCAAAATATCTTTAAACATAGATGACCTTTGGTTTTAGTTAAAATTTAGTTAAATTTGCAGAGTTTAACTTGGTTGTGTTTAAAGGTGCTTAAATGCAGTTCAAACAGCAATCACTGCTCAGGGCTGTTTTAGAAGATTACTGTTTTATATACCCCAGCGCTGGGCCATTGCACTTATTATTTCAAAGGCTTTTGGTGGTCATAAGAGTTACCAGATTTTAATTTGAATCAACTGCCTCAAGTCTACAGCTCAGATTTTTCTGCAGCTGTGCTTTTAAAGATCTATGTGTGTTTTGTTTTGGTTTTGTTTTTAGCCCTCAGAAGGAATCGGATTTCCTTTTTTTGTTATCACTCCACTTTTTTCCTCGTTTATTTGAACATGCAGTTGTTTGCACTGGGTGTCATACAGCTGGAATACCTTCTACTGAAAAATCAGGGAAAAGATCTGTCACAATGAAAACTAAAGTCATGATATGGATGGGAGCACAGCTGTGAGTTTGGCTGTCTTCATCTCCTTCAGGTGCTTTGAACAAAGGCAACTTCAGCTCCCAGTTGGCTTCTTTAGTTAGAAGTACTAAGTGGATTACTTAGTAAGCTATCATTTCTGGTCATTGGATTCAGTCCTCTGGCCAGGTACATGACCCTTCATGTAGGACAGATTTTCCCAAATCATGTTAAAATCAAGCTTTGAACTATGTTTCAAAATTATAATCTGTTCTGTTTCATAAAACTGAAGGATGTTTTTCTCGGAGATCTAGTGTAACAAGTAAATGTTGGCACACTGTATAAAAAATAATTACTTTGCCAGTGTGTTATGTACATATTTGAATGTCCTGGATTTCCTACCGCTTCATGAAAATTTAGACCATCTGGATTTGTTTTTAGCTTTTGATCTTCTGCCATGACCCTTACAATCACCTAAGCTATTTTTATACAGCATGTAATACCATTAGCTATCCAAGCTTACGAGTCGTTTTCTCACAGTAATCATGATAAGTACTCTTATCACGTACATATCTCCTGTACTTCAATTTTTGTTTAAACATGGATTTGTTATTGGGTATAGTACTTTGTATTTAATGGTTTGTATTTCAGAAATGGTCTTTTCATCTGAAAGTTCTTACAAGATTGTAGCCCCGAGTTGTTAATCTTTGACATATATTCCAAAGGAACTTCAAAGCTCTAGAGCTGAAGAACTGTTTGATTATTTTAAGCTTTGTTGAACAATGTGACAAACTTTGGGACCTCTTTATTCTAATTTTATAGAAAAATAAAAGCTATTGTGTTTTTGTTGTAGGCGAGATGGCAGGCCATTTCCTAGGCCTTTCACCCTCCCTAGCAATCTGTGTGACAAATTCATGCTAAGTCACAGAAGAGTCTTCTCAGTCCATCTCAAATTCATCTGTACACTTTCAGTTTTCTTGGATCAGGGTGTAATGTGGAACTGAACCTGATATTTCTAATACGTAGCTCAACAAGACCAAGCCTGTTCCAACCATGCTTTCCAAATACTATGTGTGGATGAGATAACTTTCCTTCACTTCCAGTCTTGTGTGATGTAAGACCCAGAGCTGTATGATGTTGATAAAGATCACATAGCTGTGCAGGTTCATTCTTTGCTCCGTGTACACTTTAACTACGATCTGTCTTCCTGATGTGTCACATGTGACAAGAGACAAAGAGCCTATTATTGTGGTGTTTAGTTTCCTCTGTATGGTAGTTTATATATGCAGTGGAAGGATACAGGTTTTGTATGTAAACACGTTCATTTCACATTTCAGGAGCATAATGGTCAAAGCTAGAGAACTCTAGTCAGCACTTAGCAATTAGTAACTCTACTTTGATTGGATGGCTTTTGTTACTGGTAGTGTTTGCTTAAATCTCACATTAAATATTTTTTAAATTAACAGTAATTTTGTTTCTAATTTTTTTCCCAATTCTCTTTCTAGATGGTAAAAGCAATCCAAGTTCTACGAATCCATCTTCTTGAGCTAGAAAAGGTTAATGAACTCTGCAAGGATTTCTGTAGTCGTTATATTGCCTGCCTGAAGACAAAAATGAATAGTGAAACTCTCTTAAGTGGAGAACCTGGAAGTCCTTATTCACCTGTGCAATCTCAGGTATGTTTCAAATACAGCTAAGTGTATTCTTGCTTACATTTCCTTAGGAAATTATAATTACACTTCTATTGCTGTTAGTTTGCAAACAGTTTCTGTAGTTTATTTTACTTTCTCAGAATTGTTTGTTAAGGGTAGAAAGAGCTGTACTTTATAGTGCACACCCATGTGCCACTGCCGATGGAAAAAAAATTGTTGAAATGTGGCAGAACTTAGAGTCACTTGACATGTCTGTCATCCTTTTATGATTTTCCCTCGGCTGAGCAAACTGAGATATTCAGTATAGCCTGGAATTGCTGTTTTGTTGGAAGGAGGCTAGGAAACAGAATAAACAAAGGAGAAGAAAAAAAACCCCGTGTTGTTAAGAAGGTCTCCTTAGTCTAGTCTGCTTCATTAAAATATTGAGGTGGCTGATATTTTTTATACACAATCTGTATTCCGGAAGAAAGAGACAGTGTCTGATATATTATAGTTGCAATATTTGAGATGTGTGTCGTTGCCTGTCACCTGGGGTAATTGTGTGGTTATGACCAGTACCCCTTTCTATATATGTGAACCTCAGTTTATATATTGTTGACATTATCTAAATGTAATAACCAATTGCATTTTTTGGTATTAAATTGACGACAGTTAATTATAGAGTTAGTATATTATGGTTGATGCTGCTGCTGTTAGATGCCGGAAAGTGAGCCTTGCCATCCAAGTGCCTACTAAGATATCCAATCTTTGGGGAGGGCCGTTCTCTGACTTAGTGATGTGTTTGATGCTGTGTATTCTGAAAAGCCTCATTGACTTTTAACCTTTACTGTCTGGATGATGGTATTGATGTCTGGAAGTGTGGAAAGAGAGTCTAAAATTAGACAAAAGCAGCTTTTAAAAGGTTATCTGTACATCTGTTACACTCTTCTGTAGAGACAGGAGGGACTGAGTTTTCATATGAAGGAATGTCTAAGAGTCTGCATGGTCAGGGTTGAGTAAGATCTATCCTGAGCAGAATAAACGATATTGGGCATGTTGAATACTTAATACTTTATTTTTAAATTAAAGGAATTAAGGTAATAACTAAAAGCTTTGATGCTTGTAATAAGAATATCAAGGGTCCATTTCATCTGTCCTTTTTCCCTTGTGCCTTTGGAAACTCTTTCTCTTAGTATTTACATACCCAGAATAATTTCTCTGCTAAAATTTCTCAGGATAGTTTTATGTCTTTTCTAACAGTTGCTTTCATGAGGTTTCAAAGCTAATGGTTGGTGATAATGAGAAAGTTAATGTAGGTAATGATGAACCTCTAATGAAGTCTCTTTCTATTTGAAGTTAATCCTGTGATTAAACTCCAAATGTATTTTTAGAGCCAAAATTACACAAGCATGCTTTATCTCCTTTAAAAAAAAATAAAATATGCAAGAAACTAATTGTTTTATTTTCCTAGCAAATTCCAAGTGCCATTGCAGGCACACTCAGTCCCCAAGGGATTATGGTGCCAGCATCAGCATTGCAGCAGGGAAATGTAACTATGGCAACAGTAGCAGGTATGACACAATAAAGAAAAACTGGCACCTTGCTATTCATTTTGATTTCTTTTATAGTTGTTACAAAATATACACAAATACTTTAAAAAATGTGGTTTAACTCTAATACCTGAAAAGTTGTTATAATGCAGTCAACTGCCTTGTTCATCTCTGAATGTTCATTTAATTTATATGTGTACCAGGTATGCATATGTGGCCAAAATATGTATAAGAGATCTTTCTGTGCAATATTCCTTTTGTTAAAAGACATTTCAGATACTGGGGTGGTTTACACTTTTTTTTTTTTCCTTCGAAAAAGGAATTCCATTTGGGAAAATCATGTACTACCTAAGTTATTGCTCTTGTTTGCTGTCTCCTGCTCTATGGAGTTTGGAACCACACCTACAAGTCTGTGAAATCCTTGATGTCCAAGTTGTTCTATTATTGTATGGAGACAACAGTTGAACTGAAATGTTTTATCTTGCCTCTAAGCAAGGTTTTAAAACAAACAGGAAAAAAAACCCTTGACCACAAATGCAACAAAGCAATCTAGTCTACTCCTACAGCAGCAAGATCCTTCAGAGAGGTTATTCTGAGACACAAGATGTGCTTGGTGGTTTTGGTGCGCAGGACCCCCTGTGCATTCACCAAGATTCTGTCACCTTAGTTGATGTGAACATCTGGGTGTCACCCATCTGACTGCCATAACCACTTGACACACACACAGGTGTGGTTTTGGTGTTGTGACCCTTATTGGCAGAAGAGTTAGGTCAGTTAAAAAAAAAGCAATGAACCATTTTATAGCCTGATAGTCGTGATGTTTTCCTTTGAAAATACATTTAGAATTCCCTTAAAATACAGGGAAACATAATAAAATTTCATACATATTTTTGTGGATGGAAAAAAATGTAGGGTAGTAAAGAGCATCTCTTACATGCTTACTAGAAAAGAATAGTTGCTATATTATCAAAACTGTTGTATTGTCTGTGCTGCTGATTGTCTGTTTAAAGAGAATAATATCCAAAGGGTTTTTACTTACCTATAATCTTTGTTGCTCTTCTGTTTTAAGGGGGGACAGTGTATCAGCCAGTCACTGTGGTCACTCCACAAGGTCAAGTAGTGACACAAGCACTGTCACCTGGGACTATTCGGATCCAGAACTCTCAGGTTTGTTTCATGGGCTTCACAGAATAATATCCTGGTTGAAGTAAATCTCACTGGTTTGAAGAGCTTTGGTTTAAATTTGATGCACTGTCAATAATGAGCTCTGTGTACACACACACATAGTAACTAATGTAAAATGAATGCAAGCACTGCTATAGGAGTTACAAGTTGTATAACATGGCATAAGGTCCTAGACAGATCTCCATTGCCACGACAGGTCATTATAGTTCCTACCTGTGAAGTATCTTTTTTTATTGATGGCAGAAAAGTATAGGTACATGGATTAAAAAAATAAAATAAAATAAAATATATATATGTTACATTACCCTCCCTCCCCCACAAACCCAACAAACAAAAAACCTCCAAACAAAAAAAAAAACACCCTCTGAATTAAATGGACACTTTTTCAATTATTTTAAACTTTTGTAATTGTTGAACTAGTTTGGTGGCTAGATAGATTTACTATATTGCATTTTGGTGCCACACTGCTGTTGTCAGAAATTTGACTTTTTATCATGATGGCAACCACTAGTACTGTGAAACTTACATATTTCAGAATTTATGTATGTTGAGAAGCATTTTGCAATAAAACCTTCAAAATACTCAGTTGCGAGTGACTATGGAAGATCCTCACATTGAGCTCATTATATCATACCCTAAAAGCTAAGGGTTACCACTCTTTTTTTGGGGAGTCTCTTGAGAGTAGATCTGGAAAACTCAAAGAAACACCTTTAAGGAACAGGAAACCTGAAAACTAGACCATCTTCAGTTATGGAAAACCTTTCTCTTGGAGCTGGAAATGGTAAATCAAATCTTGCAGGAATCTGGAATCAATTAAAAATGTGAATGAGGAGGTACCATCTCCACAGCATGAAATGTGTTGGTAATCACTGACTCACTGTCTTCTTCCTTCTTATGACATTTCAACCAAAGAAGTATGCTTAGAGTCTCTGTTCTTACCTTCTTTTATTGTCAGTGGCATGCATGTACTTGCCCACATATATATATATATGTATTTCTGTCCTCAGATACCATTCAGAAAGAAATGTGTAAAATTACTCTCCTACACTGAAGTGTTTTGCAAGAGAAATATTTTTTGTATGTCTAATGAAAAATATAAAATACTGAGTAGGAAATAATGCCTGTAGCCTATAAACAAAAAGAAAAAGGATTTGACCTTCTATATGTATCTGTGGCTGCTCTTGGTGTGAGTAGGAATCTCCAAACCCACCTGCGCGTAGGTTTGGACCTTATATTTCTTGTCACCCATAGGAAATATTTTTCCAAATTCCTCTTTTTTCAGTGTTTCAGAATGCCATGGAGGTAAGGAAGAAATACTGGGGGAGAGCTGTTTAAAGTTACTTATAAAGCCTTCATATACAAGCAGATTATTTAGAATGTAAAACATTGTTTTGGAAATGTGTATGCTCCAGATACATATTTGTTGTGATTTGATAGAGTAAACCTCATTTAAAACTTGATTCATATAGCACATAGACATAATGACTGGCTTGAAAAAATTGCTGTCTTGTCTCAAAAACCTGATTTAGAATAATTTCAGTTATAACTGTCTGAAATGTAATCTCATATGCAATTTATATGCTTTTTCGTCTTATCTCTGCATAAGCATTTAAGAACATAGCCTCTAATGTTCAAATAACTGATGTGCAAATGATTTGATGTATCCATAGGAAGAGAAAAAGAAATCAAAAGTGAGAAAGAGATACAAACCTTTAGGAAAATAGTAAGAGTATTGTAAAGTGAATTAAGTGTTCTACCATATATATCTTCTTGCTCTTTGAGGTTTTTTATTGATTTAGCAGGACCTTTAGCATTTTTGTTTGCAGCTCTGGCATAATAATTAATTTTAATTTAAGTCCTTCATTTGAGTCTTAGGTCAGTACTCTTTTACAGCTTCCATAGTTTATGTTTGCACACGGTGAATATATTCAGCGTTGTGTTTTTCAATTGCTCTTCACATGTGCAAATGACTGTATAGACAAGGCAATCAGATCCCTAGTGTAGTGTAGCTTAATAGAGAGGATTGTTAATCTGACATGCACTACACAGGTGGATTTTATTGTAAATTATAGTAAATCAGCATTTGGCTATTGTCACAAGATCACATACACAGCCTGATAACTCCTACATGAAATGTGAAAACTATAGACATCTGATACAGCATTTTCCCTGGATAAAGACGTTTTAGAATCTTATTGTAGGAGAGCTGCTATTTTAAGTCTTCCCTAGCAAATAAAGTAGCTTTTTATAATCAGCATGCCTCAAGCCTAATTTCTTTTCATTCCTTCTATAAATGACTATTCATACATTGACACAGAGTACCACTGTTACTATGTTAACTGCCTTATTTCTTCTAAAATTACATGTGCAGCTTCAGTTGCAATTAAACCAAGATCTAGGCATCTTGCATCAAGATGATGGCTCATCAAAAAATAAAAGAGGAGTTCTTCCCAAGCACGCTACAAATGTGATGAGATCTTGGCTATTTCAGCACATAGGGGTAAGGACTGGACACGATCAGTAGTCACAGGATTTTATGTAACTCTTTTATGTGGTCTCTTCTGGTTTTGCCTCATGAAGAAGGTGAATTTATTCTGTTGTTATTTGTGTAATCTCAGTTCAGTCTTCCCTGAAGTCATTTGGACTGGCTCCACAGTCTAATGTCAGTTTTATTATTATTTTAATAAGTATATTATATTTGTACCTCATGATCTCAATAAACATTGTTAAAAGGGATCTTTCTTCATTTCGTTGTGTTGAGAACGTAATGCTCTCTACACCCTGCTTCATGGCAGAGGGAGAATAGTTCCATTGGTGTTTTCTGGGTGGTTTTTTTTTTTTAGAAGAGAATTTCAGATTTTATGGCCTTATCTCCTTTCCAGCAATCCTTCTAATGGGTACCAAGTGTGTTACTGCCTACTTGTGCTTTTGACAGAATGTCTTTCCTTTGGCATAAATACTTATCCTGAAAGGATAAATGGGTCTCAAGGTATACCACAATGTTTAGTTGATTGATATTTTGTGTTTTACAACTGTTTTACAACAGACAAACGATACAGGGAAACTGCGTGTACGCTTCTTGCGTTACCTATACTCTCTTCATCCGTTTACTTCAGAGTAGCTTGATTTAACTAGAAAATGCTTGCAGTATTCTCATATGACATTGCCTTTAGGCAGCATAACTAATCAGATCTTATGACATGCTGTGTTGTCTGGGGATCGTGCTGTTTAGTGAAGATTGTCAGCCATGAGAAGCTTTTCCTTCTGAACTATGTATCAGCAGATTAATGGTATTATATAAATGCTCAAGGATAAAATCAGTTTCATGTAGTAAAGCACTCTTTGTTAAATTATTTTTATCTATAAAAGTTTGTGATGCTTCAAAAGTTTGGTTTTTAACGTGTGAGATGGTCTTGATCTAGCAGCTTTAATCAGTTGTAATAGAGGAGTCTTTATTTTTGATGAGATGAAACAAGTTTATGCCTTTTCTGTTTGCTTTTCTGGTCTTCTTTAGCATCCGTATCCAACAGAGGATGAGAAGAAACAGATTGCAGCACAAACAAATCTGACACTACTCCAGGTTAACAACTGGTAAGAGCAAAAACTCTTACTTTATGTCTATTGTTGTCTGCACATACTTACAAGATACAGAAAGTTAAGAGTATAACTTGGACGCCTGTAGTTGAACTTACTGTTCTGCATGTGTTACCAAATACATATTAAAAAAAAGAATTATGCACTGATACACAAGCATATTAGTTTTACAGTAAGGTATAATAATACTTGTGCCATTGAAATTATATAAGGGCTCCAGAAAACTTAGCAACATTAAGGAGTTACATTCTGTTCTATTGCTGAAAGGGATGGAGGTACTCTCATCTCTCTTCTGCAAGTAGAGGAATTGAAGTTTAAAGGCACTTGGTGACCTGAAGCTCTGAAAAGCATTCTCCTGATAATCATGGTTGTGAATGTTTAAGAAGTTACTGTCAACAGATGTTCATTCTGCTCTTGTATTGAAGGATCCCATCCTCTGAGCAGTGATGTCTGAATAGAGTGTCAGTACCTCACTTACTCTAGTTCATGGTTCAACATGTTTTAACAGATCTTATCTTCACTAGAGGTTTAAGATAATACACATGCCCCTGGAGAAGAGAGGAGCAAGGGTGCTGACATGCATCCTATTCTGCTTGTGACATTTGTTCCTCAAATAACTGAAGCTAAGTCCAACAGGGATCCTCCTCAGGCTCCAAAGATGATGCTGGCTGCATGGCTGCAGAGGGTTCCAGTGGGGAAATACTCAAGGGTAGTGACAGTAGACTGGTTCCAGAAGTGGGACAGTGTAACTCTGCCTGTGTGACACAGTAGTAATGGAGCTCTCTGGTACTGGGATCTGACTCATGTGTCTGCAAAGCATTGCATTACACCATGTGGACCTGCCAGCTGCACCCTACTTCCTTCCATTGCAGGTAGAGCTGGGTCCTGGGGGTGTTTTTGTCGGATTTAGCAAAAGATGCTCTCCTCAGTAACAGCTCATTGCCACAGCTAGCTACATTGAAATTGTTTCAGTTAATTGCTGGTAGCCAAGCGAGATGTGTTTTAAGTGTTTTCTTGTTCACTAGCAGAAAGGGGAAGGGCATCAATTAGCATGCTCAAGTAAACAAGTGAAAATCAAGGAAAGGAAAGGAATTGGGAAAGATCTGAAAACAGTGTTTGCTGTTGTCTCCTGAATCAGGAACCAGACCCTGGAAAGCCAGGAAGCCTGTACATCCAGCTGGTTTAAACTACTTCTTGCCTTTGTGTTTAGGTTTATCAATGCTAGAAGGCGAATTCTTCAGCCAATGCTGGATTCCAGTTGTTCTGAAACCCCAAAAACAAAGAAGAAAACAGCTCAGAACCGACCGGTTCAGAGGTTCTGGCCTGACTCTATTGCCTCAGGAGTTGCTCAGCAGCAATCTAACGAGCTCACAATGTCAGATGGTAAGGAGAACTGGCTAAACCACAGATAATAAAGTTAATTTCTCTGTAACAGGGAAATGAAGGGTTTGATACCTTTGGGGGGAGGGGAACTTCTTGATACTTCAGTATAAATGTGTTTCTAATCTGGAAAAACATAACAGTTTTTCCCTCTTTACATTTTTTCTGTGTTTTGGGGAGTTATTTTATTGGAATTTATGTTGAGAGACTGTTCTATTGTTTTAAAAGTTATGAAACAACAGAACAAAGTTTAGATGTGCAACGAAGTGTTTTAGTATATGGATGCACATCAGTAGCATTCTGTTTGATTAGCAGTACTGGACTGCAAATTCAGTTTCTTGACTCCATCCTGTTCACACACCTTTCACTATTGCTGGAGGGACTGAGCATCTGCAATTCTGTATATGGCTCATGTGTTTCAAGTTGAACACTGAGAAGCAAATAGATGTAATAGAGCCTCCGAAGACTTTGTTTGAAGTAACTTCCTTAATATCAGATGAAACAAACAGACTCACTTTAAGATAAATAACTGCTTTAGTCTAGGGCCATCCTTTCTTTCCTGCCAGCTACTGCTTTATTCCTTTCCAGTTTGTAGCAACTTTTCCCTCAGCTTCCACTGCATCTGACAAGAGCTTTATCCTTTTAAGTCACCTTGAATCTCTGTGAATACTCACATTTTTCTGCACTGAATTAAGCTGGAATACTTTGCAGAAATAGTTTTGTGATGACTTGACTGGAGAATTGCTGTAGTGGGTGTCCATAACACAGCTGAGTTTAAGATTCCTGGCCAACTTAGTTCTGCCATTTCCTGATACTTGAGTGTCTGACAACCTATGTAGCTTTTGTTTTAATTTAGTTCCTTAGGTTTTCTTCCTGTTGTTTATAAACAAACTCTGTTATTTACAAATATGTGTTACTTAAAATTAGAAACCAAGCAAGATGCTAAAGGACTACGATTGTGCTTCTCCAGGTGCTGTTGTAACAATTACAGCTCCGGTCAACATGAATGTAGACAGTCTCCAGTCCTTGTCATCCGATGGTGCTACTTTGGCTGTTCAGCAAGTTATGATGGCAGGGCAAAGTGAAGATGAGTCTGTAGACAGCGGTGAAGATGACGGAGGAGATCTCTCAACAACAAATATCAGCGGGCTGGTCTTGGATAACAGCGATTCTCTGCAGTAGGAAGCAAGAGAGTGTGACAAAATGTTTAGGAAAAAGAATGGACTGACTGACTGACTTTTTATAGTTTGCACAGCAAACATTTTACACAAGTTTTATTTCTAATATGTTTTATATGTAGATATAGAAGGGTGCACTTTTTGTATTTCATAGTAAGCTTAAAGAGTGTTTTTGCAGGTGCAGCAACTTCTTTCAAATGTGTTATTTCTTTTCTTATTTCAGAAAAGTATATCTAGTAATATAAAGAACCACATAAGCACCCCTTTGTTCTATGAATTGGAAGTGCTGCAGTTTCTAAAGAATTATGCAGTTTTCAATTAGTGCTGTTATTTAACACAGCTCTTGATGGGCAGGTGATGTAAATTTAAAGCATGTGACACTAGTGTGTGGAACTTGATCATTAAGTTAGATGCCTATATTTGAAAGATGCTTCTGCACCTTAAAAACTGCTAGTCTGAGGTGGACAGCAACACACATAAAAGGAAAATGTTGATGTGTGATTCAGTAGCGAATGTATGGCAATTTAAATAAGTTTAGTTTCTCTCATAGTCCGTGAGCCTGTTTATCATTTGCTATAAAAACTCCTATTTTTACCTTGCCGGGGTTATTGGATAAAAAATATTTTTATAAATTCACTAGGAATTGGGATGACAACTGTATTAAGCAGGAAGGAGAAAAAAAAGGAATTTCCAGAGGGGAAAAACAAATATTTAGTATTCCTATTTGGAAGGTCTGAAAACTGACAAAATTTAATAAGCAAGCCTACACTAGCATTCTATGATTCTCAGCTATCCCACAGTAATATACTATATTTGATAACAGCGTAAGAAGGGCCCACTGTTTGATGGGGTTTTGATATTGTCAAACATTGATTTATATTATGTGTAATCTAATACTCACATTAACTCTGTATCTAGACTTCTATCTGAAGATATTTGCTAAATGAGTATTCAGGTAAGTCAATTCAAGTACCCACAACTTTTCCAGTTATTAGAGAAATTTAACAGTTTCTAGTTTGTACAACTGAATATGAAAAATGAGAAGTTGCCTACTCTACAGTCATGAATTCTGCTATCACTCTGCTATTTTATTGCATTTGAAATATTTTCCCCTAATACAAAAAGAAATCTAACTTATGGATTTATATAAAATTTCTTCAAATCTGAAGGTTACTACTAGAATATACAGCAGGCTTTATTAGAGTAGAAAATCCTCGTGTGTCATTTACAAACTAAGAGCTAGTGATGAAAATGTGCTTTTTTTTTTGTGGTAACAGTTAATTTCTTTTTTTTCCTAAAGTTTGGAGTCTGTGTCTGTCTATCCATGAACACTTACTTTTGGAACTTTGCATGTCCCGCTGTTAAGTACAAATAACAGACTCCAAGAGTCTCGAGGTTTGATCAACATCCTCTTCACTCCCTGTCCATTTGTCACAATGTCGGGTTAGATCAAAGCCAGAACTTCCTTCTCATTTAGACCATATCTAGTCATGTTTCTAACGTGACGAGGAAAAAGGTGTTAGCTTTTAGAATCCTTAGACATTGTATTTGAACAAAGCCCTTTGACAGATGCAAGTATTTAACTGAATACTTAATTTCTGCTTCGCAAAACACTCAGGCATGTGCTTAGGTCCTGTGGATTTCAGTAAGATTAACACATGTACTTTTTGACATGCTTAAATGGTTGGACACTGGTCTTTAAAGATTGTCTTCCAAGGCAAGTATAATGTGGTGTGAAGAGAAACTTCAGGAAGAAATCTCAGTAGCATTGGCATACATACATGGAGAATAGTACTAGTTTTCAATTACTAGTAGCTATTTTGAAAAATTGGCGTTGCGTTTTACTCAACATGGGCAATGTTTCTGCTGTGGCTTTCGTTTACTCCTGGCTGAGGATCTTGCTGCTTAGTTGCAATACTCTAATGATCTCTTCTGCTGGAGTGGTAATTTCTAAAGAATTTGTTTCCTTCTAACTTTTCTGCTTTGCCACTAATGTGTCATGTTTGTTAAAGAGCACAGTAAATGAATAATGAAAGATTTTATTAGTAAGGCCTTGACGTGGTGTAACTATATCAAAAGCTATTGTCAAATCCAGTTAGACCCAAAAACTTTTAAAAAGACAGATATCATGTATAAATTATGCTCCTTTGGAAACATTCAACCTACTGCTCCTACAAAGGATACCTGAGATGACTAGAACAGAGAGACAGAGTCTGTATTTTTCTTTGTAGTTGTTTTCAATTTAATGCCATAAATGTTTTGTCACCCCCACAGTTTCTGTTATGTAGCAGGTTATATTTGTCATTTTGTTTGGGGTTTTTATTCAGCTACCCTTACTCATACTTAATCCTTGTACCTCTAGTGCTTAGGCAGATGGATACTCTGCTTCTGAGTGTTAACAGGCCTATGAACAAATACGGGCTTTTCCAAATCAGCCTTTGCTGGAGGAACAGACTGTTTCTCACCATCTCCTTTCCCTCCCTGACCAGGTGTTGCTGCCTCAGATCTACCAGCAGAGCTTTCCCCAGCCCCCTTGGAGGTAGCTGGGGAAAGCAGCTCAGCCAGCAAAGCTATTAGGGTAGGTAGCAAGGAGCCAGCAGTGAAGGGAAGGGTGTAAATCGAAATAGGCAAAACTTCTAAGGTTTGAAGAGAATGTGTAAATGGGCATTTTCCCACACTTCAAAAGCTATGAGAACTGAGATCTTAAAAAGAGGGTATTAAAACTATGTAATATCTATACAGCTGGCTGGAAGGGGGTTCAGTCAGGAACATATAGTTTATGTGCCACTTGGAACTCAGTTGGAAACAACCAGGCGTCAGGGTTTGCAAGCTTCTGAAAGTTTATTTTTCAGAAAGAAACCATTATCTGGTTAGCTTTTTTATTCCCTGCACCTTATATGCACCAGAAGTTTTATTCTTCTGAAATACTTGTGACCTTGTCTTCAGCTCGTTTATCAATACTTGGAAAATGAAGCTGACAGAATCTACTGTGAAGAGGGGAATGGTGGAATAGTTTTACTGTCAAATTAGAAACATAAAAGCATAGGGACACGAATTTGTAAAACTGAAAAGGCTTTAGCAACGTAATCAAAGCTATTGCTTAATATATGGAACTGAAACCTTGTCTTTTAATTCAGTGAGAATTCTGTAGTGGCTATGAACTGCACAGAAGTGCTTGTTGTTCTCACGTTTTGGGTTTTTTTTGTGGTTTGTTTTTGGGGTGTTTTTTTGGTTGGTTGGTTGGTTTGTTTTTAAAAAAGAAATAATGTTCTTCCTATTTTGCTGTATAAGAAAGATTTCTGGTTTAAGCAAAACGTCACTATTCAGGAAAGGTACATGTTTACTTTTGTTTAAAAACTCTTTACAGGGGACCTAACTTTAAACCCATGTATAATTCACTCCTACTGCCAATTAAAGCCATATTCATATACAATAGAACTAATTTGGTTTTAAAATCAGCGTAATTCTTCTGCAGTTATGATTATTGAAACTTCTATTTTTTTTTTTTAACATAATCTAGCTCATTAACCCCAAACAGGGTTCTCAGTCCAATTTCTCCAAAACTTCTATAACAGGCAAGGCAATGTCCTGTTGTTTTTTACTAAAATGCAATGTTTCTAAAGGTAAATCAATTCCAAATTGATCAGGATATATTTTTAAATAACTGTTCTAAAGAAATAGTCATATGGGAGAACATTTAGAGCCAACAGGATCTGGCTCTGCAGAGTTTCCTCGGTCTGGATATTGGGTTACAGTGGAGTCCTGCTGACCTCCTCGCAGCTCTGTAAGGCTGTGTGTCAGGCTGCATTTACCTGCAAGAGAACTGGTTCCTTTTTCTGGTCCCTGATCACTATTAAGAACATTTTGCAGAGCCCTGCACCTTTACCTTGCCTGCATACCTAGATTTTCTTCTGGTGGAAAACCAGGCTGTGATTGAATGGCTTAGAAAGGCAGGAATTCTTGTCCTGGTGAGCACCACGTATCATTTTGATGTTCAAAACATGGCCAGAATGCAGACCTACACTGAGGAATTAGAGTTCCTGGTTCTTGTGCTTTAAAAGTAGCATTGGGTTTATGGATAGTCTAGTGGAGTATGGCCACAAAGACTTAGTGCATGAACAACATCTATTTGTTTCTCTAATCGCATGGAAAAACAAGGTAGTTCAGCTTCTTGACTGTATGAACTTGACAACCCAAAGGAAGATACAAAGCCTTTCCAAGGGATGGTACGTTCATAAAACCATTAGACTTGTGGCACTTAAACGTACAAACAAACAACACAACAAAACACCCTGCTAGTTTGAAAAACTGGAAGACATGAATTTAATTGTAATTAAAGTTGATTTAAGTTTTATTTTCTGATGCTGAGTTGTCTTGGGAGAAAAAAATGAATAAGCATTTGTCTATGCAAGACATAAATGTCAAAAATGTGTGAATTACCCATTTTTAGGTGCTGTATTGTTATTATCTGATTCCTGTTACTTTGATTAGTCTTTTAAACCTTACAGCCTTATATTCAGCTAAGTTTTTAGAGTTGAATAGGTAAAATGTAGTTTTGAAGTCCTGTTGGAAATGTAACTAACATTCATTCCCTTATGAAAATCTTGCATGTTAAACAATGAAATGTTTCCATTTCCTAATAATATATTGAAACTCTCACCAGCTCCTAAAACTAGAGCATATCCATGAAAATGCTGATTTAATTGTAGTGTGCAAATGATCAAATCATCAGCCTCATGCTGAATACACTTTGCTCTTTACTGTTCATTGTAGCTGAATAGTAAAAGCAGATTGTTTTTGCCGAACTCCGTGTGGGTTCCTCCCCCATCCCATCCCATCCCATCCCACCCCTGACCTTGGCTTGCTAAGCTCCTTCAGATTGGTTTTGGGTTGTTTAATTTTTAAGTCCTGAAGTAACTTGATCATCCAGTGTAAAGTGTAGTGAAATTGGCACTAATGTGCTTTTAAGTGGTTGCCCAGATCATGTTATTTGTTCATTCCTGTCACCTGGAAATAGAAAAATCTGTTCCTCGTCTGTGACTTCAGTTCTCTAGGACCTGCTGAGTAATCACAGGTGGTTTTTGCCAGAGAAAAGCAAGGTGCGAGAAAGCAGTGGAATGCCTTACCAGCCTTGGAGACTGACAGAAATCGCCCATAAATGTTTCCATTAGTTAGCAACGTTTGACTATACAGTTGACAATCTTAAAAATGTGAACCCTGTAACTTTTTTTTTCCTTGATTGTTAAGGGATTTTGAAGGAACTGATCTATCAAGGGATAAACTTAAAAATGAGAATATGCTTCATGGATGATTTATTTTTACACTACTGTTCTCTGTGAACTGAAAAAGCACATTTTTAAAGCAAAGCATTTGCGTTACTTTAACATTAAAAGTATTGTTTTGCTGAAAGAAAAATTTGTTTTCAAGATGTCATGAGCACAGTTTCAGATGAGTTAACCAGTTCTTGGCCAGGAACAATCCGTGGCCTTTTTGTTTGTTTGGGTTTTCTTATTTATGCAAATGAAGAAAAATGTTTACTAGTTCTTACCCGTATGGGGATTTTTATTACGCTTTTGTAATGCAGGAGCAGCTTCGATAAAAGAATTAGCAGGTAAATAGTCCATAATGTGTATGACTTTGGGGTTCTTTTTGTTGTTGTTTCAAAATTGTTAATTAAAATGGCATGGACATCAAACTTTCAATAATGGTTCCAAGCATATATGGTAGCAACTTATTTGAAAAGACTTCCCCTTGTGCAAGTCCCATGTGTTAACTTGTTTAGCCAGATAGACAGTAATGCACTTCTAAGATTTCCATGTTCGGCCAGATCAGAAACCTTCAGGAAATGAGCAATCTTTTTATTACAAGATAGCAGTTCCTCTCTAGCAAGAAACTCAAACTCGTTTCATCCAGCGTGCATCAGTCTTACTCAGCCAAGATGAAGCTGGACATGGGTGCTCTGAAGATACGATGCACTTCTGCTCAGCACTGAAGCATTATTTATTCCTACTCCTCCTTCCTCAGGATCTGGCATGGTGACATCCAGGTGGGATCCCCAAAAAGGTCCATCCCTGAGCCCCATACCCCCACCTGGAGGGGCTGTGTGAGATGCCACTGGCTGGAGCTGGTACAGTCTCCTGGTGCCGTGCCAAAGTTGAACAGCTTTTTATTTACTCCAGAGCACGTCCCCAAGGAGTCTGAATCATATTTTGTTTTTAAAGAGTTAATCTGTGATTAACTGAGCAGTATGTGTTCTAGACACAGGAGTATTTGATTGTTTCTTTGTGTAACATTAAATGAGTGGCTGAGAATAACTCCAGGTGATATCGTTGGCAATAGTCCGGTGCTGCCGAGGAGCAAAGTTTTCCTTAATTTGAAGAGACCGAAAAAAACCAACCAAAAATAAAAACTGTAAAGCAGATTGTTTCACCTGAGGTATGTCCAGTATAGTATATTCCTAGACTTTTGTTTTGAAGTTTCCCTGAATGATAAATCCCCTTCTTTAAGAAGTTACAGGAATTGGAAGCATAGTCCTAAGTAAAAACCGAGCTCCTTCTGTGGAGCACCTGTTTACAAAACAGTAATCCTTTGGTATGCAACTTAGGGCTGTTTCTAAATACCCCTCTTTGTAGAAAACCAGAGATGAAACAAGGGGAAATAAACTCTACGTGCAGTGTAAAATGAGGATTCTGCAAAAAAAATCACAGATAAGGCTGGAACACATACTAGGTACTGTATTATGTATTTTAAATCTGTATTTAAATTCATGGCAGTTCAGAGTGTGCAAGGTATACAGGATTAAGGCTGTGGTATTAAAAAAAAAAAAATATATATATATATACATACACACACACAAAACCCACCATTTACGTACCCTACTAAAAACTGAAAGCAACGTGACCTTCATAGGTCAGGTTTGGTTTGTGCCCCTGATGGAACTAAGATGCGATCTGGAGTTTATGGAGTAATCAGGGAAAATCTCCTATGGATATTTACCATCTCTGGTCTTCAGACCTTTGCGTCGTGGCTGGTACAGAAGAAGATCAGGCCCATGGACCCACTCCTGGCTGTTACTCACAGCATGCTTTTTGTTAATGTTGGTCACTGAATCCTAGATACTGACTAATGCATATACTAAATGTGAACTGTAATAAAATTTAATTTAGAGGCAGTTTTTAAGATCCAGGCATTTTAAAACTTAGATTTTTAATAGTTGTGAAAAATATGCAGATCATACTTAAGAAATTAGTGATTCACTTATGCCACTTCTGCTGTGTCCACTCCCCTGCAGCCTTTCACTATGAGCTACAAAATGCAGAGGCTCTCCTTAACATCTACACATTTATCAAATTATATTTACTATGTATTTCTGCATAGCTCAGTTTATCACCTTGTTTGGTCTTTAAGATTTAGACCATTTACTTTCAGCAGAGGCTAGCACACAGAAAAGACAGGAGGACTTAATTATATGTGCAAATACATAAGCATAAGCAAAATCAATTACTGCACAGGTGCTGATTTTTCTAAGATACTTAGGAGTATATATGGCTCCATGGGTGACATCCAAATTAAGGCCAGGAAGGAAAAAGATAAAGAGTATTTCTGCTACTGATGTCTTACTGTATTGTTATATTGGAACAAGAGGGTGATTTTGTATGTATATATATATACACACACACAAAAGGACTGTATTGCACAGCTGATTCTGATTAACTTTCTTAATTTAGTACTATGGCTGGATTGAGATCTGAAAGCTCTTGAAAAAATTCAAGAAGCATCTCAAGAAGCATCATCACATGAGACACAGAATTGCAAAACTCCAGAGATTTTGAGGAATTGGGTTGGCGTTTGTTAGATGATACCTGTGCTGCCTTTTCAGCTTTTCAAATGCTGGGGAAATGCTACTCCTGACTCACTGGTAAACGCAATGACATTTTAAGCAACTACAGAAATAATCATTTTCCTCCAAGATCTTTCATTCTGCTTTGAAATAACCTTTTTTTTTTGTTTCCCCTCCTTTCCTTTCTTTGAAAGCTGGTAACAATCCCTGATTATATACACTACAATCTTTCTGTCTCTTGAGCTTTTCAACTGTGAGTAGTTGCTGAAGAGTGACTCTGCAGATGACTCCGAGATTCAAAGCCAGCTTTGCTGGAAAAAGCCCAACAGCTTTACAGAGCTGACTTGTGGATGCTGCCATGAATGCAGCATTGGAATGATAACTAAAAATAAGCTGTTCCTTAGCATAGATGCACAATGTTAAAAATAAATCGCTTCAGACTTAAAACAATTTGTATGTTATTTTCCCACATGAATGTGTGCCATTTTTGTCACATAGATGCTTTTTTTATGCTTGCGTTGCCCCAGTAAAAGGTCTTAGGCATAGAAATATGCATATTTTAATACTCTGCAGCACAAAATATGCACTTGTTAGGGAAACATGCACAAAAACCCGCTCCTTACAAAATAATGGAAATCCTTAAAGAAATTACACTTACTAAATGGTCAGAAAAACCCTTTTCAGTTTGAAATTTCAGATGTAAAATATACACTGCATCAAGTGTGCATGTATTGAGTTTGCCCTGAAAATCATTACCAGCAAATCTCTCTCCCCATGCAGCCCCTTGCTGTTGTGTAATTTTGATTAAGATAACGTGAGTCTCGGCTCCTCTGCTCTTCCCAGAGGCTTCTGTTTTAAATGCTGGATCTGCATTTTGGTCCCCCCCTGCCCACCCACATGGAAGAAGGAAAGGCTGTCACTTAACACAGAGAACATCTGATCATTGGGACTTCTCTTAATACCAAGCAATATTATTTAGAGTTTCTTTTCTAAAATACCTCCATGATTTTTCACTGTGATATTGAACCAAAAGGATATGAGATGATGTTGCATTTAAAACAAACAAACAACTCTGTTTCAACTCAATGTCCTGGTGTAGGTCAACTTTTATTTCATACTGTTTTTCTTTTTATTTTGACCCAATCACATTGAGTTTAGTTCTTGTCCTTGTGCTGTTTTTACGTTAGTACGTTGCATCATTACCCCGCCAGCAGACATGCCAGAGCAACCCTATGCACTTAAAATTTCCTATAAGGAACAGATTCAGAAGATGGTGTCGAATTTTACCTCTGTCCCTGCCCCAAATTTTAAATAAAATTAATTTCTGGGAGGATGAAGTCAGCCCATTACCAACACTGCTTCAGGATCAGAATTTCTGATCATTTAAGAGCAGAATCGCTAGACAAAATGTCAGGCAGCTGTCCCCCTAAAGCTGAGTTTTACAGACACAGGCTGGCAATGGGAGCAGCAGGGATGCTGGAGCTGTTTGGTGAACCCCCCGAAAGGAATTCCCTTCTTCTGGCAGGGTGTCAGGGAAGGTAGAAGGACTTGGGTGAACACTCCTACTTCCTGGCGCTGGGTACAGTTGTGCTGAAAGGACACCTCCTAATAGGCTTTCGTTAATTTTTTACCCTGATATTTTACAGCCTCATGAGGCAGGAACTGAGAGGACGTGTTAAAAGGACAAATACTCAAAACATGGTTGTATTTAAATCAATGATTAAATTATTCATACAATTAAGAAAGGGCCCGTCAGTTCCACAAATAACTAGGGATCTTTCACAAAGTTACGGGACAGCAAAGAACACAAACAACCCCACCCATCTTGATTGTGCTACATGTAAAATGAGTTCTCTTTAGGACCTGCAAATTTCAGCTTTTGCTTAAATTTTAAGGGCTTTTTAGGGAGGCACAAGAGTTTGTATGCTGCTTTGCACTTAAGAAACATGTATGGCTCCTTACTTGCAAATGTGCCTGGCTGTGATGCAAAATTACAGCAACCATGCGAACAAGTAGCTACAAAACAACGTCAATGTGCAGGCCATGGGGAAAATCTGAGCTGGAAAAATATAAAAAACAATACCAGCAATACTGTGTCCAAAATGTAGACAAGCACGTGGGTGATTAATACTGGAGAATCCAGGATAACGCCTATTCAAATAAAGCATGCTAAAAACCAAGACATTAAACTTCAGTGAGTAAGTTCTAACAACTGAATGGTGTGTTGTCTTTGAACGGTTTGTTTTGTTTTGGTTTTCTCACTATGCTGGTACAGCTGTTCATAGGAAAAAGTAACATACCGTGGCTACTTATTTAAACGTCCTGAAATGTAGGCAGAGATCCTGTGAGACTTGTAGGCAGAAGCTAGAGATGCAAACTTGTCCTCAAACCAGAGGTGGTGGCAGAGCAAAGGAACTGTTCACCACCCCTGACGGATGGCTTGCAAAGGAGCTGGTGGGGACGTTTGGGCACAGATGTTTGAAAAATAACTCCTTGTTGTTCCCATGACCCTGTATAAAGAGCATTCACACAAACCCAGTATTGTTCAGGGATTGCCGCTGTCGGTCATTCTCCTGTTCAAAGGTTGTCAGTCATACAAGGAGGGGGAAGCCGCTTGACAGATAAGGTGGGTGACAAAGAATAAACAGCCTCAGCAGACCACCACCCCCCAGGCGGCCAGGACTCTGCCCAAATCACTCGTGACTCCCCCCCGCAACAATCACTTACAAACCCAATCACTGCACTTGCAAACCCACCCCGTTTTCCTTAAGTGCTTGGAAAACACAAATGAGAGATAACCCCAGGGATTAAAACACCCGCCCCTTGCAAGCTAGTATAGAACATGAAATCATTCAGCTATCTCTAAATACCTGGACAGCATTTAATTAAAACCTGTAATGGGAAGAATTTCTAGCGCTGTGGGCTTCAGCGGCAGCACAGGATGTCTGGTGTCTGGTCTGTGAGGTGACAGTGAGCTTTAACCTTACTAAAGTATTTTTTTCAACCACATGGAGAAGAGTGGTGGGGGAAGAGTCATTGGGAACAGCATGTGATGAGCACGAGTCCAGGGGCTCCTCTTGTGCCAGAGCTGGGGAGCTCTGACAGGCAGCCGGACCCGGAGCACACAGGGGCACAAGCACCCTTGCTGCTCAGGGGTGGCGATTTCTGACCCCCACCCCACAGCTCAGCTGCAATAAAATCTGTGGTGGAAGAGATGTTGTTGCACATTCAATGCCTGCTTAAATCTGCAGTCACCACTACCTTCTCTAATAACCTTGTTGTTGCAAGTGATGAGTTTCTCAACTCTGAACTGCAAACCGAGTGCTGCAGAAGCCGCTGGGTGCCCAAAAATGACTTGACTTGGTGTCTCCTGTGGTTTTCCACACTGAGCAGGAGCACATGGTGACTTTTGGGGAGCCGTGCCACACCTGGGTTTGCAGTGAGCACTTTTTCTCACCCAGATCAACCCTCAGGTTCACTGTGATTTTGTGCAAATCACACAAGCAGGAGGTGAAACTGCCAAGCATTTTGGTTCTGCAAGGTGGGTGGTGGCCACAAGAGTTCTCCTTCCAGCAGGGATGGGACAGGGAGCTTGACAGTTGCAGAGAAGGTACCTGGTGGGGGGGTATGGACATTTTGTTTTCCCTGTTAAAGGCGTCCTCCTCCTCCTTTCCTGCTCCCTTGCTGCTCGGTCCCTGTGATAGCCAGTCAGGAGCAAGGCAAGGCGTAGCCTGGCTGACCCAGCTCCACACCAAACATGTCCACTTATGTCCCCAGCACGTCCCCTTTAGGTGCTATCAATCAAACTGCCTAGTGCAAAGCTCCAAACCAGTAAGGCCCAGTTAGACCCTGAGAGCCCTCTACAGCCTCAGGAAAAGTCCATACTGGGGGTCCCAGCCCACGACCTAACCTAAGGCCATCGGTGGGACGGCCATGTGGAGATGGACAGTGCGGCCACCCGGGTGCCCTTATTCCCCAAGCCCAGCTTTGAGCTGCAGCGGTTTTCCAGATGTGCTGAGTTGCCAGATCTCTGGCCAAGGCTCACCAAAGCCCAGGGCAGGGTAAGCCCTGGGTCAGCCCAAATTGACAGGGACCCTTGTTTCATCCTGAAAAGCATATTTGCATGTTTCTTCCAACTTTTCTCTAACCTGTCACCTGAATCTCATCAGCTCAATCTTCTTTTGCAGCCAGCCAGCATCAGACAGAGCACTAGAGAGGAATATGCAAAGGAGCCAGGGGCACATTTAACGTTTCCAGGTATACCTAGGGCCAAGGGAACTGAAGAGAGAGGCTCATCTGGCCCAAGTAACACCAGCTAACACATGAGAAAAGTATATGCATGCTTGTCAGTAAAGTTTTCAAAAGTTTATTGGTAAAATTGATTTTATGCAATGCCTTGAAGGATCGCAGTTAACACTTAACTTCTCAGCCTGATGAAGCTGTGTTTTTTATTACAGTCTTCCTGTACATATATATGTGTGTGTATGTATTTATATGTGCCAAAGCATTCAGAAGATGCAGTTCTGCCATATACTATTTGGGGTATTCCTGCTGAACTGGGACAGACAATGGGGCAGCCCTGGGTGACTGCTTCATCGAGGTGGCTGTGAGGGATCGACCCTGGACTGCCAACATCTTTTACATGAGTCTTCAAGGCTTTGCTCAGGAGGAGGGAGGCATGAGGGGTTTGCCTCCATGTGTTAACACACGTATTCCTCCAAGCTCAAAAAAAGCCTGGAGACCGGGATGTCAGTCAGTCTTCTGATTTCGGTCCCACCACTCTGAATTTGATGGAATTACAGGAAGCGAAAACCTGGATCCTAGGAGGAAGTTTATCCAACAAGTTGACTTAAGGCTGTGCTGCCAATATACTACATAAACATAAACACATAGAAAAGCACAAATCATCTTACAAATAAATAAATAACTGTGTTTGTTCGAGTTAGGTGCTAGCAACAATCTAAGCTCTCATAGCCCACACCATGGAACAAACCTTACAACGAAGAAAGCTCACCCCCTATAGACACTTTGCCCTGGCGTATAAATGACATACAATGCAGCACCGCTCCAGTGCTCTGTGGCATGGCCATGTTCATTGCCGAGTCCTCTAGGACAGTGTGAAGCATTTAACACTTTTCAGCAAGGATGCCCCAAGGTACAGAAAGCCTTCTGCTGCCAGCAGGGCTCCCCTGTCCCCCTGCCCTCAGCCGGCAGAGGGGAGAGGTTCACTCCTGGCTCTCTCTGCCAGTGCACTGCAGCTGGCCCCCCTCAGTGGGACAGGTGCAAATCTGGGTGCCCCGGGTGGTGACGGTGCCAGCAGGCACTGCCATCTCCTCCTCATCATAGCAGACGCAGCGGGGGCAGCCGTCGGCCACAGGGCTGCCCACAGCCTTGCAGGTGGGGGGTACAGGGGAGCACTGAGGGGCACAGCTGATATCCCCACTGGGGCCGCAGGTGCAGAGCTTGCGGGCAAAGTCGATGTAGAAGGAGCGGCCGGCAGGAACGCGGCCGCTGGTGAAGCCTTGCATCTCGCAGTCGCTCTCCAGGTAGGGGGGACAGGTGCAGGGTGGGGGACAGGGTGGGCAGCAGCCCCCAGCAGCTGCAGTGGTCGGCCCCTCCAGGTCCTTCTCAGGGCATGGGGTGCAGGCGCTGGGGTCGCATGTGGGTTTTGGGGCAGCGCCGCAGAGCAGGAGGCAGGCGAGCGACAGGCGAAATGCACCAACGAGAGCCATGCTTCTGGGGAGAGAAAGGGGAGATAGGTGCAGGTATCGTGTCAGGAGTCGGTGTGCTGAGCCCCCAAGGTCTGAACCCCCCAGGTTTAAAGTGAGCAAGATGCAGCTGCCTCTACCCAATGTGCCCATTAGCCATAGTTTTGATCATCAGCAGCTTGCTGGAACCGGGGTGGTTCACCTTAAAACACAAAGTCCAGTGCCCAGAAGTTCGTCAGAGCTCAACCAAGAACTCCTTCACCTATCAGCTCTTCAAGCCTCTGCAATGTGGGGTAGCAAAGTGCCACCTTATGGCATGCACCAAGCATTGGCACAGCTACCTCAGTCAGAGGGTGGCAATTGCTTGCCTCCATATTGACAGTGATAATTTACATTTAAGTGACTAATTGTTCCTGGGAGGCATTCAGGCTTGGGCACATGAAGAGGTCAAAGAAGCACTTCGAGGACCTCGTCCTGGTGCCACTGCTGAAATCTGGACCCTGCTTCCCCATGGAGGGGGGTCTGGGTGTCAGCTCCCTCACGCTGTGCCACTTGCCACCTGGCAGCTCCCTGCCTGCCTTCTCCAGCCACCTCCCACCCTCCTTTCCCCACGGAGTCACCCAGTCCTTGTTTCAACCCATGAAGCCTCCACTTCATCAGGGAGATGTTTCAGATGTCAGGCAATCATGTCTGACTCTGCTCTTCGCCTTTGACAGTTTTTTGACCCGTCTATTTTCAACCAGAGTACTGATCCCCTCCCCGTGCCTGCTCCCTCTCCCTCCTCCTCGTCCTGGACTTGCACCTCCTAGGATGCACAGCACTGCCCGGCAACTCATGCTGTCTCCCTTCTTTATTTTAAGGCTGAGGATTATTTTTTTTTTCTGGACTTGCAGCTTTTCAGGACACTGCATTTATTTAAGTGCGGCTTTCAGATCCCTCTCTGCTACCTGAGTGACCTTATGTCCTGCTGTGTTAAATACATTTGCTTCCCTCCTGCGCTAGGTCCTTCCAGGCTGAGTCCCTTTTCCAGCTGCCCAAATACCACCTTTGATTACAATTACAATTATCTTTGTGATGTGTATTTGATGGCACAAATTTCCTACTTTTGCAGACATGCAACCACTTGCAAAAACAAAAAAAAATCCAAATTGCATAACTATGGAAAAAACTTGAAAGCCTGAACTCTTGTCCAACTTCAACTTGGAAAAAAGAGAGATCACACCAAATAATTATCTTTAAAGTCTTCCTGTTTTTAGAGCAAACTCTTGCTAGTTTAACTTATTGGTAACTGCCCTTCATCCTTGCTATAAGTTACTGTCTGCCCCTTCGTTTCATTCACACATTTTAAACTACTGGTTACTTTATCATTGTTGCCAGAAAAGCGATCACTGTACCGAGAAGCACAGACTCCAGACCTGCTCCCCATGGAAAGGCTGCTGCTCGGCAAGGATCAGCCTTCCCCAGCCCCATGCCTCAGGCTGCTCCCGGCTTCAGCCACCCGGTTCCCCTGGGCTTCACTCACGCACTGAGCAGGACACCATTCTCAGATACCATTAAGTCAAAGGCTTTGCACACCCTGCAGTCTCAATTACCTCTGAAAACTCCCACCCCACCTAGCAATGAAATTGGGCTTCTGCAACGCAGCCGATTTCCAGCAAAACCACAACATTGAATTTATCATTGAGCAGCTGCAGCGGGAACAGCCTCCTTGTTCCAGCCAGGCCACTTTTTCTGGTGAAAATGTTCATCCTCCCCGTAAGTTTTGGAGCACCAGGCTGAGGCTGGCCAAGGTGCTCCCCTCCCAACTATGGCCACGGTGCGTGTTACCTGCAGGGTGTCCGGGCCAGGCGGGACAGATGCTGGAGTGCGCTGTGGGACCCTGCGCGAGGCCTCCGGTCTTGGCCCTGTAGCCTGCCCGGGAACTCTATTTATGTGCCACTGGCCGTGGCTCCATGATGAAACACTGGTGGGGGAGGAGGAGAAGCCTCCGTTAGGCAAAACGTGGCTGGGCAGGGCCAGCAAGATGCTTATCTTGCTTGTGATGTTGATTTAGTCTGACCGCAGACTAATCCGGCGTCTCCCAGCCCTCCACAGGTCGTCTGCAGGTCTGTCCTCTCTCCCCACGCCTCCCTTTGCAGACTTCAGCCAGGCTTTCTGAAGCATCAGCATTCCCCTGCATTTTGCACGCTACCAGAGGCACGGATGCTGGTGTCCAGAGGTAAAGCAAAACGATTTAAAAGCTTGAGACAACACTGGTGGAGGGCAGTCAGCTACAGGGTGATGCATCCCACAATGGTCCTCCACAGGCACCTGAGATGGGCATGGATCTTCTTGGGCCACCCATTTTATCTCTGTCTCTACACACCTTAAGCCCTGCACAGCTGATTTCCTCTGGATAAAGCTGTGGGAAGCCAAGACCATTCATCCAGTGGAGGACGTTGGCATGGTTTTCATGTGTGGGCATGACCCACATGCCCTGACTGGCCAGGCAGCCCAAGCTACCCTGGGGCCATTTGTTCCTTCTGATGTTGCCCAGAGAGGTGGTAGGTGCCCCATCCCTGGAAACATTCAAGGTCAGGCTGGACAGGGCTCTGAGCAACCTGATCTCCCACCTCTCTGGCCAACCTGTGCCAGTGTTTCACCAACCTCACTGTAGAAAATATTTCTTCCTCAAATCTAGCCTGAATCTATCCTCCTATAGTTTAAAACCATTGTGCCTTGTCTTATAGTAACAGGGCCTGTTAAAAAGTCTGTCCCAATCTTTCTCATAGGCTCCTTTTAAGTACTGAAAGGCCAGAATAAGATCTCCCTGGATCCTTCTCTTCTCCAGGCTCAACAGCCCCAACTCTCTCAGCCTGTCCTCACAGCAGAGCTGTTCCAGCCCTGTGATCACTTTTGTGGCCTCTTCTGGCCCCTCCAACAGGTTCATGTCTTTCTGTACTGAGGGCTCCAGAGCTGGACACAATTCTCCAGACGGGGTCTCACCAGAGCAGAGGGGCAGAACGCGAAGCTGGGTTCAGCCCAGGTGGAGCAATCCTGAAACACGTGGAGCTTGTGCCCAACTTTATTAATTCCCACAACTCACAGTTAACATACAGAAGCCGTTGTAAATATCCATGGTTACTATTCAGCAGTCACCTCACCTCCACTGAAGCGGAGCTCTCTGTCCCATAGCCTGCCCACAGCTGGCAGCCACTGCCCCATGGCACTGCTGCTGCTGCTGCTGCTGCTGGGAGCACTGGGGTTCAGGCTAAACCACAGGGGACATAAGAACTACAAAGATGTCCAGGGTGACAGAAGTCTGGGCCATTGTTCCACGTCATTAGTTTGTCCTCTGCGTCTTCAGCTGGTTGTTGTTTCAAAACTGCTGCATTTTGCAGGCTCAGGTGAGCACACAGCCCCACACGCTGCATGCTCAATGTGCCGGGCAGCAGCTGGCTCTGGAAGCAAACGTCCAGTTCAAATGCATCACATATTTTATTTGTTTCTGTTCAAACTCACAGTAATTGTACATCTTTTGCATAAACATGCAACTTCTGAGAGGACAGCCCATTAGCATGGATTGTCCCCTGCAGCCTTGGTACTGCTAGACCAAAAGGAGGGCTGTCATAAGCCCTTGTTCGCACATACATGTATGCAGCAGCATCCCGGAGCTCTCATTCCTGCTACAAAGCTCTTGGGTGCAACCCAGGGACCCTAGAGATTCCCTGAACCCCCGGGAGAGACCTGCCCAGCATGCAGGGACTTGTTTCCATGTGCACTTAGAGGGGTTTGTTTTGGGACAGGGTGTCAGCAGTCTCCAGGCACAGACAGGTCACTCCCTTGAAGGTGCCTGTGTCTCTGGAGCAGCTCAAGGAGTGGTCTCATACCTGCTCTTAGAACCCATGAGCTGCCTTTGGGTCAAGAGCCATTCCACTGGGGTACTTGCAGAAGAGGTGGGGGAGCTGGGGCTTGGAGGGGAGGGTCCCAATCCCCAGTGAAGAGGAGGCCCCTGCAAAGAGAGGTGTGTCCCTTGCTGTGGGGTGGAGGCAAATCTCCCCTCCTCTTACAACCAGGTCTACCACAGAGGAGAGCACAGATATTAGGAAAAAATTCTTCATGGAAAGGGTTGTCAGGCATTGGAACAGGCTGCCCAGGGAGGTGGTTGACTCACCATCTCTGGATGTGTTCAAAAGACACACAGATGAGATTCAGGCACATGGTTTAATGGCAGTGTTAACATTTGACTCGATGATCTTGAAGGTCTTTTCCAATCTAAATGATTCTATATTCGAGTTAGGGGCATCAGGAAGGGTCTGGCATGTCCCAGGCTTCAAAGTGGTCCAGATTCAGACTTAGTTCTGGGCTTCATGGCGTTACGGGGCACTTAAAGACTTATTCATGTGAGTTTGGAATATGTTCATGGACAAATGTCCTTCAACTTGGATCAGAGTTGCTAAAATAAATACAATACAATGAGGTCAAACTAATCAGTTTCTACTTTTTCTGGACAAATATGGTTATTACTCAAGTGAAAACTCACAGAAGATCTGCTATAGTTTGTGTCACTCAGGAAACAGAAGACAGTAGAGACACTCTTCCTAAATATAAATACTTCAGGATTCTATTATTTAATAGAAGTCTCAAACAAGCTAGATTAGATTGAAAGTATGGAGTAGGCACTTAGCAGCAATCCAAGATCAGAACTGGTTGTTGTCCCCTTAGGGCAGTTCCCGAGATATATGGAAAGACTGCAAACTTCTTAGCGTCTTTTGAGAACAATTCCCCCAAACCAGGTTTCATTGGTGCTTAGTTTGGTATCACAGCCCTCCTTTTGTATTTGCTTTCATTTGTGTTTTTTGCACCCATGGCAAATGGCTCTTCTGACCTTCATTATCAGTTCTTGGAACATAACACTCAGACAGCAACCTTAAGATCAGCTTCTCCTTTGCCTCTGCCCCTTGATAACGAGCTCTCAGGATGCATGTTCATGAGATAACTGTTACAGGACACAGGGATGCAGCTGTATCCCCTCTCTCAGATACTGTAGCATGAGAATGAGTCATCTTGAATGGGCTCTGTTCACTGCCACGTCCTGTGGGACAGTGTACGAGACAACCAGTGTCACCAGCTCCCCCAGATGTGAGGAAAGAGCTTTCCAAATGCCAGTTGCTGCTACAGGAGTGACCATTCCCTACCTGCCCAGCACCTCATCCCCTCTGCCTCTCACAGCCCTTGATTGTCACTTCTCATCCCTCCTGTCCAGCTCCCCACCTTTTCCATACTGAGGTGCCACATCCCACTGGTTTCCCCCTCCTCATCACTCCTCTGGGGCCCTCCATGGCCCTCAAACAGAACTGTGGGGGAAAGGAGAAGGAGGGTCTCCCAGGGGTGCCTGCAGCCCTCCTCATGGGGGTTGGAGAGGGGCAGGAGAGTGCAGCCATGACATGGCTTGCCCCAGCCCTGGTTCTCTGGTGGTGGAGATGGGGTCCAGCCCCAGTGGGACCAAGGTGATTCACAGCAGCTGCAACACTAGCAATGCATCAGTACCTACTGCTGGAAAACACACCAAAACCCCCCACCTGCTGAAATCTGGGTGATAACAACCATAGAATCATAGAGAGGTTTGGGTTGGAAGGGACCTTCAAAGGCCATCTAGTCCAACCCCCCTGCCATGAGCGGGGACATCTTCAACTAGATCAGGTTGCTCAGAGCCCCGTCCAGCCTGGCCTGAAATGTCTCCAGGGATGGGGCATCTGCCACCTCTCTGGGCAAACTGTGACAGTGTTTCGCCACACTCACTGTAAAAAATTTCTTCCCCGTTTCTGACCTGAATCTCCCCTCCTTTAGTTTAACATGATTCCCCTTGTCCTATCGCAACAGGCCCTGCTAAAAAGTCTGTCCCCATCTTTCTTCTAAGTCCCTTTTAAGTAAAGTACAATCGTCCCTTTCCCATCCCCACCCTCCCCCTTTGTTACCTCTCCCGCACTGGGACTTCCATGTAACAACACACGGCAATTTCTTTAGTTATCTTCTCTTTAGTGACATTCTGGGTGGCATTTAGCGGACAAATAGGTATTACATTACAATTTTCACCTAGTCATTTTGAGAAACAATTGGCTGCATGAGACCAGCAAGCACCCTCAGCTGGGTGTCTCAGGGTTGGGGTGGCATAGCTGGCCCTGCCAGAGGAACAGAGCAGGGTGCAGCCAAGATGCTCTGCTACTCCTCCTCATTTCGGCTGATGAAGGTGAGGAGGTCCATCGCTGTGACCACACCAAACACCATCTGCTTCGTGAAGGAACTGCCATTTCCATTGACTGTGAACACAGGAAATACCAGTTTAGTGAAACAAAAACAAATAAAAAACAACCACCAACCAACCAAAAACAAACAAAAAACCCAAAACCAAACCAAAACCAAAACGAAACAAAAAACCACATCAAAACAAGCAAACAAGCACCCTTCTCACCCCCAGCTTTGCAGAGGCTGCTATTCATTTATTAAAATAAAATATTAATGGACACAGCAGCTGTCTTTGCTCTGCCTCAACAGAAATGACTGATGCAGCCTCAGCTGGGTTACTGGGATCATGTCAGGGAGGTTTTCTCTGCAAATAATGAACCCGTTACCAGAACAGGAAACTTAATTTCCCAGTTGTTATTACTAAACTTCTGTTCCAGTCCTGTTTCTATCACCACAAAACCTTTCAGGTCAAGCTAATGACACTACTTAAGAGCAGCAGGGACACACTTTTGTCTCTGTTCTCATAATGTCTTACACTTCCATTAATAAAACAGCACTGCAGCAATTGCTTTAACTATCTGATAAATGTTTTCTTAAATAAAAACTAAACTAGCCACCAGAGTCCAAACAAAAGATAAAATGCAAGCTCTGAAGGCCTGGGAAGAAAGTAATAAATAAAGGGTTAACCATGACAGCATTAAAACAGCAGCTCTGGAAAAGAAAACAGGTGTTGTTTGAAAACCAGAGCAAGAGGCACTGCATACAGCTGGCTGATATTTTTTGGTGGGTATCATTTAATTTGCAGATACCACTTAATTTTTATAAAAATGTGATACAAAATAGATTTTTGTTATTATATGTCATCATAGCTGAGAGAGGAAATTCTGCCTACTGTTATTTTTGGTGGGAGAATTCGAAATGCGCATGAAAGGCAGTTTTGAATTACTGACTTTTGTTTGCAACATTTTGTGGGAACATGGCTGGACTTGCAAGCCAGCATTAGAGGTGATGGGGCTTTGTGGCAGCAGACCATGGAGGTACAAGCAGAGGGGCTGGGATGTTTGTGCACAATGGGTTTCGAGGTCCTGAGTTCAGCAAACAGCCCTTTGCTGGGAGTCGATACAGTGCAGCATCACATGCTGAGCACCACAGGAATGCTTTGCATGTTCAATGTGTGTGTAATCCCATAAAATCAGTATAACCACACCCTTCGGCTCTAATTTAGAAGACTAAATATGGGTCATCTGACTGCTGTTTGATGTTGCTAACACTTTAAACAACGCAACTCCCTCGAGATAAGGCCAAATTTGTACTTTTAGAAGTTTTACGTTATAATTGTACTGGAAAGTTGTGTTAGGTCAGATTTGCAGAACAGCATCTGTCACCACACCTGTTTCGGTCAGAAGAGCAACAAGGTGTGACCCCTGCTGCTATGGATGTGTCAGCAACCTAATGTGGTCCTACACAGTACATGACTCTAGTGGGTCAATTTGCTTCACCAAGGAGAGGGTGGCTGTACAGTGTTTTGAGAATAAACCAAAGTTCCTGGTACAGCTGCTTTATAGGACTAATCTAATGGTGCTTCTGAATTGGCAGAGCACCCCTGTGCCCAGCCGTGATCTGGGTACGGCTTATACACAGATGTCCCAGGCCATACATATGAGTGTGTACTGTGGCTCCTGACTCACATGCCCCACCACAGGGGCTGCCCACAGTACCACGCAGTTATCTTCAGCTTTCTCGACTCACCCTGGAACTCCAGGGTAGGTATCTGATATCACCCAGCACGCAAGGCCCCTCAGCATAACAATTTACCAAGACCCCCTGAGACACACAGGCATGAGGACATCTCTTGGCTACATGTCCAGGAGTAGCAAGAACAGTGGTGCTGAGAGAAGATGGCACAGCCTCTGGTCATGGACAGCAGAAGGTCTTTAAGCGGTAGGATGCAGGCTGTGTAGTTTTTGCCCTTACACCTACATGTCTGAATTCCATCTAAGATTTATCTAATATACCAGTGAGCTCTTTTCGACCTTGCCATTGGGATACTAAATCTGTGGAGATCCCTCATGTCCCCCATGTTTCCTCTCTTGCCCACAACCAGCAAGGTCAAAAGACTAAACAAATACTAGAGTCCGGAACCTACATCTGTACAGTAAAGGCATTGTGCTCCAAGCTGCTGCCTGCAGTCCACCACAGCTGTCAGAGGGGGGCACTAAATGAGATCCACGAATAAATACCGTTTCAACCTCCAAAGTGGGTTTCCATGGAAAACTGTGAGAAGAGAAGAGGGTATGGAGCTGCTGGGTGCTTCAGCATCACCCCTGCATGGGGGGACAATGTAGGTCCCAGGATCTAAGTGCTCCTGCAGGACACACATCCTGCAGTGTGCTGGTCCCAGGCTCCTGTGCTTAAGATTGCACCCTCTCTCCTCAACCCTGTGGTGTCAGGGAAGGAAATGGGCAAATAGTTGGCAGTTCCAGGGCTTTGCAGAGCCACAGGGCAGAAATCCTTCCTGCAAAGGCTCAGGGGCTGCATGTGTGGAGGAGCTGCGCAAGCTCAGCTTGAGAATTGCCCTCTCCCCTCTCAAGCATTGTGCAAAGCCTGTACAGTGCTTCTGCAGATACATACACTGCATTTGCTCATATACAACAATAGCAAAATGGTCGTTTTCCAGGATGCAGGAAAGCTTCCCAAGGTTGTCCTCCAGGCCAATCTAAAAAGGACAAAAAAAGCCATTCTACATTTCACTTCACATTTAAAGGACAGCATCAGGGATCCTGACTCCTGTCTCTGTCTGTAGCCCTGAATGTGCATGGTGGCAGCCAGCTGGACCAGGATCAGACACACCTCACCCACCCACACTGTTCTGGAGAGATGGGAGGAGATGCAGGCAACTTGCAAACCTGCCTTTTCTGTAGCTGAATTACAGCGCTGTTTCCTCCCAGCCCAAAGGGCCTTCACGGACCAGCATGGGGTAATGGCTCCCGCTCCCCTAAAAGACCATCCATTTACCTCACTCCATCTCAGATGGCTGATGGCCATCTGACCAGGCATCGCTCCCCTGCACACCCACAGGACCTGCCCTGTGTCACGTCAGAGCCTGGGCATCTTGCCCCAGCTCTGCCGAGCCCTGGGAATGTCTGGGCTGTGCTTTCAGAGGAGGACGATCCCTGGCTGGATGAAATCCTCTGGCAATGTCAGAAAGAGGGTGGACATTCACATGTTTTGCCCCTGGTGTGAAAGCTTCCATGTCTGAACGCCACAGGCTCATTAGCACTTTTGCAGGTTCCCGTCCTTACTCTCATCTCCATGACATCCCCATTGCCTTCCCCACCTCTCTCTACCTTCACTTTTCTGTCTTTTCTCCTAGCTCCTCTCACACCTCAGGGTGGTGGTGCAGCTCTTCCCCTTTCTCTGTCCCCAAAAAGCAGTTGACACCAGTTACAGCCTTAGTGGTACCTTTGAGAACTGGTCATAGATGACCTTCGTAACGGGGTCTGAGAACTGTGCGTTTCCACTCAGCACCGAGGTGAGGGTGTTGCTCAGAGTCACCATTCCCAAAATAAGTCTGCAAGGGAACAGGGAGTTTTCCAAAAGGTCAGACCTGAGGTAAGGCACACATTTAATGTAGGGGCTGAACTGCTCCCCTTGAAGTCAGTGACTAAATTGCTGCTGCCATCAGATTTTTGCTCATCTGAGCAGGACAAGATCCTTGTCCTCACCAAGCTGTTGGTTTAACAGCAGTTAAAGTCTTCTATTTCAGTTCAAGACTCAGCAGCTGCAAGAAGTAAAGCCTGTGGGCTCTCCAGTTGCTTATCTGAGTGGGTTTCCCACCCAGCCCTTACCTCTCCTCTGGCCTCCCCTTGCCTGTGCACTGATCCAACATCTGCTGAATCCAGCAGGTACTGGATTTCGTGTTGACCTTAACTAGCTCACTTATAGGGAGCTTTCTTGATGAATCTTCACAAGGAGGCAGATAATATTTTAAAAATACGCATCACAAAATCCAACACAAGAGCCCCGTCACTGGATAAGTAAATGCAGCTTTCTCTTTAGCTTCATCATGGCTGCTCTTCCCGTGGGAATGGCCATCTCAGTAATGAGTAAAAATAGTTACCCTGATTCAGCAACAACAGGAGCTTGGTCATATTCCTTCTCCTGGAGGATCTCAATTGCCTTTTGACAGCTGACTTCTGGGAGGAGAATGAGAGGGGCTGAGAGATTCAGTTTCTGCACCTTGATGTTCCACCACCTGTTGGAAGACAAATGGCAGTACCAAGCTGTTACCCTCTGCTGCGCAGCTGTGAGCCTTGTTCAGGGAGGCAAGGCCAGTAGAGGTGAGACCACCCATGCAGAGATACTCTGTCTGCCTGCAAAGCTCACCCCACTTCTGTCCCCAAAAGCAGTAACGCTACAATTCCACCATGACCAGGTCTTGTTGAAGCCAAGCTTTCCCCACACCCAGTGTTCCTACAACTTCAGAGTCAGAGGCACGGCTGAGGCGAGCAGTCAGCAAGTTGCTGAGCTGTCCTGAATCCAAGGAAGCTACTGAGGCCTTCACTTCAAACTCATGAGTGGAGGAGGCCTGTCAGTTTCATTTCTTTAGTTTGCATCCTTGGTCCTCAAAATGCAGCGTTTGCAGGAGAAAGCCTGGCAGAGATGTTAATGTGACTTACGAGGGACAAGCCATGCTGCTTTGCTGGGGACCACAAGCAGCTCCCAACTCAGCTCAGACATTCACCTTTGCAGGAAAGGCCAGGCAATGATAGAGGCCGGAAGGGCCAATAGCAATTCTAACTAGGCATGAGAGGCCTTGGAAATGTATTAAGTTTTTAAGAAATATTTTTCAATAATCTTTGGTTATAGTAGTAACCCAAAGGAGCAGGTGACATCAATAAGGCCTGCTCTTCAATGTGGGACTAGATGCTTTCTAAACAACCAGCTTTTGCCCAGCCACATTTCAACTGGCACCAGCAGTTTGTCTGTGATTCCATGACTTGAGGGGACTCTTTCCCCATGGTGTGCTGAGTTGGTAATCTTTTCTGTCCCACAGCTCTGGAAAATGAAAATGAACTGCTCCCTGCCTGAAAAGACCTTGAGAGCTGTTTGAAAGAGTGCTTGCTACAGGAGGGACCCATCTCCCCTCTGGCCCGATGTTCCTTTGAACATCAGTTGTAGAGTAAAGAGAGAAGGTTTTGAATGGGGCTAAATGTCCACCACAGCTGTTCTGCTCGGCAGGGTTTAGGTGGCCTGGACAATGATTGCCACATGGGAGTAGTTCAGAAATTTCAGGACAGAAGCGGCTCCTTTACAGACTTTGACTGGAGAACTGGGATATCTGACTACTCAAAAGAAGGGAGCTGACATCACAGCCTCCCCAGAGGCATCCGGATTTCAGTGCATTTTTTCTAAATACTAAAAGATTACATTTTCCTTTGAAGATAATAATTTACAGACTCAGAAAGCTGATTCCTTTATCGCAGCTTATACCAAAGAATTTGTCTTACCAAGGCTTGTGCTCCCGGACCTCATTTAGGAAACCGTTTTCTGTCATCCACTTATCATTCAAAAATTTGGACCTAGAAATCACCAACAAAGAGCGAGTCTGTGAGCCTTCCAGAAGAAGTCGTGCTTTGTTTCATGCACTAGACCACAACACTGCCTCGGGGCTCCCATGATTTTTGCAGCTGGCTGCTCTTAGCGCCTTTTAAGGTCAACAGGAGCTGTAGGTGCTCAGTAACTCTTAGAAGCACGTCAGCTATTTATCTTCCTAACTTTAGGCATGCACGTTCAAAAACTATAGCTTGACTGATTCCTGCTCCGTGCAGTAAGTCAGTGACAAGAGGAAATAAAACCGAAGTCTCCCAACACCCCATTCCTGGTGCTTGCCATGGTAGTATGCTATTTCTCCCTGTTGTGCATTTTATTGTGGGTTGGTTGGTTTGTTTGTTTCCTGTGAGCTTCTCTAGGGAGACTCCCAGCTCTGGGCTCACTCCAGGTGCCATGCTATCAGAGCTAGAATCGTAGAATCATAGAATCATAGATTCATAGAATAGTCTGGGTTAGAAGGGACCTTCACAGTTCATCTAGTCCAACCCCCCTGCCATGAGCAGGGACATCTTCAACTAGATCAGGTTGCTCAGAGCCCCATCCAGCCTGGCCTGGAATGTCTCCAGGGATGGGGCATCTACCACCTCTCTGGGAAACCTGTGCCACAGTTTCACCACCCTCATTGTAAAAAATTTCTTCCTCATGTCTGGCCTGAATTATTGGGGTGGTTCTCCAGCAGCCCATACCACCTGGGCTCAGCAGTGCTAAGCTCATGTCACTGAGGGGCTCCACAGCCCCAGCCCAGGCCATATGCAGAAAGCGTGGGAGGCAGCTGTGGGAGCTCCCACCCCAACACTGGAAAGCAGGGGAGGAAGCCAGAAACTCACATGTAGTTCCTGACGGAGTCAGGCAGGATGACGACGCAGCGCTGACCTTCCTTCAGGTCCTTGGCAGCCCGCACAGCAACGGACATGGCACTACCCGAGCTGCCGCCTGGATGGGTACCGAGAGGAGAGAGATAAGAGCTGGGGCTGCCCAGGGAGCAGGGCCACAGTCCCAGTGTGAGGGGCACAGCACTGCCCCAGCTAATAGCGTGGTGGCAGCCAGGCAAAGCAGTAGTAGAGGTGACACCTTGTACACCAGAGCAGCTCAAGATGCGATGAGTGGGAGGACAATCGGCCCCACAGCCTTGTATGGTTTAGGGTTGGGAAGAGGCAAGGGACAGAAGGGATGTGTTCATATGGTGGCTCTTGGCCATGGGCTTTTGAGGCAGCATAAGAGTCACCTTATGAACTTCACGAACCACTTCTTGTGATGATTCTGTGGGCAGTCTAAGGGCTGAAAGATTCAATATGGGGGCATTCATACCACTGCTGCCCATGCCATAACCTTCATTTGGGTGAGGAGAAGACCATGCCAAATCTAGAGCTTCTTCCTGATATATTTGGCAATCAAAAATTGGCTTTAATGCATTGTAAAGACTGAAAAAACCATAAACGTTACATTCATGCTTGGAATACCAGGCCAACGTGATGAGAAGACTTAAACGCTCTCTGTGCCTGTGTGCACGCATGTGGTTTGCAGCACGTAGGGAAAGCAGGTCCCTGCTTTACGGAGGCAATTCTTCCACTGGTAGTTCGAGTACTGGAAGTCAAACACATTCCACTGTGTGCCAATTACACACTGCATTCAAGGCAGCACGTATTTTACAGCAGGCTAATTAGCACTGGGTCACATTTTGCAAACAAATGAGGAACAGCCCTGAAAAATGCAGTTCAGAGAACATGAAGCTATTCACAAATTATAGTTAAGTTCAGCAAGTGGTTTCTGTTGAAACACAATGACTCTGTGCCTGCTAGGTTAAATCAACATTTAAGTGTTTCATTATCAATGGCCTGAAGTTTTTCAAAACTCCGTGGATGTGAGCAGGCAGGACTTTTATCAGCTGTAACTACAAGCCTGCATATTGTCTGGTCCTGGAAGTAAATATATAGCTACCTGCTCAGTGGCAGGAAAAGTTGAAAAAAGGCTGATACTGTGTTGAGGCTCTTAGGGTACAGGCAGTGTCTCTCTGAGGGCACCTGTTCATTTTGGAAAGCCAGTGGGATCACTTACAGTTTGTTGGCACAGAAAGAAATACTCAGTAAGAACATCTTACACTTTCTTTACTTTCAAACTTTCCTGGACTTTCAATGACAGAGTACAGCCTTACAGAGCTCTTAGTGGAGCGACAGTTTTAGCCCACCTGTCCTGCCCCAAGTCCCATTAATCCTCTCTTCAGCCTGGGTAACACTACACCACACAGAGATGGGCCTGAAGATCCAGTTCCATGCGCAACAGTGCTTCAGTAAGAGGAGAATTACTGCTTCTATAATTATTGCGGCCCATGAGTCAGATCCCAGACCACGGACTCACTGCCACACGTCTGAAGTCTACAGCAACCTAGCTCAGGGTCTGGCCACTCAGACCTCTTAACCTACAGGAGAGAGCACCTACCCCAAAGCTGTTTGGTCCCAAAAGGATGGTGTTCATAAAGTTTGTTAAGAGAATCAATTATTGTTGTTGATGCTTACCACACAATAATCCCTCGTCTCTAATCAGCCTGCGAGACATGAGGAACGAGTCTCTGTCGTTGCATTTATACCACTGATCAACCACCTGAAGAGAAAGCAAGAAAGCTGGGTTTTGGCAGTGTTATTTCAGGCTGTGCCAACCCTCTGAGGCATGCCATGGTGTTGACACCTACAACATCTGGTAGCTTTGAGTTGCTTTCCACACTTGTTGAAAGCAAATGCATTTGTCAAGGCATCCTTGGTTCAGAGGGCGTGAAGTTGCTTGCAGGCACCTCTGCCAGCCTTTCCAGCCAGCACCCTTTCCTTGGAGAGCTGGGAATGTCAGACAGGCCCAGAGTTAGGATGCAGAAGAGGGAGTGGTGTGCATGATGTCCTGGGCTAGGCTACACTAATGGTCCAGATTTTACCAGGTAAAATCAGATCCAACTACAAAAAGAGTGTTGGGTCATTACATGTCACAGCTCTGAACCCATGCACCAATAGCAGAGATGTTGTTTACACAACATCAGAAAATAGAAAGAATCTGGGGTCTGTGGTTGTGGGGGACCTTTCTAAGAATGAGGCCAGGGAAGCACAGGCAGCTTGAGTAAGGGCTTTAAATCCCTGTGCCTGGTGGCAACTGATAGAATGAGAAGAAACTTGACAAGAAGCTGTACAACATTCACGATCTGTTGTCTTACATGGCTTAGATCTTGTCTTCCAGCCCATAAATCGTGCAGGGTTTCTGCTGTGTGCATGTGGTGCTTACGACAGCAAAGGCTCAGGAAGCACTAACGTGATGAAGAGCAGCCTCAGACTGACCTCTTCTATGTGATCATAACACGAGGCACGCTCTGAACATCGGTGAGGCTGAGCTGAAGTGGCTGATACTGTGGCATATTCCTCGTTTGCCACTGTGATTGACCTTTCCTCGTAGGTCAGTTATAATCAGATTTACTCAGAGAGATGCTTTAGGGCTGAGGCCTCAGTTCGCACACAACATCTTGCTCTGCACTGGGAAGGCACACAAGTAGCCTTAGGGATGAACCACGGCCAGGTCCCAGAGCTGGCTACCTCTGGACTTGGGATCAGCTTGGATGCAAAGCCAGAGATCAAATGGAGGCCTCTTATCACACAGCCACTTACTGATCTGTCAAGGACAGTAGGGATAAAGTCATGCCCAATGCCCTCCACCTCGATGTTTGTCGTGTTCGTCCTGTTCAACTCACTGGGCAGAGCAACGATGGAGCCATCAGGATCTACACCAATGATCTTCAAGGGAAGGAAGAGGACAGAAGAGGAATTCAGAAATTGTCAACCACACAGCTCAAAGGAAGACATTACTCATGCCCTTAACCACAATGTTTTCCTTCCCATTATGTTCATATTCCTATCCACTGGCAGTATGGAGACCTTCCAGGACAGAAGGGTCCTGTTCCCCACTGGCTTTTTAAGAACATCCTACGTAGAATTCAGCTGCTGTGGAAGTGACTGGCAGCTTAAGATATTATCACTCTCAAGGTGTTTCTTGTAACCTCTTTGGCAGAGCCAGCTGCTTCCAAAGCTCAACTCTTAGGATAGTGTGAGTGCTCCTTAATCTGCCCCAGTGCAAAGCCAGACAGCTAGCCCAGACCTGGGGGAACTCATGGCCACAAACATCCATTCTGCATATAAGTGTGCTGGCTGACAGTGGCACCTCCCTGGCTGCTTATAGCTCAGTATATGGGCTGAGGTTGCCTCCCTCAGCATTCGGCTTGCAAAGGGATGGTGACACTGCTCCACATGCAGCTTCAAGCAGTCAGTGAGGTTATCTCCTGCCCAGGTTCCGCTGTGGCTGGGTCTACACCACATCAATTTGCTTCTAGTGGGCCAGGGATTGCTCACAAGCCTCCAGTCTGCCTTGAAGCACAGGTTCTGCAGAATGAGCACCTATGACTGATGTCAACCAGACAGCACAGAGTCTTTTGCAGCGGCAGATGAGAAGCACATGCACAGTCTGTGCCTCTCACAGAGCTGCCAAAGCAGGAACTTTCAGCAGCCAGGTTAACCATGAGCAGAAGCAGTAATGCTGTCAGCTGGGCCAGCCACTTCTGCAGGGGACATCTGACTGTCCTGGAAAGGGCAGGGCACTGGGCAGGGTGAGATTAGTGATGGGGCTGTGGTGCCTTTGACTTCTAAGGCACTCAGGTGGATCTACGTCAAGATGAGCACAACATCAAATTGCTTCCAACAAAAACCAGGCTCGCTGTGAAAAAACACAAATAAGTGGAGACAACAAGTGCCAGTTCAGGTGAGCCATGGGGTTAGGCTTGATCAAAAGCACAGGCAGGAAAACCCGAGGGGGGCAGGACTCCTAGCGCGCAGCCCTGCCTCCCAGCTTACCTTGCACTCCGGGCACTTTTCCTTCAGCTTCCTGGCAACACCAGTGATGGTGCCTCCTGTGCCAGACCCAATCACCACCATGTGGACCTTGCCTGTAGGTTAGGAAAGAGAGAGGCATGCAGGGACTCAGCATGGCCTCCAGCACAGTCTTCCCTTTATTCAGGGCCCTGCACAGAGGCAGACCCTGTGCCCTGCAGCTGCTACAACGCTGTGTAGTCAGAAGTCATGCTGGTGGCCAAAGTGTGGTCCTGCTGAGAAGCTTAGATAAGTTTGCAGGATCTGAGCACAGCTAATATTGCCTCAGTACAGGGAGCCGAAGGTGACATCCAGATCTCTCACTGGTGTCCATGATTCCTGCATCTTTGGCATCTAGTGGCTTAAGTGGGAGGGAGGATCTCAGCACTTTCAAACCAAACCACGATGAAGCAAAGCATGCACGTGAGTAGCAGCACATGTCAATAACATGCACAAGTTTTCAGCTAGTGTTAGCATTCACAGTGGAAAGATGGCAGAGCTCTGCCATGGCACCTGTGTCAGTCAGATGTAGCCCCACTGGCATCAGTCATATTATCCTGAATTAGGACTGGTAGGAGCAGAATCAGAGTCAGGCCTTCAGAGCCTTATGCTCCAGCTACATTGGGAAAAGGGAACTTGTAATTCAATGCTGGCAGCCAGTAGGAACAAATCCAAATATTGTAGTGGAGGGAAGGCTGAGGCTTTCTTGTTCCTGTTGCTACCCAGCTGCTTTACTGTTACAATAACTGCTCTCCAGCTACAGCCCTTGAGTCCTGTTCACATTTTGCAGTCCTCCCAGTACTGTCAATAAATTTCACTTCTATCTGCACAGACATGGACTGGGATAGTCCTTTAGACTCCTCTAGCTGCCACATCAAATGTTATTAGTCTGTGAAGTTTCAGTCTATTTTGATTTGCAAATGAGTGTGCTGGATCAGATGCAGCCTGTCATGCCCTGATGGACTTATATTCCCCAGTGAGGCCTCTTGGGCCATTTTGTGTTCTCAGCTAACAGGTCACAGAGATGTTGTAGCCTCTGAGAAATGAGTTCTTCCTCCTTGGGTACAGCCTGAATTTGTTAAGCCTCTGGTCTCCTCCTTCAGGCTTTTGAAATGGGGGGCTGTAGCAGGGAAGTCTTGCAGGCTCAGGTAGATCTGGAGTGGATTGTGTGAAGCTGCCACAGTCCACGTATCAGTATTATCAAGGGTGCCTTCAACTACAGAGACCCTTTTGGCCATTTCTAGACATTTAGAACAATAAATGATGTAAACCAAGTCTCTCGGAGAGGGCTATAGCCCTCTGCACATCCTCAGCATATAGAAACAGCAGTGCAGACAGTACCTTCGCACTGCTCCAGGATCTCCTCAGCTGTGGTGTCGTAATGAGCCAGGGGGTTGCTTGGATTTCGGTACTGTTTATTACAACAGAGAACAGCGTGAGTTACTGTCTGAAGCACAGGTCAGATACCAAACTAGCAATAGCTCCTGATAAGCTTTACCCAAAGCATGCAAACAACCCCCCCTCTCCTTGGCAAGAGGTAGACTGTGACCTGGCCAGGCCAGGTCACAAGTATTCCTCCCAGTTGTCACTTTGGGACAGGTTTCTAAGGATTTGTCCACATTGGAAGACTAAGTGTGCCCAAAACCACTCACTCTTTGGCAGTTGGTGACTATTAGTTAGGGAGTGGTGGGGCTGTCCCATATGCCACATTGCCAGGCTTTGTGAGATTTGGTGGTTTTGTTAAAGCCCTAGCTGCTGGAGGCAAGAGAGCTCCTCGGTATTTTATCTGTTGCTTAGGTAGAAGTATTTTAGCTTTTTCTGTTGCCCTGAAAAAGTTGAAAACACAGTCCCACAATACTCCTAAAAGCTCAGGAAAAAAAAAAATCCCTCCTAAAAAAACATTAGAAAACTTCTTTCAAGTATCATATATATATATACACAATTTTGAGAACTGTTTTGTCATTTAGGGGCATTTGTGGCTGGGAACTGTGGGCCAGAGTAGCTGCCCTGCATGTACAGAGGGATTTACTAGGGTACAGCACAGGTACAGCACTGAAATGTGTGCACCCCATGTTCATACTCATAGAGCAGGCTGCTTCTGAAAAACATATTCAGATATTGAGCTCCCTTTTTCTTTAAAGGAGTGAACTTCCCTGATTTTTCTGCACTGTGGAGGCTCCCTACAGCAGGGTCAGACCGGAGGGAGAAGTGCCCTCCTGTAAGGTCCCAGTGCTGCAGGAACTGCTGGTGTGAATCACTGGTGCTTGCACTTTAGAGCATGAGGCTCATTTTTCAAGCAGAACAGAGACTGCTAGCCAGGCATAAAAAGTAGGGGGTTTTTTTAGGTCAAAGTTAAATCTGAAGCATTTTGAGGAGCCTTTGAAGTGTGCAAGAAAACCCAGCCTCACCCACATCCAGGCTTTGGCAGAAGTATTACAAGTTTGGAAGTGTCCCTTATTTTGTTTCTGTCACATTGTGCTTTACAGAGGAGCGATTCAGTTTCAAATACCATAAAACACTGATGAAATCTGCCTCTGTTGCTGGTTCAAATCAAGCCCCCAAACACAAGCACACTTGGAGCACACACTATAAACTGTGTTTGGAAAGAGAGTCAGTGAAGGAATGGTTTTTACCTGGTCCAGGATGTGAGAGTTTGGGATTTCACTTTTCAACTTCCAGGCAACACGAATGTTAGACTCTGGGGCATCAAAGCGTGCACATGGGGTCCTCACAATCTGAACACCCAGAGCCTTCAGAATATCGATCTTTGGGAGGGAAGAGAGTAGATGTTAACGCGAGTGATCCCACATACCGCTGGTAATCTGAACCTGCAGACTCATGGCAGCCTCAGATGCCAGAAGAGCTTTGCACATGGGAGACATTTAGCATTTGGAGACACAATGTCCGATTCTCAGTTATACTATCTCTGACATCCTCCTGGCACCCAGGACCTTCTGCCTGAAACCGGCACAGGGATTCAAGCCTGGCCTTGTGCCCTGTCCTACTTGGGGGGCAGGAGGGGGGCACAGCAGAGATAGGTAACACTGTGGTGCTCCTTGGTGCCTGGGGAAAGGGGCAGAGGGAACCAGATAAGGGAGCAGCATCTCCTGTGTGGTGTGGTCTGAGCCCCTGCATGCAAAGAGGTCTTAAAGCTTTATTTGCCCCAGCTGTCTTTGTCCCTTCTCTTCTCTTGCAAAGAATGGGGAAGGAGCAACTACAAATCAGCCCAAGGGTATTAATTCACAGAGACATGTGGCTGTCGGGAGAAGAGGTGATCAAAAGAGAAGGGTGGGTGAGTGTCAGGGCACCGGGAGGTGAAGCCTATGGCAGCTGGAGGTGGCACCTGATCCAGACTGAGCTTAAGTGAGATTTAGGTTGAAATGAGGGTAGTGATTTGGAAAAGGGCTCAGCTTTTAGCCAAGTCAGGGTCCGGGTCTGCCTTCACTGGCATTCGTTCAGCTGAGCAGTTGCCAGACTTTTGGCTCCCTGATGCAAAGATTTCTGCCATCTCCAGGGCAGCAGTTTGACCTGATCATCAGCTCTCATGCAAATAATTTAACTGCCATCCAAGAAAGCAGGCTCAGATAAACAAAGGTGTCTCCAGGTTAAAGAAAACTGTAGAGACACAGAGAGACCAAATGACACATCAGACATCAGAGGGGGAGTTAGCAGGACTGCCAGCCGAGTCCCAGCGCCCTGCCTCCCTCTCCTGTGCTCCATTCAGCCCTTGTCCTTGCAGACAGCAAATATTGCTGTATTTCTCTGCAGCCACACACCATGTTTGGCTAATGTGTAACCCCAACTGTACTGCTGACACTAGATGATCAGCCAGGCCATCACAGCATGGGTTTTTTTTCACCTAGATGAAATCTTCTGAATAACTACAAAGCTATGTCAGTGTGTGCACTAAGGCTTGTTACCCTTTAAAAGAGAGGGCATTCTATCTCTAGAAAGGGAGAGGCAGAGACAGACAGGGAAGATGTTCCCCAGCTGCGGGGTAATACCATACAGAGCTCTGACCTTTTCCATGCTGATTTTCTTCGGCAAGACAATGATGCAGCGGTAACCTTTCACTGCAGCCACCAGTGCCAGCCCGATTCCTGGTTGGTGGGGAGGAAAGGGAATTGGTCAACAACAGTATTTGACAAAGCTGACTGATGTATATTGCTTCCTATAGTACTCTCTTATGGTGAGCATAAGCTATTAATGTTCACAAATGACCCACAGGTGAGGGCATCCTCTGTGAGCCTCTTGGAATGTGCTAGGAGTGCCAGGGAGAACAGAAGGATGTGCTATCAGAAAAGCCAAGCTGCAGCATCCCTCTTGCTTGCAAGAGTCTATTAGCATGGCACAGAGCAAACAGCAAGGCTGGACACCACTTTCCTTCTCTCACCGAGGCTCAGGCCTCCTTCTTTGTTTTCCGAAACACAAGAGAGAGATTTTGCCTTCAGGAGTGCCTTCCCCTCCCCCTCAAATGCTCTCAGTTGGGAGGGGACACATGGAGCTGCACATGTCACCATGTGGCAAGCAGGCAACGGGGACCTCTGCTCCAATTTCACTGGGAGTGATGGATGGAGACAGCTGCTTCCCAGCCAGAGGGGGAAAACAAGGTAGGAGCAGTGTGTTCCTGCAAGAGGGCACTGGGGGTTGCTGCACGGAGCATGGTGACCCCCCGGAGAGCAGAATGGCAGTGCAGTCCCTCAGGGGAACAGTACCAGGGTCACACAGGTCCCCTCAGCCCCATGTCTGGGGAAAGAGTGGCTGGCTCTGGGGTGCCTGTAGCAAACAGGCAGGTACAGAGCAAAATTCCTGGACATGAGCCACATTTTCCATGGCTAGTGAGGGGGAGGTGGGAAGCACAGCCTCCACCTTGCCTTCTCTCAGGAAAGCAGACTGTGCACACACACGTCCCTGACATGGTGGGGACACTGTTGCATGGACCAGCAAGGAATTGTGGAAACTTGCACCAATGGTCCTGTGCAGGCTGCAAAAGAAAGGGAGTGCTCCTCTGTTGTGCCCCCTCGTCTTGTACCCCACCATAATCTAGTGCCTGAACATGATGACAGTGACCAGGAAAAAAACAGATTATTTATCTTCCAGCCTGTCAGGGAAGCCCTCTCTGGAAACCTCTGAATATCCAAGAGCTTCCCAGCCTGAAAACACCTGGGGTTGCCCCAGCTTCTCCAGCTTCCGAGGCTGTTTACCTTGCTGCAAGGTAACCTGGCACAGGCACAGGACCTTCACAGGCCCTCAGGAATTTCAGCCATGAGGTACCTCAGCACCCTGGGCCGCCTGCAGCCACTGGGAGGGGAGCCAAGGGGAGGATGGAGCCAGAGCCATGGAGCCTCAAGCTGACCTTGTAATTGGCAGTGCAAGCGCTGCTGAAATCCCTAGCTCTCTTGCAGCACATCAGAGATACCACCCTGCCCGGTACCCTGGTGAAGGGAGCATCCCTGCCCTTCCCACCTGTGTTTCCTGAAGTGGGTTCAATCAGTGTGTCTCCCGGTTTTATAATCCCGGCTCTCTCTGCATCTTCCACCATCCTCAGGCTGATGCGGTCCTTCACACTGCCCCCCGCATTGAAGTACTCGCATTTTGCCACTGGAAATGGAAGGCGAGGCTCTGTTATTGACCAGTTGCAGCCGGGAACATCAGCTCCCTGCTCCCCCAGCCCTCGCTGTGGTCTTTGAGGACACCCATTCTTCCCCTGTGGGAGGGTCTTTTGCTGGAGGGAAGCACATCCACTATCTGCTTACAGAGTGCCACAGCTTGTCATGGGATTACCAACAAGTGTACCTGCCCATAGTCCATCTTTCCCCCATGTTTCGTCTACCTGAAGCACCCTGAAGGCAGCAGGCAGGCCTGTTAAGTCCAAGTTGGGTTTAAAATCAACGGGACGTACAGTGGTTGCTAGGGGGAAGGTCCCACACCAGTACGATGTACATTGCTGCCCTGCCTTGAGGACTTTTCTCTGAGCAAGGCACTGTCAGGGTTGACAGCGAAGTCTTACGGTCTTTCCTGGGCCATCGCGGTTATCAACAGGTATCTAAAAAGGTGCCCTTCTGTAGGGATGATCTGTAGTCCTGAATGTGGTGCCGTAAAGAAAAACAAACAATAGAAAGGGCACTTTCAAGTCTCAGCCAAAATTATGCTTTCTTAGCTGAGCTACCAAGATCCAAGTAACAGAGACTTTTCAAGGCTCGCTCAAACTGTTCCTAATCAGCGCCCCCCTCCCCCCCCAGGCTAGTGCTTGGGGGAGGACTCTTCACACCAAGGTTTTGATGAGCATATACATCTTAAATGATGGTACAAAGCTCTGTTATAGGAACAACAGGAAGAAATGGGTACTGTAGGGGTGTCACTCACTTCATCCCCTCAGAGACAGCTACTTCAGGCTAACAATCAACTCCATGATACCTGAGCAGCCAGAGCAACGGGGAAGAAAATCTTGTGCTCATCATTACATTCTACAATGCAAAACTACCAGCTACTCAGAGATCTGTGGTGGTAGAAGGATTACAAGGTTATTGTGTCCAACCACAACTGCTTCCTTGACACAGAACTGCTGCTGGCATTCCTGTGTTTGCTTGTAAGAGGCTCTGTGCTGACCTGCAGCTCAGAGAGCACCGTGCAGCTGCTCTGCCTGTCCTATTCTCCTTTCCCTCCTGCACCAGGGGAGGGAGACATCATCCCAGCAAAGTCTCCCTGGCTTCCTCACTGCTGTTTGCACCAAGTCCTCTCACTCCCATTAGGTGCTTTCCACAGCAAAATGTTCTCCAAGGGATAGACTGCTTCAGAGGGGGACCAGACATTGCAGTCCTGCCCTCCCGCCTCTGCCACCTCTGCTCCGTGGTCCCCTACCATTCCCTGAGGCCTCATTCTGCAAAGCGAGAGGTGATGCAACACGGAGGCTCCAGGGTTAGCGGCCTGAGGATCCCAGATCCTGAGAAGGGATCTGATCAAAGAGCACAGCACATTTCATGTGGCTGTTTTGCCGGTAGGGGCTGGCTGCCAGGTGGAATCCCTGCTGCCACACAGGATTGCAAGATCCTGCTGTGCCCTTCTACTGGGTATGAGTGCTCATCAGATCTCCTTCCTACACAGCTACATGACACTCATCAGTCTTACTGCCTGAATCTTACTGTCCTTCTGCCCAATTTAGCTGAAATTAATTAAATAGGGTTAAAAGCGAGAATCATAGAATCATTTTGGTTGGGAGAAGCCCTCAAGATGATCGAGTCCAGCTGTTAACCTAACTCTGGCACTAAACTGTGTCCCTAAGCACCACATCTATAAGTCTTTTAAACACGTCCAGGAATGGTGACTCTACCACTTCCCTGGGCAGCCTGTTCCAATGCTTGATAGCCCTTTCAGGGAAGAAATTTTTCCTCATATCCAGTCTAAACCTCCCCTGATACAATGTGAGGCCTTTTCCTCTTGTCCTATCACTTGCTACTCAGGAGAAGAGACCAACACCTGCCATGCTACAACTTTCTTTTAGGTAGTTGTAGACAGTGAGAAGGTCTGCCTTCAGCCTCCTTTTCTCCCAGCTGAACAGCTCCAGTGCCCTCAGCTGTTCCTCATCAGACTTGTGCTCCAGGCTGCTCACCAGCTTCATTGCCTTTTTCTGAACTCTCTCCAGCACTTCAATGTCTTTCCTGTAGTGAGGGGCCCAAAACTGAACACAGGATTCAAGGTGTGGCCTCACCAGCACCGAGTACTGGAGAACAACCAAAGTTACAGAAAAGGAGAATGAAAAGCCTGTATATGCAGAGACAGCCTAATCACATCATCCTTATTTCCGTAGGGGAGCAGGCTAAAAACAACCTTTACTTGAGACAGCACCGGCACTACACTAACATCCCCTCAGGGGGTTTGGGTTCTGCAGGAAAACCTATCCCTGCAGCCAGCACCTTGGCCTGGCTTTTAGCACCAGGACCTAGTACCTGTGTGGCTGATGAACCCAGCTCTCTGCAGCTCCTTCTGCCTGGGCAGGCTGCGGGAAGGGTCCCACCGTGCCCCTCGCCCTGCCCCACCCACCATGTTTTGGGAAGGCTCAGCCAGTCTCTCCTGTGCACACCACATGCTACCAGGGGTGCTGCAGCATCCCTGCTGCCCCTTGCCGTGTTGTCATCCACTCATCCCCAAATTCAGCCCAGCTCTGCTCTGAGCTTGTGCTGCACTTATCAAGGGGTAGAGATGTCTCCACTACCATTAGCTTCCTGCTCATTGCAGCTTGAAAGCACCCTGTTTCTTCTGACTAATTACTTGTAGTGTAATCCAGTAAGCATACCCAACACATGCTGCATCTGGCCCTCCCCATCTCTGCTTGGTCTCCACAGAGCCTCTTCTGAAGCCCCCCTCCAACACCGCCCCTCACCCTCACCTCGTGGCATGGAAAAACCTGGTGGAAAGGGGACACTCACAGAGCTCACACTTGAGCCCATAGGACTTCCCAATCTTGTTGACTCGGACCATTGGGGTGCAGCCAATTTTATGCAGGATGTTGGGCAGGATCTTTGTTTCTTCTGGCCTGAAATAATGCAGAAAAAAAAAAGTCAAAGCAACTGCTATGCAACATGAACCAAGGTAAAATCTGAGTGAGGTTTCAGCAACTTTAGTAAGGCCACTGAGATACACCCCAACTCCAAGAGAAAAGGTCATCATCAACAATTAATGGCAACAGTAGTTCATTACAGTTTTCCATCGCTCTAACAATGTTATTAATTCTTTTGCATAAAAAAGAAACTAAGTAATTTTTCGTGCTGTTCTGAAATGTCTCGTTCTGCAAGACCCTCAGCCAGGCTTATAACTACTGAGGTGAGAAGAGCTGAGAAGCCTTGGGATTTTACGTAGTGGGTGAGAAAGCCAGAAGGCCATGCATGAGGTACATGGGTCTTGCTCTTTCCTCCATCCTACCCAGCACCACCTCTGCATTTCATATTTTCAGCTCTCCTTGGGGCAACTATTGTTTGTCTGGCCAGGACTCCCAGACTTGCAAGGATGGCTCCAAGCCATCAGAAAGGCCCAGGCCGCAGGGGACTCTGGAGGGATTTTGGCAAATAATTAAACTGAGTTTTGGATCAGTGCGATCCACCCTCCCGGTCTCAGCCAGACTCCAGCAGAAGCCAAGAACCACGTCACAGCAATTGCAACCAGAATGGAAAAGACTTGTTTGCCCAACATGCAACCAAATGCATCTTGCCACGCAGCCAGGAAAATTGTGTCCTTGAACTATTGAAAAGACATAGGGAAAAGATTGATGAAGGCTGAGTTTATTGGGGCCACAAACATATCGATCCTGGTTGAGCGCCAGAAGGTCTCTCTGAGTGGGGTGACAAAGACCCACTCCCTCACTGCTCAGCTCTCCTTTGCACAGCTCTCGCCTACTATCATCCTTTGAACCTTGAACCCAAGTTATCCTTGTCTGCTATCGCAGCCAGGCAGATGGCTGTCTGCTCACAGAAAGTCCATACAGAACAGGGATGACATGCTGATTCATTTGAAGACACACACACACACCTCCCTCCAGGTTTTGCAAGCGTGATATAAACACTTCATGTTTTGCAGGAGTACGGGGGTAGTAGTTGTTTACTACTAGAAGGATGCAGCCTCCTTACATCTCAAGCCCAGAAATTATGCAGTATTACACATACCGTGTTGCTTCACTCTCCATGGAAAGTGTTACTGTGCACACACTGCAACCTCTATTGAGTACTGGTAAATGTAAGGCAATAACTCAATAAATGAGCTTCCCCCACAGCTGCAGCATTCTTCCATCTGCTCTAAAATCCACCAAAATGCTCAGGGATTTCAGCAGGGCTAAGCCATGGCACCAGGAGGCTTCAGTTCCTTCAGGCAGTGTGTAACTAGAGCCTGACTTTCAAGAGAGTGACCTGCCTGTTACATTACGCATCTAGATTGCCGGAATTCAGCTCGAGAGAAGCAAGCAAAACCAGTTATTTACCATCAGCCAGTAATTGTGGCAAATGAGAGGACACCACGCCCTCTGAATGCCAGCAAGGTGTGATGTGGTGCGGAAACATGCTGTGAAGCTCCGCGGTGTGCTGTAGTGGAGCCTGGCAAGGGAAAGGGGAAGGGGAAAGGGAAGGGGAAAGGGAAGGGGAAGGGGAAGGGGGAAAAGGAAGGGGAAGGGGAAGGGGAAAGGGAAGGGGAAAGGGAAGGGGAAAGGGAAGGGGAAGGCAACCTGTGCTGTCTTGCATGTTGAGGGGAGCCGTGTTGGGAAGGAGAGGGCGGGAACCAGAAACAGGACTGCTTTTTTGCATTGCCACCAGCCGTAGCGACTGTCCCCCTAAAAAAATAGTCTTTCTCTCACTCTGGGGCAAATTTTCTGCAGTTCCTGTCAAATTAATTTTCTAATCACTACCATATTTTACTACAGAATTCATACAAACATGGTCATCTTCCTTCCCCAGCTCCGTGAGCTCTGTGCCTGGGCCTGAAGGTGGCAGGTCTATGGATACAAGGACCTGTGGCAAATGCCTTTGGTGCTCCTAAAAGATGAGGTCCTGCAGCTGCTGTTATCAGTTTAGGATCACAGTGGACCAGGACAGTTTTTCTCCACAATTTCTGCCTTTACTCATGACATGTTATTCCACACGATGTCCAGGGGAAAAAACAGGCCTGGCAAACCAAGTGATTTTTGTTGATGTTATGGCGGGTCAGAATTGGCTCGAGGACTATCAGAACCAATCCACCTCTGTATCTTTGGGAAGACCGAAATAATTAATGTTCTTAATTAAAATAACATCTTGTCTTCTTGCCAGCCCCCATCCTCTGTTTCTACCCCAAAACTCCTGGCTGTGTGTGGGAGGGACCTGGCACCTTCCCCACCTTGCTGCCCCTGATGCTAAATTGCTAAAACCCAAGAACATTATCCTGCTCAGCATGGTGATTGACCAAAACAAAATAAAACCCCTAAACTGAAAAGAGCTGATCCTGCCCTCAGATGCTAGCTGCAGGGATCACACTGGGTGAGTGCCTGGATGCAGGTTTGCTGGATCAGCTCTGAGGCTGTGGAGCCCACTTATCCTTCACGGGCCAGACCCAGGGGCTGTTCGAGGCCTCGCACATGGTGATGGCTGCGATCTGGTTGTGTCCTGTCTGGTTCGTCGTACGAAGCCCCCACAGCCAGCTCCCAGCTGGCAGGTGTCCACCCGGAGCAGTGCCACACCTCCCACAGGCTCCAGTTCCTCACATGCTGGAGCTGAATTCATGTTTTACATCTTTGGCACAGCAGGGACATGTCTGCAGTTCTCCTGACATTTATAGGACAGCCTTATCTTTAATAGCTTGTCTGGGCCTGGTTTGTCGGGCCATTAAAGCACCTCTCATCCAGTCTAGACTGGGCACTTTGGCAGATTTACCTTGCCCTGGGAGGAAACCTGCTGTTGTGAGCAAAGAACCGCTTGTAGCAATCACTTTGCCTTGAACTGCACTTTTGAGTCATTTACACACAGTGGGCAACCTCTGCATGGACCATTTTCTGCTTATTTTAAAGTCCAGGCCCTGGTAATCCGTTTTCATGAAGGTCTCTTAGCCACCACTGAGGACATTGCTAATACTTAGAAATCTTCTTACACACAGCCTTGGACTGTTTGAATGAACAAGGGAAGCTGAGCTGCATGGCTGGTGACTGCATGGCTGCTACTGACTGCGCTGTACAATGGGCCGGGTGCAAGGGCTTTGGGGTGTACATATGCATAACACTACAGCTGGGAGAGCCATTACTGCAGATCCTCCAGTGCTCAGCAGCTGGGAGTGCCTCCACTTCTGCTGTATGGCAACAGATCCCACAGAGTCCACTTTGCAGAAGTATACAAGTCCCTGGTTAAAATCCACCTCTGCAATATGTTCATCTTGATTCTAAAATGAGATGCCCCAGACTAGCAGACGCTTTCATATACATGCTGGAAAACACAGAGCTGAGTCTTGAGTCAGCCACATCTTTCTGCAGGATTAAAGGGAGCGAGAAAGTTCTTTCTGGACAAGAGATGCTAGGTGGGTTTTGCCTTCTGGAAAATAAACCATAATTAATGCAACACATTGTCAAGCTACTGACTTCTGGTCGTGACCAGAAGTACAATTGTACTTCACCTTCAGAAAATGACACTGAGCTGTCTGCACTATTAAAAAACAGCAAGAAAGAATTACTTACAAGGGTATACAGGAGTGTGGAGACTTGGCGGCAGGCATTGCAGCTGTCCATGTGCACTTACTGGGCAAGTTGGGAAGAATCCATGTGCTGTCAGCTTTGCTTTCCTGACTCCCCATGCATCCGCTGTTCATGAGCGGGCACACCTTGGCTGTCTCCTGTGTTGTGGAAATAGAGACCCACAGTCACCCAGGAGGAAAAGAGGGCAGGCAGGCAACTGGGCAATAATTTTTGAAAGCAAGAAATTACATTTGGGTGTGAAGATTGTGGCCAGGCTTCATGGGGCATCCCTGCAATGCCATTTCAGAAACCCAATTCTACAGATGCATAAAGTCACTCTTTTGGAATGGCATACTAGATCACATACATGGTAAATCATATTCTGGCCACCATCTTCCCCCGCTCTCATGTATATTGAAGCATCCCCTCCACTAAAAAAATTGGTGCTATGTATCTAATTATATGGTCAAGAGCAGTATTTTTAACCATAGCAGTGAAGAAACTGCAGATAAGTCTACCCAGCAATAAACGAAAATACTTGTACAGTGGTAGTGGGCTCTTCACTCTGGCATCTGAGTGTATTAAGAGTGAAAAAAAAGATAATCGATAGAAACAAAACATCAGGGAAGGGCAACACAGGTGCTTGGGGTTACAGAGCAAGTTCCACATTAAAACTGCTTAAATAGCAGAGGATTCATCAAACTGGAAATGAGACAGGTGGCTGATGGTGAGAACAGGCTGTAAATCCTGGAAGATCTGGAGAAGGTGACTGAGAAACACTTTTTTGTTTTGCAGCATCAAATAATAAGGCAAAATCAAATTATCAGGAACAACTATAGGAGCAGAGCAGCTAAAAGTGGAATAAGAAACGAGCTAAACAAGTTTGCAAAGGTCTGGTTCATTAGTGGCTCTTAAAGACAGTGGCCCTAATGGTACTTGCACTGTGTGAACATGGTAATTTGCTGTGCTCATTTCTCTGTGTTGCTGATGCAGATATAGAGAAAAGGAGGAATCTGGTTTTATAGTTTATTCTCAGCATCTGCTACTGACCAATAGTAGAAACAAGGGTTACGTGGAGCTTTGGTGTGACCCACTCTGCAATTCATCAGCCACCCTTTGTGCTAAGGAAACCAGCTGCATGGAGAAAAGACACATGATTTTGGTACCTGGAAGTTGCTTTTCTGGCTTGTTCACAAAATGAATTTGCCTTGATTCAGCCTCTGTTGAATAAAGGGACCTTACAGCTCAGTAGGATCATGGTTGGAGACTTGTGTCTTAGTTGGATTGATGACGAAAGTTGATGTTAACCTGCTTGTTGCAGTAAAGCCTGCCCTATCTTCCTACACTACTGTGGTGGTACATTTTGCAATTAGAGCAAGTGTAATGCTCTCATTAGCTGTATTGTAGCAGAAACTCTCAAGGGCATGATGTTGGACCTGCCTCCCACATTTTGCTTCAGATCAAGAGCAAAAATATAATTTTGGGAATTTGGTAGAACCAACCCAGACCTCCAATGACAGAAAGAAGAAATACCCTATTTCCAAATGCCGAGGACTGCCTGCAGAAGGACCAGACCTGCCATCTGAAGGTGAAGGGATGCAGGAAATCCATGGTAACTACTGCCTGTCCTCCAGGAAGATAATTTAGGCTGCTGACAGGAGGACGCTGGAGCCAACATGAGCAACATAGATAGTGGAAGCCAAGGGGTATGTGGAGCAGCATCTTCATCCCAGACCATAAAACCACCACTCTTCCCCTCCTGGACATCCCGGGCTGCCTGCAAAGCCCAGCTGACTCACAAGGGCTGGGCAAGCAGCCAATATGCTGTTATGGCTGGGTCCTGATTATCTAATCAATTTGTGGCTTGACATGTGAGCCCAAGGCCAGCCTTAATTACCATTTCTGCCATACTCCTGCTGTCTTGCTTGCTTCACCGAATTGGCAGGAGGTTCTTTGCAGCAGCTCGGCAGGACTGAGGTTTGTGCTGTGTTCTTCTGGTGTTTTCCCTGCTGGCTGGGAGGATGGGGCTATGGGTTGCTCCCTGTGTGTTGGGCTGTCCCTGAAACACAGAAATACACCTCACTGTTATTCTAGCCATAGCAGATGGCTGAAATGGCTTGTGGGGTGAGGCTGAGCTTTCTTCTCAGCCAGAGGCGTTAGGGCATCTCGAAGATGGAGGTCAGCAACCCAGCAAACCTGGCCTTACAACTAAAGCTTGGAGAAGGGCAGTAGGCAGAGGACACTGGGCCACCTCCACACCAAGTGATGAGCCACCTTTCCTCCTCCAGAGACACCAATTCCAACCTCTCAAAGCAGCGAGAGGTTGCAGAGCAATCATGCCAAAACAATCTGGACCCCACAGCCAGTCTGACAAAATCTCTCCCACCAAACTTTGCCTCCCAGTACTCCTCCCCATCAGTGCCAAACCTGTTGCTTTTTGGGAGGGATTAAAGGCAAGAAAAAAAATGTTCATTTCCTCACAAGCCAGGATTTGTGTTGGCCTTGAGTGTATGTCCCCAGGCAAATCCTTATTTACCTAATGAATTAACTGGGAAGGAGCAAAAGTCACCTGTGGGTAAAGAAGAGATAAGTCATAGCATATCAGAGGTAGTTAACACGCTTTCACAACTGAGGTCAGTAGTTACAAACTAAAATATTAGCAAACTAGATTTTACAAGTTTTGAGGATTTTTTGGTTGCTTTTTGTTTTTTGGGTGTTGTGGTTTTTTGGGTTTTTTTTGTGATGGCCATCTCTACCATTTTGTGGTGGGGTGGAAAGAGAGGAGAGGCAGGAGGCTGAAATTATTAGGGCTGCTTTTGTGGGTCCTTTCCCTCTTTGCTACTATGTGGCTACCTACCCTGATGGGTGTCAGCCCCCGGGAAGGCCAGCATTGGCTGTGGGACCCCACACAAGCTTCCTCTCCTCTCCTCTCCTCTCCTCTCCTCTCCTCTCCTCTCCTCTCCTCTCCTCTCCTCTCCTCTCCTCTCCTCTCCTCTCCTCTCCTCTCCTCTCCTCTCCTCTCCTCTCCTCTCCTCTCCTCTCCTCTCCTCTCCTCTCCTCTCCTCACTGTGTACATGTACCACATCTTTCTCCATGGGCCTCTGCGGGAGCGACATCAAGCTGTGAAGGTGGCTGGAGAGGGCCCAGTGCCACCAGCCCCCCTCCAGGCAGGAGTTTGCACCCCCACTTCAGGGCAACAGCCCCAGAGCCATTTCACATTTCAGCTGAGCCAACGCCATGTGTCCAGGTGTGGGGACAGTGTCCTGCCAAGCCCTGGATCATAGAATCATAGAATAGTTTCGGTCGGAAAGGACCTTCGAAGCTCATCTAGTTCAACCCCCTTGCCATGAGCAGGGACGTCTGCAACTAGATCAGGTTGCTCAGAGTCCAGTCCAGCCTGGTCTTGGAATGAATGTGGGCAACCTCCTTGGAGGCTCAGGAACACCTAATGCCCCTCAGGCACCAGTCTGGGAATGGCAGCATCTGAGTATCTACCCCACCACTGCCAAGAAGGGCCACAGTCCCCAATATCACCCCTGCCAGGAACAGCCAAGCCAGCCCTAAAGCCAACTGTTGGAGGCAGCATGCTGTGCTGCTGCATGGAGAAAAGACCACTACTGGCTTTCCACCTTCTAAAATAAAGTTGCATTCTAAAGTAGCATTGTGTTCAGTTCCCTTAACATCTGATATCAGAAAACGGCAACAGTGGGGGGTTTTCATTTGTTTGCTCATCCAAAGTGCATACAGACACATTTTCTAGAGGCCCAGAGAACAAAGAAAGAATACTCGCCCCTTGACTAGGCTAGCACCTACATTCCTCTCTGCTGGAGCATTTCTCAGGTATTTCCTCAAAGGCTGGTTAATTCCTGGTATGGTGCTGCAGGTCTGCACAGATGTCAGTGTCCAGACATCTGGATTCATCTCTGCAGAGCTGTGCCATAGGTTTGGATTAATATTTAAGTAATGTCAAAAACCCCTGGGGCTCTGAAGGTAACCTTAAACACTGGCTGAAGTGTAGGAACCCTAACAATACCTATGCAAGATGGCCAACAACCTGAAATGGTACCAAAGGAGGAGAAGAATCTGACCTTCCCATCTTTTGGAGGCCTTGACACCAGCGAGGCACTCCCCTGCTAATGGGTCAGCAGTCAAACCCCGTGACAATGCAGGCTGTGTGGAAAGTACAGGTAGAAAGGGGCATGGCACCACTGTGGACAGTCTGACTGCAGCCAAGGATGGCTGAGAGAAGCAATGTGCAGTGCAAGCATCTCCTCATGCTGCCTCCCAGTGCGGTTTCAAGTCACCTTAAAACACAAAGCAAAGGTATGTCCTCTCTTGGTTACTGAAGATCATACTGTTGTCCCAATACTGCTCCTAATCCCTGCCTGAGGCTTCAGCTATCATCTGCTCAGCCATCAAACACATCTGGCCTGTTGTAGGTGTCCTGTACTGGCCCGTTACTCTCTTCTAAATAGAGAAGAATCTTGAGATAGTACAAGATGGGACATAGGATAAATGGAAATATCCACTGGAGCTGGGATGCAAGCCAAGAAACGAGACGTGATAACACGCAATTCTGCAGCTGCTGCCACTTACCGCAAACACATGACAAAAAGCACAGGCTAATGTTTATAGAGTACTTTGCAGATAGGTAATTGCAATTATTAGGTTATCAGACTGCACTGATAACTTCAAAAGGAGAAATCAAGACACTTATTAAGTAGACTGAGGGAAAATAAGATGAACTCAGCAAGGTCAAGAAAGTTACCTATGAGCTTGTCCCATTCAAAGTAAAATGCTATTTTCTTGCTTTATTGTAAAGAAGTGATATTGCTGTCACTGAGCAAGACAAATGCAACATTGATTTAACAAAAACATGGAGTGACCCAGGCTGGAAGGCACCTCAGGATGCCCCTAGTCCAGCCACCTGCTCAAAGCTGGGTCAGTACTAAGTTCAGACCAGGTTGTTCAGGGCTTTGTCCCCTTGGTCCTGAAAACCTCCAAGGATGGAGACTGCACAAGCTCTCCAGGCAACCCGCTCCACCACCCAGCTGATCTTGCATGTAAAGCCAGGACCTCCCCAGTTTTCAGATGTATTCAGATCTTGCTGAAAGCGCAGACACTCCCCACATCAGAGTCAACCTTTGAACAGGCTGAGAAGCAGCAGCTACCAGATTCCTCCTCTTTTTAAGCATCTCCACGACAGCAAAGTTACCTGGTTAGCAGGCACGGCTCCCATGCAGTCTGCCCAATAGAAAAAAGCTGTGTGTTTGGTGACAGATAAGCCATACTTACCACCTTCAGCGTATCAGCGGAGTGCCTTTGCCGTGCCCCAGCTCTGGGCTTATACATGCCGGGTGGCTGGGGACACCAATGAGCAGCGGTGAGCGCTCTGCACGGGGACGCTGATTGGGTCCTGCCCCACGCCTAATTATGCCCAGCACCTGATTGCTCTCTGAGCATAAATGATTGGGGTATATAAAAAAAAATATATATAAGTGATTTAATATCCATTTTAATTCACACTTATCTTCGGAAGTGCTCTCCACCCATCCCCCAGCAATTTTGTGATGGTTCTAGAATGGGGCTTCTGAGCTGATTTTGTGTTTCATACTGAACCTGCTACTTCCACCCGTCTCGTCTGTGTCAGCATGTGCTTCGCTCAATCAGGCATAAGCAATGACAGAAATGGCATATTACATTAGGTGCTGTATGATATGGACTCTTCGTGTCCTCTGGGAACATAGGGTTGGTCTCCACTCTGCCTCCAGCCCTAAACCTCTCTTTTCTTAAGCTCCTCATGCTACTGCTTTACTAGTAAATCAGCTGAGCGCAGCGATCAGCTTGTACACCGCGGTGATTCCCAAATGCTGGCAGGGCAATTAGGAAAATATCTGAATGCAGATTTACTGGAAGAGGAAGAGTCCATGGGAATTTCAGTCCCTTCTTTTTCCACTCCTTCCCAGCCACCAGGCCCAGGCTGGGTCCATGCTCCGCCAAAACACAGTCATGAAGGAAACTTCACCACTACTCAGATGATCAAGCGAAAATAAGGCTTATTGGAATGCTTATTTTGGAATTAAACCTTTCAAAGACATGACTGTTGTAGGTATTAGCACAGGAGTGCCATTACCTTTGGTCTTTTTGCAATAAATGAGCTCTCTGGAAAACATTGCCAGAAGTAATCCATTGTCAAAAAATCTTGTGGGCTATCTGATGTGACACAGAGCATGCAGGTCTCTCATAAAGAGGCCGCAAATAACCCTAACCCCAGCAAGAATTGTGCTTTCTGGGCATTGCAGTTACAGGATAACTCAGCCACCCCTTCCTGGCTACCTCCTGAAGCAGTGCCTGCTCCAAGTGAAGACACAGTGAAAAATAAGACCAAACGGCAAGAAATTGAGATCTTTTCACCTTAAAATGAAACAGAGATATGGATGGGCATCTGGAGAGGCAGGAGATCATTTTGAAATAAAACATTTGGTTTAATGAATTTTATGTTCGTGAATAATTTTCTTCAGAAAATATTTAAATGACAAGTTTGGGGACTTTGAAAAAATTTCCCCATGCCCCCTCTCCTCCTGCCCCTCCCTTTTTTTTTCTTTTGAGCAAGGTGAAAGCTGTGAGCTAAATTTGCTCAAAATGCTCAAGAAACTTGCCCATGACCACCATCCCCAGAGCTGCTATGCACTCAGACTCTGTTCAGCACCATGAGCTGTACCAGCACGCCGCAGCCAGTTTTGCCCCTGGTAGGTGAGGACAGTGAGTGTTTTGACATGGATTTTCCTGTTTTGCCTGTGCCTGGGTTAAGAGCTGAGGAGGATCTGATCTGCACGGGATGGTTGGGGTCTGCACTGGCACCCTTGTCACGCTTCCACTCCACACAGACACACCAGGCACTTCACAGCCCATGCACATAATAAAAATGTGGCCCGTGAGTACCCAACCTTACCTTGCCATTCTGCAGCGTTTGCGTTTAAGCGCTACTAAGTGGAAAAAAACACAGGAGAGCACATGGCACAGCTCACACTGCCCTGCCCTTTATCTGAACTCTTACCTTGCAGCTTTTACCCTGCAGGATCCCACTGACTTGACGGCAGCATCCTTGGCTGGGAAGCAGCAGCCGGAGAGAACCAGCCAGCAGGCCATAAAAGGAGAGGCACAGCAGGTAATGGAGGTGACTGCGAGCACTGGGGTGGCTCCTGGCTCTCAGAAGAAAGTGTGACGGGAGAGATCATGCCCATGCACAGAGAGAGGGCCTCTGCTTTTAAAGCATCGCTGAAAAGACTCTTTGCAGAGGTAACTTCACAGTACCCATCTTGGCAGGGTCGGAATGGATACAGCACTCAGATTTTACTTCTGGGTGCTTGGAAGGAGAGATCTTTCATGACCACAGATCGACCCCCCTGTTGATTTTTTTTCTCCCGGAGGAGACAATCTGGTTTTAAAATGTTCCTGATTCTGCTGTACCAAGCAGGAAGAAATCCACGTTTTCCTCTCCCATGTAATTTAATAATAAAAATGGCTTTGTCAAAGCACTTGAAGCTCCATGGTAGGGCTTGATAGACTACCAGGAGAAGCAGGGTCAGTAATGCTCTGGGAAGGCCCAGCAGAGAATTCAGTGCAGAAGGCTTTCCTTGGCTCTTGGCTTATCTTTGGCCATCAGAGAAAAGCATCAAAAATGCTACTGGTCAAGCTGAATGGGACTGTGAGTTGGAATACTGATCATAATACCTGCTGAGTTACATGGGTAAACTGGGAAAAAAAGGAGGATGTTACTTGCTGTTAAATATATTTTTCACCTGTTCAACACACTCAAAGTAAAAGCCTTATTTTAGTGCAGAACTATTCCAGCTGAAACAGGACATGTGCTATCTATCCAAAATACGGATTTTATTAAGCCCTCCTCCCTGTAGTTTAAGTCTTACCAAAAACAGTTAAAAAATTGCCTGTGGCTAGATCCCACTGATGCTTCTGAGCAGCGCTGCATTTCATGACTAGCCTCCCCTCGGCAGGGATCTGTATGATGGAGTGATGTACTCAGTGTGAGGTACACGAGCCCAAGCCTGTTACAGTCCAAGGCAGAAATGGGTTGGAAAACCTCCTTTTTTGTAATTGCATTCAAGAAGCCATTCACACCCACCCATTTCAGGAGAGGTCAGCATTTGCTTGTACAACTCACACAGATTTTCAGGGCATCTGATGTGCCTCCTGTGATAGTCCATCTGTTGCTGGTGGCTGTAGGGAGAGCAATGCTCCTGAGACAGGTGGGGTAAGAGCAGACCTGCTAGCTTTTCTTAGGAGGACACTGGAAGGAACCCAAGGCAGGAGCAGTTCCAAACACATTGAGTTTCCCACCCTTCACAGGTCAGAGCTGCTGTGCTTGCTCCATGGGGCTGGTAAGTACATTCCTGTATCTCGATGGGGCCAAAAGGCAGTGGTCTCACTGAGAATCAGCACATTTCCTTCACTCCAGCTTCCTCATGGACATGAAACATCTGTTACACACCACGCTACACAGGGAATACAGGGCCATGCAGGCCACTAGCCCTGTTAGGGCATATAAATCCAGCTGGTTACCACTAGAAGAGGCAGCAATTTTTCAAAGCCTGAGAGTTGGCAAGTGTGAAAGACGAAAGTACATTTGTTTGAAGAAGCTACGGCATATTTTTGGCCATCAAAAGAGTGGTGCAAGCTGCAGTGTAAACAGATCTTGCTTTTTTTCCTGAACACGGGTATATTTTTCCTTAAGACTAAGGCAGGGCTGCACAGGTGGTGGCAGGTGAGCTGGCTGCTCTTCTTACTGCCACACCACAGGTCAGGTCCTGCAGGCCTTTCCCTCACTCACTGTCCTCCAGCAATACAGCCACCAAGCGACTCTCGGCACGGCTGGACATAGCCATGACAGGTGGCTCTCCCCTGTCATTCCGTCCCCTGGCCTTGAGTTAGGCAGGGGCCTAGTCCTGCTTTGCAGAAGCTGCTGTTTGATGCAGCAGGGGTGCCCAGCTGAGCAGCCCTTGCCCCCAGTCCTCCTTCCCACCCTCCTTCCAGCCACCCAGATCATGTGTTGCCACGTCCACTAAGGACACGTAGAAAAACAAACCAGAAACCTGATTTCACTGATGAGGTAATGTGGTGTGGGGCCGGGGGAGGGTGGGGAGGCAGAAAGCTGCATTTCAGCTGGATGTGGTTTGCAGTGCAGCTCACCATGCAGAGCTGGGGCAGCTTTGGAGCCAAACCATGGGCCTGGAAGGCAGGATGGCAGCATGGGTGGCTGTGTGCAAGGCTGGGCAGGGGCATGGCTGCAGCACAGCTTAGGCAGGAACTGAGGGAGAAGGTCCAAGCTCTGCGGAACCCACCCACACATGGAGCATTCCCACTGTATGCATTTAACCCTGTGGTGAGTGGAGCCAGCACCCTGGTGAAGTCTGGACTCCTTGTGCCCGGGCAGGGGCTGTGCCTGTGCACGTGTGTGCAGCCACTTCCCTCTGCTCCTGATACACTCGTATAGATAAAAAACACCTGCAGGAATATTCCATGAGCAAAGCTCAAACACGTCTGCCTTTACCTGGCAGTGGCAAAAGGTAGTGGTGATTCCATCAGCAACACAAGCAAGAGTTGGTGTTCTTTTTTATTTTCCCAAATGGAATTTATTGCTTTTGTAAGGTACCTTTCTGGACTGAAGTCCTCCGTTTATCTCCAGAGCCAGTACAGCAGATTGTACCCAGTAATTTTCCTTGCGTCTGTGACCTGTGAGGAGGGGCACCTCTGCAGCCAGAGCCTGTTCAGTTCCAGCAGTGCCATTAGGCAGCACCTCAGCCCTCAGGAAACATCTTGCCTTCTCCTGCAATTATGAGGTGTGCACTGTCCCCTTCACGCAACATTTGAACCTGGGTGCTGCTGCTAACGGAATGCCCTTGGGGCACACCAAGGAGCCCTGGATCTTTCTCTCAATAGCTGCACTGGCCAAAGCCACCCCAGTCTACCTTGCTGCAGTATCTTTTTTAAGTGGTTCGGCTTCCTGTTTGTGACCACAGCCACATGCAGAGAAGCAGCAGAGGGCAGGGGCTGGGCCAGGCCAGGTATGGCTTCAGCCTGTTGGCAGGTGGAACTTGATCCTGCTGCTCTCTGTGCCTGGTTAGCCTTTGGCCTTTCTGCTGAAACGCTTTTTCCTTGCACGGGTGAGCATAGGAGCAACGTCGGCCTTCTGCGTATCAGACTGCGATAGCAGGATCCTTCTTGCCTCTGAGTGGACTGCCCAAAGGTAAAGGTAAGGGAGTGATCTGCAATTGCTGTCATCAATGACAGCATTTCAGCAGATCACATGAGAAGGATGTGTACGGTAAAGAAAGTTTAGTGTACCATTTGCCTGCTGTATCAGTCACCCCATGCTGCTGGAGGGCAAACTGGATCAGGAATGAGAAGATAAAACTGAGGACAGAGCACTCTGTGTGTGAGGAGGTAGATGGACCATGCCCCTGTAAGAAAACCCAGTACACAGGCGAGCAAGCCAGCAAGAAGTTCATGCCACACACCCAGAGGACTGGCACCCAAGACAGGCAGAGGAAGCTCCCCCTGCACTTCTCCACCCACCAGCCCTTCCCCTTTGGCTCCCAGAGATGGGACGATGATAGCCCACATGCTAAAACCAGGAGGTCTTGGGCAGCTGATAGAAATTTCTCACTATCTACAGTCAATTTCACTTTCGGCTTGAAATGCCCTTAAAAAAACCCAGAGTCATTCTGCAATCAAACAACTTTTATTGAACTTTTGTACTGTACATTTCTGAACATTTGTGCAATGCAGCACATAGTATTGATTTCTCCCAGCTCCTTAAAGCATAAAAATACTTGCCTTTGTGCCATGGAAGTGTCTCGACACTGCGCAGTAAGACAGGCTGTCGGATGACAGGGACAATGCTAGGCAACACCTAACAGTGAGTATATTGTGTGAAATTCTTAACAGCACGCATAACTTTCCAGAAACCATTTAGTGATGAGCTTGGTGGGCAGATGAGACTGGTCTGGCTGCTTAGAGGAAACTCAGCTAGACAGAGTTCTGGAGTCAGCCACAGCTTATGCAAGAAGCAGGAAATAACACTGGACATGACAACTTCAAAATGATCCTTAAGTCATTGCCTGATAACTGCTTGCAAAATATTATGCAGCGTTTACTGGACAATTGTCTTCAGGGACGAAAATTATTTTTGCAGAGCCAACATCAGACCGAAAGGATTGATATTCTCTTACAGTGACAAAACCAGCATAAATTGTTGATATATCTGTGTGCAAAATAGTTTTCAGGCATATGGTCAGCACTTGTTTAGCCAGCACAGGTAAACAGAAGACATCAGCACCCACTTTCAGAAAAAATACAGCTTTGTTTGAGCTCTGGACATGAATTTCAAGTTAAAGACCTAACAAACTGCAATGTCGTTTTTGGTCCTCACAGTATTTGAAAGAGAGAGATGAATCCAGAGGTAATACAGCTACTAATACTACTAGCCAGGACCAGGCTAGAAACAACATTCTCGGACACGCAGAAATATATCACACTCACAAGTTATTGCATCAGAAAAACTTCAATTTTGCAGGATTCCTCCTCCCCTTCTCTTTGTCACCTTCATCCCTACTATGGGAAAGAGCTCTGGAAAGTTTTTCAGTCATTCAGCAATCCCATTTATCCTCTGGTCAAACAGGGTTGCTACAGCGAATTCAAGTGGCTGGTGGCTGTCATTTCCTTCCTATGCCAGTGTAGAACCTGTTCTTGTGTCCTGACACAGCTCCTGCTCTTACCAAACTGCACAGGTGGAGTGGCACAGGTTGATTTCTTTCAAGACTTTGGCTTACTTGGATTGCTTTAGGCTCACATCCCCTCTTCCTTTCCAGCTCTAACCACCCTTCTTTCTTAGTCAGCAATACTACCTGTTTTTTAACACTACAGAGATTAATTTATGAAACTGAAAATGCAAAACACACTTTGAAAGTAGTAAGTAAGAAGTAAGACAGAGCTGCTCAGCCTAGAAAAGCTAAGCCAACTTTGAAAAGTGTCTTTAATACACAGGTGCACACATCAGCTACTGACACTAGTCTAGCTTTCAACTGCTCAGAGCACCCAAGCCAGGGTTGCTACTACAGTGAGGGAAAACAGTGAGAAAAGAATCACAGCACAGCATACAGGTTAAAAAACAAAACCAAAACTCAGCCATCCTTTAGAACCAATTATTATTGAAGTTGCACAGTTTTTGACTTTATAGTAGTTTTTTCCAGAGCCTTGGGAAAAGTTGTCTTAAATCTTAAAGAAGCATATGAGTTTAATAGTTGAACCACAGTTTAAGGTAAGTATGGGTCATGTTATAGCAGTAATAGCCCTCATCTGAAGGGACAGCCACTGTCTAAGGAAATAAACTGAACAAGGTCAGAATAAACTTAACATTTTAATGCCATGCTGGTAAATGCTATCAGAAATCAGTCTGAGGCTTTTTATTATCACAATGAGTTTTTAACATTTACATATTTAAGTTGACAGTGATGCAGCTAGAAAATAAACCAGCCTGTGTCACTGCTGGCAGACAGACATTATTACGGATGTCACTTTGGTTCTGAGCTCCTGCCTTCCTCCTCCAGGCCAGCATCACCCAAGGCACAATTGCAAACGCTCAGCCTAGATGGAATGGGGGTGGCTTCTACCACCTCTCTCCTGTGACAATATACTGCCAAAATGTAAAACAAATTCTACTGTCACAGGGAGGCTAGCAAGGTAGAAATAAATCTATATACAGCAGGTATTATTTTTGATTTGTAACTAGTCCTTTTGTTTTCTCTAAGCTGACTCACAACTCCTGGCTTTCAGCTTCTAAAAGACTTTGCTATGCTACCCGCAATGGCCTCAGCCTAAATAGTATTTTTCTACGTCAGTAGAGAGACAAGCTTAGAAAAGTGTTGCTCTTGCTGATGAAAAACCTTATTATTGGCAAAAAGCGAGTCAGAAGGTGATTAGAGCAGTCTTTATAGAATCATAGAATAGTTTGAGTTGGAAGAGACGCTCAAAGCTCGTCTAGTCCAACCCCCCTGCCATGAGCAGGGACATCTTCAACTAGATCAGGTTGCTCAGAGTCCCATCCAGCCTGGCCTGGAATGTCTCCAGAGATGGGGCATCTACCACCTCTCTGGGCAACCTGGGCCAGTGTTTCACCACCCCCATGGTGAAAAACTTCTTCCTCGTGTCTGGCCTGAATCTGCCCTCCTTTAGTTTGAAACCAGCACCCCTCATCCTTTTGCAAGAAAACCTGCTGAAAAGTCTGTCCCCATATTTCTTATAGGCCCTTCTTTCTTATGAAGAACAGCTACTTTTCTGCTGTAACCACAGGGTGATGCCTCTTGTCATTGCCACCAGCTGCAGTGGGCAGCCCCAGCACAGCAGCATATGGATGGGGCTGTCAGTGCCAACCCTTCTCACAGCTATGCAAGTCAGACATGACTGAAAAACACCTACTGCACATTTGTCTTGACAGTACCTGCTCACACCATGTTTTCCAGTTACTTCCAAACTTCGCTACAGTGAATCCAATTAACAGTAGGGTTTTTCTCCTGGAATAAGGCACTACAGTGTAGGTGCACTTGAATAGGACTTGAAAGAGTTTACAGCTCCTGACACAATACCTTTGGCTCATCTAAAACAGGCATAAAAAGAAGCACTTTAAGATAAATAAGAGGGTGGGGAGATAAGGGGAAGGTACTGGATGAAACGGCATGATTTTAAAAAACCTTCAGGCAAGAAGCTTGATCTTACCTTCTAATCTTTTTGCTTGTGCTTACTTATCAGTGTACAACTGGAAAAAAAAGAAAGGCCTGCCTTTGCAGTGAAAGCTGGTGCACTGTGTAGAACAAAGTCACTAGTTTATGTTTGTCACTTCACTGGCAGGCTTCCACTCAAGTCTGTTTTTCCTCAGAGCAACTCATTGAAACAAGCCTCAACCCCAGCCCTCAGGATTTCCTCCTGTTTTACATTTATGTCACCAAAAGGAAAACCCTCCTTTCTTCTCTCCATGCCCCAATCCCATTTTTGTCTTCATACAGATATTACCTAACACTCTTGCACAAAAAAACCAAACAAATAAAAAACCCACAACACCAAAACAAGCTCAAAAAACCACATACAAACCACCCAACCCAAAACTTTCCAGAGCTCTCTTCGGTCTCTGCTTCAGTAACTCTATTTTAACACATTTCACGAATCTGAAACAATGGTTTGGAAAGCCAGACTTTAGACAAAACAAGTAAAGAACATAACAGTTAATTTAGGCAACATTTTTACATCTATGTATAGGTTAAAAAAATTGTCTTGATAAGAAATATTGTGTAATCTGATGAAGAAGGAAGTCCACAAAAGCTGTCCAATACAGCAAAAAGCACTGGCTGTGTAGCTGACATCAGGATAGATAACTGTTTATTTTCAAAATTAACAAGCAAACAACACACACTCTAAGGACAGACCATTCTACCTAAGAAATAAACCTGATTCTTTGTTGGAGATTGCAAAATGTTGTTGAAGAGGCTCCACGTTGCTACTTGACTTCAGTTGGGCTTTCTTTCCCGTTCTCGCGCAGTCACAAAGTTAAGCAGGTCGATGGCTGTAACGATGCCAAACACCATTTGCCGCTTACTGGAGGAACCATCAGTGTGATCTACACAGAAGGAAAAAAGAAAAAGTGGATTCTGGCTTTAGGAGGCACAAGAACACCCCATCCTACTTGGGTTTAATGGCACTGTCTGTAAAGACGGGTGCCCAAGCCAACCCAGCCTCACGTGTCAGGGCCTGCTGGTGGAGCTGGTCACCACTGATGACCCTTGTACATTGAGGGGGAACCCAAATGGCATCTTGACCAACAGTCACTGAAGAAGTGACAAGGATTTTCATTTCAGAAAGGTTCCTCAACTAAAGGGATATAGAAACTTAAATGTTATGAGGGAAGGATAAGGGTCCATCAGATTTATTTTTCTTTACATTTCAGTTCAAACCAAATCCTCTGTTATAAAGTGTATTTTCCTCATACAGAGCCTCTCTGGCTCTACTTAAAACAACTGCAAGCTGATGTTTTCCCATTGGAACCAGGGGCCACCAGAGGAGGACATGTGACACTCCTACCTTCCAATACCACTGTCAAATACAGAATTAGTATAAAACAAACAAAACACACACACAAGACAACATCTTGCCATTTATATCCAAAAATCTTAACCACCTAATCACTGTTGCATTGAGAGCACAGGTTCAAGTAATTTTTCGTGGTGACCATAAGCCTCCGACCTGGCAACCAAGTGGCCAAGTGACCTCTGATCCTTTATTTATGGTCTATGTTCCCTGTTCTAAAGTCTGGTTGTATTGAGATGTTTAGCCTACTTATATACTCTGTTTGTTCAGCCAGCTGGATTGTCCTGGACTTTTCATTTACTCAGTCTTTGTTCCATTGCAAGCGTTCCGTGAGATTCTAGCTTTAGAAATAGTCAGCAACAGAGTCAAGAGCACATACTTATGGAGGTTGACAGGAACAAACCCAAATTGTATAACTATTCTTCATTTACAGTTATAATGGAGATAGCTGTCACATAAATTTATCTGGTGAGTCTTAATATAGTTTTTAGTCTAGTTTCTCAGTGTTTGTAATTTTGCAAGTTGCCTGCTATAAGTAATATAAAACAGGAAAAAAGTTATTCACATGTAACAGTGGTACACCCTAGCTTTGAAGATTTATTTAGTCGTGTCCAGTTCATGAAGGAAAGGGTGTAAAGAATTTTGAGAAGGGTGAAGAAAAGTAGAGTTTGGAGGAAAAACATCAAGAGTAAGTTAGTTTAAATGAAATAAACAGGAAAAAAAAATAGTAAGCTGTCTTGAGACAACTCATGTCAATGTTGACATCTAGATCTTACTAAACTTTATGAAGTTATAACAAGGGTTTTGTTTTAGAAAAGCAAGGATTGAGGTTTAGTTCACCTGGGACACTCCCTGTGATGGAACTGCCGGAAGTTGCATGGTAGGAGTAGGAAGAAGCAGAGATCAGCTGTGCTGCAAGAACTTATTCACTGCCCTACTGCTACTAACAAACCACTGCACAGTGGACTAGACTCTGGCATTTGATTCTGAGCAGAAACTTGCTCCAAAAGCAGGTGCATTACAGTATCTGGGGTTATTAATGGATTTAACATTCACCCCACAAGAATTACAGTGTTGGTGTTTTACTAAGCGTTAGTAACACACGGTTACATACACAGAAAGAGGATTTGGCTTTTTCAAAACTGTTAACACACTCACACTTGTACTTGCTTCTTGTTACCACTCAAATATTACTTCTTACAAGGCGCAGGACATCATACTCACATTGAATTTGTTCATGAACCACTAGAGCAAAATGGTCTATTTCCAGGATATGAGAGAGTCTCCCCAAGCTGTCTTTCAGGTTAATCTGAGGAGAGAGTTACAAAACTTGAATAAAACAGTCCTTTATATGTTTAATGGTTGATAATCCTCATATACTTTGTGCAGTATTAAAAACAACATATCAGCATTTCTATACTGCTGCCAACTGAACTATTGTAAAACACTAGCAAATCAAGGCCAGCTTAAAAGATCAGTTTTCTTTGTTTCTAACTTCCAAGAAAGTGGAACAAAAAATGAAGCACTACATGAAGTTATTCATTCTGATTCTGTAAACATAATGAATATACTGAACATATGGAATATCTGAAGAATGGTAACGAAGAAGGTCAAATGTTCTCTGTGTCTAACAAAAGAAGTTACCATAAAACTAATTATACTTGGTGATTTTACTCTAGCAAGCCTGGGAAAAAGTGAATGAATCAGGCTGCAAATCACTGTGGAAGTGAATACAATCTGCAAAGGCAGCAAGCGAAGAGAAAATCCCAAACAGGCCAAAAACAAAACCACAGGTGAAGACTGTCCAGCTAACACTGTATTCAGGTACAAATCGAGGAACTGAGACTGAACAAGTCATTTTTAGTGAAGTTCAGCGTTGCTTAGACTACAGAAGAAAGCACCTTATATTGACTCTGCAGAAATAATGCAGAGCCTTCTGAAACACCTAATCACCTGCTGGAATCACTTGAAAGAACGTATTAAAAAGTTCATCCTACATGCTTTAACATTAAGCAGCGGCAGCAATAGGTCTATTACCCAGATGACTCTCCCCAGGTAACTGCAGTACCCATCATCTGATATACTTTCATTAAAGGGGACTAAAGCAATTTACAGCAAAGAAAAGTCTTGCACTACAGACTAAAAATACCTTTATGCTGCAGTGAGCTGAGCTTGTAACTGAGGAATAAATGCATCAACAGTTGGGCTGCACTGGAACACAGAGCTCTGACCTCCATACTGTGAGTTAGAAAAGATCAAAAGGATTCCCAGCAGCCTGTGTTTAAGGGACCAGCAGGCTACAGTGCATATTGAAGTCCTTAAACTGGTGGGCGAGGCAAGAGACTGAGGGAAATCTGGACGTACTGTCACATCAAGTCCACTGTCAGTCCCCATCAACAAGCAGTTTTGTGCAAATGTACATGTAAAGCCTAATTTTTGAACCTAAGTTCAAAGCTCACTGAAGGGGTAGAGCCCTTTGCCATATGACTGTGTATAACCAATAAACCGGTTTTCAGGGACTAGGTAGGCTAAAGATAACCAGGACAAGCAGCCCATAGGTAGCACTGGGACAATCAATGAAGACATAAACATGTTTTGAAATGCTTAATGGAAATTAAACAGAATTCCCACAAAGTTTTCACCTCTCTCACTACTGCTTGTTTGATCTCCCTAAAAATTTTGTCCATGAGTTTTTCCGCTTTTAGGCACTTTTTAAAAAATCTATGTCCTGGGATAGTCATTTCAGTGACACATATCCATTTTCCCAGTTTCACCAGCAAACAAACCAAATAAGCTTGATTAAAGTGGTAAGAAACACAAAATCCACAATACTTCTGAGTTTATGTGCATTTAACTATGCTTCTCCATCAAATTGCCAATTCAAATGGAAAAATAACCAATAACTGATGCGTTTAGTTAGCATGTTAGCAATAGCACCACTTTTGTGTCACTCCCCTTCCAACCTCCAAGAAAAACGTCAGAACTAAAGAGAAAATAAATGGTTATGCTGTTCTTCACTGAAGAAGCATGAGAAACCTCAAGCTACTCATGGAAGAAAGCCAGAACCTCAGAAGTGCAGAGAATTGGCTGCTATAGCTAACACCAGTGTAGCCACAGAAATGATTGCACACCACCAGCCCCAGAAACTCTGAAGGTGTCCAAGTGAGGGAGAACATGAACTAAGCAGTTTTCTTACACGCTATATTTCCATCTGATGCTTGATTATTTGTCTGGGAAGGAAAAAATACATTTACATTTGTCCATAAAGAGCTAGCATCCTTTCTCAGCCTCAAGAGGTTGGTAGTTTGTAGAATGAATGGCAGCATTACACATACATCCAGAATACAGCACCTCATCTCCTGTAAGATGGTGTTGAAACTAAAAGCATGGTGAAAACTAGGACAAGCATTCCATATTAAAAACAAAATGCTTTTCCTGCAAGAGAAGCAAAGCAACACCACCACCACATGTATTTTAGAAGAGCAGCCATACAGCTAGGAAGTTGTGGTATCTTGGCACACCACATTGGATTGACAGGCAAAAGTGGCTAAGATCTTGACAACATCAGCTTTCAGTAGTCACCCCCCTGTTTCAGCAAGGTATCTGACACAAAAGGCAAACAGTTGCTTGTTCGTAGCTAATTTAAAAATTTACAAGCATGATTTCAACATCTTCGTGTCTCTTCCCCTGGATTGTTACATTGCCCAGATTCGTGCCGGGGTTTTGGGAAGGAGGAAAGGACAAACATGCTAGAAGAAAGCCTGCTGAAGTAACAAAACACTACAATATAGAGCCACAACACAAGCCTGGGAGCTACTGAGTGACCTACGGCAGTGTTTAGAACACATCTGCGCTCAATAACAGCTGCTCTGTATGGTCCCAGCTAAACCTTACCGACCTGATGCCATTGTAGTGTATAGAACACCTACTGTAGTACTTAAGCCAACTTAAGTTGTATTATATATCTGCTTACCTGTTTAAATTGCTTGTAAATTACTTTGCTGACTTCATCAAAAGGCTGAACTTTTCCAGCAAGCAGTGAAGAAAGCATGTTACCCAGGGTAACCATGCCTAAAATTACCCTGGGTGAGAGAGAAGATAGGGCTGAACAATCTTCCTTTAGATAAAAGCACCAACTCTCAGCCAGCCTGGAGAAGTCAGTTCAACTGCTTCATGGCATAGAGCAATGTTATTGATGGTATACTTGGAACCTGTGTCTCTGCAGGAGACAGAGTCCAGTTCTCAGAAGTTCTGGAGAGTCACACAAGAAGCCTAGAGGTGCTGTGGGTGTCTGGTCCTTCTGAGCATCAGGCTCTTTGTATCTCTAGGTTCTTGAAACTGGAGAGCTTTTTGCAATCTGAGGCCACTTTTGAAGAAGCCAACTTCATTGATTTATGCCCTCATCTGTCCATTTGAAAAGTGTGATAGGGCCAGAGACATGCTTGCCTCAATTTTGCCCATTCCCCTTCTCCCTACAAGGATGGTGGGACAACCTATAACAATCCATTGAGTTAACTCTAACTGGAGAGTAACCGAGCAACTCTTCATTATTCAGCCTGTCCTACAGGAGACCTACAGGGTACTAAGGCACGACAGCTTACTGTGGCACCCTGGTTTATAAGGGTCACTACAACGTTGCACTGTGGTGGAGATAGGTAGGCTGTGAGTTGCTTTTTTTTTCTTTGTTAAATTAAATAGCTTTTATAAAAGAGTGTAGTTATCCTGCAGAGATGCACTAAGAAAGTATATCCCAACAATCATCAGAAGCTTACTATGTGAAGGGCAGGACAGTCCCGGCATGACAACATATTAAGTCCAGCATTGGTGTGTCTAAGGTAACACTTCTGAACTGTGTTACTATAACTGAAGAAAGATGAGTGAGAGGATATTATACTTTTAGTAAGCATTTAATGTCATCCCTTGGGACCTGGTAAGAGAAGTGATACATACGGATGAATAGTGATATACGTGGACATACCCAGATTCATCAACAACTGGTACCTGGTCGAATCCCTTCTCCCGGAGAATTTCAATAGTCTTTGCACAGGTAACAGTTGGAAGCACAGTCAGGGGAGCAGAGAGGCTCAGTTCCTGAACACTGATGTTCCACCACCTGGGGATGAAATAAAAACCAAGGCCATACAAGTCTTGTGGAGAGAATGGGACCAGTTGCTCAAGTCCAGTAGCCTTCAACTCTACATGAATGAAAAAAGGCTGAAAGGAAGAGTCGGAATGCAGCCAGACTCAGTAAAGCTTCAGGATGTTCAAGTTTCCTCCCGAATATCAAAAGTCACTGAAGTTTGAGAAGGCTTTAAAACTGCAAATCCTTTCCTCATTTCATCTACTTTCTGGGATTACAGATAGTTAGTAGAGAGTACTAACCTCCATAGTTTCATTAGTTATAGCTTAGACAGAAAATTTGCGGCTCATACTGATAGAGCTAGCCATATTTACAGTCATTACAGGTAGCAATTTAGGGAAGATTCCCCTCCACCTATGTAGACTTGCGGTGCTTTGCAGTCAAGAACTCTGATCTCAGAAGAGTTCTTTAGATACTACTTTGTCATTTCAGATACAAACCTTTTCACAAAAAAAAATAAATCATTAATTACCAAGTTTTCTTCTGCTGCTATGCAACTCAAAGAAGAAAAAAATCAACTCATTTAAGCAAATTTTATTTAATACCTGCAATTATACATCTACACAGTAGCATGAAAGATTAGCTAAGTCAAAAGCAGTAGTGCAACTTGAAATGAGTTTTAAATTAACACTGCCATAAAGACCATTGAATAGACTTATGAAATACCAAATGGATCTAACATGCTTACCAAGGTTTTTTTACAAGGTCTTCTTCTTTCATGAACCCTTTCTGGATCATCCATTTGTCACTCAAGAACTTGGACCTGGAAAGCATCAGGAAGTGAAAAGCTCATTAGCAGGCTGAACATCTGACAGCACACCTAATAGCACACCAAGGCAACTGTTTACAGCTCACTATCACTAGCAACTAAAGCACAATTGAAAATATACTGCCATTTGCCATCCAAGCTTGCCAGCCAGGGACATTGAGAAGAAATAGTTGTAGGAAGAAAAATGAATCCCATGGGAAACAAAGCTTCAACTAAATCAGCCCCTTGCAACACGATAGAGACACAGTTTGGAATGGAGAAGTGCTAATCTGTACTCAGGCAAGGTCTGTCTGCAGTTTCTAGTCATCTAGAATTGTGTTGGATGCAACAGAAGTCATGAAACACAGCTAAAAACATCAAGGTTTGGGTTATGTTTTAATGCAGTAGGAGAGAAACTTATTTCTCAGCACAGCTCAAAGCACTCATACTTCTACCTGTAATTTACCCCAACACTGGCTGCTGCTACAGCAGCGCTGTGTTGTGCTGCGGACACAGGCAGAGAGAACAGACAGCCTTACGGGGACCCTTCGAGGAACAGGGTAATACCATGGTCTTCAATAAATATAACACTGAAAGTATGTCTTTTCCAGTGAAAGATGCTAACCAGTGACGGTTATATACTGAAATCAAACAAAACATAGAGTTCATCTTTCAGAGGGCTAAGCTCCTTTCTACACCACATCAGACCCTTACTCGATACCTCAGAAGCTGTGCCCTAAACATGTTCCTTGCTTTGGTAACTGGGTGCTATAAGAAATATGAATTCACCTCGCCACTGCTGTAAGGAGACCTGAGGGACTGCCTCACCCTTTTCCCAGAGAGAAAACAAGCAGGTTCTTACATGTAGTTCCTGACAGAGTCAGGGAGGATCACAACACAGCGCTGACCTTCCTTCAGCTCTTTGGCTGCCTTCACAGCTGCAGACATGGCACTGCCTGAGCTGCCACCTGCCAAAATGCAGATCAGATGCAAAACTGTCAAACCATAAGGGAAATGAGAAAGAATGAAAGAGGAAGAGAGACAAAAGAGGAGCCCAGGGTAAAGAAGACAGCTTCTGAAGCAGGAGGAGGTCTGCCTGACCTGCATGGCTGCCCACATAATATTCAGAGAAACCCAAAGGATTCATATTTGTTCTTACCGCACAGCAGTCCTTCCTCTCGGATCAGCATGCGAGCTAAAGCAAACGACTCCTCATCATTGCTCTTGTACCACTGGTCCACTGCCTGGGAAGGGGCAGGAAGACAGAAACAAGGGTCTATTCAAATGAGGAGGGCTAAGGGAGCAACACAACTAGTGTTAATTCAATCCACACTCTTTGGGTAACAGCTACCCTACTGAGCCACATGCCTGGGTTTCCATTCTCCAAATGCCAAGAGGTTTGTTTGCTTGTTTTTCCAAAGTAAGAAGATCACATTAGCACAACAGGCTCTTTACTGAAACCTTGCTGTGAGGAGAGGCTGTTGTGAGACAGGTACAGAGTGCATCAGTTTCCTCCCCTCTGGGAGGGCTTCCCCACAGGCTCTGCTCAGGATATAGTCATACCACTTTTGGCCGGGAAGGATCAGGGTACCTTTTTATTTTTTCTTTTTTTATTGGTTGCCTTTTTAAAAATTATTATTAAAACCACAAAAAAAAAAAAAAAAAAAAAGAAAGTACAGTGTTCTAGGAAAATGTTATCTGCTCACAGCATTTCCACCTAACATTGTAAAACAAATGTGGCCAGTGCAAAAGCCTTCCAAGGACTGCTTTTGCTGATGGAAAGAACAGGAATAGTTCTGTTTGCTACCCCTTCCCTTTCAGCTAAAAGAAATACTTTCAAGTTTTTCCTCTACCTTTCACCTCACTTCTGCATCCCAACAAAGGGCAAAGGGTATTAAACCAAGAAGCATGACTTACAAATCTATCCAATACTGTGGGGACAAAATCATATCCGATTCCTTCTACTTCATACATTGTCTTGTCAGTCTTGTTCAGTTCTTCTGGTGTAGCAAGGATGGAGCCTTCAGGATCGACACCTATAATCTGAAGAAGCAGTTCCCACTTTGGTTACCATGAAATGTTGCTTTTGAGAACACAGCTATTGACTCTTGAGCACTGGTCTCATTACAGCTGTTGGTGTCACATTGGCTACACACACACAACCAAGCCAACAGCTACCTAGTCTCCTATTCATTTCTTCTCACCAACATTCACCCCCATCCCCATGAGCAAAATGCTTTACTGCTTCTGACCCCTTGGCAACCCATCCTGTCTCCTCAGACTGTGGACACTGAGGCATACCACTTCTTATACACAGGGGTTCCCTGAGACAAGATTGTCTTTATTCACATGTCAGGCATCATTACAGCCAAAACGTTTTGTGCCAAGTATAAGCATGTAAGTTTTGTTTTGTTTACCATTCTCTGCCTATATAGGAATAATATTAATGATTGAAATGATACCAACTTCAAACACAGCACACAGATAGACACAGAGGTTGGTGTGTGCAGAGAAAATTTCACTGGGTAAAACCTCAGCAGGTCCAGACAAGTTAGTGAAGGCACAGTCATTGAAGAAGCAGAAGGGTGCAGCACACACCAGAAGAGGACATTTCTCAGAGACCCCATGAAGAGATCTGGGGACCAGTTTTCATCTGTTGAGTCAAACCTGAATTCTGGTCCCCCATGAAACCAGAGCATGATGAGAAAGGTCTGAAAACCTAAGAACATCCAAGAGCTTCCCGCAGAGACCCAGGGCAAGCTGGCAAGAGATGAGATGTGCCAAGTGAGTCAGTTTGAGGTTCACCCTGCTAAAGAGAAATGCTTTAGGCTTGCCACTTACTTTGCAACCAGGACACTTCTCCTTTAGCTTTCTGGAGAGGCCAGTGATAGTACCTCCTGTGCCAGCCGTAGCTACCAGCATGTCTATTTTTCCTGTTTAAAGGTCAAGGATAGAAAGTGGTTGTGAAATCTTCCCCAGAATGATTGATTAAAAACCCACTTAAACTTAAGTATGGACTTTCTTTAAAAAAAAATGGGCAAGATAAGGCTCTCTGCTTCCCAAGAGCTGTGTTAGGAGACATACCTTCAGACCACCTTGCTCAGTCCCCATTTACTTCAACAATGGTTTTGAAATGTCCACCCAGTGACCTGACAAGGCACCAATTTGTGGCACTTTGGACAAAGCTGGGTGGCCCACAGAGCTGCCACCTGTAGTTCTCCGCTACTGTATTTGCTGATGTAGATCATGCATTCTTTAATTTAGAAGGAGCAGCCCATTATATTAGTTAATTTACTGAATGAGCGCTAAGAGCATAGGACAGGTATCCATTGAGAGAACTGTTAACATGACTACTCTCTCATTTTCATGTAAAAAAAATACTATTTCAGTCATGAGCACACTTTTTTAAAAAAAAAAAAAAAAAAAAAAGATAACTTAGGCATCATTGCTTTCTCCACCTGGTCACAAGCAGGGGCATCTAAAAACCAAAGCACTCCTCTCTAATGGGGAAAAAAATTCATTGCTATGACTACTGAAATAAAGTAATTCTCTAATGACACACAGTATATATAAAGGATTTGCTGTATCAAAATCCATGTGTTTTGCAGTTACCTCAGGTCCCATTCTCCAAGGACCTAACAGTAAGAGAAAAGTAGGGACTCACTGAAGAGGGGGTTAGTAATAGAGCAATTGTACCTTCACACTGCTGTATGATCTCTTCAGCTGTGGTGTCGTAGTGCGCCAGGGGGTTGCTGGCATTACGGTACTATATTGAAAGATACAAGAGCCATTAAGTAGATTAGAAGAACAACAAAACCCACTCTGTGAGGCATTTCAAGAATGTGACAAACTTTCTCCAAGCCCCACAACAGGTTCTAGACTGTTTCTTTGTTATCTCGACTTGGGCAAAACGCCCAAGGGGAGGTACAGCCTTCCTAACTGACCTAATTGAAGAGTAGTCCTAAGGTGCCAGCACTCTCCAAGATCTGTCCTGTCTGTGGAACAATTTATTTTAAGAACATGATCCTTGTACCTGTTCTTCCAGGCAGGACTACCAATTCAGTTTCTGCAAGCATGGGCTCGTTGCTGCCCTCCAGTGACTATAAAAGCTTGCTACCCTACAGCATGGTGATGGCCCAATATACAGCTCTGGACCCAAGACACCTTTTCCTCCAGAGACACACTTAGGCTGTTTAGCAGTCAGCCAAGGACACTAGAAAACAAGGTTGCAATACCTCCTCCCATGCTACACCCACACCTCTCACACTTTAGCTCTTACCTGGTCTAGTATGTGCGCATTGGGGATTTCATTTTTCAGTCTCCATGCTACTCCCACGTGAGATTCAGGAGAATCAAATCGGGCAGTAGTTGGGGTTCTCACAATTTCAGCACCCAGAGCTCTCAGGACATCCACCTGTGGTAAACAAAGGTGTTCGAAAGAAAACATCTTCCCTTTTATCTGTTCTGCAATGGCCTCCTCAGCTGTTCTCCTATACCCCAGCCTCACAGCATCACTGAGCCATGGGTCCAAATCCTTGATGCAACTTGGTTTCAGCTAAGCTTTATTTGGGAGCTAGATGTCAAACTCCCATTTCTATTCTAGGCCTTCAAGCCTGTAGGGACTATTGCTGCCTATTGAGAAGCCTCACTGACAAAAAACACCACCTCCCCTCATGCCAGTCACATGTGCTTCGCACTCCAACAGTGCTACAGCACAATATTTTATGTTGAAGTGTAAATGACCTGTATTGACCTGCTCCTTTGGACCCAAGCAGCAAAGGATAACCTGCAGGGCCCTATGCACCACTCAACTTCTATGAGGGTAAAAAAGTTTATGACACTGAGCCAAAGCAAGGTCTGTCTTCAGAGGGGAGGCCATTGGTGCTGTGTGGCAGACAGCAATGGCTGTGTGATAGCTCTCCCTCCAGAGCAGGTAAGCACAATCGATGGGTATAGGCCTTCTGGGGATGTTGTTCTCATTTGTGCCGCTGCCTTTCAGTGCAAACTCTGGAAAGGTTTGAACTAAGTGGTTTTGCTGACAGTGATTTGCTGCCTAAACTGTGAAACACAGGGGATTGCTCCTCTTTTTTTGGCTGTAGGTGCAGCACCACTCTAGTGGAGCACAGGACAGGGCTTGCTCTAGAGCTGGATGCTCTGTGCTTTCCACAGTGAAGGTAATGGGACATTACCCAGGTGGCTTTTCTCTCCCCTCTGTTGCTGTGGTGACACAATGCAGATGCTTGCCAGTATCCCCAAGTCTAACCTGAGGAGCTCAGCAAGCTCCCTCATGGCCTCGCTCAGCCCAGCGCAGAAAACAAAAACATTCAGAGATGCAACATTGCCTTACATCATCCTCCTTTGCCCAGTGAGCAACAGCTAATCCAGAGGCAGGTAGTTACTTCAACGTGCTAGGTAAGTCTCAGGTTCCCTTGAAATTTGTATTTAAAACAGTTATGACGATTTTCCAAGTGAAAATGCTGTGAGGATGTGTCTTAAACGTATTTCTGTCCATGTCTAGCCAGCCTGGACTTCTCCTGGCACTGGCAACAGGCCCTCAGCAGAGTTCTGCCTGGCCAATGACTTGGAGGCCAAGAGCCTACACCTTGGTTGCTAAAGCCACAGCACTCATCTACAGCAGGAACTCCACAAGCGCAAACATGCTTATTTTTTAATTCTTGAAAATAAAAGCAGATCTGACCTTCTCCATGCTCATTTTCTCTGGCATCACGATGATACAGCGGTAACCCTTCACTGCTGCAGCCAAGGCCAGCCCAATTCCTGAAAGCAAGCAAAGACACGCAGAACACACAGTGAGGAGCAACAAAGAACAAAACCCACAATGCTAGCTTTGGCGTGCCCAGATTTAATCAGATTTTCAGAGGCTTCAGTATAGTGTCTTGAAGGGGTAGCAGAAGGAACATTTCTGGCTACTGGGGAGAACTGATACTGCTAGTTCTTTGAGGACCACAGTTAATAGAAAGTTTAGCCAAGGGTGGGAAAACTTGCCACATGCTAACTGCTAGCTTTACCACATGCACATCACCTTCCCCCTGTCTCACCCACTTCATTTTTACAGAAGTAATTTGGAAAAGACATGAGCTTTAAGCTAAAGAGGACTAGAGCAATTATTTTGATACTGTCAGAAAAGCATTAGAGCCTCTATTGACTCACTTCTGCATTAAAACCCTAGTTTGCAGTGTGCTGAAACTAAGTCCTTTTTAAAAAGACACAATTAAATGCTATTTGTGACTGAGGTTCCAATGCACTATGTCCAGCTGCTACCACAGTGATGTACCCCAAATGTTACAGACAGATTTCATTTCTACTTTAAAAATGTGCACCTCCAGCCCAATTTCTGCCTTCCAGCTTGTCACTGTCTGCTTGCCCGAAGAGCTAAGTTCAGAAGTGCCTTCCCCGCAGAACAGAAGCTTATACCTGTTATCACAACACCTCTCTGTTGAATAAGCTACACAGATTAAGTTAATTGATATGTGTCTGAGGTCAAGGCTGCATGGCACACTGCCCCCAGCTCTTCATAGTACCAAGCACAGTACCAACACATGCTCATGACAATGCCTCACAGGCAGTTTACCCTACACAGAGACTTGCTTGTTCAAAGCTGGCTCTGTTTCTACGTGGTGCAGGATTGCGTAGGGGTGTGGAATAAAAAAAAACGTTCCTGTAACAGAAGCATAACTCACACCTCAATTAATTCAAGTATTGTTTAAATATTTGGAAGGGAAAACCCAAGTTTTTCCCAGTGTATTACAGATAAATATGGATGCCCAAATGGAACAAAAAAAAAAAAAAAGACAAAGGCCTCACTCTCACTAAGGCCAAAGACTGAAGAGAAACCATCTAGCACTTTCCTTTACAGTCTGTGACGAAAGCATTTTGAGACCTGAACTCTTAACATTTTGTACTTTCTGCTACTGACCTGAAAATGCAAACATCAAACCAGGACTTTGGCTGAGGGAGAAATGGGATGCAGAGAAGGCAACAATATAACACCTTATGTCTCACATTTAACATATCCGGTAGCTCTGAGCAGTAGCCTAGAGCAAAAGCCAGTTCTCTCAGGTTACTGTCTACCGTGGTCTTTGCTTTTATATGAAAAGAAACAGCTTTCTGAAGTAATTGCTTGTATCTCCTTCAGTTCGGCCTTCTTTCTATCTTTTAGATTCTGTGGCAAGGAGAACCACTTATGAGGTACTGACCCAGAAAGCAGGATGTTGTAGTATGATCACAGATAGTGGAAGAATGCAATATATATGGATATTTTCCACTACATGCCATTGTTCAGGCAAAAGGTGTAGCTACAGTTACAAGGGCTTCAGTTGCACTGCACCCTCCCCACAGAGCAGCTGCTGAGCAAACAGCATCAAATATGAGTTCTCAGTTTTCTGCAGAGGAACTGATCACAGATCAGCTCATCATCCCAGTCCCTCCATTAACAAACACTGGACTAGATCAAAAGAACAAAAGGAAGATCTGCCTGGCCTGTGGCTATCCAAAGGTAACAGTGGATGCCCAGGAAAGAGTTTAAGAACAGGACAAGACACCTGTCCAGAACACATCAGGCAGGAGAGTAGCTTGTAGCTCAGCTCAGGAACCTCCTCAGAGGAGGCAGTACATTTTATATTTAACTAGCTCAAAGGGGGAGCATTCCAGGTATAGGTAGGCCCCACCAGCAGAGCAGCTTAACAAAACTACATTGTGCTTTTATGAAGGAGCCTAGAGTTAACTTCAGTCTGTTCAGATCACCTGATGCTCTGCCCTGGCCCTTGACTAGCAGGACTTTCCTTCCTCCAGGCCCCCAAGGAAGAGACACTGACCCAAGTATAATCTGTTGAAAATCCAGGTGCGCAAGGGCTATGGCAACAGACAGTGCTGTGTGGATGCAACTCATCTGCCATCCCAGCTGCAACAACATGGGAAAGGCTGTTTCTCAAACAAGGCCCATCTCACCTAACAAAGAGACCACAGGACTTACCTAACAGAATGGGAAAATGGATACACACCAGTCTTTTGGTGCCTGTTTTTTCCTCACAATAATTTCAGTCAGACTTTAATTATCTAATAAGATCTAAAGACTCCAGTGAATCTGGCCTCACATTTATTTTAAAGCAAAGGGCCCCTGCAAATTTAGCAAACGTCCTTCCCAGCTGCTCTGGTCAGCATAGGACACCCCAGAACTGTTCCCTGTGCAAGATGGAAGAGGCACTGTTTCCTACACCATGCAGACAGGAAGGGAACCCCTTTCTTCCTTGCACAGGCAGCCTTCATGATCCAATCTCAAGTCTGTGTCTTCCAGGAGAACCACCTCAGCACTTTTCCCCCACACTTTGTTAGGATCTCTTCATCCCCTACCTGTGTTTCCAGAGGTTGGCTCTATGATAGTGTCCCCAGGCTTCAAGATCCCAGCTTTTTCAGCATCCTCTACCATCCTCAGGCTGATGCGGTCCTTCACACTGCCCCCAGCATTGAAGAACTCACATTTTGCCACTGGAAACAAAGAAACCAAGCAGAGTTCTTAAACAGCAGTCATTTGCTAAACAGGCTGTTGATCCCCAACATATCTGCAAGAGCAGCTCTGTTAACACATCTGCTCAATTGACCTCCCCATTTTACAATACCAGAGACAGGGATTCAGTTTATAGAATCACAGAATGTCCTGAGTTGGAAGGGACCCACAAGGATCATCGAGTCCAACTCCTGTCCCTGCACAGGACAACCCCACAGTTCACACCATGTGTCTGAGGGCTTGTCCAGTCTCTTCTTGAACACTGTCAGGCTTGGGGCTGTGACACCTCCCTGGGGAGCCTGTTCCAGTGCTCCACCACCCTCTGGGGGAAGAACCTTTTCCTCGTGTCCAACCTAAACCTCCCCTGGCACATCTTCCTGACATTCCCTCAGGTTCTGTCATTGGTCACCACAGAGAAGAGATCAGTGCCTGCGCCTCCTCCTCCCCTTGTGAGGAAGCTGTGGCCGCCATGAGTTGGTCTCCTCTTCTCCAGGCTGAACAAACCAGGTGACTTCAGCTGCTCCTCATACAGCTTCCCCTCCAAACCCTTCACCAACTTTGTAGCCCTCTTATCACAGCATCTCCACTGTTATGGGTCACAACAACAAAACAAGTTTGGTACTTGATGCTGGCCACAGAAGCCAGGAACCTGTACTCTGTCAGTCTCCTCAAAATATGACTCCTCCTTTCATCCTCGCTCTTTATTACAACCTCCTCATTAGGATAAAAAGCCCCAGGGCCCTTCCAGTGCAATAGCATGGGGGAAGAGAACTCTACCAACATGCCTTGCTCTTTCCCTGCTACATTCTCCAGCAAAAGAGAGTTTCTGATCAAACTGGAAGTTTCTCCTCTTGTTCAGCCTACACTTTCACTTCAGTATTCCCAGCACTAATACCTTCAATGGTCCTTTCAGGACTCTGATCAGGGCCTCCAGGTATCTCCAGTACAGTTGGGTTTAAAACAATCAAAAACATCCACTGACAGTTTAATTCCTTTCATCATTTTCAATTAGCTCTAGTAGTAACTGCAGATCTGCATTTTACACACACTGATGAATGCTCTGAATATGAGAAGCAGTCAAAAACTTCATACAAATTCTTTAAAATTAAAAAATATTTTCTATGAAAAAAGTTTTACTTTTTCTACAAAATTGAAAAGGCTGCAGGAAATATCCTCATGAAGTACAAACTGAAAGATGTTTTAGATGACCAAATACTAAAAACCTGAAATTCTGCCAAAGAAAAAGAGGAATTTTTCTCACTATTTCCTGAAGGGTACCTGCACTCCTCCTACACCCATGTTACATGAAACTACTAATCAGGACCACCCAAGTTTCTGAAACAGTATTTCTTATTTTGATTTTCTGCCTGCAGCAGTACTCACAGAGTTCACACTTGAGCCCATACTGCTTCCCAATCTTGTTGATTCGCACCAAGGGAGTACTGCCAATTTTATTCAGGATGCTTGGCAGGATTTTCAGAGGTTCTGGCCTGGTACACATACAAACAAAGTCAGTGCATTCACAGTAGGGGCCCACAGGCAGGTCACACAAAAGTAATGCAGCATTTCCAATGCTTTTTATTTCAACCAGCTTCCTCCCTCCCCTTTACCAGGCTAGTTATTCTAGATACTTTAGTTTAAAAGAATGCCCATTGGGTACAAACTCACAAAACATCAAGTCCTTGATCCAGAACAAGGATTAATCAGACACCAAAGCAAGTGCTGACGCAAGAATGAAGTGTTCTGCACTTCCTCCTGCCATGAAATAGCTTAGCACTCAGAGTCAGCTATTTTACAAGCAAAAGGCATTAACAGTGCAATCTTTCATCTAGTCAGGGAACTGCTGGCTATGTTGCTTAAAATAAGTTAGTTCCAGTCCATGTAGTTTCAGATCTTTGGTGCAAGGCCCCTTGTATGCATAGTCTGGGTTCCTAGCTTTGCTTATACGTGGAAATTAAGAAGTACCAGCATATCTACATGCTAAACCACATCAATTTAAATCAGTAATCTTTCATTAAACCCACATGGCTCTGAAGGGACTTGGATTAGTGCTATACTCAAAGCTCAGCAAGTAAAAGTAATACTTACAGAGTAGTATGGCGATGCGGGGAGGCAGAGAGAGGTTTCCCAAGCTTCCACGTGCATTTGCTAGGTGCATCAGGGCGGATCCACTCTCTTTCCTTCTCATTAGCCTTGCAGTTCTCATTGTCCATCCCACCAGGGAGAAAATGTTTGCCAGGTGCGTGAGGACATGAGTTTGTATTTGGCTTCTCCTGGGAAAGAAGTATAGGCATTTCATGCTTGGGAGAGGGGGAAAACAGAAAGGGAAAGATGACGAGGGAAAAAACAAAACAAAACAACAAAACCCAACCCCCATCCCCGCCCCCCCCCCAAAAAAAAAAGAAAGAAAAAAAAAAGAAAAAGAAAAGCAATTAGTATGCCATGAAGTAACAAGGTCAGAGTATCTTTTGAGACTATCAAAGTTATTCAAGTTCTGCACCATGGGAAACCACCCATTCACGTAAGTATCCTCCCTACTACAGCTAAAAATTGTGTTACTAGTAAGTCCTTATTTTTATCTCTGTCCCTTCACCAAGGTATCTATTTCCAAATGTCGCGTTTCAGTACACAGTTTTTCTGAGGGAAACCTGAACAGAGAAAGCTGTATTGCCTATAAGCCAGATGGGGCAATGGCAACAAGTAGCTTTTAACACCAAGGAACAGGTTCTGCCACCAACTACAAGAGATCCTGTCACTGTATCTATGACCCAGGTACCAGGGGAGAGACCACAGTACATTTCAGATGAATCCCATCCACAAGTGTCCCAGTCTTTTTCCCTTAAACGAAAAATGTCACAACAAATGGGTATTTTAGTGGTCAGTTGGTATTTCCATAGCACTGTGAAGCTGGGAAACCATTTCAGCACAATTTTGTTTTGCCAAACCCTTATCACCAAAACGAGAATTTTGCACTGCAATGCTGAGTGCACAAGCTCAATATAGTGAAGATAGCTTAAACACACTGAATAAATACCTTCCATAAATATCAAGAAAACAGGACTTATTCTCATGGGAAACACCCATCCCACACCAAAAAACAGCTCTCTAAAATAAAACTCTGCATTGCTACTTGTGGTCATGAAGGAAAACTCTTCCAGAAAGGCCACTGGCTTCAATAGCACCTACCTCCACAGCATTCCAGCTAAAAACCTAGAAATCCCCCTGAAAACAGACAAGGTTCTCCAAATTGCTGGTGACAGAAAGACAGGCACACAGTATTCCCCAAAGACCAATGGGTACCTTAGACACAGAAACAGGCCTTTCTGATATCACGTTCTCCATGTCCTTTGATGAAGGCGATGGCACAGTAGACCAGACTTTCTTCAGGAGACTGAGTACTGCTGGTCACGAGCGTGGAATTCTCTTCAAAGCTGCAGATCACACAAGTTAGGAAGAAAAAACAAAACACAAAACCACTTATCAGGAAACAGTCTCTCATAGGGGTAAGACACATGTCCTGCTGTCACAGGGAAAAAAAGAAGCTGCAAAACAAAGTGAAGATGACTTGTACAAAGCAGATTTAAAAAAAAAAAAAAAAGCAGCAGTGGTATTCTGCAAGACCAATGGAGGGTCCCCTGACCCTGGTCTTCCTGTGTTACCTGGTCTTCCCTCTGCCCTGGCCTCCCCTGCTCAGATCCAGTAAAGTCAGCAGAAAACACTCTATTGGACTGTCAACAACTCCCTAAGCTTGACAATCAAAGTAATAGAAAATACTCCAGCCCAAAGGTTATATACTTCTAGAGACACCAAGGGTGAAAGGACTTCATGGAGCCATCACCAAAAGATGCTGTATGCAACTTACGAAAAGGCTCTGTATACAAACACTTGCAAGGGCCTCTCTACGCTTAAGATTATCTAAATCTCACTAGTTCCTCCCAAGACTGAATCAGTGTTGAATGCACAATTACAGCGATGTTGGATTTAACACATACAGCAAACACTTCAACCATAAGGAAGCCTTCCATCAGACTTTCCATTTCAGAAATTGGCAAATATAAAACGGAAAGCAGTAAGTTCATTTCTCCTACTCCAGCCAGTTGCTCACAGAGCCTGCATGCTCCTACAGCTAGCTGCCCTTTCTTTGATTGAAAGAAAAAAAAATCTAGCTGAAGTCTTGGAAAGCATGGTTTGTTTCCCCCTCCCCACCAACATTTGTTTATCACATCACCATTTTGCAGGAGGATTCATGGCTACTTCCATTACTGAACTGTGGTAGGCCTGGAAAGGGTCTCTGGCCTCATCCTCCTCCTTCTGACCAATGTACACAAAACAGACACAAGTTTAGATCAGGCAGAGTTGATGACCTGATCATTGCCTGAAGACACCATACAAATATTTGAGTGATCACTATTCTACATCTATTCTGATGAAGAACTATGACAAATTAATTATTTTCTCAACTTCTTCCTCCCTCTTCTATCTACCTGAGGTAGAACAGGGATATATCAGCCACAGAAGTGTGGAAAGCAAATGAGAACTGTTATGTCTTGAGCAGACTAATTGAAAACTGAATAGCTGGAACTTTCATTTTGAAGAGCGATTTTGGTCTTTTCACGACTGAAAGCAAGATTTTTTTCTGGTTCATTTGGAAGCTTTCAGCGCTTGCTGGAGTGGATCCTTCGGCAGTCATGCTTTGCAGCATGAGCAACAGTGATGGCTTTCCACCTTCCACTTACACATTCTTGGAGTGTGATGCACCCTCCACCTCAATCTTTTGTCCTATCCTTGTGTTGCAACCTGAGAACGAAAGTACATGGATTTTCAATGACTGTTGTCCTAAAATATTCCCAAGAGCATATTATTTCTCTACATATAGCTGCACTTGCAACGTAAATCTTAACGTAAGAGTTGCTCATAGGGTTCATAATACACTGTAATTCAGTAACTTAAGATTTCAGAAGGCAGAAGACAGCACAGACTGGGTTAAATGGATTTCTGATATCGCACAAATTTGAACTCAGTGAAGTTTACTGGGGATTAATATTATGCATTACTATGTGTGTAAAAATACTTTCATTACTTAAACGATTGTTTTTTATCAATAATTCCACTTTTGTCACGCAGAAAGCCATTAAAAATACTCTATCATTTAGTAATATCACGTTATAATATTAACCAACCTAATTTTCCCACACAGACATTTAACACAGTTTTTGTATGCTTTTCCTCACTTAAGAGTCTTCTTCTAACTAGTTTTTAACACACCTATCTCAGCTCTAGCTACTGTCTTTTGTAATAGGAAAAACCCCAACAACTCTTAAACATTATCTTCTCATTCATATCTGGCTTGGCCTGCCCTTAACCTTTTATTATCACGCTCTAAAACCATTATTATACCTTATCGCTCTCTACAACTCCCTGAAAGGAGGTTGAAGTGAAGTCAGTCTCTTCTCCCAAGTAACAACGGACAGAACGAGAGGCCTCAAGTTGTGCCAAGGGAGGTTTAAGTTGGATATTGGGAACAACGTCTTCCTGGAAAGGGTTGTCAGACACTGGAACAGGCTGCCCAGGGAAGTGGTGGAGTCACCATCCCTGGAGGTGTTTAACAGACATGGGGATGAGGCTCTTAAGCACATGGGTTAGTGACAGGGTTGGACTCAATGATTTTGAGGGTCTCTTCTAACCAAAATGATTCTATCTGATGACACATTGGAAAAAAAGTATGAACCACAGGATCAGTGAACTTTAGCATTTGATCCTGCAAGTTAGCATGCACCACTAACCACTACCGCCTTATGCACACCAGTTCCATTCTTTCATGCTGATTTGAAGAAAATGCCTAAGGCATTTAAACTGCACTCCTTTAGGAAAAAAAAAAAAAAGCGCCTCGGAATGTGCCAACTTTACAGATTAAAGCTTGAAATAATTCTCCTGGATGTAAAGACTCCCATGACACCAAAAAGATACCATTCTACTCTATTTAGGTTAATAGATGCCCAAGAGCCAAGATGGGCTGCATCCTGTTCTAGACTACTGACCAGGACTAGACTGAGAGACCAGTCCAAGAAAGCTAATAATCCCATAAATACACGCAATCTAACACTCACCAGTCTTTCTTACCAGAAACAAGCTTACTTCTAGTTCCAGAGTGAAACCCAGCCCTCATTTCTATTTCTAGAAGGTGCCTGATTCACAGTTCAGAATATCAGCACTTTTTTTAGTGAAGAAAAAACACTGGGGAAGTTTCAATTCTTTCTGTGAGCCATATCCACATGCTCCTTCAGACAGCTGGTGTGCAATACTGGACATAGACAACAACTCCTTCTGCCCACAGGTAACACTGACAATACTGACAAGCCCATCTAATAAAGGTACCTTGCTGCAAAAGGATCAAACTATTCCAACACCCAGGAAGAAAAAGTGCAACGAGTTATAAAGAGGAAACAGCATATTTTGTTCATCTTCTAGGTTTTCATAAAATAGGAGTGCGAAACCTTTAAAAGGTTATATCACCAATCCCCAGTGTCCTTCAAAAGGGTCCAAATTCAGTAGAAAGGGGGATAAATTCATTGCAGTAAAAGTTTAAGAGGTTTCAACAAGTAAGTACTTGTTCTTTGTATCGATGGCAGGAAAGAAATGAACACGTCTCTGCCTTTTGGAGAGTTCCCTCTGAATGGGGCAAGACAACACCATCTCATTTCTTCTATGTCAGGACAAAAAATATCCACAATTCACTGCAACACCCATCATCTCTAGAACTAGAAACAGCAGAAAGAGAAAAAGCTCTATTTATTGCCTGCAACTAAGCTGTGAAATTCTGTCATGTGTTTAAAGGAATGGCAACACTTTGATGTTTGATCAAAGCCTCAATAATGGGGCTAGAACTTTGAAGAAAAATGAGGAGAGAGAAAAAGCTAACCACAAGCATTGATAACAAAAATCCTGACATCACATTCTAACCTTATACAACATCATTTATTGGAAGAAACTCAAGCTCCTGTTCAATATACCCCTTCAAATAATTTTATCAGTCATTATTTTTAAATACCCTCACACCCATCCAGCCTAAAGTATGCACACATACATCTATAAAGTCAAATTCTAATCATGCTAGTAGAGAATCAGTCTCCGCTATGGTCAACCTACTATCTTAGGTTTTTGAAGGACAAAATCTTAGGGAAGACTTGATTGTTCTCCACAGGGAATTCTTACTACAGCACTCAGTGGAGACATAAAAGCACATGCAATGGCTTACAGTTCTACCTAAGAAACAGGTCAAGACCTCAGGAGTGACTTGTCATGTTCTGAACCAACAGGAAGACCTCAGATCTTTGAGTTCCTTTGGCGCTGCTGCTGAGCTTCTTGACACACAACCCAAAATATCCAGCCCTAGATGATGCAACTTCATCAAAACAGGAGGCAGAGGTGGTTGGTCTAGGACATCCAAATTTCCCCCATGATCCTGCCTACAGGCCTAGATCAGGCCATAGGGAGCTGGTGCATCTTTCTAGTGGGGAGATCTTTAGGAAACAAAGGACAAGGGGCGAGCAGAAATCACCAAAACAGAGGACAGCAACTCCTTTGCTAGCCTGACCCTCTTCTTCTGTCTTTCTTCTGGGAATGCAGACTGGGGAGGCCAGACAGGAGAACAGCAACTCTGCTTCTCTAAGTGCAACTGAACACTGCTCAGAACAGCCTGAGGAAGATAAGCTGCAGGAAAAGATGCCCATCTTCAGGAAAGAAATCCTGTCAGCCTAAATTTAAGTTTGCTGTAAAAGGGAACACTCCCGTAACTAGCTGGGGGTGTGGGCAGAGTCTAACTAGAAGAGCCTGACTAACTTCTGCCATTATACCTGCATAGCCCCTGAGGCAGAAAAATCAGAAAGACAATTTACAAAGGCACTTAAACCTAAGGGATCGGGACATGGGCCAAGGTATGAGATCCAGAAAGCCTCACAGACAAGGCTCACATCTCCAGATCCACCTCCTCAGGGAACCCAAGACCTCAGCTATTTCTCAATGCCTGCAGAACAGGACTGATGGCCAGTGAGTGAAATCAATCCCTAGACTGAGCTGAACTCACTCCATAGATAGGTTAGGAGCTACAGTTTCTAAGGCTGTTTACATTATACAATGTCAGCACTAATGCAGACATTTAGAGAGTATCAAGTATGTGAGAACCTAATTAACTTGAGTCTTGTCTGAAGCTGAAATGAAGCTGTCTAAAAGGCAGGTGTAAGAGATGGATGAGATGCCCCAAGGGGTGATTACTCACCAAGCGATGAGATACAGAGTTCCATCATGCTGTGGCCTGAGAATGGGAAACTTTTACGTTAAGCAGGTACTTTACTCTGTGAACAAGTAAACCACTACAAACCAGTTGTTCTGCTCATTCTGAGTATCACAAGGTCTTAGAGAGCTTTAGGATCTTTACAGGTTACCAGACGTAGCAGTACCCATCCAGCTTTTGGAAGCTGTTTGGAAACACCACAGCTGTAAGTGATTCAGGACACAGTGAAACATCTATTGGTTTTTTTTATTATTATTTCGTTTAGGTTTTTTTACTTCCCTCCACTCTGCCGCTTCCTCAGTAGCAGGCAACCATCACTTCTATGTCAGAAGACATCAAGTGACTTGAAGTTACTGCAGTATGAATTAACAACATCATGGCTCTAGGAGGAAATACTGAGAATCGACTCTTATCTGTTTTCGTCTACAGAGTAGATGAGCACACGTGTTTTCTCTCAATGATCACCCTTCCTTTCAAGAATGGACTAGCATGCTCATAAGCCTCCTGGTAGGAAATGAGTAGCTCTTTAATGCCTCTGTAACACTGCAAAGATGGTCAAACTTGAACAGCAAAGCAACTACCATTGCCAGGACAATTGTTATGCTGGAGATCAGCCAGTGAAAACATGAAAGTGTTGATCCTGCCTTCCACCCACAGAAGGGAAGCTGCACGTGCAGCTGTAATGCAGGTGTCTTGTGACATCTGCATTTCCTGACTTCGCTCCAACCTTGTCTGAACTTACCTGATAAGTCTTCTCAGTGAAGACTGATGTCTTCTGGGAGCACAACAGCATTAAGCACTGGATAACAACTTATCTGCATTTTCACCTGCTGCAGTCAGAAACTTTCATTATCTCTTTCTCTGCTTCTAGTTCTCTTTCCTAAGTCAGCACACAAAAGTTGGACCAACACTACAACCTGAACCCCACTCTTCACCTGTCCAAGCTCGCCTAGTCCAGGGAGAGAAGCGTTCCATGCAGGAACACAGAAGCAAGTTGGCCAGCATGACAAAAGGAGTTGAAGCTCTGCTCTCAATTTCTGACCAGGTCTGTAAAACAAGCAGACACATAGCTCCCCTTTCCCGGCATTATCAAATGCCCTCCCCAAGGCATCACACCCTTTGTTAGCACAGGGACCTGTGATAAAGGTTGGCAGAGAAACACTGGTCACCACTGCCTGGGGTAGAAGCCAGCTTTTTTGCTCATGCATGTTTAGTTGGAAAGATGAGCCACAGCCCACTTTGGCTACATCTGTAGAGCTTTTGGCAGGCATCCACAAGCACGGTACACCCTGCTACCTGCCTAGTTCCTATTGATCTCACATGCAGACAGCCAACACCTGCCAATAGCCAGAGGCCATCCCATCCCAGCCATCCTGGCAGCCAGCTGTGCCACCAGCGCCAGGTCGGTGACGTATCTGAGCACGCTCCAAGCACACAGGCCCCCATGACCCTTGCTACCAACCACAAGTTTCAGAAATACTGTTCTGGCTTCAGGAAAGCAGGCTGGTTATTTCACAGAGGGTCACAACAGGATATTAGAGCCAGCAACTAATATCAAAAAGGACAACCTGCCCAAATGCCCCAAGTACTGGACCTAACCAAGCACCTAAACTGTACTTCATCACTAGTGATCTCGCTACAGCCATCCTCCTACTGATAAATACCAGGTCCTGAACAGGTCTCTGATTTCCAGGAGATACATTTCCTCCTCTGACATAAAATCCCCAGATTTCACCTGTGTCCGGCCTCTTGAGCTTTCCTTCTTTTCTGCAGCACAAGTTTTGCAGAACACTGAACTCTCATGCCTCAAATCAGCAAACAGACTCATTGAAAGGGTAAACAGCCTGAGCAACTTTGCTGGAAGAGGGCCCAGCAATCCAAAACCTCCATGGTCAAAGACTTTAGGATTAAAAATAAATAAATAAATAAAAATACGCAAACAGGAATAGGAGAGGAACTGTTTGTCTTTCAAGTAATGGCTGGTTCAGTAGTATGCCAGCAGCACTACTAACATTGCTATTGAAGTAGGTCTCACAGGTCTCAGCCAAGTTCAGGCCCTTCCTAATAGGGCAAGTGCAATGCATACAGTAAAGTATAAGACAAGAAGCTTCTTGGTCCACAGTGTTAGTCAGACTTGACAAAAAACATGGGCAAGATCCCACCGCGGTACCCATGAGAACAATGAACGGGCCAAGAACGGCTCAAGAGCTGATGGGAACGCCGGAGAGGAAAACAAAAGGTATAGCGTTATCTTGCAAGGCTGCAGAAGCTGCAAAAAGGCTCCTGTCGCTCCCTCCCTCCCGGCGGTGGCCGCCCGGAGCATCCCCAGCAGCAGGCACCCCCCGCGGGCACGCCAGCCAGGAAGGGGAACTGCCCATTCCTATCACTTAATCGCAAAATGGAAAGAAAAACCCATCCGCATGGCACAATCACAATCACCCCCCCCAGCCCGCAGCCCTCCATCCTTCCCTGCGGCCCGAGGGGAGCGTTCCCCAGGCACCCCACACCGTGCCGCACCGCGCCGCCCCGCCTCTCCTCCCCCAGTCATCGCGGATGATGCAACGACCAGCAAGCGGGATGCAGCCGCCCCTGCCTCATCGTCCCCCGCCCTGGCTACGGCCGGCATCTCACCCAGGTGAGCCGGGCGCTGCCCAGGCCCCGCCGCCGCGGCGCACACCGGTGAGGAGGGAAGGGGATGGGATGCGATGGGATGGGACGCGATGGGATGGGACGGATGGACGCGACCGCAACCAACCGAGCACGGGGGTTAAAAGGAGCCCGCGAGCCCCGTGGCCCCGCCCCACCTGGCGCCGACCCCGCCCCGCCTGGCGCCAGCCCCGCCCACCGCCTTCCGAGAGGACAGAGCGGGAGCGCGCGCGGCGATTGGCCGCCACGGAGGCGTTGGCGAGGTGGCAGCCAATGGGGAGGCAGCGCGCGGCCACGGGGCACTGCAGCCTGCAGCCCTGTGGTCTGTGGACGGGCGGGGTGGGGTCGGGCTGCGGGGGGCCCGGCGCTGCCGCTCGGAGGTCGGGGGGGTAGCAAAACCATCGGGCTTGCCCCAGTGGCCCCGAGGGAGGCTGGGGCGAAGTCTCTGGCGGGGGTGCGGGATCGAGGGGACGTGCCCAGGCCCGGCCTTTGGAGACAGTACTAAGAACCATTTAATTTGGAAGAGATCCTCAAGATCTAGTGTAACCATCAGCTTAACTCTGGCACTAAACTATGTCCGTCAGAACCTCGCCTAAACGCCTTTTAAGCACCTCCAGGGATGGTGACTCCACCACTTCCCTGGGCAGCCTGTTCCAATGCCTGACAATCCTTTCTGTGAAGAGTTGTTTCTTAATATCCAATCTGAACTTCCCCTGGTGCAACCTGAGGCCATTTCCTCTTGTCCTATCACTTGCTACTTCGCAGAAGAGACCAACACCCTCCATGCTACAACCTCCTTTCAGGTGGTTGTAGACAGCAATAAGATCTCCCCTTAGCCTCCTTTTCTCCAAGCTGAACAGCCTCAATTCCCTCAGCTGCTCCTCATAGACTTGTGCTCCAAACCCCTCATCACCTTCGTTGCCTCCTCTGAACTCTCTCCAGCACCTCAATGTCTGCCTTGTAGTGAGGGGCCCAAAACCCAACACAAGGTTCAAGGTGCAGTCTCACCAGTGCGATGTGGCTGTAGGCACCAGCTGTAGGGAGGAACTGGCACACAGACTGCCTGTAATGCCTGAGCGTTGCAAGTGTTACTGGCTGTTCTACTGATCTGGGGGAAAAAAAAAAAAAAGAAAAAAGAAAAAAAGAAAAACACCCATTGCATCCGAGGGGGCTGCTGTGAGGAGAGTCTGATGGTTGGGGCTGCAGCCAGACGTTCCCCCCGACACCTGAGCCCCCTGGAAAGGCCTCGGGGTTGTGCTGCATCAGGGCACCCGGCCTTGTGCCGCCCATTGCAGACGCGTCAGCGCTTGTTCAGATCTGCATCGGGGGAGAGAGAGGGCCCAGGCATCTCTGGGTCTCATGTCAAAGCCTGGAAATAGCCAGCCCTAAGCAGGGAGAGCTGGTGAATCCCCCAGCTGGGAGCTGCAGGCTGGAAGTGGTGCTACAGAAAAAAAAGTGCTGAAACAAACCCACACCACTCATTTCACTAGTGGTAGCTGTGCCACAGATCAGGAACTTGGTTTATCCCAAAAGGTGACAAGACCTCAGTATGACTCTTGGAAAAACCTAAACACTTTCTCTGCCATCTTGAACCTTCTGTGAGACTGTGTCCCAGCCAAATTCACTTCATCTCTGTGAGTCCTTATGGCACCAATGCAATGGATAGTTATTGTACTCTGATGTAATTATTACACTTCTGATGGTGTCTGAGAATGTGAGGTATTTGCCAAGGAAATCGGCGTCACAATGGCTGCATCTGCATTGCCCTGAATGGAGCCTTATGATGTATAACACAGGGCACAGGTGAATTTAAGGTATTCAGTGCAAACTGTCTCAGAGTAACTCTTGACAAACACAAGGTGCTTCCTTCTGCTCATTCAGAAAGTTAAAAAACAATACAGAAATCCTTGCATGAAAACATGAGATACCAAAAAGGCTTACCAGAGTGAAATGTCTTGAGAATGTAGCTTGTTGCTGTAGAAAGTCCAAGCAGCCATTTCTTCTGTATCTATAAAAAACACCAATAAAGAGAAAAGCAATTCAAGGTAGCTTTATTTTAGAACATGACTCACCCTGAAGTGTTCCACATGTTTTAGGTAATCAAAGAAGTGGAGACAACTGTATGCGTCCATCTGTACGTATAGATCGTATAGCTATTTGGAGAGTATTGCACCCTGTACAAAAATAAAAAGGAACAGAATGTCTTAATCAGGTGGTAAAAATGACAGAAGACACTTTACAACTGGATGTGACTGGCATGAAGCTAAATGACCAGTCCTAGGGTTACAGAGGGTCAAGGGTCTCTGGTAAGAAAATGGACCATGACTAAAACGTGGGGTGAAATCTATGAAAATAAAACACAGGAAAAACACTGAGCCATTATAAACAAATCAAGAAAAAATCCAGGTACTTTATATCAGCCTTAAATAAACAGCAACACTGAGGCAGCTGTTTTCATTGCATATGCTAAAAATCCACACTCAAATTATACAGAAAAATCTATGTTGATGAGAATTTCCATTGTTTTTTACCTGCCCCTTTCTGGATCAAAGTAGACGTAAACCTACTTTCAATTCCACATTGTTATTCTCACTTTCCTAAAGAAAGATTTATTAGAAAATACTGCTGTTAAACAGGACAATTACTTAAATCACAGTCTGTCTAGGTAGTTAAAGGTGAGGTTTGCACGGGCAACCATTAGTCCCTCTGGCAAAACACTGATTGGAAAAGCATGTGGAATCAGATTCTGGCTTGCATTTCATGCAGCTAAATTAGAGAATGGCACAACAGGAATACAGAGTGTGAACATGGTGACATTATGAATGCCTGGCCCTTGAAATGGGTGTCAAGACAAACCAGGGATTTACAGAGACACCAGGCCACACATGAGGCCCAGCTGCAAAGTGCAGCAAAGAAAAATCCATTAATGTTTGGAACAGAATGGGTGCAAGTGTTTGAAAACTGAAGTCGTACCCACAGAGGGTAGCCAAGGAGGGGTAACCATACCTCTAACTGCCTTTCAGGAGGGACTGAGGGAAGAGGCACCAAGTCAGCTATTCTGTCTGAAAAAGCACCAGCCTCACAGCTACCACTGCAGCTTCAGGCAGATGGGCATCAAGATACGAAATTGGCAGCACAGATGGATTTGCCAGATCCTGTAAAATGTAAAACAGATACCTCAGAGCAGACTTGTAAGCCCAAGTGATTAGGCATGTTGGAAACTATTTAAACATAATATGTGAGGCGAGTGAGAGGAATTTGTAACTGTACCACAGCTCTCTGCATTCAAAATTCTACCTCCTTTACTGTGACAGCAGCCAGGTGGAGGTAAACTGGCAACACTTAAAAGAAAATGGGAATTTTTACTTAAAAAACCCTTGATTTAAACCCCCTGACTTAAAAGATACCCACAGCAACACCAACCCACATTGTACCATTGGCATTAGTGGCATTAAAATCAGATGTGGTAGCTGGGAATGAGTACAGAAAGCTTTTCTCTGCCCCACTGCCTGCTAATTTGACCCATTATGGCTGAGCCCAGTCAGTGGGACACTTTAAATTACCCTTCAATCCAGCCTTGCAAATAACTCCTATAAATCAGCAGGTCACTGTCAATTTCATAAGTGGAGCCACTTAAGCTATTTCCTGAGACCTGACAATGCTACAGATTATTTTTCTCCCAGGGAACAGGAGGAGTTGCAGTGAGGGCTGGTATATAATAAAAGTTATGGCTTGATTAGCATAGCAGCAATGTGACACCAACTGGAATATCAACATAGAAACAGCAAGCAGAGAATGTTGTTTCTTTTATCAGTGATGAGTAGACGTGCTGTAGACTGAAAGGTCAAGGAGAGAGATCCTTTGAACAAGTGCAATCAGTGATCAAAGAAAGGGGAAAAAGGTAAAAGCTGTTGTGGTAGGATCACTGAAGGAGAAAAATCAGGTGAAGAAGGCTTTTTGTGAGCAATTAATGAAGTCACCCAAAGCACCAATAGTGCTTTAGTGGTACCCAGAGCCCTTTTGGGAAGGGAGAGCACAAGGCTATCACACAAGCTCATTGAAATGTTTTTATACAAATGGAGGGAAAAGCAGTCCAAGAAGAGCCACTCCATATTCTAACTACATGGCGGAGGCTGCAAACGATTTGGAGGACAGAATGATAGTTCGAAGTGATCTCTGACAGACTGGAGAAAGGAGATGAGAAAGTAAAATAGGAAGTTGCCCAATAAGGACAAATGCAAAATTTTGCAGCTAGGTGTGAGCAATCATCTTCTCGAGTAGCCACTATCTGGACAGCATTTGCATAGAGTGGAAGATATGGCTATAGTGCCGTGCAAACTCTACATGAGTCAACAGGGCCCTGCTGTTGTGAAAAAACAAAACCAAACATCACACAGGGTTAAGCAAACAGGAATATGGTCTGTAGGACATATGGCACTCTCAGCACTGGTGTGCTTTGTTGAGGCACCATGTCCTATTTGGAATGCTGCATTTCAAAAAAAGATATGGCCCATGTGGGACGTGGCCTGAGGAGTACAAGAAGGTGTGGAGAGAAACATAGCCCAGGAATAAAGTCTGAAAGGAGTTGTACAAAGAAAACTGGGGGGGAAAAAAAAAAAAAAAAAAGGCAGAACTGCCTTCATTGAGCTAAAGGGCAGTGAGGAAAGGGGCAAACCATTTTTCATACTCTTTCAGAGTAAGAGAAAGTGGAAAATGTTAAAGGCACAGCAAGAAGGATTTGGGCAGAACATCAGAACCACAGCATTGGTCAGGCTGGAAGGCAACTCGGGACATCTGTGGTCCAGCCTACTGCTCAAAGTAGGGTCCATCCAGAGATCAAGCCAGGTTGCTCAGGCCTTGCCCACTCAGGTCTTGAACGCTTCCCAGGACAGAGATAGTGCCTGACTGTCCTCAAAGGGAAAATGTTTTCCCTACAGCCAGTTGGATCCTCCCCTCTGTCAATGTATGACTTCAGTAAAGACCCTGCCTTTTCCTCTTGCTGACCTCCCCATTGGCACAGGGAGGTAGCTGTCAGGTTCCCCCACAGTCATCCCTGCTCCAGGCTAAGCAAGCCCTGCTCACCTGGCCTGTCCTAACAGGGCCACCACTCTGGCCCCTGACTGCCTTGGAGGCCCTGAACTCACTTCAGCATACTGAAATATTTTCTATACTGAAGGTCCAAAATGACAGACAGTTTCGAGTGTGGTCTAACTGGTGACAAGTAGAGGGGCATAATCACTTCCCTCAGTCTATTGCTTGTCCCTGTACATCCCACAAAGGATGCAGCTGGCCCTCTTTGCTCCCAGGACACACCATGACCTCACATCCAGCTTGCTGCCTACTGTGGCCCCAGGGCCTTACCTGCAGAGCCACTCCCCTCCCAAGCAGTCCCCAGCCTGTGGCCTACCAAGGGTTGGCCCACCAGAGGGTAGGACTTCGTCCTTGCTGAGCTTCATGAGGTTCCTGCTGGCCCATCCTTCTAGCCTCTCCAGGTCCTTGTGGATGACTGCCTTACCTTCTTGTGTCAGGTGCACCACCCCAGTCTGGTGTCATCCACAAACCCCATGAGGATGCACTTTTCTTCTTCTCTAAGTCACTGACAAAAATATTAAAACAGGACAGATACCAGCACAGACCCATGTGGAACTGGTCTCCAGGAAGGGTATGAGCTGTTCATCACCACCCTCTAAGCCAAATGACTCAGCTAGTTTTTCTGTCATCTGGCAAGACACCTATGCAGACTGCAATAACCCAGATTGGATACCAGGGTGGAGTGAGAGACTGTCAGAAACCTTGCCCAAGTACTACAAGGAGGACATAATCTGCTGCTCTCTTCCCACCTGCAGATCTATTCCCTTTGCTGAAGATGGTCTTTCTGTAAAGTGTTAACAGCTACCACCATGTGTGCTTGAGAATCACAGAGTTGTCCAAAAGACCAAAGGCTTCCCTCTTTGGAGGCTGAGCAAGAAGGGCAATTAAATGTCTCTTTGTTGTGGTTAACATGGTCACATGAAGCAGTCAAAAAAACATGAGTCAAACCACTCCGGAATGAAAAGACTGGCCCAGACATTAATGACACTATTACTTGGTCAGATTTTGGCCTGTCTTAAAACTTTGGCATTTCCCTTGCCCATCCCCAGTCCAGCAATGCAACAATTAATGTTGCATGCAATCCCAAAGTCCGTCAGGCTGTCTGCTCACTTTTCACTTGTGCTGTGTCCAGAAAACAGGTTCTTCATGTCCTGTCTCAGAGTGCCTTCATCAAGTGTCTTCCTCCTGCAGCTCCAGGACTTTATTGTCCATCAACACAAAAGGAAGCAGAGAGGAAGCATCTTCTATGTTCACTAGAAAGGAGGGAAGAGGACATGGTGGAAGACAAGAGGACTGTTAGGATCCACGAAGCCCGCTCTCATCTTTCTCCCGGACATGAGCATTATTAGTTCTCAAGGGAAATGGGTGGGTAGAAGAGGGAGAAGCAGTCACTTCCCCCCCACCCCCCCCAGCCCTCAGGCCCAGGAAGTAGGATGGCGCACAGGCTGCAGCGGGAGCAGCTCCCTCCCTCCCTCCGCCTGGCCGGAATCCCAGACAGCTCCAAGAAGAAAACGAGAAGGATCTGAAACACATCCAATATTCAGCTGCATAGGTATCAAGACTTGAAATCAAGCCAAGTGCTGGCAAAAGCACAGCAGGCCTAAGCCTGGTAGACTAAAGGCTTTTCTGTGAAAACAAAGAGGCATAGAGACCAGCCTGATCCCTGTCTGCTGCCTTTCTCCCCATGTTGTCTCGGGGTTTTCTGAAACCAGAGCAGAAATGGTGTTTTTTTTCCTCCCAATCTAACTGAATGTGCAGTTTTGGAAACTGAAAGCTGGAAGCAGCCTACAGCACATGGATGTCACAGTGCTCTGCCTACGTCAAAAATGCATGGGTTTGACCCAAAGGAATACCTGAATCATAGTAATTTTCCCTTCATGGAGAGAACAGCTTGCAGAGCTCTCAATATTTTTAAGGTACTTGGATCAAAGGGGCAACCACGCTCACACGAGTTGTTACAGGGCTCCAGCTCACCTGAGAAGCTGCTGCCCCCAGCCTTGCTCGCATCCCACCACTTCATGAGAAATTACCACCTTTCTGCTCTGCTGATGTACGAATGCATATAACTTGCCTTTGGTTCTGTCAAACCAATCTAGTTACAATGCAAACACCACAACTGAAATGATGAAAAAGTACTGAACCTGATGATTATCAAAGCACTGCTAAGAACCAGACATTTGTGTCTTAACAGTTACAGATGAGCACACCCATCCCCCTCCCACTTTGCATATGTTGGAGTGAAGCCACTGGCTACCAGAGCTGCCTGTTGGCAGCACATCTGGTTTCAGCCCAATTCAACCCTATTCCACAAATCCAATTTACAATTGCAACTTCGGAACAGTTAAATTAACACCTTTTTTGGCAGTAACCTCCAGCAGGAAAACAGGCACCTTCTAAAGCAGTTCTGCCGCTGCTGCTGAGGTACTATGGGACTGCAGTATAGGACAGCAGTGTCCTTTCATTAGTGGTTCTTTTTGCTGAAGGTTACGATTTCGTAAAAAAAAAAAGCATGCTATGCATAAATGGGGGATTGGATGTTTATGACTGATGAGCACATTGCTGACAAAGAACGTTTGTCCACATAGTTCAGGAGATGTGCTCCATTTTCCATAGGTATGGATTTAACAAAACCAATACTGCAATGAAAGTAACATTGGCTAAGCAGATTAATTCAGAAATACTTGTGCATAGTTTTAAAATGCATTAGATATCAATTGAACGTGAAGATACCTTGATTTGTTCTACATTTGGCTGTAATTTCAACTTTTTTCAAAATTGAAAGTCATGCACTCCAAGGTAAAATTGCACTCTGCAGTAATAAAGCTCGGCTTCATCCTTGCAATAAACCGCAGATACAGCTGCAAACATGCTCTCCCTATGATAGCCTTCCCAATTAGGTTTTACTTCCCTACCCGCTGAAATGACTGCACACCAAGCCGGTTCCATTTTTTAGCCTCGACTTTTCCTGAACAGGATGTTTTTTGGGGGGCACTCATGAGTGCAGCAGCATCAGCAGTTCCAAACATCTGGAGAACACATCAGTTAACATCCCCATCCTTGCCCCAACAGCTATGAAAGCAGTTTCTAACGTATTAAAGACAGCAGATGCAGTTTAAGGTGCTGTTGTACAACAGTGACAATAGACACGGCCGTTAACACCCGAAGTTTTGTAGCTTGAGCAATGTAACACTAGGAAAAATCATCCATAACAAGCCATAACCCCTTTCAAGTACTCATTTCTTCAAGTAAACATGCTCCTTCTGTCAAAAATGAGCCACCTTGTTCTCTACAGACCATCAGAACAGAAACTTGAAGGATCTTTCAACCAGAACCCTCACCAATTTTAAAAAACCACAAGCAAAACCCAACTCCTAACCCCAAGCTGCACTCTTTTGATACTTCAAGTAAATAAGGAGAGTTTTGTTTAAGTTGAAGACATGCTCCACCAGCTATAAAAAAAAAAAAACCAGAAAGCAAAAAACCATCACTCAATAACTCACAAGCTAAGAATTTGAAACTTGTAGTCTATGAGCTCATTAGTAGTTTAAATAGTAGCATCCCATCTAAAGGAAAGGGATAATTTTTGTCAGATTCTTATAAAAAAAAAAAAGGCTTTATTTTGAACAAGTTTTCTCCATTTGGTTTTACAGTCTCAACATACATATTCATGGACAAGCAGCATTTTCACAGAATAAGAGCCAAATACAAAGAGGAAGCCACTTGGGATTAACAGTTTCAACCTAATTGATTCAGACTTCGGAAAATACTGTATGCTGTCACTTATTTGAGGTAAAGGAACTCCATAAATTAAGATCCACTGTTTAACAGAAGAGTCAACAATGAACTATTTGTGAGAAGTAGGTACCTTTGGGAAGGAGGGAAAAACCCCCAGATTTACTCTAAAACATTTTGAGCAACAATAGAAGAGGGAGGTAGGATTTCCACTTGGTTTGTATTGGTAAACCAATACAGTTTGGACTAACGTGTTTAACCAAATTTGTGCATACTCAGTTTCAAGTTCAATTAATTTTACTGGTAGTATAGCCTTAAAAGATGACCCTAACTGAAGATACATCATGAGCTTAGTTCACATGCTGAATGCTATCACAAGGTAATAATTTCAGGATCAGGTAATGACCAGTGCACAAGTTTTTTTTCCTTCAGGTATCCAGTGAAATCCAATGCTTCCAATGCCCGTTATGACATATTCCAGTTGCACTGTTAATTTTTGGGTGGCTGTGCAATCAGGTCATACAAATGATGCATTTTGTGGAATTCAAGAGTGCTTTAAGAAAAATTGTATTGAGGGGAGAGGGAGAATTCAACCTTCTGCTATCTGTTCATGCAAAAGTATACCTTCAATTTAACAAGGTTTAGATAAACAGTTGAAAGCCATTACACATTGACACATTTATACTAGCTTAAAACTAACTTGTTTATAGAGCAGATCAGCTTGTGTCATTAATCTGTGTAGAAACAATCTTAAACCTTTTAAAATAGTATCCACATTATACTAGACACTGTTTTAAAAGAGAAAGACTATGCTCACCTTTTAGAGCTCAAGATTTAAGCTAGCTCACTAATAATCCTAAATCTCTCTGAAGAGGAAATGGAACTGGATTCATATCCTGCAAACTACAAGAATCAATGTTAAATTCCTAGTGCCTAGCAGAAATACCACAGGCTTCAGTTCCACCATTTATTGCCAGGCACTGCTCAGTTTCTTCCAGTGAATTAAAGCATAATTTCTGTACTTGCAACAAAACAAACAATGAAGCCATCTTCACATAGTGATACACTTCTTTAAAAAGGTTACTGGCAAAATAAATTCTACAATCCAGTTGGCCAAACCATCCAGTGCAAACAACAATTGAAATTGAATTGACGGAAGAATTTAGTTGTAGGAGGTAAAGCAGATTCATTTAGAAAAGCTCATATTTCAATATTATTTTGTTTGTCAGCTCCAAGTTCCAGTGAGCAAAATGGTTTTATACTTATGTTAGAGGCAGGGAGAAGCTGGTTTGTTAATCTGGCTATGTAATGCTTCCATACCCTTTCTATTGCTTGCCCCCCTTTTTTTTTTAATTGTAATAATCAAGGAGCAGATTTATCATTTATCAAGCTCTGACTCAGGACAAGAAAAGCCCTAGTAAATGCTCTCTCCAATTGGAAAGCTATATTGTATTACATAGCTTCATGTACATAAAGTCATATCTTGCAGAAATACGATCAGTGATGACAATTTTTACTCTTATACATTGAATAAAAGCAAACATGAATTAAATTGCAAGTCAGCCACTGTACAAATTGTCTCTCAAGATGTTCCAGCATTTTAATTAGACTTCTAAATCCTTAAGAGTTGCACAATCTCTGATATATAGCTATTGTGAAATTAAAACTTGGACAGAAAGATGGCTTATTTGTGAATAAACTGTCATCTATCCATTAGCTTTTATCTCACTTCAGACTATTTAAAAGCACATAAAGGTAGAAAAAAAAAATCCGCTAGCATCCAATTAGTTTCCTATGGCACTGAATGCTAACAAAATGCTTTTAATTAAATGACAGCTAAGAAAAAAATAAACAGTCTATTAAGAAATTTGATCCTTGTATTAAATCAGTCTAATAAGAAACTTGATCCTTGTATTTAGGACCTTGCATTTCCTTCAATAAATCCCATGTTATCATGTTGCATGGAGCATGAGTTTTTTAAAAAAACCTCGCCTGCCTATTGTTAATCATTGCAATTTTTGGTTGTGTGTTTTTTTTTGTTGTTGTTGTTGTTGTTTTTTTTTTTTCTCCAAGCTGCACTAGACAACTTTCTTTCCAGCCAAAGACAAGGAATTTAGTCAAGAATCAGAAAAAAATTGAACTATGAATTCTGGCACAGCCAGGAGTAGCAACTCAACTACTCCAGAGTGCTTAGGAAATAGGCTTTAGATCTTACACCAAAAATTTGATTTATTGTAAATGCCACAGTCACATTGATAGACAGAGCACAGACTTCTGGTAACAAACAAACATACATTTTCGTAACTAAGCATTTCTACTTGGTAAATAAATGCATTTCGTACAGCCTTCCTTTTAAATGTGCCTAAACTAACCTAAATAAGCAGACAGCATAGCAGAAAAGGGAAACTTATGTAACTGTTTCTTAAGCAGTATAATATTTTTACTATGTATATAATATTTTATATTATATACACACACATTTTCATCAACAGTTCAAATTATACCCAAATAATAATAATTAAAAAAAGAAAAAAAACCAAACCCAAACAAAACCGAAACTGGCGGTCCTCCAATACATTTACCACCTTTCCCTCAGGCATAGTTAATCCAGGTATTTGTCAAGATAGAGGAATGACAGTTAAAAAGACTCCCCCCACAAGAAACAAGTTACACAAAGAATACTGTATCACTACAAATTTTTTATTCAGAAGCCCATCTTTAAAAAAAATCTCATTATGAACTTGTTTGGTCAAACTACAACACCTTCTAGCAGACATACAGTAAAAATGGCATGGCTCAGAATCGACCAGATCTTTCACGATCTCTTGACCGCCTTCTATCACGTTCACGTCCTCCTCCTCCTCCACCACCACCTCCACGACCACGATCTCTGGATCTAGACCGACGTTCACGGGACCTCGATCTGGATCTATGCCTTCAAAGAAAGTTTGAATATTTTACTGTGTCATCACATTCAGCAACTTACTTTGCAGTACCACACAGTGGAACACTGAAGGATGTAAGTAATGAGGGAAGACAACATGGCATTAGAAGGATTTGTAAACTGGCCCTCAGGCTGCAAAATCATGCATTTACAAACCAAACAAACTTAACACTGAGGAGTCAACACATACTGTTAAAAGACTCAACTGTTCACTGCCAGTCATCCATCATAATGGGTGTACAAAACTTTAACGAAAGGCATGTAGAAGAACCAAATGCACTGTTGCACAGCTGTTAATTAAAGAAGCAAGAGAAAGGGACACCAGCTTTTGCAGTTATGAATAGCTCTTAACAAGGCACTGCAAAAGCCTACAGCTCTTTCTAAGTTAAAACAACTGGATTAATTACCAATTACAGCTCAGGTTTTTTTTTTTTTTTAATTCCTGCCCCCTCCCTTTCATTAAGCTGTGACAGCTTTAGCTACACAATGAATTTAAATAGGGCCACCAAGAAAAACCAAAATGTATGGAGAATTCAGCTATTTTGTTTGTTTTACCACAGACTGAAATTGGGGTATCAGTAAAACAATCATATTGCAAAGTCAAACACTCAAACCCAATCTTTCTTGCAATACAAGCTGATACCTTTTAATTAGCCTTACTAAGTCAGAGATCCAGATTCATAGAAGTGACCAAAAGACTAATACAACAGCACACTTCGTGTTTTCCATAAATCATTCAAGCATCTTAAAAGTTCACATTTACATTTAAATTCATATTAATTGGAATATTTTAGAAAATTATTTAGGCACAAATACATGTGCCTAAGCAACAAAATCTACATTTTCCAAAGTTAAATTCATTCTCACAAATTCTAAGACATTGCCTATTAAAGACATTTATAGGAAAAAACATGTTCATAATCCCAGGCTCCTTCTGTGATTAAAAGAAACCTACAAAACTGCGCTCTGCATAAAAGGAAGCAAAACAATTTTACATGCCTATCCCAAATATCAATGTCCTAAAAGGGAGTAGATTGAATCCACCTCTAAGCGAACCATCCACAAGACAGGTATGATAGTACCTTGTAGAAAGGCTTATACCTCTGCTGTTATCTTAATAAATAAATAAATAATATTAGTAAGATGTGTTTATAGCCATTTTTTTGCCATTAATCAAAATCAGTATTCCTTTGCCCTACTGAGAATTCCTTTCAAGAAGGATAAATCACATTGTGAGGTCAGCATTAACAAAAAGTGAGCTCAATGCAGTGACTCTGTTACTAACCCTAAGGAATGCATACAGGCTAGAAAAGATAGCCATTCACTATTAAAAACAAATAAGGTGGGGTCCTGAATATAATCTACAGATATGCTCAATTGTGCATGATGCTGAAAGTGGCCAATCTGATCCTGCCAAAATGCCCACTAGCCAAGTAGCTTGCTTCTAACAGAGCCCAGAAGCAAATACATTTCGACAAGAGTAAAATAAAGAGGCATAAAAGCAATTCTTCTCCCAAATAACGTCTGCCTGTAACACTTTTGTGGTCTGGAGATTTGAATCAAAGGTAGGTCCTATGTACTTAGTAACTCAGTGAATATCCTTCTCCTCGAACCCTGCCTTCTCTTAATGCCACATCAACCTTCAGCATCCACAGCACTACAACTTTCTTTTTTAAACAAAGACCTATGCCTTTGTTCTACATGGGCTACTTGCTAGCTTTACTCAATGCCTTTCATTGGCATGTGTTAGAACTGCATTAGAAAAAACAAAAACAAAAAACAAGAGAGGACATAAGTTTAAAGATTTGCCTTCAGAATGTTCAGCATCTGATCCTTAATTTTCCTGTTTTAATGTTGTTTAAAAGCAAACTTACTTTTTACGCCGTCGCCCATACAACTCACGTCTTAACTCTCGAGAAATTGGCTTCAAATGCATAAAGTTGCAGAAACCTCCTCGTGTACACTCTCTGAAACAGAATTGAAGAGACACAGTTAAAATTCCCATCTCTACACAGTATCTGATTGCCCTAAGCCCTATCTAGCCATCTGAAAGCTAATCACTTCTAACACTAAAACCAGTAAATCACGAATATAGTTTACTGACACTGACTCATTCCTAGCTCAAAGTCCCAAGACGACAGCAAAATTCAGGAGACTGACTGCAGGCACTCCATATTAACATTACCTGAAGTGTTTCTTCCTACACTAAGCTACACACAAAAGCCACACCCATGCAACCACCCTGTCTGTGCAAGCATTTCAAAGATACTGTCTTAGGGAAACAGGAAGTCAGTCACTTTTTACCCCATTTCATATTGACGGCAACAGGCCTCTCTGAAGTCAGTCACAGGGGAGAGCTCAGCATGAATAGGCTGTCCATTAAACCAGCGGTTGTTCAGGTCAATCACAGCCTTTTCCGCGTCTTCTTCACGGCGAAACTAAAAGCAAAGTTAACATTTTTCTCATGTTATAGAGAAGCAACAGAAGTAGATTAAATATTCCTATCAAATCAGTTATGCAACATCTGAGGCTTAGGACTAGTAACCAAACTAGAAGCAACTTCAGAGTTCCTGGGACAGTCCATCAAATTCAAGGGTAAAGATGCTAGCTTTTCATCAATCAGGACTCAAAGCTGATCAAGACACTGGCATTTTCTCTTAATTATGTTCTATTTGGTCTTTCAAGTTTTGAAGCTTGTGTTAAAAGATAAAAGATTGTGTTTTCTTAATACAACTTTAAACAAAGAGAATGCTTAAGAGTACTTTCTAGAGCACTAATGCTCCAATGTAATTTTTTTTTTTTCAAACTAAGAAATCTGCATGAGAACTGAAGCTCTCATCCATTTAAATTAGAATTTACAAAAATCTGATCCTGTTTTAAAATGAACATAAAACTTCAGTTCCTTTTCACAGCTAACCACTTGCAAACTTTTAAAACTAACTTTTATTTCTGATACTGACCTACACAGCTGAGAAATTTAGGCTTGAAAATATTTTCCAGTTAAGAGAAGGTGCAGCAAAAACATTGAAAAAACCTCGACACTCCCAACACTGTGTACACACAATAAAATTTCTGCAGGTGATAATTTTGTACTGATTATTCAAGAGATATCAACAATTTTTAAGAGCTAAACCTAAGTGCTTCAGTCTGCACCTTAAACCACCCAGCTACTGCCAAATGTAACTTGGTTACAAGATGTTTTGTATAATTGGGAAGTTAGAACATAAATGCATCTGTTGAAAGTAAACACACCTGTTGCGAATAACCTCTGCTCATAATGAAGTGCTTAAAAGGCAGTGTGATGGGAAGACAGACCCCAAATTATTCCTGGCAAACTAAACAGTCCAGCAGTGGTGACTGTGTTTGTAACAAAGTAAAAAAAAAAACAAACGTTAATCTTTATGAAAACAGCACAGATTTTGACTATCAAGAAAGCGTCTCATCATCTCTTAAAATTTCTTTCAGATTCCATTCACATTTTCACTCTTTCTACTTTATATTGTAAAATTGGAGAGAAGCTTATATCCTGAGGAGCTACTCTCACAAAATCTACAAGCATACAGTAGCTTTTAGAATTATAGATCAATAAATATCACCCTATCGATTACATAAGCATGTCTGTCTTTATCCTACCTTTACATATACATTTCCAACTAGATGATCTCCAAGGTTATCACAAACATTCATCTCCTCAACTTCACCGTATTTTTCTTCCATTTCTGTGAAGACCTCCTAAGCACAAAGCAACCAATTAAAAGTTTGCAGCACATTAGTTGCACAGTACAGAAGTATTGCATTTAGCTATTGGTGTGTATAAAAGAAGTCCTTTCCTAAAAAAGGCAAACCAAAATAACTTGGTTTTGTATTTCAATTTTAAAATTAGTACTTTCTTGGCCTGTACTGTATCCATCTGGAAGTACAACACTGACAGGATACAATAAAAAGCTATGGAAAACAGCAGACATACAGTATTTACACAATACATAAGATGCACTGAAAACACAATATAAGCCTTGATGCTATAGCTTTACCTAATTTGCTTCTATGCAAGTAATTAAGTATATTTTAAATCTATAGGAAAGAAGAGGATTATGAGATAAAAATGCAAAATCCCTTAAGTTGCTGATTCTTGTACTTCCTGGCAAGTTTTATACAAGCACCTGAGGAAACAAACACTTCTCTCTGAATCCATTTAATTGTGCCGTACATTGAATCTATATAGCCCATTTGTGTTGACAAATCCATGAACACTTTAATGCATTCTCACATCTCTTACATACCTCAAAGAATTCATCATAATGTTCCTGCATCTCGACATCGCTCACAGCACCTGTAAAAATCAAGAGTCATACTGATTAGAGCGTATACATAAAGGGGGAAAGATTTTGATCACACTACAGAACAATCTAGAAAGGCCATCTGGAGCATAAAAGACACCATATAGCATGGAGCTAACTAACAGGAATATTAAAAATAAGTACGTGTGAAGAGCTTTGAGTCCTCAAAATAATATGTCAAAACATTACATTGACATGATCAAATGAAAACAAGTTTAAATCAGAAACAAACTTGTATGCCACAAATTTAAAGGAAGGGGAAAGGAATTACTTTGAAATACCACTAAAATTTAATGTACAGTCCTACTCTTTATCTACCGACAACTTTAACTAAACAGAAGGCAAGTGCTTTGTCACATTTCCATATTTTAAAGCATGATTAACAATTTAGTGTTCCTCTTCCTAAAGGCAGAAATTCATTTTAACATGTCCACCTCTCCAGCACATTCACTAGAATTTGATTTCACAATGCGACACAGCCCAGAATTTTTTTTAATTTGATAAGTTCTTAAAATGACATACTTTTGTCAGTGCCCTCAAAGAAGGGTACCAAAATGCCTTGCAATAGAGAGCAATTTTCTAATTTAGTTGTGAATATCACTACTTTTTTCTCCTGTAGTCCTGCAGAACACCTTTTAGTGCAGGACAAGCTAATCATATATTCAGATTAGATTTTCATGATCCAAGCTGGACTTCACAAATGAACATTGCTTGCCTGCTGCTATAAAAAACAACATAAGTTTGGCTGATTTTTCAAAGTATTAAGAATATAAAAGTGAATTTTGTTTATTTCTTCGAGTCTACAGAATTTTAAACTACATTAAGCTGTATACATTAAAGCCTAAAGTATTAGCTTTTCAGCGGTTAAATGGTTTACTAAGATTAAATGGAACAGTCTTAAAATGAACCCTGTATTCTACGCTAGAAAAATACTCTAGCCTTCAAATTGTAAGCACTACTGTTTCAGTTCGCAGAATGTGGAAGACAAGAAACTGAGCCAACAAAGCTGAGTTTATTCACTTTGCGCTGCTATGAAAAAAACGAGATGCTTTGGGCTCATTTTTGGCTTATCTTACCATCTGGACGAACTTCACGTTTTTCTTCAAAGGCTCTAATACTAACCAGCTACACTTTCTGGACTCTAATTACTTTTGTTCCATCCAGCTCATCTCCTGAAGAAGGCTAAAGGGTGAGTGTTATATATAGTTTAAGCTAACGATGTTTCTGCATTTGAAACATGTTTGCTTTTAAGAACTTTCTTCCTCCCCACTGCTTCTCCATGGTTATACAGCAAATTAAGGAAATATCAAACATTAAACCAGTATTTCTAGACAGCTTAATACTTAACTATATTCCCAAGGTTCTGCCAACACCACTGATAACAGCTTACTTATAGCTAAATATTTTTTTTTTTAAAGATATCAGACAGAGGCCTCATGAGCCATGTTGGGAATAACTACTTTTTAGCAGATGGACAATTGCTAAAAACTTACAAGTAGATTCCATTGTCAAATTAGGAGATCATAAGCAAAAGTTAGTTAATGGCTACTTCAATATCCTTCTAAAGAGGGAAGCATTCATGTGCAACAAGCTTTACAAACATTCATATTCCAGGGCCACTGGTATCTGAACCTTGAGAAGCCCAATTACTAATTAAAATACTCAGGAAAACTATTGTTGCAAAATCTAGGGTTAATTCTCTACGACGGCAATAGAAAGGAAGACAGTTAAACAACAACAACAGAAGCATTAAATAGCTACCCAAGTTATCCATTTAAAATACATGCAGAACGTAAGTAGGGACAAATACCAAAAGAAAAAAAAATGGGAGCCAGGAGTTTCAGCAAACCTACTGGTCACAGAGCTCCAGCTCTACCACAGATGGTACAGTTGGGCTCTGGTAAGTATCTACCCACTTGCCAAGACCAACTGGATACCAGCATTGAAAACGCTAGAGAATCCGTTCAAGACTCTTGCAGCTGCACAATCTAAACAGCTTCACAGACCAAACTGCTGTAACTCTGTGCAAATTAGTTACCAGCGCATAGAGAATTCAGGGACAGAGTGGAAATACCCAACTGTACATTTTTTGATTTACTAGAACAGCATTAATTACTAAACATCTGCAACAAGAAAGCCTGCAAACCAATAGAACTGTTTAAGTGTCTAGACACACATAGGTCATTACTTATCTAGCTTGATTGTGTGACACACACACACAAAAAATCAAGTTACTTAATTGGGCCACTATTACTTTTAGAAGCAGAAGAGACAGTGTTGACTTTTGTGTTAGTGGCTCATTTCACAAAGCACATCTAATCAAATGCTGGTAACTAATCCGAACTAGTCTATAATCCAACAGTCAAAAAAAGGAATAGCCAAACAAAGCTTTATTACCACACAGTCAATATTCACTTCAACAAGAAACATTAGTTAGAAAATAACACCAATCCTTTTTGGTCCTATTTTTTTTTTTTTAAATCTTATTCTAATATTGGTAATTCAATCACAATCATGTATCAGTAATCACAGATCAACAATCCTGGTCATTTAACTTCTGCCAGTCTCACAATAGGTATGTTTTCTTATGCCCGTTTCTACTTCATGAGGAGTCATTATTCATGACCATACCCAAATGCCTTCCCCTCCTCAAAAGTACTTTTACAGATATCTTTTCCCATGTAAATATACAACTTGGTTTTGGAATTTAAATTTTAAAAGCTTGGAAGGAATTTTAAGCATGCACCTATCCCAAAAAGGACAGCTGCCAGAAGGGAAACATTTCTCAGTCAAAGCATATTCTTCCAAGGTAGACTCTAAATGGAAGCTGCATTAACCTAGGGCAAATTTCTGCATGCAGTCTGAACAGTTTCAAATTGAAGTTCTCTTAACATTTACAGAGCAGGAAATTTGTTCTGGAAGAAGCCAACATGTCAACATCCTGCTCTTTTAGACAGTGAAACCTAGTGGATAGCATAAAAAGATATAGAAAAGCATTTCTAGGATGCAGGCAACTGGCAGGGAAAAAGCTGGAGGGAAGAAAGCAGTGTAACCAAGCCTGCTTCACAGGGCAAGTAAAATTTCAACCCTTTTTGATTTAACACATGGTATTCAGATTCCCCTCTTATTTTTGGGAGTAGGGAGGAAGGTAGTGGGACAAAATAAATGTTTTTTTGGGGGTGTTTTTTGATGTGGGTTTTTTTTTTTTTTGGACACATTTAACGAAACGTGGTCAGTTTGATCTGTTAAACTAAAATGGTAGACCAGCTTAAGTCGACACTGAGCTCTGACAATCAAGCCCAGGGAACCAGTGAAGGAACTTGTATGAACTTACAGCGCAAACCGTCAGCAGACTGGGAAGAGTTTTGAGGGTTACGGTAAATGTTCAAGAGGGCAATGGTCTGAAATACAAAACGCAACAACTTTATATTATGGAAAATAATTTTTAACAAGAAACCGGTTTCCTTTAGGGTCGCTTTTGCCGAGTCTGTGCTGAAAAAGAGGTGGTTATTCTCTACCAAGGAGAACTTTCACTTAGCTGGTGACCTTTCTGAATCAACCTAACACTGTAAAGTAACAGAGATCTCATGATACTGCATTATTGTATTTTATTTTGTTCACTAATATTACTATAGAGGGGGTTTGTATGATTTCAGGCAGATAAATAATAGATGGTGTCCAAACACAGTATTCGAATTACTAGCATAATACTCTGTTTTAATTGGATTTTACTGATTTTTTTTTTAGTAGCAAAACCCCAGAAAAGGAAGTAATACAATAATTACAGCATAACATGAAATCTCCATTTTCCTAAAAAAGTTAAGATGAAAGAAAACCCACAGTTTTGGGAAACTTACCGTACATCACATATAGACCTATTGTTTTTGTTTGTATTTGTTAAATCAAGAATTTGAAAAACGTCTGCAGGTTAAGCCTTTAAAAAGAATGCAGTGTTACTAAGCACTCAAGTTGCACTTTGCAGTACTAAAGAGAATCTGCATCAAGTCCAATTTATGCAGTCAACTCTGCATTCTGAATTGCACACATTTGACAAGTTCTTGATCTATGCGCAAGAAGAGTTCCATCACTTGTCCTGTTTGCAACAGCTTTATGTCAGCAGCTCAGAAGCCAACACTATTTTCTCATAATTAGGAGTGGGCTCTTTAACACCATTGTTTAAAAAAATTTCTCCAACTGTGGGACTTACAGTGTGAGCCGTCAGCCGTCTGTGCACTGTTTTGGGGGTTACGATAGATGTTTTGAATCAAGATGGTCTGCGGGGAAAAAAAATAAAAAGGGGAATTCTACTGGCTGCTGTGCATATAATAGACAATTGCAAAGAGACAACTTGTTTGCAAACAGCTAAAAGTAATATTTTATTCTTAAGACTTCCTTTTGTATTTGCAGAATATCTTCCAAAATTGCATCCAGACCATCATATTATGAAAACAGTTTTAATTAACCACCAAGAAAGAGCTGCATTTGTCTCAACAGCTATCCTCAATATGGGAAGTGTGAGGCACTGTACCCTAAAACACCCTACCACATGATATTCTGGAAATGCCTAGCTTTTGAGACCAGATTCATTATTGTATGTCTAGGGGAAAAAAAAAATAGTGTTATGTGCACAGCATATAAGATAAAATGCCACAGAGTCTAAAATGTTACACCAGACAGTAAAGTTTTTAGGCAAGTGCTGCATCTCATTTTCTGCATCAGGAATTTCTTGGTGGAATTTCTGTTTAAATAATATAATAGCATCATAGGTTCACATGTTTCCGATCCTTCAAATAAGGACAATATCCTTTTAGCCCTTCTGCTTTTTACTTGAAGAATTAGCCCAGGCAGACTTGAAACCTTACATTTGTACCGTTCTTCTTAAAATCAAGTTGTCTGAAAAAACAAACCATGTTTAAGTTAGTAAACTAATATTACAAAAAAAAATCCAAACGTCCATATCACTGTAAGCAGCTCAAAAACTGAAATTTGATTACTTAAAATACAAGCTCAATGTTAGTTAATATGAATCGCAATCCCCGAATAATTTTAGCTTACACATTATTATTAGTCACAGAAATCAGAGCTTGAAGAAGTCATAGACCAGCAATGTCATACATAAATATGCTGCCCACTTAACACATTAAAAAAAAAAAAAATCTGTAACATGACATTTAAAAATCACACACTTGCTTTATAATGGGCGTGGTCATACCAACCAAAGCTTTGTGTATCCGTGGCCCAGGTTTAAAATAACTATGTTTTATCCTACAATTGGAGAGAGCCAGAAACATGCATACAGTTACAGTGTTTCTGCTGATTGCTGGTAATTTGATCACCCTGGATTGCACGACCTTTCCTAACACAGCTCTTCTATGAAGAAGTTGCACCAGCAACACGAGAGAAAAATATTGTGCTGGTAACTTCCCATTAGTAAGATATCTGTTGTTCTATTTTCTATCACAGCTGATTATCAATCTGCATACAAATAAAGGTTTCTCTAGTGAACTCTACACATCTGCCAGGTACATTTGAGATGTTACAATACAGAACATCTGTCAGGTGATGCTTCAGTGGTCCCAGATGTCACTGGATGAACCTGCCTTGCTGATCTACCTCAGCTGGTATTGTTAACTACAGTTTCTAAAGCAAAGTTAAAACTGTACTGACAGAGGAAACTGTTGTTGCAAATAAACTTGTTTTTTTTGTAAAAAAAAAAAAAAAAAAAAAAAAGTAGTTTGGGGTTTTGTTGCTTGATTCACATTTTTAATGACAACTACAGTCGAAGTTGTCTAATTTAGAAAAATTTCCTAGCAGCCAATGACCTAAATTCAGGTCTCCAAACAACCAATCACATCTCTGCATGCTCTCCACGTAGGTCAGCAACATCGAGTCATTTCGAAAACAGGCAATATTCTTTTTGAGATACAATATGTACACTAAAAAATTATTAAATTCCCAGATGTGGAAAACTGTTTTTGTAGATGGAAGTACCAGCAGTGGTTCCTATCAATCAGGAACCCAGCCAGTGCCCCCTAGAACTCCCCCCTGCCTAACCACAAAGCTTAACTTCCTGAGTACCATCACTCTGAACTCCAGTCATATGGACAGTATTTGCCTCCCTAATTCTCTCCAAGCCAACATCAGTCTACCATTCTCATCAATCCTGCTCCACATGAGCTAAAATGAACTTGCAGAGGACTCCACCGCTATGTGAAATTTACCTTTGTAAGTAGAACTGCTGATAATGCAACAGCTTTCATAGGCACTACTTGTCATATACAATATTCCCCAACAATCTATTTATCTGTATACCTTGACAATCAGCAGTGATAGAAAGAGGCAAAGCATACAGTTGTCCAGGAATGTAATTTCTGAAAACTACAGAGCTCATAATAAGAAAAACCCTATCAGTCACTTGCTTTTTTTTTTTTTTTTGCCAGACATGCAGTTACACATCATGTCTTTAACAATATTCACATAGCCAAAGACTAAATTATCTGTGAAGTCAACTGACATATACACCCTCAGCAACCAGGCAAGTTGTTTTCGAGAAACAATTATTTCAAATTCAAAGGAGTATGTAAGTTACATTTGAAACTTAAGAGCCTGGGTCAAAGAGCAAATCTAACTACAGATGAGTTGCTCTTATTAATTAGTCTTCTTCCATTAAATGCATAAAAGACTTAAGTTCATGCCTCTGAAATAGGCAGAACATGCTGACATTGTTTGTGATTAAAAAAAAAAATCTGGGATGGTTTAAGTGCCTAAACACCACTGAGAAGGCACACTCACCTGAAAGTTAGCACTGGTTGGTCTCTACTACAGGCAAGCTTACAACAGCATCGCTTCCTGCAGCCATTAAGGGTGACAGGAGATAATTAGAAATGCTGGGAGAAGTAAATTGAATACCCCCAAAAAAGCAAAAACCCATATAAACTGGGGCCAAAAGTGAACTACTTAATCTGGAGCTCTGCAACTACTCACTTGTATTTGAGAGCCTACGCTTTAAAGAAGCAAGAATGTACTGCCACAAGAAGAGAAAACAAAAGGAAAACAAACCTGGCTAAATGTCGGTTTGTTGTGCAACCGAGAACATCTGTCTCCATGACGACAAGCTCCAATTTTGAAATAAAATGAACAGTTGACTCTGTGAGTGAAAAAAAACCACAAAGTATTTTCAATATTAGAACAGAAAAACATTAACATACAATTCCTATAAAACATATGCCCTTAACTACCTTTATATTGATGTAAAGTACTATAGAAAAACAGAACAAAATCAGTATAGGCAAGCATTACAGCAAACCTGTTCATGTTCATTCCTCTTTACCCCTAATTTACAGCAAGTCATCTAATCAATTTCACCCGCTACTCAAACCCAAAGTGCATTTGTGACACCATCATGGACAGAAGCACTCACCCCTGTTTTACCCTTCCAGTTCTCTATTCTTGTCTTTGTATCGGTTTCACTGAGTGATGGGATGCGAAATAATGTGAAAAACAGTCTGAAAAGTTGCACTATGAGCTATATGGTTGTGTCTTAGTTCATGGAACCCCTAGTCTGGGCAACATAACCTGCTTTAAAGCTGATTCAGCTGCACCTACCTAATGTTTTACAAAACACCTCTTTTAAAGTTTTAGTCAAAGGTAACTCAGAGTGCTGCCAACATAGTATTTGAAGGAATTCAGATAAGAGAAAAATCATGTTACAGAGAGAATACACATAAGCAAAATAAAATAATTTAATAAGTCATCTCCATGAATGTAGCTAATAATTCTAAAAGGAAGCCTTTTTAAAATTTTAAACCACAAATTTTTCTTGATTAACCATCACCTAATGTCAACTTCAAATTACGCTGGTCTAGGAATCCCACTAGGACTCTCATGTTTAAGTGTAATCCACATGGAATGATAACAGAACACCATACAGAGTTTAGTTACCTTCACTGGCCAAACTAAATGCAAAATTCTGAAGGGCAAGAGAACTATTATGGACCATGTATGTATAAATGAAGTTTAAGAATTCTTCTGGAAGATTATTATTACCATGCTCATAGTTATCATCAATTGTTTCCATAATCCTGTGTAACCAACATCAACTCATGGAAAGGGAAAATATAGTATTAAAGCATATCTGATTTTTAGCAAAACATTTTACTGTAAAATGTTACCACGCTTACTCTTCATTTTTACATTTCTGAAAATACACAGTTAGCATTACAATATACTTACTGTCATTTCTGAACTCTACCCTGAAACAAAAAAAAATGATCTAACTATAAAATTACCAATAGTGCCTCCAACTTCAACACTTTCTGGAGAGTTCTGCTTGCTTTTTGATTAGAAAATAAGGAATTTAATGGCTGCTGTATCAGCATACACTCATACTGTTAAACTTTAATGCATTATATCAGGAAGGAGGCCACAGTAACAGAGCTCAAGAGAAGCTGCAGATACTGTCTTTTCTGACAGACGAGCGAATTGAAACTGGCATGTTGCACTAGAAGGCAAATAGAAGCCTCACGGTCAGAGGCTGACAAGAGTAATTTAGTCCAGCAGCACATCGATGCCCCCTTTCATTTTTACAAGTGGAAAAACACGTTGGTTTGGTCAGGCTGACGGTGACCAAATTTTCGTTAGGAGGGTTTTGCAAGTACGCTTCCAACAACCAGAGAACCTAGAGACGTTCCCGACGCGTGGAAGGCTGCAGGCAGAAGCCTGAGGATCAGGATGCAGCAGTCGGGGAAATCCTCCGCACCCTGGGGAGGGGGGAGAAATAACCAGTCGCTGTCCTTGCAGCAGAGCGGAAGCTCTCGGGCTGCTGCGAGGCGCAGAGACGCGAACAAAAGGGGAAGAGGCGGCCCATTTCCGGCAGAAGGCGGCGGGAAGCTCGGCACCCAGCGGCCCCGACCGCTCCCGCCCGCCGCCAGAGGAGCGCGGCCGTCGGGGGAGGGGCGGGGAGGAAGGGGTGGGGGGGCGCGGCAGCGCGCCACGAGGCGCAGGCACACCCGCATGGCGGCCGGAGGAAGGGGAGAGGGAGAGCGGGAGAAGGAGGAGGGACTCCCCGAGGGGAACAGACCCAGCCCGTCCCGGGAGGGGAGAAAGAAGCGCAGGGGGCGAGGCCGGCGGCGCGGACACGCGCAGGCCCCACGCGGCGAGGGGGCGCGCGCGCGCGCGCCCTGTCCCTCCACCCCTCCCCGTCCTTGGCGGCGCGCGCACGCGCTCTCCGGCCGAGGGGGGAGGGGAGGAGGAGCCGCCGCGCGCCTGAGGGACAGGGTTGGGGGAAGGGAGGGAGCGCGCCCGCCTCGCTTCCTCTTCTCTTCGCGGCCGCGCGCCGCCACGTTCCCCCGCGCGGCCGTGGCTGGGGGGGGGGGGGGGGGGGGGGGAGGGGGAAGAACGCCCGAGCGCGCGCCCCGGTCCCGGGGGTTCCGTTGGCCCCTGAGGCGGCAGTGGAAGAAAGGGGCCAGGTCCCCCCGCAGGAGACGGGGCTGGGGGGGGGGGGGGGGGGAAGGCTGACCGCCACGACCCATACAGGCCGCCCGGGCGGGCGCTGCGCGTAGCCGTGCCCCGCGCGCCCCGCCACCAGCCGCCGGCCTCCCTCGAGCTCCCCCCGAAGCGCCTAAGCCGCGGGAGAGGCGCGGAGCGGCGCGGGAAGGAGGGATGGGCCACTCACTTGTCCTTCTCTGTTCCGAAGATGGAGGCCAGATACTCCGCCATCTCCCACCGCCCGCCCGCCGGACAGCCCGGCGCCCACCGTGCACGTCACTGCCGCCGCGCCGGAAACACTTCTACGGAGCCCCGCGCGAGGAGGGGAGGGCGCGGCTCCTTGCGCATGCGCCCGGGACCGCCAGCCCCTCATTGGGTGCGTGGTGTGGACCGCTTCTTTCTGTAGCGGCGCGGGCAGGGCGTGCGGGGCTCGCTGGCGGCATCCGCGGCCGCGCATGCGCTCTACGGGGCAGGGGGCGGCGGGGAGCCCGCGCTGTAGCCCAGCGGAGATGGGTGCAGCGGGGGGTTCTGGCCGCATCCCCGGGACGGTGCTTGGCGGCTCCCGCTGAGTCTATGGCTCTGTCTTAGCCAGAGCAGAGGGGAGAGCTGAGCTCTTCGCCGCAGGAGTCCGGGGGGTGGTGCCTCGGGGAGGGGCAGGAGTCCGTGGGGTGAGCGGCCAGTGGTGGAACGGGAGGCATCCCGTGGGCAGCTGGAGCGTCTCTTGTTGGAAAGTAAAATGTGGGAAAGCAAGATGTGAGGTTCCAGCCATCTGGATGATAAAGGAAGATCAATACTAACGAGACCATCGGGACGGTCAAAGACATAATACTAACATAATAATATATAAGGGCCTTGGAGAGATTACTTTGAAGTACGTTTTCTTGTAATTGTAAAAAGTTATAGCCCAGACTCGTGAGAATGGTATCTTGGGCCGGATAACTGCCCCCAAGTGCATGGGATGTGTGAATGTCCTTGGGCCTGGTCTGTGAATGAGTGGAAAAACAAGTAAGACAAACATCACATGAGTTTAGTGTGTTCTTAATAACAATTAGTGGAAAAACACCTTTTTGTAAACATCTTAGTCCAGGCCTGTACCTGTAAATCCTATAAATTGTCAATGGTGAATAAAGAAGGCAGCCTAGGCCTAGGTCAGCTCTCGGCTTGGCCAGGCTCTGTACTCCTTCCTGGACAAGATCTCTGCCTCTGCATGAATTGCTGTCTGCGTCCTGGTATGCGTCATTCTTAATCGCCGCAGTCTCTTGTGGCCTGAAAGATCCGAGTGTGTCTTGCCCGGAGTGTTGCATCGGTCTTAAAGCACCTTATGCGATCCCGGTGATTCAGCTGGGGGAACTACTGAAGCGTGGTGTGCCTCCATGTCCAGATTTCCTGATTACAGCCCCCTCACGTTCTGCAGCACGGTGTGTGGCCAAAACTTCCAAAGCAGCCTGAGTTTTGCCAGAAGGAAGCTCTGAGCTGAAAAAAGACAGCTTAGCCAGTGCTTCAAGGAAACTGAGGAGCTTCTGATAGATCCTGAAGCACGCAAGCACGCGGCTAAAGGGCCTGACAACTGGGAATCACAGAATGTTAGGGATTGGAAGGGACTTCAAAAGATCATCTAGTCCAATCCCCCAGGAACACCTACACAGGAATGTGTCCAGGCAGGTTTTGAATGTCTCCAGGGAAAAAGACTCCACAACCCCCCTGGGCAGTCTGTTCCAGTGTTCTGTCACGCTTGCAGTTAAGAAGTTTCTTCTCACATTTAAGTGGAATCTCCTGTGTTTCCGTTTATATCCATTGCCCCTTGTCTTATTATTGGTTGTCACCGAGAAGAGCCTGGCTTCGTCCTCATGAAACCCACCCTTTACATATTTATAAACATTAATGAGGTCACCCCTCAGTCTCCTCCAAGCTAAAGAGACCCAGCTCCCTCAGCCTTTCCTCATAGGGGAGGTGCTCCACTCCCTTAATCATCTTTGTTGCCCTACGCTGGACTCTCTCCAGCAGTTCCCTGTCCTTCTTGAACTGAGGGGCCCAGAACTGGACACAATATTCCAGGTGTGGTCTCACCAGGGCAGAGCAGAGGGGAAGGAGAACCTCTCTCGACCTACTAATCACCCCCCTTCTAATACACCCCAGGATGCCATTGGCCTTCCTGGTCGCAAGGGCACAGTGCTGGCTCATGGTCATCCTGCTGTCCACCAGGACCCCCAGGTCTTGCCCCAGGAAGAAGGCAGTCTGAAAAAACATGGAAGAAGGCAGAGATGAAAGAAGGGCTTGCTGGAGCACAGCATCAGAAGTTTATATGACTGTAGAGAAGATAAGGATACTGCTTAGACGCTATAGGGTGTTCCTGCAATTAGTCATCTGTACAAAGGACACTGACAAGAAACCCAAGTTAGACCTTTTTAGCACGTTTTCAAGTGCTGGAATAAAGTAGTGGCTCAAAGGCAGGAAAGTGCAGGTTCTGAAGGAGTTTAAATACAAGTTGGATGAGCTGCAAATAAAAATATGCATTTCAATTAAAAGCAGAGTGGAGGGCTGGACCAAATTCTTTCTGGTTGTTCTGGGAAGTTTCAAGGAATTATGGGCCAATAGCTGCAAATTTGAACCAAGTGAATTGATATTTTTGAAATTGAATAGCGCATGGAAGACTGTGATGCTGTACAGCCTGATCAGCATTTGCAACAAAAGTGATGTTGCAGTCTGAAAATCATTGCAGGAAAGTGAACTTACTCATTTTGTTGATGCAGAAAACAAAAGACTGAGCACTTGCTGTGTTGCAAGTAAAATTAGTCCCTTAGATAGTTTTGAAATCCCAGAAACATTTACAAATATGCTTTATTTCACATAATATTCACAGCCCCAGTTGTGGTCCATAGAGCTATTTGCAAGCACAAGTGCCTGCTGTGTTGTGCCAAACACAATATGATTGAAACTTAACAGCAAGTCCAGTTCTGAGGAAGTAAGCTGAATGTTGGTTTGAGCTGATTCAGAGATGCCATGACCCGTCACAGGACAAGGACAGTCCTCTTGGCACTGCTGTATGTCCTTTCATGTTCTTTCTGTGTGTGCTCTTTTGGAAGGTAAAGCTCACCTGCTCTCCAGTGCTCCTTACTGAGATGACAGAAGGTTTCTGCTACAACTTCTGCCACATCCAGACAGATTTTCTCCCATTTGCCCCTTCTGCACTCCTCTACTTCCCTTCAAATTCACAATTGTGATCCAGATGTTGGAAGCAGAAATCCCTGTCAAAGTCTGAGAAGATCTCATTACCAGACAACAACAGGTGCTGCTGCTTGGCCTTGCCTTGCAGTGTGTGTGTCAGAGGACACACTTTCTTTGCCTCAGTTGCTCACTATTGTTCTGCTTCCCACCTGGGCTTGCCACTGCAGTTTAAACTCACTAAACCAGCAGAAGCCAAACCCTGCAAATAAAAGAGTGATTTCCTGAACTGAACTGCCTCACTGAGTGAGCACTCAATGAGTGGCAGAGCTAGCATGAGGGCAGATCAGGACTGCTGTAGCTGTAGCTTGGAGCAACGGTGATGAAGCAGCGAGACAGCCCCTTTCAATAGCAGTGTGCTGCTAGATCAGCTTAGTCGCTTGGTGGGAACCTGCGGTGAGTCTTGGCCTAGCCCAAGTTGTCAAGGGAACTACAGGGTGTTTCAAAAAGATAGACCCAATTTGGAACCACCGCGTCTTTGAAATTGTACAACTGCAGCAGCCTGCAATGAGCTCTGACAAAGCAGAAGTTCCTGGTGATTTTCATTCATCACTGGGAGCAGCCTGTAATGTGTGTCCACAGAGCATATGCTTTACATACTAAGCAGAACGAAATTGCATTGATTTTTGGTGTAATGTTTCTCTTAAAACCTTCAGCTAAAATATGTTGAAATATGTTTTTCCTGAGGAATTAAAATCGGTTTTCGTTGGATTCTCAGCCCTTATCTTGTAAAGACCCCATTCACTCTAGATTTCCCTTTCTTCTAGCTCTCATGGTGTACTGTTGAGACTAAGAAACATTTTCTACAGTGCGGCTTTCACTTAGACACTCTGTAAGTCATTGTTGTGCTGAAGTTTGCTCCATGTTTCACAAACAAGTAACTTGACCTGGAGATGCTATTGGAGAACAAAGCAAAACAGCTGCTTCCATGTTGGAAATATGTCTTTGTACATGACAAGCATAAATCTTATGGTGCCTCTAGCAAAAGTAGGTGTCTAAAATAACTCATTAGTAGTACAAACTGAAAGAGAAAATTGCACAGAGTTTTGCTTTGTGGCTTGTCTAATTGGTACAGCACTGGTAATGGTTGCCAGGGTAGAGAGCACTTGACTAATATATCTTCTCAGTTTTGTGGGACAGTAGTCCTAGGACCAGGACTATGCCTCATGAGTCATGGAACTATTGAAAAATAAACTCACTTGTAACCTTGCTCTTCATTCTTTCAGCAGCCCTCAGGACCATGGGTGCCGCTTGTACTGGGAACAGCAGAGTCCAGAACTTTATAACCCTCTGCCTCTTTTCTCATCCCCTTTCCCTCCGGTGCCCAGCCTGTCCATGCAGGTGCCAGCATTAGAGACATCTGCATTAGAGGTGTTAGTAATATTGCAACTGATTATCTGAGAAGTGGGATATTTTCCCTTTGTGTCAATGTAGCCCAGCCATTGCTGGAAGAAAGAGACACTCCAGTACACCCACCTAATGGAAGGGCAGCAGTGTGGACAGAGCCTACAGACACTGGAGGTAACATTGCACGGACATAGCACAGTGAGGATAAAAGGCTCCTTCTTAGCAAGTGTGTTACTTAGCCTCCTCAAGTGGCTTTGCTGGGTGTAAAGGGCCACACTTAGAAGAAAGAAGGGGACCTAGGACAGAAACCAGGAAGTGTAAGAAGAGAGGAAGAGGGAAGAAGACCCTTAGAAGTTAATGTTGACAGCACAGCTAGAAAGGTGGGAGGGAAGACAGGAGCCGGCAAAGTAAAGGAAACGTGAAGCAACAGGTCTCCAGAGAAAAGCAGGAATCAAAGACAGAATTCCATGTAACTACTCATTATCTAAATGAGGATGCTTGCAGGACTTGGGAGAGGGAAACACAGCTTGGATGCCTTCCCTGGTTTTACACATGCTCTCCACTGCTACAGGGTTGTCCCTGTTAGTGACTAACTGCAGGTTACTCCCCTGCCCAAACTTGCTTAGATCTATTGGGTTAAATGTTGCCACAAACCCTCCTCTGTTTTGGTCTGCCTTCTGAGACCCAGTGTCATCACTGGATACCAACTAACACAGGGTGAGAAGAAAATGGTGCCACCCAGATTTGGTTTGGAGATATGTGCGAGAAAATATAAGGCAGTAGGGAAGCAGCCAGTTTTAAGAGAGGCAGAGCAAGGAGGAAAGGGAAAGAAAAACTAGTTCTGAAAGAAAAGACAGCGATGCTTGGATGTAGAAAAAAGAGATGGGAACAAACACAGAAACATATCCTGGGGGTCAGTACATAGACTAGTTAAGGCATTCACTGGAAAACAGCACCTTCTTGTTGCAGGTGCTCAGAACTCTCTGTTAATTAAAGAGGTACCTTGGAGTTCCAGGCCAGTGCACAGGACTTGTTTTTTCAGGTTAAAGGCATTTCGCTAGCAGTGCGTGTGTAGGGCTAATTAGTAACCTAGGGCCAGCAAGCCCTTTGAACAATTGTACCAGCTCTCTGCTTGACACCTCTTGGAACAAAGCATAACCATGAGAGAAGAGAATCAATTTAAACTGTAACATCAAAAAAATACTCAGAGAAGGCAACTCCTGTACACTAGAACAGAGCTGTAGCTAGTAATCTCATCTAATCTACTTCCATGCCTATACTTTGCTAATCACCATGGTTATATAAGCAGATCTTGTCAAAGATCCTTAATTATAGCAGCCCCAGTAAATACTACGCAGCACAGCGGAGAGAAGGGTGAGGTCTGTGTAGCCATAGTTGCTGTCTGGGGCTGTGGGAGGACTGTGTCTGTTGCAAACCGGCTGTGGCTTTGTTTCACATGTCGGGGCAACACACACAGGCATAAAGGACCGTGCTGCTGAGCACATGGGGACAGACAGACCCTCTTTTGAGGTCTCTGGGTCACTCACGGCTGAGTGCTGATCACCATCAGTGGTATAAGTGTACTGCTTTGACCCTGTGGGTGGAGGTGAATTCAACTAGCCTGGTGTGAGGTGCAATCAGTGGGGTAGGGTGAAGGGTGAGGAAGAGGAGAGGAAATGCTGAGTTGAAGAGCAGTGTTGGAAAAGCAGCAGCACTGAGGCTGCAGAGCATGGCTGAGAGATATGGGTGTCTTGTGGAAACTTTTCCTTGGAGAGTTTTTGATATCCAACCCCTGATTAGAAGCACTGCTGATTTATTAACTGGTGCTATTAGAGAGTGCCTTACAATTGAAAAACAGGAAAATTAAAGCTGCAGAACTTATAAGTTCAACACATTATTTGATGTTGTGTTTATTAGCACTTTGGTCTGGCAAGCTGCTGTGAGATCCAGGGTCAAGAGCCTCATTATTCTGCTCCCAGAGGAGCTTGCAAACTAGACAAAAATGCCACCCCCCCCTCCCTTTACAGAGGAGGCGTGGACATCGGGTGATTTTCCCAACAGCAAGATAGACAGGAGATGTTCAGAGTCAGAATAAGAATTTAGGAACAGCCATGGCTGTTCAGATGGAGCGCTTATGAGGCCCAGGCTCACAGGGAGGGAGATCTTACATCCAGCCCCTGCACCTCCAAACAATGCTGTGTAGGCACCTCTCCACACTCAGGCTGCACTTGCCCCATCTCCTCACTCGCGCATGAAGTGGTGAGAACTCCAGCTGGCAGTGAGAGTGAAGCACGCCGGTGAGGGACACAGACCCGGTCCACAGCCCAGGGGGCAGAAGCCGGAATGTTCTGCACACAACTGTGAGCATTGGTGTGTTTGTGGCCTCCTCTCCTTCAAGCCAAGGGGGAGACTGGCATATCCAGTGCCCAAGGATGCAGCTTCACTTCTGGCTCCTCCAGAAGCACTTCTTGAAGCTTTTTTTTTTTTTTTTTGCACCCCATTGTGTGAATCACTTGATTTCTCCGTGTTTTATTTCACAATAGCACTCCTTGCTAGGCAGGATTCAAGTTTTGTTCAGGATGTGTGCTAGCCTGACCCTGAAGAGAAGTCAGTAGAGACAGTTGTGTTACTGACCTGACAGGAGAGCGCTAAGCCCAGGAAGCTGATTTTCCCAAGGTGAGCCTCATCCTTTGCCCTCTGGCTGTGCCAGCCCCTGCACTTTCCCCAAATGTGGGGAAATCAGCAGCATCACTGTGCTGTGGCTGTGTGAGGATGGCATCCGTGTTGTTCCCCAGGAAAATAAGGAGAGAAGCCTTTTTTCTTCCACTCTCTGTGGCTGTCCCTGTGGGTGTAGTCCTGGCTCTCCTGCCTCCGGTCTCTTTTCCTGGCCTTGAGAAGTCCTGCCCCAGGGCTGCCTGTGATCCACTTTGACCCCGTTGCACACCCCAAGGGCCAAAAGCATTGACTGGTAAGTAAAGTCCATCTAACAAATAAATCCAGCTGCTCCTTTGAGGGAAATTCCTCTCTGTGCTGTGCTGGGCAGCTTGGATGGAGCATTTTGTGGGAAAAGCTGATCTCTTTGGACCCTTCTGAGTACTCATGGAAAACTTCTCCAGGTACTTCTTGAAGAGGACAGGCAGTGAAAGGAGAGTTTGGTGGAAACTTTGCCAAATTTGGAGGGAGCTTCATCAGTCACACTGCTCTGTTCTGTGGTGGGGAACTCATCACAACAGTTGCCTGATCTGGCCTTGGCTGGAGCACCAGGGGCCCTCCCAGCTGCCTACCTGTTGGAAGCAATCCCTTGGGGAGAGGTGCTGGGTGTGCAGCAGGAGCTTGCTGATAAGGGTACATGGACTGATTCATACATGTTCAGAGGCTGCTTCCAACTCAGCACAGGTGACTGTGTGCATGGAGGTGCCAGCAGCAGTGACGCAACATCTGCAGGTCCTCCTGCCAGCAGCTGCAGCAGAGTGGTGGTGGAACATAGGCTGGTGTAGGTTCTTTCATGGCTGCATGGTAATCAGGAGGGATGGGTAATTCTGCATTGAAAATGCTGAGAATCCTCTTCCTATCTGCAGGCCAACATGCTGCCTTCTGGCAGGAAGCAGGAGATCGCTAATGGGTGTGTGTGAGCCTGGTGAAGGAAAAGAGATAACTCTGAGAGAGAGGAGGAGCAGGCTGTGCATATATGAGCTGCCCTGTCTCCCCAGGTATGTTCCCAGCCTCCAACTTTTTTCAGCTCAGGGAACCTCCTGAGCCTTCGGTGGTTCATCAGTTTAGTACTCATTATATATCTCCTCCAAGGACCTGTCTAGTGTCCCTCGAGCCCATGCAAGCTCTTTGCATACACTGTCCTCCATAAAGGAGCTTGAAGATCTGCTGTCCCTATTGCATCATTTTGTTTGTTTTCAGCGTGGCTCCAGCTGGCTTCATTTGCTTATGGTTTCCTGATACAGCAGGAGCTTAGCCAACATTAGCTCAGCCACAGTGTAAGGGGCAGGTTTTCCTCCAGCCCTCCCAGTGCTTACTTTTTTCATCTCTCATACTTGCCTGACTGCATGGTAAGCAGATTGAACTTGCTCAAATGGCTGGGTTAATAAGCTGAATCATTTTATCTAGCAATCAGAATTTGCAAAGGGAAATGAGGTTGCGCTGCACAGATGGAAGCAAGACAGGAGGGAGACAAAGCAAGCATAGGGTAGAAGTATAAAGAGTGTAAGGCTTCTCCCTTTCTGTGTCAGCTAAGTTGCTCAGCTCAAGCTCATCATGGGACTGTACCCTCACAGCAAATACTAGACCTAGAAACAGCAGGTATTTCTGCCAGTGAAGTAGAACAGGAATATCAGAGCAAGCTGTTGTAGGTGAGGGGGAACCTCCTGCTTATTTCCTTTGCTGTGTGCAGTTGAACTCTGCTCACAGCTCCATATTCACAAAAAGAAGGAGTGTGCCAGATTTATCTTGAATTACGTTTACAAAAGACATTTTGTTTAGGAAAAGAGCCCAGACATAACAGCCTGCAGAAAGGCAGCAAACCTCTTCGTACTTCCCTTCCTCAGACAAACCTCTCACCAAGTATGGTGGAAGTTCTCCTTGGGCCAGATGTGGGTAAGAAGCACAGGTGAATAGGCAGTTCCCATTAACCCTGTGTCACGTGTTCTAGAGCTTTCTTGCATCACCACACCCTGTGCCCTAGTAAAGAAGCAGTCTGATGTGCAGCAATGGACACCTTGTAACAGCAAACGTGCTGTTCTCCATTTGCTTTCCATGATCCACTCCAAAATAACCCCCTGACTCTGAAAGGCCTGTGGACGGCCAGGTGAAAGCCACGGCTCTAAATGATGGATGCAGACACGCCCCTGAACCTTCATTTGCTTTGCTGGGGCTCCCCCTACTGACCTTCAGCTAGAAGGGCTCACCCAACGCAGCACTACAAACCCTTGACAGAAATTGAGCAGGATGTAATTTAGGGCAGCGATTCCCACCGTGACCAGTCTGATGGCATGAGGCAATCGGGATGGGCTTTGAGGGCATGTCAGAGCTCATCGCATGGACCAGCACAGGGTAACGAGTGACTCCTGAGCTCCAGAAGCAGGAAGGTCACTTCAACGAGGTGGTGGGCCCAGGCCCCACCCCCCATAAGCCCCACCAGCTTGTGCAGGAGACCTGAACTGCCCCCGTATTTGCACATTGAGCATGCAATTTGCTCTTTTGGAGTCTGCTTCTCCCTCTTCTGCAGCGTGACCTCTCCCAGGTGTGGCTTCAACATGGATGCTGCTGTCCCTGGCCTCCCTGAACAGGAAGGAGACCCCAGCATTGCATGGTGCATGGGGGAGCCTGTGCTCCTGACTGTCTGCTGATGTGTGGAACAAGGTTGTGCTGCCTGCATTCACCTGAATACACATATGTTGGGTCATGCTGGGGGAGCCTCATTTGGGAGGTGTGGAGATCTTGGTGGGACAGAAGATGCCTGTGAGGGGACTCAAATGCGGGATCTGCTTTGGGGGAGGGAAGGATAACTTAGGAAATGCTGCCTGACCCTCTACTGGCAAGGGAGTGCTTAGGAAAGTGTTACCAGATAAGCTGGATAAGGTGAGATCTCTGGGGACACTTCTGGTGCAGAGAGAGGAGCAGGACAGTTGCAGAGAGGCCCTGAGAGGGGATAGCAATGTGCACCTCGGGAGCTCAAGGGAGGAAAACCCTGTGCAGTGTGCCTGGCCTAAAGGGGCTATAGTGTGCCAGCTCTGTTTTCCCATCTCTCTACAGAGTCCTCTGGCATCAGGCAGCCCCTCCGGAAGCAAATGAGCTACAATAGAGCCTGCTTGCAACCCTTCTTGCTTCCCCAGGGAGCCAGAGCTGGGCAAGGGAGGATGTGGTTATGCTGTGGGGTTTTGCTCAGTTCCCAGTGTTTCACTCTGCCCTAGACAACTGCACTGTCTGTGCTGTGGTGTGCTCGTCCTACCTTGATACAAATCACTGCCTGACATCAGCAAGAGGTGGGGGACAGCCCTGGTCAGGCTGTCCCTGCCTGATGTGAATGTGCAGGTATATAATGTGAATGGCAGAAAAACCTGCATGTGGGGCTGTGTTTGTGGCCTTTGTCAGAGAGCCTTAACTACCACAGATAAAGAGGTAGAGGAGGAGAGAACTCCCTGCAAAAGCAACTGCAGTGGCAGCCTGCCACGAAGCAGGTTCAAAGGGGCAGCATGAGGTGAAGCCCAAGCCCAAGGTATCATTTCTCCACTGCCACCATCGCCTTTCAGAGGCCAGGTAAGCTGCTATGGGTCTGATGACCTGGGCTGAAATCAGGATCTGCTCTCTGCATCACATAGGTGGCTTGGAAAATTTTACCCAAAGCCAAGCTGCTTATTTTCAAAGCAAGACACTGTAATCCTGTGAAAATATTATTTTCCAATTATGGCTTGAGGAATGGCTGATGCAGATCTAATCAATCTCTTTAGTCAGTCCTGTGAAAGCACAAGCATCAAAGCTGTTGGCTTTGACACAGCTGAGGAGCTGTGTTGCCTCATGTGAATTAATCTTGTTGTTTTAGCCCTTAATTTCAGGGCAGTAACTGCAACAATAGACTTCTCTGCTATCACTTGACCAAGGAACCGATGAAGCTTATAAAAAAAAAAAGGTTAGTATTGTTAATGCTAAGCTATATGCTGTCTTAAAGCATTTCCCTGGAGCTTAGCAAGAAATAAATGTTCACAACATGCAGCAGAACTGTGTTTTGTTTTTTGTTTTTTGTTTTTTTTTTTCCCCACAGCAGGGGCCTAGATCAATATTAAGTAAAGTAGCTCTAGCTGAAGTAACACTAGCTCAGTAAGTGACACTAGGGGTGTAAATCTGTTGCAGGAAACCTGTGCAACACTGAATAGCTGTTGAAATGTCCTTTGGGCGTAGCACAACCAGTGTCCTGGAAAAGACCTACCTTCATCATGTGGAATAGCAAAAGACAAAGGGAGTTCCAAGGAGCCCAGCTTTAGAGTAAGTTTTCAGAGCTAAGCAATACTGAATGCTAGTGTAACACTAGACAACTGTTTTCCCACAAGATTAAAATCTATTTAGAACAACCACGTCAGGAGCATTATTTTCTGCTAACTCCGTCGGTACGAGGTAGTGAAAGAGCTGGAAGGTGACAGTGGCAGGAGGAGGGAATCTGGGCTCTGCTAGGACAGGGCAGCTGGAGCTGCAGCACAGCTCAATACCTCAGCAACTGGCACAAGGCTACTCAGGCATTTAGCTGATCCTAAATTAAAGAGGCTCCCATGCCCCTTCACTGATGTTGCTGAAAGTTTTTTTTTACCATTTCTTCTCCTGTCACTTGGAACAGCTTTCCTGTAGCCCCCGGCACTCGTTAGGCCCAGATGTACACTGCTGATTTCAGTTCTCCAGACCATATTTGCTCTGGTTGCATAGAATGGCTCAGAGCCTCCCTGTGGACTCAACGAGGGAGCCTGGGCAGCTACTGGCAGCAGGCTGGCAGCTGCGAGGAGACTTGGGGTCCCTGGTCTCAGCCGCCCACATCTTGCTCCCTCCCGGCAAACACCCCCCAGCCTGATCGCAGGGAGGCTGCAAGGGTGGGCCGGGAGCACACTGCAGTGGTCAGGAAAACGTGCAAGTGTTGTCACATGAAATTACTTGAAAACGTCTGAATTGTTGGCCCAAGAAGTGCACTTTCTTGCTACAGTTTTTGAAATAACGGTGTGAAACAGAAAATTGTTTTGAAGACAGTGGTGTTTGTGGTGTGCAGTCAGGGCGTTCATCCCCTTGATGTGCATGTTGAAGGAGGCATCTCCATGAGATGGAGAGAGATTGCTGGTCTGCCTTTGTAACAGCCATTAAACTGGACTGCTTTCTTTGCAATGGCTGAAGGGCAGCAGACACCCATCCAAGCCCACTTCTGTGCCCTTTTCCACGCATGCTCGCTCTGCCCTTTGTCTCTCTCAACAAATCAGCAGCTACAATGAGCACCCTAGGGCAAGATACATGGCACTTTAATCAGTATGCCAATGCCTACAAAAGAGCCTGCTTGTTTTTTACCCCATATAAACTGCTTTCCTAAGCAGTTGTCTTCACTGGAATGTCATGGGAATTTTGCTGTACTGTGTTTCTAGACCAGAAGTGGTTTTTAAAGTCACAGCTGCAAAAAACGTCCTATTAGTGGTGCTTGGTTATTGAGGAGGTATGTTGATGCAGGCTCGTTAACAGCTGCTGTTGACTTACACATTCTACTGAATAGCTGGATTAACAAGGTCAAATCATGCAGCTGTCATTACTCACTCTGTTTTGATGTGGTAGATACTGTGTGTCTGGTCCTGAGCACTCCTACCGTCCAGCTAAAGCTTGAGGAAGAAAAACTGCTGCTCAGTTCATCTTTCCTTGTGGTTCCCCATCCTCAGTCTTTCGCTGACTGTGACCAGTTGAGCACAGAGTGCCAACTCCAGCACATATCACTGGGTGGGAGTGGAGCAGTCTGGCAAATATGGCTCTCTGACTAGGGGGCTGATGGTGTCCCAGTCCCTCCTCCAGCACCCAGTCCCTGGGGCATTGCCCTAAAGCACACCCCTCGCCTGCAGACAGTACATGTCCCTGCAGCAACGAAGAGCTTGTGGGCTGCACTGAGGTCCCTTCCTGTCTGTGCCCCCTCCATGCAAAGGTGTGATGCTGGATGCATTGTGGTGTGCATGTGCTATTTCTGGGCTATGGAGGACTTGCTGCAAAGGTCAGGAGATGCCACGTGCAGGAGAATGGGGGCCTTCCCAGCTGTGGATGCAGCAGCCACGCTTAGAGAGCTGATGGGAGCTCAAGCCACACAATTCGGCTCTGGATTTTGTACAACGTAGGGCCTTTAGACTGAGGGTCACATAACATGGCTTTGCTCTGGAGGCAAGCTTCCCTGCGCAGCTGGGCCAGGGAAGTGCACTCAGCTTGAGCAGTAAGCATTCAGGAGCAAGTTAAAACTGGTGCTTACCTCAAAAGACTACTGTTGTCTGGCAGATAGTAAGCTAAAGAGGTGCTAAAATCGGCAGCAGCACCTGTGAAGCCTCAGCTTTTTCCTTTGCACCTTCTTTTATTTGGCTGGTAACACCACTTCCCTCCTTTTGCCTACCTATGCCCTAGGCCAGGTATTAGAAGAATATCATCGCACATTGGTGAGGGGCTGCTTGGGAAAATCTAGTTGACTGTGGCCCAGAATGAGCGGAAAGATGGACACTTTAAAAATCAGACCTTGGTTTAAGGGTGAAAATGAAAGCTAAACTTGTTTGAAAATGAGCACCTGTGTCTGTCCTTTATGTAGAGAGTAATGTTGACAGAGCAAGCAGATGGGATGGATGAGATTCCTGACAAGCTAACTCAGGTCATCTTGAAAGCAGTTTGGGTGTTGGTGATTTCAGAGGTTCAAAAAAGCCTTTTATGTGTGACTGCAAGGGGTAACAACAACCCCGCTGAACCCCTTCCAGAGCTGCACGAATTTTCAGAACCTAGAGTGTGTTTTGCCTGAGTGCTTTGTAAAGGAATAGCCAACTTTGCAGTGTGGCAACCTATGGGAATAGATGCTAAATGGATGTAGAACATATTGTGATCTCAACCGAAGATTGCACATTGCTTCTGATATGATGTGAACACACTGGAAAAATTGCCTGTGCTACAGTTTATGGAGATAAAAAGTGCTTGCCAACTGCAGTAAGCCGTGGAGTGCCCATGTCAAAACCCTTGCAATAACATTCACTGAAGAAGGGCAGTTTTTTTCAGGGCAATGTCTCTTCTGCTTTGTATGAAGATATTTATTACATAGCGTTACAAGGGCTGCACTTTTACTTACAAGGCCTGAAATTCTCACTCTCTGGGACTCCCAAAGGGAGGGGAGCAATTTGCAGGAAGGCTGTCCTCATTTTCTCAAAGACACATGCCAGTCTCTTTTCATACTTTTATTGATTACAGCAGGTATTCTCTTTGCTGATTATTTACTTCTTCTGCCAAGCTGGATTCTGGCAGGTCAAGGTAACCCAGCCCCCTGGGTCAGGGCAGGGGTTTGAAATGAAGTGGCAGAGCTTCAGCGGTGCATAGTGGCTGAAGGACTGAGCCATTCACAGTTGCAGTCTCTTGAAACTCTTGTCTTCAGAAAAAAAGAAACCCCCAGGCTCCAGAAGAAGGTGGCATAAGAGAGGAGGAGCAGAGTGCACAGGGCTGGAGTTGGCAGTGTGGGTTGGAAGAGCAGGGGTGTCTGCCAGGCTGAGCTGTGAGGCTCTTGGGAATGCCTTTCCCATCAGGAAACATCTCTTTGCCCTCTGTGGAAGTTTTCTTTACTACCCTTTTGTGGAGAGCACAGCTCCAATACTGTAGCCGACATGGTTGTGCCTGGTTCTCCTTTTTCCCTTTCCAGGGTAATTAGTACCAATGTCTGAGTGTCTCCTTGCAGGTAAGACCTTCCCGGCTGGGAAATACTGCCTATCTTAGAGAGGTGCAAAGCTGACGAAGAGCCCAGGACATTTTGTTACCACAGGGAAGATTTAGTGTCTGCCCTCCTCTTATCCCTTGGGTCATCCCTGGGGCAGGACCCAGTTTCCATCATAGACTGGGACACTGAGAAAGAATGGCCACAACAGAGTCATAAAAGCAGTCAAATCTTCATGCCCTTCAGTGGGTGGTGGCCGGCTTTTTGCTGGGGTGTTGTGAAGAGCAAGCAGCTCTTAGGAAGTAACACCTTTTTTAGGTAGCCTGGAACATAATTGTAAAGAAACACAGATCCAGAGGAAGACTGAACAGCATTGACAGCAGGTTTTAATCACTCAGCAGCACAGAAATACATGGAGGTGTCCCAGTGAATAAAATGGAGGAATCAAAGGGGAGAGCTGGACAAGACTTCAGAGTGAGAAAGGAAGGCCAGACACAGTCAGTCAGTGGCAAAGCAGCACGTAGCACTAGAAGAGAGTCAGTTCTCAGGTAGCTCAGTGAGGCTGTAGGGCATTCCTCTTGTCATGCAGTAGGTGGAGGAAGAACACCAAGTGTTGGGCAACATTACTTAGCGCAAATTTTTATTTGGTCATCTGCCCGAATGCTGTCAGAAGACTCCAAAACAACTCTCCTATGTCCACAGCTGCTCGTAAAGTGCATTACTTAAACCTTTATAAGTGAGAGGATCCTCACTGGGTCACTGAAAAGCTCCTCTGTGGTCTACAGGTCATTGTGTCACCCTTGTGAGAAAAGTTACGTAAGGGCTTTTGTGCTTGCATGTTGTTTGTTTAGATTTGGGGGCCTGCATTTAAAAATGATTGCTCTAAATTTCCCCCCTGTTATTGCAGCCACAGCTGCAACTCCCCTCCTCTGCATCACTCTTCCCAGCTGTAACATACAAAATTCCATTATTTCTTTCACTCAGCAGCTGCAGTGTGATTTTTCTGTTTGCCTGTTTTCTGTCAGTGTATTTGGTCCCCCAGCTATGACCTTTTGACAAAATTCATAAAGCATCTGGGGAGAAAAAAAAAAAAAGGGGGGGGGAAAGAGCTGCTGATTTAGACTGGAGATGCTATGACAGTCTTTATCATTTGACCTTAATTATACCCAGCACAACTGCAGTCATTGGTGTTGCATCAATGAGCTGAAGTCTCATCCCATCTGCTGTGCCTGAGTGTAACGTTTTCCTATGGGTTAAAGCCTGGGAAATGTGATGCTCTTTAAGTTGATTATTCCTTCGTTTACAGTCTTCTCCACAGGAGAGCGCTCTAGTCCCCAGTGCTCTATTTACGTTAAGATCATAAGAGACATCAAGAGGATTGCTGGCTCAAACCGACTCCTTTCCCTCCTCTGCTCATGCAAAGCAGCCATAAACCTATGGTGTGAGAAGAGCTGCTGAGAGCGGGCCTTGGCGTTGTCAGTGCGTGCACACAGTGACGCATGCAGAGCCCGTCTCAGCATTTTGTTCTCCAGCTCGTCACGCTAATCTTTGTGCCTTTAACCTCCACCACCCTCACACTAATGCTCATCCTCACATGGGTGCACATAAATCCAGCAAGAGGATTTGGGAGCAGCTTAGACAAACGGTTCATTAGGGTCTTTCTCTGCCAAGTGATGTTTTTTTTCTAAGGTTCCCATCACCCAGCTACTGTAAAAATAAATTCTCCAAGTCATCAGACAGCTGCTACCGTAACAGACTCATCTGGCATCCAGGCGTAAGGGACGGAGATCGCTATCCCATCAAGAGCCAGCTTTTTTGCTCTTGGCTAGGCTGCTGGATGGACAGAGTGAATCCCTTTGAGCCAGATGAAAGCTGTTGTTATTTTGTGTTTCTCTTTAGCATAGGGAGATTTGCATGTCCTGTGGTGCTGTACAGGTACTTCTGACCCCAGGGGAGGTTCAGAGAGCTTCTCTCCTGTGGTTGCCTGTTAAAGGACGTGCTCCCTGCTGTAGCACCTGGGTGCTGTTTGTATTGTGCAATAGCAGTAGGTTATCTAGTTTCACTTTAAATAACCTAATTATACAGATAGCCTGTGTACACACAGCACCTGGTGGAGAATTGTCTTGGTTTCAGCCTCTGTAGGACCAACAGGTCTGTCAATGCCTCTCTCTCTGTCTCATGAATCAATAATACAACTTGCCCACCCACACCCCCTTTCATCAGTGTCCCTTTTGTATTTGACACTGCCTTCTTGCCCTGTCCACCTCCTATCTTCTCTGTGAGTCAATCTCCACAGTCCCTCTAGCACTGACAAGCAGCTCAATTCTCAGTGCCAGGTTGCACATGAGCACTAGACAATTGCTCTCAGACTTGCTATTGAGGAGTTTGCAGCAGCGTGACCTGCAATAAGTCAATTTCTGGAGCTTTCCTGGGTGGTTTAACAATTCATACAATAGCATCTACCTTTGGTTTCTATTATTTTCCCTCCAATCCAAGCCCTGCTCAGTCAATGGGAGGCAGACTCAAACCAGGACTGTGTGGTTCACTGCAGGATTACCAAGTGGCTGCAGGACTTGCAGAATACCCTTTATGGAGCTGCTTAAACCGCTCAGGCCACCCTCCTTCCATGATATCGTCTCTTCCATCCTTCTTCCAGTGGTCCTCCAGACCTCCTCCTCCTGCCTCTCCTTCCCCATTATGTCAGCTCCACTTGCTCATTTTCCCTCTTTCACTGAACCAGCAGACAAAGAGGGCTAAGCCCTCTTGCAGTCCCACTTACCTCCCTCTCCAGACATTGCCCTTCACTTCGCTGGGCTGCAAAAGACGTGCCAAGGGGACCATGGCACTGCACCCACATTGCTCCTTCCACACCTTTCTATCCTGGGCCACCCATGCTGCTGTGGACCTCCGTCCAAGGACCAAGCCATTACAGTTAAGGTTAGCTCCTCTTGGTGTGCCTTTTGCAGCCCCAGTGTCCCTGGAGCTGTAGGTTTTGTGGCTCTCGGAACCCTAACCCTAACAGTAAGTGCAATGACCACTTGGTCCTTGGACTGAGGGAAAGAGGCCACGGGAAGCTCACAGAGTTGAGATCTGGTTGCAAGCCAGAGGCAAACTATCAGTAGCAAGCTCTATGGTGTTGCAAGAGAGGTGATTTTATTCACAGAAAAGTCTAGGGGTTTGAAAAGGGCTCAAATTGCACCTCTGCCTTGCTGAATGAGAAGTGATTTTACTTGTTGTTCTCAGTCACCATGATGATACTTACCTCCTCTGGAAAATCCTGTGAGATCTACAGATGGGGACAAGCATCATTGCTCAGCAGCTGTGCATTTCCAAACCTGCTGCAGTTCCAGTTCTCCTGCTCTCTGGACATGCTGGGTGATCTCTTTGTATCTCCCACTCTCTGGGTGAGCTGCTTCAGGCTAGGAAGCAAAGAGCATCTCTCATTCCCTATGCAAATCCATTGATGAAAACATAAAATGCATTATGCTGCTAAAACTTGCTGAGTTTGTTTGAATAAATGCCAAGGATTAACAGCACGTAAATTCACCATTGATTTGACAACAATGATGTTATGTGCCCTAAACACTGATGGGATTTGTTCAGTGTTTAGGATGTGGGCTCTGAGGTGGAAAAAAGGGATTGCTAGTAATTTTTTAAGCCTCTTTGGCTGCACCAAGGCAGACTGTTGGTATTATATAAATTCTTTAGATAAAATAAATATCAGTCTTTGTATTAGGAGAGTGAATATTTAACTTTTCCAGTATACAGCTGAATAGTAAATCTGACTGCGGACTGGTATAAACCAGGAAATAAAAATCGTCCCATCCCTCTAAAACAGGGAGAAAGGAGGTGTTGAAGAGGAAAAAGAATCCCAAAGGCCAGCAATAAATCAGAGGATTGCGCCTTAAAAACAGTGGGGCAAATATTTCTTTTTAAGTAGAAAACTAGGAATGTCACCTCCACAACTTGCCCCCTCTGTGATCACTCTCTCTCTCAGGCCCCAGTGTTCGGCAACTTTGCAACCACAGTCCCTGTGGGACAAAAAACTGTTGTGAGTGAGAGCGGGGACCACCTGGGACAAAACTCTGGTAGAAGGGTTGACCATTCATCAAGCAAGTGATGCAGAAAGGAGGAAAGCGAGAGCTATGATGACTTACACCAGGACAGGCTTAGTCCCTGGCTCTTTCTGCCAAGCTTCTGGAGTGCAGGGGGTTGCTCACCTGCTCCTGGCCAGGCAGCTGATGGCTGTTTGGGAGGCATGGGAATGTGCAGAGCTCTCCAGGGACACCCTGATCTCTCTTTAAAAGAAAAGCAAGCCAAGTTTTCTTCTTTTCTTCTTTTCTTCTTCCCTTCTTCTTTTTTCTTTCTTTTTTTTTTTTATTTTTTTTTATTTCCCTAATACACTTGCTGAAAGTTAGGGTCCTAGATCTATATTTAAACATCTTAATACATGGCCTGGTTTTCAAAGATGCTTAGCAGGTAGCAACCCTCCCACTTAACTGCCTTGTTTCTTGCTATGAACTATCCTCAAAGAGGGTTTTTCAAGTGTTCTCTTTGCTTTTAACAAGAAACACTTATTCATCTAATAAAAAAAAAAAAAAAGATATAACATTTGCCTTCTCTCATGTCAGCCCTCCCATTGTGTTAGCCCTGCAGCCCTAACCACAGTTAAGCATGGTGTGCAAATTGTACTGATAACGTGGCCTCACCTTCTTCCATCCATTATAAACTTCAGCAAGATATCAACAGCATTCAATACTCAGCAGAAATCACTACTTTAGTGCTTTCCATGGCATTTGGTGAGGGTTCAGTGCAAAGGAAAATGAGTTTACTGGAGCTATAATCCTCCTTCCTCCATCAGCATTCCAGGTCAGATGCGGTAGAAAGATTTGGAGCTCCTGACTGTGGCATTGCCCTGTGTGGCATGTATGTGTTCAAGGAATAGGAAGTGAGTCTTCTGAAGAAAGGACTTTTCCCTTAAAAATGAAGAAATAAATGCTCTGTGTTCATATCTAGGGAGAGCCCTTAGTAAGTGCTTAGCAGCTCATGAGCCTAAACTGATAATGCTGGCTCCCTTGTGACCCTGCCCTCTTAGCTTGACGTCTTGCATACTGACTTCTGTGGACTTCTTGCATTCCTTCCAAGCTAGGTTTATGTCAGTTTAAGAAAAGGATGGTCATTTTTTCCCACTCAGCAGCTCCTTCCCACACATTATGTAGTATTTTCTACCACAGGAAGACTGGTAGGAAGAAAACTTGCAACAAAATCACATTATTACCTGCCATAGCTCCGTGTGGCTGTCATGAACTCCTTTTTGTACCTCACAGAAATGTTCCTCCAAAGGGAAAACTTAGTTTGATTAGCATGCCGCAACAATTTTATCATTAAATATTGGCAGAGACTATTCACTCCCTTATGTTGTTGCTAAGCAGCTTACACCTAAATGCAGAGGACCATCTAAATGAGTACAGACATACTTTTTATCTTGTTTGATATGTCTATTTTAAAGTAAAAGCACTGGAACTCATTCCTGTTTTCTATAAGAACCATCTGAAGACTTGCACCATCTGCAAGTTAACAGAGACCACTTAGCCTGAGAGGACATGCAGATCAGAGCAGAGATTGCCTTTCTCAGCTCTCCTGGGGCTGCAACACCCCAGCTGGAAAGAGTAATCCAAATTATATAAGCACTTCAGTATTGCATACAAATCTCCCATAGTAACATCTGACCAGTCCCTCCTCCACTTAAACTCTTTTATCTTCATGCTGGGCTTGTACAGAGTTTGTCACGGCGGTTGGAAACAGCGCTGGGCTCACCTAGAAATCAGCAGGTGAGAGTCAGTCTCATGGACAAACTAATAGCGGCTAAATCCAGACAAGGCCTGTACTTGATCACTGACTCCTGCTATACTCAGAAACGTGATCTAGGACTTCTGCAGCTTGTGCTGGGCAACATCCTTTACAAAATGTCTCATGGGCTGGCAATTATGCATGATAATTTAGGAAGGGATTCTTTCAAAGGTAAGCTAGACAGCAGATCCTACTGGAATACCTTTTGAGTTGGACTGATATTCCAAGTTTGCAATGAGGCTTTGGGAAAACCTGCCTTTGATGTGTTGCTTTTGGGTGTGCTTGTGAGCATATGCACTAGTTTTTCTTCTTTTTATAGGAAGGCCAACAGATCTCAGTGCTTTTGCTCAGTTGGTGACAGTGATGCACAAATGTTGTGCATCCTGTGAGAAGTCTAGTCCCCTAAACTGGTGCAAAGTGGTTGCTTTTTCCTCTCATACCAAACTCTTTATTTAATCCAGTACCCGTGGAGTTAATACATGCCATTTCCCTCTTGGCATTCCCAGGTGTAGTTTCCTTCTGAGAGGAGGCACAAATCCCACTGGATAGGATTAATCTCTGCAGCTCTGCTTGTCCAGAAGATTAGCATCAGAACACTCTCCACTGACTGGACAGGGAGCCTGAACAACTCATTTGGACTGGACACCTAAGTTTCAGACTGTTGGAAGTCAGATGTGATGAGTCTCAGGAGACTGCTTGTTGCCCAAAGGCATGTGGGCAGTGGGAAAACTGTATCAGAAAAAACTTCTGTAAATGACATTTACATTTCAGTGAAATATTTTCCCCATAAAAGACAAAAATGTCCATCAAAGACAAAATGGATATGATTAATTCTAGGAAGAGCCATGAAAATGTGAGTCCAGAGGAAACTAAAGATGTAAAACTGTAAAGTCAGCTGCCACTTTTCAAGTATTTGAATATGTGGTAATATACCTAATTTTAGACAAAATTTAGATGAAGATATATTTGCTGTTTTTCTCTCAACAGCCCATTCCCATCATACCACTCAACATAAGGGATGCTCTGATCACATGTTGAATACACACATGCTCTGATCCTGGAGCAGGCTTCAGGCTATGGATGGATGATGGATTTTGTTGGGCTTCACTGTGAGATAAGCAGTGGTGTGTAGGCAAACAGCTGCTTTCCTGGTGCCTAAGAGCATGGATGTGCTGCTGGTTGGTGCTGGTGAGAGGGGTGGAACCTGCCTGGGTTCCTTTCTTCCTCCCCGCCACAATAATCCGCCTTTACCACTGTGCTGGTTTGACTGAAAATGGGTTAATTTTCTTCATGCAGTTAGAAACCTTCCTTTTCACAGCTAGCATGCTCATTATTTGGACTCAGTTTGAGAACAAGAAGATAACACCCCAGGACAGAGTTAATGTTTTAATTGCTTCTTTCATTCTGCATATGTCAGGGCACTACTTCTGTCTGTTTAAATACAAGTTAGCAGGTCTCTAGTACTGGTTGGCTGAGGAGAGATTTTCTTTTCTCCTGGAACAAAGAACCAAGCTTAACAGAGGTCCTGAAGAAAAATCTTGGAAGTGCTTTATGATTTTTGTTTGATTTTCCTCCATTTTCTCAAGCAAAGTGACAGATTCGGGACAATGGGACTAAAGGGGGGCAAGGTCTGCCTGTTGTGCTTTTTCCCTCTGTGTCTTGAGGAGGGATTGATCTCATTTTCATACCTGATTTTAGAAAAGCCTTCATGCCCGAGAGCCACGGCCAGACCACAGGGTCTTTTCTTGCTGGAACTTAAATTTCAACTGAGGTTGAACTTAAACTCTTGTCTCTCTTCTTAGCAGTCCCTACTTCCTTGTTGGGTGTTTTTCTGTTCAACTTTTTGTTTTCCATGGAGGAAAGCCTCTGTAATGGGATCTTCTGCTTCCGGCTTTTCCTCACCTACCTCCAATGCACTTCATGGGGAAGGGTCATGAGCAGGAGTCACAGCCAAGGGCTTTCCAAGACCACAGGGCACCTCAATGCCAGGTGATGTTTGACTGGATGTCACTTTGACCCAATATTTTTCTGAATTTAGTTCCTCTGGCCTGGATTGATCCCATTTCTCCAGAAGCACGGATGCCAGGATCTCAGCCACCCTTGGTTTCCTTAGACCCTGGCTCCATGAGAAGAGAGGATTCAGCCCCTCAGCTCTGACGTGCCTTTTGGAGGTGCCCTCTCCTCTCTCTCTCTCTCACTCTCTGTGACTGCAAAAAGCGCTGAGATGCGCAAGACTCCTGACACAGGTGTTCCTGCTGTCGAGAAGGCCCCTGGGATGCAGTCCCTGCATTGCTGTTGCTGGGGCCTCATGCTGAGCCCTTTTGCTGCCTTTTCACTCTTCTCTGGCAGAGCCTGCTGCTCCGGCAGTGGGCTGTCCATGTGCCCCTTCCCTGGTTCCTCCAGGATGGCGGATGACCCCTTAAAGGCAACTTTAAGGGAAACAGAAATGCAAACTAGCCGTAACCAGAAATGCGTGTTAGGCAGGATCTGTGTCGTGACACCGAGAGAGAAATGGATCTCCCACAACACTCCTAAATTAAAACAAGGACGCTCTCAAGAGCAGCTTCGGGACTGCTGTTATGGTCAGTGACCAAACTTATTTTTCCTTCTTTCTTTTGGCAAAGTGTTTGTTTGTTAAAAGTTTCTGTTTTGTCAAACCCATGTTCATGCTCTGCATCATGCATTAGTCCTGCTTCCCTGCCAGCTCCATCATGATCCCTGCCCCAGGGGTGACAGACCCCTCTCAAGTGGCAGAGACACTTTATAGCATGTCACAAAAAAGTTTTGCTTTCTTCAATCTGAACCAAACCCCTTTTCCACGCTTGGAAGAAAGCTGTTTCATTTGTTTGGAAGAGACTTTGCGTCTCTCTTTCAAGAAGGGGCAGAAACAGAAGCAAAATAACAAAAAGCCAGGGGCGGGTTATAAAGACCCACAGATCAGACCTCCTTCACAAGCATTCTTGAGACACCCACCAGGGTGTCCCGTTTAGCCTGTTTGATCCCGTAGAGGACCTGTCAGCACCCCTGGGCACCCCGTGTCTTTCAGCGTGCTGCCTGGCATCGTCCCTCTGGGAGACCTGGCACCCATTCCAACCAGACTGTTGTTTCCAGGTCAGTCTCCGCATTTCTGCTGACCGCGTTGCCTCCGTCATGAGATCATGTCTTTCCAGAGAAATCCCTCTAATGCCTTCATTCTCCGAGACCAGTATATATAGGGGGAGCTTCCGTGGGGCTGCACTGCGCAGTCCAGCCAAGGCATCGCTGTCTCTCCAGGAGCTTCACTGCCCCTGCCATTTTCCCCTCGCAGCCACAGGTCGCAGCAGCAGCCAGCATGGACATTACCATCCAGCACCCCTGGTTCAAGCGTGCTCTGGGACCCCTCATTCCAAGCCGTTTGTTCGACCAGTTTTTCGGAGAGGGCCTCCTCGAGTACGATCTCCTGCCTTGGTTCTCTTCCACTATCAGCCCCTACTACAGGCAGTCCCTCTTCCGCAGTGTGCTGGAGTCGGGCATTTCAGAGGTAAGGGCCCTTTGGCTTCTTCTCCTTTTCCTTCCCCTCCCTCCTTACACCTCTCCCTGCTTCTCCCCACCCACACCTCACTGGTGGGGTTCGGCGACTGTAGCCCTGTGCTGAGGTGTGAGGGGGTAAGGAGGACCTCCAGCCCACCGCCAAGCACAGTGAGCCCCTCTTCTTGGGCATGGAGGGAAACCCTCACTGGGGACGAGGCTTCCCTACAAGAAACAGAGATCATTTGGGCTCCTGACGGTTGTTTTTGACATGGAAAAGGCTGCCTTTGCTGCCCTCATGTCAGACAGCCATGTGAGAAGGGAAGAGCTAGGCTGCTCCCAGAGTAAGCACCCACGAGGGCAGCTCAGCACGGGAGAGGACCCTGGCATGCGGGAGCTTCCTCTGGCCCCCTCCTCTGCTTCAGGAGCTTGGTGGGCTTCACAAGCTCATGCTGGAGGACCCAGGAGCAGTCATCTGTAGGCAGTGTGTAGGAGGAGCACGTAGCAGTGGAGGCTGTAGCGGGAGGCTCAGGGACCAGTGCTTTCTCTAGCCCACTCTTACTGGTTTCCTCCCAGAGCTGAGACCCCAAAGAAACCATGGATCACTGAAAGGATGAAACCTTTGCTATCAGAGAATATTGCACTGGTTTCCATCCCCCCTCACCGCTGAGCTCTGGTGCATCTGTTAGATTACTGAGTGCAAAGGGGTCCCCACACAGGAATAGTGGTGAGAGGTGATGCCTCTCCCCAGAGCAGTAGCAATGGTGCAGACACCTGCCACAGCCTCCCAGTGTCCCTGCATCCCCACCAAGGGATAGAAGACCCCCACTGAGGCCCATAGTCCCGGACGGGGAAGCGGTGCTGCTGCCAGACCCCCCTTCTCAGGCTTTTAAGCTGTCGTGATGCTTCTCTCTGCACTTAGAGCTCATGTGTTACTGTCTGACAATGTTCATTTCAGGTGAGGTCTGACAGGGAAAAGTTTACAATCATGCTGGATGTAAAACACTTCTCTCCCGAAGACCTGAGTGTGAAGATTATTGATGACTTTGTGGAAATCCATGGCAAGCACAGTGAAAGACAGGTAAGTGGAAGTGATGGTGGGGCAACTGGGAAGTCAAGCTCTGTTTACTTTCTTACCAATCGTCCTCAGCTGAAGGGGAAAAAAATTAATATATCAGAAGAAGGAGTTATTTATCTATTGACATTATCGGCATGGCCTATTCCCATAGAGCCCCAACCTGATATCTGACAATAACAAACTAATCCACTCCTCTTTTGTTTATTTTCAATTATCACCTTCCATAACCGTCAGATGACGATGTCCATTGTTCACTAATAACCCTGCACCAGACAAAGCACATCATCTGGTGCTGCCAAAGCATGGCTGAGTTTTCATAAACCAGAATTGTTAGTGAAAACAGAGCATTCATATGCTGATTTGGGAGAGAAAAGCAAGAGTAAACAAAACAAAAGAAAAACAACTGAGTGCCGGAGGCTTGGAAACTTTTAACACATATGTCATGGAAATGTCTGTGGGGGTCGAAAAGTGAATTACACCAGCAGGGGTTTAATTCTTCTCATATATTTTTTTGGCCAGACAAAGCTCTAGCCTGGAAACAGTCTGTATTTCTTAATATAGTTATTTTTTTCCAGGGGAAGAGAGCAGCCGTATTCATGGCTGAGTTAAAAAAAATTGCATTTATCATGTTTTTGGCCCCCCAAAAAGGGGGGATGGGATCGTGTGCTTTGACTGACACAATATTGCTGCCTAGTAAGGAAATACATGAGTTCACACATGTGCATTGCTTTTTCCTTCACAGAAGCCCCACACTTTGTCTCCAAGCATCCTTTAAAATTGGAGGCTGTGGCAGTGCCACCATCCAAATCAGATCCTTACCTCTACTATAGCCAAAATTGCAGCCTGCTGCGCTGTTCAGCTCTTGCAGCTCCAAGGGCACAATGGGGGGACACCTGCCCCTACAAACCTGCAAAATAGAATGAAAAGCAAATAAGCAGCCAGCGATGCAGGCAGTACAGTGTCATGATAAACCAGGGTGAATGTGGACCCCACCTCTGATGGAGTTGTGGGGTCGAGGGGTTTCTGACAGACCTTCCCCCCTTTCCCCACTGCCTCTCAGGACGACCATGGCTACATCTCCCGCGAATTCCACCGCCGATACCGCCTGCCCGCCAATGTGGACCAGGCTGCCATCACCTGCTCCCTGTCCAACGACGGCATGCTGACCTTCTCGGGCCCCAAGGTCCCCGCCAACATGGACGCCAGCCACGGCGAGAGGCCCATCCCCGTGTCCCGGGAGGAGAAGCCCACCTCTGCGCCTTCCTCCTAAGCCTGCCTGCTGCTGCGGTACGCAGGCTGCCGCCGTCTGCGGGTCTCATTCCCAGAGGCATTGCATAGATACCAGTGAATATCTAGAGGGGTTTATTTTGTTGGTTCCTCCCTCCTCCTTTGTTTCTTTTTTTTTTTTTTCCCCTTGGATGGGATGAGGGGCTGGGTGAGCGGCTGGTGGGCTTTGAAGCTTAAACCTGCGAGCTGTCCTGTGGGGATGGTATGGATGGTGTGTGCTGTCACGCTGTTGTACTTGCTGAAAGGGTCTTCATCCGGTGCTGTAGTCCATAACCACCATAAGGTAGGAGGGAGTGCACAAGTAACACTGGCTCTTGGGGCACCCACCAAATCTCAAGATGAGGGGAAAAGTTCTGCAGACATGCAGAGTTAAACGGGTTACTCTTAAAAGAGAAGCAACAGAGCCAAACCCCACGCCTGAGATCTTGCGTACATACAATGAACATGCCATGGGTTCCTTGCAACTTTAGGAGAAATAATAGTGTCTTACCTTCGGGGGTTGCAATGGATATTTTTTCTTCAGCCAAGTGTCTAAGTGTATCTGTTCACACCACTACCCTGTCATTTCCCTTAGGGACAACTGACACGAGGACAAGCACGTCTTTCCACTGTCTTAGTAAGGCCCTTGAGGGAGAGGTGGGGGCTCAGTGCTGTGCAGAGTCTTCCCATCCCCAGCCACCTCTCCCCAGCCTGTGCATAACATGCCATCTCCCTTGCTCTGGCTGTAATTCTAGGGTAGCTCCACCTCTTCCACTGGTATCTAGCACTCGACCTGAGAATGTGGTCAGTGGCAGTCAATAAAGAGATATAGGAAACACGCAATTGGCTTTGGGTGTTTCATTTGTTCCTTTCTAAGGCTTTTGAAGTTGAAAGGTTAGCGTGGTGCCTAATGCCGTGTGGAGGGTGTGCTTTCCTCCACTGGAAGTACGTTTTGTGATAATGACTTGCCCTTTCTTTTGTGTTCCTGTTATCATTCATACAAGCAAAACAAAAGGATTTAAAAAAAAAGGAACAAAACTCAACAGCTCAGCAACCATTCCACTTCTTAAATTTGTTGTGCCAGTGAAAACGGCAATGCAGACCTCATCTGTGTGACGTGATGTGATGGGTTTCATCTGAAATGAATGATTAAAACTGTTTGATGGTGGGGATGGTCAGGTGTAGGTACTTGCTCTCCCTGCAATTGCCGCACATGAAATCTATGGCTCCCAAGCCTGCATAGGTGTGAGTGCTCAAGACTGAAGGTTGCAGCACTCAAATAGCTTTCCATGCAGATGGAAATCTGGGGTGTTTAGGAAAAGCATAGCATCACTGATAAACCTGCATCCCCATAATTAACCTCATAGGCAAAATCAGGTGGGATAATGAGTGCTTTTCCTCTTGGTAGAGATCTTCACATCCAAGACCTGCAGTGTGAGGTAGAGCTTCTGAGGTCCACCTTGACTCTTAAGTAGAGAAGGTCATTGCTTCTTCAGAAGCAGACACAAATTTGTCTCAATTGACATATCTCTGGGGGCTTCTGGATCACACCTACAAAACAAGGTAGGGTGACAATGAAACAAGTGCATCCATCCCAGGAAAAAGTATAGGTCCATGTCCTTGGAGAGAGGTCAGGAGAGCTGGAGAAAGTGTTTGCTCTGCCAGACAGGCAAGCCCACCAGCCTTCTCCCCTTGGGTGTGGATCAGCTGTGAAAAAGAGAGAAAATATGTGCAGAGTTTCTCTTCTCATGGTGTGGGTTTAAGTAATAACATGAGCCATAAACACAGAAGCTCTGGGTCTGTTTAAAATTAAAAAGCACTTTCTTCTGCCACATCTAGGCCAAAACCCAGGAAGGGCTGGGAGTCAGGAGCAGGGACATTGCCCCTTATCCAGAGAAAGTGAGTGACCCCCAGGGCTCAGCCCTGTCCCCTGCCTGAACCCCTCTGAGGTTGGGGGTGCTGGGAGTGTTAATGGGACCAAAGGCACAGTTCTGTGCCATCTTCTCCCACAACATCCATGTGCAGAACCTGCTGGGGTTGGGGTGGCTAGAGGGGAGCCCGGGAGAGGGGCAAGGCTGCAGGAGGGGGGAAGTGCTGCAGGAGCAGGGGTGAGAGGGACAGGAGGGAGATTACTGTCTGGTAATTAGAAAGCAAGGAATCCCCACGGCATCTAACACTATTTTAAACCTATTTTGTTGCTGCAATTAATTATTGGGCAATCCCAAATCTTTCTACTGAAAAAATGTGCATCCTGTTGCATTTTGGTCTCCAGGGGAAAGACGTGAATGAGCACTTTTGGGAGAAAGGGCAATTTCATACCAGGAGGGAGCCGTTACCACAGGCAGGGAAAGGACGTTTTAACAGAAGCTGCCTCTCGCTGCTTTGCTTGGAGCTAATGCACCCCTGGCCTCTGCCCCTTTCCTCTTGGAGCCTCCATGCTATCAGGTAACATCTCTCTCCTTCCTAACACAAATTTAGCAAAGGCAGGAGTTAAAAACCAAACAAACCTCATCCCCAAACATTCAGACCTCTCAGAGACGTCAATATAGGGAAACATATTTTCAACATGGTCTGTGTGCAGATGTTATCTGCAGGTGTTTGAGCAACATGTGTGTCTGTCTGTCCCATTAAATTACATTTGAACAATTCTTGAGCTCTATTTTCTGTCTGGATGGCAGAAAGTGAGAGCTTTGATGACAGGAAATCATGGCAGGTTTGGGTCAAGGTGAGCGCCATGCAGAGGGGGCAGCGGCTCTTGCAGTAGGGACCTGTGCAGCCCCTCGCTTTTGGGATAGATCCTGGGCACAACAGACCTCAACTGTCTGCTGCTCTGAGAAGGGCTGATTTTAAAGCCCTTTGCAATCCATAAGCTAATTAAAAACATGACTGGCCACTAAAAAAATGCCTCTGTGCCAGGATATGCTGGGACGCTGGTGGTATTTTGTGTAGGAGGGAGGACATGTTGTTCAAGGCTCCCCTGCCTGACCACAGACCCAGAGCTCCCCCGGGCCCCGAGGGGTCTGTCCGCCTCCAGAAGAGCTTGAGTGTGGGCAATAACACCTCCCTGCTTACTGGTGTCTATGTGTCACTCAAAATATTTCACATTTTTCACTCCAAAGTCTTCCCAGTCACATCACTTAGGGATACTCCTCCCCCTCCTCCTCTTCTGTGCACTTGGGTCTGCAAAAAAATTGTTTGCCTTTGCTGAGATTCATATTTATTTTAAAAAAGTCTTGCTATTCAAGCCTATTCAAGAGAGAGCTCTTCATCACAGCTTTCTACACAAATTCACCAGTTAATAAGGTGTTGCTAACACACTTTAAGGATTAACAAAATTTCCTGGAAGTTTTCTGGTTAGAAACTCAGTCGACGATTTTATCAGGGAGATAAAGGCAGGAGGGGACCCTGCTCACAGGGCACTGATGGCATCTTCCAGCATCCAGGAAGTTTGGTGTAGGGTGGCTTATAACAAGGGCTTTCTGCTCAGGGTAACTTTTCATCCTCATTGTGTTGCATTTTTATATACCTGCTGACCATTTCCACTCACACTGCTAAACTTGCTTGCCCATGGCAAAGCACACAGAATCACAGAATGCTAGGGATTGGAAGGGACCTCAAAAATCATCCAGTCTAATCCCTGCACTGGAGCGGGAACACCTAGATGAGGTTACATGGGAAGGCATCCAGGCAGGTTTTGAATGTCTCCAGACAAGGAAATGACTTTAGCATCCCCTCCAGAGAAATCATTAAAGTGTTCACCTGAGGTTCCTGAGGGGGATGCAGCAGACAGTGGTACAGGGGCACACATCCTTCTCTTGGGGGACTCTCCCTTCTCCCACAGGCCCAGATGACACAGTGGTGGTGGCAGTGACACGGTAGAGAGCAGCAGCTCCTCGGTCTGTACCTGTGCCCTCCTTGGTACCACACTGCTTGGGCAGGGTATGTCACCTCTGCCAGGATCCTGTTTTCTCCAAGAAAAAGCTGGGAGCAAGGGCTGGCGGGATCCGACCTGCAGGTCACCGGTTGGGAAGCTCTCCCTGAGCAACTCGGGCCAGGGATCTCCCCTTGTCACTGCTCTTGGCAGGGGGTAAGGAGGAGCCTCCTCATCCTTTTTTGGGATGAAGTGCACAGAGCTCACACAGCCCTCTCTGCAAGGGCTCAGGCCATTAGTGGACGGCACATTCCCTCCTCTCACCCAAGGTTTATCTGTTTACTTTGGACTTTTGTCCCCTGGCTTCTGGCAGAAGGACAGCCTGTGAGAGAGGGAGAGTTGTCCAGGCAAAGCTGTGTCCCCACAGGGTGGCAGCCTTTCCTGCGCTCTGGCACATGGAAGGCTCCCTTCACCATCCCCACCCCGTCCCGGATTTCAGCATCTCCCCAAGGAGACGGAAACCCAGGGCACAAGGCTGGCAGGCACATGGACCCAGCGAGGGTTGCACAACTCTGGCATTTATTGGTTTCTGATTGATTTGCAAGTCATACAGTGATATATAAAAATTGAAAGGGCGTAGTCTGAAAGTTTAGTAGCTTTTTTTTTTTTTTTTAAATTAATAGCAAATTCTGTTACAAGCAATTACTCTAACCTCTCATCTCCTCGGCATCACCATCATGATTTGGGCTCTGCCACCAGGTCTTAACAATCTGAGGCTAAAAAAGCTGTAACTGCCTCCACTGGCAAGAAAAAAAGGCTCCAAACATCCCCAAGTCCCTGTATTCTCTCAAAAGCATGTAACACACACACACCCCTCTGCAGTTTATTGCTGCTGTGTCAGGCATGTAGATTTAGGAGACACAGCCAGAGGAGACTGTGATGATGTGGGTTCTGCCCCACCACAACCTGGACTTTGTCCTTCTGGTGTGACCTCTTGTGTCACGACTGGCTTGGAAAACTACCAGCTCACGTAAGAAGAGCAGATGACTGGTGTGTTCCTCATTTCCCAGCCCCTGATCTGGCCATGGGGCTTTTTCCAGGGAAGTACAGTTGTGTCTGTACACAGTCCACACAGGAGGGCTGGAGCCAGGGGCAGTCCTCTCCTTGCTTGGGTTATGTGACTGGCACTTAGCTAGCAATTAACTGGCACTTCAATGGAAAATGTGAGGTTGGAATATGGCACAGGTGTTTGTGAAGCAGAAGAGAGGTAAAAAGGAAATCTCAGTCAGAGAGGCTGAGGCAAGATGATGGAGTGAGGTAAGTTGACCAAAGCTAAGGAAACTTGTCCCTGCCTCAAAGACCATCCTCCAGCTGTCTTGCAGAGACCTACCACAAACCATGAGGGCTCTGAACTCTTTAGAAAATTGTCCTTCTGCTCCGGAAGGGTGGTCTCAGTCCAGTCTAGAGGAGCTGCCCTGCCTCACCAGAGGCATTGAGAGCTGGGAAGGCATTTGGCAAAACCCAGCACTGCTGGGGAAATCCCTGCCAGCCACTGCACATCACCCATGGCTCTGCCTGATGTCCTGCCCAGACTGGCTGTTCACAGCTCACATTTGCCCAGACTGCTGTGGGGACAGGGTGGCAGCGGGTGCTGCCACCACCACTGACATGCTGGGAGAGCTGTAAAGCAAGGTAGCACCCCCTGATCTCTCTTTGGGAGAACTGTCAGCCACCACCTACACATGCCTGACATATGCAGCAGGGTGGCTGCCACCTCCAGCACACTGAGGAGCACACAGCTACAGACATATCTCCTTGACCAGGCAAGGAGACAACAGGGTCTTTAGCGCAGGAGCTCTTTGAGACGCTGACAGAAAGGAGCAGTGCTTCCCACTGTGCCCATTTGCTGCCCTCAAACCACAGAATGAAAAGAGGTGATCTACATTAATCACAGTGGGCTGGTGGCCCCAGTCCATGGGCTGCTTTGGTGTTGGGAGAGAGACACAGCTACCCCCAGGGCACAGGTAGAAGCTGATGTGCAAGTCCCTGGAGACCAGTGCAGGGATACTCCTTCTTAAAGCACTCATTGCTTCCAGAGCGCACTGCAGTATCTTGTTGAAGCTATTTTGGCATGGTTACTCAGTGTGTAAGGGTCCAGAGGTAGGGAGGCCCCACTTGGGTGTGCTGGGTTTGACTGGAATAGAGGTAATTTTTTCCACAGTAGCTTGTATGGGGCTATGTTTTGGATTTGTGTTGATAACACAAGGATGTTTTAGTTATTGTTGAGCAGTTCTTGCACAGGGTCAAGGCCTTTTCTGCTTCTCAGCTCACCCTGTCAGTGAGTAGGCTGGGGGTGCACAAGCTGTTGGGAGGGGGCACAGCGGGACAGCTGATCCCAACTGACCAAAGGGATATTCCATACCTTATGATGTCATGCTCACCAACAAAATGATAAGGGAAGAAGAGGGAAGGGAGGAACGTTCAGAGTTAGTGTGTTTGTCTTCCCAAGTAACCATTACCCACGATGGAGCCCAGCTTTCCTGGAGATGGCTGAACACCTACCTGCCCGTGGGTAGTGGTGAATTAATTCCTTGTTTTGATTTGCTTGTTTGCAAGGCTTTTGCCTGTAAGTTTTCTCACTTGTGCTCTTCTGATTCTCTCTCCCATCCTACCTGGGGGAGTGAGCGAGCAGCTGTGTGGTGCTTTGCTGCCAGCTGGGGCTAAGCCATGACAGTGGGGTAGGTTCCGCATGCAACCTCTAGTGGGGCTCATTTACAGTGTGCCATTGCATGGGGTGGACTGGTATGTCCCAAAGGAATCAACAATCCAGATGGCAGCTGGGTCCCTGTTGTGAAAAAGTGAATTTCCATGCTTTGCTTGCGGTGCTTTCTCTGTGAAGATTTCTTAGTTGATTGATCATTTCGTTAGCCTCTGATCAGGAGAAAGAGCACGCAGCTTAATTCAGCGTCTCTGCTCTGCCTTTAAGGACATCAGTGTAGTAAAGACCTGAACACATATGTGTTTCAATACACACAAAACTTTGTGTATCTAGCATAATATTTGCACACACACATTTTTATTTCTTTCATGCCTTAAATGCTGTGCTCAGAGATGCCACACCAAAGGACTTTACATATTCATCCAGCCATTCCTGCTTTCTTTAAAACAAACCAAACCAAACCAGCGCTGGCCTTGGCATCTTGGCCCTTTCTCGGTGGGCCAGTTCTTCCCTTTCCCCTTCCCTTCCCTTCCCTTCCCTTCCCTTCCCTTCCCTTCCCTTCCCTTCCCTTCCCTTCCCTTCCCTTCCCTTCCCTTCCCTTCCCTTCCCTTCCCTTCCCTTCCCTTCCCTTCCCTTCCCTTCCCTTCCCTTCCCTTCCCGAGGCCGGAGCGCCGGGAGGTGGCAGCAGCCCCGTGTCTATGGGGCTGAACGTCTACTCTGCCTGGAAGGAAACACCCAACTGAAAGGTCACACTTGGCGCTTTTCTGAGCATCTCCTGCATGTTCCTCCAGAGACGTTTTCTTTTTCTTCCCTCCCCGCCCCCCGCAGTAATTTTTTGAGTTTCCTTTTTCCTTTTTTTCTTTGACAATGTGCTCAAAAGAAAGCAGAGCAGCACCATTGTCCACACTGTCTCAGTTTTCCACCCACTCGGGCTGATGTCAGGCCCTCACCACAGGACTTAATGCACTGCTGTCTGCCCTCCAAATTGCTAATTGCAATGCCTGCTTTTTTTTTTCTCCTCACTGGAGAAGTTACTTAGAGCCGAAGCCCTGCTCCCACCTTTGACATCCCTTTTCCTCCCTGTTTAGTCCTCCCCATGCCGAGCTGTGACAGTACCTAGAGGGTGGGGCATTAATGGTCATCTTGCCACTGAGCCCCTGGGGTGGAAAGAAGGGGAAGCTGAGAGGGTAAATGCCCCCCAAACTGGTTTGCTCTCCCCACATGCAGGCTGCTGCCATGCAGGAGGCTCGGGTCAAAGGGAGCCCTTTTCATCTTCTCTTGTCCTTTACATGAGCCAGGGCCGCCTGGCTGAGGTCTCACACTGGAGCGGCATTTGGCTCCGATGGTGTTTATACTGAGATAACTCACCAGGCATCTGTCGCCAGAGCTCAGAGGTGAACTATAAGGATCTTTGAAGGAAGCCTGCTTCATAGTTTTTGGTGCTGACTAAGGAAGGTCTGGGATTTAATTTCCTGCTTTTTTGTTGTTGTTGTTTGTTTTTACTTAAGGAGAAATATTTGGGATGTCTAGCCTTGTCTCTACTGGATTTGCTGGAAGGCTCCCTGGGAGTTTCGGAGGATTTGTATGTTGAACTCTCTCGCACTGTAAACAAAGCCTGTCAAATCCTTCCCAAAGATGCTGATTTTCCAAAGCACTCATTAAGATGTTGACCTTTCTTTTCTGATAATTTATGAACTACTTCCAAACAGTCCACAAAACAGTGATGCGAAATGCCTGAATTATTTGTGTGCTTCATCAGGCCATAGGGGTAAGAAAAGCTATACATGGCTTTGTTTCAGTCTCTGGATATGTCATTATTTCCCCTGTGAGGTTCACAACTCCAGAATATATGACCCTGTCCATGTGACTGAAACCAGGGAGCCCAACAGGCTCATTCTGCCTCTGTAACATTTTGGTTTCTCCTGATGATCTCTACTTCTCATTGATTTTCAACATGTCAGCTCAAAGTCTCACCTGAATTTAATGCAAAACAAATACCTGTCACATCAACACAGAGAAAATGTAATACAATGAACTTAATTAACAATGGCAGAGTGATTCAGCAGACTCTGGGAAAGCATTTTGTAAAGAAAAGCAATTGTTCAACAAGCTTTTGCTAGGTAGTAGTTAGTCTAGCAGTACACACCAGAGGTGACTTGTAAGCCTGCCAGGCTGGCTTTTCTCTTCCAGGCACTGCTAATGCCCTATCATTTTAACTTATTAATAAAGGGAGCATGGAGTAAGAGAGGTATAGACTGGGATGCATGGAAGCCCCAAACAAGAAATGCTACTGATGGGTGAACTTGTAAAGTTGGCTGCAAGAAAGATTCCCATCTTCCTTGGAAAAAGCAACCCAGTCACACTCCACTTTCTCCCTCGGGGAGCAGACAGATAACCCAGAGACGAAGTCTTCAGTTAAAGCAGTAAGTATAAATAAACTTGTTTACGGTTCAGTAACACAAACTTAAACGCCCCCCCTGCAACAGAGGCTATATGCATTTTTCATCTGGTTCCTCCTTTGACAAGATAAAGTGCAGGACGCACCCTAGCATCTGAAATACGTGTAAATGTTCTCCAGCACAGTACAGCAGAAATCAACGTGAGATGGTTATGCAGCTTGACTGTATCACTCTCCCTCCCTGCAGCTGATGTGAACTCTGCCACTGATGTGGGCTTAACTTTTCATTTAAGCTTCTCATTCAAATTTGTGCCTGGCAAATTGCAGAAGGTAGCCTCACCGTATGACTTGCACACTCAGGTTGTTAATGAAACAGCTGAAAAATGCATTAATTTAACTGAGAGCTTAAAAACCCAACCAAATACACCCTAAAACAAAACACACAAAAAAGGCAAAAACCACAACAACAAAACCAAAACAAGACAGGAGAATCTGACAGCATTTTACTTATACATTTTTGGAGTAAGACAGCATGAATGGAAGGAAAACCACCTATCAGCAGCATTTGTGGTTTCATTTGCATGGGCCTTTCATTGCCAGCTATTGCAGGAAGGGTTTGTGTGCAGGGATGCTCTGGCAAGAGAGGGGGTCAGTCTGAGGTGAGCAGTTACTGTGGTGAAAGCCCCTTTCCCTGTGACCCCCACAGTGCTTGGGGCACAGAGGAGTTACTCACCACGTGTGTGCACCGCAGAATAAAGTCCTCCAATAAATCAGACATGAACTCACGTTTCTCAAGAGTCTGAGGTGAAATGCTGTCTTTACCTTGGAAGAGAACCAGGCATTGAGGTCTCCAGCATATTTTGCTGTAGCTGCAATGTCTCAGGACACAGCCAGGTCAAAGGGTTGCAGACAGCAGGAATATTTTTCATTATATCTGCTAACAGAGCTGAAAAAGTTAGGGGAGGTTTTGGGCACTGAAGCCAATCTACAAGTCAGTGAGGGCTTTGAGAGGAGAACCTTGACCGTGGTTGTTATGGTGGGTTAGACATTTCCCCCTTCCACTGCTGTAAGCTCCGGTCTGCAGCGCTTATCTCTGCAGAGGGCAGGGTGGCACACGGGGAGACAGCAGTGGCAGCGAGGTTTGTCAGACTGTCTGCCAGATTTTTCCTGTGCCATGCCTATGCTGTAGCCCTTCCATGAGTGCACGGGTGCTGTGAACACTCGGGAAACACAAGGTTTCTGCCAGTAAACAGGAACAGAACGAGGAGGCCATGCAACAGCAGCAAAAATCTGGTTTAATCTCTAGCTCACTTCTCAGATAAATCTTAAGGAAAGAAAAGACGGAAGTCTGGAGAATGCCGAGGGAAAAAACCACCAGTGTGACACAGTCAAACTGTGTGTTACTTCTTATTATAAGATAACCATGAAAATTAAATATTTTTTTAATATTAAAAAGTGCTGTGTAGATGTGCAACATAGAGCTGCTGAAGAGAAAACTCTGCTTGTAAATGGGGCTGCTTTACGCCTGGAAGGGCTGGGGACAGAAACTGCATGAAACGCTTCTGCTCGGGCGGCTCCATCCAGAAACATCACAGGAGCTCAGGCAGCTGCACAGACCTGTGCGGGCAGAGCCAAGCTGGAGAGAGGGAATCATTGAGTCCCCTGACAGAAGGGACCAAATTTTAAGCGTGACAAGATTTAAGAAGCCAGAGCAGACGCAGGAGTTGCCTGAGTAAGTGCATGGGCAGGAAGGGGGATCCTGGCAGCTGCATTTGCTTTTACAGGACCAGTCTGCGAGTAAGCTCTTGCCAAGGGCAAGGTACCCAGGAATGTACCAGAGGTGAGGAACAGCTCTTTGGTTAGCAGCACCCAGGAGGATATTAAGAAAGAAAGTCAACTGAGATGAAATTTCTCCATGAGCTTCATTAGCACCAATGGGGCACTGGCACCAATGCCAGCCAGCGACGCTCCCATGGTTTGCTATGCCCACACGAGCCAGGCGCATCTGTGCCTGGAGGATGCCTTCCATGGTATTTTAAACTTGGTGGGTGGGTGCCCTGCGAAAAAGTGTGAGTGCTGTTACTCTAATTATAGCCAGTATTTTGGCAGCATCTGCTTGTCCAGGGTAAACAAAACTTCAAACATGTCCTGATGGGGATTAAAAGCTCCCAGGGAAAGTCCCTGTAGCTAGCAATTCAGAGACTCCCTAGGAAAGCCCCAAACTCTCCCAGCATGAGGCAGTGGAGAAGAGGCCTCAAGGTAAAAGACAAAGTTGTGCATAGGTGGAAACCCCCTTACCCACTCCAAGGGAAGAGCACAGGGCCTGACTTTGTGTCTGGGTTTGTAGGTGAGGGTGCAGCAATGCTACCTGGAGCAGCTCCAGGGCATTAGATGGGCTTCTGCAGAGAGCACAAAGAGAGGGAACAACAGCTACTTTTTATTATTGTTATGTGCTATGTCCAACAAACACTAACTTCACCTGCTCCAGGGAGGCTCAGGGGTTTATTCACTGGGCTACCTTTGAACCTTCCTTCTGGCCAGCTTCTTCCCTCCAAAGGTCACTGCCTTTTGATCCACACACCAGTCCCTGGTACTGCCCCATACGCACACAGCCTTGCTGACTCCAGCTCTCACTCTGCCTCCATATCACCTCGCTCCTGCTCACCTGGTGGTATTCCTGATGTTGCACCCCTGGGGCAACTGCTCAGCAGGATGAACTTGGCAGCAGTGCTTTCCAAGGACCTAAAGGCTTCTGGGGTGGGAAGGACAGATGGAAAGCAATGAATGGACATGTCTGATGTGCATCATGGAAGGCACCAATTTGTATGCTGGACACATGCAGTGGGAATGCTGAAGAAGTGATAGACACAGCATGGATGCACCTACACATGTATGCAATACATTTTCACTCTGCACTGGTGGCAACCAGGGCTGCATCTCCAGGGGAAACCTATGGTCTTGCCACACTCTTGCCTGCAAAGGACTCAAATTCTCCCCAGCTGTGACCACTTTGTGCCTATGCGGCAGATCACTCATAAAATGCTGCCAGGTCCAGGAGGCATGACTAGCTTTAGTCATATATCTACCCTTGTGCAGTGCCCTGCCCAGCTCCAGTTTCTCTGGGCATTCATTGCAATGCCTCTGGAGGTCCCCAGAGCACCTCTGTCAGACCAAAGCTCGCACAAAAACCCTGCCTGCAAGTGCGGCCAGGGCTCCAGCTGCCTGCACGTGGGGTTAATGTTGTGCCTGTGGTGGTGCCATGCCTGCCAGGACGGAGGCATGGCAATGCAGACCAGACTGTAAGACACTATCTGGAAAGCAGACAGCCTTCCCTACAGAAAAGTATGGGATGGAGGTGTGTGGGAGCCATGGAAAATAGGAGGATGGTGAATAGCAACTGGCCTCATGTTAATCCCAACTGAATCAAGGCCAGAAAATAGCCCTGCAGACAGTGTGGTTTATAGAAGTATGTAATATAGAAGAAATATGTTCAAGTTGCAACTGGAAACCAAGAAACACATCCCCTCTAAGAAGAAGAGACTGATCCAGTGATCTTTTAGAGGGCCATTTTGATATACTGTCAGACTGAAATCCTACTTGCCATTGACCATTACCAGCATCTGGCCCTTCCTTTTCCTTACATCTGGAACAGGCATGGAACAGGCTGCCCAGGGCAGCGGTGGAGTCACCATCCCTGAAGGTGTTTAAAGGCATTTAGATGAGGTCTTTAGGGACATGGTTTAGTGCTAGACTTAGGTTATGGTTGGACTTGATGATCATGAGGGTCTCTTCCAACCAAAATGATTCTATGATTCTATAATCCTAGAGACAGCGTGTCTCTGTCAAAACAACAGTTCCCGCCCCGCCGTGTTTTTTCCCCCTCACCAAATTGCTGGGTTCAGCCAGTTCTCAGGATACATCCCTGCTGAAAGGTGAAAAAGCCAGATTGTTTTTCAGCTGAGGAAAGGGCTAAGACTGCACCTTCGCCAGTGCCAGACTGCTGACATGAATTAACTATCACTTTACCTTCGTTCCTGTGGACACAGTGACACCACCATGCTGGGAGGACTGTGGGAACCAGCAGACATGAACAATTCAGCTAAGCCTTGCAAAATGCCAGGGGCTCTATCCAGAGCTTCCCCTTTTCAGATAAAATCCACTGCTGAAAATAACCTTCCCTTCCAAAGGATGGCTCTGTTTGAGCACTTGGCGTGCCCCTGGTGCATGGCAAGGGGGTTATTTATTGCCAGCATGCCGAGAATAGGATTTTATGGGGAGAGGAAGGGCGGTGAAGCCTATTCCTGAGCAAGCTGGGACTTTTTAACACCTGTTACTGAGGTAACCATTGCGCACACATGCACCAGAGCTGTTTGGAGCCATCAAGGTCTTCTGTAACCCTTCCAAGCAATGTCCTTCCTGAGCCCACAAACTTACTGGCTGCCACCGACAATGCTGGTTGGTGTTCAGTGCTCCCCTTGGACCCTGGTTGTACAATTTACTCCACTTGCAGTTCGTTCTTGCTTGGCAACAAGTCTCCCCTGTGCTTAGAGGAGGCCAGCAGTAATGTGAGATTTCCCATGCTTGTCCTTCAAAAACCATGGGCAAAAATCAGAAGGTAGTTGCATGTCAATGGGGCAGGTGAACTGGACGCTGCTGGGCTGCTGACCTGTCCCACTGATGCACTTAGGAATGTTGGTGGGGAAGTGATCACCTGGGTCACTCCATCCAGTCCCCTGCAACCACATAAAAGCCTGTCCTGCCCAGCAGGATTCACAGAACATTTTATTCCTACGCTTCAGTGCATTCTAGACCACAAAGCACTTCCTGACCATCTCTGAGCCAACTTAGATAGATGAAAGATCAAAATCCACAAACTCTGCTGCACTGGAGGAGGATGGTAGACGAGCTCAAGGACCTTGTCAGTGTCCCAGCAGTTTGGCAGAAGAAGGATGCTTGTGAGATGAAAATACAGGGAGAAGTCTGCTGAGAAAGAATCCTGGGAAACCTGCTCTGGGATTGCTCACACTTTTAGCAAGGTGGGAGGAAGTGAGGGGGAGCTCCACCTGCATGTGTGACATACAGTTGAGAAAGGGCTTGGGATCAGGTTGTGAATGGCAAGACCCACCACGAGGCAACTCAAAATATCTTCTGAGTTTACAGTCAATGCCAGGGCACAGGAATTAATTGCTCCCTGGGGGTATACTTAACCAGCATGTCCTTGACTGGGAGTGCTTATTTGCAAAGTCCTGCTGAAGGACATCCTGCAAAGGTTTCAGATGCTCTTGGATTCTTTATAGATTGCTGGGGTCTTTGCAACTGGGATAAACAAACCAGTGTAATGTTTGTTTAGTATGTATGCTGTGGCTGAAGTTTCTTTCTTTGGTACAATACTACCCTGTTCAGCTGCACAATTTTATCATTAACAGTGTTGCCACATTTTAAACAGCATTCTCCATATGGGGGTGTGTAAGACCTCCAAGTTGATGAGTACCCCCTAAGCAATTTCTTTATTTTTTAACACACATACACTTCTCAACGGAGAAAAGTGGCCCAAAGTGTTCAAACCTAGACCAGCTAAACCAATTAGGCATTCAGTTCAACACAACTTTTTTTGTGGAAAGGCCAGACACAAAGATGGTTTCGCAAAAAGATTACCAAACATGAACTCAAAGCAGTGGGATTAGTTTGCAGATATTCTTGCTTGTTCTCATCACCTGCCAGACCATGCAAGGATCAAAGACTTTTGACACATCTCAGTCATGCCTGGAAGCAGGCTTAAAATGCAATGAATCTCGGTTCTGTAAAGCCTGAAAACCCAAGGCTGTTTGATCACAGCTTTATTCATCCAACCATGGCCAAGATCCAGAAGGAGGCAGGTGGACTCTTTGGCCCACTTGTAGATGTAGTGAGAAACGTTGTGGCTTTATGCCTCCCAGGGGTGCCAGAGACACCTCCTGAGATACTGCCTTTGGCAGATGTGGGTCAAATAAGCTAATAAGAGGAGTCTTGAAAGAAATGAGGCAGGATGCCATCACTACAGGGTTACATTTTAAATGGTGGGCAGCCAGAACATTTGTACACATGTGGGAAGAATCTATAACTCTGTTAAAGTAGGAATTGCTGCTCTGTCAGGACATTGTCACACTGGCTCTGGAGAAGTGAGACTGCATACTGTAAAAGGCTTGGAAGGTTTGTTCCATGGCTTGCAGATGAGTGACTCTTGACACAAACCTAGAATTGGTACCTCTTTCAGAAAACCGCCATTATGAGAAGACTCATTAGAAATAATATCCTCACTTCCTTTCTGGTAGAAATTCTGCCAACTAAAATAAACAGTAGGATGCTTTAACTGATAGGAAAAGATATATTCTTGTGTTGTAATCTAAAGGGAAGAATTGTATTCAGTTTTCAAAGCAGCACAGATCATTCATGTGCATCGTGGCTTTAGCATAGGCAAGATTTTATTTAGTGTGTTTCCACAGTGCAGCCTTTGATCTTGATGGGAGTCTTTCACTGGACAGACTGAAGCTTTCTTTTCAGCTATGCTCTGCAACAGTCCTGAAGTTTCAGGTCTAGTTACTAACCCAGGAGTCCCTTAGCCTTACCAAAGGGTTGGCTTACAAAGTTAAGTAAACCTGAGGTGAGAAGCATGTGAGTCTGGACCAAGTTTAAGAAAACTCTCTGGATCTTAGGAAAGCACTATGGCCTTGGGTCAAGCCAGGCAAAAGGTCCATAACTGTTTCTGACTGACCCAAAGAGAAATGCAAGGAATGCCTGCCAAATCCCAATGCCCATTGCCTGGGTTTTGTACGGCTTTGGTTGCGGCAGTTCATCTCAAAATGAGGATGTTTACTTCTTGATGGTGTAACTCAGCTTTGCCAATGGGATTTTGGAGAGACTTTAGAGGACTAAAGCTTCTCTCTTGGCCAGCAATCCCTTCTGCCTGGCTTTGACTCAGGACAACTCTTTTCTTGTCCCAGTTAGAAAATCGCCTTGCCCTAAGGGGAGCAATGTTTTCATTGCTTTCCTCACACCACGGTGCCCTGAGAGCGCATGTAATGAGATAACATTGTGTTCACATAAAAAAAAATGCCCCTAATTCCTGGTACTGCAAATCTGTGACAACTCACCAGCAAGTATGTGCTCTTTGGAAAAGAAAATCAGCTCTGACCTTGGCTTGGGACCATGAGCCCAGCTCCTGTCACCAGCCTTTGAAAGCTGGGAGCAGCTAGTCCTTCTTGAGATGATGGTGCAGAGAGGACCTGGGTCCCTTGGAGGGGAATCCCCACCAACTATTTCTCTTCCCATCATCCAGGCTCGACACTGCTGAGGTCTGCCAGCACGGTTGTGAGTGGTTGCCTGTTGAGCACCATCTCCTTGTTGCTTGGGAAGGGCTGCAATACATGGCCACGGGTGAGTGCGGAGCAAACTACGTTGCTGTTGTTTCATGTTTGACACAGATCACTTAATCTAGGTGTTTATGGGCACAAATATCACATGGGAGAGCTGGGAGATTCCTCTGGCTCAAGGTCACAGGCAAGCTCAGCTCAGGTAAGATTAGTGAGTTTAACTGCTCTAAAAGCAGGGCTTGTATTTTCTCTGAAGAAAGGCGGAAGTTACAGTGAGATGACATTTGGAGAAGCAAGGCAGCCCCTGCATGCCATGCTCTCTCACTCCCATTGAACTGGGTGACAGTACATCTGGCTGAAGCAACTGGGAAAAAATATTTCCAGTTTGCCTGTGCTTAGAAATATACAGTGTCTTTGTCACCCACTGAAATCAAAGCAGGCAAAGTATATTAATTTGGGGCTTCCCAATTGAAATGTTGGGAACATCACCCTCAGCACGTGTATGATTGCAAGTGGAGGCTCGTGGCTCCCAGTGAAAACCCAGCTTCCAGTGTAAAGCCAAGGATATGCAACCCCCTGCTGCAGGCATCTGCCTTGTGTCTTCGGACTGGCTGTGCAGGCTGGGTGCCGACATGCTGCTGGAGCAGGACCAAGGCCCCAAGACCCAGTACTGTGCCAGGTCTTCTACCTACCCTTTGCTGAGGCAAACCTTTCAAGGAAACACTGGGAAGAAGATAGAGGTGAAAGTCATCAGGATTTGGCTTTCTTCAGAGAGAGAGAGATTCCTTTTAGTTGTGTTCCTACCCAGGATCGTCTTACTTCTATTAAGAAGGTATTCAGAACAAATGAGGGTTCCTGGTTTGCTTCAAGTAGCTGGCACATCTCATCCCCTCTCATCCTCCCCAGGGAACCGTGCTGGCCCTCCTGCAGTGGGCTGGGCTGTGGCCTCCTTCCCAGCCGCACTTTTAACTGGGGCCACAATTCGCTGGAAGCCTTTATAAGGATTCTTATGAAGAATAAATCAAAACAACAGAATCAGACTGAAAAGTAATTGCTTTTCCATCTGTTGAAAGTTAAAAACCCCAGCACACCTTTTCATTAATCGGTCTGTTTTCTATCTGTTTTTTGACCCTCACCTGGTGTATTTAAAAGTAAAATACAGGCAAGAGTTTTGATTATCTATTGTTGAGAAACTATTAATTCAAGGAAATGTTTGCAGTGCAAGGAAATTTAAGTCAAGTGAGATTTAATCTTGGAATAGTGCTGAGAGCAGTGGGAATGTCCACAGGGCTGGCTGTGTGGGACACGAGGGCTGTGGCCCTCTCCCCTGCCTTTGAGGTGGGCTTTACTCTGGTCCAGCACAGGCTGGGAGATGGCAGGATGGGAATGAGTTGTCCATGAAACACCTACCTGTCCCTGCTTTTCATCAAGCCAGAAATCCCATGGAAAAAGGTCCCTTTCTAGTGATTTGGGGTTGTTGCTCTCGTCCACAAGAGAACAGGGAGATGAGTGCACTGCTGCTCCACAGCTTTATACAGGATGGGAGCCTTTTCTGATGTGCAAAAGGGTTTTGACATGAGCTGTGTTTCCCCAGTGGATGTCTGAATGCAACTGGTTCCTCAGATTTTCTCTCCTAATGTCTAATATATGGTGCTAGTAGCAAACACTGCAGTGTGAGGAAGGATTGGAGTCTGGGCTTTTGATCCACTTCATCAGTATTATAATGACAAAAGTTGTTCAGGTAACTTAGGCCTGAGTCAGATGCCACCACTGTCTTTAATAATTTGGGATATTGAGAAACACATAATGGGACCATCTTCAAAACTAATTTCCATGTCCTGAGTTAGATTGCTCCATCACAAACTCCAGAATCCTAGCTCTGTAGTGCCTGGGGTGACAAAAAGCAGTAGGAGTTATTGTCAAATGCTTTCTCAACTCATAACCTGGCACAGATGGAATAAAATAATAGTAATAATGGTAATAGTTATGGTTACAGTAATAGCATAAGTAATGGTATAAATGGCAACAACAACAATAACAGTAAAGTTGAGGAGGAAAATAAATCTCTTTAGCCTCAGAAATGCAGTTTCTGCCTAGAGCAATCCGAAGTCTTGCTTATGGAAAACTGTAAGGTATCTGTTAGTTTAAATGTTCAGTGCCAACATGAACCAAGTAAGAAAAGCAAGCAGGTGAGAAAGGCAGAGCAGGAGCTGAGGTGACAGCAAAGATTGAACAGATTTTAATTTACCGAGACAGCTCTGACATCCCTGCTTGCCCAAAGGATGCTGTTACTAATGGGCTGGGTAACAAGCTGCAGCAGGTCTTGAACCTGGTCTCTTACCCTGGGGAAGCATAGAATCATCGAATCATAAAATAGTTTGTGTGGGAAGGAACCTTCAAAGGTCATCCAGTCTAACTCCTCTGCAATGAGCAGGGACATCTTCAACTAGATCAGGTTACATCGCATGTCCCTCCCCTGGGAGAAACCCCACATCCACCCCACTCATCTGTGGGGACAAACAGCTCAGGGGGGTGAACAGCAGGGAAGGAATGGCTGAGGAGGACAAGGAGGGAACAGGCGGGAGGAAGCTGAGGAGCAGTGCTGTGCTGAGGCGAGCCATGAGGGCTGAGCCTGGTTCAGCCCCATCAAACCAACTGCCTGAGCAGAGCTGGCCAGGCTGCGGGCCTCCCTGCCTTCACGTGCCAGAAACTCCTGCAAGACCTGTGTGGAGCAGGTTAGGGTTTTAAGGAGGTCAATAGCAATGTCTGTGAGGGACAGGAGAAACATTACAGAATCGCAGAATGGTTGGGGTTGGAAGGGACCTCTGGAGGTCATCTAGTCCAACACACCTGCTAAAGCAGGTTCACCCAGAGCAGATAGCACAGGAATGTGTCCAGCCGGGTTTTGAATGTCTCCAGAGAAGGAGACTCCACAACCACTCTGGGCAGCCTGTTCCAGTGCTCTGGCACCCTCAACATAAAGAAGTTTCTCCTCGTGTTTAGACGGAACCTCCTGTGCTTCAGTCTGTGCCTGTTGCCCCTCATCCTTTCATTGGGCACCACTGAAAAGAGTCTGGTCCCATCCTCTTGACACCCACTCTTGAGATATTAATATTTATAAGCATAACATGCTTCTGGGCCTGCAGATGCCAAAACTCCCAGCAGTAACTTTCCCAGCTCTTCCATCATCAGCCATGTTTACCTGTGTGCTCTGCTCAGCACCAAAGGAAGAGGCAGCAAGGGTCCACATACCCTCCAATCCCACTGGAGATGTCTCTGCTCCTGAGCAGAGCCCTGGAGGAGATGCTCAGGCTGAGCTGAGGTGCAGGTACCCTCTTTTCAAAGGCACTTAGCAACACCAAATTCTGTGGTCTTCCACTAGCCCATCTTACTTGCCCAGGTTCCCTCCTTCTCCCCTCTCCCAGCTATAATTAGTGCTGAGCGCAGACACGGTAAGACACTCCAAACAAATTCTTGTGCAATTCAGAAATCTCTATCTGGGCTGATTGCTCAAGTTGCTTTAGTAGCATGCACCTGCTTTAAGTGCAGATGCTGCCAAATTAGATGGAAAAACATGCAAATGCCATGTAGCTTTCTGGCAAATTAGCATGCTTCCTGCACAAAGGTGAAGATTACATGGAGGGGAGAAGTAGTAACATAATTTGGCAAACAAATTAGGAGAAAGGATGACTTTAAAAAGTACATAAGTATCAATCCAGTTGTATAAACTAACTGTCGTAAGGATGGCACAAAGCACAGCTCTTCTGTATGGTCATCAGTATCAATGAGGAAGCGGCTTACCTCCCAGCTGCGTAATTAGACTGTTTTAGTTTTCTGCTTTAATAAGCAATAGGGAAGCTTGGGCTGTTCCTAGTGGGAAGGGAGGCGTGAGACTCCAGTGATACACACAGAAGTGATGTTAAGAGAAAGATGGCAGCATCAGGAATGCTAATTGTGGGACATGTCAGATCTATGCTTGCATGAGTGACTACAAACTTTAGCCCTTTGAGTGTGTATCCTAAATGTTTAAAGGTGGAAAAAAAAACAACAACCCATCGTCACTCATAGAAATAAGTCTGTTTTACAAAGTGTACATAAGAGGAGGCTGTGCAGGCAGCTTTCGCACTGCCTACCTTCAGAGTGTTTGGCTTTGCAATCTAAATAACATTTTTTTCATTGTTATTTGACTGAAAATTCCCAAGGTTTCTGTTGCTCTTTTGCAGCTGACATCTCTGTGAAACCAAACAGACCCCACAGCCACTTGCTGCAGTGCTCGGGATCTCCGGCCCCTATTTCCCAAATGAATGGCACACCTGGCCCAGTTGGCTTTTTGGGTGCCACATCCCTCTGGGACCAGCAGCCTTCGGCTCGCCTGTCTGCAGGGGGTGTCTTTGCTGTCCACTTGGCATCATGTTCCATGTCTCCACATGCTGCATCTTCAAAGGAGGCTCTCATCTGAAAGCTTTGATACCCTTCTCAGAAAGCCACACCTTCAAACCATCTGATTTGTCTCTCTGAATAAATGCAGATGTTTAGTTCTGCTAGAAATGGAACATTGGAGGGTCCTATCAGTTTCCTCCACTATCTTTCGGGGTGTCCCAGGGGGCATCTACCTTGCCTTGTGTCCTCCCCATAGCTCCTGCTGCACATCTCCTGCCAAGACCACCAGGAACAGAAGGGCCAGCGTGCAAGGAGCAACTGGAGTTGTTCCTTGAGGAAGTGCTCCCTGATGTTATGCAAACCATGAGAAATATGTGTGCCCCACTCCTGAGGCCAAACATATGGACCTCTTTCTCCCTTCAGGCAGAACTTTGTCCTATGTGGAAGCAGAGAGTGCGGGTCGAAAGAGCTGCTCAATATACTTATCTAGAAATGACTACCTGCCTGCTCCCTTTTTCCAGGATGAAACATTCTTTTTATCAGCTGTCTGAAAAGGCTTCCCTTTCTTTGGGATGGCCTCAATTTTCATACTTGCTTGCTGAAACCTCAAAAGCTTGTTTTCAGTTGTTTTTGCTTGCAAAGCGCAATTTGCACTTTCCGCACATTTGATCAGGCGCTAATTTAACTCATGGAACAATTTACCTTCCTAGATGTGTGCTAATGGTTCTCTTCAAGAAAAAAAAAAAAAAAAAAAAAGAGGGGTAGAGAGAAAGCACCAGACAGATTTTTAATGGGATCAAAATGATGATATTAATTTTCCTGCTCATCCCTGGCTGAGTCATGCAAATCATCCTGAACAGGAGGATGTGCAGCAAGGACAGCAACAAGAGGCTGGGAGAAAGCAGGGCTGGAGGAGCACCCAGACCTCAGGGATCTGCACCCCCAAACCCTTCCTGCCCCACCATTGAACACCCCATGGCTCTGGTCAAGGCTCACCAATTAGTTCTTGAACCTTTGGTTTGACCAATATCTAGCACATGGAGGGGATTGTTTCTTGGAGATGCTGCTCAGTATTATTTGGGAAAATAAAATCTGGTTTCAAAAAAAAAAAAAAAAATAAAAAGAAAAAAGGTCTTGGAAGTGAGCTCCCCAAAATCTGAGGACTGTGAATGTCACTAGTCACTTTTGAAAGCTTTTGCCACTGTTGTAACTTCTGTTGTAACTTATATTGCCTGGTTCAGGGCCAGAGACACTGGTAAGTTCTGGATTCGTAGGAACTCAATAAAAGAGTCAAAGTATTCTTTTCCACCATCATTTTTTATGACTTAGGCTGTAGCAATTCCATCACTGCCTCTGACTGTTATTCAAGAACTGAAAAATTTCCCTGCCAGAAATATTTCCCAATCCAATAACATATTTCACATCGCCTTTTGTTTTATACAGGATTAAAAAAAATTTAAAAATCTTTATGAGCATGGAGACCAAGCCTAGCAGATCCCCTGCCATTTTTCTCTCGTGATGCCACCTTTACCTTGGTAGTAATTAACTAAATTACTTGGGGGGTGGGGTGGGAGACAGTTAATAAAACTGCCACATTATCATTGTAACACAGGGCAAAAAGGCAACAGGATCTCCATAACACTCCTCTAGAACAGCAGAAATGCTTTCATTCCTGTGGTCCAGGGGCCATGTGGGATACCAGCACCTAGATGCTCCTGCTCTTAATGTTAATGAACCAAAGAAGGAGTGTCACAGCACCATCCTGGTGCCATGATGCTCTCTTTTTGGTTCACTAACATAAAAGTCTCCTTAGCCAAGGTTGCCAGCATGTCTGAATTTCCACTGGGCTGTGGGCTGGGAGACAGGCTCAAGACTTAGAAGGGGTTTTTTTTGTTTAGTTGTTTGATTTTTTTCCCTCTAATTTGAATTTGGCATAACTCAAGCCCTGGTGGCTACCTTGAAAACATGGAGGCTCCTGGCCAAGGCAGGGTTATCTGAGGTTATGTGACAAGGGCCATATGCAATACTACAGAGATCCAGAATGCAGAGTGATGCCTTTAGGTGTGAGGTACCAGGACAACGCTGGCTAGGAGATGCTATGCCAGTGTCAGGAGCATCCCAGGATCCGTGGGGAATGGTGAATCCCTCTGGGGAGTGGGAGATGTGGTAGGGCCATGTTGCCTCTCGTTGGGCAGCATCGTCCTGACGCTGAGGCACTCTGCTCAGGTTGGAGTACCTCTGCAATTGCTATTTCAGCAGTGTAAAAGTGAGCGTATTTTCCTTTTGCAGAAGTTCTACCTATCCTACAAACATATTCATTTACATACTTTAGCTTTCTTGCCTGAAACTATTTCCAGATATTTTCCTTACTCCGCTTAAATTATGTTTACACTGTGTCTAATGCCCCACAGGTCCCTTCAATTCAAAACTGCTGTCATTTGGTGAAATGTTCTCCCTGGGTCAACAGACTTTCATTTCAGGGTAGATAATCCTCGGTATATCCCCTGCAGGAGGTAGGGCTCTGCTCTGCAACTGAGAGACTCTTTGTCAGGGTAATAAACTGAAAGCAGGATTTAGGAGAAATTACCTAGAAATGGGGTCCTTTGCTATAGCTTTTTTATTCCTCCTTCAAGCCATGTTTTTGAAAGGGCTCTTCAAAAATAGGCATCAAGAATATGTATCATCTTTGCAGAATGAAACAAAAGGAGCGGATGGTGTTAGTCTGTGGGGTGTGAAAGAAGGTTGGTAGAGGATACATGCAAAGGCCACTACAAAGACAAGAAAAGCTCTACCTTTAAGTGAAGGTGCAAGAGTTATGCTTGGAGTTTGTTGTCTTTCATATCAAAATATAGACTTGAAAGCATTGTTTATTTGCCTGATTTTTAATTCCTACATGCCTTTCCTAGAAAAATAAAGTGATCAAATATAAAGTTTCCCTAGCAAAATATGATTAATTACCTTGCTTATCTTATGACAGCATTGGATTTGAATTTGGATTTCTTTCCTAAGAGTCCATTCATGGCTTAGTAGTACTGACCTCTAGTTTTCTTGTTGCTCTCTTCTTTCAAAGGCAGGCATTTTAAGCAATGACAAGGTGTCCGATTTCCATCTTCCCCGTTTATGTGCTCTGTTTAAAAATTAACGCAGTTTCCCTGGTCTCTCTTTCCGCTCTACACCTTTATGGCACTTGCTAGTGTCTGGTTATCTCTTAGAAAGAGGGCAAACCCAGTTCTTAGACAAAATATGACCACTCAGCAGGGTTGTTTCAGTTCATAAAAATATCTATGAATCAAGGAAGCTCCTCCCTGACAGTTAATCCAGAAATGCTGGGGCCCTGCAAAAATAAATGGTCTTTGACTCTTACAGGTTTTGCTGCTTTCTGTTGCCTGAGCCCAGAACGCAACATCCTTCTGAAAACCTCAGCAGTGCAGAGCTTTTAAGACCCTGCATTGTGGGCACTAAGCAGAATTTATTAGTGGATTAACAGAAGTGTTTTTACAAGCTCTGAGGGTCATCATGATTTTGAGTGTCAGAGGCACATACAAAGCACAGAGGTGAAAGGAACTCCTGGGTCACTGAATTCGGGTCCCTGCTGTGACAGACAGCCAAGCTGCATAAGCCTATACATAAATTTACCAGGTTGCAGCCTATAGGTGCTGAGGGAGGAGGGGGCAGGAGGGGTCTTGCTGCCTCTCTTGCACTTTGGAAAAAATTCTAGAACCTCCCTAGTCTTCAAAAGGAACTTCTAGCTGATATGTTTTTCTCATTATCTTAACTCATTCGCTTTAGTAAATAAGGCTGACAAAGGGATAAGATCTCTTTTCCCCTGTATTCAGTGGGAAGATGTAGAAAAAGACATGAACTCAGGTCTCTCAGTCTCCTCCTGTAAGGAGGTTGCTGTAGAAGTCTGTTGTGTGCCAGTGCCAGGGTCAAGTCACTTCACTGGAACACCAGCAGCATGGCCTGTACATTCCTGTTGAACTCTTGTAAGTGACTCGTACAACAACATCAACTGTCTCCAATGGAAAGGTCATCTTAGGACAGGACTAAAAACATTTTCAGTTCAAGTTATTTAGTGAGAGGTGGAGGTTAGCTTGATTCTCTGGATAAGTTTCAACTGACTTGTGTATCTTCCTCCTTTACTACTACCCTTGTATGTATTCTTTCCTGAAACAATTACTTCAAGCCTGTGTGTGACTGGGATCAGTTTAATGCAATTGTAATTTCCCTGTTCTTGTCCCTGTCTTTACTATGCAAGCTATTTTCCAACCATATGATGCTGGTCTTTGATGAAGAGTGCCCCTTGCCTGATGGGTTTCAGTTCTTCTTTTCTGGGGTGCCTATGCATTACTTCAATATAGAGGTGCAAACACAACACTACGCTCTTGACATGCCATTGTTAACATGCACATTCACCAGCAGCTGTGGAGTTTTTTTTAACACTATATATAATTTCCCAGAAGTCAATCAACACAAGCTAAGATAAGTGTTTAACAATATTTATGGTTCATGCCCACCGTCTGATTTGTCTTCCTGTAAGCCTTGCCTTTGCCAACGTAGTGTGAAGATAGTGTTCCACTTTGGTGAGAAGCTAATCCGTGAAAAGGGAGGACAGAGGAGACCAGGAGCACTGGGGCCTATTCACAGAAGAGTTGTCTCAGTTAGAACACAGGCAGTGATTTCTTACCTGTTATCATAACAAGAAAACGGAAGTCAATACAAAGCAGGGGAAAGTCAAATGTTGCAAGATTGCCTGTGTGTTTCTCAGTCAATAGCCAAACCTTTCACCTTTGATATTTCACCCATTGCAGCAGCTGTTTGGATGCTGCCTGCCTGCTTGCTCTGCGCCTGAGTCAGCTGATGGGTGCCAAGATGTGGGTTTGGCAATGGGGCAGGAGAGGAGTGAGGAGGCAGGGGAAGGAGCCACCTCACACTCCACTGAGCCCACTGCTCCCATGAGTTATTATAAAAAAGGGATATTGTCACCTATGAAATGAGGAGATTATGTGAAAAAAGAGACTGCTACTGAGATAAGATGGATCAAAACCAAATCTAAATCCTTCCTAGTCTTGACCAAGAAAAAAGTTTAATAAAATTTGTGGGAAGTTCTATGGCTAACTAACCTGAACACAGACGTCTTGCTGCCCTTGGCTGGTTAAAGTACGGGGGGAGCAGCAGAGGGCTAAAGCCCCCTTACGCTTTGTGGTACATGGTACAGCCTTCTCCACCCTTGTGCCAGCAGTGCCATGAGCCCCAAAAGCAGTACCTGCAACTGCGTTCAGCTTTTGTGAGGGTGGCCAGGCAACCATCTCCCTCATGCAAAGATGTCACATGGCCTCCTCCCCAGCTCCCAAAGAGTTTCCGTGAGCAAAGAGCCTCTTTTGAAAGCCCAGAAGGACCTTGGCCTCATCTGGGTCAATCCTTCAGAAGTTCCACTGCTCTATTTGGGAAGCTGGACCAGAAATGAGGGTAGCAGCATCTTTCACCACCAGGCGTGGGGTACCTTTAGGTGCTGGTTGTTCCCATTGATCGCTGTCTTCTGCATGATTCCCACATTCCACTGGCCAAGTGTTTTAATCAAAACGTGGGTGTTTCCATCCACCTTTTTGCAAAAACAAGTCTCAGATGGGAGACCCATTCCTTCATTCACAGATTCAGTGATCTTCCCAGCTGGCCAGAGAGCAAGGGAAAAGCCAGCTGACTTAGTCATCCTGGACTCCAAACGTGCGGGGCTCACTGGGAATCATAGAATCATAGAATGCTAGGGATTGGAAGGGATCTCGAAAGATCCTCTAGTCCAATCCCCCTGCCGGAGCAGGAACACCCAGATGAGGCTACACAGGAACATGTCCAGGCGCGTTTTGAATGTCTCCAGAGTAGGAGACTCCACAACCTCCCTGGGCAGCCTGTTCCAGTGTTCTGGCACCCTCACTGAGAAGAAGTTTCTTCTCAAGTTTAAGTGGAACCTTTTGTGTTCCAGTTTAAACCCATTACCCCTTGTCTTACCATTGTTTGTCACCGAGAAGAGCCTGGCCCCATCCTTGTGACACTCACCCTTTGTATATTTATAAACATTAATAAGGTCACCCCTCAATCTCCTCTTCTCCAAACTAAAGAGACCCAGCTGCCTCAGCCTTTCCTCATAAGGGAGATGCTCCACTCCCTTAATCATCTTGGTTGCCCTGTGCTGGACTCTCTCCAGCAGTTCCCTGTCCTTCTTGAACTGAGGGGCCCAGAACTGGACACAATATTCCAGGTGTGGTCTCACCAGGGCAGAGCAGAGGGGAAGGAGAACCTCTCTGGACCTACTGACCACCCCCATTCTAATCCACCCCAGGATGCCATTGGCCCTCTTGGCCACAAGGGCACAGTGCTGGCGCATGGTCATCCTGCTGTCCACCAGGACCCCCAGGTCCCTTTCCCCTACACTCCTCTCTAATGGATCATTCCCCAACTTATACTGGAACCTGGGGTTGTTCCTGCCCAGATGCAGGACTCTACATTTGCCCTTGTTATTTCATTAAATTTTTCCCTGCCCAGCTCTGCAGCCTGTCCAGGTCCCGTTGGATGGCAGCACAGCCTGCTGGCGTGTCAGCCACTCCTCCCAGCTTGGTGTCATCAGCAAACTTGCTGATAGTACACTCTAGTCCCTCATCCAAGTCATTGATTAATATATTGAACAGTACTGGCCCCAGCACCGACCCTTGAGGCACTCCACTAGATACAGGCCTCCAACCGGACTCTGCCCCATTGACCACAACTCTCTGGCTTCTTTCCTTCAGCCAGTTCGCAGGCCACCTCACTACTCGATTGTCCAGACCACACTTCCTCAGTTTAGCTATGAGAATGCTGTGGGAAACTGTGTCAAATGCTTTACTGGGAGACAACAGCCATCATACAAGTGCTATAAAATGAATTATACTCTGCAACAGCCTCTGACATCTTTGGTCCTCCTGAGGCCTGAAGTGAGTGCCAGGTACTTATACTGAGATTTTTCCCTTTCCGGCAGTACGAAGTTCCAGGTCACAACTGCTGCTAGAGCACAGGGTAAAGCCCTGCTGAAATCAGTCATAAAATTCCCCCAGATCATGGTGCAGACCTAGATTATACCCAGGAGATTAATTTATCCCTGCTGTTTATCTTACAGGTCCTGTCCTTTTGCATATACATATGCACACATCCAGCTATGAACACACAGAGCATAAAATACCATTATTTTAATGCCTCTTTATTGTATAACAAAAGAGGCTGACTTCAGATCAAGAATCATTTATTTTCAAGTGCCCAGCTAGTTTTGCTGGGGTGTGGCATTCCTTACGTTTCACCAGAAATGCAGACAGAGGAGTTGTCACTAATACTTCTTATAATGAATTACAGGCAGAAACCTTTCCTTTACTCTCAGCCTGATACTATTAAATAAGTAGGCAGAAACTGCATGCCTGTGACCAGAAGGTGGATGGCTGGGAATTTTTGCTTCACTAGGGCATGCAGAAATTTCATGTCTTCACTTCGTCCACCTTGGATGTGGCTCTCAAAAAAATGAAGGTGTGCACATGTTGAGCAGGGTGCCATTGGCCACGGCTCCTCTGTGTTTCTGGGCTGCTGCACCTGAGAGCTGCAGATGGGCATGAGGTGCCCAGTCCCCTGCCTGAATACTCACAAGCATGGAAATTTTGGCCATAAAACTCTTCCTGACCCTCAGCCACTGTGCAGAGAGCATACCAAGAGAGTGCAAACAGCTCTCAAACAGCTGCTTGCAGCCAGCGGTAGTGATCCACCGATACCGGTGGCCAAGTGCCAGTCGTGTGGCTGTTCTTGTGGTGACACAGGACCATGGGTATTAACGCTGCAGCCAGGGCGCTTCAACAGATAGTTTTATATGGGCTTTAAACCTCCCCTTTGGCTTATCATCAAAGAAGCAGCACTAGTTTTGTGCCTGACTTCAGCAAGTCCCCAACTGGCCAGGGAAAAGCCTTCCCAAGTGCCCACCCCTTGGAGGAAGGCCTGGGTAGGCAACAACCAAGTGGATATCAAGTGAGACCTCTGCTAAAACCTTTCCATTCAAACCCAGACCTTGGAGAAGCATCTCTCACTCCTCTGGCCAGCTGTCCGAGGAACCGGTGAGGAGAGACTGCTAGCTCAAGTGGAAAAGTGGAATGTAAAGCTTGGAAATGAGTTTTCTTCCAGGTAATGATATCATTAAGTAAATCAGGATGGATCATCTCATCCTTGAATCACTGTGGAGCCCACCTGTGACATGACTCATGGCCTTGATGACTTATTTAGGTTGGCTGAACCTCATGAGGGCCCTATGATTAAGCAGCTACCACTGCTTGCAAAGTGTCTTGACTTGTCAGGACCCCAAATATAGAAGGTTTTGGTTGGACTGGGGGAAAGATTTGATGAATAAAGATTTCCACAGGAGCCCACGTTCGCTAACAGCAAGAAGAACAGTGGTTTTTTTTAAAGTGATGCTCCCAGCTCAAATTGGGCTCTGATTTAGCTAAGAAGGAAGATCATCTAAGCACTTCCAGCATGAGTGCTAATGTGAACACCCTCACCATCTGTTTTATTTACACATACACACACAGTTTATAAAATGCCAATTCTCCCCTGTTGCTTTTGCAAGCCGCACATCCTGCTCCAATGGGAGCAGCGGAACAATTTGGGATAGGGTAATCCCAAGCAGGGTTGCATGCCTGGATCCCAATGCAGGCGTGCTGTGCCTGTGCACAGCTGCCCTGCCCTGTGCAGCCCTGCAGCAGCTCTTGGTACCCGCTGCTCTCTGCTTGCACCGGGGAAACCATGACTTCATAAGCTGGGGTGTCAGGTGGAGCTGGCTGTGCACCCCTCATCCCTGTCCTGACCTCCGAGGGGGTTTGCAGCCCTGCTCCCTGCCGTGGCCATCAGGACTGACCCGGGAGGAGCCAGGCAAACAGGCAACACTCCTGAGTGGCTCTGGCTGCTCCAGCGGTGCCAGCACTGCTGGTGTCGTCACAGCCTGGAGTCACACTGGGGTGTCCCAACCTCAAGCCCTTCTCCAGCAGAGGAAAGGGCTGGGGCTGGCTCCATCAGCCCACATGCTGGAGGGATTAAGATGTACTTCACACGTATTTCAGCGTGACTGCAGAAAGCGGTGTCCTTTAGCAAATGGTAAATAATTGACACTTTACTCTGTTGGCAGCCAGCACCCCCACTGGCAGCTGGGTTTGTCATTTTGCATCCCCTCGGTGGCTCTAATTTCAAATTTACAGTAACATATGCCCAGAGAGCTAGCAGCCTTTTCCCAGCACCACAAATACTTATTCCCTGCTGCCCCGGACTGTGACGGGTGAGGAGTGAGTGACATTTCTGCTTCTGCCACAGGTCTTCTCTTGGCTTCCTGCGGTGGGAGAACAGAACCTTTTTGTTCCTTTCCCTCTGCTTTTTCTTGTATTATTATTATTATTTAGACTGGGCAGCTGGGGACCAGGGTATTTCCAGTACACTTATTTAGCTGCATGACTCCCATTAATGTAAATGACAGCTGCACAGCTAAAACTGTGCAGATCCTGTTGAAGATTTACCCCTGGGGTTATCATTTTACAGAGATTTCCCCCTCCCCCTTGCAGTGCCTTTTCTGCAGTTATTGCGTGGAGACAAAATTGGAAGTCTCTGCACAAAAGGAATGAGTGACTTGCTTAGGAAACTAAAATTCACATCAGACGAGTGTTATGGAGGGACAGGCGGTGTGGGGAAGAACAAGGAGCCTGAATTTCCCCCTCCAGTCTCACTGTGCCATCCCAAGGCAGACGACATGTGCTGAGACGCTGCAGATCCTCGTGCTGAGAAGGTATTAAAACAGGATTGGGAGGAGAAATTTTTTTTATTTTCTATTTTTTTAAAAACTTTATTTGCAAAAGAAAATCTATCTAAAAGATAAGCAGAACATTTATCATCCCTTTCTTTCTGACAACTCATGCTCCCTGTTTCAGCAAGGGCTTTGGGTAGTGTAGGGCTGTCCCACTCTGTGGTAATCCCAGAAGAGGATGGGGGCCATGTCCTCACGCTGGTCCATGCCACAGCATCAGTGGCCGTGGTGCCTCTGCCATGCAGCCATGCAAGATGGGCAAGGCCAACTGGGTAGCATTTCTTTCACTGTGTCCTTGAAGATGGCCATGCCCCTGGAGCTCTCCCTCCTCCAGCCATGCTTTCTGGAGGAGTTATTTGTCCCTCTGACACCAGCCATAAATTTGAAGCCAGAAGGAGCCATTACGGTCGGCTGGCATGACCCTTGATATAACACAGAGAATGATTTGTGCGTCAAGCCCAGGTCTTTCTTTGGAGATCTAATAAATCTTTGGGAAAGGCAGTCAGTCCTGATTTAAAGGCTGCAAACCATTGTGCTGTGTCCCTTGGTAAGCTGTTGAAGTGGTTAATTATCCTCACGGTGTGAATGCACACCTGTATCCCTGATCCGAGCTGGCCTGCCTGGGCGCACACGTGGCCACAGCATCATGCCGTGTCTCTTCTCACTGGAGTGGTGGATCTACCAGGCACATGGCTCTTCCTGGGGGGGTTGTCAGCTGTGGTCAAGTCACCTCCTGGCTTTCCCTCTGACAAGCTGAACAAATTGAATTTCTTTAGACTGATTGATCAGCTTACTTCTGAGAGGTGTAATGAGGCTACATCGATTTTTTTTTTTTCCATGCAGCATGTCTCTCACATCAGTACATCATGTGGGTCTGAGTCAAATCTAAAGTGGAAGAGGGAACATGAGCTTTGCTGGTCAAGCCACATCAGCACCCATGCTTTCAGGTGGGTGCCTAGGCTCACCTGCAGTTACCTGCAGGTCAAAGGCACTCCCTGTAGATGGAAGAGAAACATCCTCTCTAGTGAACTTTCCGGCCTGAGGGGGAAGAGCAGAGAGCAGTTTTTCTGAAAATGATGTCCTGGGAGGGCAGAGAGTGTTCATGCTAAGGATGTGAGAACCTCCGACCCTCTGAAAGAAGTCAAAGCTTCTCCAACAGCTGCAGGAGCTAAGTGTGCCCCAGCCTGACTGCAGGGATGCTTACCCCTCTCCAGATCAGCTGGGGGTGACCCAGACCCATTCCTCAAGCCAGCCCACCCCATGCTATGCAAGTCCTTCTGCCATGTGGAATAAGAATCTGGCTACTGAGGAAGTTATTGCCTCCTACAACTGGGTTTAGTGGAACCAGAGCCTGTTAACACATCAAGTTTATTCAGAATTGCTCTCATTTGCTGAGCGAGGATCAAGGGGTTTGATTTTCTCTTGTTTGGCAGAAGATAAACTGCTGGAGGGAGGGTTACTTCAGGCTGTCACGTTGATCCATGAGGAGCCAGAGGAGTCTGCCTCGCATTGCGGAGGGCAGGAGGTGGAGCGGGGGATTCTCACAGGACCAGTGCTTTAAAAGCAATCTAGAGGCCAGAGTGAATTGGCTGCTAGATTTAAATTGATTCTTCCACTCTTGATGGAAAAAACAAAACAAAACAAAACAAAAAACCCACAAACCAACCCACAACAGATTCCTCTAAAAGGGTCAAAGATAGTGGAATCAGTCTGCATCTTTTCACTGGACGTCATTGCGCCTTCCCAGCCACCGCAGGATGGAGTGCTGTGGATACTTGGGTATTCAGCAGCTGATCTTTCATGACCCCCATTTCAGGTTTAATGTTAGCTAAAGGGTCTAAGAAGTTCTCCTGCTTTTTGTTCCTGTGCACCAGCCTGCCCTTTCCCTTGCTATGAGTCAAGGAGGCAAGATGATTTCTAGGGTGGGTATCTCTCTCAGTGGTGGGCTGTCACCTCAGCAAGCACCCATCAACCACAGGACATGGTAGGAAAGGGAAAGGATCAGTGAGGGATTTAACCACATGCCACAGTCTCACTCCAGTGGAGAAGAAAGGCTTGGGAGAGCTGGAGGTCTGCTTGGACAAGTCCCTCCGTGCCACTTGGCCCCTGAAAAGTGGGGCTAGTGGCTTTGTCAGCCTGTGCAATGAGCAAGCAGGGAAGGTATCAGCGCAGCCTGGGTCTCCAGTGCAGGGATGTCAGGGACAGGGTGCAACTACCAGAGAATCTGCATGCACATATTTGCTATCAGGTCATCATGAAAGAGGGCACAGAGAGTGACTACAGCAGGGCTGGGTGGTTTGGGATTTGACAGTTGGGAATCAGGTGAGGGCATTATTTGGCCCCTTTTCTGCAGTACTTTTGGTATTGTGCCAAACTCAGTACTCTATAGATGAAGTATTCAGAGCAAAGCTGGTGGATGCTTACAGGGAACTTGGAGGGGCACCCCAACACTGTGACTTTCAAGACCAGATTTCCACACTTCTGCAGACAAAAAGAAGTGTAGCCCTTGGTGTGGCTGGAAAGTCACTCTCTGTAGGAGTCTTAGTGTCCTAAAGCATTAAGACCCAAGGTATTCATGAACCCATGGTGCACTCCCATGTCACAGGCTCTATCTGCTAATAATTCCTTCTGCAGAACCTAAGAAAGGGGAGAAAAATGGAGACCCTAAGCAAAAGGTGATGATCTCTTGCATGTTATCCTTGCAATTATTCTTCATTTACTGCTCCTTCTAATGGTCCTGTCACTGTGAGAATAAAAAAACTTAATCACGCACTTGTAGAAGGATGGTTAAGAAGGACAGGTGCCCAGAGAGGTGGTAGATGCCCCATCCCCGGAAAAATTCAAGACCAGGCTGGACGGGGCTCTGAGCAACCCAATCTAGTTGAAGATGTCCCTGCTCGTTGCAGGGGGGTTGGACTAGGTGACTTTTAAAAGTCACTTCCAACCCAAAACATTCTATGATTCTAAAGCTTTCTGGAAGCCAATCTGCAGCACAGAAGAAGCCAACTGCTATTTTCAGTGCAATCATAAGCCCCAGAATTTCTCCTCTGCAGGAGCGCTCTGCCCACAGGTGTGAGGCAGTGAGGAAGGGGGGCAGGAATGGGGCAGAGCTTGACTGACATCCAGACTGATCAATGGCAGTATTCCATCCCATTAGTGTCATGCTTCACATTTAAGGTGAGTTGGGGCCTTCTGGTTTTGCTCTCTTTCTCTCTCTGGGGCGCAGTCAAAGGAGTTTTGGTTGGGATGTTTAGTTCAGCCTTTTGCCATTTTGCAGAGTCCTCTGGGCTCTTCTACCTTTTAAACTTTTTTTTCTCTCTTTTGTATTTGCTGTTCAGGACTGGTGTATCTCTTCCTGGGACTAGTTGCTTAGTGTGGATGGAGTTTGTGGGGAATTGCATTGAGTATCTTTTCTTTTGTATTCTGTTTCTATTATATGTATTTACTAGTAGTGTATCAGTATCTTGTTATTTTATTAAACTGTTTTTATCTCAAGACAAGTTTCTCCCTTCCCTTTTGATTCTCTTCCTTATTGTGGGGGAGGGGGTGAGTGAGCGGCTATCGTGGTTGTATGGCTAGCTTGGGTTAAACCACGACACACATGTGAGACTGAAGGATGGTGGGTCCCCTCTGGATGAAGAGAACCTGCTCAATAACTAGAGGTATCATAAACATCCTCTGGAGTCAGTCCCCACACTGTGGGCTGGAGACCCTTTACATGAACTTTCTTCTGATACCCTTGGTATATCAGCCTCTTTTTCAGGTGGACGTTTTTCCTTTCTGTACATATGCCAGGTAGATGGGTCTGCCAAACTGGAGATGCTGATGGCATCCCACAAAGCCCTGGAAATGGCCTTTGTCTCTGGCTGGCCTTGAGGCCAGCATGCCACAAACTCCAACCTTGGGGACAGCAGGGATGTTCCATGGCCTTGAGATGCTTCGCTTGCTATGGACATGCTTGAACCCTTCAGTTGCCACTGATCCTGAGGAGTGACCACCCTGCTTGCTTTGACACGTGTTGGCCCTCCCAACCCATTCACAGGGCATGCAGTGATGGGTAGAGCTGGTCTCTCTCCTTTTGGTTATTTTGATTAAAAAGGGTGTGATAGGAACATTTATGGTTTTCAAGTGACTCTAGGTGAGCACCATAAAAATTCTGTTTGTGTTGAGGCAAGAACATAGAATAAGGTATAATAGCCATCAGGTAGATTCTTGAAATGGCTTTGTTTGTTGCCCACTTTCTATGACTAATGAGTTGGATTAAGAGAATGGGCTGGTTTGGGGCTTTCTAGTCTGGCCAGGCCTGGCAGGAATAGGCGTCCCTTCAAGCCTGTGGGACAGCTGGCACAGGTAAGAACTGTTTCTGCCTTGATATTGCCTTTTTAGGAGCACAGCAGAGATCTGCACTGCCCTTCAAAGGAGACATTTTGATGCAGTGGCTTTGTCTATCTTGGCTTCCTTTTCTTGCCCTGGAGACTCTAAATTCTCAGGTCATGACTGGGGCTTTCCAAAGACTAGTCTGAAATAAACCATACCTTGTTTATTTGCCCCAAAGTGCTGGCCATGATTCATCTGCAGATTCAAGACCAGTGTCTAGCTGGATGCCCCTGTTCTATCAATTTCTATACATCTGCTTAGAGATAATGAGTTTAAAAATCATGAGACCAGACAGGATCTCCTAGGTTGTTGTGTTGCATCTTCTTCTGTCACACATAGCCATGTTATGCAATCCCCTTCATGGGCTTGGAAAGCTCCAGCTTAAAACTAGGCAGTACTTTGCTCCTAGGATTCCTGCAGGAAAGCCTTTGCAGAGTATCATTCCTCCAGCTGTTATTAATTCTGCCATTTCTCATCTAAACATAATCAGAGATGGTTTAGAGGCATTTGCTCAATGGCCAACATTATCCTCAAGCTTAAATAACTCATCTCCCTTCTTGGTGGTCATGTTGGAAAAAAAAAAAACAGTGGTTTACGGAGGGTGGTCATATCCCCATGCAGCCCCCCAGGCTGCAGGGAGATGTGTGGTCCATCGTGGTCTGAGGCAGAGGGCTGAGCTGGCACAAGGAGATGTCTCCAGCACCTCGAGCACGGTCCTGAGCACGTCAAGGTCTCAGCGGGTCCTCATCCCCTGGCACCGCTCTCTCCGGGCTCTTCTGGAAATACTCTAGCTGACGCCACCTCCATTTGCATGTGCCTTTTCTTAGCCATGAGTCGCTCATGGCTCAGAGCCATCTCATGCCTGAGTGATCTATCTCTGTTGCTTTGTGGATAAGCTGCCAGCATATAGCAGAAATTCTTGTTTCTAGTGTCCGAGTACATGGTGGCACATTTTTGACTGCTAAATTACATCTCATTTGTCTCAGTCTCATCCTTAAGGGCACCCAGCTACCCCAACATAATATTCCAATCCTTATCAGTACCAGCAGTGACTTCCAACTTCACATCATGTTCGCTCTCTCTGCTAGGGTCATTTAAAGAAAGTACGGATTAAGAAAGTGTCCGAGACAGCTCCTCGATGAACTCCATCAGGAGCTTGCTGCAAAATTTTAATTCCCTTTTAAGCACAGCCTGTTTTCTACCCGTTGGCTAGTTTTTGACCCAGACTAAATCTCTCTCACTACATCTCACATTAATGAGCACATTTTTGCTTGGCAACAAGGAATCAGGCAGACCTGTTCTCCCCTGTGTCCTGGCTCAAGCAAGTCAGGCACAGACTACAGCTGGGAAACCCAGCATCTACTTTGTCCGATTTGTCATGTGCCATCTTGTATTTCCCCATCCTTCCTGCAGAGTTTTTCCCAAAAACCTTTCTTCTGTGGAGGCCAGATGAATCGATGCATGCCTGCCCCACTGCCTTCCCCAGCTCCTTCTGCTTCCCTGACCTCAGGTGCAACATTGGCTCTTCCCCTGTCACCTTCCACAGTCTCTGGGTTGGTGGTTTCATGAAAGGCCATAGCAATTAGGTTGGTGCAAAAGTAATTGCAGTTTTGGACTGTGAATTTTAAATCATAATGACTAGGCTCAAACATATTTTTATTAATCAAAACAGGAGCAATTATCAATTAATATGTTTTTGCCAATGAGAAATAAGTTTGTTTATTCCTATAGTGTGAAAATCCGTGCTTCAGGATTTGATGAACTCTTGGAAAGCATTTTCTGCATCCTGCTGGTTGTGGAAGCATTTTCCTTGCAAAAAGTTATCGAGATGCTTGAAGAAGTGGTAGTCTGTTGGTGAGAGGTCAGGTGAATATGGTGGATGAGGCAAAACTTTGTAGCACAATTCGTGCAACTTTTGGAGCATTGGTTGTGCAACGTGTTGTTGGGCATTGTCATGGAGAAGAATCAGGCCCTTTCTATTCACCAATGCTGGCTGCAGGCGTTGCAGTTTTCAGTGCATCTCATCTATTTGCTGAGCAGACCTCTCAGATGGAATAGTTTTGCTGGGATTCAGAAAGCTGTAGCGGATCAGACTGGCAGCAGACCACCAAACAGTGGTGCAAGTTTGGCTTTGAGAAGTGCTTTGGAGCATCTTCTCTGTCCAATCGCAGAGATGGTCATTGCTGGTTGTTGTATAAAATCCACTTTTTGTCACATGTCACAATCCAATCAAAAAACAGTTCATTGTTGTTACGCAGAATAAGACGACACTTCAAAATGATGATTTTTTTTATTTTAGGTCAGCTTATGAGTCACCTGCTTATCAAGCTTTTTCACCTTTCCAGTTTGCTTCAAATGCTGAACAACCATAGAATGGTCAACATTGAGTTCTTTGGCAACTCCTCGTGTGGTTGTAAGAGGATCAGCTTTGATTATTGCTCTCAATCGGTCATTGTCAACTTACAATGGCAGGCTGCTATGCTCCTCATCTTCAAGGCTGTCTTCTCCTTTGTGAAGCTTCTTGAACCACTGCCACACTGTACATTGGTTAGCAGTTTCTAGGCCAAATGTGTTGATGTTGCAAGTTGTCTTTGCATCTTTACAACCCATTTTGAACTCAAAATAAGAATTTGTTTTTTGTCTAACATAATTTCTAGAGTCTAAAGCAAATGTAAAACAAACAGCAAGTAACAAGTCAGTAGCGAAAAAAACACAAAGCAAGAAAATCACATGAAAGTGATGTGTAACATAACCACATTTATTTAAGAATGTATCCAATATCAATCAGGAAATTTCAACAGCACAAAAACTGCAATTACTTTCACATCAACCTAATATCAGCCTTGCAATTGCAAATGGTGGTCCTTTCCATGCACCAGGTTGTAAATATCCTTGTCTCCTTGACCTGATGTGCTCGCTCTTTGTGTCTGCTTCTCTCTGAGCTCATAAATCCCAAACCTTTGTGCTCATTTCCCTTTGCCCCATGCTGTCCTCAATAGCTGCTGGTGACCAAAGAGACAAAACATTTAGTTCACATTCAGGTGATGAAATATTTAGTTTGTGTTGGGCCAATGCCTAGAACACCTGAGCTAAGTGACATATTTTTGTGTATTTCCTCCTGTCAGGTTCTTCTTTTCTTTACTGGTCTCCCTTTTGCACCCTGTTGGTCCCCTCTGCATTTTTAATACTACCATTGTTAAAGTTTTATAAGCTCAGGCTGGTTTTATTATGGGTGAAATATCCTTACATTTCAGAATGTTTCTGCAGGGTTATCTTTATTTCTTCCCGCACTCAAAGATCCTTCAGTTGGCTCCTTCAGATAGATCCGTCTTTAAAAGTTTAAGTGAGGGAAAAAACCTGTCTTCCTCCTCCTCCCGATTTTGGAGCTCTGAAACTTTTTAATGTCAGAGTGTGCTTGTGTAACTGTGAAGAAAGTGGGGAAACAGGGAAAGTGATAGATGACTAATATTGCTGGGAAATTAACTCTGTGGCATTCATTCGGTCTGTTCTCTCCTTCCTGAACTTGTTTGGGAGTTAGTTATCACCAGTTGCTCTCTCTTGTGCTGTGGGAAGCTGAGAGCCACCAGCTTCTCCAAGCTCTAAGCTGGATGCCTCCCACAGTGACTGCCACTTGCAGCTGGGGAAAAAGCAACCGTACCAAGTGTGGTGCACAAACTCTCCGGCCAAAGAGGTAAGTGCTGGCAAGAGTGGGTGAATGAGGATCCTGCAGGTTGTGCTTCAGCTCTGTTTGCCCTTATGCTCTAGGAGTGCAGTTAGGGTGGAGAAAGAGATCTGCTGTGGTGCAACAGATGCCCAGGCCACTTGCTTGAGAGAAGGATGGAGTGTGATCTCTTTAAAAATCTCACCTTTTTGTTTTTCACCACATTGCCACCAAGATGAGTTTGATTAAAAAAAAAAAAAACAAGGCAGCACAGTGGTGACATTTTTTGAGGTGATGGAGTATATCTCCTAATATCATGGAATAGTTTTGGTTGGAAAAGACCTTTAAGATCATTGAAACCAACTGTTAACCTGGCACTACGAAGTTGACTTCTAAACCGTGTTCCTAAGCACCACATAGAATCACAGAATCACAGAATGTCAGGGATTGGAAGGGACCTCAAAGATCATCCAGTCCAATCCCCTTGCCGGAGCAGGAACACCCAGATGAGGTTACACAGGAAGGCGTCCAGGTGGGTTTTGAATGTCTCCAGAGAAGGAGACTTCACAACCCCCCTGGGCAGCCTGTTCCAGTGCTCTGTCACCCTCACTGAGAAGAGGTTTCTTCTCATATTTAAGTGGAACCTCCTGTGTTCCAGTTTGAACCCATTACCCCTTGTCTTACCGTTGGTTGCCACCGAGAGGAGCATCTTTTAAACACTTCCAGGGATGGTGACTCCACCACTTCCCTGGGTAGCCACCAATGCCTGAAAACCATCTCAGTGAAGAAGTTTTTCCTCATATCCAATCTAAACCTTCCTTTGCAAAGATCAGATATCAGCTGGATGCACAAGACCCTGAGAACAGATGAGCATTTGTGGGCTGGATGGAAAGAACCCTCAAGGTGCACAAGGAGTAGTATTAGGCATTCTCTTTCTACCTGTTTTGTAGGAAGCAATCTCAGAGCTTTTTCAGTGCAGGGGAAAGTACACCTGTGCTCACTCACCAAACAAATCCTTTATTCCCTGTTAAGCCAGCTCAAATGCTGTGCCCTAAAGGGACCCCACATCACAAAGGTCCATTTTTCTTGTCCTGAACCATTTCCAGCCAGTCTGAGGTGCTGAGCTTTGAAATAACTTCAATAGTGGTTTCTTTCTAGAATGCTAGCATAGCTTCTTCAGCCACCTCTCTAGTAATTACCAAGTGATCTGGCAGCAGATGATGTTGATGGGTGGTGCTATTCCAGAAAATGAGACACAGCAAGTTACATGACCAGTACAAGGTCATGCAGGACTGTAGCACTTCCCCACGCATTAATTCTGAGCCTTCATCTAGTCAATATAACAAAATGCAATCAGGCACTGCCTGACCATTTACCTCTGTGGATATTTTGGTACCCTTTGGATTGGCACACTCCTGCCAGCATGTGTGTTAAAAATGGGTGGGAAAGATAATTCAGTTATAAAGAGGGGAATGGCAGTTTCTTTGACTTCCAGTTTTCAGTCATGCCTACTTCAGTTTCACTTGAGGGAGTTATCTTAGCAACTAAACCTTAACTCAGCCACTGCATGGCACCATGACATGTACTTCCCACATCCACTTCATGTTAATACAAGTTTCAAAGCCTCTTACAATGCACAGCACAAGCTGGTGGTGGTTGCTATCGTGAAACACCATCAAAGATATTTTTTAATCACCATTTTTCTATCATATGATACACATCTAGCTCAGAGATGCTTGCCACGTGTATAGTAACAAGAATGAGCTACTGTGTATGGGCAGACAGCAAAAGGCTTTGTGTAGGCCTTAAATGGGATGCCACCCAGCCTGGTGGTTTGGCACATGTCTGTGTACTCTCTGAATTGACAAAACATCCTTCTGGACTGACACAGATGTGGTGGGATCCAGAGCAGGGCCACAACCCCTTGACCACTTCCCACAGCCTTACCTGTTCATGGCACAGGGATGGCAATGCATTCAGGGGGTGGTCCCAGCTCCCCTGTGGAGATCAGATTCACATGAATGCAAGGCAGAGATGCATAGAAGAGGTTGTCTTTTTTTTTTTTTCATGTCTGGTGGGGACAGCTTGCTTTTGATCTGGCTTACCTAAAGAGCTCCATGTCTCTTTTCTTGGTGCTTTGACAGCTGGTAATGCTCAGGGCACAGAGGGGCCAGGGCTCCCGGGGGGCTGTGCAGCCCTCAACCATGTGGCAGGTACCTCTGGACTCCCCACAGACTCATGGCTGTGATGTGAGCTTCCCAGGGCTTTTCTCTCCCTCCCAGGCTACCTCTTGATCTAGGGAAAAAGCACATTTCATTAGGAGAAACATCTGAGGAGAAGCTTCATTCATTTTCAGCCAATTAGCACTGGCTAAAACAATTAGAAAAAAAAACAGGCATAGGTTAACAACCTCATTTAAAGCCTGCCTGGGTACATTTGCAACAACCCATACTCTACAAACACAGTTACAGCTTCTGTACACTTGGTAGTAGTAATGTAATTTGCGCACAGGATTTGGTAGAAGGTCGTTATTTGTTATACTGGCCCATACTTCAGATAATGTTTGTGGAAGAACTTTGTGCCTCCTAAGTAGCTGGGGAAGATCATGAATCCTCAGAACTATTTCCAGTGTCCTGTGGGGTGGCTGTCCATCCTTAGATCTCATTCTGTCCATCTTCCTGGAGAGACTCAGCAGCTGAATCCTGCTCGCTTATGCAATTCACACCTGGTGGAGGTGATGCTCTGGCTTGTGCCAGAGGGGTCTCTTTTAGCTCAAGCATGTCCCACATCAGACATCTCCGTGCCACTCAGTTCTGGCATCCAATCATCAGGTGGACCATGGCAGTCATTCTGTCCCTAAGAGTGACAGCAAGAGCAGTCATTGCTACCTCTCACAGCCAGGACAAGGCGGCATCCTTCTCCCAATGGTTACCAGCTCCGGCGTCACAGATTTGCCTTCCTTATGTCCAGCCCTTTGTGCCTTTCCAGAGGAAGCTGGGGCAGGAGGCTTCTGCTCTGTGTCTGTAATTGGCTTCCACCTTGGCAGAGGATGAAACATGGCTTGATTTCCTATTTATCTGAGCCCAGGTGGGTTTTCTTAGTGGCACAGTGTTGGACAGGAAAGCATTTGCACATTTGTAGCCCAGAAGTCACACAGTGAAAGGGCCACGTGTGGGGCTGGGAGACAGCATGGATATGGACCATGCTGGCATGGCCTTCTGTGAGGGCTGGGGATGAGTTGTGCCTTGCCTCTGGCTATGGGGTGTGCACAGAGTGGGGACACTTTCGCTTTAAAGCTTGGTGCCAGAGGCACTCACAACCAAGGACTCCCTCCTTGATTCCTTCTACTTGTTCTGTAGGAAGCACAAGAGGGCCCTCCTGGCCCACAGCAAGCACAAAGGCCCTGGTGCAAGGCTGGAAAACTATCTTTTCCCTCCTCCAGCCCTGAGCAGGTGCAGCCCACCCCATGTAATGTAAGTGGGATCATTCCTGGATTAGATCAAGGGTCAAATCCTGAACCCCTGGGCAAGGGTGGGCTTCCAGGCTTTCACCAGGCCTTTGCTCTGGCTCTCCTCACCCTCAAGACATCATGGTTTCCAGCCAGATGCTGCTGCACAGCCTCAGGCATCACTCAGCATCCCTGGCGGCATGCAGCCGGCTGGAGGTGAGCGATCTGCAGCTGACGGCTCCAGTTCCTTATGCAAGCTCTCGGCCACAATACTTTGCACCATTTAAGAGTGGGGTGATGCTCTGGAGGAGAGCTCTGCTTATCTAAGGCAGAACTGGAGGCCTGCGATCTGGACAGGTCTTGGCTGCCCTTGGGAACTTCATGAGGATTCTGCCGGCGGCTGATAAATGCCAACAAAAAGATGTCAAGCACGAGTGGTTGCTTCCAGGTTTGTTTATTCCTCTGATTTCTACAGAGGCACACAAAAGAGTCCACACGCAATCTGCACAGAGTACTCTTTATAAAAACAAATAAAAGGGCCCTTGCTGTTCAAAATCAGCTTCCCTCTGGGTCTATTTTAGCCCATTGCCTTAGCAGCAGCTCCTTCAGAAGCTGAGACTCTGCTGATGAGAGTTAGTCACTTCTGTCCCTCAGCAGGCGTCTCGGTAATTTTCCCCAGCCAGTTACGTCAGTGAAGCCCTGCACCAGCAGCGCTCCCCGATTATGCAAGCTACGTTTGCAGATACGCTCGAGGTTGGTCTTTTTAACCTTTATTCACTGGCTCATTGCAGTGAAAGCTGCAATAAAAGCTTTGCTGATAAATCCCAGTAATATATTAACAAAGGAAAAGCATGGCGTTGGTAATAGATTAAATTTGTGGGAAATTAAAAGAAGAAACAAAGAAGCCAATTGCAGCCTGTAGGCACAGCTAAATCTGTAGTACGGTCTCTTGAAAAGAAATACACACTTTTCTAGTTCATCCAGGCGAAAGCAAGGACAAAGATTTTATTAGGGTTTTCAGCTTATTAGCCAAATGCTTTGCCGTCATGGAGTTTGCAAGCCTGAGCCATCTCTCTGCTCCCTGTTAGGCACCCTAGAGCTTGCTCAGCGATGGCGAAGGAACTCCTGAATTACAAGATAGGAGTATTTAACTCTTTTTTCTTTCCCTCCTCCCTCTTTTTTTTTTTTCTTTTTTTTTTTTTTTTTTTCTGGATAGTTATGTTCATTTTATCTTTGTAGAAGGGCACCAGAAGGGGAAAGATATGGGCAATTTTCTTCACCGAAAGCATCTGGAAATGTTTTTATTCACCCAACTCCAACATCTTCCAACCTGGTATTCTATGATTCTATGATCCTCTCAATAGTACAAGTCTGATCTTTGTCTCCACTGTACCCAGGTGATAGAAAAGTAGGGGACCGAGATAGAGTCTCCAGTCAAAAAATTCCCTCTTTGACCTTCCTGCCCTGCCAGCTGCCAAGTGCCCCTCCTGGCACCTGGCAAGCACTGGGGAAAGGCTTATGCCTGGCAGTCTCACTGTAGGGATCCTCCTGCAGACCCGTTCTTGCAGTAGGGTCTGAATCCCTCCCCATCCCAATGCTAATGTCTGAGATCTCTCCTATGTCTGCAGCACTAACGTGCAGAAGGCATCGAGATGCCCTCTCCTTTCTCCTCCTTGCCCCAACAAACCAAAGGATGGGCATGAAGCAGGGGACTGATACATTCAAAACTTGTTTGTTGGGAGGTGTTTTGCCATGTAGCCCCGTACCAAGTCTGGTTCAAAATGAATAGGCTTGTACAGTGTGATTCTGCTGACCGTTTGGTTGCAGATCAGGCACTAAATGTGACTACAAAGATAAATAATTGACTGACTGATTTGGCTTCCTTAGGATTGTAAGCAACTATAGAAACTCCCTGCCTGCCAGACAAAGGTGTAGCAGAGATGTGTTTGCCTGATTTGAGCCAGATCACGTTGGTTGATGCAGCAAAGTTTGTAATAGGTGTTCAGTGCAAAATGCCGTGTGCTAGTTTTTCCCCACGGATACCAGTATTGCTAAGGTAGTGCTGGAAAAAGAAAAAAAAATAATTATTTATCATCTTTAGCTGTGAGTGTCACAGCAGAGTAAATGTTAATATCCGTATAACTGAGCTCAAGAGGTTCCTGTTAGACACGGTGTTCTCATTGGAGTGACAGGGAGTTGAGCCTGACAGCTAAAACTGGCCCATGTTTTTCAAATCATTTATAAGTCCCGAAACCCTGTGGTCCTGAGTTGAAAGAAACTGGCAGTAGATTTGTGCTCCGTTGGGCAAATATTTTAGCCCAAGGAAAAAAATCCAGGCATTCTCTTTTTGACATTTAAAAAAACCCTGCTTACTGTTGGGACATATCAAAACTTCCTCAACATCATTAAAAAGGATAAAGAAGAGAAAATGAAAGATAGAAGCCAAGCATTATGAAGCATTTATTATAGATTGAATTAGATATTTTAAGTGACTCAAGGTCATCAGGTTTTCTCATTCGCCAAAGAAAAAAGGCAGTCCTTCGCATCTGTCCACAGTGACACTGTCTTTCCCTTCTTTGGCTAGACCATCAAAGTCCAGCAGTGACACAGCCTGAGACCGTGTGCCCTGAGGGGAGAGCTTGGAAATAGCAGCACTCTGACAGTATATGCTGGGAAATCTCAAACCAGCAAGATTTAGGACATGTTATCTGAGTCAGTGCATGTGAAAAAAAAATGATGAAGGGAAAGAGTAAAATGTGCTATAAAGTTTGAGAATTACATGTACATGATCAAACTGAGGTATTTATGCTTGTAAATATCTGAACGGTGAGCGTCAAGAAGGTGGGATCAGACTCTTTTCAGTGATACCCAATGATAGGATGAGAGGCAATGGGCACAGATTGAAACACAGGAGATTCCATCTGAATATGAGGAGAAACTTCTTTACCTTGAGGGTGACAGAACACTGGAACAGGCTGCCCAGAGAGGTTGTGGAGTCTCCTTCTCTGGAGACATTCAAAACCCACCTGGACACATTCCTGTGTGATCTGCTCCAGGTGAACCTGCCTTAGCAGGTGTGTTGGACTAGATGATCTCCAGAGGTCCCTTCCAACCCCAACCACTCTGTGATTCTGTGAAATGCTGGCTGCTGGTGAGAGGGCCAGTGGCTGCCTTGTGCCCCTGAGAAGCCATATAGGTCAAATCCCTCTCCTGCTCCTCCCCAGGTATGTCCCATGCCTGTCCCCCCACCAGCCCGCAGCCTCCCTCCTAAACAGCAGGGCAGTAGATAGATAAAGCTGGAAGCTTATGCTGTTCGTGCCGAGCCACTGATTAGCAAGTGATGTGTTGACATTTACAAGGGAGATGAAGACAGCTTATTCTGCAAGCAAACAAGAAGACACCAAACCTTACAGGAGGGATCAGGCTGGGGCCAGCATGCTGCAAAATTTGCAATGTGCTTAGCCTTTGCTCTGGTAAGCAGTATCACACCAGCTCCATCAAATGTCAGTCCACCCTATACGGGTCTTGGCGGGAGAGGAAGCTCCAGGAGATCTCACTCTCACCTGAGATCCCACCAACACCACTGCAAGACCCAAACACAGAAGTAACTTAAGACCAAGGGAATGTGTTTGGGGCTCCAGTCTGCTTCTGAGGTGTTCCCCTCCCATGCACAGTGCCTGTCACAGGGAGCAGGACCCTCAGGAAGGCCGCACTTGACCAGGTCCCACACTGGCCCCAAGCAGTTTTCCTCTTATGCCACTTGATCCCATGTTTTGAGCCCTCTTAACTATTCAGGGTCGAAAGCATCAAGCACTAAATTACTTTTGAGGTAGGATGTTCCCACGTGGCATGGTGAAATATTTAATAATAGGATGCTGTATTTGAGGCCGGCAGCATTTTTAACAAATGGAATGTGGTAAAACAGCATTCTTTAGGCTCACCAAGCAAAACTACCTGCAAGGAGGATGAGCAGTTACAAAAGCAAGGAAAGAGATCTTTATGCTCTTTGAATGAAGAAGAAACTCCTTGAATTAATGACTAGCATTTAAAACCAAGCAGAAGCAGACACAGTGTTTAAGAGTAGCCAGGCATTTTTCATTCAGTGTGGGGCTGCAAAGTGGCATGGGCCTCATTATAGAGGATGTGTCAATCCATCTGAGGCTGAAGGCAACAGAAATACAATCCAATAGTGTAAGGCAAGCCCACCTAGCCCCTGCATGGAATGTCCCTAGCTCCACTGCCTGAAACCCATGATATAGCTTGGCTGCAGACAAAAACATGCTTTGGTGGACTTGCTACATCATGCTGATGTCTCCCATGATGATTGCTTTGATCCCTGTAGAGATCAGTCCTGCTCATCCCAGGGTAAGCAATGAACCAGAGCTGGAGCATTAAATACGAGCATCAATGTAAATTTTCCCCAAATACAGGCTTGATATGAACTTGGTACTCCCATTTGGTCTCCTTTCTAATGAGGACTTTGCCCATGCTTAGTAATGCAATTAGTGCAGTCGCTCAGTAGTTAATAAACCTGCTTACAGAGCTGTGAGCAACTGCTCCCCAGTGGGGGAGGCGAGGGTGATGCATGGCCACCACATCTGTGACACCAAGGTCCCCTCTGCTCACTAATGCCACCACCTCCCTTGCCTCTCCTACGTGTAGCATTTCCCATGCAGACGCCACCGCCTTGGCATTGACGTGTGTACTTCACAGAGCAGGAGAAAGAGGATGAGGAGGAGGAGGAGAAGGAAGAGGAGAAGGGCTGGATCTGACTCTCATGCCGTGGCTGGATTCAGGAAGCCCGTGGGAGGTGTAGGAGCACTTCCTGGCTGTTCCACATGTGCCACAGCCGCTCATGTGTGACACACTGGACCTGTGACTTCACACATGGCCTCTCCAGGGCATTGCCAGCCGCCCTTTTAATAAGCGCTAATTCAATTTTCGGCTTTGCTCCTTGATCCTTTCATGCCACCTCCTGAGCTGCTTTACACCAACATCTGCTGATGTCAGTGGCTTCAGGATGGGGAGGAGAGAGACCAGCTGCCAAGGGGTGGGCTGGGGGTTCACCTCCACCCCTAATTTGGGGTGGGCAGACTCCCCAGGAGCCTTCTGAATAACGAAAGGAATATTCTGAGTGGGTACCATGCAGCCGGATCTGGGAGTGGGATTAAAATTTTGTGTCAGCAGTATGAGACGTTGTCTGTCATGCTCTGAGGGGAAGATTAGTGAGCTCAGACTTGGCATGAAATTCAGGGAGAAAATCTTATCACACGCCAAAAATTTTTGGCCACATGCTCTAATCCTCCTGGGGAAGGCTGAATAACAAACAGCACAGCCTGAAGGGGCCCTGCTTGGCTCTCTCAGTCTGGGTCCTGGACAGCACACCTCTACAAACCCAGCTAATCATCTGCTTTTCAGCCGTCACCACTGAGTGGGCCAGAGGCTCGATCCCACACTTGCTGATGTCAGTGAAATCCTGATCCTGGTAGCTGCGGCGCTGGCCTCGTGCAGGTGGAGCATCCTTTCCCCCGGCTCCCTGCCCTCCTCCCACCCTGTCTGAGCTCCCACAGGGAGAAGCAGGTGGGAGAAAAGCCAGACAGACATGGAGAAGAAAAATAAACCCTCGCCAGCCTGGTTTTGAGCATACTCGAGCAAAGTGAGCACCAGGGAGCACAAGGACGTGCCCCAGTGCTGCCAAACCTCAGCATTTACCTTGCTGTGGCTCACGCCGCTTCCAGGGCTCATCCTGCAGCTCGTGCTGCCTGAGGCTGGCTGAGTGCTGCTCCAGTTCTGGGGCTGGAGCTCCTCCTCCTCTTCCTCCTTCTCCTCCTCCTCCTCCTCTCACCCTGCACACTTCTCCCTACCCAAAGGGGATTCCAGGCACCGACAAGCCCTTGACTGGGACAGGAGTTTTAGCTTAGCCATTTCAATTAATTAATAAATCAGTTAATTAATTAATTCATTCATTCAGACCTGAAATGCCAAAGGCATGCACCTGGAAACTTGCAACCTTTCTACTCTTACCTGTGGTGCAAGAATCCAGACCCAATATCGCACACCTCCAGGCTGCAGAGGTCTGAGGTTTCAGGTGGCAGTAGGCGGAAGGGTTTTCAGTAGCTACTGCTCTTGGACTTGTAGTCCCAGCTTTGGTGGCAAAGTCCAAATGTAGCACTCCCTCTATATTAATCTTCTCTTTTTCTCTTTTAGGGTTCACATTACTTAAAGCTGAACCTCATCTCTGGCTCATCTCTGCATGCAGCGCCATCATCACTCCTGTCGATACTTGTCTTCTACAAACTGCTTTTTTTTTGTCACTGATGAGAAGTAGCCAAGTGACAGGGCAATGCAATGTGACAGGAGCCAGGAGCCTTCCCCTGTGTACCATGTGCATGCACAAGTGCAGACTCTCGATAGTCCCTTGCTGGACTGTGCTTCAGGACAGCAGCAGGCCACGGCTCAGCCTGGAGAGCAGATGAGTCATTACTTAATGCCATCGGCTGGCTAAGATCTGCACAAATCTTCATGGTCCTTGTGACAGACAGAGCAAAGGCAACTGGCATTATTAATGATGTAAAAACTTTAGAAAACTTAAGAAACCACTGTGACTGGAGCAATTAATAAAGCAAAAGAGGTTGTGGGTAACCTCCTCGAAGCTGGGAAAAGGGAGGGACACATGTTGCTTTCACTCGTGAGTTCATTCTTCAGCCATTCCTCAGTGCTGCCACCAGAGGCAGACGTGACATGCTGCTGCAGAAAAGGACAGATATGCCTTTTTGTGTGGATCCCGGGGTTTGTCTGAGGGCTGGAGATGCTTTCCTCAGCTCCAGTGCCTCCCCTGCATGAAGGAGAGGAACAGACCCCAGTTTTTTTGTGACATATGTAAGAAGCAACTTTGCTTCTGTCTGAAATGAGGTATGGCAAAAACATTTCAAATGTAGAGATGAGAGGTAACACAAAGAAAAATCTCTGTGAAAGAATAATCATGGGCAAGACAGAAAGAGAGCTTACCAAAAAGCCACGAAGCTCTAGGAGGATCCTTCAGAGCTTGCCATGCACCCGAAAGAGTTGCTTAGCATTTACATGAGCATTGCCCTGATTACGCAAATTGCTCATTGGTTTGTGCACGACGACACCAGCATTTTGTTTGTTTTGCTCCTAGCCTCCAGCCTGCGGGCCGATGTTTTGCTCCTTTGTGCTGGAAGACCAGTGAGTGGGCAGGGGACAGCAGGGAGGGTCACAGAGGCAGGATTTCAGATTTCCCCCTTCTACCACATGCACACCCACTTTGAAAGCAGGGCTTGTTTCTAAGGCAAACGGGATGGGACATCTGTCCTGGTTTCATCTGGGGTAGAGTTAATTGTCTTCCTAGTAGCTGGTATAATGCAGTGTTTTGGATTTAGAATGAGAACAATGTTGATAATATACTGGTGTTTTAGTTGTTGCTCAGTAGTCAAGGACTTTTCGGCTTCTCACACCACGCCAAGTGCACAAGAAGTTGGGAGGGGGCACAGCAGGACATCTGACCCAAATCAGCCAAAGGGATATTCCATACCGTAGGATAGATGTCACGTTCAGTATATAAAGTTGTGGGAAGAAGAATGAAGGGAGAGGGGGGATGTTTAGTGTGATGGTGTTTGTCTTCCCAAATAACAGTTATGCGTGATACAACCCAGCTTTCCTAGACATGGCTGAACCCCTGTCCACTGATGGGAAGCCGTGAATGAATGTTTTGTTTTGCTTTGCTTGCATGCATGGTTTTTGCTTTACCTGTTAAAAAGTCCTTATCTCAACCCACGAGTTTTCTCACTTTTGATCTTCCAATTCTCTCCCCATCCCATGGGGCGGCAGAGTGTGCGAGCTGCTCTGTGGTGCTTAGTTGCCAGCTGTGGTTAAACCACAAAAGCATCTCAGGAAGGTGGTCATGGATAATAACCCACGTTATAATTATTCCAGTGGTCTCCTGTGGGCTGGGTACCAATGTGAGTGTCCCCCAGTGGAGCCATCCAGGTCAGGCTCACAGGGCACAGGCATGCTTGTCCTCTAGCACTGTGTCTGTCCTCCTTCAGGCTGCGAGCAGAGAAAAAAGGTACAGAGATACTGATCCCATCAACCAGCCTGTGCCACTGACAGCCTGAGAATTGCCTCATTGCTGGGTGAGAGCCATCTTTGCCACAGCTACCTGTTTTGGTAAATCTGTTGGGGAAGCAGTTTCAGTGGGCTGCTCAAGGAAACCAACTTCCCACATCCACTGATGATATAATATAGGGGAAAAAAAATATGCATTTCTTTGCAAGATTCATTTGGGATATTAGGAAATTCTACTGAGAAAGTTCAGAGCCAAGAGAAAAAAAAAAGATCCTAACAACTTCCTTCCTGCAAATATATCAAAGAAAGCAATAGCACTAGCTGAATGATAGATATGTATGGCACCTTAACAGAAAAGACTGGATTTTCTGTAGCATACTTTCAGCTTTTAACCCTGATCCTGCTCCTGGAGACATGCAGGGAAGCTTTTAAACCAGGAAGACCCATGAAGTCTCTCAAAACTCCTTGCAAAACCCCATTTTATGCTACAATTCGGTGACAAACTATGCCAGTTTCAACAATTTTTCACTGCAGTCTACTCTCAGTAGTGTTCTTGGACTGGACACTGCCTTCATAAATTCAATAGCAATACTCCAGTTGAATGCAGGGCCCACAGGCTATGTCTCAGCCATTACTGCCACTGATATATTCACATACATATTCACCACAAGGGTACAGAACCCTCAGCAGACACTATGCAAATAATGTATAGTAATAAATGCAAATGCCCCACTTGAATTTACAACATTAATATTCATACTCTGAAAATTAAGACCTTCTTTAGTCAATTAGCACATAGTTATTAATGGCCAGTAAAAAGGGCTACAGCTGTATACAAACAAACATTTCCCTTTGTAGGAAACCAGCAGCAACAATACCAGAAAAAGTACTGTTTCCTTAGAGAAAACTGAGCTTTGAAATGCCTGCAGGGAGCATATTTTGTGTGTAAGTACAGAACTTCCGATCTTGAAATATGTAATTATCTGGGGAAACCACCTTATTATTATTTTTTGGTGTTACATGTCTGAATTTTTTATTTTTAGGTGAACCTTTTTTTCATGGAAAATTTGGCCTGAAAGCTAATAGGGCTGCATCTCATTTGAAATCCCAGCTCCCAGGCTTTCTAGAGTGTCTGAGAGCTGCAGTCTCATGTGTCCACAACCAGGTGAGCATTTGTCCCCAGCAAGGTGAGATGCTGCCCTAGATTTTCTGGTAGCATTGTTATTTCTCATTGACAAGTTCACTGCCTGTAAAGCCTCCTGGGCAAATCAGACAGTGTCACTGCTCCCTAGATGCTGTGAAACTAAAATCCTTTGTAAATGTACATTTATAGGACTGAAGTATGGACAGTTCCCATGTGATGTCCACTGACACTGCACTGCCAGACCACCTGATCTGCCACCACCACCAAGGGGGAAGAAAAGGAGAGCAACAGTGGTTGGAAAGCATCATTTTCTCTAAGAGGGAGAAAATTTCCTAAGGGATGAAGTGCATCATTAACTGCATATGCTGTCAGGCCAATTTCTGCCTAGTTTATTTCCCTTCTGCTCCTTGAAACCTAACAAAAAACCCACACGTTTTGCAATTATATTTATTTGGTTACTAGCCTAAAATGCAGAATACCAGAAAGCCTCCTGGACCTGGCACTTTGGCAGTTCAGTGCCATCAGGAACACGCAGCCTGCTAGCATGGAACAAGCTCTTACTAATACCCCAAATCAACTGGGATGAGCCCTGGTGTCATCTTCATCTGCTTAATCCCCAGGTGATACAGGAGCTGACTCTACTTTCACAGCTCCCTCTGGATTTTTAACTCAGTGGGCAGTCAGGTTGATCCAGCATGGTTTACCCTTGGTCAACCCTTGCTGGCTGTTCCCAACCACCTTATTATCCTTCCTGTGTCTGGAAGCATGCTTCAAGAGGACTCACTCCATGATTCTCACAGGGAATGACATGAGGCTGACTGGGATGTAGTCTCCTGGATTGTCCTTCTGTCCTTTTCTGAAGATGGGTACAACGCTTGCTTTTCTTCAGTTGCTGGAGGTCTCCTTGATCTCCACAACCTTTCAAACATGATAAAGACCATCCTTGCAAAGACAACAACCATCTCCCTCAGCACCCTTGGGTGCAGCCCGGTGGGTCCCATGTGCAGGACGATCCTTGAACCAAACCCAGACTCGACCTTCATGCACTGCTGATTTGTCTCCTCCCCATTCAAACCTTCCTCTAAGCATAAAGGCCTGGAAGATCTTGGTGAAGACTGAGAAGGGAATGAGTGCCTCAGCTTTACCTGTCTTTGCTGTCACTAAATCACCCACCTTGTTCAGCAGTGGTCCCCATTTTCCTTATTCAGCCTTTTACTACTAATGTAGACTCTCTTTGTTGACCTTGATGCCTCTGGAAAGTGTCAGCTCTAGGTGAGCTTTGTGTTTCCTGGCACCACCCTACAAACCTGGGCAGTGTTTCTAAACCCCTTCTTCATAGCCTGCCCTTGTTTGCACCTCTTGTTACTACCTTGGAGGCCAGCAGTGAGTTCCCAGTTCATCAGTTATCCACAGTATCGCTCCACTGCACACAGGGTGGACCCAACAGCTGCCTTCTAATGGAAAGAGAGCGAGAGACATATAATTTGCATAAATTAGCTTCTAAATTAAATTGTAGCCTCATAAAGTACCACTGCAGTACATAGCTAACTCTTATAGCCTTGTGAAACCTAGCCAGAAAGCCAGCCAAATGCATTTTAGAACAATACATGAAAAGGCACTGAAGGAGATGCAGCAAGATTTGTCCCCTTTTTTCATTTCTCTATGCTTGGTGCTGCTCTTCTGCCCACTGGCTGAAGTCAGAGATGTCTGATAGGGAGCACTGTAAGATGAGATGTAAAGGTCCGCTCGCATCTAATTTACAGTAACAGGAAAAAAACACATTATATCCAATTCAAAATGCTGACTCTGCCTGCTCTGCAGAGCCTCTTCAGCTATATAATTACAGATCAAATATCATGTTCATTCAGATCTTACCAGATCAATAGCCTACAGCTTCCCTCTGCAACTCCATTCCTAGACCTGAGCTTAAATCAAGCTGATCAGTCCTTCTCCTGTGACCTGAAGCCCTGAAGGTTCCTGAGGAAGGATCAAAGAAAGGGCATAACAGCTAGGAGGCAAGACGACATCCAGCATCCAGGGATGAAAATCCATTTGTTAAAATGCCTTATCAAAACAAAACAGAATTAAAAAACCCAACAAACAAAGAAAACCAAAAACCACCAACAAACCCAAAACACCAACCAAAAAGCAAGCAAATGACTCTTTCCCCTCACCCCTGAGCAATGAACTTTTAGATCCTTCAGATTTCTCCAACGGGTAGTTTCTCTAGCAGGGCACAGCAGCACAGCGCATACACAGCACAGCTCTTGTTACAGCAACAAAAAAAAATCTCCCAGGTGATCTTATAATGTAGAAGAGTCTGAGTTTAGGACCTTTTTCTCTTGCCCTTTCTTCTGCAAGCAGATTGCTTGTGGGAAAAAAGCTGCCTGAATGAAGACAGAACTACCTGCAAAAAGGAACATTTTGTAAATGGTGCTCCTGTGCTTGCTGGCTGGGGGAGAATTTCTGCCATAAAGTTTCTGGACTTCCAAGTAAAATGATAGAGGTTTGGAAAGGGGTTGTTGAACCTGGCATGGTCCAGCAAGTGAGGTGAGCCCAGGTACATGTGGAGAGGCGCAACTGATGGGGCTGGAGCAAAGCGGCTTGTGGGGGGAAAACCATGGGGAAAATCACAATATGCCATGAAACAAGCATGTCAGGTGAACCTCAACTTTTTTTAACATCCAGCAGAGTTCTTCTAAGAGAAAGTAAAGCCTTTGCATGTGGGATTCCCAAAAGCTCGAAAGTGGAGCTGCTCCAGACCTCAAGGAGGAGGTGTAGGGCGGAAGGACTCACCTAGACCCTGCAAGAGACGTAGCTGGGGAAGAGCTTTATGTGAATTGAGGCATGTAAGAGACTTTCCCAGGACAAAATCAACCACGGGTTTTGGCCACAGCCTTCCATGGGGTTACATCAGTGGGTTCATGTGGGAGCCAAGTATCCATGGATTCCCCCTGGACACAGTCCTGGTTTATCAGTCAGGCCCAGGTGAGCTAGGCTTTAGGAAAGACTTGCCAAGCCCCTGTAGATCAGCTTTACACAAAGGCAAGGGAAGGCGTAGAGGAGAGGCCCTGCCTCTGACTACTGGTCTGACCAACATGGCAGTTTCACCACATGACACATTCAGCAAAAATCCCCATCAATCCTCTTGCAATCGCTCTCCAAGATGCACCTCCATTCCCCACACTGTAACACACCACCTCTGCTCATGCCAGGACCATACTCTGTAGAGCAGGGGTGTCGAACTCATTTTCACCGGGGGCCACATCAGCCTCGTGATTGCCTTCAAAGATCCAAATGTAATTTTAGGACTGTATAAATATAACTAATTCTGCTATAGAGCCATGTTATGGAGATCCAGGAAGTCCATCCAACCAAACCCCCCCCTCCAAAAAAAAAAAAACAAAACCAAACCCCACAAACAAAACCAGAAACAAAAAACAAAACCAAAACAATCTAAATCTTGCAAATCAAAGTGCTCTCAGTTCTGTGTCCTGTCTCAGGGCACAGACTGACAGGTGTTGGTGGGGTGTCCTTGCAGAGCAGGAGGGAGCACTGCAGCTCAGGGACGGAGTAGTGAGCCTGCTCCTGGCACATATCACCACTGAACATTTTGCCTTGCAAAACTGTGGCCAGAGGGTCTAATTTGGCTGGCTGCTCCTCCATTATAGGTGATAATTCAGGAGGTGGAGCGCTCCCAGGTTGCCTGTCAGAGCCCAGGGCAGGTTTGCCAAGCTGGCAGCGAGAGCCAAGCTCCCCTCCTGCATGCTGCCTTCTTCTCAGCGCAAGCAGAGCAGATCAGAGCCAGGGAAACATCATGGCTTTGGAGACCCTCTCCTGACACGGTCCCCTCACTGGCAGCACCATTTCTGCCACATAAAACTGCGTGTTCACCAGTCATCTTTTACAGCAAGCTAGTGCTTTAGAAATAGTTTTCTTTTCATGTACAACTTGCAGAGTAGCATTCCAGCTTGGAGCATGATGGACTGTATTAATGGGACTCTAGCATCCTTTCGGTGTCTGGTTCTTACTTTCCCTCCAACAATGTCACTCAACACTTCTCAAAACATGGCTCAGGAGAGATTATGTGACAACAGACGTCATCGCTGCTCACAACTGCGCACTCTATTTTGTGCTTTGCCCCCTCCTTTTTTTTTTTTTTTCTTTCCCTCCTGCCAAGTTATCCTAAGAGAGGCAGTTTCTGACTGGCAGTGTGAAATGTTACCTTTATCACTTCTCCACAGCACCAGCAGTATTACAGGTTGTCAGTCTAAAAAAAGCAGCATTGTTTGACTCTGCAGAGCTGGCGTTGCAGCAGCAGCACAGGCTCACTGCGTCAGGCTCCAGAGGTGGAAAGGGCCCCATTAGGTGTTGACACGAACGCAGTGCAGTTCGCCCTAGACAACTCTTGCAACGCTGAGTCCACTCAGACGTTAAATGTACAAATATAGATCCACACAAAGGCAGTGCCGTCCAGCCAAGACACACATGCACCGGTTCCCCCCCTCCTAGGATATGAGCAGAAAAGTGGAGGGAGATTGCTCAGAGCTGAAGCATCACCAGTGACGCAGGTCTCTAAGTGGGTCAGATGGAAAAGTGATATTAATGAGTTTACGTGAGAAGTTTGGAAAAAAAAACCCATCCAATGGTGAAGGTGAAGACAAAGCCATGGGTTTTAGTATGCTGGGTTAGTTAGTAAGCAAAAGGGTACAAGCCTTTCTCCCCTGCTTTTTTATTTCTTCACTACGGATATGAAACAGATGGGGAGAAAGAGAGGACAGGCCCAGTTGGGGATTATTTAAAAGCAGCAACAACTAAAAAGTTTCCATAGTGAAATCTGATTCTTGCAGAGAGCGTGTGTGCACTGGCTCCTGACTATCTCAGGGCAATCAGCTGAGCACACGGTGTGCTTGTTACCTCCACACAAGCCTTCCCTTTGCTGAGATGTCATTGCAGAGAGGCCCACAATTCAAGGAGTGTCACAGGAGGCACTGTCTGGATTTATGGCTGCCATATTTCAGGGCTATGTGAGAGGTGCTAGCAGTTTCTAATGATTTCTCTGCAAAATGAAGCAAACTGAAGGCACTGATGTTAGTATCCCCATCTGTCATCTTAAAAAGACGGCACTACTGCCCACCTGTCTTCTTTTCAGCAATAGACCACACTGAATATTGTCAAAAGCAATAATTTCCCCTGCTAAATCTTTCCTTAGGGCTACAAAATTTCTATCTGTGAAGAATACAGGCAAGGCTAAAATAAACAGTATAACAATAAAGACTCAGAATCAGAACCGTGGAGATCATCTAGTCCACCCCTACCCTGCTCTGAAAGCAAGGCTATAGCCAACATGAGATCAGCTCAGCCATAATTACCAGAGCCTTAAAACCTTCAAAGAGAGCCTACCTCTTCTGAGCCACTTGTTTTACTATGTCACCAAATTAAAAAATGGCCCAACCTCTTTGGTGCACCAGAAGGGTGACTGTTACTCTTTCTGGGTAAAGGCAGAGGTGATACCATGGCCAGTGAAGTGCAGTGGGAAATGTTGGTCCCATTAGGTCTTGTGAGAGCTGTGTCACTTTGTTATCCCCAAGGTACAGGGAGGTCTGATGCCTTTGGAGTCTTGTCAAAGTGTGGTGGTCCTGCAAGCATCCTGGTCTCCATTGCAATACCATGCTCTGGCTGTTCCCCAGCTCTACACCTTGAGCAGCTGGACATGGTTCTGCAGAGGTACCAAGGGTGATGTCTGGGATCAGAAAGTGCAGGAGAGGCCATGCACTGAGCTGCAAATAAAGCAGTCCTGGATTTGAGGGAGCAAGAGGCAAGGCAGACATACAGGTTTTGAGGTTACTGAGTGGGAATTCACAGCTCTGCAGAGTGAGGAATGGGCAGCATCCATTGCAATGGACTACCTTGATGTTAATGGGAAAGGGATGAACAGATGGAGGGCTGAAGGCAACGCTAACTGCAGCCTGACATCAGCCCAAAGACCAAGTCCTGCTCTCAGAGAGGAAGCATGTCCCCTCAAGAAGATAATTTCATCAGAGGAAGCCCACACCAGAACCTGCACCATCGTGCTGCCTGTCATCCCCAAACTGGATGCAGCATGCAAAATGCTGCAAAGTGACAGCTATATCTTTGCAGAAAGCATTGTGTGATTGCAGAGTCCCCCTAGGCTGTCCCAGGACACTCTGAAGGCTTTGCTGCTGCACCTTCCCACCTAGACATCCCTCAACAATTTAACGTAGCCTCAGCTCACGCATAGGTGCAAATTGCTGGGGCCCATATAGATGTAACCCATCTGTAACAGTACTGCCTAGTGATCTTTGCCATGCTGTGCATACACACAACCATTTCCTGGAGCTGGAGCAGAGCCACTCAAGGAGCCTGGACGATGCCTGCAGTTTTGTGTAAGCCCTGAAATGCCACCTGAAAAGCAAATTAAATCGGTACCTTTCAGAAGCAGAGAATGCTGACTCGACTGGTCTTTGCTCCCCTGCACTCTTCCCCTGTAGACTACCTAACAGCAGTTTGTTTCTGCTCTTTCTAAGTGCTCTGGGTCTCTTTCACCTCCCTTGTCTGTCTCCAGCTGCATGAGCACGTCCTTCGCCTTTTCACAGCACTCACGCTCAAGCACAGTGTGCTCACCAATGACGGCACAGCCCACACCCTGGGGTTGGAGCTGGTCCACTTTGCTCATTTCTCTGCACCTCACTTGATGACACACAGGAGGGCTTCCAGTGTCTGCTATAAGTGCCATCATTGCAGGGGAGCTAAGGGAGACAAGGACCCTTCATGCTAAACCTTGAGCATCTGAGTCTTGTAGACACACAGTCGAAAGTCACTGCCTGCCACAGATGAAAACACCACCTGGGACTCCGAGAGAGAACCATTTCCAGTGATGTCTTTGAGGGATAAATTCGTCACTTGACTAGAAAAAAAAAAAAATCACAGCTAAATTTCAAGAGATATTTCGGAACAGACACTCTTAAGTAGCACTGGTAGCAGGTGACCCAGTAAGAGTCTCATTATGTCCAATAAGTTACTCCCTGAAAAGCTCCCAGAACTCTTATTATCTCTGGAGTGAGATGCAGAAGTGGTCTGATCTCTTACAGAGCTTACAGGAGGATTCAGCTCTTTGTTTCAGATTAATTACCTTTCTGAAAATAAAATCCATATCAGAAGCCTGGAAGAAAATAGAGGGTAAATAATCAAAGTGGTGCAAAACGAGGGGAAAATCCTGTCATGCCACTGTTTGCAGTAGGAGGACTCTAGCCTTATGCTGGCTGAAATCAGAGGAAATTTCTCTGTCTCACATTGCGGGGAAAGACCCCCCTCCAGCAGACACTTCGACTGGATTAAAATTTTAACTGAGAACATTTTCCGAGAAAGGAGAATAATACCTTCATTAAAGTATGTACCTTACATCTGAAAACTCATTGGCTTTGAATTAGCCATGCATTCGCAGGCCCTTTTGGCCTGATACTCTTTTGTGTGAGATTATTTATTTTATTTCTATTTCTAAGAAGCTCTGTGTAATAAGGTGTTAAGCTCGAGATAGTTTAAACTAATATTTGATTGTGGAAAAGGGTAATATCACTGAATACGGTTAGAAGTGGGTGCTTATAAAATTAAAAATTGTTCCTGCTCCGCTTTGGCAGATTAGACCTGTGAAGCTATAATAGGATTTCTCACTCTGTCTTTTTCTCTCAGGCTTTAGCTTTCCCCTCAGAAGAGCAGAGGCAAGCGACAGCATACTCAGCCTGATGTCCAAACACTGCAGAAGCACACATGAGATTTGGGATCAAAAATCCCTCGCAGCGGGTTACTGCTTCGTCTGTAAGGAGCAAACAAGCAGGAGACCCAGTTAAGCCAAATTACAGCACTGAGGCCTGAGCGCTGAGGTAAAGACCGGGCAGCCCTTTTGAGCACAGGAGCCTGCCTGAATGTGCCTAGCGAAGTGAAAAACCATTTCCAAGTGCTCTGGTTGAATGCGAGCCGCGACGTAAGTGAAACTTGGATGGGTTATTCAGAGACATCATTTTTGAGAGCCAAAGTCCTGGCTGGGAAAAGACCCCCAAGCACGATCACCTGCTCGCCTCTCCTCTCTTTCTTTTGACGAGAGGCTGCCTAGCAAATGATGCTGTAGAAGAGGCTGCTCCTCCTGATTTCTCTGGCGACTGCTGTGGCAGGCAAACAGTGTCTGTGCCCTTGATGAGCAGGGGCTGGTCCCCTGCGCCATGCACAGCTGCCTATAGACACCCAGCACCCCATCCCTGGCCATGGCTTGAGTGGGGAGCAGGGGCTGGGGGCACAGGGGACCACACAGCTTGAAGCTTATTTCTCACAACAGTGCCAGCACAGGAGGTTGGAGAAGTGACATTCCTGTGTGGGACCATCTCGGGACTGCATTTCATGATTTTTCATTATGAAAAAGCAAAGAGTAGTTGTAAACCAAAATCAGCCTGACTTCAGTGCTGCTGTTCAGGGGCAAGCAGAGACACCCTGTTGGCCACCCCTCCAGCAGCAAGGGCCTGTGCCCCAGAGTGGCATTTTGCCCTGCAAAAGGAAACCTTGTTTTTCTCCAGGAAAACTAAATGTCCCAAACCTCCACCTGTTGCAGCCATCATGTGAAACCAAATATCAGAGAGACCTGACGTGGCAGAGAAGATGCCAGCAGCCTGTGTTCACAGCTCACCTGATGCCATCTGAACCTCCCCCTGGAAGATGACTCCTCTCGTCATTGCTCACAAGTGTCACAAGGACTGCTTTCCACTTGCAGGAGTGTGTGAGGAGCCATTATGTGAAACCCATTTTTCTTACCAGAAAACAGGGTGACCTCATTAACCTGAGCCACAATGGTGGATAAAAGGGGGCAGCTTCTGGCATGCCACAAAAGGGTGAAAAGGGGCCCCCCTTCCTCTGCAGCAGGAGAGGTGCGGGCAGCTCCAGGGGTCTAAGCTCTGTCCTTGCTGGGCAGAGGAGCAAGAAGCAGCAGTGCCTGAACCCAGATGATGCAGCAAGTGGGATGGCCACAGCCTGAGCAAACTGTCTCTGTCCCTTAACTTCTTAGTAGTGGGTTGCTTTTTACAGTGTGGGGCAGCAGTAACTTAAGCTGTTCACACGGGTGAGTGGCGGAGCATGATTATTCCCATTTTGCAGACAGGGAAGGAAGGGAAGTTCAAAGTGACTTGTTCCCAGCCATGCAGCTAGCCCATGACCAGCAGGTTAAGCGTGCAGGTCCCCAGTGGTGTGCCCAGCCCTCAACACCTGCCTCCTGGGGAGAGTGGCAGGGAAAAGAGTGGAGAAACTCAGTCCCGCAACCCCAGCCCTGAAGCACTGGAAGAAGATACACACTGGTGAGATGCTTGCTCTGCTGAGCCATCCACACCCCACTGCTGACAGAAGGACCCAGCTGGGATGGACTCAGCCTACTTCCACTCCAAAAAGCAGCCTTCCCATGCCTCAGGTGATCTTCTCCATAAAAGGAGGGGAACAGGGTAGGGGAAACAAGGGAAGTGACAAAATAATATTATCCCTGCTTCAGCACAGTATCAAAGCAGAGCAAATTCATCCTATATGCTGGAGCCCTTTTCAGAGAAATGAGCTTAGGTGCTTATTTTGTGAGATGACAACTTTCAGAGTTCAAACGCAGTCGTGCAGAGTCTTGATAGTATCTTTCTACACTGTTATTTGCCTGCTCAGTACCAGTCAGTGGAAATGATGTAAGATTTTTAGTACTGCCCTGACCATGTTTTTTTCCAAAGAGAATCTGTATAGCAAATGTGACTCCCCATTTCAAAAGTGCCTGCAGCAGCTAGTGGAGAAAGCAGGCAGGCTGTTTGCCTTCCTGAAGCACCTTCCTCTCCAAAATACCTCCCAGTGCCTTGCAGTGCTCCTGTGTCCCTGGTGACAGCTCCTTGGTAGGAACGGCAGGACAGGAGCAGCATGGCATGGAGACCACAGTGAGGTCTGCACGTCCCTGGCTGACTGCCCCACTTTCTGTGGATGGAGCAGGCAGCTCAGCTGGCACCGGGGGTTCAGAAGGAGCATCAGGGAGTAATGCAAGAAAACGGTTTTGTAGTACAAGTCCTGAGTAGTGAATGTAGCTTGTTTGTATAGCAGATTTCATCACTATGCAATGCCTTTGAAGTTGCAGTAGCAGAATGAGACAGGTGATGCAATATCTCATATTAGTAAAGTCCAGTAGGAATGACTGACCTAAAAGTCTCCAGGTGATGCTCTGTTTTCTGTTTCCTCCCTGGCTACCTGATTATTGAGATCCGGTAGAAAGACCTGGAAGGTGTTAAAACAACTGCAGCTCCTGGCTCCATAGCCTGCTCTTGAACAACAGACCCCTGGTCCAACAGAGCAAGGGCTCAGCTATTTTGGTGGATGCCAGCGGGCAGGCAGGGCTTCCCCATGCACTCAGGGCACTGCCAGGCCTCTTCTCAGCTCAGCTTTTGATATGTGCTACCCATGGTAGTTCATACCTCCTGGGAGGGTTAAATGGAAGGCTGAGCCCAAAAATCCTTCCTTTGGAAAGGACTGACGTACAGAGAACAATGGATGCCAGCGGTGAGACGTGCAGGCAACATCAAGTGACATGTGATACAAAAATTATGATGGCTGAGAAGGGTCCAGAACAGGGAAGTGCTGAAGATGCTAAAGCAAACAAAAACATTTCAGGCAAAATGGAAGAATGAAGCTTGCCAGAGAGATGCAGAACTAGAGGTCTGTAAATGAGCTGCTGCAGAGAGAAGGATCTCTTTGAGTTGTTGCAGAGGATGTTTGGAGAAGAATTTTCATGCCAGATATATGATTTTCAGGTCAAAAAAGGCTGAGCGTCCATCAGGAATTGATGAAGAGAATGGAACTGGCCCAAACGGATGTATTGAATAACAAGTTGCAGGGACCCAAAATTTTAAAAGCATCCTCCAGGAACTGCATACCATGTTACATCTAGCAATTTGACCAATGAAAAAATGATACATGGTTAAGTTTTTCCAAAGGGATAAAGAAATGTAACAGCTAAACTGATAACAACATCTGCAATGTCTCTTTAAAATGTATTATTTTAACAGAGAACCAAAAAGGAAAAAAAAAAATCTTTCACTCATGTGTAGAAGAATGCCAGTGTGTCTATACAGCCTAGTGAATCTTACTGCAGGCTTAGGAAAACTGGATAAAAGGGTACTTAAAATATATTTATTAACAGCATACAGTAGTTCAACACAAACGAACTGGCAGAGCTTCACTACATCTGAATTCTCTCACCAAGATGAACCATGAGTAGCTGAAGAAAAATACCAATGCCAAGCTGAGTTCTAGAAGGCATCTGACTATGATCCCAAGGAGACGACTGTGGTACACCAAGATATCGGCAAGGCGAAAGGTGCAGCAATAGCATAGATCAGAACCAGAGTGATGTGACAGGACGTGTCGAAGGCATGAAGTTTAATGGGATCATTAGTATGGAGGGACACTAACATCTGAGGAGGAGACAGAGGAAATCCATGGATTCAGCCAGCCAGTTACCTTCATCCCAAACTATTAGGAAAGCAGGTGCTTGGCGTTCCCTGCCTGGCAGCCAGGCTTTCAGACGGGTCTGTGCAAGCAAGCAGGGGCCACAATGCTGGAGAACAGCTGAGGCTGCACGTTGTAAGGAGAGAAATTAATCTAGGCAATAATTGATCTGTTAGCTTAACCTCAGGAGTATGACAATCATCTGACTAATTTTGAAGGGAGGAATAATGAAAGATGTAGAGTTTAATACAGAATGGTATAAAATGCAACAAGGAGGTTACCAAAAATAGATCTGACCTGACTAACTCAATGTATTTTTGATAAAAATAGCTGAGGTTCCAGACAAGAAAATACCATGGATCTCATCTAGCCAGCCCCCTCTCCAGTAATTAGTGGAAGAGTGGGTTAGTAAGAATTAAGCAAGTAAGGAGTAGGCCAAGGATGAGATGCCTACAGATTGCACTGAAAACCCTCTCTGTTACCAGCTGTGGCTTTTATACTCCAAACAAAGGTTCAGACACCTCCGTGTGGATGCTCATATTGGGGGAAATCAGTTGTGCTGCTTTGCATCTGTCTGCCCCATCTCTCGTGTAGCCTGTAACGTCCTCGTCAGCAGTGTCAGGGACGTCCGTCGCCATCCAGTCCCACCTCCCACCACCTTTGGCCCACAGGAGGTACCACTTTGCACATGGCATGTTATCATTGGGAAATAAAATATCTGATGGCTAATTAAAATTTCCTAGCGATGACTAAATCCACAACAACCCCTCTTAAGTTGTTCCAATGATAACGAATTAATCTCGCCGTTACCATGGCAGGGTTTCGGTCACTGCCTTTTCGCCAGATGCCCACAAAATGCAGCTTTTGCTTCACCACTGAGGGGAAAGGTGAGCTTTTACCCACCCAGCAAGCCTGTGCCTTGGGGCTTTTGCCCTCCGCTGCTGGGGGCTGGCAGCTGGCTGGGCTTGGCAGGAGGACACCAAGCTGAAGTGAGCACTGCCAGCATCCAGGCTGAGAAATCGGGTTGGCACCAAGCATGTCAGCATCTCTCTGTGCCTGGCCAGGCACTTCCTCTGACGTCCAATGCTCTCGCCTTCCCCTCCCGCAGGTTTCCCTGCGCAGGCAAGTGGCAGCCACTGCTCCGCTCTGCCTCAGGATTGATTATGTCCCTCTCTCCAGCCTCATCTATGAATGACGCACGTTGATTCAAATGCTGTTGCTTTTTACTTCTCTCCATCTCTCTCTCTCTTTTTTTTTTTTTTTCCCTGTTCGTCCGATTTTTATGATGCATGAAGTCAGGGTTGTCATTATTCTGTATTTTCATGGATTAAGCTGCCTTCATCATCTATTAGCTTCCAAATGATAAGAGCCCACATTCAGGCTCCCTCATAATGTATGCTGCCTCTGCCCGCCATTCCTGATTGCTTCTGGCCCGTATTCTAGCACTAAGAGCCAAACGGCTGTCTCATGCAGAAATGCCTCAAAAATGATTTTTTTAAGATGTTCTTTTCAGCAAAGGAGATTTGTTTTCTTCCACGTTTGTCTGTCTTGGCTGCCTCTTTCTGCATTACAAAACTGTTCAGGCTTCCTCTCAATTTTTCATGTTTTCTTTTTTGGCCCGGTGAAAGAGCCATATGTGAAGTGAAACAACTTGATCTATCTGCTGATCTTCTATTTACATGCCTAATGTCTCAGATACCTTGGACAGTGGTGGTTCTCAAGTCTTTTACAGTAATGTCCTACCTTCCCACTTAAAAAAATACTTCCTGCTATTTACTCAGCTTGTTGGTTGAAAATGAGATTAAAGAAGAGAAAAACAGGCTATCCTGGACACAGAGTTAGAGAGATGGAGAAATCCAGGAGAACAGACAGAGAGGATTGACAGAAGAGTCCTTTCTCCCCTTTCCCTGGCTCCTGGGATTCAGTGCATTTGTCTCCACTAGAGAAGCCGCTGTGCTGGAATGCAGTTGTATGCCCAGCAACCTTTAAACCTGGCAATACCCTTAAACTCTGTAACAGTGAAAGTCTGAATAACAAGGTTAAGAGCCAAGGTGAGAAGATAATGTGTGTTGCCTGGCAGGCTGGAGCTCCAGTAGGGAGTTTGCAAGAGCTCAGTGTCAAACTGGGGTTGCTGGTGGTTTTCTCATCAAATCCTGGTCTAACTTCCATTTATGGATATTTTATGCATGGCAGTCAATTATGGCTTTGAAGTTGATAATAAAACAGCTTCTCCCTTCATTTTGGTGTACGTTCAAGTCAATAAACACAATTCCACAGAATTTCGTCAAGCGGCCAATGCCATGCAGACCTGGAGGAAAATAGTGAGTGTCAGGCAAGAAAAAGCCAAGGCCAGCCAGCAAGGGGGATGAAAATATCTCCCTTTTCTTAGAGCCTGGCATCTCTGCACAGCTGCACCTTTATCTTCTGCCCTGCTGTATCCTGGTTTGACTCGGCCTCTTGAGGCAAAATTCCTCACCAGGGGTAGCCACCCTGACCAAAAGCATCTTCCAAGGACCACAAAACAGCCTGAAGAGCCACAAAAGGGGGGTGCATAGCTGCCATCTGGGGGTGTTCAATATTGATCTCATCAGGGTGCAGGGCAAGGCCTGTTTATTTATCAAGCTGGAAATGGGAAGGTGAAGAAAAGCATGTTTGCATGTAGGGTGAACTAACGATCCGTCTTTTTGCCAGACCTGGAGCGGAGGGGTGGCTGGAGAGAAGTTCAGGCAGAGCACCATGCTAGTGTGAGGACGGTGTTCTGCCTGGAAGCTGCCATGTATGTTGTTTTCAGAATGCACGAATTACTCGCTAAAAAAGGGGCAATTTAGGTCAGATGAAAACCTTTTCAAATTTAAACCAAATAATGACAGAGTTTCTCTTCTAAAACAATCCAGAAGAAAAAAAAATCAGAACTAAAAATCCTCCAAGCATTGTTGGGTACTTTCGGAATTAAACATCTGACTTCTGATTTTCCAGTCACGTTTTGTTGATCAAATGTGATTAAACCATGACTTAAAGGTTACTAGGACATAAATAAAAAACATAAAACAGCTTCTCCAACCAAAGTCTCTTTCTTTGCCTGAGAAAATGAGAGAAAGCAGCTCAGTCCAAGTCACAGCTGTGCATACTTATATACCCGGTGATTTCTGATGAGAGCCAAAGAGGTTATCTCTGTTTTTTGGGATGTCAGGCAGGCACAAATAGGCTCACCTCAGCATCCTGAGCTTTCCTCTCTCTGCTTGGGGTTTAGGCACTTTGTTGTATTTATGGCAGCTTTCAAACAGGGGCCGGCTTGTGCGTCTGCGGTCTGTATGGACATCTGTGCTGAGGCAGGAAGAACGTGCGTCTTCCCTCAGTTCCCACAGCTCTGCCTCTGTCATTCATAAAAATATCTGTACCCCACAGGAATAAAATCCCCCAGGAAAGGGAAGATGGGCTCGGACATTCTGGGATAACAAGGTCTCTGTGTCAGGGACAGCAAGATGGAAATTACTTTGGAGCATTTTGGGATCCCTGCATTGCTGACATTGCAAAACTGAGGGACCAAAAGGGCACCAGGATGGTGAGGAAACAAGAATGGAGGGAAAATATCCAAGGTTTCAGCTGCAGAAAGCACCAGGCTGTGCAGGATATTTTTCACTGCACTCCCTGAAAACACTTGTCTTTTGATGCAGGTCCTTGTGTGAGTCTTTCACAGCCCGCCTCCAGCCCATCCCCCCAGGCCTCTGTGCAGCCCTGCCCCTCCCTGAGGGGGACTGGTAGAAAATCAGTGGCACTTCTAAAGCCACCTGAGGAACAGATAATGGAAATCTGTTTTTCATGGGGCAAGCACTACACAATGCAGTCTCTGTGTCTGGCACGCTGCAGCAATTACACATACTGTCATCTTTAAGTGTTACAAATGGCTCAGAGCATTGCTAAGATTTTCGCCCCTGCAATTCATGACATGAAGTGGCAAAGTCCCTACATTTCTAAGGGGAGGCAGCTGCATGGGATGGAGAGAATTGCTCAGGCACCAGAGAAGCACTGCGTAGCTCTCCCTGATCCTCCTGAGAGCCAGACTCACAACACATAGAAATACTGTAAGTCCAGCCTCCAGAACAGCAGTGGGTAACACCAGGCATCCTCCCAGCTCCCATGTTTTCCTTGCAGGCTTGTGCAGGTCAGGTCAATGCATGGCTGCAGCAGATGAGCCCCTGCTTGCAATGGGAAAAGGGCTGGGAGCAAGTGAACTCCATGTTTTGTGGCTCTGCCTCCTGCTCTGGATTAGTAAGCATTTGGAAACAGCTTGCAGACATGGCAGAAAGGGGCTGGAGCCATTAAGAAGATGGGAAATCAATGGAGGAAGAAGAAAGGTGATACCATTGTGGGCAGCAAACTGGCAAGCTGCTTCTTTACTGGAAGGGTGAAGCAGCAACCTGTTTCCATGCGTGGGTTGCCATACCATGGCAAGCAGCAACCCTTTCCACGGGGAACCATGCAAGGACAGGACACAAGCAGGCATACTCTTCTCCTGGGCTTGTGTGGTTTTGGGGTACACAGCAGGTATGGTACAGGAGAGGCCGAGGGCTGGGAGCTACCCTAGCTGGGATCAGTACAAGGGCCAGTATAAGCCCTTGAGCAGACTGTGGGTGTCACCCAGGGCACAGGTCCCCATCTCTCTCCTGCTCCTTGAAGGAGTCGTCAGGTTACAGCTAAGCTGTGCCTCCAGCATTGTCCTTGCCAGTGGTGCTGCCTCCCACCCTGTGTTGCGCCCCTGCCAGCGAAGAGCCTTTGGGCAGGTGCTCCCTCTGCATCCACACCACAGTGCCTCCTGCACAGAGAAGCCATTTCTACATCCTCTCCTTGATGCTGGCTGTGGAGCCCTCCTTGACATGGTCCCTTCCTACCTCTCCTTCCTAAAATGCAGCCACCACATATTTCTGTAGTTGTCCCATTCACTTCCCTGTCCCCACCAACGCAAGAGAAGGACACAGGCTCGTCTCAATTTGAGCTGGCATATTTGCTTCATCTCCCTGAGAAACCTCCATTTCACTTGTTTCCCCACAAGGCAGGGGGATGGAGGGGCAGTGTGTGAAAGGGAACATATCTGTGGTGGGGAACACAGCTTCAAATCAAAATGGTTTGCCAGATCTTGGTAACAGTGCAACAGCAAAGAGCTAGCTGGACAGGCTAAAATTAGCAGGATCTCATGATGGATAAAATATAAACCTGGCTTCAGCGTAAACACTCTTTTAGATACTTTAGAAAAACAGCCCAAATGTGTTTGGCATTTTTTGGAAAACCCTAATTTCTGGAGAGGAGCAAATGCCTGAAAAGCATATGCTGAATGCATTCTGGTGTCTGAAAGTTTCCTAAAAGTTAAAAAAACAAAGGGCAAATAAATCCAGAATATATCAGCAAAACACACATCAGTTTCTTGTATATTGAGTTCAGCAGGACCAAGACTTTCACCTCTTCCTGTAAAACTGTCTTCTGCTTTTAGGCCTAGGAACAGGTGCCCTACGCAGGCAGAAAGGTAAAACGCCATCAGCCAGTGATGCTGCCTCAGCTCCTGGCAGCTGAGCGCGGTCCAGGTTGTGATGCCTTGTGGGAAGAAGGGAGAGAGAGAGGAGGAAAGGAAAGACTGAAGGAGAGCTTCTCACATCCAGCACACTGTGTTTTAGTGTTGGGGATTAATGCAGGGCTGCAACGAACAAGAGTGCTTTTGTGACTCGGGTAACCGCCTGGGTGAAGCGGTGCATCGACTCTGTGTTTCTGCCAAGGATGGTAGGCAATTAGATCATGGCTTATCAGAAGTAAAAGTCAGTTGCCAGATAAGCAGAGGGTAACATGTGGATTAAAGTTGTCAGTTAATTAAAGAGGCCAGGGTTTAAGCTGTGGATAGGGCTGTGTTTAGTAATACTAAAAGAGATAGTGTTGTTCTGATGATCCGGGAGGAGGATAGTGTAGCATGGGGTGTAGAGGTGCTTGGTTAATTACCAAAACTAATTACAAACACAATGTCTGAGGGCTCCAGGCCAGGAGACAACCCTGTGTGTTGTGAAGCAGGGACTGAAGGGCAGCCCTTGGATTCGGGGGCAGATCTTCCCGTTCAGGCGCTAATCAGGCTTGCTGCAAGCAGTGATGGAGCAACTCACATGGACCTGAGAGCTTGGCACAGCATCTTCTCTAAGCCCAGAGAAAGCGATGGCCAGGTGGATTGGCAGGCCTTCCAAGTGGAGATAACACATTTTATTTGCAACCTAATTGTCTTTTGTCTCTTTTTAATGAGCAGGAAATTTCTGCCCCAGCAGAGCTGGCAGCATGCCTGACTGTCAGGAACAGCAGACCTCTCGGATGGGCAGTCACATGCACCATCTCCATAGAGAACAAGAAAGACGGGCAGTAATATTTTCTCTGCCTGGGGCAGAAATAAACCCCTCACGGAATCCTGCTTTGAGGTGGATGGCAGCCTCAGTTCACATGTCAGAGCTGTTCAGCATTTCATTATAGTTTTGCATTCTTTAAGCAAGAAGTCTGTGTGAGGCTCACCAAAAAAGGCAGACACTGCTTTGAACAGCTCATATTTGAAGCTAGGTTCTCCTGACTCATCCACATACATTGTACCTAGGTGCACTTTCAATCTTGTGGCATTTCTTGCACAAAGGCAGCATCTTCTTTAGTGGCACTCTATGCTTCCATGAGCAGACAGGACAATTCACTTTAAAGTGAATAAATAAAAATTGATTCCTAATTCTCCCTGCTCCTAGGTGGCAGCGGACAATCCAAAATGAGGTTTAAGTTTGTTTCCAGTTTTCTTTTACTGCAGATTGCTCACAGCAGGGCAACAGCTCAGGCAAACCACCATGCACAGCAGTGCCCTCCAGGATGAGTCACAGCAGCTCCGGCTCTGAAGGAGGTGTAACTCTGCACTGTGAGTAAAATAAGAGGTTGTAAACTTCAACCTGTGAGAGTGGAGGATTTAAATAAGGGTCAAGTCAGATAAAATTCACTTTATTTTCAATTAGGTCATGAAAGCCTCAAGCACTCTGCCAAATCTCCCTTGGTTTGCCCCCTTATTCTTCTCCATAAGTGAGAGCTCTTCCAAGCTGCCCTACAGCCCATGAAGCAATGCATTTCTTCTGAGACTGGCTGATAGGAAAAAGCCAATGTAAAATAACTAATCTGAAAAATTGTTCATTTTTGGGTAAGTATCAAAGAATAATTTAAGTTGAAAGAGACCTCTGGATGTCACCTGGTCCCATCCCCAGCTCAGAGCAGGGCCACTTCTCTGTTAGATCACAGTATCACAGTATGTTTGGGATTGGAAGGGACCTCAAAAGATCATCTAGTCCAATCTCCCTGCTGGAGCAGGAACGCCTAGGTGAGGTCGCACAGGAATGTGTCCAGGCGGGCTTTGAATGTCTCCAGGGAAGGAGACTCCACAACCCCCCTGGGCAGCCTGTTCCAGTGCTCTGTCATCCTCACTGAGAAAAAGTTTTTTCTCAAATTTAAGTGGAACTTCTTGTGTTCCAGCTTGATCCCATTACTCCTTGTCCTATCATTGTTTGCCACTGAGAAGAGCCTGGCTCCATCCTCATGGCACTCACCCTTTATATATTCATAAACATTAATAAGGTCACCCCTCAGTCTCCTCTTCTCCAAACTAAAGAGCCCCAGATCCCTCAGCCTTTCTTCATAAGGGAGATGCTCCACTCCCTTAATCATCTTTGTTGCCCTACGCTGGACCCTCTCCAGCAGTTCCCTGTCCTTCTTGAACTGAGGGGCCCAGAACTGGACACAGGTTGCCTGGGGCCTTGTGCTGTTCATTTGTGACTGTCTCCAAGGACAGAGACTTCTTACCCTTTTTGGACAGACTCTTCCAGTGCTAAGCAACTCTCATGTACAGTTAAGTGGAGTTTTCCCTCTTGCACGTTGTGTTTGTTGTCCCCTGCTGCTGTGGATCTTCAGAAATGGCCTGGCTCAATCTTCTGCACAGGCCCACACCAGAGGGGCTCATTGCCACCAGGTCTCCCAAACACTCCCCTGCAAAGCTGCTTTCCTCCCCATTGGCCTCCAGCTCACCCTGCTGTGTGGGACTCATCCATCCTGCCACAGGATTTTGTACTTCGCTTCAGGTCCTGTCAGCCCCTGTCTACAGCCTGCCCCGGTGTCTCTGAGGAGCAAGCAGCCCTGCCCTCCAGTGTCCCACCACTGCCCAGGGGGATGATGAGGACAAGTACCAGTACCGTGTCCACATTTACCCTGGCCTCTAGCTCATTCTCAGTAGACATGACACCTGGGGAACATCTAGATGCTTGGTGCTTGGGCTCCATGAGACCTGAGACTGATGCATCCCAAACATGTTGGGCTCTCCCACTTTACTTTTCCTTGACAGCATCTGGTTGAGCAGTGGCCACCCCACCAGCATTGGCTGTGCCAGCACAGCCCTTCCTGCAACAGGCTGCCCAGAGAGGTTGTGGAGTCTCCTTCTCTGCAGATATTCAAAATCCGCCTGGACACGTTCCTGTGCAACCTGCTCCAGGTGAACTGCTAGATGATCTCTAGAGGTCCCTTCCAACTCCAACTATTCTGTGATTCCTGCGCCCATGTGGGGCTCTGCAGAGCATCCCTCCTCCTGGGTATCTTTCTAGCCAGGGCTGCACTGTACACATTGAGCAAGAGCAGTCTGCAGGATCTGGCTCATGTTTCTCATGCACTTGCACCCCAAAGATCTCAGTGCCCATAACAAGAATTGCAGCAAAACCAATCTGAGGGTGAAAACTTCAAGAGATTTCCCGTCTAGTGTTCCAGGCTAAAACACTCCTAAAGATAGTAAATTAACCCTTTGCCTTCAGAAAGATTTTAAAGGTTTTGCCAAGACTGAAGACTAACCACAGAAACTCCTGTCTTATATCAAATACGTGGTACTTAGCTAGATCTATATGAAAAAATCTAAAAGCTTATTGATAGAGTAGGAAATGGATACTAAACTTTTTCAGCTCCAGATCCCCATTATTTTTCTGTGTCCTTTACTGTGATTTAAAATATACTTCTATTGCAAATCAAGACCAGTAGCTGCCTGCAAGGAGGTTCAAAGGCTATCCCGGGGAACAGAATAGTAGCAGTGAACTGTACTACTGTGAAGAGATTATAGATTTATGAGGTCCTTTTGCAATATTAATCAATTGGGACATTCTCTCTTCCTCATTCAGGTAGACATTATACTTTTCATTAAAAAAAAAAAAAAAAGAGGAAGGCAAGAAATATAGAACTTTGCCAAAATTATGCACTAAGAGAAGGGACAACCTGGCAAAGCTGGGAAGGGAAGCTGGTCCTCAGCTCCCAGATATTGCCTTGACCGGTCAGGACCACCCTCCACCTCACAGAGCAGAAAAGGGCAGCATAAATGGTTATGAACACGGAGGAAATGTTTGAGAAAACTCTCCCATGGTGGTTAGCAGGGATTTTTCTCTTTTGTTATTTGCTGCACACGCTCATTCTTTAAATGGGCCGTGTTCATGAATATTGTGCAATGGCAGATTTTGAAAAACTGTAAGATGAAGCAAGAGCAGGAATGGGTGGTATTTACAGAGGTTTTAAACTGCCAGGGAGACCATTGAACAACCTAAAGAAGAAACAGTCCACATAAAGAAAGGCGAAAGATTACCATGAACAGCTGTGGGAAGAGTAAGAAGTGAATAATTATTTCTTATGTCTTGTTACTACAATAAAGAAGAGGGAAAGGAAAAAAACCTGAGGTCAAACTGGATTTACTTTTCCAGTCACATACAAAAAATGAAAAAATTCATTTGGAGTTGTTACAAAATGCTTTGCTGCATCCAAAATAGAACATTTCATTTGTTGAATGATGTCACCCTTTTTTCACCCTTTAAATGGTGGTCTATGTGTTTTTAAGCAAAAATAAATGCAAAAAAAATTCCTCAAGCCATATTTTCCAGAATGTTTATTATATTCTCCTCACAAAACAATTCTCAGCTCTACTCAACAAAGGCCTGGGGAAGGGGGTGAAGAGATAATTTTGTGGGTATTTGACACAACCAGTTTTTAACACCCTGTGTGAAGTGGCCAAAACCCAACCTGCTGAAGGAAGAGAGAATGTAGTGGGTCATGCTTCAGAGCCATGAAGTCATGGGGCTCATTTCCAAGTGTGCGCTGTGCTCTAGCAGATTCCTGGAGCATGCACCGAGAAACTTCATGTGAATTTAATAATATTGAAGTGATTTAGTCAGAGACAGAATAAGGAAATGCCTCTGTCACTGTCCACTTTCAATATGGACGACCATGCCAGAGGCTCCTTCCAGTCCCAGTTTTATCCTGACAGATGTCTAAAATATGCAAGATCTAAACTTGGCCTTCTCCATGCAGTATGGTAATTTATGGGAGCTCAGGTTTATTGGACTAATGTGCAGCAAGAAATAATGCAGCAAAACAGCAAATATCTTGAGGCTGGGGGCCTCAGAGACAGAGACAGTTAAAATATGAAAAGCATGACAAAATAAACTACTTTTCTTCTTGTTTTCTGTTGCAAGGGAAAAAAAATAGCAGGTAGACATTGTGGATATTACTGATATGTCAACCAGATTAACAAAGGGGAACCAGTCATGTTGCTGGCTCTTGGGCAATCTATCTGTCTCTGGGGAAAGGTAGGTGGAAGGATGGTATGTGTTTGTTTCCAGGCCCATCTCCTGTACCAGTGCCTCTGGAGATGCTGGTAAAGGAGAGAAACCTGTGTGTGACTTGGTGGGGGGTCTGGAAGGCATGTCTTTAATTTTGTTAAAACCCTTCCTCTCCTCCTCACAGAGGCTTCAAACTTCGTGTACTACTCTACTTTCTCAGAGTCACATTTTTGTTATTATAGTTGGGTAACTGTTTCAGTTGCTAAAAACCAGTCAATAACAGATGGGAAAACAAACAACAACAATAACAAGCCAAAACAGCACGAAAACCCAAACCAGATACCAACCAACCACCACCACCCCCCCGTCACACACATACAGACACACACAAAAAAAAAGGCAAGAAGAGAAACTATAGTCGAATGTTGTCAAAAAATGACAGACAGAAAGTTCAAAGACATCCTCAAACTTCCATAGCTGGGGAGAGACCTTCTGGCACCAGACCTGCCTCCAGCATCCTTGCCATCCCTGAGCACCTCTCTCTGCTTGGTGGCCAGCTGACCACTGTGATCTTCCTTCAGCAAGATGCTGAGCCTAAAGGCCAGCTCTCCAGGGTGACGTGATTAGTCACAAGGGGTTGAGGAGGAGCATGCAAGGTGTGTGAGAGTATCATGTCCCCCAGCCTCTGAAGAGCAAAGGCACCAGCAATTGTATTACTGCTGTTCTGCAGTAGGAAGTATCCAGTATTTGCATTTCCATCTTGTGTATGGCTACTAACCAACATAACGTAATGGTCTCCTTTCTTTCAGTTTCCAGATCACAATGGACCTTAGAGTAACAAGTGAAGAAAAATCAAAGCACATTAGCAAAAATGGATGCAGAATGAAAATCCTGAAAAATAGCTTTATGAGGACAAATCAAATCCAGGAGTCCCTTGATGTCTTTGAAACCATGCTGCAGTGTGGTGGCGAAGAAGTGATTTAGCAGTGCCTGCAGGCATGTTTGCTTCAAACACTTTGCACATTGCTAGCTCTCATTTGTGAGATGGGCATGTTAACCAAAATGCCACGACTCACTGACCTTTCCCTCCAAGGAATGGACAAGTGATGGGATGCCTGAAGCCAGGCACAGTTGTTCTAGTTTCACTAGGGCTCCCTATTTTTTCCCAGCTCTTTGGCCTGATGGACTCAGATTAAGTCTCCTAACATCTCTCGTGTTTTTCTGGTGTGCTCCAGCATGACCGTCTGACTCAGCTGGCAGTGGACATGGATGGAAACTAAGAGGGTGCAGGGAACATGTCCAAGAAGCCAGACTCTCTAGTCATGGCAACAAGAGAAGGACCTGTGAAGGAAAATAAATGTCAGGTCAGAAACTACAGTTTTATCCCAAAGCATGCTCTGGTGGGCTACGGGCTGCCAGGTGGCACACACAGCCAGCCAGCTCCAGGTGCTTGCACCCTACCCATTTGAGGAAGGACCACCTCCTTCATCAGAGGCTTGGTTTCCCTTTGCACATGCCTCTCCATGCAGCCCCAGCTCCAGTCACACAAGCATTGAGGTTCACCTGGGACTTTCCTCCTCTAGCCCTCCCAAGCAGAGAGCCTGGAGCACCCCATGAAGGTCCTTTCCTGCTGCTTTTCCACTACTGTTCAAACCAGTGTAGCCTTGGCAGGGAAGAAGACACTGGTGGTCAATCTATCCAGAAATACCCTGGCACTCCACACTTGCTGCTATGGTTAAAACAGCAGCTCCTGCTCCTTTAGAGTTACACAAGTGTAAAAGTGCTTCCAGCAAACACTGCTCACTTCTGCTTGGGAAAGAATAACCTCCCAGCAGATAGCAACTTTCTTTTCACCTGTGGTATTTGGGTTTTCACTGAGACTCTGACCTCTGCAGAAAGCCCACCTGAACCTGAAGGTAGCGCAGGGCAGCTTCTCACACCAGCAGGAGACAAAAGTGGAGGCTCCATTGACCATTCCCTCTGAAACCATTTTAGCTCGGAGACTTCAAAGGCTGATGATAACTCTGGCGAGCCACACAGTGAGCTTGTTAAGGAAAGTCTGCTGGTGATTCACAGAACTTTTCTCACCCCCAGTTCCCTCTGAAGTCACTAGTCCTGTGGTGACAGTGGCACCACGCTCCCCTTCTCACCAAACTGAGGGGCAAGAGGGCTGTGGGCAGATTCTGAGCATCACTGTGGATGAGCAAAGTGATGAAGCTTCTGATAAAACTTGGGTTGCCGGTAGTTTGCAGACAAGTGGTGGGTTTGAGAAAGGCGGGGAGCAGGTCCACAGGAAAGGGAAGGGTGGTCCTGCTGTAGAGGACAGTTAGTTGTAAGGGCAGTGAGGTAGCAGTTTGTGCAAACCTGTTCCACCACCTACCATAATTCCAGTATGCAAAGCCTCTGGGGGAAGATCCCACCATGCAGGGAGGGGTCATCTCTGCTGTTTGTCAACACAAACTGAGAAAAAATGCTCGTCTCTTCTGGGATGGTGAATAAAAGTGACAATGCCTGAAGAACTGTCACCTCTCTGTTGAGGGATGCTGCTCTCTCACCCACCTGGCTTGAGGCAGCCACCTCATCTCCCTACCAGCCCAAGAATAGCATGCAGAAGGACGCTCTCGCAGGCCACTAGACTTTTCTTTACAGAGTTAACCGGGGTTTATAAAGTTCCTGAAGAGACAAATTGCTTTAGGAAGCTGGGCGTGGTAATTGGTTGTCGGTGACTAATCACAGCCTGATTACAGAGTAGCGGTTGCACAGGTGTGAATCAGAACCCACAACTGTCAGCCCGCCACCTGAAACCTCCCCCAAAACAGGGGCTTTTTGTTTTCTGGTTTGATGAAGTTGAGCCATTGTGTGCCAGTGACAGATGGCTCCTTACACTTGTTGAACGAAAATACAATTATGGTGGATTCACGGGAAGGAGAAAGGATCAATATACACAAAAAGAAATAATTACATACAAATACACAACTCCTGTGAAGAGAGATATTTAGGAAATTCCAGGGAGGAGGAGAAGAAGAGAAGGCCATTTCAGTTTCATAAATCTGACTGATATCGACATGTACAGATGCATTTCTATCATGGAGCTAAAGTGTCGTCAGGTGAAGCCCCTTAAAAGAAAATAGCTTTCCCACAATTCAGGGAGTCACAAAGCAGCACAAAGACACCATGGACTTCAGAGCACCTTCCTCTCCTCTTTCGTAGGACAGTTTCATTGTCCCTTCCTTACTCTTGACACTGTGCTAGAAGGACTGAAGGTGCTGACCCAAACTTACCCAAAAGCATTTATTCAGTTTCTGGAGGTGAGCTTATAAATTGTGGGCTCTCACATCCGTCTGGGACACCGGGGAAGGGGAAGAGCTGCAGCCCAGAGTCACCCCACAGAGCAGCTCAGATGGTTTGACTGAAAATGAGTAAATTTTCCTTCATGCAGTTAGAAATCTTTTTTTTTTTTTTTTGTCATTGTCTGGATTTAGTTTGACAACAAGAGATAACACCCTGGGACAGAGTTAATGTTTTTCATGGTTCTGGTCTGAGAGCCAAGGGCACTCTGAGCTCTGCCCACAGGTGTGAGGCAGCGAGGAAGGGGGGCATGGATGGGGCAGAACTTGACTGACATCCAGACTGATCAGTGAGAGCATTCCATCCCATTAGTATCATGCTTCATATCTAAGGAGAACTGAGAGCTTCTGGTTGGTTTGTTTTTTTTTTTTTTTTTGAGCTGGGATGGAGACCTGTTCAGGGGAGTTCTCTTTGGGTCTATCCTTTATTTCAGCCTTTTCCATCCTGCCATTTTGCAGAGGCCTCTGGGCCTTTCTGCCTTTTTCCCTCTTTTTCTCTCTGTGGGATCAGCTTTAGGACCAGGTGCTGCTATCTGGGACCGGCTGCTCATTGTGGACGGAGTTAGAGATTAATTGCATTGAGTATCTTTTATTTTATATTCTATTTTAATTTTATATATATATTAGTAGTAGTGTATTAGTGTTATTTTGCTATTTTAGTAAATTGTGTTTATCTCAATCCATGAGTTTCTCCCTCCCCTTTCAATTCTCTCCCCTGTTCGGGGGTGAGAGGTGGGGGAGTGAGTGAGTGGCTATCATGGTTACATTGCTAGCTCAGGTTAAACGACAACAATGGTTCAGCAGCCACACGGTACCTGTCCAGGGAAACCAAATCTATGGCCAGCTGTGACAAATACTGACTGGCAAAGCTTGATGCCTGCCCACCAGGGAGAGGGCCCTTGGGGGAAGGAAAGAGCAGCCCTCTGGGGAGCAAGAGCCACCCTCAACCCTGACAGCTCCTGCTTCTGCTTTTGGGAGCTGGGGAAGCTGGCACAGGAGACAAATGGGAGAGGTCATGGCTTGACCTTTTGGGGGATGTTTTCGCCCCAAAGTGGGGAAGGAGTCGTCATTGTTGTCTAATTTGCCATGTGGACATGGAGAAAACGATGTTTCAAAGAGGTCTAAAATGTACCCCATGAATAGGAAGAGCTGGATATTTGGGTGTTAAACTGGACTTCCTTCAGGACTTCTGCAAATGCACAGAGAAGAGATAGCCAGCGGAGACATTTACAGTAAAACGCATTTTACGAACACTTCCCCATTCAGACATTAACTACAAAATCTAAAATGAGCATGTTAGCATGTTATTTTTTTTAAATCACACAAGCTGTTCTCCACTTGGAAGAAATAAAGCCCTTTTTGTGTCCTCATTTGCAGCTCTTTGTGTTTGCCATCCTGGAATTACCATGCAAGAGCTCTGCAATAGATAATAAAATTTTAATCCCCCAGCACTCAGCCTATATGTACATAATGAATGTTTGCACATACGTCCCACTCTTTGTCACCTGAAAGCAGCAATACTCACCTCCTATACGCACGCATAGATGTTAGTCACTGCTATGACTTATTGCTTTGGGCCATTATAGGATGTCTGTATGCCTGATCCGAGTCGTGTGACTCATTAATTGTTGGACTTGGGGACCAGACAAGTCGGTTCTTCGTCACATAGCCTCCTGTGCCATCAGTATCTGGTGTTTCATCATGCAGTGCTAATACTCCCACCAAAATCCATATGGAGTTCCTCTCTCTCTCGGAGGGACCAGCCCCATAACTGCCATTTCAATACTACTCCTGCAGTCAAGCAAAAAGGGAATTTCACAGCTGAGTTCAAACCTGTATATTTTTTTATTCGTGGAAGTTCTTGGTTTGTACAAGTTGGTTCCTTTTTCTTATACATAGGGCCTTGATAATGCTTTTTCCACATGGAATACATAAAACGTGGGCTTTAAAACTACATTTTGTATCTTAAAATAGGTAATCTGTTTTTCATAATTCCTCAGTCCTGGGGAACTTCTGTTTGAGCTGTCAGATGTATCTCCAAAATTCAGGTCAGTTATTAGGCAATGGAGCTAATGAAGGCTGGTTTCGTATGAATTTTGTTACATAGTCTCGTCACCTCCTGCCAAAATAATCACATTCTTAGCCGTATCCCCCATCTAAATCTTTGTCCTGACCACAGTGTACCTAGCAAAAGATGTGTTGTTTCTGGGTAACGTGTGCACGGACTGATCAGTGAGATCCGGGTGCCAAACAGCACATACACCAGCATTGCCACCTTTGCTTCACTTTGCCAGTGGTCCCGCTTTAAGGACCTCCCTTGTCCACACAGCTACAGATCCTAAAGCATGTAGGACCTTCATTCCTTTGAGATACCCTGCACTTCTGCCAAGTTTGACTGAGCCTGATCAATGAATTAAGAGGGGATGGACTGTGTAACTCTTTTTTTCTTTGGAAACTAGTAAAAAAAATCTGGCACTTGTTGGTGTAAGCTGGGCTCAGATGCAGCCATGTAAGAGCACAGAGAAATATTTGAGCCAGCTGTCACCCAACAGCTGGAATATGACAGGAAATGTCACCTAGTCTCCTTGGTTGCACAAGGTTACAAGCTTGTTTTTAAAAATTAACATCCAAGCACGCAAATGGGAACACACTGTTAACAATGGCAGAGGTTGTTCTAGCAAACTCCCTGCTGAAACACGGTGAAGCAATAAGCCCAAGCAAACTGCAGAAACCTCTGCTTCTTCACCAACAGAGAGTTTATTCTCTCATCAAGGTCTCATATAATTTATTCCAGTGTGTTTCTCCTGGTTCACACCCTCTCACTTGTAGGGTGGTTAGCGATGTGAGCAGAAATCAGAGAACAATGGATTTCACCTCATTTTTTCACCTCTGAAAACAAATCTGAAGCAAAGCTTCATGGAGCAGTTCCCTGTGCCTATCAGTCTGTGGGAGCTTCAAAATATGGGGTAGTCACATAGGCATTATGAGTGGGGAAGCCTTGTTCAGCAGATGTAGAACTGCAGCCTGAAAGAGGTATGCAACTCTGAAAATGTCCTTGAAACAATAACTTCCAAATCAGGCAGCAATAATAGGTTTTCCCACTCTGGGGCCTCTGAGGAGTTATTAAATACAATTTTCCAGACTCATTCAAATGTCAACTCATTACAGCATGTGCAGGAAGGCAGACCGTGGGATCTGTGTTTTTGTTGTAACTATTTTTATATTAAATCTATGAAATGTATAAAGGAGCATTAAGCCGTGTTATTCTCTCTCTTTTTTTTCTTTCTTTCCCTATAGCTGCCCATCCTCTTTTTGAAAAAGATCACTCAAAAGCAGCCAAATAATAAAGGCTGGATGAGGACATTCCAATCCCTCCTTATCCACTTAAAAATACAACATTTCAAAGGCAATTCTGGAGTGCTTCTTTTGGCAGCTATGACTGGAGCCACAGTAGAAACCTTTCAGTGGGTCAGCCTGGCCTCTTACATCAATGAGCCAGCTGTCCCCATTATGAGCGGGAATTATCTGAGCAGCCCGAGCAGACTTTAAAGGAACATTTATCATATACAGGAAAAAAGGTATCTTGCATTTGTATGGCTCTTTGCAGCAGCAGATCTCAAAAGGCTTGCAGAGAACAGGTCAGTTTTATTACTAGGTGTGGAGAAGTGGAGACCCCCACTCCAGCCCAGAATGGTTGCTGAAAGTACCCCTGTGGTCTGAACAGCAGAGGTGGGACTAAGGCACTCAGATTCCAGTTTGATGCTAGCCCTGTTTCATCATCCTCTTCTTTGAGCCTACTCATTCTCCCCCTGCCCATTCCCTATGGAGTCACAGTACAGAACTGAAGACGTGAACACACTTGCGTTTATTTCTCCCTCTTCCACCACCACCTTTTTTCAAACATTTTTGAGTGGTGATTCTGCAGGCTGGCAGCAAATAGCCTTTTGATGAGTTTGGTGGACTGCCAGGGCTGTGAAGACATCACCAGCAATCTCAGCTCTCCCTCCCTGTCCTTTCTAGTCCCCACCGAGATGTCTGAGCATGCACCACCTACACCACCACAGGAGCTCCTGTGGGCTTTGCTCTCCCAGGTACCCTAGGGACACCTTCACTTCTGCGCATACCACACACATGACCACCACAAGGGCTCATGCGGTCCCACCGCCTTTATCAAAGTTCCAGGCAGCAGCCAGGCAAAGCCCAACACCAGTCTGTTTGGGGGGCAAAAGGCTGGTGTGTTTTATTTATAAGGTTTTGCCAGTCTTCATCTCCTTGAAAACAGATGAGTAGATCTTGTGTAGAACAGTAAAAACTGAGTTTGCTGCTGAGAGAGAGTAAGAAACCAGTCTTACTTCAGCTGAAAATTAAACTACTGATGAAGGTCTAAGGGACCAAAAATGGCCTTGACTGGAAAAAAAAAAATCTAAGTTCTTGCAAGTCCAAAGGACTTGCAGTAGTCCCTGGGGCTTTGAATTCCTCAATTTCTCAGAAGTCCTTGTTTTTTAAAAGAAGTACAGTAGCAGATAAACAGGATTAGGAACTTCAAGAGCAGATATATAAACTTTTTGAGGGCTACCCAGGCTGTGCCCACTAGATGGTTCCTAGAAAATTAGTCTCTCTTAAGATTCCTGGCTGGGTACACACTTAAAATTTAATTTTCTTTAATAACAGTCCCACAGAGTAGTTGTTTGTGCATGCATGGACACGCTAAGATGGATGTGGTTATTTGGCTCATTTGTTTTTGCACCAGGAATCTGGCAAGAGGACGTGCTGTGTCAAGCGGTATCTAATCTCCCATAAAACCCAACACTTCTGGCACAAACACTCAAGCTCACAGGTTTTAAGCACCCTTCCTCACCAATTATACAAGTGGCATGTGCTCATCTGCATTCTTGCAGAAAAAAAAGGTTATGAGTTATCTGACCAGCTCTGTCCTAACAACACCTGTCCTACCATCCCATGTGGACCTAGAGCAATGCTGCCAACCTCACATCTGGTGGCTTTCTCCAAACTCCACTTGCTGTTTTTTTTAGGTGTGGTTAAAAAACAAACAAACAAACAAACAAACAAAACAAAAACAACACACACCAAAAGAAAGTTAGGAGAAGGACCTTCTGATGGCAGAGAAAAGCTTAAAGATACTGATGCTGTAACATCTGAAGGTGAATAAGATCAACTCAGAAACATGTACTTTTAAAAGTTCATATATTTTAAGTTACTGTTATGATTCTGGGAGTAAGACTGGTGCTTAAAAACCCTGTAAGAGTGTTGGAGACTGTGCCCAACTAACGCATGACTTCACCATGCTGCCGTCCCTTAGGGCGGTGATTGACCACATGGATACAGCCTAGTCCCTATCTTTGTGGTGTCACCTCTTCTGTTCGTGGTCTGAACAAGAGCTCTGTGAAAAAAGAGACTTTCACCGTCTCTAAAGTATGCAGGAAAAAAAGCTAAAATATGAAGTTCCAAGACCATTTTGAGCTGACTTAAGTCTGAAATCCTGCAGAAAAACGTGACCTTGCCGTTGGGCACCTGATCTCATTGAAAATGAATGTTTTCTGAAGGAGATGAGGACTGGCTTTCCAAAACAGGTTGCTGGACTGGTTTTCTGCCCAGGCTCGCCAAAGGCTGGCTGAATGCTATTGCTGGCACGATGGAGAGGAAAGGAGCATGTGGCTGGGAAGGTGGGCAGAGCTGCTTCTTTTTCCAGCAGCAAGGGCTGTGATGCTGCATGGATTGTCAACCAGCCTCAGTGGCTGGTTGAAATCACAGCCAGAGAAGCTGGCTTTTGTCTCCAGACCCCATGAATAGCCCCCGAACAATAGACCATTGCTCGCCTCTGCTGAGGAGAGAAGCACAGGTCAGAGGGAAAAGCAGCTTTTGCGCCTTCTCTCCTGATTTCTCGAAGCTCCCAGCTTAGTTATTAGAAATAAATGAATGAATGAAGGAATAAATTAATGAAAGAATATCTGGATGCTTTTCTGTTCCAGCTACGCAATCAACAAAATGCTGTATCCTTCCCCACTGATGAGCATTTAAATGTTCTGTCCCCTGGCTGCAGCCTGCTATTAGGGATCATGAGGCCCAGCTGTGCTGCCAAGAAACCTACAGCATTGCTTTTTCCGAATCTCCATAGTCACCTGATCCCTTTGCAAATGCTTTCTGGATTGTTTTTTAATGCTCTGTTTTGTTAGGTTTTTACGCTTCCAGCTAATAATCCTACGGACCGGATGGTCACATGTTGGGCATTGAAGGCAGGAGGGTCATCAGTGGGAGATGGGGGTGCTCTTCTGCTGCCCCCTACCAAATTGAGTGGGGAGGGAGCTAAACAGCCTGCATGATCTAGCTTCATGGGTTAGTTCTTTTCTGGTTTTCATTTGTGAGACAGAATGAATTAGCATGTTTCTGTCTTAATTTATATGACTGGTGCTAATTATTTTATTAGTTGCAAGAACAACCCAAATTTGTGATTATTTATGTCAGTAGACATCTCAGTGTGCCCACAGACATACTTGAGTGGCTTTATGCAATTTTTTAAGGTAAGAAACAAGTGACTACAGCAACATTTACAACTATCATTTTAATCTTTCACACAGCTGGAGAGTTCAGCGTCCATGTCTGTGGTCTCATTCTCCTCATTCTCTGCTGAAAATTCTTCCAGTTTGGTATGTTTCAGTGGGAGTCAGGACAATGAGTTCGTGTCCCTACAAAGGTTAAGATGTCCAGTGTTGCTTTTACGTATGCAGCATTGTTACTCTGATTTCACAGTCAGTCAGACACAAAAATGTTAGGTAACTTGCCAGGGGAAGAAAGCAGAAAGAAAGAAGGAGAAGAAAAACAGATAATTCAAAAAATTTAAACTGGGAAATATGGGAAACAAAGGAAAATATATCATCAAATGTATTCAAAATGTTAACTGTAGCTCTCATATATGAGTCACATGTAAGCTCTGTCCTCATCTGTATATAGAGGCAAAAGACAAGATCTCAATTTCATACAAATCCTTTTCACATAGTCAGGACTTGACCCATTCTGAAGAAGTTTAGCCAGTGGACAGAGATGCCCAGTTGACAAGTCTAAAGGATGAAGGTTTCTGGCACAGCTGAAGCCATGGCAGTGACTTGCTGAAGAAAGATGGATGGGCTAGCTCCCCTCTGTGCCCTGTCCCTCTGACCTCCCCTATCTCATCCCATCTCATGCCAATGGCTTCAAATGAACCCAGAGGAGAAAAGACAACCCATTTGCTGCTGGTTTCGTGAGCTGAACTGGTTCTGCAAGGGGCCAAGCCAGTGCCAGAGCCGACGAAAAAGTCAGGAGGGGGCAGCTGTGGGCAGGGGATGGTGCTGGTGAGGGTGCTGCCCCTCTGCAGCTGCAGCTTCATCCAATTGATGCATCAGCTGGGCTGCTTCACCCACCCTTGCCCTGGTGTCAGCAATGGCGGAGGACACAGACACCCCCAGAGGGCATTTCAGACCACCTGTGTTCCCTTCTTTGAGTGCCCATTTTGTCCACTCGTGTTAGGGCAGACCAAGTCACCTCCACCACCAGCTTTAGCACTTCAGTGGGAAGAGAAGCTGACTGAATTCAGACCTCAGCCTGTTTGCAGCAAGAGTGCCCTGTTGCAGTACCACTTCGACTGATACTGAGCACGCTTCAGTAATCTTAAAATCAACCACTTTTCCCACACCAAGAGATTTGCAGTGCAAGTAGGCACAAACAAACCATCAGAAGTGGACATGGGCAGTTCAGTGCAACTACCCTCATACACACTCTTGATTCAGTTACCTTTTGTCCATATCAAAGATATTGATATAGAGGTTCTCAAGTCGGAAAAGGTTGCAGCAACTCCACAATTTCATGTCTTAAACTGATACATAGCCTGTGTGCCTGGACAAGACTGAAGGATCTCCCATGACTTATGCCTGAACTGGGAGAGAGAATGTGCTCCATGCAGGTTTTTCTTTGGCACAATGACATGTCAAATGTGGCAACTTAACCACTCTGCTTAGGAGGTGGACCCTCTTAATACTAAATCTTGGTTCATGATGTCCATGAAGTTGTTTCGGGTCCCTCTAACTGAAGCCCAATGCAGGTGTTAAGTGCTTCACATACATTAGAGATGCCTGTGTGAACATGTCTGGAGAACATAGAAACAACTGATGCCAAGAGCCACCCAGTTTCAGATTCCCAGTCTTCCCTACTCATAACTCCAGAGAAAAACAGGGGAAGGAGGAAGAAGAGGTAGAAGGAGAAACAGGACTCTTCATTAGCAGCATGAAGGCTTATTTTCATGATGATTTTATCACAGGACATAAACCACAGTGTAGTCATTGGATGGTTGTGAGTTAAGACAATATTGGGCTCAACCTTCAGCTAATTAAGCTATTTGAAAACCACAACTGCAGGAAGGCAGACACTTGTTAAACAGATTGCATTTTCTTTGCCCATGTATTTTTGAGACCTGTCATTGCCATTTCCACCACATGCACTCGTACCTTTTCTTTTCCATTTCTCAGGATACGGACCATTCAGATATACCACACAGTTCTCACCAGTGAAAAGACCACACCAAGCAGGGCACAATGACCATTAGGCCCTTTGTAAATAATTCAAGATTTTTCTTCAGGAATTATATCCTGTTATTTGTACATGGAAAGTATTTTCCAAGACTGTGAATGTCTGTTGCTGCTGACCACTCCCACTGTGCTGAGGAGGTACATGGCATCTCGCACACAAACACCCAGCCATCATGGAGGAAAAATTTGGCTCAGTGCACAGCAACCCCCAGGGACTGACCAGCACGGATTTCTCCTGACCAGCAGGCCAGCATCTCTCCAGCCTCCACGTGCTGCCTTCCAGGACACACAGGACACATGGGTGCTTGCTGTGAAGGTGCATTGAGCCACTGGGCTTGTGAAGCTGCTGCAAGGTCTGCTAGTGTCCATCCAGCAAAGCATAGCTTGGCACCGAGGTCAAAGCAGTCCCTTCCCTTTTTAGCAGAGCACAGTGAAAATCTTGACTTGTAGCCTCAAGGCTTGGCCTGGACCAGCTTAAGGCCACAAGGTTCAGAGCACCTTCCAAGTGTCCATGCTGTCCATTGGGTGCCCACGGCGTGCAGGCAAAAGGAAGTACAAGTTGTGGTGCTTCCAGCACCACCGAGACACAGGTGCAACTCTGCACCACCCCAAGCAGACAGCTCCTAAAGGCAGAACTAAATACAACCTCCACACGAATGTTCAAGTGAGCAGGCTCTTGCTACCTGAGCTGTGGATCTGGTTTAGTGCTTGGGTGGAATTCCATGTGCATTTAACTGTTGCAGGTTGTCTTTTGAGGCCTCTGTTAATCACGTACAATTCGAGGAGCTCTGTTTTTTCAGCAGCGCTAGCAGATCAAATTTCAAGGCACTGTTGCCTCACAAGGTCTGACCATATTGCAAAGCCTTTTTGCTGCAGCTGGTGTGGTTGAGATGCATCTAACATCTGACTCCAGTAGCTGTTCAGTGGAGTTTCAGAAGATGTGTTTCCTCTCCCTGACAAGGAAAAAGAGGAGAGTTTCTGTTAGATGTGCCGAGAAAAACCTTCTTTAGCCAGCTGCACCCTGCAGAGTTCTGTTTGGTACACATAATTATCTGCTTTGTAATGCATATTTACTGCAAGTGCAATGGCGTGCTCTGTTTATAAAATACCTGTGGAAGGCCGCACCCAATCGCACCTGTGTGCAGGAGGTGACTGCCCTGCAGGCTGCCCTGTGGCTCCTCCGGGGCCCTGACCTATTTTGGCAGTGATAAGCTGTCCCTCCATTATTGCTGCTGTTTCACAGGCACCAAAAGATATCAGCAGATGCTCCCGCGCTGGCGAGGAGCTGCAGCAGAGCAGCTTTGCATAATGGTGGCAGAAGGTGCACATATGGACAGGATAATTGGTGATGGTGAGCAGAGTCAAGACAACCAAAGAACACAACACCTTCAAAGCTCAGCGTGAATGCAGCAGGGATGGACATGACAACTATCTGGCTCTGCAGCGTCTTAGCCTTTGCTGGTTGCTGCTGACATCCAGCACAAGACATAACAAATATCCATCTGTATGCAAAACTGAGGCTGGGTTTAGAAGAAAAAAAGGAGGCAGCTGTGGAGTGCAGCAGGCTATGAAAGTGGTAAAACCCCAGATGGTGAGGGGAGAGGGATCTGGTGCATGCAGGGGGCACCAGCAAGGCATGCTGGCAGGCAGGGACAGATAGCCAGGTTCTGCTTGCTTCTCAGAGAAGCAAACATACCCCCTGCACAGCACAATGGTAGGACAGTGAGAGCATGAGTTTGGTTTGTTTTTTTTTAACCTGGGTTTCAAGCCTTCCTGTGCAAACCATATTGCTGTCATGGCTTCAGTAAAAGCAGCTGGCCAAGTCCAACGTTCCTCTGTTACTTTGTTCACTTGTACTCTTTTCCTGTGTAGCTGACTGAGTAAAGAAACCGTTAAATTATCAGGCGACTCCTGACATGGAAAACGTCCATCTCTTTGCAAGTGGAGTGGGAATGGGTTTTCCAGGGTGAGAGGATCTGTGAAGGATCCTGAGGAGCAGGACTCTGGGTGCAGCAGGGGCTTAGAGCACAAACTGCAGGGTGTCTGGGCCTGTTCCCCACAGATGACCCTGTTCCTCACATCCAGACCAAGTTTGGGGATGTTTAGATGTAGGATTTGGCTTCAGTGCAATGTCCAGTTCAGCCATGTGTACCCTGTTGCACAGACATGGAGGTGAGCCAGAAGTCTGGAGCATGAGCTGATCTGGGAGCTTGTGGTCTTAATTTCCTGACACAGGGGTCACTCACAGCGGCTTCTGTACAGGGGTCCTGCATCTGGCACTGAGACAAATGATGCTGTGTGCTTTACTGACCCTGATAGACAAAGCAGATAGATTTAAGTCTTTCTGAAATAAAAGTTCGGTAACCATCAACCTCTAGAAAATGCTGTTCTGATACAGAATAACCTTGCTGCTTGGTTCTTTGCAAAGTTCTTCTGCACGCCCTGTGACTCCAGACACTCTCCAGCCTAGCAGAGGCAACAATGGCTCGAAATGTTTGCCAAGCCTCTGGGACACCACACACTCCGCTTTATCTGCTCCATATGGTCATTTCTTTACTAAAAGGTACATGAGGCCGAGAGGTTTTTTATTCTCCCTGTGAGAGATAGCACTGATTGGGCCAGATGAGTGAAGTCTGCACGCAGTTGAGGTGGACTAGATAAGGCTTGTGCAAATAAAGAGTCGCCAGGCTCGGCTGGATGGGGATAAAGTCGCCAGCCTCTGCACAAGGGTCTGTCAGCGCAGCTCAGTTCAAACCCAGTGTGACAGATGCTGCAGACTCATGGTATATTCACAGAGTGTTGTATGAGCTTGATATATGTGATTTGTATCTTTATGGGTTTGTTAGCAATTGTATTCCTGCCTAGATGGGCGAGATAAAGGAGCACTTCATGCCGAAACTCTGGGAAACTGCAGGCCTCCCTCCCAAAAAATGGGCAGAGTCCCATCTCACATGTCTAAAGTCCCTATCAGACAAGAAACCTGAAGCTGTGTGGCACTGAGACTGAGCAAGACTTGTCACCCTGGGACTGATGGTCACCAAGCTGCAGCCAGCAGATGGGTCCTGAGAGGGGCTGCACAAGAGCCCTGGGCCACGTGATCCCGAGGGATGTGACAGCCCAAGGATGGGCTCTGGGAGGAAAGTCATTTTTTAAATGCAAGCAGAAGAGTTACAGCACTGTCACTGGGGGGACATGATGCCAGGCTCCCCAAAGGCCCAGTACTTCTTAAGAAGATAGACCCAAAAAAGAGATAGCACATGCAGAATATTCGGAAAACGTTTGCACTACATTGAAGGGCACAATACAACAAATCATTTTCTAAATTGTCACTTAAAAATTGGATTTAATTTTAAAGTTGTATTTTGTCTACAGTGAGTAAGCAGACATGACATATCGGGACAAGTGAGTCCAAAATCCTGTCATTAGTATCTTACAGAAACAGTCGAAGTTTAAAAGAAATGCCTGAAGTTGAATATATGCATTCATTCCTAGCAACTCCCCTAAAATATCATGCATATTTCTTTTCCTTAAAGGAGAATCACTTGTTTAATAAACTCAACTCAGTTTTTTCCTTTGAATGCTTTCTCTTTCCAGCAGTAGTAACCCATCTTGTTTGGTGGCTTAGTGGTATTTTTTTCCTGAGTGAAAACCATTTCTTATGATTTCATTGTATTCATTACAGAGGAGGTATATGTGAGGTAGTGTAAAATGCTAGAAAAGGATGTTCTTAAAAGTAGGTTCTTTGCATGATTGTTTTAATCAGGGGCATTATTTTCAAAGGTGGAAGACTGTCCATAGGCCTTGGCTTATGCCCAACTATTTAGTCGTAAGTCTTAAAAACAAAATACCAGACACCACCTTGCTTGATTTTTTTCTCACTTTTTAAAATAATCAGTTTTAAAATATTTGGCAACAGCTGATTCTGTAGGAAATAATGCATGCATTTAACCTGATAAACAGTGTACAGTCACAGCTATGAGCAGAAAACAGCTGTTTACCGATCTTTGCATGCATCCATAATCCATTCCACTGCATTTCATGCACACAAAAGCCAAGTTAAAGAGCAAAAACCTCAAAAAATCCATTTTTTCAGAGCAGGATTGCAAAGACTTTAACTAGACCAGGAAAGGACTAGTAGTTTATCCAGCTGAGCTGTTCAAACCACAGTTGCAACTGCCTTTTCCAAACTTCAGGGTTCAGAAAAGAGGTCTAGACTGGGGAAAGAAAACCAGGTTAATGTGACCAAGGTTTTCTCAAATCTGACCTGTTGTCTCCAGCTCAGCTGTCCCATAGCGTGGATTACAGATGCTAAGAGGACCCAGTGCCATCGAAGGCATGAGACTCCTTGGCATCCCACAGTCATCCTGGGGAGAGGAGCACCAGCATCTCCCACTTCCCAGCCCTGTTTCACCCCACTAGACCATGCTGCTCCCCTAATAATAATGTGGGACCTGTAATCTTCATGTTGTCTGTACACTGATGCCCAGAAGCAACTGGTGTGTCTGACTGTGTAGATGCCACACTAACCTAGCTCTTGGCAGCTGATCTAGGGATGCAGAGGCATCAGCCAGGACACACCAGCACTTCTGATAGACACCACAGTGCCAGGAGTGGAAGCTGCAGGAGGAAGTGTTCCATCCTTGCCACACCAGACATAACGAGCGAGATGAATGTGGTCTTCCCAGGGATCTGCAGAGGCAGGTGCTACACTCTCAGGGATGAAAAAGAAGGTGTGAGGCAAGGCAGGAGCAGAAAGAGACACGGCCTGCCAGCAAGGGGGAAGCTGGAGACCTCTGGCAGTAGATGGTTCCTCCTTTGTGAATGCCAAAAATTACTGTAGTGACCAGGTGATCCCAGCAGACATGAGTGTGCAGAACCTGCAGCAAAAGCACAGCCCCACTGGTGGGTCTGAAAGCATCAGAGCACTCTTGCAAAACACAGCAGGCACTTTGTACATCAGGAGACATTGTTTGGTTGCAGCCTGTGGGAATAATGCTAAAGAAGCTACACCACAGCACTCCCTCTTCTCCTTGTCTCTTCTCTCTTCAAAATAGCATAAAACACCTCAAACAGAGAGTATACAGACACCCAAGACTCTGGACTGCTCTTTCTGCTCTGTGTCAGCCTTCCCAGGCACTGTTTAGTTTTTAAGCAGCTCAGATCCTGACCTGAAGTGGTAAGTTTTGAAATTTTTACCCTGCTGACACTTCTCTTTGGGAGATGTGCAGAGCACAACACATTAAGCTAGCATTGATTTCTGTGCCAGGCAATCATCATGCCTGTGTCTCATTCCTTCTGCCTTCATCGCTTCACTTAGCTTCAGTCAATGAGACTGTCTGCTTTAGATCGGGGTTGATGAGAACAGCTATGACGGCTGGGCCATGCTGGACCAGATGACAGACATCTCATAGCTCAGATTCAGTTTCCAACTTACTTTTGACTGCTCTCAGAAATGTAGCAGAGAAGAACAAGCATTGCTGTGGGACTGTGTGGCTCCTTTCTGCTGTCAATTGGGTAGAAAAGGCGTTTTATAGCGGATGCTCTTTTAGGTATCACCAGAAAGTTATTCTCAGCATCGAGAAATTCATCTGAGTGTCCTTGTTTCCTCAGTTTCCTGAGAAGGAGGAAGTTGTGTCTTCTTTCTTAGTTAGGCATGGGGGGGATTGGAATTTATCTCTGACCTATGGACTCCTACAGTTCACACCCCCAATGTCTATGCTAGTCATTCCTTGCAAGAAAGTGCAGTGAAATATACACTTTTGAAGCTCCATTCACCCAATCTAATTTGATTTTTCTTGAGGATATGGTGAGATAAATCAACATTTCAGTTTGGTCCACCCATCAGCTCTCCACATGTTCTGAATTCTTGATGCTGCCACCAGTGGTTTCACTTGAATGCCTGCTTCTCAGTAAAATATTTGACCAAGGGCTATCCCCCTGACTGAGAAATGCAAAGTATGCAGGGGCATCTGAGATGGACAAGGCTATTGTGGATATCTTGGGAAGATTTGCTCCCAACCCGAGCAGTGCTGACCTTGGCGATGAGCAGCTGCACATGCCTTGGCCCTGCTGGGATCCTTCAAGTGGCATGGGGGAGTGCTGGGGAGGCTGAAAATGCTGCTTACCAGTGCCAGAAAAATATTACTTTTCTTTTTTTTTTTTTTTGACAGAGAAACCCATGTGACTGGTTCCTGGCAGCTCTAATGCAAACACAGATGCCTTCAGTAAGGCTGGGACCTGGGCAGTATCTTGGGGCACCAGGGAGCCCAGGTCTGAAGGCAGGAGTATGTTGACGCTGAGGAAAAATGCATCTTCCTTTCTTCCACAATCCCACACATTTTTTTCTTGTGGCTGAGACGGCTGGATGAGTAATCCTGATTTCCCACATTGGAGTCATTCATCCCTTGAGGAAAACAGAGGACAGGACCAGGGTGCACTCTCAATCTTTCTATTGCCACCAGGGAAGTCAATCTTTCTTCCCCTTTCTCTCCCTTTCTGGGCCATACCACCCCCTACACCACATGGGAGAAGAGCATCACTACCTACAAACCCTGATCCAAGGAAATCACTTGCTGTTCCATCAGCTGAATGCAGTGAGTGTGGGGGAGCTCAGAGGCAGTGTCCTGCTTCCCCAGCATGGCTCCCCTCGCACTGATCAAGGCCACCAAAGTTGAAGCAGGTCCAGTGCCCAGTGATGGCCATTTCTGATCTTCCCACCTTATCCCAGCATTTGGGGTTATTTAAAACCCAAGCTACCAGATGGTGTTTCCACAGATTCACTAGGGAAATGCTGCTTTCAAGTCTCCTCTCCTCCAGGGACAAATGCAGAAGTTGACCTTAATCCAAAACTAAGGTGTTGCAAAGGATCTCTAAGAGGAAAGGAGAGGGGGATATGGAAGTCTGCAATAACTAAAAGCTGAGAATTATGATATTTTTGATAACTTTACTGTTTATTTCTAAAATTGAAAATTTAACTGGGTTGAATTTCTCTGTGGTATGTTCCCCATCATGCCTCCGTAGAAAGGCTGAACTCAAGTGCCAGCTTAAACTTGCAGCAGTTTGTTGTCTCCCTGTGTTTGTAACCTGAACTTGATCACAAACACAATTTGGGTAGGAGCACACAACTTTAAACAAAACTTTTTGTTTAGAAAACAAAACACCAAACCCAGAAATACTTTGCCGTGGATAGGGTTATGTTCTTGTATTAAAGGCAGAAGATTTAGGAGTTTTCATTTTGCTAGGAAAGTTCTTGTGTGACCAGGCAGAAGACAGCCCCAGACACAGTGACATGGGACATGGTTTACCATGCAACATGTAAATGTGGGACAGTCATTTCTGTGTAGCAGAGTGTGTTGTAGGGCAGGAAACACCAATACCTTGAATAAGATTAGAGCTCTGCTGATGATGGATGCTGGCAAAGTGCAGTGTTTCTCACTCATAGCTCTCATTTGCATGGTTAGATCTTTGTAAAAGGACTATGTTGTAACTGCAAGATACAGAGGCTTTACCTAGGTGACCTATAGCAATGGAGATTCACATAGGGCACCTGCAGCCCAAACCCATCTCGAGGAGATCACCAAGCTCACATGGCATTCACTGAAGCCTGTGACCCCTGGCACAGCTATCTACCTTAAAACCAAACAGGTGTGTCTTGAGCCTCGTGTCTCCGTGTAGCGCAAACATGACCCAAAGGTCCTGTACCCAATAAGAAATCCTAATACAGGATGTACGACATAAAGCACATGGAATTAGCCCAGTGTGAGAAGGGAGAAAAATTAATATCAAACCCTCAATATATATGTATATGTGTATAATAAAGTGACAATATAAGAAGCAGGGGTCACCATATTATTCTCTCACGCTCTTTGGGAAATAAATGACCTTTCAGCAGGCAGCTTTATATTAGCTGATTTCTTAGGTATGCAAGTTATCTAAAAACAGTTGCTCCCTAATCTGCTCTCATCAGCTCCAGGTTATGGGAGTTCATAAATCCATGTACGTTTGACGCTAATGGAAAATCTGCATCGTGACTCCCTGGGGTGACCCAAGTGTGTGACAGTAACAAGTGAGTTATGCATTGCTTGATTTGCCCACAAAAATACAAATTAAGAGGAAGAAAAGGGAGGCAAAGGAAAGAGATCAGTAAGACAGCCGCATTTATATTTGTTCTGCTTGAAGCAGCCTCCACCTCCCAGAAGCAGATTCTCCTTTCAAAGTCCTCAATGACATGAACTGCGGTTACTGCGGGACTTCTCATTTGTTGCAGTGCTCTGGCTGGGCAAGAAAGTGTGATTTCAGACAGCTGGAACTGCAAAGACCTGAGGTGATGTGAAGTACTTGCCTTAATACATCTAATTTATCATCTTCTCCCCCCCAATGCAGGAGACGGAGTGAGATGCTGAACAGATCTGTCCAGAAGTGTAATGAAACACAGCAGATGAAGTGGGATGCAACACACTTCACTGTTCCCACAAAATGGCACATATGTGAAAACAAGCTGTTTCCAAGAACTCTGATTTGGAAACTGTCTTCAGTCTTTCCCCAAATTCTGGCTCCAAATGGTTCAAGAAAAAATGGAAGGAAATGAGGGACAGAAGGGAAAGCAGAGGGCTTTTGTTGTTCTTCGAATTTGCAACTTCTATTGCAGCTTTATGCCGGGAAGCAGACAAGCAGGGCATCCTTGCAATACCCAGGTTACCTGAAAATGTCATTGATAGCAAGCTTTGTGAAGCAAGCAAGGTCTCCTGAGCAGGACCTGTGTGCTGCGCAGCTGTGCTTGTGCAGAAAGCTGTCTGTCATTTCTGGGAAGGAGGAGAAGAAAGCCAGTGCAAAGTCCAAAAGGTTGTTGTGCCAGGTTAGTTTGGAAATGGTGAAACGGTACCCCTCATTTAAGAAGCCAGTCAACAAGCAGGCCAAGAAAGAACAAGAGAAACACCACAAACAAAAATATTTTGAAAAAGTGTTCATGTTTTGCTTTACTGTAGACCCATTCAGAAAAGGCGGTCTAAAGGCTTCACAATATCTTTCTGTTGGAAATAATACTTCCCAGGTTACTTGGTGGAAAGCTGAGGGGGGGAGATGAGTGATCACTGGGTACAGAGGTACCCGTGTTGGCTGTAACGAGTGTAATAATGTTGTTTCTTGACCTGAAGTAGCTGCTTCCGCCCCATACAATGGCTAAGCCACTAAGCCCCATCTGCCAGCCTGGCTCAGATGCTGCAGTGGCAAAATGGTGGCTGGACAGTGCCAGACTCCAGGCAGGTTACTCAAGAGGTGTTGAGTGCTTCCCAGAGCAGGGTGCCATCAGGTTAGGGACTTTTGCAGCACAGCAAGCAGTCACTGTGGACCTGTCTAGCCTGTATTTCTGGCTATCTATGCCAGTTGAGTACAAAGTGATACCAAATTAAACTGGTGCCGCTTTCAGTGACTATTTCTTTGCTAAGGTTTTTCAGGCCCAAGAAGATGGTGGTGTCTACAGTCTGACTCGAATCCCCAGCAGTCCAGTCCTGTGTAGCATTGCTGAGGAACAATTTTTTAATGTATAATTGTCACGGAGGCACCCCGAAAGTCAATCCAGGCAGGTAACAAGCTCGAAACAGACTGTTCTAACCAGACCTGTTTGACAGAAAACCAACTACAAACAGGGTTTATCCAAAATTATTAATCACTCCAACAATATTATACAACACAGGTTCATATACTGGTTAGGAATTCAATTACTACACAACCAACTCAAACTCCAGGGGATCAGATCCCAAAACTCTAGAGTGGTGGTTCAAAATGTGCATCTTCCCCCTCTATATCAGTGAGGACTCTTAAGGGTACCCAGATGATCACTTACCAGGTCAGCAAGGTGTCTCAATCCCCAGGGAATGTTCCTCAGATAGCCAGTCTAAGGCGGAGAGTCTTCGACTACGTACCTGCTGCTCCAGGGAAGACCAACCCAAGGGGTCTCCGTCAGGCTCCATTTATACCCTAGCTGAATCTGAGCTGTGGTCATTTATGATAGTTGTTCAGAAACTTCTCTCAGCCAAGGTGTATCACTGATCAAAAGCCACATCTGTCAACCAAGGAGCACGTGTGTGACCAAAGTGGTTCATCAGCCAGGAAGCTGCTGTTCCTTTTGGGGGAGGGGGAAGTGCATCTGCCACAATAATGGACACAGATGTTTCCCATCAACCAACTATGGCAAAAGGATCAAGGTCCCACAGCTGAGGCCATCTGAAATGCTGCTTGCGCGCCCCAGGGCCATGCCTGGCTGCACAGTGGCAACCAGCGGCTCAGATTGAGCAAGAAGGTGTGATGGAAACCATCAACAGGTACCAAGTGTCCCTGACACGAGAGGCTGAGAGGAAGCGACAAAAATGGATCAGAAAAACAGAAGCAATGATGCAGCAGTAAGAAAACCAGCACCTGGCTCACTCAGATGTACTTAACAGGGTTTATTTATCTATTTATTTATTTTCTCCCCTTTTTTTTTTTTTCTTTTTTTTTGCATGGGTGCAAACATTTTAAGCTAAAGTCCAGAAAAAGTCAGAGCTACTTCACACACGCACACATACACATCCAGTGCAGACATCATGCCTCTTAGCACCCCAGTGTGTGTTTAGATTAGTATTTTATTAGAAAGGGGGAAATGGAGAGACAGAGAGGGAAGCTAATGGCACCCTGGATGGAAGAGATCCCATTAAGACCCCCTGCTGTATTAAGTGTTGAAACTGCACTGAGATGAGGGCTTCCTGAGCTGCTTCTATTAATACAACTGCACTTGAGAAAAAAATAAATGGGTTTTTGGCTGAATAGTCTCAGAGGGCTGGATGGTCTCAGAGCAGAGGATTTCAAGCCTCTGTTAACAATAAGAACAGTATATGCAATTGGACTTCAGCCACCTATGGCATAAATGGCTGCACAGACCCCTCTGCCCAGTGTTAGGATTAAGGAGAAGTTACTTCACTTCCTACTGTGGACCATGGATCTTGAGTTGCACTTGGCCCTCCCAAACTTCTGCTACTGTCTTTAACATCTCTTTTTAGCCACCTAATTCTGCCTTTTCTTCTGCTTACAGCTCCCCTCCATTTTCTTTTCTCCATTATTTTTTCCCCATGCCTCCTTCTCCTCTAGCACTTTTCACCTTAATGTTGACACTGTTGGCACTGAATATCCAAACAAAGCCAGTATTCATCTAAAAAAAAAAAAAGTTTGGGTATTTTTTTGACTCCCAGCAAAATGCTTGCAGTACCAGACAGTCTCTGGGAGACAAGAAAGCAGAAGAAAGATGGGGCATTTGCTTTATTTGCTTTGCAACATTTGGGATTTTGCAACAATCCTCTTGAATTGAATGCCAATTTTCTCCTCCTGGTTTGTGACCCAAGCGTTGTAATGGAAACAATGGCTGTCACTGGTGCCAGTGTGTGTTCCTGGTCCATAACCTGAATGTCAAAGCAGCAGAGTTGTGGGATAAAAGGCAAAATGGCACAGCTGACTGAAATTTCCTAAAGGACAACAGACAAAAAGTATTAGAATAAAAGGAGACTTTCTTCCCCAATTCAGAGAAACTCTGGTCAGAACTGCCACGGTTTAGAGGCTCTTACAGAAAGATGACAGTAAATATTTTCTCCTTCCTTCCTTCCTTCCTTCCTTCCTTCCTTCCTTCCTTCCTTCCTTCCTTCCTTCCTTCCTTCCTTCCTTCCTTCCTTCCTTCCTTCCTTCCTTCCTTCCTTCCTTCCTTCCTTCCTTCCTTCCTTCCTTCCTTCCCTCCCTCCCTCCCTCCCTCCCTCCCTCCCTCCCTCCCTCCCTCTCCCCTTACATATCTTTTGTAATTAGTTTTCAATTCACAAACATTTCAGCCATCCGCTCCCTTTGCTCTTCCTTCCTCTGCTCCTCCAGGCCCTGGTACATGGCAGCAATCCTTCACAAAGGTAAGATTTCCTTCTCAAAAAGGTGGTGCCAGCGCATGCAGAGAGGAAATTGCAGGTTCATGGATGACACCGTGAATTTTTTCTGTGCCCATACCATTTCTCTAAGCACACAGTATTTGCTGACAACAGACTGAAAGGGACCTCTGGTCCCCTCTGTTGTGTTGTCCTTCTCTTCTGAGCTGGTTCTTTCCATTCGGGCTCCAGAAGCAGAATCTATCCTGGGAAAAGCACTCTCATCTGTGAAACTGGGATGGGTAAACTGGAGGGAGGAAACTGCCATTGTTTTTCATTGCGAGGATATTCATCCTTATTTTACTGATAAATTCTGATGCACAACCAAATTTGGCTTCACTTTTTGACCTCAGCACAGCCTAGCCAACTCAGCATCCAAGAACATGAGATGAACAAGTTGAACAGACCCTGTGTTTAAGAAGGTCTCTTTAGTTCTTTAACCCCCAACCACAAACAGCAGAGTACAGAAAGCTCAGAGATGTGAGACAAAAGGAAGATGGTCTCTTCTGAGCCTGTGGCCTGTTCACCCACAAATCCTGGGCATGCATCTCCTCCCTGACAGGACATGATTCTCACATGAGGTCAGGACTAATTGTTGGGTCAACTTAATGACATACCGACTTGCCAGCTTTTCTCTCTGCTGTTTCCTCTGACGTGATAACTGGTTTTAAGCAAGTTGCCTTTCTTTTCCTTCCCCTTCATCCTTCACAGATGCTCATTCTCTTCATAGCTGCATGCCAGAATGTAAGGAGACATTTGCTGTGTCTCTGCTGTTCAGGGAAAGCCCTTCCCACACTAAACTTCAGGCTGAGTACAGGCATGGTATGTCAAACCTGGTCCATGCTCAGCTGCCTCCCAGTCTTCCTCACAGCTCACAGCAACCCGGTGGCTCATTTCAGGGAACGAGTGACTCGAGGAACCTGCATCTTTGTATAACACAGAAGGGTTGGATGGCAATGGGGAGATAAGTGGTAGAAAAGAACTGTACTACTACACCTCCAGTAATGTCCAGAAATTAACACAGCCACCAGTTTTACTTCATCACAGCCCCCAGGCAAGCGCGCAAAGGAGTGATCCCTAGAAGAAGAGCTCAGAGCAGAAGAGGCGTGAGCAGGCTGGTGTGAAGGGTTACAGAGTGGGGAGAGGGGGTGTCTTAGTTAAGATTCTCCTAAAGATTTTAAGGATAATTCCTTATCCTCAAAAACTTTCCATAGATACTGTAAATCAAAGCCTAGTTGCTTTACTAAGGAAGGCAAGACTGTGTTATGGCTGACAATTCATTGCCATAGGTATTTTGTAAATCACAAATGTTTAGCTTATTCTACAATGAATATTAATTGAAAGCATTTTTCCAGGTTTGTGGTGTGCTGCAAGCTAATAGAAGTTGTACTATGGGTATGTTTCAGGATCTGTGGTTCATTTGCGTGCTTTCACAGATTTCTTTAATCTGTCCGAAATTGCAGGTTTCAAGTAACCTTCAGTATCTGAGCCAGACGCCTCCAATTAACTCTGTTCCTTTAGCTGAACGTACTAGGGAGGCCCAAGGCATTAAAATGAGTTGCATGAAGAAACCTACCCAGAATAAATATAATTACAACCTAAGCTTATTGTTCACAATGGCCTGACCTCCAGATGGTAACTCACACAATTAAAATGCTTTTATTTGTTAAAGAAAACAGACAGGGAAAAAAAATGGGGGCGGGGGGAAGAAAAAGAAAGCCACATACACAATGACTCCATTGGTTTTCCTCCTGGCTCCAGCAATCTGGCACTGCCACTTACTGTCAAGCTGCCGATCCTTTCCTGGATTTGGCAGCTTGTGCTCCCTGTGGACATCCAGGTGCCAAGAGCGTGAGGTGGCATAGTCCTGAATGCTGACCCAGGGGAGTGGCTGCTGGCTGGGGGCTGAAGCCCCTTTGGTACCCATGGTGAGCACTCGTGCTGTTCCTGTGGGACCTGGTGTTGGTCCCCAGTTTGGCTGCCCAGGTCAAGGATACGCTGTTCTCACCCACCACCATCACTGCTGCTGGGGAGATAAACGCCGTGTTAGACCTGCAGATGGCTTCCAGCAAGGGCAGAACGACTGGCTGCACTGGAAATGGGGACACCAGCCTCCAGTGCCTTTGCTGCTGGGTCCAGCCCAAGGGGTCTGGAAAGACAAAGGGTTTCTGTGGGTGCACAGTGAGGGGTGATGCTGGAGGATGGCAGGGAGGGGGCTGGGAAATGCAGGGGTTTAGCATAAATGCATGTCAGTGCTCACGTGGGTTCATCTGGCTGTTGTTTCTGTGTGCATACAGCAGCCATGTGTGACTGGGCCGAGCCAGCCCACTAGCTCCAAGGTAAAATTTAAAAGGGGAAAGTTGAAAACAAAACAAAACAAAAACAAACAAACAACAACAAAAACATAAAAATCCACCCACAAACCCAAAAACCAAGAGATTAGAGGAATTGCAGGAACTAAATGATGAAGTAAAAACTGCACGTTTTGTCACATTGTCTCTGTGCTATTATGTTCTCTCTTTTGGTTAGATTGGGAATTGCTTATCATAGCAATACCCACTACTGGCATCACAGCCCGGGATGGAAGTACAGCTTTTTCATTAGGTTTTTAAGTCGGCTGGTGGAAATGGCAAAAATAAAAAACTGGTATATATATATGCCGTTTCCCTTTTTCTCTGAAGTTTTGGACACTTTGGGTCAGCTAAATAAGCCTCTTTTCCTTCACACTCTATAGGGAAAAAAATTCGATAGATGCATGCTTCAGCCTTTTGCCACTATCTGAACAAAGACCAGCAGCTCATTTTTCTAACTTTAAGCAGAAATGTAACTTCCAATGAAAGATGCTGAAATTACAGTCCTGCCAGCTGCCCTCATCAGAGCAGTATTTGCTCTTGCTCTGGAATGACCTGATTTACAGGCTCTGCCCCCAGCAATAAGGGCCATTTCTCTGTGCTCATTTATTTGCTGTGACGATTTTCAAGGGTACCACATGCAGAATAATAGTTACTTTCTCCCTCCCATTGTAGGCAGATGTCCCATGAGATTCTTGCCAGCAATACAGACCCAGCAGAAGGAGAAGACTGAAGAAGACACTTTTCTGGCTGTGCATGAACCATACCTATCCTTTACCCCATGGAAGGGGAATTGCATACTTGCTAGTGCCTGATCAAAGCCCCAAGGTCAGCACCATGTGCATGTGAATCCAGGCTGGAACAGACCCAGGGAGGAGAAAATACCTCAAATTCTATACTCTGCAAGCCCCACATAATTAGCTATAGCTATATGCCACCCAGGTTACAAGTAGAAGGAGCCACGTTCCAACCTCCCATCACGTCTGGGGGTGGCCCCACCACAGCTGCAAAGCAGGCAGGAGACAGGCCATAGTGCCAGCTGTTGGATGGCTCAGTATCTTTCCTCCTGCCCCAGCTCTGTGCAGCACTGATGACTTTGCCTGAAGGCATATGGCAGGGGAATATCTGCTCAGGGAAGATAGACTGGGATGAAGCTTCTCTGCCTTCTTCTTCACCACCTCTCTCCACTTTTCCACACTCATGGAAGGAACTGAAGCATGATGCGCAGTCAAAACAATAGCACCTATACCTGCTTCCCCATTTCTTGTAACCTTATCTCCCTCCATGGGAGGCAATTTCAGTTCAAACTGTTCACTTCTGGTGAAGCTGAGATGTAGCTGAAAAGAGGTTTGTGATGGAAAGAGCCAAAGAAGCAGGAAGAGGCCAAACTTTGCCTGTTATGGGAAGGAGAACTGAGCTCTACTGGCTGGGGCTGACGGGGACAGACCACATATGGCATACACCAGCTCCAGCACAGCAGATCAGAGTATAAACATCAAGGACTGAAGTCGGAGAGAGGGGAGGGAAGGGATTTCACCTTCTGAGATGCTCTCAGAGCTACTTGTGGTCCTTATGAACTGATAGGCATGAGCCACTAACTTTCAGAGAGCAAAGGAGAGATCCCAGTGTTCGTGACAGCTCTTCCAGGAAAGAAGAAAAAGATTCAAACTGCATGGTGTGGTTGTATCTCTCCCTCTGTCTTTCTTCTTCCTTGCTGCCCTGTTTTCTCCAAGATTAGACACATGCAGCTGCCAGTTCAGGTTGTGCAGGGAACTATTTTGTTGCCTGTGACTGGAGATGGTAAATCCTGATTGCCCAGTACTCCTCAGGGGAGAAAGGAATAAAACAACAACCCAGCAGAGAGCAGGTTACACACTGCCCAGCTCTCAGAAGACAGCTCTGGCAGGAGAATCTCAGCCCCATTGCACAGCCCTGTTAGCAAAAACATCCCCCATGGTGCTGCTTGCAGAGGAGATGCCAAGCTTACAGCTATGGGGATGCTGATGGGGCAGTGCTGTGAATCCTCCTGGAGAGGTTCTCTGCTCCCCAGCTTTCCTGCATAGCCACCTGCAAGAGTTTGATGCACAGACTTCTGAACCTAAACTGCAGGAGCAATGAACATAAGCTCCTTACTAAATAACACAAGGCCTGCTTCTGCCGATGTCAATAGATGTATTTCTCCTCTGACATAACTTCAAGGTTCAAGCTCTGTTACTTACCATCTTACCAGTGCTAAGCAGTGTCATTCGTGCTAGAAGAAAAAAAAAAGATACCAATAGCCCAATAATTGCCCTTTTGTGCATGAAACAATCCAAAACTGCATTTCAAAGTGGAAAGCCTACACTTGCACACAATAGAATTAAAAAATGACTTATTTCTGGTAATCTTGTGTGCTGAAGAGAGAAATTGGGATCACGGAGGCAATTGTTTCAAAACTGCAGCATAAATTTTCACCAGTCTGAACATTTTTGAAATGTCAGAGGGGAAAAGGAGACAGACGAAACCCAAAGCCACTTTAGGGAAAGTTAAAACGCTTGGTAGGAAGCTGCGGTTGTTGGCTCAGCGGTCGTGTAATGCCACATTATCTTCCCTGAGCCCACTCCCGTTTCAGGCGAGGAGCATCGCACAGGAGCCTGCGTGCAGACGCTGACTCCAGGAGCTGCGGTTTGCTGCCAAGCAGCAACATTCTGCTTTCCAAGTCCAAAGCTGTCAATTTGCTTATGGCAAAGAAGTAACACCCCAGCTTACCAAAGAAGTAATACCCCAGCCCTATCATCTGCAGGAGGTGAGAAGAGCTGAGCTTTGGGCTTCATCTAGCACCAGGGGAGGCAGCAACTTTGTCCTTGCAAGCATCTGTCGCTGCATGGAGTTGGGTGAAAAGCCACCAGAAGTGTCAAAAAGGGAGAACTATCTGAGCGAATTAGCTCAGAAGAAAACTGACTAAACTCAAGCGGCCAAGGCTTACTGTTCACTGGAGCAAATTTGGCAGGCCCACCTCTGTTTTTTAACATTTTCTAGTGATCATAAATATAATCCTGTCATGCTCTGGAACACTAGCAGATGAAGAACTGAACTTCTTGACTCCATATCTGATGAGGAGATGTGCTGAGCCATACTTTTTGGCTGAGGGAGCACTGATTCATAAATCTGTGAGAAGAAAAAGAAAGGAACAGCTCTGCAGCTAAAGCAATGGGTGCTCAGATGGAGCTGGTGTGGCAGACTGACCTGAGTGGCAGCCACATGTCACACAGAGCAGTATTGTCCTCCCACCTTGGTGGCGACTGAAATCTGGGCCTGTTCATCACACTGGCTGTGCCCAGGACCTGACATGACAAAGCTCTTGATCTCGCTTGGAGCCTCTGAGTGCCATTACCATATTGCAAGCACAGAGCCGCCCTCTGACCTTCTGAAATGCTGAGCATCCTCTGCCTTCCCTGGCCCTTCATGACCTGCTGTTCTGACAATGGCTAGTACCTTTGCACCTCTGAGATACATATACATACCTATATACACTTAAATGTATAGGTAAAGATGAATGTAGATATTTGCGTGTGTACATGGATGGAGTAATTTTATTCAAACTCCTCAAAATGCACAGCCAGCCAGCATGGCTTTCCCCAGGCATGGCAGCAGCAGCCAGCTCCCTGCGGGGTCTCGATGAGGGGAACAGCCCTGGCCCACCGCCCTGTTCCCCCAGAGATGGGCCATGTTATTATGAGGGGCTATTCTGAGTAAAACCACGGTGGAGTGCCATCTGCTGGGCATGTGCAGGGTTCTTCTGGCACAGGAGAGGAAAAAAAGCAAAGAAAACCCCAGAGAAATAGGGTGTGCCTGCGCTAGGACATTAGATTTCCCTGAGACCCTTCTCCAGCCAGCAGGCAGGGAGCAGCTCACAGCCAGGCTGGTTCACCCTGACACTCACCATGGCCCCTGCAAAGTGCCTGCCAACTTCCAAACCACACAGGTGAAATTCTGAGGAGAATCCCAGTGGATCCAGAGCAAAAGCACGGCAGGGACCATCCCCATGGTGTGGATCTACCAGGAGTAGGAATGTACCAGCAGCAGCCAGTGCTGAAGGATATCCACTGGTCCTAATCAGATTTTTAGCACAGATGTCTTTGTGTGATGTGCATGTGATGGACCAGGAAAGTGCCAGGGAGGAGGAAGATGAGTAGCTTTCACATATTGCAACCTTAACTATCTTGCACAGCACCTTTGAATCACATCTGCAGGTATCTGCTTCTGTCCATCAGCCACACAGGGAGCATGGTCCCCTAAATGTACATGCACCCCAGCTCACTGCCTGATGTAGGCTGTGTGAATCCCTCATGCTTAAAATCTCTAAAGGGAAAATCACCTCCTTTTGAGCCATTCCTCCCTGCTGCATCTTCTCTGATTCATCACAGATGATGGCGGTTATTGAAACCTGAATCACAGTTGCATTATGTTAACCCACCTCTGATTACAGTGTGCATGAGGAATACAAAAGGAGAAGGAAAAGAAGAAGGGGAGAGCGGGAGGCAAACTGCAAATTAAAGGCAAAATCACAAGGTTGGTTTAGGCTATTGTGTAAATGGGGGTGGCTCAGTTTTACGCCATGCCAGGAAACTGAGAGACATCCCATAATGCCAAACACCAAGAATCTTCAGGATAACAGCTATTTAGATCCCTGCTTTTTGCCCTGTTACAGATCCAACTGCCTCATGAATTTCTGTACAGCTGCAGCATGTTTCCTTCCCACCACTAAAGATCCTGGGAACCAATGGAAAAATATACAGGGACAAACTTTGTCAAGGACTGTCAGAAAATAGTTGCAAAAGGACTGAATCTAAATGCAGAAGTGATTTGCCAGCATGCAGTAACCACTAATTCTAGTTTCCTCAGTGAAATACGTCAAAAGTAAGCTTCCTCTCCATCAATCAATCTCCTCCCAAAAGTAGTAAAGAGACCTTGACAGGAAGGAATGGTTAAACTGAACAAGCAAAAAGTAACGTGTCCTTCAAAACAAGCACACACTTTCCTGACTGTGGGGTTTTATTCATGTCCTTCCAGCCCACTCCAAACACGAACTTATCACCCTCGGTTTTTTGTGCCAAATCAATAAAAGCTTGCACAGGGACTGTGGAATGCTACCTCTGAAGGCCTCTCACACACTACGATGAATAAAGAACTGATAATAATTAATAGCTGCCAAGGACATTCAGCCTTGTTGGGTGGTTGTTAGCCTGGTTTTCCCCTGGACACAGTTTAGACTGAGCCTTTCCAATTTTCCTGGACAGTATCTGGACACCAGAAAATTCCTCTGCATTTTTGTGCACAAAGCCCTACAGAAGGTGAAGAGACCCTTGGACGAAAAAACCTTGCTGATGGGCTGGGTCTGCACTGCTTCTAAAATCTCTTCCCGTGTAGCAGGTCTGTTCAGCCACACTAGAAAGTCACAGCTTTCCAACCCATAAGGTCATCTGGGCTTTGGGTAGGTGAAGTAGCTCTGAACAGGCTTTCAGGTCACAGGGGAGTATCAAAACACTGTGTGCTAGAGGCTGAAAGATTTGTTCCAGATGGTTTCTGCCTCTCACTCTCATTATTCAACCACTCTGATAGGGTTAGAAACCTTAGGAATTATGCCTGGATTGTGAGCTGCCTTTACTTCGCAGTCATTCTGGAGCTGCTCCTAAAAGTGATGCTTTTGGGAGCAACGAGTCTAATAACATCACTCAACACAGTAGCTGAAGGAAGCAAGACAGCTGAAGGGAAAAGTTCAGCTCCTGGCTCTGCAGCTGACTTTTGTCAGCTCCTCTCGGACCAGGGGAGGCAAGTTTCTGAAATCTCCCCATTTCTTTCTTTTTACCTCGGGCCAGCGGGAGCCAGGAGAGCTGCAGAGCCAGCAGACACCAAGCACCTCAAAGGCAGCAGTCTTGCAGAAGAAGAACAACCTGGCAGGCAACCAGGAAAATAAATGACCCTGGCTCCGAATGCCCCACAAGTAAATCTGGGTGCTTTAAAGTTTCTCGGCAGGCAGGTGTTTTCACTTCATCACTTCAGCTTCAGTTGCTGCTTCAATTTTTCATTGGAAATGCTTGTGACAGCATGGGACACACCTCCGTGGGATGCAGTACAGAGCAACGTTCCAGCACCTACCATTTTCTTTGTGGTTTTCTCTGTAATAAAACACGGGTGCCTTTTTGATGGTGCCAGTGCTTTTGTTTGAGCAGCTGGAGCAAAGACCTTCAAACAGGCTGTGCACCTTGACTTTCACAGAGTTGTGTGGCCATCCCTAGGCTGTAGGATCGAGATGTGGGATCAAATCACGTTCTGGCTAAGTGTGATCAACAAGGAAACTGTAATGGGAAATACATGCCCAGCAGCCAAAGCATGCTGGAAGGCAGCAACAACTCCAGTTACTGAATGAAATACTGGGAGAGACAGCTGCTTATGGCAGAGCCCAGTCTAGTTCTTATTCCCAGCAGTAAGGAAGGCCAAAAATCCAATCTAAACAAACACAATTTAGTCCATTGGCAGACATCAGAAAAGCTACCTGCCTCAACAAACCCCAGCTACGTTTCTAATTAAGCAGGGATGGCTCAGAGTCTCTGTTCTAGCCACTGTGGCTACAATCCCGGATTCCCACAACAAATTACCTACACTTCTCACTGTTAACAGAATTACCTATTTATCTAACATCACTGGCCAAATGCTGGAGCGTATCCTCACACAGAAGTGTTATTGTAAGCGTCACCTAAGATTTGTTTGAGTAGGGCTTGTGGGCCTCGGTTCTCTGATATAAGAGTCCACTTAGAGCCTGAAGGGCAGGAGTTTCTTTCTAAGGGTAAACAAAGAGCAGTCAGTGGGGGCTTGGGCTTCCCTCTCCTTGTATCTTTTTATGTTTATGGTGCCAGCACCTAAAAAACCCATTTTGCTTCAACCAACAGAAGTGAAGGAAAACCATACCTACTCATGCAGGCCCTCTTGCAAATTGGCTAAGGCCAATTTATCCAGGGCTCCAAAAGAAAGTTGCTTCATCTTAGGTGGATCAGGCTGACTGTGCTATAACCGAAGCGCTAATACATAGTACCCAGGCTGGCACTAAAGCATGGGTATGAACCACAGCAGAGCTGCAGCAACAGAGAGTTCATCAGCAAGGTAGTGCTCAGGTGGTCGCTCCTCCTGGGCCTGCTGCTGCCCAGGTCTCACGGTGTCATGCTGTGGACCTGCCCTTGGATTTCCTTGCAAGCGATGAGGACAGGAAGAATGACCTATTTCTCTCCTGGCTGCTTTTTGAAACCCCTGCCCTGATTCCTGTCCAGACACCAAAGCTGCAGGTGATGGCTCCGAGAAAGAGGTGCCAGGCTGGTCTGATCTTCACTCTCCTCCAGGCAGCAGTGGAGGGGGGAACAGAAGAGGAGTAAAAGGAGAGTAAATCCTCATCTGCTCAGTCTCAGGTGGATAATACTGTGAAATGGTAAACTGACATTCCCAGGGTTCCAAAACACAGTTTGGACTTGGGCAGCACTCATCTGCAAGAGACATGGGGACAGGACTTCTCTGCTTAGTTTTAAAAACAAGCATGCTCACTCGCCGCAGCAGTAGCTACCGGTCACAGTTCACCTTCTTCCCACTGTCCGGTCTCCCCCTCGCTGGCTGGCAGAGGGATAATCCCACCATCATCTGTGTTGCTGGCACCTCACCCTGCTAGCCTGGAGCTCCCCACCTGTCCCAGCACACCCTGTGCTGCTGTACCATGGGGACAAGGGTCCTCAGGGACACTGTGCCCCAGCCACCAGCACCCAGAGGTAAGAGGGAGGCGATGTACCCTTGTGGCCAAGAAGGCCAATGGTACCCTGGGGTGCATTAGGAAAAGTCTGACCAGTAGGTCAAGGGAGGTTCTCCTGCCTCTCTACTCTGCCCTGGTGAGGCTGCATCTGGAAGCACTGTGTCCAGTTCTGGGCTCTCCAGTTTAAGAAGGGCAAGGAATTACAGGAGGGACTCCAGCGCTTTGAAGATTATTAGGGGTCTAGAGCACCTTTCTTGTGAGGAGAGACTGAGAGAGCTGGGTATGTTCAGCCTGGAGAAGAGAAGGCTGAGAGGGGATCTTATTTACGCTTACAAATATCTGAAGGGTGGATGTCAAGAAAGTGGGACCAGACTCCTTTCAGTGGTGCCCAACAATAGGATGAGGGTCAGTGGGCACAGACTGAAGCATAGGAGGTTCCATCTGAATATGAGGAGAAACTTCTTTACTTTGAGGGTGCTAGAGCACTGGAACAGGCTGCCCAGAGGTTGTGGAGTCTCCTTCTCAGGAGACATTCAAAACCCACCTGGACACATTTCTGTGCAACCTGCTCCAGGTGAACCTGCTTAACAGGGAGGTTGGACTAGATGATCTCCAGAGGTCCCTTCCAACCCCAACCATTCTGTGATTCTCTGATTCTGTGAAGTGCCTTACCAGGATCGCTTGCCTGATGTGGGGTCCCTGGGCTCTATGCAAAAAGTGCCCTGTGAATTGGGAGGCAGGTATCTCCTCTGCCTTTGGCTGCAGAGATGGCTGGATCAGAGCAGCCTCTGTGCAGGACTGAGCCCTGAACCTCTGCTCCACAGCTCCTTGCTGGGACCAAGCAGGGAACAACTGGCTGCTGCCTGCTGGGATTAGACTGACACACAAGCAGCACATGCTCACAGTCTGGCAAAAGACTTGGCATGAGT